>NC_067195.1:70150590-72550590 GCF_000699445.3 Schistosoma haematobium
CTACTACTACTACTACTACTACTACTACTACTACTACTACTACTACTACTACTACTACTACTACTACTACTACTACTACTACTACTACTACTACTACTACTACTACTACTACTACTACTACTACTACTACTACTACTACTACTACTACTACTACTACTACTACTACTACTACTACTACTACTACTACTACTACTACTACTACTACTACTACTACTACTACTACTACTACTACTACTACTACTACTACTACTACTACTACTACTACTACTACTACTACTACTACTACTACTACTACTACTACTACTACTACTACTACTACTACTACTACTACTACTACTACTACTACTACTACTACTACTACTACTACTACTACTACTACTACTACTACTACTACTACTACTACTACTACTACTACTACTACTACTACTACTACTACTACTACTACTACTACTACTACTACTACTACTACTACTACTACTACTACTACTACTACTACTACTACTACTACTACTACTACTACTACTACTACTACTACTACTACTACTACTACTACTACTACTACTACTACTACTACTACTACTACTACTACTACTACTACTACTACTACTACTACTACTACTACTACTACTACTACTACTACTACTACTACTACTACTACTACTACTACTACTACTACTACTACTACTACTACTACTACTACTACTACTACTACTACTACTACTACTACTACTACTACTACTACTACTACTACTACTACTACTACTACTACTACTACTACTACTACTACTACTACTACTACTACTACTACTACTACTACTACTACTACTACTACTACTACTACTACTACTACTACTACTACTACTACTACTACTACTACTACTACTACTACTACTACTACTACTACTACTACTACTACTACTACTACTACTACTACTACTACTACTACTACTACTACTACTACTACTACTACTACTACTACTACTACTACTACTACTACTACTACTACTACTACTACTACTACTACTACTACTACTACTACTACTACTACTACTACTACTACTACTACTACTACTACTACTACTACTACTACTACTACTACTACTACTACTACTACTACTACTACTACTACTACTACTACTACTACTACTACTACTACTACTACTACTACTACTACTACTACTACTACTACTACTACTACTACTACTACTACTACTACTACTACTACTACTACTACTACTACTACTACTACTACTACTACTACTACTACTACTACTACTACTACTACTACTACTACTACTACTACTACTACTACTACTACTACTACTACTACTACTACTACTACTACTACTACTACTACTACTACTACTACTACTACTACTACTACTACTACTACTACTACTACTACTACTACTACTACTACTACTACTACTACTACTACTACTACTACTACTACTACTACTACTACTACTACTACTACTACTACTACTACTACTACTACTACTACTACTACTACTACTACTACTACTACTACTACTACTACTACTACTACTACTACTACTACTACTACTACTACTACTACTACTACTACTACTACTACTACTACTACTACTACTACTACTACTACTACTACTACTACTACTACTACTACTACTACTACTACTACTACTACTACTACTACTACTACTACTACTACTACTACTACTACTACTACTACTACTACTACTACTACTACTACTACTACTACTACTACTACTACTACTACTACTACTACTACTACTACTACTACTACTACTACTACTACTACTACTACTACTACTACTACTACTACTACTACTACTACTACTACTACTACTACTACTACTACTACTACTACTACTACTACTACTACTACTACTACTACTACTACTACTACTACTACTACTACTACTACTACTACTACTACTACTACTACTACTACTACTACTACTACTACTACTACTACTACTACTACTACTACTACTACTACTACTACTACTACTACTACTACTACTACTACTACTACTACTACTACTACTACTACTACTACTACTACTACTACTACTACTACTGCTATCATTTTTAATGGTGTTCTAGTTGCCGTTTAGTTAACAAAATATAGACAGACGTTTCTGTTGCATTAAAAAAGGAACTGGGTGTTTTTTTATGATTTCGTAATGGTCTTAACTTACCTTTTATGATTTGTATAAAAGTTCTCTAGGCTGGATATTTTATTTTATTGAGGCCTTAACCACAGAAAATTCAACCCTCCCCAGTGTGTTACATAACGATTTGTACTTATACAATACCTATCCTGGTAATATTGATTTGCTATCTAGAGTGGTGTGATGCATAATGTTTTCATTTTCCTATATGTTTAGCTTGGACTTTATGCAAATATCTTGATAAATGTTTGTATGATCAAATTGTTTGAAATATATCGGGCTGATACATTACTTAGTCCTAATAAGCTTTATCTTTTTATTGTGCTATGAACAGTACCGATAACTATCTATTAAAATTTACTATTAATACAAGCAGGCAAAATTGTGATGACAAGGTCGGTTGTATTTCTAGATGAATCTCATTTCCGTGATAGTTTTCAACACAAAGTTTCATGTATTATACGAAAACGGTAAGTTTATCTGGACATTTCTAATTGTCTACAAAAGATACTTAATGTCTGTTGGCTGTAAACCATCAGCAACAGCCTACTGTGGAAGAGAACAAACCAGCTTCTAGCTGAATAGGAAATTAGTAGAAGACTTTGGAAGTGGATAGGACATACATTATGGAAATCATCAGATTGAATCACGAGGCAAGCCCTAACTTGGAATCCTGTAACAAAACGGAAAAGTGAAAGACTGAAGAACATAGTAGGTTGGGAATTGGAAGCGGACATGACAAGGATGAATAGCAACTGGAGATAACTGTAAAGGAGTGCCTAGGACATCGTTGGATGGAGAATGCTAATGGGTGGCCTATGTTCCTTCACGAGGTGTTACAGTTGTAAGTAAGTAATTCAATCAAATTCTTAAGACAATGTGTAGATCAAACAATATCATTTTCAACTTCTGATCAACTAAGACAATCAACCAAATTTATTATTAAATCTTAAAAATAGAAACCAGTGAACATACTTATTAAATTATAGAAATTTGTATGTTTGATTGTGTTACAATCTATGAGCTGGCTCATTTCTACTTGAAATAGACTCTGATAATTTGTTCAGAATGACAATGAAATTTGATCATTTAATGAATATATTATAAAATCTAATACCGTTCCGTCGTAATTACCATATTAAATATAACATACTTAACAATAAGCTATTGATTAGAAACAGTTTAATTTACCTATAAATACAATCTGAATATCTAATTAAATTTGATTGACCCAATGAGTTTCCAATAAGAAAATTATTATTGGATGTTTTGTTGATTGAAGATACCAAAATATCACTCATATTTAAAGGTGAACAGAATGAGAAGATTTAATATGAAATATATGAAAAGAAACCCCCATAAACTTACATTTATATCTACCTCTCATTTAATAAGTAGTAATACATATGAAAATATGACAAGTTATATTAGGGTTATATTCTAGTGATTTGCAAATATAAGCGGTTTATAATATAAGATACTATAGATATTTGTTATTAAAACTTATCAGGTGACCGTATTATGTATGCGATTATAGAATGATGAAAACTAATCAACTGGAGTGTATTGTTGAGCCGATCACACTTACATGATATTTTAAGTTGATAATTTGATATTGCACAGAGTAAATCTGTGTATCACACATCTTTAAAACTGATCAAATCAACGATGATTTTGTCAGAAAATTTGTTTAAATAAATCTATCGTATAATCTCTTCTTCTATTCGAAAATACAGGCAATTGACAAATACGATTCACATTACTTAAGTGAATCTTATATCTTCAGCAATTTGACCGTTGTGGTCTTCATGAGACTAATTTCAATTGTTTCTTTCAATAAACTATCTCATCTAGTTTAATTTAATCACATTCTCCTAAAACCTATCTAGTATCTAGTCTTTATAATTTTATAGGCCACTAACAACATAAATCCATTAAATTTTCTTATTTCCTACACATAGTTCCCTTTATCATTTTGAAAAGAGCAAGAACAAACATTCTAGCAGAATAGCATGAATTCATTTTTATTTCGTTGGTTCTCGTCAGCTGTAATTTGCTCATGTGATCTATAGATTATGCATATACCCACTTTCCTTTCACCTTTTGTTAGAAAAGCCAGATGATCAGTCAATGATGATAAAAACCATTCTTATTGTTCTAAAAGTCATATCACATGATTGCATAAGTTAAACATCGAATTACAACGTACCAAAATAGGTGCATAAATTATGATAAAAGTAAATGACATATAGTCAACTGACTGTTATGTTCGATCGGTGAATGATATCATCATAATTAATGAATCGAAATATAACTCTCAACTAAGTTAAAATAAAATCTAACGGTTGTTCAACAAATATTTATTACAGAGTAATTCATTATATAATAACTATCCAAGTTTCATATTTCTGCTTTTCTTCGTTTCTTCTTAACATTTAATTAAACAATAAAATACTATACCCTAGTAGATATTTAATTATTTACTTTTATTCTACAGCCAGAAAATTATACGGTGCTGAAAGAAAAGAAGGTCAATTAATAGGACAAAACGCGCTTCCTGGATTTCACTGCTAGCCACTACCCTTCTTTACTTATAGTGCTTGTGAATTAAGGCAATATTGAAGCAATCCTCATAGGATGAATATATGTTAATAAGAAACTGATCAATGGGAAGATTCAAACAAACAATACGAAACGAATTCAAACTTCACCCCATTGCACAAGTGTCGTGCAATGCAATGCTAGCCACCATCCATCTTTGTTTATAATGTCAGTCAATATGGTTTATTGTTTTATGATTTCTTCGTGGTTTGAAATATTATGAATAAAAGATTATCTCTGATATTCTTATTTTTATTAATTTCAAGTTAAATCGGACGTTTGGAGATCTAAACTTTATTGTATTTTATGGATTACATCTCTTTTGAAGAATATATTATAATTGGAACATCACTATTGAAAGAAGTGAAATTTCTTTATTACTTCATTTCATAAATATCACCGTGATTACAGATGAACAATATTTGGTACTGTAGAATAAGTGTTTATGCGCAATTAACAGAACAGAGAATGTGACTACGAGGAAAATGGTAGTTTAATAGTGATTATAAATGTGGATCATTTAGCAACGCGATCGACCGCATAAAATCATAGATTGTTATAACGGAATTTTATTCTTTTTAAAATTTATCTCTCACACTGAACCTTTCAGCTATAAACAATGAACTGATATCTTTCTGATTAATATTTCATTCAGATATTATAGATCACTCCTAATACAAATTATTATATTATCACAATGATTGTCCTAATTCTTTTATTGTATAGTCGATATGATCAAAATTCTATTGAAACAAAATACTACAATAAAACTCAGGTTACCTTTCATAAACCGATTGATATGATAAAAAAAAGTTGTAAAACTCCATCATATCATATCAACTAAATAATTGACCAATCATTTTCAAACATGCTTACAACAAAAACACCATACATCTGTCAGAAGACATAAATTCAAGTTGTCTGGATACGAATTTTGATTTTAACAGGATTCATATTGATTCTCAGGAAAAATAAATACATCAATAGTGCTAACAAGATTAGTTGATAAACAAGCAATTGTTCCATTTTTCACACAATGATTTTTTGATATATTTATGTAAGACTGGTTTTATGAATTTGAAAAAGTATTATCTAAGAAGCACTATCATACACACACGTCAAGGACACATACATGAATAACAGGATGTCTGTAGAGATAAGGATAATTTTCTATCCAAAATTTAGGATAAAAATAGCACCTAAAAGTACTAATTATTATAGAATACATAACTCCACTTTCATGATTTCTATACACTGATTACATTGACAAAGAAATTTGCAAGTTTCTTCTTCTTATTTAGAATTACGCTCAAGCAACAAAATTATTCTTGTCGACTTTTAGTCTCTCAAAGTAATATTATAACAATGATTTAATACAAATATTATCATCAGAAGGGGTTTGTGGAGATTTTAGAAATTTCACAGATTGAAATCATGAGTTAATTGAAGCTAGACCACCATGGAAAACCTGGAAGCACTGGACGGCCGTTTCGTCCTAGCATGGGACTCCTCAGCAGTGCTCATCCACGATCCCGCACCCCACGAGATTCGAACCCGGGACCACCATGGTGGTCTAGCTCCAATTGACTCATGATTTCAATCTGTGAAATTTCTAAAATCTCCACAAACCCCTTCTAATAATAATCATCTGCTCACTAGTGACTGACTTCAAGAGATAGTCCTGGAGTTCTAGTGAGAAGCCGTTACCAGTGGAGTTCAACCAGGTCTGTTGTGAGATATCAACCCACTGAAGACAATGGTGTACGGTGGCGTTGAAGTTAGACATTAACACCGTTGGATGCCGGCTCAGTGGACTAATATTATCCTTAAGGAAATACTACTCAACATATATTCATTTAAATTTTCTCCGACTATTTTATATTTGCGGTTAGCACAATAATTCTCATATCTCTTAATATGTTACTTGAATTTCTGAATTGAAATTAACATCAACACGAGAATCTAATCTATATAGAGGTATTTATTCAAGTAACCGAGACTTGTCACTATAACTAATAGAAATAATTAATGGAAAAGTACAGATTTAATCATGTGATTTATACAATTTTTATGAATTAAAAATTGTTTATTGGGTATTAAATCATTGTTCCTTTTATACTTGATATGAAATTAAATAAACAATACGAACATAATAAAAACATACACCCCTTATTAAGTGATATTTAATAAAATATGTTAACTAAAATGTAATCTTAATCTTCAATAACTTACTACTTAGTAACAATAAATGATATCAGTATATATTGGTATATACTATTAAGGTAATGACAAAAATCCCCCTCTCTTATGTAGCTCAAGTGCTTGAATATCAGTTGATTGATTGGAATGAACATGTTTGTTTAAATCAATAGATTTTAAAATATATATAAATATAATGAACAAGGAAACTATATCTCTTTAATATTATAAACGTGTTAGACGATAGTCAACTAATGAAATACTCTGGAACAACACTAAATTATGTCTAGTTTTGTCAACAACACATAGGATTGGTGAATATAGATGATCAAGAAATTAGGTTGTTAAAATGTATTAAAAAAATAAAAATCGATATTTTTTAATGAAAGTGAATGTTTTGCAATTTACCAATAACAGTAAAGATGTATTTCGCCCTCGGTGAATACTGATTAACGTTGTCTTAAAGCAATTACATTTTTAAATTTCAACGAACAAACGAAACTTATGAAAATCACTTTATTATTTATTTATTGTTCAGTGAATAGGATTTTTCGATAGAACAATGAGAAGATGGAGTTCATCTGAAAAATATGATGTATTTGCGCTATACATTTCGAACAATCTGGTCACACATATACTTGTCAAGGCATTTTATATGAAAATTAATCAAGGTTAAAGTAAAAAATTAAAAATTGATCTTCTTGGGGACATTAATATTAAAGATAAGTCTTTGCATTCCTTTAATGTAAACTCTCTTCACGAATGTACCGTTAACAAAGACGGTGGATTTCCTTTGTGACTATATTTTGTAGCGGTAAATAAATCCCCAAAATAAATAGCTCTGTAAGTTTTCGACATTGGATGCTGACCATATGTTTTAATGGACTCACTTAGCTGAAGGTGCTCGGTCATGCAGCCGCACCAGATCACGTGCGGCAACTCCGTGCTCAACATCTACTGCAATCGCTAGCCAGACTAGATCAGACAATTCCGATATTTTGGCAATCGTCAAATACAACTTCTGATCTCCTCGATTCTGTCTTTTGATCTCTCTTGGTGGGTACGATTTATATTAGAAGGTGTTACTGGTAGAAGCGTTGTCAAACACTAAATACCTGTGCCATCTTCAATTTCTACAAATTTTCCCCTTTTTTTATTCCGTTACCATTTTTGAAAGAGTTACTTTTATTATGTACTGCCAATGTTCAATTCACGTTTGATGGTGAATATTTTCGACAAGTTGATGCTGTAGCTATGGGTAGCCCTTTAGGGCCTCTCTTAACTGATGTATTCATGTCATATGTGGAAAATATGACGAGCGACTTCATTGGTGAGACAACTCTATATAGAAGATACATGGATGATATTCTAATTATATGTGATAAGGATTTTGATGTTTACCGATTACTGGATAAACTCAATGGTGTTCAAAACGATATTGTGATGACATATGGAGCAGAAAATAATGACCAGTTGGCCTTTTTAGACATACGTTTAAGTCGAAGGGATGATAGCACTATTAGACGGTCCGTGTATAGGAAACCAACCTCGACGGGACAATACTTAAATTTCCATAGTTTCCGTCCATTGCAATACAAGAGAGGTCTAGTTAAGTGCCTCTTTAAGAGGACTCGAAGAATATGTACCTCTGATATGGTGGGAAAAGATGAAGAGTTACTGACTGACACAGTAATAGCAAATGGTTATCCACTAAAGTTTATTAATAGGTGCAAAAGTCAGTTAATGCCAAGACTTATTATTTATTCAGTTCCAAAGAAAAGGTTTATATCAATCTACCATATAGAGGCGAATCTAATAGTGTAGTTTTAAGACAGAGATTGAAAGCAGCCATTGAGAATACGTATTATGCTGCTCAGTTGGTAGTGATTGAAAAGTCTAAGCCCATACTTTCAAATAGACCCAGACAATGCACTAATGATTACGTCACATCCCATTGTATTTACCAATTTACATGTTTGTGTGAAAACACATACATAGGGAGGAGTAATCGAACAATGCAATCAAGGGTCAATGAACATGCGCCTAGATGGCTTCAAAGTTAATGTTTGTCAAATGATCCGATCAACGTGGGAGGTAGGAAACCAGGTTCATCGATAGCGAAACATATAATTGAAACGGGACACAAAATTGACATTAATACAACTTTTAGAAGGTTGTCTAGAAATTGTCAAGGACGAATTCTCAAGTTTATTGAAGCCTTGGCTATTCGTAAATGTAAACCCCCTTATGTTTACAAAAACAATTTGTCGTAACCTTGAATTTACCTTGGTAATCCTTAAGTCATTGTATGGCCTAGGATAACGCGACAATTTCTTATTCTTTCTCTCCCCTTTGTTACTTTTGTACTTGAACTTTCATTTAATTGACCTTTATTAATTTTCATATAAAATGCCTTGACAAGTATATGTGTGACCAGATTGTTCGAAATGTATAGCGCAAATACATCACATTTTTCAGATGAACTCCATCTTCTCATTGTTCTATCGAAATTTATAAAAGGGACTAATTGCTTTAAATAGGTTTTTTGTCTATATATATCAAGCTTTAAAGGAAAGACATTCGACTAATGGATAACCACGAGATTAGAATATTTTTATATTCGGCAATCATCACGTGAACAAAAAGGTTCATGGGATTTTAAATGTCCTGATGATTAAATAATATGAAGGTCATTCTTAGTACATTTGTATATTCGGTATTTATTCAAAGTGCAAATTTAACAAGATTCTTTGATATAATTTGTACTTGTTACCATGATATAAATATCTTTTGTTGTAAATAGTTTTGAACATTTAATAAATTCAATAACCAACTAAAAATGTCACATGTACTAGTTCTCAAGACACTTTATCAAGATTTAGATCAGATCAGATATATGTGTACAACGTTAGTTGGTTTTCCAATAAATTATTATCCAAACCACTCAATTATGTCACGTTTATTTTTTAAATGACATTTTCAAAGTCAATTTGGCTTAACTAACAATTTAACAAATATAAGGTGTATTACTTGTCCGATTATATTAAACAGGTAGGTATTGATTGTCTTGAGAATCTTAGTACCTAATTAGAACATAAATCAATGGTATTACTTACTTACTTACTTACTTACGCCTGTTACTCCTAATGGAGCATAAGCCACCGACCAGCATTCTCCAGTCCACTCTGTCCTGGGCCTTCTTTTCTAGTTCCGTCCAATTCTTGTTCATTTTTCTCATGTCTATTTCCATTTCTCGGCGTAATGTATTCTTTGTTCAAATCAATGGTATTAATAAGGCTATAAATACCCTCAAGCTTTCTAGAGGTCATGGAGCAGACGAGATTTCATCCTTTCTCTACAAATATGGTCCAGATATTCCACTTCTTCTTCTAAAGCTGTTTACTCTCTCTATGGAAACTGGTTCTTACCCTTACTGTTGGAAAACCGCGTACATCATACCCCGTTACAAATCTGAAGATAAGACTGACATGAACAATTATCGGCCGATAAATATTACTCCAGTTAGCTCTAGGATTATGGAAAAAATTGTAAGTGATGAACTTTCCAACTATTTACTCACTGGAAAATTTATCGATGGTACTCAACATGGATTTCTTAAAAATCGATCTTGCATGACATGCCATTTTGACTTCTTTAATTTAGTCTTTTCTCTACGTAGCCAATAATATCTAGTTTTAGTGCTATATCTGGACATTTCTAAAGCCTTTAACATGGTTGGCCACCAACTTCTTATAGGTAAACTCGCATCTTATGGGGTTCAAAATCCTTTGCTTGCTTGGTTTGATTCCTTTTCAGCAATCGACATCAAATAGTTAAAATTAACTCTTCATTGTCTAACGCTGTCCCTGTTAGAAGTGTTGTAATACAAGGTAGTGTCTTAGGCCCTTTGCTCTTTTTATTGTCTATCAATGATATTTGTGAGTTTTTGTGTGGGTAAACCCCTTCTATATGCAGATGATCTTAAAGTAGTAAATTCATTTTCTCCACATGAGCTGAAAAATATGCAAAATTGCATAATCATGGAGCTTAACAAGGTAGCACAATGGTGCTTAAAATGGCAACTGGAGCTTAATACGGCTAAATGTGGATGGATATACTTCGGCGATTCATCACTCAACCTAGACCTTACCATAAATGGAAAAGTGTTATCTAGGTTACATACAGTGGTAGACTTAGGTCTTAGATACTCCCAAGACTTGTTGTTTACAGAACAGATATTGAAACAGACCTCTAAGTCTCAACGTCTGGTAGGTTACATAAATCGAAGCCTTTACAACAATGAGTCACGTATTTTAATGTACAAAATTTGTGCTCCACCTCTTCTAGAATATTGCACGTTTATTCTTAGTAGTGAGCGCATAAAGGATAAATTAAGGCTGGAATCAGTACAGAGACGATTTACACTTCGTATTCTTGGAGCTGATTGTACCTTAACTTATAATTCTAGATGAAATAAACTTGGGCTAGACTCTTTATGGAAGAGGAGACTCAAACTGAATCTTATCTTTTTCTTCAAACTTCTTAATAAATTATCCTTTACATCCAATCACGTGATTCAATATGCAGAAACTTCTCATTATGACATCCGTAATTCCTTGGCACCAGTGAAACAAACTTATTCTAAATCATCTCTTTATATGAATCACTTTACCTGTGAATTTTCTAGACCCTGGAATAACCTACCTCAATCTATCCGTACGATAAAATCACTCCCATTATTTGTTCGCTGCATCGATAATGCATTGAATGTTCTAGCACCTGTAAGTGTATCTCATTCCACAAGTGATATTATAGGAACTTTAAATGTTTAGCCATCTTTATTAGTGCATTCCCTAAGTAAAACCACCTACTTGCTGTCACTTTATGTTAACACCGTCTCTAGCAAGTTTAACTAATTTGAATAACATCAACAGTATATCACTGTGTCAAATAACACACGCGTTTAGGTAGACCTGATTGATATATTTTGGTAATTACTGATTTGTTGTTCCGTGCTCTCTGTTTTCGTTTTGATTTCTCTAGTTGTAGATAATTATCATTAATTCGATCTGCCACACGGAATGACCTTAATTACACCGTTCATAAATCAACAGGCTGTTCATTTAAGAAATATTAAAAGCTCCCGGCTGATGCATTGGATCGCTGTAATACATGTACTACCTAAACAATTACTGAACTAGTATACTCAAAACTATCTTCTATCATATGTTTGCTCTGTACATCTAATGTTACTATTTATATCAAATTGATTGTGCCTGTAAACTGGCGTGAATTCTGTAATTATTATTTTCAGAATATATAAATTATTATTATTATTATTCAAAAGTACGATTTATAAATATTATCAACCATCTGTCAATTGAAACTTTCTTCCTTAATGAAGATAAACTGATTTACGAGTGTTAGAAAGGAAGATTGGTTATGGTTTAGATACCACTGGGAGTTAAGAATGTACGTGATTGATTCAAGGTCTCTGCTTCATCACTCCGGAATATTTGTTTTTTGCTTCACATGTCTTGTAGAATTACATTATAAATATGAACATAAGATTTAAAAGATTAAAATGAGTAAACTTATTCTGTTGTTTGATGAATATGGAGACATCATCAAACGGTAGCCAATCCACTGTCTCAATGTTCTTTATGGTAGCATTAAGATAATTTTTTTCTTGTTATATTTTGGTGGCCCTGTATCTCACTTCAATTGGATTGTATGCTGATTGTCACCGAAATACACATGTCGGCTATCTTCGTACATTTCATCTACTTAAGTCGCGTTGGTGAATAACGAATACGAGAATGAATTTTCGAATACATATATTTTGTACGCTCATTAACCTGGACAGACAATCAGAGGGGTGGAGCGAAGAAAAGAGAGAGAAACGAAATGGCGTGCAGTGGAGAAGGCGTGTGAGCTAATTCCATTTAATCAAGCATTAATCAATATTTATAGCCAGATAAAAATAAGTTATAGACATGTGATAAATAGGATAAGAAGTGTACACACATACGCCCATGTAAAAACTGTCAGGGCTGATAAGTGGATAATTAACAAGGTCAACACGTGACTCAGGAAAAATGGATAAATTGGCTTGTCCACAAGCTAATATAAGCTATGTGGGCTTAACATAGTAGCTCAGACTACAATAATATCAGAGGTATTGGATACGATTTATCAGACTTCTTTATTCGGTTATTGACACTGAGATGAAGCTCGCATCTACAATTTTGAGAAAACATTTAGTCTTTCTGTTTCATATGTACTTGAACACAAGAGTTTTCTTATGTATCGCTCAAATAAATACTCAGTATACTGACAATCGAACTCTATATTAAATTACTGAAGAGTACATAATAAGACTCAGAAAGTTTACTGAAAGTGTTTGTTGATCCTGTGCATAAGTTATTATCATCTATCAGAAGGTCAATTTCCCAACTTTGGAAAATTTTAAGAAAAATTCTGAAGTTTGGATCTGAATATCTCGATCCAATTTTTGTTGCCCATAATATTAAATTATCTATTCTAATCAAATGTTAAACCAGAATCCATTACTAAATGATATTCGTTGTAATATATTATTCTTCAGTAATTTTAAAGTCTATTAATCTATGAACTTACTTTCATAAATTTAAAATGTTTAGATAATTAGTTCAACGCTATTCAAGTGACATTTTTCTAACCTTATTTATGAGGAAAATATGAGTTATTCAAATATTTCGATAGTATTATTAATTTATATCTAATTAGTGAATAATCTGAATTTAAAGAGCTCAGTTTATGGTTATACTTATTTGGAAGGTGATTTAAGAGTTAAAAACATTTAGCTATTTAACATTCGGTAACATGTTTTAATTTAAAGGGTTTGAAAATTTTTTTCTGTTTGACATTTTTTTTATCGGGTTAGTTTTCTACGGGATGGGATCGCTAACCCCATGCCCAACCCTCCTCCTTTATCCAGGCTTGGGACCGGCGGTAGCCCCTGGAGGGACTCCAGGCAGACTTCAATCACAATTGACGGAGAAGATTTGGAAGATGTGAAAACCTTTACATATTTGGGCAGCATCATTGACAAACATGGTGGATCTGATGCAGATATGAAAACGTGAATCGGTAAAGCAAGAGCAGTGTATTTACAACTGAGGAACATCTGGAACTCAAAACAACTGTCAACCAACACCAAGGTCAGAATTCTCAATACAAATGTCAAGAAAAATCTACTATATGGGGCGGAAACCTGGAGAACTACGAAAGCCACCATCCAGAAGATACAGTTAGTCAGTCAGTAACAACGTAGAACTTCGTACGTACGTACATCAGTTCGAGTTGCCACACCACATTAGCACACAGATGCAGTGGTCGATTCAAATCCCGTAGTGGTAGAGGTAATAAGAGTATAAGCAGTAATCAGGAAAATTAGTGTTTGAAGATGTTATTTAAAGAGTATAATACAGTGAAATAAATTTAGGAAGAGAAAAAGAGAGACAGGGAGGAATAAGGAGATCAAAATTTGGGAGAACACAAAGAGTGGATGCACCTGTGCCATTTTAAACGATTTTGAGCCATGTCATTCAAAGTCTCTAACCATCGGTTGCTTTCATCTCGCGGTCCCCAACCAGGTAGTCTACACCTACCAACATGACTCAGTTCACTTGTCAGTGACTTCATGGACTTGTGCCATGTTTTGGTCTGACCGCCCCTAGCTTCCTTCCAACCTACTCCTATAACACTGAACATAGCACGTCGAGGTAGTCGGTCGTTGGTCATACGTAACACGTGTCCCAGCCATCTCAACTGATGAAGTTTCACTACGTCATCAATGGATTTGCCATCCTTACCTAGTACCCGTTTCCTAACAACTGCGTTACTTACTCGATAGTCCCAGGATATACGAGCAATATTCCAGAAGATACAGGTGTTTATTAACAGTTGTCTACGCAAAATACTTCGGATCCGTTGGCGGACACTATTAGTAACAGCCAACTGTGGGAAAGAACAAACCAGATCCCAGCGGAGGAAGAAATCAGGAAGAAGCGCTGGAAGTGGATAGGACACACATTGAGGAAGGCACCCAACTGCATCACAAGACAAGCCCTCACATGGAATCCTCAAGGCCAAAGGCAAAGAGGAAGACCAAAGAACACATTACGCCGAGAAATGGAAATAGACATGAGAAAAATGGACAAATATTGGCTTGAACTAGAAAAGAAGGCCCAGGACAGAGTGGGTTGGAGAGTGCTGGTCGGCGTCCTATGATCCATTAGGAGTAACAGGCGTAAGTAAGTAAGTAAGTAAACATGTTCTAATATCATTACCTGCACTTATGTTTGAGCAGTCGGATGGTATTACTAGCTTTTCTGTCCACATCGTTGTTCAAAGCTGAATACACAAATTTTTACTTGGTTAATGAGTTATATGTCTGAAAAAACCCACTTATTATGGTGTAATATTGGATTATTTCTACTGTTGGCTAGACAATATATGTATATATGATTATAATGCATATGATCTTATCATAAAATAAATTTAACAGTTTTAGTAATTCACAACAATGACGCTACCGTGTATTTATAATTATAACTGTATCACTTTTTTTATTATAACTAATAACTATGAAATGTTAAACTGTCAGTTAAATTATTTATTATAAATTACAATATGATAAATTCATCTAACTGATTGAATATAGATTATAGGGTATTGGTTAATCCAACAACAATAAAAAGTTTATTACCAGACATCATTTTTAAATGATTAATTAATAATATATTGTAAGACGGTTCATATATATCTGAATAGAATATTAAAAATACAATCAACATAAATAAATAATAGAACAATTAAACTTTATTTATTCAAAAAATGAAGAATAGTTGAGCGAACAATTGTTTTTGAATAACTTCATCATTAGGCTCTACCTTGAAGCACTGGATGGCCGTTTCGTCCTAGTACGGGACTCCTCAGTAGTGCGCATCCACGATCCCGCACCCCGCGAGATTCAAACCCAGGACCTATCTGGTGAGAAGCCGTGACCAGTAGAGCTAATCCGTGTCGGGTAGAAACAGGTGTCTACCTCAGTACAATGGAAGATGGTCGCGCTATTTCGTGGATTGGTTGAGGCTAGACATTAACACCATTGGATGCCGGCCCAGTGGTCTAGTTGGTTAAGCGCCTGGCGCGAGACTGATAGATCCTCGGTTCAAATCTCGCGGGGTGTGGGATCGTGGATGAGCACTGTTGAGGAGTCCCATACTAGGACGAAACAAGCGTCCAGTGCTTCCTAGAATTAGAAATGTGTTTTCAAAATTAACATTACTAGTTGAGGGATTCTATCCCTTTCAGATATAATCACCGAATGGATTCTAGTAAATTTTACTCGAAACAAAGTTTAACTTTAATTTAATCTAAAGCAATTAGTCCCTTTGATAAATTTCGATGGTGAAATAAGAATTAATCTATTGATTGAGATCTTGAACCGATCGATGTTAGACCACCATTGAAAACCTGGAAGCACTGGACGGCTGTTTCGTCCTATTGTGGGACTCCTCAGAAGCGCGGTGAATTAATCGTTAAATCGTTAGTTGTAAATCACAAGGATTTATTTATTCGTATGTGCTAATCTTGTTAACGTTAGTTCACATAACCCATTGTATTCTGAACAATATTATTCAATCCAAGTACTTTAAATTATTAAAAAATGTATTCTGAAATTCTTCATTATTCAAATCTAGTCATATAAGGAGGGTTAATTATCATTTACATTATTGCGCACTGCTGAGGAGTCCCACAATAGGACGAAACGGCTGTCCAGTGCTTTCAGGTTTTCAATGGTGGTCTAACATCAATCAGTTCATGATCTCAATCAAAAACTTAATAGTCTCCACAACTCCCATCATAAAAAATCTAGATTTTTTTGGAAAATCATCTGATATACATTTTATAGTACAAAATGAATAATCTGAATTTATCAGTGTATGCACTTTATGTATGTGAAAAATCGAAATTTAGAAGTATAATTCATTATTTGTTTAATATTAATTAATATATAACTTTTGAAATCCGTTCCTCTCTCCTCTTGTGAATTAAATGTAATTTTAATAAGGTTATATAATGGAACGCGTTATTTTGTATCTATCTATCTATATTGTTTATTTATATTAGACGTTTCACAAACTATCACTTTTAAGATCATTAATAATTACATAAAAATAATTAAATTTTATAATTCTGTTAAATATAATTGGTGATAATATAGGCTGATAGAAATGATGAACTGACATTAAAAACACAGATATAGTTAATTTATCCATATAAGAATATTTCAATTATTTCGAATAGGTCACTATGGCAATAAAATGAATTAGAGTAATAAACCATCAAGTTTCAGTTATCGTGTTTCCTATGAGAAAGTCGTCGAACTTGAAAGATTTAATGTGATTCAAAGATTACAAGAGCTGGAGAATAGATATAGCTAGTAAAACAAGACAAAATGAGTAACTGGAGCGATAGCTTTGCAGAACATCCAGCTTGGAAACACTATGTTTTTGCAGGCTTCTTACAACGCCTTCAACCATGTACGTTTACTCTAGGTAACAGACAATTTGATGATGAATATAGATCATCATGTGAGTAAATGCGGTAAAATTTGTGTGAGGGACAAGAAACTTGGAGTGTGATGACGAGGTGCAAGTAGCAGCTGTATTTGGTAAATGACGGAACCTGTTTCGACTCATCCAAGCAACTGGCAGCAAAATATTAGTGAAGGCAATCCTTGAAGCACTAATTCCAAGACAATTATGAATACAACAGTGTTACCTAAATTGAATATTTGTTTCGGAAAAAGCGACACCACATTGTCATCAGGTACAAAAACCCAAATTTTCTGCGTTAAGTATCAAATTATTTCACATCACACAAAACTTATTATCTAAAGCAGTTAGTCCCTTTTATAAATTTCGATAGAGCAATGAGAAGATGGAGTTCATCTGAAAAATGTGATGTATTTGCTCTATACATTTCGAACAATCTGGTCACACATATACTTGTCAAGGCATTTTTATATGAAAATTAATAAAGGGCATACAAATAAAGGTACAATGATGGAAATCTATTTCAATTTAACCCGGATAAATATGTATCAAATTTATCAACTGTTAGGCTTTCTGTATTCGAGAAAGAAGCTCTATCACTCGGATTTAATTTCTCCGTTGCACATACCAAGATTTCTGATCTGTCGATAGATGCTCAATTTGAAAATCTTTATGATCAGTTGAACCCTCTTGTCCCAACCACCCTGGATAAGAAAAATTGGTTGACGTTGCCCACCACTTTCACGGATCTCAAGTCAGACAAAGGAGTATTTTGACTCCTAAACATTTCGCTGCGTTAAAAAACCTCCAAAGTAGGTCAGATATTGTGATCCTCAGACCTGACAAAAGTTCTGGGGTGGTCGTTATCAATAAATGTGAATATGAAGACAAAATGTTATCTATACTGGGTGATCTAAGTAAATTCTTACAGGACGTTTCTTTCAATATTAATGTTAGAAAATTGGAATCCAGAGTGAAGTCCAATCTATTAAAGCTTCTTAAAATGAACGTCATAAACAACGAGGAGTTTAATATATATATATATATATGTATATATATATATATATATATATATATATATATATATATATATATATATATATATATATATATATATATATATATTTATATGGATTACCTAAAATTCATAAACCTAATATTCCATTACGACCAATTTTGTCTATGCGTGGTTCTCCCACACACTAGCTAGCTAAATGGTTAGTAAAACTGTTAAACCCACTTCGTACTAATCTATGTAAGTTCTCTTTAAAAGATACATTTGAACTAATTGACTTTCTTGGTGACATTAATATTAAAGATAAATCTTTGCATTCATTTGATGTAAACTCCCTCTTCACGAATGTACCGTTAACAAAGACGGTGAATTTCCTTTGTGACTATATTTCAAAAAACTTTCCCCTTTTTCCTATTCCGTTACCATTTTTGAAAGAGTTACTTTTATTATGTACTGCCAATGTTCAATTCACGTTTGATGGTGAATATTTTCGACAAGTTGATGCTGTAGCTATGGGTAGCCCTTTAGGGCCTCTCTTAACTGATGTATTCATGTCATATGTGGAAAATATGACGAGCGACTTCATTGGTGAGACAACTCTATATAGAAGATACATGGATGATATTCTAATTATATGTGATAAGGATTTTGATGTTTACCGATTACTGGATAAACTCAATGGTGTTCAAAACGATATTGTGATGACATATGGAGCAGAAAATAATGACCAGTTGGCCTTTTTAGACATACGTTTAAGTCGAAGGGATGATAGCACTATTAGACGGTCCGTGTATAGGAAACCAACCTCGACGGGACAATACTTAAATTTCCATAGTTTCCGTCCATTGCAATACAAGAGAGGTCTAGTTAAGTGCCTCTTTAAGAGGACTCGAAGAATATGTACCTCTGATATGGTGGGAAAAGATGAAGAGTTACTGACTGACACAGTAATAGCAAATGGTTATCCACTAAAGTTTATTAATAGGTGCAAAAGTCAGTTAATGCCAAGACTTATTATTTATTCAGTTCCAAAGAAAAAGGTTTATATCAATCTACCATATAGAGGCGAATCTAATAGTGTAGTTTTAAGACAGAGATTGAAAGCAGCCATTGAGAATACGTATTATGCTGCTCAGTTGGTAGTGATTGAAAAGTCTAAGCCCATACTTTCAAATAGACCCAGACAATGCACTAATGATTACGTCACATCCCATTGTATTTACCAATTTACATGTTTGTGTGAAAACACATACATAGGGAGGAGTAATCGAACAATGCAATCAAGGGTCAATGAACATGCGCCTAGATGGCTTCAAAGTTAATGTTTGTCAAATGATCCGATCAACGTGGGAGGTAGGAAACCAGGTTCATCGATAGCGAAACATATAATTGAAACGGGACACAAAATTGACATTAATACAACTTTTAGAAGGTTGTCTAGAAATTGTCAAGGACGAATTCTCAAGTTTATTGAAGCCTTGGCTATTCGTAAATGTAAACCCCCCTTATGTGTACAAAAACAATTTGTCGTAACCTTGAATTTACCTTGGTAATCCTTAAGTCATTGTATGGCCTAGGATAACGCGACAATTTCTTATTCTTTCTCTCCCTTTGTTACTTTTGTACTTGAACTTTCATTTAATTGACCTTTATTAATTTTCATATAAAATGCCTTGACAAGTATATGTGTGACCAGATTGTTCGAAATGTATAGCGCAAATACATCACATTTTTCAGATGAACTCCATCTTCTCATTGTTCTATCGAAACTTATTATCAATTGAATTTATCATTTAGTCAATAATTCGAAATAATTGAACATATTAGCTTGTATGTAGCTGGAGAGAATGCAACGAAATGCAAGGAATTCATCGTATTCTTCAAATATTATCGTTCTTACTTTGTTTTAACATTAAATAATTGTTTACTAGACCATTAATACTAATAATGAACAGACTATACTAACAACTAACAATGTAACTCTCAAAGAAATCCACAATTTAACAATGAACAAACACATTCGTCAATTTCTCACCTAATTAACTTCAACGAAAACAAATCAATTTCAGTTGGTTACTCGAATCTTGCCAGTGATGTTTGGGACTATAATTGATCAGTCTTTCTTGGTATATATGAATCCTGTGAGGGTTACCTCGATATTATCATTAAGTCATAAGCATTATAAACAGAGTTGGATGGTGGCTAGTATTGAAATCCAGCTGGTGATTTGTAAATAGAACGAAAAGTGTGTTCTGGATTCCACTGTTGGTCATCATCTAACTCTGCTAAGATGACAATAGCCTTAAAAGTCATGACAGAAGCATGAAAACGTTTCCCTAGTCATCGTAATTTATTATGCAGACGAGTTAGTAGGTTAGAAGTGGGGTCTTGTTGTATGTAGATGACGACACGAAATTACATGTGTAAAATTCCCAACTATCGAAATAACAAATCTAACATTACACTGATCTGAGCCTCAATGCTAACTACTTATCGAAAGTGAATAAGGTTAAATCTAATCTGTACTAAACAATCGTCCAATCACATTCAGATGTTGGATTTAATGAATGGTGTGAATATGAGTCATTCAATGTGAAATCGTTCATTGAAATCTTGACTAAAGTGCACATCAACTATGCAATGTAAACATTTGAGACTGACAATAATAATGACAAGTGAACAAATATCAATGTAAACTTGTAAACAATATTTATATTTGTTGGACGTAACATTGACACAGCACGATTAGTATAGTGATCCAGTGATATGTCGGGTTTGGCATTGAGATGATCTTTTCATATATATGTTTGGTTGGAAAGTGTTATGTTTGTCGTCATTATAATGGGTAGTTAGTGTAGACATTAAGACTTCGGAATTTTCATTGTTATATTGTATGTGATGGTGAATGTTGAACTTGTGTTCATCATCTATTAACTGAGATAATTTTCACCGTATGTAACTGTTATTTAACTGCAGTAGACCGGGAAGTGTTGGAGATGATGACAGTGAAGTTGTGTAGTTCTGTGAATGTAAATGTTTTTCACAGGATTAACTAAACAATAAAATACTAGCATAAATGGACCGACTAAATTATTTATACAAACAGTAAATTGAAACGTATTTCGTTTCAACGTTCTATTTAAGCACGAATCTTAATATGGTCATGATAAAAACTACTTCACTAAGTAATTACAAAATAGTGTAACTTAGTTGTGTCACATTATATTTGAATATTATTTAAATTGTCTGCTGAAACGAACAGTGTATTCACAACTTAGTAACAGTTGATACAATCCATTCTTTCCTTCTATAGACATACATTTTCCATATAACTATATATACGAATGTACAGCTTAAGTAAATGATTTCGTCGAAAAGAAAATTTTCTTCGCTGAATTCTCTTTTTCTTATTCAATGACACTATGGGTTATTTTAATTATCTGAACAGTACTTACGTTATCATTTTTTCAACGGTATTCTGAATATGTTAAGTAGACTTGTTAAATAAGCAAATGATGTTAATATGGTAGTTGGAATAATGATACTTCAGTAGTAGTGTAACTGTATTAGAGTACTATTGAAGTGACTGATCCACTAGTTGGCGTTCGAAGATGGAGCTTCATTGAGATTAAATCAAACTTACCAGACAAAATTTTTATCTAAACCTCACTTTAAGGGAAATATTTTAGTAACATTAGTACTTAATCTACCGTTGTATTCCACAATTTAATTTTTGACAAATAATCTGAACAGTGTTATGCTGGATTTTCTACGTCTACGGACTGCTTAAAACGTATACTTTCCTGATAATCAAAATTTTTATTTTGACCATTCATTTGCTTTATAATTAAATACCAGATAACCCTAAATTATAATTCACTTGAGACGCATGTGGGTAATCCTAAACAAATAAAGTACTAGTGAACAATGAAGCATACTTAATTACTATTTACTTTATGCTCAAAATATAATGATTAGGAAGGAAATATGCACTTGGTTGACAGTTTGAAATATATATAGGTTACTATTATTGGAACGGATAATGCACTTTTATTTCAAAGACTGTCAATATCATAAATTAAAAACTATCTGTAACGAATAACTGTGTTGGTGTAAGGTTCTAAACCTGATTCTTGTTCCAGTTGACAGTCATCAGAAGAGTTTGTCTGTGATTGTAAGGAAAATGGTATTCTTTGTAAGATTAAATCTACTTCCACCAGTGTTAATAAGGGATATGTTTCTGTTGGTCTATTGAATTTTCGACTGGTTTGTTTCAGGATCAGAAAAGTCACATTAACTAGCTACTCAGTAATGAACGATGTTTTTTTCGGTAGCTCTCAACCAGCTAACAACAAAATATAAGGGATAGCTAGTGCCCATATTCGATAGGGAATGAGGATCAAATGAACGTGACATGTATTATTGGATTTGTCGCTTGTCTTACTGTTGTTGTTTATGATTAATTATATTATGACTAGTTGCTAAAATATGTTTCGAAGTTATTTTTTGAAATCAATTGTCAAATGTTACGTTTGTGGAAGATTGTAATAAATCAAAATATATTTTATCAAATAATTCGATGTTCACTAATATGAGTAAATCATGTATGACACCTTAATTACTGTGGTGACACTTAATCAATACTATTACTTATGATAATATAAAAAGTCATTATATGGTGAATGTACAGCACTAGCTTTTACACAGGCCTACACTTTTGCAAGGCATGTTGAACGCAACTTATTTCACATGACATTCTTTATCCTTACAGGATATTAACTATTTGCAGGATAAGAGTATAACTCCAGGAATACGACAATAGTAAGCACAAAGACTGATATATCTTCTAGAATTTTTATTACTCATCATTATAGCCAATAATATACAGGCGCAAAAAATTTCTGAGAAGGATAAAACAAATAGATAATATGGTGTACACATTAAATGAATCTTAGTTTTAGTTTCTACAGTTAGTAATACAGAAGTCATAACAAATATAAATTAAAATAGTGACAGAAGAAACAATAAATTCACTAGATTAATGACATTTTGCGTTTTCAACTATTATAGTCACTGAAACCGTCTACTGGTCGTGTTCCAGCTAGTACATAGATAAATGAAGGTTCGGAAGACTAAGTTAAAATCCTTCACTAAATACAATTTTTTATCGATGTTCTGGATGGTTAGCCAAACAGCTAATAAAGTTCTTTGGATCAAACTGACGTGTACACACCTTATGTACAGTTGTAAATATAGGATACTTCTCGAGAAGGCCCTTGGGTTCCAGCATTGCATAGACTTCTGCAGCAGTGAGAGGACCTTGAGCACTTTGACCATTTAGACGTTCTTTTTCCAATTGAGCTAAAGGTTCATTTGTGGTGGCTAATGCTATGCCCATTTGCTTGTTTCTACCACCATAACAGGTTGTAATAAGATCAGCAACGCCACAACTTTCTAGAAACGTCCCTTCTTGAGGATCTATTAAATAGAATGTGGGGTGGATAGTTTGAAAAAGGTATAAGATGTTGATATTTTGTGTACTATTTGTATATGTAAAATATAAGAAACTTAAACAAAATCAAAACACCTAGCTTTACAGATGATGATTGAAAAATGCATCAAATAAGTTATATTCATACGAATATCAACAACTATCAAACTTAGATAAAATAGGGTTTGAAATGAACATTGTTATAAATCTTAAGACTGCAGGGTGTCATTTTAGAAATAAATTAAATCAATTGAATTCAGTTAAAAGACATAAAAAACAACTTGACAGTTTGGAACAAATGCTAACAACAAATAATTCAGGTTGTTTATTGTTGGAAATATATTGCTGTTAACTAATTTAAGGTTTGCTAGTATTTTTCAATGTTATCTTCTGATCCTATCAGTCAGCTACAACGTAGGACCAGGCACATATGTGCATCGGTCCAGGTTGCCATACCTCATACACACAGCAAGATGAACACCGGATTCATAGGAGTGGTTAGGTCAAAGGTGGTAATATATAGGAGAAAGATTGCATATAAGGATATAGTATATTCTGATCCTATGTCAAAAGTGTTGTTGTAACACACTATTCTTATTTCATATAATTGATATCTAATACGTTTAGTGTACCACCGTTTTACGTTCTTTTATACAACTGTCTTTTACTACAGCTATCCTTTTGAGCCGAACAAGTATTTCTGCAATTAATTTTTGATTCCCTACGTCAGTATATCCGGTATTCCATATTTAAAAACACGAGTTATTATTTATTGGTACATTAGTACAAGGGGGCACCAAATAAATCTGCGCCACACAATAACAATGAGACTGTGGAGAGATAAACAATAAAAAGAAGAACAACATTGAACAGAAATTAGTGTGAGAGTGGGAGAAACAGTTCAGTAAGGAATCTTTCGGTTAATGAAGTTACGTTTACTTTCATGATGAAAGTAGAAAGTTGCAACAGGATCGTCACTGGCTTCTATTCTGAGTCATGTCTCATAACGTCTAGCCACTGTGTTGTACTATCTCTGGGATCCAAACCAAGGAGGCGTGAAGGACCGACAGAAGCTAGTCCTGTACAGCTTTTTTTCATACCACGACACCATGTCATACACCGTCCACCTCTCCGCTTTTCCCAACCAGTCTCAGTGTCGGCAAATAATGTACGACGTGGGATACTCTGGGACGTCATTCGTTAAACATGTTCAGGCCACCGAAGTCGATGTTTCAAGATAGCGACAGCAAACGAATCATTGTCTTTATGCCTGAACACAGAATGTTGAACCTCTGCATGTCAGCAATCCTTTGGAGACAATGATGATCAAACACAGAGTTGTATAACATCCTCAACTCGGAGAGGCCAGGTTTCACAAGTATAGAGCAAAACTGCTCTCACCGACGCGTTGTAGATCCGACCCTTTACAGCCAGACTAACAACACGAAGGTGCCAAAGATGGCCCAGATTGGCATAAGCCACTCTGGCTTTCACTATACGTGCACTGATCTAATCACTCACGCCACCACTAGCAATTATGCAGCTACCCAGATAAACGAACTTCTCGACTACTTCTATCTGCTCACTACCCAGGGTGAGTGCAGGATCAGGGTCCCGCTGGTCTTGTAAAAGTATTTTGCAATTGGAAGGTGCAAAGCACATGCCATACCTACGGACACTGATTGCTAAATGACTAAGTTAATCTGACCGTTGCTGCTACCTTAACGTGGCGATCAGGCTTCCCTATCGTGAAGAACCAATTAAGCCATACTGACTGGAACAATCGTTCCTCAAGGTCCTACCATGCCAGAGACAGGTTGGTTGAAGAACGATAAGACTAAAAGCAGCAGACCCAAGATTCGAGGGCGTAGTCGTGCTGTTGACTGTACAGGGGTGTGACGGCCGTAAGTTATTTCCCCCAGACAACCAACATAACAACGATGCTGCCTTCCCACAAGGAAGGACGGGGTTAGAAAAGGTCAAACCTAAAAACACACACCTCGCTTTATCTTACGAATATCCGTCTCCGGCTGTAAGGTCTCAACAAGTACAGAGCTAACAAGAAAATCACCTAGGTAAAGGCCTAGTGTGACCGGCCACAAGCAGCTTTTCTTTGGGCACTGCGGTCACTCTCTCAGATCACTAAGGGAATCTCTAACCCAATTTCCTTTCCAGGTACCTCTAGACGAATCGTCCCATGGTGTGGGCAACTGGAAGGTGATGACCATCCTTATACCTCAAACAAAACTCAAAATCACTGTGTTCATAATCAATTTCCCTTTTTATTTCCGACTACTCCTCCAACCTCGACTATGAACTACTCAAGTGTCACCATGACCAACGATTCTAGTGCGCGAAATACTGTCCCGACTCTACTAAAACCTCGCTCCAAACTACACATTGCAGCCTTCAACGTACGCACCCTATGTAAAATCGGCTAGCGGACATCCTTGCCTGACACTAGAATCAGTCAGTCAGCTACAACGTAGGACCAGGCACATATGTGCATCGGTCCAGGTTGCCATACCGCATCAGCACAACAAGATGAACACCGGATTCATAGCAGTGGTTAGGTCAAAGGTGGTAATATATAAGAGAAAGATTGCATATAGAGATATAGTACAAGAAGAAAGAATTGGTTCGTAGAAAGATATGAAGTGATTTTAATCTCTTAGTTTAAGGGATGACAGGGAGTGTATACACCGACGCCATTGTGATCGATTCTGAGCCATATTACACAGTCTCCAACCATTGGTTACGATAGTCACGCGGACCCCAAACTAAGTAGTCTACATCTACCAACATGGCTCAGACTAGAAGTTAGTGTCTTCAAGCACTGATGCCACGTTTTGGTTTGGCCGCCCCTTACTTTCTTCCAACCATCTCCAACACCGGTTAGCATTGCACGTCATGGTAATCGGTGTTCATGCATACGTAACACGTGGCCTAACCATCTCAGTCGATGAAGATTCACAACCTCATTAACTGATTTACCATCACTCCCTAATACCCTGCGTTTAACCTCACTACTACTTACCCGGTGATCCCAGCAGACGCCAGCAATATTTCTAAGACATCTGTGGTCAAATACTAGTAGCTTACGGGTGTCTCCTACTCTTAAAGGCCGTAAAGTAAAACAGAACGGACTGCCGCGCAGTATACTCGTCCTTTTATTGATAGACGGATATCTCGTCTTCGCCACAGGTGACGCAAGTTGGCAAAAGCCAAGCGAGCTTTTCGAATCCGTGCTGAGATTTCGTCAGACACCAACCCATTAGGGTTTATCAGACTTCCAAGATAAGTGAAGTTGTCAACGCGTTCGACTACTTCACTCCCTATCCTTAGTTCAGGTGTTAACGCAGACCAGTCCTGAAGCAACAACTTGCATTTCGAGGGAGAGAAGCGCATTCCAAACATTCTGGCATTGTTGCTTAGTGCTACCAAAAGACTGCATTTTGTCAGCGTCTTCACCAAACAGGGCTATGTCATCTGCGTATTCTAAGTCGATAAGTGGACCTCCTGGATGGAGATCAATACCCGAGAACTCAGTCGACGAGAAAGTTATTTCCATCAGTAGGTCTATGATGAAGTTAAACAAAAATGGGGAAAGTGGACAGCCTTGACGGACACCACTTGAGGTTGCAAAAGTAGATTACAGTTCGCCATAAGCTCTGACTCGACTAGTAGTGTTCAAGTAAAGAGCCTTTACAAGGTTTATGTACTTCTGGGGTACGCCTTTCAATGACAGACACTGCAACAGAATCTCGCGGTCAGCAGAGTCAAATGCTGCTTTTAAGTCGAGAAAGACAACCATTGTCGGGTGCCGATAAGTATGCCTGTGTTCTAGAATCTGACGAATGGTGAATATGTGGTCGATGCAGCCACGACCAGGTTTGAAGCCAGCTTGAGTCTCTCGTGTTTGCAGCTCACGAGTCTTAGTTAGGCGTCTGATAATTATCGAAGCTAGTATTTTAGATATTATATTAGTTAAACTAATCCCTCTGTGGTTGTCACAGGATGATTTTGACCCTCTCTTATATATTGGGACGATAAGTGATTGTGACCAGTTAGATGGGATAACGTCTAACTCCCAGATCTTAGCTAAAATATTAGTCAACCTAATCGCTAAAATTGGACCACCATACTTAAAGACCTCTGGAGCCAATCCATCTGGACCAGCTGCCCTTCCTCGTTTCAGATTAACTATAGCCTTTTGAACTTCAGCAAGAGTTGGGGGACCTACTTCAATGTTCCATTCACGCTGTCTGGGAATGGAGGGTAGTTGTAGAGTAGCTGAAGGCCAGCTGAACTGTTCTCTGAAATGTTCCGCTCATCGTTCTAAACGCCTGGACTGGGAGCAGATGAGAGTATCGTCGTTTTCCGATATAATCTCACTTACACTTGACTTATTAATTCCAGTTTCTTTTATTAGTCTGTAAAGCTGTCTTGTGTTCCCTATAGTCGCCGCATTTTCCATTTCCTTTGCTTTCGTTGCCCACCACTGCTCACGGTCGTTTCTTAGACTTTTGCTTAACCTAGATCTGATTTGTTGTCGCTCTTCATCATGTTCGGACCAGATGGGACGAGTTTGCGAGAATCCATCAGTGTGATATACTTTGAAGAAATCCATTGGTTCTTTGTAACCCTATGGTTTAAATCACCGATAGATGTCACTGCTGTTTGTATATCTTTCCAAGCAACATCTGGGTCAGCCTCGTTTTCAGAACTACCTAATCGTGACCTCGGTTGTTCCTGCAACCTACTTTTGGTTTCCTCGCTACTCAGTTCGGTTCGAATGGGTCTTTTTACTGTGGCTTTTTTGCGTCCAGTGAGGCGCAAGCAGATGCGTGCTCGTATTAGGGCGTGGTCGGAGTCCAAGCAGGTACTCCAGAATGAGCGACAATCTTCTACCGACCCTCTCCAACAATGACTGATGGCAATATAGTCTATTTGAGTCCATCGTTGGTTTGGTGTAGGGGGTCACCGTGTTAGACGATGTCTCTCCTTATGCTTAAAATTTGTGTTTGCTAAAAATAAACGATTGTCTGAGCATAGTTGCAGCAGACGATCACCATTATCTGTTTGCTGTGTCGGAATACTAAAATATCCACCTAAATGCCTTTCTGTTTGGTTTAAACTACCTATCTGGGCATTAAAGTCACCTCCTACGAGTACTATGTCTGAACGTTTAGCTTTATGAAGAAGTTCAGATAGCTTTCTGTAAAATTCATCCTTCACTTCTTCCGAGCTGCAGTCGGTGGGAGCGTAGGCAGAAACGACAAAAAGGCAACGACGTGTGTCCCTATCCTTCCGAGTTCTTATGGAGCCGTTTAGTCGAACAGCACATAAACGACTGTTGACGGGGATCCACTCTAACAGTGCTTGTTCCGCCCTCATGCTTAGTGCTATGTCTACACCTGCCAGTCCACGAGAACTAACCATCGGGTCACCAAATACACGGAGGGTGTATCTCGTTGGCTCTCCGTTTTACCGAGGTGAGGTCAAGTGAATGACCACACTGGGATCCTGTGTGCGTGTTTCGGAGACACAGCATACATCAATGGAAAGAGACTCTAGGGTTTTAGCCAAGGAAGCCTGCTGACCGATTTGACATAGGGTGCGTACGTTGAAGGCTCCAATGTGTAGTTTAGAGCGAGGTTTCAGGAGACCTGGGACAGAGTTTTGAGCACTAGAATCGTTGGCTATGGTGACACTTGAGGAGGAAGCCGAAGGAGGAAGTTTAGAGTTGAAAGTCGATGTAGGAGGAATAATAGGAATTGAAGAGGAAGATTGATTATGAATACAGTGGTCTCGAGTGCTGTTAAAGGTATGAGGGCGGTTATCACTTCCCGGTTGCCCACACCGAGGAAGGGTTCTTCTGGAGGTACCTGAGAAGAAAATTGTATTAGAGGTGGTCTTAGTGACCTGAGAGCGTGACCACAGTGCCCAAGGGACAACTGCTTGAGGCCGGTCGCGCACGGCCTTTTCGTGGGAGGTTTTTGACGTGTTAGCTCCGTTCTTCAAAGGGCCTTACCGCCGGAGACGGAAATCCGTGAGGTAAGGTGAGGTGTGCATTTTTAGGGTCGACCTTTTCTAACCCCACCCCTCCTTGTGGGAAGGCAGCATCGCTGTTATGCTGGTTGTCTGAAGGAGACACCTTACTGCTGTCACACCTCTGTACAGTCAGCAGTACGACTTCGCCTTCGGACCTTGGGTTTGTTGCTTCTAGTCTTACCGCTCTTCAACCGACCTGTCTGGCATGGTAGGACCTTGAGGAACGGTTGTTCCAGCCAGTATAGCTCGGTTGCTTCATCACGATAGGCAAGCCCGACCACCACGTCAAGGTAGCAACAACGGTCGGGGACACTAGAATCTCGTACGATTGACGTACGGTGTGTCTCTGAAACACGCATACAAGATCCTAGTGTGGTCATTCACTTGACCACACCTCGTCATAACGGATAGCCGACGAGATACACCCTCCGTGTATCTGGTGGATGTAGGCATAGCACTAAGTACGAGGGCAGAACTAATACTATTAGGATGGATCTCTGTTAACAGTCACCTAGGTGCTGTTCGGCTCTGTAAGAACTCGGAAGGATAGGGACACACGTCGTTTCTGTCTACGCTCTCACTGACAGTAGCCCATATGATTTTTACATAAAGCTTTCTGAACTTCTTCAATAAACAAAAGGCTCAGACACAGTACTCGTAGCAGGTGACTTTAATGCCTAGGTAGGTGGCTAAAACCAAATAGAAAGACATTTAGGTGGGCATTTCGATATTCCGGCTCAGCGAACATATAATGGTGACTGTCTGTTACAAATGTGCTCAGACAATCGTTTATTTTTAGGAAGCACTGACTTTAAGCATTAGGAAAAGCACCGTCTAACATGGTGCCCCCTGCACCAAACCAACAATGAACTCAAATAGACAATATTGCCTTCAGTCACCTTTAGAGAGGCTCGATAAGAGGCTACCGCTCGTTCTGGAGTACATGTTTAGACTCTGATCATGCTCTAATACGAGCACACATTTGCTTGTGCCTCACTGGACGCAGGAAAACCACATTAAGAAGATGCATTAGAGTCAACTCAGTGACGAGGAAACGAAAAGTAGGTTCCAGGAACAACTGAGGTCACACATAGGTAGTTCTGAAAGCGAGGTTGACCCAGATGTTGCTTGGAAAGACACATGAACAGCTGTGGAAACAGTAGCGACATCCATTAGTGATTTGAACTGAAGGGTTACGAAAAGCCAGTGGATTTCTACTAAGTCTATTACACTGATAAATTCTTGTAAACCCATCACGATGAAGAGAGGAAATAAATCAGATCTAGGTTAAATAAAAGTCTACGAAACGATCATGAACAGTGGTGGGCAACGAAAGCAAAAGAGATGGAAAAGACAGCGGCTGTAGGTAACACCAGACTTTTCAGACTAGTAAAAGAGACCGGAGTTAAGAAGTCAAGTGTAAGTGAGACAATCTCAGAAAAAGACGACACTCATATCTGCTCTCAGTCTAGACGTTTAGAACGATAGGTGTAAAAGTTTAACGGGCAGATCAACTGGCCTTCAGATACTCTACAACTACCCTCCATTCCCAAACAGCCTGAATTGAACATTAAGATAGGCCATCCGACTCCAATTAAAGTTCAAAAAGCAATAGCTAACCTTAAACGAGGAATGGCATCTGGATCACATGGATTGGCTCCAGAGGTCTTCAAGTATGGTGGTTCAATTTTAGCAATTAGGTTGACTAATGTTTTAGCTAAAATCTGGGAGTTGGACGCAATCCCATCTAACTGGTTGCAATCACGGATTTTTCCAGTATATAAGAAGGGGTCAAAATCATCCTATGTTAACCATAGAGGGATAAGTTTGACTAATATAGCATCAAAAAATACTAGCCTCAACAATTATCGAACGCTTAATAAATACTCGTAAACTGCAAACACCAGAAAATCAGGCTGGATTCAAACCTGGTCGTGGCTGCATCAACCACATATCCACCATTCGTCAGATTTTAGAACACAGGTACGGTTATCGGCGTCCGACAATTAGTTTTTCTTGACCTTAAAGTAGCATTTGACTCTGCAGACCGAGAGGTTTTGTGACAATGTCTGTCGTTGAAAGGTGTACCTCAGAAGTAGATAAACCTTGTGAAGGCTCTTTACTCGAACACTATTAGTCGAGTCAGAGCCTATGATGAACTGTCATCTGACTTTGTAAACTCAAGTGGTATCCGTCAAGGTTGTCGACCATCTCCATTTTTGTTTAATTCTATCATAGACCTACTGCTGGAAATAACGTTCTCGTCGACTGAATTTTCGGGAATTGATCTCCTACCGGGTTTACTTATTGACTTAGAATACACAGATGACATAGTCCTATTTCGTGAAGACGCTGATAAAATGCAGTCTTTTGGTTGCACTGAGTAACAATGCCAGGATGTTTGAGATGAGTTCTGCCCCTTACAAATGCAAGTTGCTGCTTCAGGACTGGCCTGAGTCAACACTTGAACTAAGGTTAGAGAGTGAAGTAGTCGAACGCGTCGACAACTTCACTTATCTTGAAAGTCTGATCAACTCTTATGGGTTGGTGTCTGGTAAAATCTCTGCATGGATTAAAAAGGCTCGTTTGGTTATTACCGAATTACGTTACCAACGGCGAAAGCAAAATATCCGTGTGTCGACTGAATGACAAGTGTATTACGCAGCAATCCGATCTGTTCTACTTTACGGTTGCGAAACGTGACCATTAAGGGTACATAATACTGATAAGTTATTAGTATTTGATTACAGACGTCTTAGAAATATTGCTGGCATCTGCTGAGAGTACCGGGTAAGGAAAAATGAGATTGTGAATCAACATTGAATGAGATGGTTGGGTCACGTATTACACATGCCTAACCACAGTTTACCACTGCGCGAAATGCTGATTAGTTTTGGGAACGGATGGAAGAAAGAGGCGGTCAAACCAAAACGTGGCGTCAGTCCATAATGTCACTAACTTCTGATCTGAGCCATGTTGGTAGATGCAGATTATTTGGTTGTGGTCCGCGTGACTATCGTATTCAGTGGTTGGAGACTGAGTGACATGGCTCGAAATCGGCCACAATGACGTAGATGTATACGCATTTTGCCTCCCATTAAACTTTATACCTTTATTTTTACGAACTAATTCTTTCTCCTTGTATATCTTTATATGAAATCTTTTTTACTTCCACTGAAGTGCTTCTATGAATTTAGTGCTCATCTTGTTGTAATTCAGAGGTGTGGCAACTTCAACTGATGAATATATGTGCCTGGTCCTATGTTGTAGATGACCCACCAGCATTCTCCATCCAAACCTGTCCTGGGTAATCCTCTCCAGTTGTTATTCATCAGGTCTTCTCCTGAGCACTTTGCTATGATTGATTACAGCCTCCCATAAAACTGATCTTTATCGTTTTCATTGCTATCATTGGTGGGTACATAACACTGGATAACGTTCATCGTGATTCCCTTCTTTGTTTTGAAAGATGCTTTGATGATCCTGGATCCGTGAGATTCCCATCCTATAAGTGCATTACATGCCTCTTTAGACAGCATCAGAGCAACACCGTGTGTGTAGAGTATTTTCCTCTTCGTAACCCGAATACAGAAGCATCTCCCGTACCTAGCCTTTGCTGTCCAACTTAAATCCAATGGATTTCACTGATTCCAAGTACTGCTAAGTCGTATCTCCTCATTCACATAGCTATATGACTGGTTTTCCCGGTTTCCCACATTGTTTGGACGTTCCATGTACCCATAAATATTGTCGCCCTAATTGCTATAAGGGGCATCGGCCTAGTGACTTGCGAAGAATCTCGGCTTTTATCATGATACGTCGTAATTCTTTCCTCAACTCTCAGGGAAGAGTTTAATTGGTTTAATATGGTTGACGTATTTTAGCAACAGCTTTTTCTACGGGATGGGGTTGCCGACCCCACGCTCAACCCTCTTTCACCCGGGCTTGGGACCGGCAGTAGCCCTAGAAGAGCTACAGGCGGAGTTGTAGATGAGATGAAGCTTATGTACAAAAACTACTATTTCACTCTCTTCAGCCTCATATTGCATACGTTTGGTCAAATTACGCGTTCAAAATCTTTAGAATAAAACATTACTGTTCAACTATATCAAAAGAATTAAAAACTGTTTAAATAAATAAATTATAACAATCATATAATATTTGAAATATTCCCATACTGTAAATTTAGAACAACATATATAAGCGAACAATATTGTTTTCGATTAGATCTTCATCAGGCTTTACTCTAATATACAGTAATATATGTATTATATATATTATTCTAAACATTGACCTATTTCCGATTATGTAACATTGATTTGAGCCTTTATTATTCTTATCAAACCTAGTACACCTGTCAACACACTATCAACTTGTACTTTTCACATATTATGTAATTGTTTCCATTGTTATCATTGACTCATAAACTACCTTGATTGGTTTAATAATTTCATATATGCATATAAATATTACTGTATATTAGAGTAAAGCCTGATGAGGATCTAATCGAAAACAATATTGTTTGCTTATATATGTTGTTCTAAATCATATAATAGTCCCAAAAGAACTAAACAGATGCTATAGATAGTAACTAACCAATTATGACAACTAACATACACATGTTACAACAGATACGATAGAACCTCAGTTAAATCTAGATTTTGTTTTCAGATAACATATTTAGTGTCTTTTATGATGATTTCCTTATAAACACATTAACTGATAGAGAATTTTGAGATTTCAAAATCGAGAATGTAAATAAGGCATAATTTGCAGATAGTAAAAGGAAACACTTACGGCGATCAGCAAAAAATTGATAAATGAAACTTTTCATTTCCATGAACCCAAGACGTATAACTGCAGCTTTAGTGTTATCGCCATAGCCTAAACCTTCAATCACACCTGCAGCAACTGCTACAATATTTTTCAAAGCTCCGCATAATTCTGTGGCAACTTCGTCTTTTATAACCACAATTCGGAAATAATCTGTCTAAAAAAATGCGGATAATTTCAAAATACAAAATTACATTAACTTAAATACAGGGTGGTGAGTTATTTGACTAACTCATCGACATTAATGATATCTATCTTATGTTAAACTAGGGTACTAATTTTCTTAATCTTATAATAATAAGCAGAGTTTATTGTTCAGAATACAAATCTATAAACAGCGTTAGCGAAACATGATGAAATGTGGACAGTAAGACAAAAAATAAAGTACCTCCAATACATTGATTTGCGTCTTGTGACCTGAGCTAGTAGAATATTAAAAAATATATCAAGACTAAACCACATACCGTACACTGAAAAGCCAGGGTAACAAAAGCTAATTCTGTTAAAAGAAAATGAAGGGAAGTGGTATCTCAGAATAATCTCTATAAACATATCAACTAAGATTAGTGGACATTATGGATCAAAATCATTCAGTAAACAAACTACAGGAATACGTCAGACCTGTAAATAACCACAAATACTACATACCTGGAAAAGTTTTTTCAATTCAGACCCCATCTTTGGATCATCGATACCAATAGTTGCTTCACAGTAGTTTTCTTGAGAAACTTCAGTTGCCAAGTTAGCACCCATAAGGACTGCGCAAGGTATATTCAATATCTCTCTGATACAGTCCGTTAATAACCTGATACCATGATCATCACTCAGTGCCAACCCCTGATCAAAAAATAATTACAGAAAAATTCAATTTTGAGGTTCACTATGTACATAATCAGATTAAACAAGAGGAACATATGATGACTATTTCAATAGGACATTGTTAAGTAACCTATATATGACTTTAAAGTAGTAACTGAACCTTGAAATTATACTAAGTTTATGACTTATTTCTTCAGGATTCTACAATATCAGAACGTGGAATATAGCAATTTAGACAGTAGCTATCACATGGTGTCGACTATGTGGAACTCGAGGTAGTTAGAACATTTACCAATAAGCGGGGAAGAGCCCTGAGGCTGTAGGCTTACTATTTCATTAACTTCACCAACGGTATTCAATTTCATAACTAGTGGAATTTAATCTACAGAAAAGTGTGCGTAGGCGGAAATACGATGTGATGGAGAGCGACAAAAACTTACTGACCGCTAAAGTAATCAACATTTGTTCGAAGCCAATGCTAAAGTTTGTAGAACGATAAGTAGTGAGGCGGATCACCATGATTTTCACACTGACATTGATAAATTAAATGGTTGTTTCTGAAGTTTGGATTCGGACTTTGGTTCGAGAGTGAGCTAATGCACATTGGATAAGGCGATGGTCACCAATGTACTATTGAGGGAATGCTACTTCTATAAGTGCAGGAACAAAAAGATCCAGTAGTACTGGTCAGTCATGACATCAAAAAATCTGCGGATCACAAGCGGCGGCCCCAAAGTCTTTGAGTATTCTGATTTTCCGCCGACTCTTTAAATGTCTAGGCAAATTTGTTTCGGAATTTATGGACCAGATATATGTGATCCCACCTTTGTTTCCGCATTTAACAAGCTAATCCATGTCTGACACGCTTAAACGTGTTGAGACCTGAGAACTACATAAGTAACATGTTTACCTAACTCGTCTGTGACAAGCGATTTAAACGCTTGAGATTTTTCTTACCTTATTGCAGAACGTGAGGTGACTTTATATTGGTATTGCGTATGTTGAATAATAATTTGGGAGTTAGGGTTTCTCATTTTATTGCTCAAAAAATGCATCTACCAATATAATCGACTTTCTCAATGAAGGTGGGAAGTCGCCTAAAAACATTGAGACTACGTGACGGTCACAGAAGTTCACCATAAATACTACCGGGTTGGTTTCGTCTGATAAAGCTCCGTTAATGTTAGTTTATCATACGAATTAAATTAAACAATCCAAAACTCAAGTGAACTTCATCTTACATTACTCAGTGTAAATTCAGACAAAATATCTACACACATGTTAATTACCTTCATTAGAGAAACAGCATAAGATGTTGGTTTGACAACGGTTTTAATATCGGCCAATGTCCTATTAAGGAATTGATGGGGCATAACAATGACAAGTACGTCGGCATCTCGAGCTACTGACTTTACATCTGGATCAGCAATAACGTTCTCTGGAAGCTTCACATTAGGCAAATACTTCACATTTTCGTTAGATGTATTGATTATTTCTGTGAGTTTACGGCCATTGATTAACTCCTCGAAAACCCACATACGAACCTGAATATATATTAACAAAAATCACTGGTAGTACCTCCGAAACATATTCGGGGAACTTTCTAATGTTGTTACCAACTATTTTAGCAATTGTTGACCCCCAATTGCCTGACCCAATAACCGAAACACGTCTAAGAGACATGACGCGCGATATCAGACGTCTAACGTGCGGCCTTTAAAACCTGCGGAATGACGAACGAAAACTGTCTTGGCTTTGGATTCAAGACAAGGTGAACATGTAGATAGTTAAAACAAAACTGAAATAGCTAAAAATACGATTACATTTGCTTTAGGTTGAAGACATGGACAATTTACTAGCAGTATTTTTCCATGATCAAGCAACTTCTAGAAAACCGTACCAGGAGTTATCATTCATTAGCTCTATAGAATAGGACAAAAAGTGGTTTTCAAAAGTACGCATACAAGCTGCCTCTTAGGAGTTACTTTGCTTCTGCGGAGAAAAACTTAACACTAGAAAATAAACTTATCATTGAAAAATATCGTTCGATAACGAATTGTTTTAAATCACAATCGCTCCGGCTTCATTTCAGTATATTAGAGATCCCATCAGATACGACCTACAAAACTCGTCGTTTCTCTTGGGCCTAGACTTCACGCGCGGTGATGCCAGTCAAATAATGTTCCTTCTGTGTATAAGTAGAAATGATCACGAGGTTATCTTATTAAAGTTCATGTCTGTTATGGTCTGTCAAACAGTTACGCCGCCCCGTCCTAAAGTATATAGGGTACACATGAAGGCGATCGACATCGCAGTCTCGGCTGGAAGCTGAGAAATTAAATCAAACACATCAGCAGAAGAGGCATGGACTCGTTTCTGGTGGTTGTGCAGTCAACTATCTCAACCCTTTATATCCTGAACAGTCCCAAAGAAGAACCACGGCCATCCCTGGGTAAACAAGGATATTCGACGTTTGCCAAAAAAACGACGAAATTTTAAAGTGTTACATCAGCCTTGAAACAGTAAACACATTGAAATGCTACAGATGGGTCCAAAATAAATGTATAATTACAATCTGATACACTCAATGTTAAAAAGAATAGCATTTGACAGAACAAGATTCCATCACTAGATTTCCAACCTAATTACTGAAGGAAGTAGACTTCAGGTAATATGTAAAGATTTGGGCAACGCAGTGGTCATGACGAACTATTTTGAGACAGTTTTTACTCAGGAGCCATTTCTAGACGATGGATTAGACCAAAGTACAAAGTCAAAGAATAGGCTGCTCACTGTGAACTTTGATTGAGACGACATACTAAAGGCCCTTAGTGCTTTAGACACAAGTAAATCAGCAATATCAGATAAACTACAACCTAAAATAGTGAAGAGTGCAATCGTTGAGCTGATACATAAAACAGAATCAGGAAAACATTCATCAAACTACAGATCTGTCATTCTTATCAGTGTTTGAAAAAGGTCACAACGACACTCGTGAAAACTAAAGCATTGTTAAACGGTGATAAAAAGTTTCAGGAAAAGATTATCTCTCACAAACAATCTCCATGCAGAGAGGGGGGAGTGGAAAGATGCTCTAAATAATACGAAATCAATGGATGCTGTCTGCATAGACTTAAGCAAGACAGAAAATAAGAACGAATTCCAAGTGCTCCTCCGAGAAACCGTTACTTAATGGTGTACCTCAAGGCTTTGTCCTTGGTCCCTTACTTTCTATTCTGTGTGCAAATGAACCCCCAAGTGAAGCTGGGTCCCCGCTGTTACTAACCACTGATTGTGTGCGAATTTGTCGGGAAATAACTAGAGACGTAGATTCATGTGCACTTCAGGCAGACTTATGTTTTTTGGTTAAGCTTGTAACAGCTTAGGTTGGTTGGTTAAGAGTTGACCCCAAACAACCAAGTATATGCCAAAACAGTATTGTTCAAGTATTCATTCACTTCCTTGTTTTGTATAAGCGTTATATTCCCTATTATCTTATATTGAATGTTGAGAGCCTTTGTTTGTCTGAACAGATAATCCCACGCTCCACTGTGACTGCGCTAAGATCGAAATAAAGACCTATTCACTACTTGTCTGGTTTCTTCTATCAATAGCACGAGGGTTACCTATAGACACGAAATTGGTGAGCCCTTTTGAACACAAATTTAACCTCATTTTTGTTATTAATATTATATTTTTTGTACTCAATCGTAAAAGTAGACCTGATTATCCGCAAACTAAGTTGGATATATAAATAGTTTTTTCTTTTTTTTAATTACCTTAAGTTATTCGTGTTATAGAAACCATTTTTTCGTGCTAACTTTATTGCTATATTTGTCACATACCTCATGTCAGACTCAATAGAAACCCATAATCTGGATGATTTGTCACCAGTGGAGATAGACACTGTTATGACTACGAAATCCCGACTTCCAGAATTTGATCGTAGTGATCCTGAGTTGTGGTTTGCTCAACTAGAGCATTATTTCACGAGACACAATATCAAATCTGAAGGGATTCGCTATAGAGATTTGTGTTCTATCCTTCCTCCTTCAGTCGCCAAAGAAGTCCGTGACTTGATTTTAGATCCACCATCACCACAACCATACACCATCTTAAGACGAGAGATAATGAACCGTTTATCATTATCAGATAGTCAAAGAATTCAAAGACTTTTTCAAGGTGAAACACTAGGTGATCGGTCGCCGTCACAGTTTTTACGTCACCTCCAAGTCTTAGTGGGTGATAACACAGTGGGTGAAGCAGTCCTAAAACAAGGATGGATACAAGCTCTCCCATGCTACGTCCAACACTGTTTGGATGCACAAGATCCTGAAACCTCATTATCTCATTTAGCGCGTATAGCCGACAGAATAATGGAAAGAGGTCCTCCAACTGGATCAGGCACAATAAATCACACACAAAAAGTAGAATCAGCAAAAGACCCCGTAATAGAAGGACTCATTGCGAGTGTTAAGAGTCTCACTGAGGCTGTCACCAGAATGCAAATGGGTCATAGAAACAGGAGCAGGTCACCACAACGACCACGATCCAAGTCACAAAACAGGTCACAAATGTCCAGACAATCTGGGCAGTTTTGTTGGTACCACTGGAAGTTTGGTGTCAACTCAACCAAGTGCATGCAACCATGCGCCTGGCCTAAGCATAATCCTAAGGCAGCGGGAAACGAGTAACCCCTCCCCAGGTCGCGACGACTGAGGAGGGGCGCCTAAACAGTCGCTTGTTTTATGTTAGAGACAGAAACTCTGGCTTGAATTTCTTGGTGGATACTGGCGCTGCTCTTAGCATCATCCCTCAAAATAAAACTGAGATTAGTCGAGAAACATAATCAATTACACTTTAAGCTGCAAATAAAACTAAAATCGCGACATTTGGGCAGAAAACTTTAACCCTAGATTTGGGGTTCAGGAGGCAATTTCCTTGGGTTTTCACGGTAGCCGACTTAGATCTGGCAATACTGGGGATGGACTTTCCAGAGAGATACGAATTTCTAGTTGACACCAAGAAACGGCGATTAACACTAAAAGAAACTTCGTATTACACAAAAGGCAAAGAAAGTCACATCAGCTCTCTTAACTTGATTCAAACTCCCCCAGTAACAACAGCGAAATTCCAAGATATACTCGCGGAATTTCCAAACTTAACTAAACTAAACCCACAGCCCTCTAAAGACAAACTAAAAGTAAGTCACACTATCAAAACCGAAGGTGCACCGGTTTTTGCGAAACCCAGGAGACTAGCACCAGATAAGCTCAAAATCGCTAGGGCTGAGTTTGATTATATGCTACAGTTGGGCGAGAACTTCTTGCAATCTACCTGACCATTAAACACTTCCGACACATGTTAGAAGGTAGGGAATTTATAGTCTTTACGGATCACAAACCATTAACGAATGCATTGAAAGCGAGAGCCGATAAATACTCACCTCGAGAAGTCCGACACCTTGACTATATATCACAGTTCACAAGCGATATCCGACATGTCAAAGGTCAGGACAATCAGGCGGCAGATGCTTCATCCAGACTAGAAATGAACGTGCTACAGCAGTCTACAGTAAACTTCGAAACGTTGAGACACGAACAAGAGCAGGACCTAGAATTACAAAACCTACTTAAAACAAACAATTCAAGTCTTAATTTAAAACAATTCCCATCACCTATCGATGGTATTCTAATTTATTGTGACACGACCAAGGCAATGCCGCGACCTTTCGTTCCCAAAAATATGCGAAAGCTGATATATGATAACTTTCATTCTTTGTCTCATCCTGGCGCAAAAGCTTCAACGAAACTAATCAATGCCAGATATATATGGCCGAATTTACAGAAGGATGTACACAAATGGGTTAAAGAGTGTTCAGCATGTCAACAATCAAAGATTAATCGTCACACAAATTCACCCATAGGTGTTTTCTCGCAACCAGATGCACGTTTTGCCCATGTGCATATCGACTTGGTAGGTCCTTTACCACGTTCAAACGGTTTTAATTATCTGTTTACATGCATAGATCGATTTACCAGATTCCCTATAGCCATCCCGATAGCGGACATCACAGCGGAAACAGTAGCCAAAGTTTTCATGCAGAACTGGGTAACCATTTTTGGTACACCCATAACAATAACGACGGATAGAGGAGCGCAATTCGAATCCGAACTATTTAATAACTTGGCTAAACTTCTAGGCTCCAATAGGATACGCTGCACTGCATATCATCCTCAGGCTAATGGGATGGTAGAACGTTTTCACCGTCAGCTAAAAACCGCCCTTATATCTCACTCAAACCCCAATCAGTGGACAGAATTCCTACCGTTAGTTATGTTGGGAATACGAACATCTGTCAAAACTGACGCACAGTGTTCAGCTGCGGAACTGGTTTTCGGAACAACTCTGAGACTACCAGGTGAATTTATTAACCCTAATACTAACAGTCAAAAACTTAATTTAGAAAATTATGTAGATCAACTACGGGACCACATGTCTAAAATTAAGCCGATTAATACTCGTGAACAATCGCGCGCCGTATATATACCTAAAGACCTAAGCAATTGCACGCACGTCTGGATAAGATGTGACAAAATAAAAGCACCACTCAGTCCTCCATTTGAAGGTCCTTTCAAAGTCGTCTCAAGAAAATCTAAATATTTCGTGATAGAAAAACATGGAAACATCGACACAGTAAGTATTGATAGGCTAAAGCCGGCTTATCTAGATCATGAACCACCATACGTGTTGTTAGATCGTTTAACTGACAAATCCATTACGGAATCGAAATGTAAAGATAATAAATCTTTACAAATGACTAAAACGGTTCGCTGGGCACATCCAGTTAGTCAGTCAAGGATGTTGACAGTTTCGGCTGCAGGATAAAATCTAACCACGCAGCTAATCACACCCTGCATCTACTTAAAAATAATTTTTTCACCTCATTCCGTCTCACCGACAACTCCCCAGACCTTTTACCTTTGATATATACGTGTTATGTTAAATATTTTTTAAAATACTGGACACATAAGCTAGGTATTCCGCAACGATGGCTGAGGATTTTAATCAAACTCATACAACTAACACTGGCAAATACAACGAATTCAAAAAGCAACCCAGGCGAGTTTTATAATTTCTTTTTCTGGTTAATTAACTATGTTGGCTGTACTTCTTATATATTTATATACATTTTTCACGTAGACTGGCTATACATATATACCATATGAACTACTTCTAAAAGTTTTCGGTTGAGGATATGTTTGGTAGCTTGATACGATCAATACTACCATTAATAAGTAGTTTTCTAGACAAAACATTTTGGATTAAACCATAGTCAAGTACCTATTAAAGTTCTCATCATTTTTTTTTCATGTTTAGGAAACTTACGTAATGACTTAACCAGTTTCCCTGCAGCATGCTTTTTAGTGTGATCATATAACCCATCTTTATTGGCAATATTCAGAATTTTTTTAATTTCTGACATTTAAGAATCAATAACCGTGAAGATATAGTACAGTGCGTTACTGTAAGGTTACTATGTCAGCCGCATTGATTCCACATACCTAATTTTAAACAACTTATAAGGGAACTGTTTAGTAATCATAACATTGAACTGACAATATGAATATCACGACTATGCTAACGTTAAACCAATTATTATTAGTGGCCCATACAAAGTCCTGGAACTTAACATTAGCGTTATAAAAAAGACATTTTATGTCAATAACTGATATATATATATATATTCGTTAGTTTAAATATAACGTAAAATGGAAATTTACTAAACTTGTAGTTTTTTTCTATAGTGATAATATTCATGTAAACAAAGAACTTATACTTTTCCAATATGGCACTTTGATATATCAATCTGTCCTCTTGTCATTTTTCTCTCATATGTGCGCGACTTACGGGCAACAAACATCGTATTGAAGGTGGGCCTGGTGAACAAAAACGCAGGCTCCACACGCACTCGAACCTCTGCCCTCCTGAATGCTAGACCGCGTGCTTAGCCGTTAAGCCACATCAGACCACGGAGGAAGTGACTTCAATATTTCCTTACACCACTTAATCACTCATAATACTAATGAGTAATAGGACTTACACACTTCTGAGGTGCAAACCAATTCGTTACTTGGATGAATTGACGATATATTGCTTCAATATATCATGCATACCTAAATCAAACAAGAAAAAGGTATTTGACACAACTGTACTTGATCCGCATACTCTACACAATGTTTTTTGCTTCTTAACCGTATATTCCTTTCCTTTTCGTGGAGTATTCTGATGCACCCTTGGTTACGCACCTAGTTGTAGAACGCGGTCGTCACAGGCTCAAGGTCACGCGTTTGATCGATTTTGTTAAAGAGTCCAACTTCTAGCAAGTTTACCCTTTTACATATATGCATTACAAAAGAGTATTTTTTTGTTTTCATGGTTTTTCGTGCACAAGATATCTACACTATGTCTATTCTCTTCCAGAATACCAATCCGTTCTGGAGACCAAGCACTTACATGGAACCGAACAACTATCAATTACATTTATGTATTTCCATTTTGTATCTTATTATTTTATGCAGGCAGTGGAGCAGTTCTTCAGGTTTGCTTGATTTTCACCATTACTTTTGAAGTAGATTCTTCTTTACTTTTTACTTGAGGGCGACTCAAGAGGCAGGTGAGTAAACACCTGATAGCCGGTCTGAGCACGGAAAAATCGTACCTCACCAACATGGTGTTGGGTAGCCCGCTCGCGGCACTTCCTCAGATATTCTTATTCCACATTCTCACACTTTCTCTTGAAAGCACGCAGCAGACCGTCGTCGATAGTTGTAGAAGAAATCACATGCTACAAAATAAGATGACAAGCTAGCGAAGAAGAGACATCCATGGACTATCGTTGACAGCGTCAGTCGTCACTGATTGTAAGTCAAACAGTGAGGGAGTTGATAATTTTCCCTTGGGATGAGAAATAGAACTAAGGTGTTTTCGATAGATAGGTTAATCGAACCGACGTTCCTACGGAAGTCGATTCTAGGGGGAAGCTAATGTAACAGCTCAGGTTGGTTGGTTAAGAGTTGACCCCAAACAACCAAGTATATGCCAAAACAGTATTGTTCAAGTATTCATTCACTTCCTTGTTTTGTATAAGCGTTATATTCCCTATTATCTTATATTGAATGTTGAGAGCCTTTGTTTGTCTGAACAGATAATCCCACGCTCCACTGTGACTGCGCTAAGATCGAAATAAAGACCTATTCACTACTTGTCTGGTTTCTTCTATCAATAGCACGAGGGTTACCTATAGACACGAAAAGCTCTCTGAAAAGTGGCTTATGTCTGTCAACGTGACCAAGTGTTCTTATATACACTTTGGGTAAATAGTTACAACATGAGGGAAGAGTCAGTGCACGCAATCCAGTTTCACGTGGATTATAGGATGACAGTGAGTCATGATCTTACAACCATGGCCAACTGCTACGAGGCCACAACTTAGGTGTTTAGATCCCTGTGGACTTTAAGACGGATATTTGCCTTATTACATACTAATATATTCACCATAGTATACACAACTCTATTGGGGTTCAGACTTGAAATTTGCGTTCAGGTTTTAGGCCCCTCTTTGAAAGGTGACTCGGATATCCTAGAAAACATACAGAAGGTAACTACCCGTACAATTTCAGGACATCGGGGTTTACCACACAAAGAGCAGCTTGAGAAGCTAGATCTCTCCACTCCGTGTTACCGCAGATTATGAGGTGGTTTGATTTCTACACAGAATGCCATGAAGTGATCTTGAACCCGATATTTCGCCTCTTTTTTTCCTGCCAGATAAGGACAACTCAGAGGACATGCCAGGCGAGTACAAAAGTTAAGAACGAACAAAATACATATGGTATACAGGTTTTCACACCGAGCCATGGATTCTTAGAATCCGCTACTATAAGAAGTGGTATCCGCCCCTTTAATTGACTCCTTTAAGAGAAGACCAGACACTCCCAGGAACATACTATAAAAGAACTGACTCAGGCTGTAAACCTTTTGTCATGAATACGAAAAGTTTGAAAATTTAATGATAAATAGATATTCAAACTATAAAATTTGCCCGTAAGAATTTTGGGAATACATGTTCAATGAGATATATGCTTAGGCTACAGGGTAACATTATTGATAGTAGAAAGCTTTAGTTCCTGATGGGTGCCCTCTGAAACCTCGAGGTTAGACAAGACTGTTGTTAGTAGCCAAACCGTTTATGAAGTAACATTTAGAGTATCTGCAGAACCAAAGTAAACGTAGAGCTCCTTTTTTAAAGCTACATCGGTGTCAAAATTAAAGTATGGCTCGTAAACACACGTCGGACGTAATTATGACCCAATTCCATGCTGAACAAAATGGTATGATGCAGAAAAGCAGCAGCATCTAAGGTGACTTTTTTGAGTGAATCAATGTTCTCCTTTAACGCTGGCTGAAATGAGAGCAGTAACAGTATCTCCATTATTTAGCGGAGTGAAGTGGCTATAATGCATCGTCGCTACTACGTTACCCATCTGTTGACACTTCAAATGTTTCTTATAAATTTGATGTTTTTAGGAGATAGTAGTTTCTGATTAGAGGTCAAATTCAGACGATTATTAGACTGTTCACCTTCTGAGCTTTATTGAGATCTTTCTCTTGTTCATTCCGGATCGACTACGCGACACTATGATTCAAAACCAAACTTGTGGACGTGAAAGGAAAATGGATTGCCTGGTCGGAAAACCATCACTAGGCAAGTTTCATTCCCACTCACATAAGGCGTATTCAAACAGAAATCATCAACTTTAATGCGAGCACTTCAGTTTGCCTTCTATTAACACTCATTGAGATAATCAGTCCGTTTCACCGTTTTAGGACATACAGTAATCTTGGCAAACTTCAATTTTGATAAAGTCAACTTTGCTGAACACACACTGGAGATGTCTCTGCTGAAGCTCAACCCTTTGATCTCATCGGGTATTCGGGGTTATTCAATAGTGTGAAGTCAGAAACCCAGCACGGAAATAGCCAATCGATGTCACGCTTATATTAAGTCATTCCTAACGAAGAGTACTTGTTTGACAACCATCAAGAAAAAGTGAGCATACCGTCCTAAACTCCGATTTCATTTGTAAAAAAATGAGACGCTATGCGTCAGAATTATAGACGTTTAGGTTAATAGCAGCCCCTGAGTTGAGAAAAATTTCCCCAATTAAGTACGATGAGCACAGGGATTTCTTACTGAACACGGTCTTACGTTACAAAAATTTTGCATAATTTAGAAACAACTTGAGGTCGTAGATTATCACATTGTTTGTGTGGTAAAACTGAATGAAATTCGAGCGAAACAGTGATGGTGGGAAATAGGGGCATTTTAATCAAAATAGAACTTAACATACAAGAGTACTAAGAGAAGACAAGCACTAGTACCATATGAAACTGATCGACAGGTTCGTCTTCAGTTTGAAAAGCTTCTTCTGTCATGTAGCCTGATTTTGACAAGTCAAAGACAGAGAGCTTCCCAGTTGATAGGTCTTCCTGGCCTGACCCTAGAGATTCCGGAAAAAACAGTATTTTCAGACATTCCAACGTCGTTTAGGACTTACGTTAGTAAAGGCTTCAGCCATAGCTCAACAAGAATCGCATAATAGAACACAAACGTCGGACTGATGTAGCAGAAACTGAGGCATTGATACCAGGACACACTCCCTGGACCAGATATTGTCCACTCTACTATAGTGAAACAAGCAGCCTCAGTCTTCACAGCATTTACTAGTTTACTATTCTCAGGTTCACTTAGCCAAGGCAAGGCCACATTTAACCTAGCTAATATCACACAATGTCACTGACCTCCTTTATAGGAGTCTCATACAACGGAGATGCACATAGACCATTAGATGACTGGATTATCTCCACATCCATCATGTGAGTGTCTATAGTTTGAACCAATCCAAGCTGTTTATGAACCAGTCGATATTTCGAAAATACAGCTGGTCTCTCGGTCGTGATGTGGTCCCTATATTACTATTTGCTCAGTAATTTTGGTTAAGATTTATGGAGCTCGGGGTGCTCATCTAGTAACGATTTGAAGTACGGATCGATAATACGTTTGACTCGGACTGAGCATAACTTATAACCCGAAAATGGAGTGGCACTAATTTTCTATTTAGTGTCAATGTTAACTAACCCTGTTTTCTTAGGTCAACGATCAGGGCATGGTGTGTTAGCAGGTCTATGACAACGATTGGCACTGACGTATCTGCAACAAAAAGATCTAATAGGTGATTTTGCTTAAACTGACGTTGAGATAAACGTGCCACTTACCGTAAGTGAAACGCAATTTACCGTTTGCCGCCTGTAACTTGAAACGCGGTCTTGCAGAGTAAGAGCATATCATATGTTCCCGCCATTATTCTTCACGACCAATCATATCCGTGCGCAAATGATGGAATACGCGGCATTTTTGGCATAACCGTAAGACAATATAGATCTTGTAGCTTGAATTTCCTTCTTTTCAAGGCATTTAGATTGCCTATTGTAGTTCATGTGAGCTCGACTAAACTTTACGTAACTTCCACCATGTGTGATGTCATGAGTAGTTTTTGTGGATTTCCGTTCCCCAAATGTCAGCGAATAAATTCTTCGTTTCAAAAGTTGGCTCTTCATAAGTTCATGTCATGTTTATGCCGCGGATGTTGCCGGTTGCCGAAAAAGCTACGATAATTTATGTCGGGATGTTTTCTTGCCCACTTCTCACAACTGCCATCTTTGTTTACGTTCTTTTCAGTTCTTTAGAGGTATCAGTATTGTCAACAAACCTTCCAATAACCACCACTTGGTGTACTATTATATAATGAGTGTAACCTGAGTTATGTGCGTAAAGTTGGGTGGCTTAGCTGCAATGTATGTTGATGGTTAACTGCAAAGAGGTTTTTCCATTATTTCCTAATCTTCTTAATAACCACAGATATGCGATAAACTACTATATAAGTTGTTATTTCTACGTTAGTCTTTGCTTGACAATGTGCGGGTTGCTAACCGTATGAACAAGTACAAACGTTCAGGAAACCCAGACGGTTAAACCTTTCCTTGTATCTATCGTAATACATCCAGATGCCATATTATAAACCAAGACGACTAAAGTGAAGACAATTTTCGTTGTCAATGTGAGTAAACTGATTACTGACGTACTGATATATGAAGTTATTGGTTGCAATCGCTTTTCACACTTTTCAGTTTGTATGATTATATTCGTTTGTACATCTTCCATGTACGACATGCTGACAAACATAAAAGCAGATAAGAACGCATATAAGGGTGAAATCTAAGAATTTCGTGATCTATTACGAACATTTTTACTACTTCCTCCAAGGTTTATGACTTAATTGCATTTTTTTATCGTTTTTTTTCGATTGTACAATTCCATAGTCAGGCAGTTTATAGAGCTCCTATAATTTAGGCTGAGTATTAGCATGGTTTACCGATACGGAAATTATGAACTATTTAAAGTGGGTCGTCGTAAGGGTCATAGAACAATAACACATATGACCATTCGGTATAATTATATTGTAGTGGGTGGCCCTATGTCAAGCCCACATAGGTTGTTTTAGTTCCCGGACAGACCTATCTATCCATTCTTCTTAAATCACATTTTGACCTTGTCGCTTATTGGCTTATAGACCTTAAATGTTTTTATGTGAGTGAATCTGTAATTTATTTTTATGTGACTATAAATATCAATTTACTCTTGGTTAAATCGAGTTGGCTCGCCTGACATCCCCACTGCGCGTCATTTTGCTTTGTTTCGCTCTGTGCACTTCGAATCCCCCTCTTCGTCTCTCTGGTTGTCTGTCCTGAACAAAGATTGTGCAAAATACGCGTATTCAAAACTTTATTCTCGTATTCGACTTATCATAATTCCGTTGTTCACTAACGTGAGTCAAGTCGATAATTATATACGAAGATTGGTGACATGTATATTTCGACAGCAATCATTCAACGACGATCATTCATCCAATCTAATTGGAGTCAGATACAGGGTCCAAAAAATATCACGTGTCTTGTCTTATCATTTGGCTATGAATTTAGACTGTGGCTAGACCAAGTATATTAAGCTGAGAATCTTCAAGATTGGTTAACGATTTGGTTTAATGTGCACACAAAATAGAATTAATTGAAAACAATATATGTCTTCAATACTCTTAAAACAGTTTAAGAAATACGAAACCTACATAAAAGTCACTGTGGTAAACTTCTTTAATCTATCACTAATTGAATCAACATAACACACGTTAACTTCAAGGATGTGGCCTACTGCAGCCGAATATATAACATCAAAAACTAGTAAATGGTGTATCTTAGTGGGACAAGTTGTATACTTTATTGAAAACAACTCTTTAACATCTCTTTTTTTACCAGTGGATGAACAAGAAAACAGACTATGTGCCACAAGATGTTTACACGACAAAATGTGGTATTTCACTGGCTGAAATTATGGGTCAGTTGAAGCTAGATCACTATGGAAAACCTGGAAGCACCGGACGGCCGTTTCGTCCTAGTATGTGACTCCTCAGTAGTGCGCATCCACGATCCCGCACCCCGAGGGATTCGAACCCAGGACCTATCAGTCTCGCGCCAGGCGCTTAAGCAATTAGACTGTAGGGCCAGTGAAATGTCACTGAGCCCTAGCCAAATCATCCGGCAGTCGGATCACTGAATGTCGAACAGTACCTTGATACGTCAATGAGGATAGTCCACGTAAGGTGCTGACCACGAGGTGTGACTTCGACGTTAGTTGGTTCGTCACACCATTCACGTCTAACTCGGGTAGGCCTCCAATCATTTCGACATAGATCATCAACGTTGGTGATCTACAAGACCACTGAACTGGCATCCGACGGTGTCAATGTCTAACTTCGACCGATCCACGGAGTTGCGCCACCGTTACCAGCGGAGTTCAACCAGGTCTGTTGTGAGATATCAACTCACTGAAGACAATGGTGACATTGATCACCACCCAGTGATCAATCAATTGTGATTACATTTCAGTCCTACAGGAGGTTAGTCACGGCTCGGATAGCTCAGTGGTAACGTCTCTGACTGTGAAGCTGGGTGACACGAGATCGAATCCGCCAGGGAGTACCAGTTCCCTCAAGATTACAGGTACACCTTGTTGACGAGTGCCAAGTAGCACGAAACCCGGGTCCAGGGTTTCCTATTGACTACCTCCAACCACCATCTAAATTCGGAGTTGGATCAGCAATTGAAACGCTCGTCTCGAGTACCCGGTGGGAAATTTTGAGAGAAAGAAGATCCTATAAAAATACTTGCTGTTAGGATTAAAGCGAGCCAACTGGTACACTATTTTTCGTACTGATGACTGGTGATTGTACGCGCAACATTTTGCCAATTGCGGTACGTCAACATCGTATTTTGATTTGCTAGATATACAACCATTGCCATTTTTCTGGGGAACAGAAACCTGCAGCTGAGATCTGCATGTTGAGGCAAACTAAGTGAAGTATAAGTTGTGATAAAATAAAGGTTAATACAACTTTCCAGATCATTCCATGAAATTCGACGACCGTATATGAATGGTCCATTTTCTCAAACTATAATTGTTTAGTAATAATTGTTTTTCAAAATCTTGAAATCGACGGAAGGCCATTGTTGGCAGACATAGCTTGTTTCTGTATGTTAACATACATAACACAATTGTGTTATGTAAAATGGTACCGTCGCCAATACGCTAAACGGTCTTTTGAAACTACTTTTTAGGGTGTGTACATGTTCCATGTGTTTCAAAGAGATTTAAAATATATTGACTTGGCTGGCTAAATTCGATTTTAAGATAAATATGGGAATTATTCGTGATTGGTTGGGGAGAACTTACTATCCAAGTTTTGGTGTTAGTCGAAACGAGTAATAAATGAACATTAAAAAAAGCTTAACAACACAATATCATGCGTCCTGACAGCTTGTTTCGCATTTGTGGTAATAGCTGGCTGCAAAATGGGTGGGACAATTCTGATCTATGTTACTACTTCGGAGTTAATTAACTCCGAACGTTTATCCTCGTCTGTTGACCATCATCACAAACGGAGTAGTTCTCATTCTTTTGCAGCGCAAATAATTGACCAGAATTACTCTAAAAGTTAGGTTCCGCTGGATTTCGACAAAGAAGGCTATTTTTCTGACCATGGTCCAGTCGATGAAATTTGGTTGCCTAGTCGGTGTAGGGTTTTTTGTTACAAATGTATAACAGTCGAGACTATATCACTTTACAGTAGAGCGAGAAGCCGAAAAGTGGAGAAACAGATGCCAAAACCATATTAACAGAAATGAAAAGGATTAAACATAAGAAGAAATATTAAGGGGATGGATGACGTAGAGTAATTAAGAGTATATAGTAACACTTCAAAGACAGGTGTCATGTTACTGTTGCAAGTAGTCTGTATGATCCGACCAACATTTGACCTTTGAGCAGTAACCGAACCTTGAAATTATACTGACTAGGTTCATGACTTATTTCTTTAGGATTCTAAAATATCAGAACACAGAATGTAGCAATTTTATTACTTTATTTTATTTAAACACATAGGTACAAGAAGACACCAAATAGGTATGCGCCACATAAATCATTCAATTTTTTGTGAGGGTTAGGATACTGCCCTGGTGCTCAAACCAAAGCAAATGGTTTCCTTAGGAGGCCACACCTCGAGCTTTTGACCTAGAGGTCTGATCCACAAGGTAGTGGAGCAACATCAGGAGATGCATTCCCATGGTAGGCGGTGACCAACGATTGGTTCATACGGCATCTGTCCCCTTAGGGTCCTGGTGCCCATGTATATCACTGGTTTGGGATCAGGGTTTTCCAACATCCCTACATGGATCCTCCATATCCACCAACCCGGTTAAAGCGCCGGAAATTCGCTTTTTGTCCTCTCAATTTCTTAAACAACAGTAATGCCACAATAAGGCGGTGAATAGGACTTCCCTGGCAGTGGTTGTATGTACGTGGCCATGTGAGAGCATTTCGAGAGGCGGAGTTCACTCTCGGCCGTATATGGGCATTTGGGAGCATGTAGCAATTTAGACAGTAGTTATCACATGGTGCCGACTATATGGAATTCGAGGTAGTTAGGACGTTTACCAATAAGTGGGGAAGAGCCCTGAGGCTATAGGCTTACTATCTGATTGACTTCGACAATAGTATTTAGTTTCACAAGTAGTGGAGTTTAATCCAATGAAAAGTGTGGGGAGGCAGAAACACAGTGTGGCGGAAAGAGAAGGGATTCGTTTCTAACAAATTAAATAGGCTTTTTACAAGTGTGCTGCCAAATTGGTTAGATCTGATTGAGGTTGATGCTTAAAGAAAATTAAGGTTTATTGACATGTTCTAGGAATTACTTGTTACATCTAGAAGGTAATCTCGTAACCTTGATTTGTTTTTCAAGACCAGTCAGTTAGTTCGTCACCAACTTTCAGACTATTTATTTAGAACAAATTAATGTTCCTAAGAAACTACCCTTAAACATATCACCACAAAGTCCTTTTATAGAGACACTAGCAATCGGTTTTGAATGTGGTAAACAAACAAATATTTGATTGAAAACTGTTATATGGTCTTCACTAATAAGGAACCATCAATTTACGTGCACTAAATTAATTGCGTTGACTTTTGGGTGACAAAGAAGCTCTAACTTATCATATAGACACAAACTTGGTTGCGCTTAGATAAACGGAAAATCGCATGTCTAGATGATATAGGTATAAAAAGCAACAGAAAATAGATTCAATCAATTAAGTGGAAATGTGGGGATTAGCATTAGTGGTTCTAATTTCATTGTTTAAACTAGGCTTATGATTTCGGAACTAAGTCCGCAATGTAACTGATAATCCACAAAATAGCGAGTTTATTTATTCATTGTTAGCGCCAGGTTTCATGAACAAAACACCGATATATGGCTTTAATAATATTCCTTTATCTAGAAGCTCCGCGTGACTTTCAACTAAGGGGTCTTGTGGTAGTATTTTACCTCGAAAGCTTCGCTAAAAGTACGTAAATCTTCCTAAATCCTCTGATTCGAAAGCTTGATCGTGTTAGAGTTTGTAACAAAATGTTGGTTGAGTCAGTAACTTAAGGTATCTGTCCCATATTTTCACTTAACTCCATTATATATACACACCTTCCCCATCTACCTTTTGAGACCTATCTTCTACTTTCGCAGGTTAAAGTCCTGCTTAATGAAGATGGTGACAGAATGTAGCCTTTGGAATCTTTTGAGTAACAATGCAAGGATGTTTAGGGTATGTTCCCTTATCAATGTAATACTTAAATTCAGAGCTGGTCTTCATCAACATCTAGACTGATTATAGGCAGCAAAACTATTGTGCACGCTAACTACACTTCCTGTCGAGTATGAACCTCGGTTAGTTGATAGCTAACAAAGTTTTGGGACATATTCGAAAACTTTTCTCTGTTCTTGCCAACTTGCTTCGCTTGGGAATTATATATGTCTGTCAACCAAGGGGTATGTTGCACACCCGTCCTATCTGTGTTACTCTATGTTTATGAAACATAGTCTGTGAAAGTAGAAGATATATATAGGCTGCAAGTTTCTCACCATACGTTTCTTCGAAGCATTGGCTGCGTATCGTAGAACAACCGAGTGAGCTGTCATGAGGTTAGACGTACCATACAATATGGTTAATTGTTTGATAAGGTTGTAAGTCTTCATTGGCTGTGAGGTGTATTATATGTCCCCAACCATCATCATATTCAAGGCCCTTAGGCATTTCGGCCTCTAAATAGATTGCAAGAAAGCTGGCGGCAGTCAAATTAGGACATAACATTAGTCCATGAGGTCATTGATTGAGAGCTTCCCTGGTTGAGACATCAGTTGACGTGGCTAAAATTTGGTCGTATCGGTACAAATCTATTCATTCTTTATCTTGTCGATTTTAAATCTCAACACGTTGAACCTTATGTTCCTCTGTTTCATCCCTTTTCGGAACTCATGTTTGATTGTCTTCACAATCATTGACATTACTATTACCTTGATTCACCTCCCATGTATTTTGCTGGTTTCGTTCCTCTGTGATAATGTGGTGTGTCAAAGTAGGCTGATGCATATTTGTGCCAAGTCTTGACGGGTTTACAGTGCTATCGTCCATTTATGTAGTTGATAGATGACTTTCTACTGCGATCCTATTGGTAAATTCAAATTCTACTTCCAAGCTCACGCATAAACCCCACATTTACAGGAGCGTAAAATGACCCTATTAAATCACCAAAAAATCCCCTTGGCAAGTTTTGGATGTTTGCTTCATTGATCAAGTGCGTTCAAGTGAAGTTAAGGAGTAACACTTCAGATTTTTGGCTAGAGAGACGTGTCTTCCATTTGTACGTGGGGTCCGATCACTGAGGACTTTAGTATGTCGTCTGAACTACGATTTCCATCGCAGAGTATGAAGTAAAGGTGGTAATTCAGTCTGTATAGTATTGAGGACACACACACAGTTGCCAATAACTGCAACAATACACTGTTTAACATAGAAGTATGCTAAAATAAAACCGAGTGTTTACATCAGAATGACTCTGGTATGTGAAGTTATTAAATAATATGCTAAATCGTATTAAAAAGTGCAGTTTTCCCAGTAGGGATTTGGGAGAGTTGTTATTTTGGGCCGGACTGATGAAGTTGTGTTCATTTTTCGTTCTTCCTTTTAGCCTTAAATAGCGTTGCTTCATATTTCTCATTCTTCGACTACATTGATTCTTTAGACTACCTCTTATTTTTCATCATTCCCACCACTCTTGGTCTTATTAATTTAAATTTTACTTTTACACCTGTCGAGTTCTTCTTGGTATTTTGTGTTTTGCAACCTGGGGTGTGACTAATCTGTAGTATATCCTGTTTTTCTGCCTGTCTACTGAAGTGTTAGAAATTCAAGTCAAAATGTTTGTATTGACAGTAAGAATTTTGGCTGTTAATATCAGGACTAATAATTAATCTGTCATACATTGTTGTATCATTTTATATCGTAAAATTACAGAAGTTTCTTTTGTTGTTCTTTCGAAGTCTGATTAAAAAACTACATTTTTCAGCTTTATCCAATGGAAGCTGACAAAGAGCCGTCGATCAACATAGACAGTTCAGAAATAGTTGTCCTTAGTTCAGATGATGAAAATGATTCACAGAATTCTCATGACAATATTTCAAATGAAAAACTTTCAAGCAGTGTTATATCTGTCGAAGATGATGATGATAATAATACTAATAATGACGAGTCTGCCGAAAGCGATTGTGAGATCTTAAATGTTGAAGAGTTGCAAGGTGAAGAGAAGTGGCGTGATATTCATGGTATGTCTATGAAACGCTAATATTTAATTTGTGACATCCAATCACTAATCATTGAAGTGGTTTTTTAATATAAAGTTTAGTGAGGATTGGTTTAAATTTCTCCTATGCTCTTTATCACTAACAGTAGTATACTTCGTTCAGTCACCTCGTATAAATTATCTGGAGTATGTAATGGCATTCGGAGAGTAATCAGATTATTTTGCAAACCATAAATATTACAAACGTAGGAAAGTATATAAACTCAAATCACCACAATTCTCCAGAGCTTAAAAAGAGGATCGACAAGGTTTAAAAAAATTAAAGAAAAATAAAGAAAAAATAAATAGAGAGGGGAACGTAATGAACTTGTAATTAATTTTTCATGATCTAAGGAATGAAGGGATAATACATTTGCTCTATTTTAACCAAATCTGATCTATGTATCTATGGCTTTCAACTCCCGACAGTAGCTGCTATCTTGACGCGGTGGTCAGGCTTGCCTATCGTGATGACCCGACCGAGATATATTGGCTGGAACATATGTTCCTGTAGGTTCTACCATGCCAGGGAGGTCGATTTGAGAACGGTAAGACTAAAAGCAGCAACTCAAGGTCTGAGGGCAAAGTCGTACTGCTGACTGTAGAGGGGTGTAACAGCAGTAAGGTGTTTCCCTCGGACAACCAGCATGACGGCGATGCTGCCTTCCCACAAGGAGGGGTGGGGTTAGAAAAGGTCGACCCTAAAAATGTCACACCTCACCTTACCTCACGGGTTTCCGTCTCTGGCGGTAAGGTCCTTTGAAGAACGGAGCTAACACGTTAAAAACCTCCCACGAAAAGGCCGTGCGCGACCGGCCTCAAGCAGTTGTCCCTTGGGCTCTGCGGTCACGCTCCCAGGTCGTTAAGACCAACACTAATCCGATTTCCTTTTCAGGTTCCTCAAGAAATACCCTTCCACGGTGTGGGCAGCCGGGAAGTGATATCAGTCCACATACCCATAACAGCACATGAGACCAAGTTGGTCACATTCAAATCCTTCCTACACCTTCTAATATCTCTCTTATCTCCACGACTAACCCTTCTCACGTCTCTTTATCACCTCGCACCGCTAGGGCAAACGATTCGAGTACGCGGAACGTTATTCCTGGACTCCTGAAACCACGCTGTAAACTACATGTAGGAGCTTTCAACGTTCGAAAAATGTGCCAAGTAGGACAACAGGCTTCCTTAGATAAAACTTTAGAATCTCGCGCCGTCGACGTGTGCTGCGTCTCCGAAACGCGCATACAGGATCCGAGTAGCGTCATTCATTTGACCTCACCATGTCAAAATAAAGGATTAACTCGATTTACGCTTCGTGTGTCTGGAAGCCCTGATGCTGCTTCCCGTGGCCTCGCTGGCTTAGGTATAGCATTAGGTCAGGACTGGGTCGCATCGACACCCGAACTAATGATAGGGAGTATAGTAATTGAGCGTGTCAACTGCCTCACTTATCTTGGAAGTCTCGTCAGCCCTTGTGGTCTGGTGTGTGACGAAATCTCAGCACGCATACAGAAGGCTCGACTAGCTTTTGCTAACTTGCGTTATTTATGGTGTAGGCGAGATATCCGTCTACCAACCAAAGGACGTGTTTACTGTGCAGCAGTTCGTTTCGTCCTACTTTATGGCAGTGAAACATGGCCGGTAAGAGTAGAGGATATTCGTAGGTTACTAGTATTTGATCATAGGTGTTGTAGTGTCGTTTATTATATTAAGCCCATATACCTTATTCTAGCTTTCGGACAGCCCATTCTATTCATTCTACTCGAGTCACATTCTGACCTTGTTATTTATTCGCTTATCAATCTTGACTGTTTTTATATGAGCGCATAGGTGTGTGTACATTTCTTATCCCATTACTCATCACGTATTTGCAACTTACTTTTGTGTAACTATAATTATTGATTAACGCTTGGTAAAATGGGAGTTGGCTTACCCGCCATCTCCACTGTGCGTCGTTTTGCTTTGTTCTATTCCATTCGCTCTATATACGAAATATTTGTATTCAAAAGTCTATTCTCGTTATTTGGCTTATTAAATTCCGTTATTGACTAACGCGATTTAAGTCGATGATTATATACGAGGATAGGCGACATATATATTTTAACAACAATCATCATTACAATCTCCTTGGAATCAGAACCCGGGCCACTAAAGTGGAGAGCCTTTTCGACAACATCGTCCGATCTAAATGACGACAAAATTCAAGGGCCCCACAGTGTCTTAGAAACATTACTCTTATATCCTGGGACCGCCGAGTAAGTAACGCAGTTGTTAGGATACGGGTACTAGGTAAGGATGAAAAATCAATTGATGAAGTTTTACTACTTCATCAGTTGAGATGGCTGGGAGACGTGTTACTTATGCCCAACCACCGACCGCCTCGACGTGCGATGTTCAATGGTATAGGAGTAGGTTGGAAGAAAGCTAGGGGCGGTCAGACCAAAACATGGCACAAATCCATGAAGTCACTGACAAGTGGACTGAGTCATGTTGGTATGTGTAGACTACCTGGTTGGGACGATAGCAACCGATGGTTAGAGACCTTGAATGACATGGCTCAAAATCGTTTGCAATGGCGCAACTGCATCCACTTTTTATGTTCTCTCAGATTCTAATCTTCGGAATTCTTCATGTCCTTTATTTTCTTTCCAAATTTATTTCACTGGATTATACTCTTTATATAACATCTTCAAACACTAATCTTTCGGATTACTGCTTATACTCTTACTACCTCTACCACTACGGGATTTGAATCGACAACTACATCTCTGTGCTAATGTGGTATGGCAACTCGAACTGATGTACGTACGTACGTACTTACGAAGTTCTACGTTGTTACTGACTGACTGGCTTTCAACTACCTTTTTCTTCGTTTAGAACGTCTGTACTTCCACTCAGGGCTTAGAAAAATATTCAATGGCTTTATGGAGTAGTCCTATTTCCTGTCCTTTCTATTTTTAGTTTCCATCAAATAACTAATGTATTCCTTAAGATTTCTTGATTCTATAATCTGTTCATGAAATTGGAAATCGTTGTGCGCTTACAGTTTGTCATTTCTTTAGTCTGGGATAGTTAAAACTATTTTGTTAGGAGTATTTATGCCAAATATGCTTTATAAAAAATTTAACAAAGAATCATTTCTATGATACTATCTAAAAAAAGAGTTAACAACAACAAAAACTATCGTCTCATATATTAACTTTCTCACTGTAATAATGTTATAGTTACTTGAGTTGACACCATTTCCTTAATTTTCTCCTTCTGAATAATCAAGCCCCATTCGACCTACTTCAGTTTGGTCAGCCGTACAGTATCACTAGTTCAAGAGCCGAACAAAGATACATGTTACTTGATAATTGATCTTCACTTGTAACAACAGAATAGCTTTAAATGATCTTCCTCACGTAAGGTCCTGTTCTTTTTCCTACGCTCGTAACTTCATTTGGAACTCTACCCTTAAACGTACAAAAATTCTTACTGAGAACTTCGAATTTTACAGAAATGTTTTATCATAAGATGTTATGTGGAAAATTTGTTGAAATGAGAGTCGCTAAACTGCCGTTATTTTCCTGTTTTGGATATGTAACCTGTATGTCGTACAGCGTAGGGTCTTCACAAGAACCCAAGCAGAACAGATGGTTCTGCGGTTAGTATTAGTTTTTGGTGACAATTAAATGTGCACCAATTAGTATTCGTAGACAGCTTGTTTAAAACATGTACTAGGCAATTTATTTTCCTCGTTGATCATTCCTATTATACTTAATTCTATGATTAATTTTTGGTAATAATCGTACGAAAAAGACAAATTAATAGTAGAAATTGCCATTTCAATTACGTTTCGGGACATAAATCACTTATTTTTTGTCCAAACATTATGGGTTTTTTTTCACCTTCAATATGAATTTATGCGATAAAATTTTATGTTATCAAATGAATTCATTGTCATTTGATGTTTGGTTGGCGTAATGTGAACAGGTGGTTTGAATTAGTTACTTACCTCTGTTTTCGATCTCTAATTCATTGATTAATCTAAATTTTACTAAAAGGAGTTAGCATTCCGATCATTGTTTTGTCATGTCAAACCAATTTATTGTTACCAGTATATATATTTTGTGTATATATATCGATATCACCACTATCTTTCTTGATAATGTATGTTATTATCTAAAACTGCAGAGCATAGGATAGGTTTAACGGGAAGGTGACTTATGACACCATAAATATTTCCTTATATGGAATATGGGCCTGCGGATATCTATCAATGCAATTAGAAGTAACAACACATCACTTCTGTTTGGTTATCAATATTCTCCTCAGATAAAGTGATTTTTTTCTTGGTGCTGTATTCGGGTCTTTGGAAACACTAGATTCCTGTGTATGATGGGTCCTACGTAGAATGAAACGACATAGATCAAAGTTCTAGCAATTTTACTTCATCTGTTACTTGCACTGCATACTTGCGTTCAGAAACGACTGATTTTGAGAAGTCTTAATATCCTTTGCTGAATGTTAAAGTGTTGTTTTACGGTCAACTCTCACTTTTCTGTCTTCACACTAATCCCATTAATGTACGTGTGTAACAAAATAACCATCCAAGTAACAAACTAGATAACTAATGTTATAAATAGAGTTCAAATGTATAGCCAAAATTTACACCAATATATTTTCGTGTATTAGCTAATTCAGGATTAACTGTATCATATAACGCTTTAAGAACATTTATGTATCATATGAAAGAGCTTGATTGTTTTAGCTGCTCGGATAGGTAGAATCTATTATTTTAGATCCGTTTATCACATGTCTACGTTTTTTGTTTTAATCTCACATTTTTACTTCCTTGTTCTTTCTCTGCAGTAACTTTAACCAAACTGCCGTTTCAAATACGTATACTTTTAATTTAGTGTTTTTATTGGAATAGGTTTTGTCTATGATTATCATGTTCAGTATTTCTGTAGTAGATTCATCATAATGTTCTATCTAAATTTCTCATTTTCTCTTATTAAATGTAGTGTAAGTACTAATTGTTCCTATTATCTAAATCGCATCAGGTCCTTTCAAGCGGCTGAATAGGCTCATACAAGCTGGCTTTAATGATCCACGGCTATTGTTGGTTCGTGTTTTTGGGATGGATGAAAACTCTTTACCATCTGATCCTAACCAATTATTAAGTTTATTATTGACACTTTTGGCCGAACCTGCTCCACGACGTAGACTGCGCCGTATAAATAGTTTAGAAAAAGTTCTGTCACTTCTGTCTACTTGTACATCAATCCTCGTAATCACTGGTGCTGGGATTTCAGTGTCATGTGGAATTCCTGATTTTCGTTCTCGTGATGGTATCTATGCTCGCTTATCTCGGGATTATCCAGATCTATCAAGTCCACAGGCAATGTTTGACATGTCATATTTCAAACGAAATCCTATTCCTTTCTTTAAATTCGCCAAGGTATGGTTTATTTTTCTAGAAATCCTACTTCACGTAACATTGATAATTAGTGTGATAAAAATCTACTGATTAAAATTGACATAGATATTGAAATGCTGTAATACTCTACCTTCATAATAAGGGTCATTTTACGAATATGCATTAATTTATTTAAATGGATTATAATTGTTAAAATGATAACATTTAAACAATATAATTCAATTATTGCTTGTATCTTTCAATCAAAGTTAACCAAATGTTACGAATTTTGTTTACTTTGGTGGACTACTAAAATTTAATGAATGAATATCTTCAGATAGTTTTGCGATATTTGTCATTTCTTTTAAATAACCTAAATATTTTTAAAGACATTTTGTCTTTCATAAGGTTTTTTGGTGAGACTATAATTTATGGACGATCTTCGAGCGATGCTGAAGTGACTATGAGAAAATTCAGCCACTTGCTAGCGTCAAAAGAGGGTTATGCATTAATGTTAGGAAATAAGATTAGTATTCAGAGTAAGAAAACAGAGTTAGTAATTAGAGTTGGGGTTTTCATCACAAACTGACATAAGCTATGATGGCAAAATGCTATTTAATCATATAAATGATTGAATTTTGCTCAGAAATCCTAGACTTGCTATCTTTAATCTCATTGAGTCGTCCGTGGATAATGGTTTCGCTGGTTAGCTCTCATAGCGTTGAGAAAAGTAGATAAATTAGCATTCTTAAATTTTGTCGAATTTTACAATCATTTCTTTTTCACTGCGTCACAAATCGTCCATTTAAATCTCCAACATATATTAAAGATAAAAAAATGTGCATTATTCGAAGCCTTTTGACTAAATATACTTGCTTGACTTTTTTTCAAGCTGTCAACTAATAACAAGTACAGAACGTTTCCAAATAATATCGACTATTAGAAGTCCTGATGATTTGTAATTCATTCCTGTCATATCAAGTGGGATATGTACACCATGTTGTTTTACGTTTGTTTAGTTTGTTGTGTTATTTTCACCATATATCATTATGAAATAGAACAACTTACGTTTTATGAATGATATGTTTATTTGATTAACTGATCTGATATGTTGATTAGTTTGGACAAAATAGAAGAGTGGTTAATACAATTTAAAGCAAATAAATATTATGTTGCCGTTATCACAGTCTAAATAAAACAGAAAATTGCACTTCTGGAACTCAAATACATTGACGATATCGTTGTACCTTGAGACACAGAACGAAAGACAATTATTCAATATTTTGGGACAGTTACTTTTAAGAAAGAATGTAAACTGACATCTTGAAAATTAAGCTTGTTCATGTAGGGATTTAGTTGATTGGTTTGTAATAGTTAAGAGGTTTGTGACTTGCCATTTTTATGGTACACGATTGTTGCAAATATTACAGTACTAGACAATTTTTTGCTACATCATGTGTGATACTTACATAAAAGAATGGTTATGTTGATTATGTTCATTTTATTTCTTTATCTTTACCGTTGAAAAACTTTAGGAGCTCTTCCCTGGTCAGTTTTCACCCTCGATTACTCACCGGATGATTGCCTTATTGGAGTCCAAAGACAAATTATTGCGTAACTACACACAGAATATCGATACTTTGGAACAGGCTGCTGGAATTACTCGACTTATTCAGTGTCATGGTGTGTAAGGGATTAATTGTTAGGTTTCATGTTTACCATGATATTTCTACTGTGTAATATTTCTTTGTCTTCATTTATATGTTTAAACACAATGCGGTAAACGGTCTCGAACAACTTGTTAGACTTTCTGGTCTTCATTACTTTCATGAAGTTTGGACATAGTATTAAAAGAAACGTGGGACAATTTTGTCTGTGAACTTATTACGAAACCAGCCGCTTTTGCAGTATAAGTATTAATTATCGAAGTGAGAGTAGTATTGAACTTTTTGGAGATTCTAGGTGAGTTTTCGTAAGTAATAATTATTAAAAGAAAGAGTTGGTTGAATCAAAGAGAAGCGGAGCACAGGGAAGCTGAGTCATTCTAACCAATTTCATGGAAAATCTGTCTCAAAAAAATCAATACTAGAATTTTTCTTATTCTCACCACTGGCTTGAACACTCGATACTTATATTTTAGTTTACTGCTTTCAACTATAGCTTTATTCCATCGAGAAATTTTTGATGGAGATCAATGGTACAGCTAACATTTACCTAACTAGTTTACTGCATTGATCTATACTTGGCCACTTTTAATGCTTAACTCGTAATTTAAAAAATAGTTGATCCTAAAAATATCGTATTAAGTAATAATCTCTATGTATTTGTTTGGAATTCATTTCAAACAGTTGAACTTATGAAAGCAAATATCTAAAATTAATTTTTCAAAAAATTCAAAGGTGATTAACCTGAGAAAGATGATATCAACCTGTCAGTTCGAAGTAGCTATAGTAAAGTCGGTTGAAGTGTAAGCCTAGACCATAAACATCCAACTTGATCATCTCTAGAACTTAAAGAATTACTATACAATTAGTCAATATATACAGAGAGAATCAATCTGGAAAGGTAGAGGGTTTACGATAAATCATTTGCTACACTTAATTTACATGTCTGTGTTTATTTCATAGTTGTCAATCCAAGGTCATTGGGACTAAGTTTACCTGGCAATATAAAGTTTTATCTTTCTCGGCCGATGAAGATCAATATAAGCTTTTATATATATCAGGTGCCATTGTGGTTGTTGTACTATTTTATGTTTTTTCCCCGTCATTTAACATGTTTAAAAATAATCAATCAGCCCGAATTTTTTAATTCGTCGAATGCAATAATCAGCCGACAGACTGACAACTTATTCAAGTCTATTGTATTAATTCCGTTAAATTGTTCGTAAAATCAGTTGCGACAAAACTATCTGGGTCAGCATTCTGCTCAGTGTTTGAGTTACTATCAAAATCTCGTCAAACTGATCTTCAAAGTCTATTATTCCTAAGGGTTTGGGTTTTCCTATTGCTGATATTCATAACTAAATTTTGACCAATCTCTTTCGGGATATATGCAATCTGAGTGGGTACCTTGATCTTCAACATATTCTTCACACTATCTTAGCTTGTAATTCTGAGATTTTTCATACACATAGTTCCTTTTATCATTTTGAAAAGAACAAGAACAAAGATTCTAGCAGAATAGCATGAATTCATTTTATTTCGTAGGTTCTCATCAGCTGCTTACAACCTGTGATATTTAAAAATCATAATTACATAATGGGTTTAAATTACTTACTGAATATTGTAAATATATATCTAATGTGAAAGAATATTCTACAACATTAATTGTGACAACAGTTCAAAAGTGGGTTAGGAACAATTGATTACATAATGAATAAACATTGATAGGAATATAGTGAGTAGAGTTCAGTTGAAAGATTATTAATTTGAAAGATAGTTGAAAAAAATAAAATCAATGATGTAATAAATACCAAAGAAAAAGGAAAAAAAATTAAGGTGCAGTGAAAGAATATTTGTCACCAAGGCAAACAAAGATTAACAACCGTCTCCTCTTGAATACATAAGTCAGGTTTTTGACGCCTGATGGCATCGGCTTCAGCAAACTTCAGAAGACTGGAGTTTGGCTGCTTACTAATCACCCTAAAGGATTGTAAGGTATCTACCCGACATATTCAGTAAGCAATTTAAACCCATTATGTAACTATGATTTTTAAATATCACAGGTTGTAAGCAGCTGATGAGAACCTACGAAATAAAATGAATTCATGCTATTCTGCTAGAATCTTTGTTCTTGCTCTTTTCAATTCTGAGATTTGTTCCATTGGTTTATATTCCTCACTGTTACTTACAGTAAATATTACATTTCATATACGACCCCAGTATATTTGGACAACTTGAAGCTGATTGTCTATACATCTTTTTCTTTGAGTAGAACAAGGCTCTAATTTCAGTTATCACACACTCTCAATGTTAATATCTTTTGTTTTGCTAAATTCGATTTTTGCAGTTTTCTAACACTCTCCACTTTTTCATTTATTGATCTGTCAATCAATCAATCAATCAATTAGAAAAAGCTTAGAAACGTATTGATGTTAATAGTCTTTAATTAATATTGTTTTTCATTTGTTACACCTTGATCACCATTAAAAAAGAATGAATATATATATTTCTTGTTTTGTTTTAATTAAACAGAAATACATAACTTTCATATTAGCCATATCTATTTGTCATTGTTTATAATTTTTAATATTGAAATTTGTTGTTTTCTATTTTATGAATGAAAATAGTTTCTAATTATGAATTAAATTTCTATTATAATGATATTTTTCAATCATTATTATTGTTTTCTTTAACTTATATCAATTAATCATTATTGATTTATTGATTTATCACATTATTAGGTTCATTTGCATCAGCCACTTGTACAAACTGTAAACTAAAAGTTACATCGGATTTTATTAAAGAGGCTATTTTTAATCAATCTATACCACGATGTACAAATTGTTGGCCGTCAAAAATCGATTCGTCATCATTATTACCAGATGAAATGAATGACTCGGAGTCTACAAATCATTCATCTGATTTATCTACCGTAGAAGAAAATCCTAATAATAATAATAGTAATAATAATAATAATAATAATAATAATAATAATATGTCAGTTGATACATCTCCAAAAGTTAAATCGAAACGAACTAATAAATCTCGACGTAGACTAGCTTCATATGGTGTATTAAAACCAGATATCGTGTTTTTTGGTGAAGGTTTATCAAATGAATTTCATGACTCTCTTTCCAATGATATAAAACAGACGGATCTAGTTTTAGTTATTGGATCATCGTTAAAAGTTCGACCTGTCTCTCATATTCCTAGTAAGTATTATTGTTTTATTTTCGCTATGAAACTGATTATTATTTCCTTCATAAAGACTACTTAAATAGATTTACTTGACTCCAGAAATAAATTCAAATGACATACATGATGTACATCACTTTTTATGTGATTTATGTACGGTCAGATTAACTACCAGGTTTATTTAATTTGTCTGAGTAGTATTTAACATCAATTAATCAGTAACTTATTATATGAATACATATTTACTGTATCATGCTTATCAATTTTTACACTGACTGACTTTTTCTATTTCTGATTCCGTTATATCATCTCTTGAGAGTAAGTTCGATTGAAACCGTTAGAATAGGTGCACATAACTCTCCCTCTCTTGAAGAATGTGTAACCTTCAGGGAGTAATGATCAACATCTTGTAGCTCTGCTCATCATCTGATTGACACAACTGAACGTTAAAGCTGGATGATTATAAGTTAATATGAATTTATAAGATATTTTATTGCCAATATGATTATATGAATGAAAAGTGATACAACATTTAGGGCTGATAATATGACTATTAAATTGATAAATACCTTTAAATAGTACACCAATAGATCCGATAACTTCATTATCACGGTTAGCAATATCTTGCATGACATTTGAGATTTCGTCGCATGCCGGATTTGGGTCTAAATGTGACTTGACTATGTTGGTGGTCATTAATTTGGCTGACAGTCACCCTGAACCGGACGACTGAATCGAACTGGACAGTATCGAAGCGAACTTCTCCAACCTTTCCATAACTATCTTCTGAGATGCTTCGAATAGGTACTTTTGTCACTTCAAAATGGATTGGAGCTCCTCTGTTAATATTGATATTATTAATCTATTTCCCCATAGCTACTGTTATGTTTGTTACAAAGACTGTTGATATGTATTTATTTGTCCCCGGAAATAGATCAATGTGATATATCCGTACACTACTTTCTATATGATCTATGTAAAGTGATGTGATTGTAAATTACTACTGCTATTCGAAACTTAATGGTTATACTTCTCTGTGACTTTATACGTTGTCGTATAAAAATCTATTTCATATTTCCTACAAGATCATTTACATTATTATATTATATTATATTTTTCTTGACGCAATTGTAGTAGCTTTGTAAACACAATAGCTACTTGGTGGACCATAATCTACAACTATTGTGTTTATGGGTTAGCTATTATGGCTACCTATTCTAAACTATGTAGGGTGTGTAGTTTTGAACCTGAGTGATAGTTAATCCACCTAAACCCTTAATTAGATCATACCTTCACAATTTCTTGTAACTTCTTTCAACACTATTAGCTGCCACCCGTTTTCCATTTTCGACTTGATTTTTATCAGATTTTGCAATTTTAATTTAATATCTCAAAAATATTAACTCTGAAACATGGGACCAATGGATAGTGTAGTGCTGTGCCTATTCATGACTCTATTCACTAGCTTGAAATTAGTTTAAAGATAAGTACAGTATAAGATGCACAAATTAGTTGCTTCATGCTATTTTGAAAACCTTCAAGATTACTTTCGTACTGAATTTTTCTAGCACTTCTTAATGTTTCGAGATCTAACTTACTCCCTACTTCAAACCCATTTTATCTCTTTTTTTTCCAACACAGATGCTGTTCCTAGACAAGTTCCACAAATACTTATTAATAGAGAACCTTTATCTAATCATGATTTCGATGTTGAATTGCTTGGAGATTGTGATATCATTGTCAGCGAATTATGCCATCGATTGGGTTGGGAAGTTTCCGGATTATCAGACTATACACCTCTTACTGAAATTCCCTTAAATTCGCTAAAAAATACAACTGAACCACTAAAATCTGATGAAAAATCTCCAAATATATCCCATCTCATTGCTCAGGACACAGTGTCTTCGGACTTAGTGAACAATCAATCCCAAATAAATAATTCAGAAGTTGATGGAAAGACTTGTACCTCTACTGTTGTTTCTACGTCTGATAATTCTTCAGACGTGATTAATAAGAATTCTCCGAATGATGCAGTAATTGAAGTCAGTGAAGATGAGGAAGATGGAGAGTGTGTTTGGGAGGTAGCGTCAAGTTTACCACGTAAGTAGTCTATCATTTTAATATGTAACTATTACAAAAATATTTTTTAACCTTCTGTTGAAAAAACACTTACAATTTTTAGATATATTTTCTAACTGGTATATTTCTGTATCCTTTTTTTATTGTAATAATTTCACTGTTGTCGTATAAAAATCTAATTACATAGTATCCATAGTAAAGTAAATAAGATATTGGCATTTAAACTATGTAAAGAATGGACTAATAACATTTTTTGAATATAAAATGCACTCATTATCTGAATAGTCAATAGAAGCACCTTTTCTTTTAAGCTAAATAACATAGATGGTCCCTTTTACGATTGGTAGTTATATTTTCTCATTGTTATTGTTAAATCATCGTATAGAGTTATTTTGTAAAGCGCAAAAGCAGTAATCTCGGCTCACACTGGAGTGTACTTGGGTTTGTTTGTGATCTATTTTGTAAAAAAATGGTATCAGTCATCCGATTCCCTGAAAATCAGAAGTTGAGGGTTTGGTATTTTGGATATTCGAATTCCAGTTACAGAGCTGTGAGTTCAAATCAGTCATTTCACATGGAGCAAGTATATGTAATCACAACTGAGTGAATAGCAAATAGATCAGAGTAATGAGTAGTATTAATGATAATAAGAAAGACTAAACATTTAGAATATGGTTCTAAAATAAGGAATATAACAATAGAATAAGATTGTGACATCTACTATGATGAAGTTAATTGAAAAAATGAAGATAGTGAATAGCCCTGTTGAGCGATTCGTCAAGTTGTTGATTCCGACGATAGTTTGCTGTAAGATGTAATTCGATCAGGTGTTCAAGTAAAAAGTCTATAGAAGGTGTATACTTTTTTTGGGACACCTCCCAATAACAAACACTAACAATGCTTCTGAGTTGATGGAATCAACTGCTAGTTACAGTTGAATGTTAGTATGTGTTTTAAAGCCTGCCGAAGAACAAAGATTCGATGATTACACCCGCGGCTAGGTATGGAACCAGTCTCATACCCATTTTTGTACTGTATTACTATTCTTTCGTAAACAAATTCTAATGACTCAAATTCTTTATAATGGGAGCCAGTTATATTCTAAAAATACGCGATTCCTATTCTAAAGATGAAAAAACAATCTTTTTTTCATGAGCGGAAGCCATACTACTTTTTTTCGTGGAAATAGAATTTTCATTACATAAATTTCTTCTTTTTACACTTTCCAGTATTTCTCCACTAATGAGTGACCAGTAACTTACCTGTGGTTATTTCCCGCTAATGTTTATGCGGTGTTCCTAAATACACTTCACCTTTTCAAATTGCTCTGAATCGTCCTCGTCTTTTTTATTTGTTGGGATGAATAGGGGTATTAATTAGATTACGATGTATGTTCCTAACCTGTTATATAAATATTGCCCTTTCTGTCAACAAGTGAACTTCATCTCTTTAATTCGAATTCCTGAACATTTCCATCCACCCGGCTATCGAGTTGTGATTGTTAAACAAGCAATGTTTAGGATGTAACATATATCAACATTAATGAGTCCTTGTATGACACTCATCAAATAACAAAGGTTGCTTATTATGATTATTGTCAAAGTTTTAATATTTTAATTTAAGGTTTTGTGGATGTTAACTTAATTTATTGGTGGTGTTAATCACAAGTTGATGTCATTTAGGAGGTGGTGACTTGGATAACGATGGTTTAATAGTTAAAGAGTTGAATTCCAACTAATGGTTCTCATTTCCGAGTCCCTCTCCACATACTTCGGCTTGAGCAGCCGGGTAATGTCACCACCTCCCACACACAGTAGTTAGTCAGTGAGTTATATGCATTTACTGAGAACCGAAGAGAGCCGAATGGTTGTCTCATTACAGTACGAAATTCATAAATACTGTGCCGTTGACACTGATCGGACCTATGGGCTTCAAATCCCACATTGAGTGTGTTACCTTTAGGCCACTAAATTGGGATCCAATGGTACCCTAATTAAGGTGTCAATCTGTAATGTATTCTATCTCCAAACATAATAATATCAATTCTCACTGTTTTAATTAATTAATCTTACATATTTTTTAAAATTTTTTTAGCTGGAACATTTACTCGTATTTATCCAAATCAATATGTTTTCCCTGGTGCTGAAATATATTTAGACAGTAAACCCGGTGAAGTAACGATCTCATGTAATGCCTCAGATATCTCTATTACGTCGAATGCATCATCAGCATCGTCTATTTCCGGTCATAATGATGACTTAGATCAGATAAGAGATTCACTTAAAGATGAATCTGTTTCCATTGATATAACTGAAAAAGAAGAGTCCAGTATTCATTCATCTGATTCGCGTAAATCTTTAAAACGGCATAATTCCAATGAGAATCTGTCTTTGAATAAACAATCATCGTTAAAACAACCTCGATCTATGTAAAGAAAATAACTAAAAAAAAATAAAAGTAAACTGGAAGACATGAAAATCATTCAGTAAAGAAGTAGAAAAGAAAACAATTAACATGAATCTCATTAAAACAAAGACGACAACAAAAAGCTTGTTAGCTATTTTTATTCTTTTTCTTCTCATCCCATCGTTGCTTATATCCATAAATTTTTGTGTAAATAAAATATATATATATATATATCACATATTTTGTGTGTTTATTTTTATTCTTTACCGATATATGTGTGTATATCCTTCTTTTTTTCAATGGAACATTTCGTGACTACCTGTTTATGACCACTTTTCATTGAGTTAAATTAATTCACACATTGTTAATATAGATTCTGTAAAAAAAAGGAGGAACGAAGATTATAATGATAATTATTATCAGTGTTTCCTTTCAAACACATTTCCATGTATGTTTCTCACTTATTTTATTTGAAAAAGTTCTTCCCCCTTTCCTTTCTTACTTATTATTAATTTATTCATGATGAATTTTGAACATGTTTTTCTATGCATTTGTTGTACACTATAAACTTATTTTCTCGGTTATTGTTTTACAAACAATTATTATATTAACAAGTTCTTAAGAGATAAATATTGCTTTTTTTTTAAAAATTTAATGGAACAATATGTCATCGTTTAGCAATTTATGCATATGTTATTCACGTAAAACTAATCGCGAAATACACTTGGTATTGTTTGGCTTGTATCTTCCCATTGAGGTTTAAGACTGCAATTGATCAGTCTGTTATTGGCATATGTGCATACTGTGCGTATGCCTCGATATTACCTTAATTCACAAGCTATTTGTAAGCAATGATGGATAGTGGCTAGCAGTGGAATCCAGGACGCGCGTTTCGTCCTATTTGGGACTCGTCAGCTGGATGTACCTGCATCTCGGAGTTGATTTTCACTCTGGGACTCGAACCCAGTACCATTCGCTTCAAACGCCATCGCGTTATCCACTCAGCTACTGAATCCTGATAGTCACTTGCTTGTGCAGTGGGATCGTGAAATAGTTTACACCACAGCGTATTAACAATTATAAAAAAATTTCATGCGTTGTATCATATTCTAATTAGTATAGGAGTATGTGGAGATTGTTGAGTTTTCATAGATTACATCGTAGATTGATCTTAGATAACTATAGAAAACCAAGAAGCACTGGACATCTGTTTTTTTTTCAGTATGGGACTACTCGGCAATGTACATCAAACCGGGGATGGAATCTAGGATCTTCGGTTTCACGAGTGCTTGAGCTCTAGATCGTTGAACAGTCATTAGTGTACGTGTCTAACTTATCACGATTTGATATATTGGAAAAACATAAAAGGACTGTGGTTTAAATTTGTTGTTCAAGCCTTCTCCCACATTAATATACAGTTTTTAACACTTTTCACTCTTCAAACTGGTCGTCCAATAATATTGGTAATTTTAAAAATGATAGAATAGTTTAATATTGTTTTGAGATGGACATAAAAGTCAATAACATGTGCAATGATTACCTTCTTAATAACAATGGACTCCAGTAATCACTAATACGGATTCAAGTTTAAATGTGGTTACGATCAAAGATTATTCTATAGTATCAGGATACTATATCATCATTTATTTCGGAGGAAGAAGTGTCCACGTAGATATTTGGAGCAAATATTTCGATAATACTTGAACTAACCACTATTTCTTCAAAATATTTATTGTCATACCCTCAAAATTTGTCGTTAGGGCTAAGCAAAATAGTTGTTTTTAAGTCAGCGATAAATTAAGGATTTCATGCCTCTCTATCTTATAATGTGATAAATTTCTGAATCCTTTAATATTTAAACATACCCCGACTTACGTTGTCTTGGGAAACTGGATTGTGTCTACTACTGTGACACAGCCAGTCTACAGTTCGGCACTTAGATTTACTATAAATGCTGTCCAGTTTTGTTTATACTAGGTATAGTACAGATGGAGGATTAATTGATTCAAATCTCGATTTATTTATATTTAAGTCATACTACTAGATATTTCCAAATCTTTATGCATAATTATTTCTAATATCATCCCAGCATTTCTCCCAAAGGTACTTGTAGTAGTAATCATGCTTGTAACTTGTTACCATAAACATTTCTTAATTATATCACAGTTTCAATAACATCCTTCTAAAGTAAAGTTTTATTGTCAAATCTATTTAAAGTTAGTGTACTTTTCGATGTTGTTGAATACCCACTTATATGATAATGATGTTGGGTTTGAACTTCAATTTGAAACGGGAACTTCTCTACTGATTTCTTTTACAATAAAATAGGTAGATCTTAATAAAAAGTAATTTGTTTAAGGTAGTCACAACAAGAATTAAGTGAGCCGGTATGGATAATAATATATAGCGCAAATGTGTATTGTGTCAATTTGGTGGAGTTTCGCTCTTTGAGCTGGAAGACGAATCTTCACCAAAATCGTCTATCTGAACTACAAATTTTTACCATCTCATGTATTGACTCAGGTCGTTGTATTATATACAATGAAAGAGAATTACCAAAATAAAAAGGGAAAGAAATAGGAAAATAACCTAATCTGACTTATGAGGAAACGGATCACGATATTTATTCTCTGAATGGATGCTAATTTGGCCATCTTGTAATGACTTCTTTCAAAAATTAAAATAGTCATGATGAGATTTAATTCACACGATAACTATAAAAGTGTTGTGAATTCACGACTACTTTGAAGATGTCTATATGCTACCATTACAATGCATCATCCTATTTATTTAGATAAAAATATGTCAACGACATATGAATTGATTCATTTTCAGAATATGAACATAGTAACCAGTTCACTCCAATCCTTGAAGATAATTATCCTCTTCTAGGCGATTATAATTTTCCAGTAATCCAACCATATCGTATCTCAGAAACAATCAATATTTAAAATCCGTTGATGTCAAGTGATTGAAGGCATGTGAGAGAAACCCTATGTGGATCCATGTTTCACGTGAGTTAGCGAAACCGACTAGTTAGTTGCCTTTCGCTTTTACAAAATACTATTTACAAGTACGGAAAACTAGAAAGAATCGTTAAGTTGAATTCAAGCTTACACTCTACTTTCCAATAATCTATCGGTGTAAAACTTTGTTCATGAACAATCTCCTCTTAGAAAGATTACTTCCAAGAAAAAAATCTATAGACATCATTAATATAGATGTATTTCTATTTTCATATAAACTGACAATGAATAATAACAATAAGAGAACTTTTTTTTTACAACAGAAATTGAATGATACAAGCGTATGAAGGAATCTCGGAAAACACATAAAGATAATGAGAAATACAGAATAACTAAATAGTTCATCACACAAATAAAAAGAGATAAATAAAAGAGCACAAGATAAAATATTCATAAGAACAAATGAAATAACAAAAATTAACTTGAATTTGTAAGTAGATACAATGAAAGTTATTAGCACAAAAATAATGGCAGCTGTATGTTAATTAATATAATATTAGAATTGATAAAGACAAATATGACAACAACGCTGTTTGATTGATCTAACCACTGCCCATTCACCGCAAACCGCCTCTTTGACCTATTCATTCAATTGATTAAATAATTAACCCATTCCCAATAATAAAATACATAAAATCTAGAAATCGCTTTTGTAGACACTTTTTTTTAAAAACGATATGTAAATGTTTTTTGCTATTGTTGTTGTTATTGTTGTTGCTACGTCATTCGGAACAAAGAGTGTAAAAGAAGAAATTGAAGTGAACTTTTAGATATTTAATAAAATTATATGAAGAAAAAAAAAGGGCGTTTGTTGCATAAAGACAATTTTTCAAGTGCACATATCTAATATTCTTATTTATTTATACAATAAGTAAGTAGATTTTATCTTCAAATCTGTGATGTGTAAAGCAAAATAAATAAAAAAGGAGGAAGAAAAAAGAAAAAAAAGAATAATACAACACACAATAAATAATAAACTCTACTTCCAATAAAATAAATGATAATGTGATTAAATAAAAGAAAACAAATTCGAAAATAAATTAACGAAAGTAACCATTTTTAAGTGGTTAAAGTGAATTTTGATATACACATTTAGTTGAATTAAAATAAACAACTAATAAACAGTTTTTCACATAGATCTATTATTATTATCATTATTATCATTTGTGGTGTCAGCATCCGCGGTAACGTCAATTAATTCTGTCAATTGTTGATAGTTTGAATTGTCAGTGTTTAGATTAGATTGTAATAAAGGAATTTTAGATTTTGATAACATATCTATACGTGAATTATTACAATTTGAACCGGGCATAGTTACAGAATCTTTATTTGTTTTCGTATTGGATTGAATTAAATTAGAATCAGTTGGTAATGAATCATTTCTAGGTGAGGATGTAGAAAGTTGAGATTTAGACATTGTTTTACTTATTTGAGGTAAATGTTCAGATTGAATGACACCTATAAAAGTATTGACAAAAAAAAACATTTAAAAAAAATGAAACAGTTCAGTACAACTTTTGGTAATAAAAACTCAATAAATCAGTCGAACATAGTCAACTTAGCACCTGGTATCAATTGACATCAATTCCAATACCTACGCCACAACAACAAGAATAAAGAATATGGAATAGAAGCTATAGAATTTAGTAAACAGTTACTAGATAAATGCAGTCAAGACTTTGTTATAAATATTGTATCTACAATATGAACTAAATGAGATCCAAGCTAATCAACAAAATTTATGCAATCTCATTTCGACATTAGTAAACTACCTTTAATATGATAAAATTATGATTTATCCAATTCTGAAGTAAAATATCACTGATACTAATCATCTTCTTACAGATGAGTACAAAAAGAAATTCAAATGTCAAATAATTACTATTGTAAATTCATATATTAATTACATTGTCCAATTAATGATTCGTTTGATTAAAACCAATTTTTCTTTCAACAATTTTCTGTTAAATCATATCAATTTTTAGCTTGTAGAATAGTTTAGACAGTGATCATCCAATACCTACACCACAACAACAATTAGTGATCATAAACATTTAGTCTATTGAATAATAATATACAGTTAGTTTCTCTTTTTAATCATTTAAAATTGTTTAACTGAAATTAAACCATATAGTAATCTCATTGATTTCAACCATTTAACTAAGATATTCTTCGAGACCTTGGGTACATTTGAATTATGCATAAACTACTTATTCATCAGTAACTAAAGACAAGAAATCAATATAAGAATATTTGTCAAAATGAGAAAGAATAGTTCGACAGAAATTGGTTGCCGAGTATAGAGAAGACATTTGATGTATATAATTTTCAGACAAGAACTCAGTAGTCTAATATATATCGCTTTGAAGTCCAGAGTAATACATTCTTGCCTGAAATTTTCCATTGGAACCCTTATATTTAATAATTTACATGTGTTTCCAACTGGAAAGTTTTCAAGTAGATAAATCGACTATCCAGGATTAATTACATTGTAATTCATTTACAACATTCTAAATTACATAATAAATAAAGAATAATATGTTAGGGATGCAGAGGAATATACCAATAATTATCGTGTTAAGTCTAATGGTGTCCTTGGACGTTAAATGGACATTTCCATTGGTCAATATTCATTTCACCTGTCAAATATTGTACAAATGTTGTTTTCTATTTTATGGTACGATGTGGTCTGGTTAGTTGGTATATAAATAGAGTATGTCTGAAATATAATGATTCACATCTCAGAGGCTGTGACTTGCGTTCTGGACTCAACTGGCTGGGCTAGACAGGAAAGCGGGACTAATCAGAACTCTAGGCCGTTCACTACGTGTTTTACGTGTCACTGGATCGATCAATAATACGCTGCGCATCTAACCTGCAGTCCACACGTTACAACATAATACTAACGAAATTTATAAGTTAACAGTTAGGTAATCAAAATTTAGTTTCAGTGGTATATTTAACATTTTTAGGATAATGTGTGAGTAATAATTTTTTCCGTAAAAAGCTCTTCATATGAATCAATATCAACTGAAAATGTATTGTATTCACTACTTAAGACGTGCTAGTAGTATTCATCTTTTGATTCTGATCAAATGCTACTACTACTACTTCTATTACTAAATACAATCGACATGTGTCTCAGTCATTACACTGCAATTAAGCCAATGATGAAATTGTATGAAGATTTCATTAAACTACATTTATAAACTGATTTATTAAATTCTATTTTCCTGTCTTAACAGTATTATGATCAAAGATGGTTGATGAATAGCAGTGGAATTCAGGACGCGGGTTTCGCCATATTTAGTATTCGTCAGTTAGATGTTCATCACGTGTGAGCTGAAAGTTTTGATTTTGATTTCATAATTGAGTACTGTTGAGTAGTTACGACCTATTTAGTGTTATTTAGCTTTCATATGATTTATATTTGTGATAAAGACTACATACATACCAGATTGTTTGTTATTGAATTCTTTGGAAAATGTTGGTGTTGTGTTACTTATGGAAGGTATACAAATTGCTGAAGCACGCCTTTGATGTAAATTATCATCTACACTTTTTTCATAAATTGTTTCACCATGCATACTATTTCTATGAGGTTGAGATAATGAAGCAGCAGAATGACGAGATGGTATTATCGCCTGTCGATCATGACGATACTTAATATTATTACTATTAGCATTAGTGTTATCAGTGATAGTATTATCATTTTCATCGTTATTTTTAACTACATTCAAATCATGATTTGATGTAGGTAATGATGCATATGAACTGGCTGACGTTGTACTATATTGTGATGTTGGTGATGATCGTAGACGATGGGCGAAGGAAGAGGATTTACGCTGAAGCGTTGTCAATATAGGTGTGATTGGTGCGATTGCACAATCAGATGAACTGTGTAAATCTTCATTAAAGTCACCAATCGGTTTCCATTGAGGAGCTAATTTTGTTTAACAAGAGAAAAGAGACAAAAATTAAGAAAAAATAAGGGACAAGTGAAAACACAAGCGATTATTTTATGCTCTGACATCAAAACATAGGTATAAGGGGTTTGTGGAGGTAGTTGAATTTTCACAGTCTATATCATGGACTGATCTTAGATAACCATTGAAAATCGAGAAGCAATTCAACTGAGGATGGAACCCAGGAACTTCAGTTTCACGACTAGTGCCTGACCTCTAGATCATTTACCAGTTACTCAATGGTGTATATGTCTAACTTCAATCAATTCATGATATTGTGCAATAATCAACCGCTGCCATTGGCGCGTGACCGTCTGATGCTTCTTGGCTTTCAGTGATTATCTAACTAAGATCAGTCTGTTATTAAAACTATGAAAATAAAATATAGACCAAATAGTTATCGATGTCTGTTACGATGAACGCATATATTTATATTCTGAAACTAATTGGAGTATCAGTGAAAACTATAGAACATTCAGTATGGACATATGATCTTTAGGTCTCCCAGCGGGTGTATCACCAATAGACTGGTGAGTTGATGAACGTTGGTTAATATTTTTAATTTGTGATATGGTAGGACATGTATTCAATGTTTGATAGTTCTTATTTCACTTCCTACAATGTCTCAATGGAGCACCAAGAATTCCTCTTTATTAGCCACCAGAGATATACTGTTGATAGGGTGGGAAGTCAGTGAAGACTGGATCATATTACAAAACTACTAAATGGTATGACTAATAGTCCAAGTAGACCAATATCAAACAGTTGAATGTTAGATTAAAAGCAGTTGGTAGAAAGTTCTAGACCTAGGTTCCTTGATAATTGACCCCTATCTGCAAGACTTAACTGCTCATTTTGATGGAACATATGTTCTTTCTAGTATTTGAACTCGTGAAACACAGTTTGATAGTCAAATATTTTAATACTGTGTGATGAGTGTTTAAAACTAAGGATGAAGGAAATCAGTTTTCTCTCAGGATTACTAATAAACTCTATTAACAAGTGTTAACTGTCATGAATTTTAGACTCAAGGCATCTTGATGACCGCTTTTAGTAACTTTGTAGTAAACATAGTATACAATTTCTATAAATAATTCCTATACTTCAATCATATCCCATTATCATTTAAATATGCAGTGAATAAAATTCCTGTTGCAACCCTCAGTCTGTGATATTAAAATTGACATTTCAGAAAAGGAGTACATTATAAAAAGTACAGAATTAGAGGGTAATTATGATCAATAAAATTCGTGGATATTAAACATCAGAATAAGGTCTCAATCACTTCAGTTTGATTTTATATACAGTATAAACCAAGAATTTTAATTCAGCCAGTTGGATTTTCGAATTAGTTGAGTCCCACTAATCAACCTTCACAAATGACCTATATCAAGAAAGTAATCGAATATTTTATAACTTTTTGATTGAGATGATGAATCGATCAATGTTAGACTACCAGATTAAGATAAATAAAATCATACAGTTTTAGTGAAAGAAATTTTTGGTTGAATACTGTTTATTTCGGTTAAAAATTCTTTTTACTATTTTGGTGTCATTTTTTCCATACAGAAAAGTCGATTTTATTTCCGAACATATTTCCTCAGTTGGTTAGTGGTTTAGATTTCGTTTGAGATAAGATAGTCAATTGTATGACCAACTTATCAGTTCGACTACTTCGATCATTCTAGCACTTATTCAACTAATTATTTAGTGACAATAAAAGTTCAATAACTAGTGTTAAATTATTTATATGATTGTAGGTCAACTGATAAAACTGGTTAATTCATTATCTGGTTGTGACCTGATTTTCTATATTGACATTGATTATTTACATAGTACACAGTGATAGAAATTAGGACTATTTGAATGATTATACACTTACATGATCCAATAATTATCTTTACTGTAGATTATCATAAGTGAATTTCAAGGAATTAATGTGTTTACAAAGTGAAGCAGAATGAATTTGAACTATAGATTCATAAACACAGATTTTCATAGTATTTTTGATCGAGATCATGAATTGATCAATGTTAGATCACCACTGAGAACCTGGAATCACTGGACGGCCATTTCGTCCCAGTATGGAACTCCTCAACAGTATGCATCCACGATATTGCACACAGAATCCAAACCTAAGACCGGTCTCGTGCGCGAATACCTAACCTCTAGATCAGTGAGCCGGCGTCCAACAGTGTATTTAATGAGATAATACATTAGTAACGAGTGATGAAGTCAAAATACCATTTACCAGTCAGTTTCTGATAATCTTTAATGTTAATTTGTGTTTAATGATAACTGAATGCTATCGATTTGGTTGTATAAACTATGTATAAACTTAAGTGAGGTCACTATCATTATTCACCACTTTCATGATGATTTATTAGGAATAGTCTGGACGGGGGTATCCAATTGGGGATTCGTAATGTATTGCAGTCATATGCTTTGCTGTTCGATATCAATTAATATAAAACTAAAATTAGGTGGCTTTTACCAAGGATTAATTTTCAAGAAGTTAATGTAGTATGAATTCTTTCTTCAATCTAAATAGGACGAAAAGACTTCTTATATAACTTGGATTTTAAGCATGGTTTTCAATACTATGTACCGTTAGTGGTAAAACACACCAAATAATGTTCAAACCATAGATATCTATTTAATGGCTTATTATCGTTCCAGATCAGTAATTATATTCTTAAAAATATACGTAACATCAATAAAAGTACAGGTCTAAAATATTTAATTACTATTTCATACCAGTAAATAAATATCAAGTTATGATAAATATATATTTTTAATATAAATCATGAACTGATTTCAGCTAGAACACCGTTGAAAATCTGAAAGCATTGGACTGTCGTTTCGTCCTATTATGAGACTCCTCAGAGATGGTGATCCAAGATATCCCAGGACCACAGGTCTCACTTGTGAACGCTTAACCTTTAGACCAGAGAGCCAGCATCGAGATTTAAACTATGAAAATCCTACAATCTCTACAAACCCTCTTATACATTCTTGATTCGTAAGGTAAGGTTGATACATCTTTAAGAAAGTACGTTGCATAATATAATCGTACTAATATATATATGCATAGCAACTACAACTTAATTGTATACGACCACGTTAAAACAGCATGCATGATATATATGAAAACAAATATCAAGTGCATTGAAACAAATGTGTTGAATAAATTTGATAGGCTTCACAACAACAATAGAACGATCACAACATACTTTAACAACAAACATTATGATGATAATGACGATAGTGCTTTAAATGATGACAGTGATGATGGTAATATTTAAGCATTTCACTTAAAAAATTATTAACAACATGTAGCACAACACAATATCAAACAGTAATTATGATGCATGCTTACTGGATCATAATAACAAATTTAAATATAGATGACTAGATTCCATTTGATCAAAGTAAAGACAATAATTACTCCAGTGTTGGCCAATGTAAAGAACATCATGAATGTTAAGTTAAATTACAAAGAAAACATTTTATATATTTAAAGAATTGATAACTAAATAACTTTTAAGAATTTTAGAAGTTGGTTTTGTGTAAAATGAAGAAATAACGTATAAAGTGTGAATATATGCATATATATAAATGTATATTTATGAATGTATGTAGTTTGTAGTTGACATTGTTTATTAAGAAGTTTAGATTATTTTCTAGTATGTAATGATTGATGTTTCTTTCCTAGTGTATGAGAATTAGTGGTATTATTATTATTATTATAACTACAGTTATTATGATTTGCTGGATTAGGCTTTGTACTAGGTATAACTAAATAAAATGCATTATCTTGTCCAGGACCATTCATCATTAATTGATATAAATTATGAGTATCATTACGTGAACGTTTATGAACAGTTTTTAAACGTGATGAACTAGATAAAGATGATTCAGAAGATTTAATTATAGAATTTTTAGTCGTTGTATTCGATATAAGATAATCAGTAATCTGTTTACCATCATGACAACTACTACTGTGACCACTTTCACTACAGCTACTTGTTGAACTAATCCCTGGATGATTATATTTATAATTATTACTACTATTATTTAAGTTGTTTCGATGATTTGATTTTATTGTTGAAGATGAATGTTGAAAAGTAACAGATGAAGGAAACCAGTATGAACCGTGACCAACACCGGCTGCTTTAGCTAAATCTGCTATACTAGTTAAGCGTTCACAGGCATCTAAAAAATAAATATGCGTGTGTATATGTGCATGCATAATGGATCAGAATGTGCACATATTGTAGTGAATAGAATCATACACATGGAAATATGCATGCAATAGAAAAATTGAGATTCCATATGCGAAATTCATATACATATACGATTTTATGTGTACAATAAAAAGAGAGAAATGTGTCAAATGGATAGGATAATATAAATGAAAAACATAGGAGAAAAGCAAAAGAAAAAAGTTCATATAATAAGAAGCAATAAACAATATGAAATATATACAATATTTAACTATTTGAAATTATTTATATATCAAATGAGTGTACTGATCTGAAGTCTGGTGTTATGGTGTACATTACTACGAACTGTCTAGAAAGTAAACATTATTCAAAACACTGTTCTCAAAACGTCCAGCCACCAACTGGATAATGTTAAGTTTAGACAGAATTTTAAACAAAATAAAATCCACTAATGCATTTGTCAACTTATATTGATCAAACCAGGTGGGATATATTTTACATATACTGAAACTCTATTTACTTTAACGCGACATGTTAGTTGATAATAAAAACTATGTTATACAGTGGCCAGGTAGTTACACAACACTGATCTATGTAGTCTGTAGCAATTATTTCTTATGAGCCTCAAAATAGCAGCTTAAGTGGACGTTTAGTAACATGAATTAAGGTGGAATAGCCGCCTAGTAGTTAAAAGACAGCTTTCAATAATTCATTCTAAGATTCGAACTTAGCTTCGCCTCTCAATTTCGGTAGTTAAACAGTGTTGGTAGTTTTTATATGGAAACTGTGTCTTTGAAGTGAGCACATTAAACTTTGTGTTTGGCTACTGAGCTACATAAAGAAATAAATAAAATACATGGCATACAATTAATCTTATTGATCTATCCAAATAAGCGATATTTCATCATTTTACATATTTCTGTCCTTTGCTCTAATTTTTTTCTTATGACCTTTCAATCTTACGACTTTTTTCCAGTGTGGATATTGATATTTTCATTCCTTTCAACCTTCTTTACATAATTTTCTTTGTGGTGCTAACACAAAGTAAGGGTTTTATTACGCCTTGTTCATCCTCATATATCTAAAATTTATGCTAAATATATGCATAAACGTATATGTACACTACTTTAGATTCATATGGTATACACCTTAGACTTCATAGGTCTTCTTAACTCGTACTCAAGCGTGTATAAACATCTACGAATTAGCATTAACAAAATAACTACTGAAAACTAAACAGCACTGATTATCTATTTCTTCCAAGTATGAAACTCCTTAGAACTGAAGACAAATGATCCTTCTGTTAACAACCATATATATATATATATATATATATATATATATATATATATATATATATATATATCAGAAAAGTAATTTAATGTGTGTTGGGAAGGTATACAAACTTTGTGAAAAGATATTAGTAATGGTTTGTAATTTCCAACTTTTTTATCATGGCTGCAATTGATCAGTCCCTATTGAGATATGTGTACCCAAAGCAAATTATCCCGCTGGCTTGGTGGATAATAAGTTAGAGTTTAAAGCAATAAGCGTTGGGTTCGAATCCTGGCGTGAACATTAACACTAGTATGCAGGCATGTTTAACTGATGATCCTCAGATACTGTAGTGGACGCTACACACAATATTGTGTTAGCAATGAGTAGTGGAACTTGACATCGATGTCCTACAACTGTCAGATGGAATGAAGGGTTTAAGTACATCGAAAACAAGGTGTTACCACAACACGAAGAGATCAGACTAGAAGATGGTTCAAATTGAAGAACGCACCGATAATGCAAATGGAAGATTGAAGGCTATATATATGTAATATGTAGATACTTCCTACAATAAAAATAAACTCCTTGTGCCTATTGTCGTGTTTTGCAATACTATGAAACGTGGAGCCTGGATTCTACATTTATTCATAATCAAAAATTTAGTCTTGTATATATATATATATATAATAGAGGAGAGGAAAATGAGACTGAAACGTACCTCGACATGGATCATTTTTAACTAAAAATTCATCCAGTGTCACCCAACCACCACCTACACGAACCATTACAGCACTACGAAGGATGCGAACTAGACATAATTTTTGTGAGTCACCGAACTGTATATCAGGAAAAAAACATTGATCAGTTTACAATATATCATAAAGAAAAGAGACAAGAGAATACTTATATAAAATACGATATGATAGTTAAATGGAATTTCGTGTAACAAAATATATACAAGAAACCTAATACATTCTAGTCAATATTAACTTACAGTTGATTAAGTAAAAATAAAGCAGAATGAGTTTCAAATGTTTACATGATGGTCTTATGAGTCATTTAACTAATTTATTGAGTGATTATTCAAGAAACAATATCCTCAATATATAATATAAATAATAAAATAAAGAGATTAATAATATTTATCAGCCTTTTGAAAACAAATCAACTTTATACCATTGGAAAGTTTATCATTGAAATGATAAAATTTTCAAGACATGAGATTCAATACCTAGTTTTACTCACTTTTGTATTTATCAGCGATACTTCAGGTGATTGGAGATAGTCAACAGGAAGCTCTGCTACTTAGATTAGTGGTTACATAGGATCTTGATAGATAATCTTTGTTTACCACCAAAAAGTAGCCGGATATGAGATTGATCATTACTCATTGACTAGTCAGCGTAATTAGTAACACATATTTATATTATTTTCTAATATCTGTATATTCTTTGTTTTATATGTTTTTCTAAACTATATAGAAACTTTATCCTTAAAGTTTATAACGAATAAGTACCGTGGAGAGTTTTCCTGGACTGATTACGAAAAAGTACTTGTTAACATGAAGATAGTACTGTCACATGAGATTTAAGTCCTTTTGCAAATAAAACGATAGTCTTAAATTTACTTTATAACAGCAAAATCATTATCCGTTCCTATATAAAACTAATAATTATGAAAACTAGTCTCTAAATAGAATATTTATAAAGAATGGTTAGTATTTATAATCTTTGAGTTAAGGAGACGCTTATTAGTAATATTTCTGAAAATAAATACAAGGTTATCTTGAAAGTTAATTATAAAAATATTTTGTGTATGACATGAACATGAAACTTGTTCCACATTTTAAAAAATTGATATGGAATTTATAGAGCCCGGTGATATTGAATTTCAACCCTCCAAAAATACTAGATGAGTACCTGGAAAGTTTCGAAGAATAACGAATGGTGTATTATCTATTCTGTACAACCATTTTATTAACCAAGTACTCTGAATGAATTCACGCTGTTAGACAATGGTAGTCAGTCTACAAGGACTAAGGTATTGTATATACTGTTAAGCACTAAAAAAACTATATATCTTCAATATCAAAACACTCTATAATTTCCCTGTCTTTTTGATAGTCTTGAAATTTCATACTGTAGCCAGAGATACTGCAATCTAGATCAACAGTGAATAACACTGAGTTAAGTTTCTTGAGATTCAAATTGTAAACTTGATATAAAGAAAAAAATTCTATTAATTACTGTGATATTGTCAGATTTATAAAATGCATTGTTAGTTTGTAAATCCACTATATTTATTTATACTGAATTAAAACTAACCCGATATTTATTTGTTGCCATTTTCTTAATTTTATATGTGTTATGACATGTACACAATCCAACTTGACGTTTTAATTCATCATTAATGGTTTCTTCATCCGATGGACCGAAACGATTTAAACTTAATGAACTACCACCATTAGTATTCGATGATGATGTTCTATCCAAATTACTATAATTAGCTCTTAGTGCATTTAAACATTCACGATAATCAATATATCCATCTCCATTAGCATCGAATATATCTGCAACTGTTTCCATTTCAACACGACTTGTTTGGAATTCTATATAAATGGAGAGAAAAGACTTTATTCAGAAAAAAAAGATCTGAAAGAATTGAGAAGAATCTTTAGAGAATGATGTATTATTTGGTAGGAGATGATAATTTAATCAAAGAATTATAAAAAAAGAAATCTACTTTCCAGAAGAAAATTACAAATAACATATATCAACAGTTAAAGCATTTCCAAAGAGCATTATACATCATGAAAGAAGTTAAATTTCAATCTATTTATGTAAAGACAATAGCATAAAGCTAAACTATTTGTATATAAGAAAATATATATATATATACTCGAGAACCAGACAATAAAACTATGATAACAATCTACTTAGAATGAAAATAAATCTAAATATGACTTGTTAAATATTTAAAAAATTTTAATCCCCCCTAATAGTAAAATTGACTAGATTGTACCAGGGCAGTTAGTTTTTCGAGTACAATGTAAACAGAGTGTACTCAAGAGGCGGCAAGTCGTGTTCAATGTTTAAGACTCGCAATGATTGGAAGACCATCGAGTTGAGGGTAGTCACAGAAACCAAAAAAAGTTCATATAATTGTGATTTAATATAATGGGAAATTTTTAGCGATTAAAAACATTTTAATCCTACTAAAATAACATAAATGTTGATAATTTCAATAGTTTTGTTAAGATAATTTATCAGTTGTGATTATTTCTCAACTTATATGTAGATTATCCTGAAAGATGAAACAAAATGAGAATATTCTATGCCTAGAAAAGATAAGAACTAATTAGAAATGAAAGTCTTCAAAACGCAACTTTCAAAATTGATTATAATATTTTATCTTATTTTTCACTCTACAACTATTTACTACTCGTCTGAGTATGTTCTAGTTCCTCATTACAAATATTATTACTATTATTATTAACTTTTATGGTTTGTAAACTTATTGTTCGCTATGTTGTTTCTATCTAGTTACAGTGGTGTACTAATTTATTGGCCTCTATATTGTGGTCCATTTTGCCTGTCTATCTGTCTACCTAAATGTCAAAGGAGGGTTTCTATGAAAAGTCCCAAATAGCACTGAACACAGTTACCAGGCTCGGAAAGCCATTCAGACTGGATTACTAGTGTAAAATTTTGATTAGCTCATAAATCAAGCATTATTTTTGAGTAAAACAAAAAGTAGTAAGAGTAATCGATAATCTTGGAATACAGTCAAGGTCAAAATAATTGTTTTCTATGTCAATCAGTCATAGAATTAATATAAACAGTCAAGTATAAACAAAGTTTGACCTGACATAAAGGTGTAACAGTTCTAGTGGTCACATTTTAGATCGATATAACAGGAGGAAATCGATGAGCGAGAAATTCAGGCGCTGAAATAATAACAATAAAGGTAGTGTACACATTAGATTTGAAATAATCTCAGCGACCGAAATTTATGTAATTCCGACGTTTGGTCCTTCAGTCTTATCTGGACTTCTTCAGGATAGTGAAAAAAATTGAAAAAGATGAATGGGTAAAGTGAGACATTTTTGTCCAACGATAAAAAGTAACCGCATAATACATAAGCATATTGTGATGTGCGCTACTTAGGCAGACAGATATGAATAGCATATAGAGGGAATAGGAAGTGGAATACTTACCAGCAGAAGATTGAAACAAAGAGGAGAGGAAGGAAGATCGAGGGCAATCAAAATAACAACAGGACTGGAAACACGATGAGGAATGTAAGGGGCAGCTCAAGGAAGATATGCAAATAATGGACTTAATGTATGGTTTTCATATTTTACAAAGGTACTGTGTGATTTCACACAAAATAAACCTGTTTACCTTATTGTCTTTAGTTCGTGCCCCCAAATGCCCTGGTACGGCCGAGAGTCGGGAGAGTCCGCTCTCCCTCTCCAAATGCTCTCACATGGCCACGCATATATAGCCTCTGCTAGGGAAGTCCTACTCACTGCCTTCTCGTGGCAGGGGTGTTGTTTACGAAAATGAGAGGACGAAAAGCGAATGTCCGGCGCTCAAACCGGATTCCAAACCAATGGCGCACATGGGCTCCAGTATCCTGCGGGAACAAATGGCGTATGAACCAATTGTTGGTCACCGGCTTCCACGGGACTGCATCTCCTGACGACGCTCCACTGCCTTGTGGATCAGACCTTCAGGTCGAAGACCCGGGGAGTGGCCCCCTAAGAAAACCACCTGCTTCGGTCTGGGCACCCGGTCAGTATCACAGACCTCACACATATCGAATGAGATTTGTATGGCGCATATGTATTTGGTGCCTCCTTTTACCAATATCTATGTGTTAAAATAAATAAATAAATCGTGCCAATACGTTACAGTCAGTTGTCGCATAATTTGGACGTTGTTTATTTGTGCAAAATAAAATGGGCACAAAACATCTAGTTTTAAATCTTTGAAAAGTTAAATAATTTTCGGAGGGATTTTTGAATGGTTTCTTTGTAAAAAGTGATCATCAGTATTGCTCAAAGGAAATATGTAAAATAGGATGCTAGTTTATAGTTTATTGATTTATCGATTAGTAAGATAACTGACCAAAGTGAACAGGTTTATCTATGACAAACAGATTGAGAGTTTGATGTTTAAAAGTAACCAGAATATCAATAGTTAAAATGAAATATTGTGAAGACCACTGTTCTTTGATACAACCAAAGACGTGTGATACTTTTTTGGAATGCGATGTTAGCTCTTGACCACGTTTTTTGGTAAAAATCGTAAATAGTCGAACACAAACTTAGAGTATAAATCAAATATTAAGGATTTACTTCAAATTCTTTCACTGAGATTTTAAAAATACATTCTCCCTCTTTAATGTCTCACATTAACTTGGCGCCCAAATATTGTGAAACTATCCGTTCAAATTTAGACGAAAGTTCTTATTTAAATATTAAGGTTGTATGAGTCATTATTGTTCAAAATAAACAGACGGTGAGTAGTACATATGAGGAAATAGTTATATAATTAAGCTCGTATTCTAAATTTTAAACTTGGTAGGAATAAAACGCTACCAAGTTTAACTAAGTTTCTATCAGTAGTTTAGGGAAATAGTTGAATATCAGAAGGAATGTCTCATTAAAAACGTGTTCGATTACTTTCTAGCTAAACAGACCAGTAACAAACATTGTGATGAATAGATAATAAAATCATCAAAGTAATAATCGTTTATTTGTTAGACTTATTTTGAGCATGATACTCATAACTCATAGTAGATGTCCATGACCTGTAGAATCAGTCAAATTGAGAATAAACTAAATATCCATCGATAAAACATCAGATGAGTATAGTGATGGGATATATCAATCACTACAGGAAATACATGAATGCATACGTTTTGATATTATGTGTGGTAGTAGGTCTAGACTACTGAAATGATAACTAGAATAGAACAAGTACAGAATGTTCTCTACTATGCAGTAATTTTTCATACACCATCAGTTATAGATGAAAGTATTTCATAAGCTACTAATTCACTGTTTCAAAAGCATTAGTTGTAATTTACTAGTTACACGTAAAACCATATACCAAGTTGAGTATTGTATAGAAGCTTACAATATTGTTATTATTTTCAATATAGATTAAACCATATTTGAATCTATGATTCTGTTGTATTAAAAGTTGACTAACTGTACTAATAAACAGATTTAAACCCTACACTTTACTAAATTCAATTTGGGCAGTTGGATAATGTTCTTAGCCCTTTCACTTAAAATATTAGCTTAAAGCCAAATGTACAATGCTCTGTAGTTGATAAATAAATTCGATAAATCAATTAATTAAACTAATTAGCTACTATTTCTTATTCCTAGAACTTTGTTCTGTATAAGTTGTTAAACGTCTAGTCGAATACATCCTTTATCTATTACATTATGTACATTAACTTACTAAAATGCATCGATAAATACAATATTTATTTCTAATTAGAATAAGGGTTACATGTACATAATATTAGTTCACTTTTCTTGTTGTTTTGTCTTTATTATTATTATGTTACGTTAATTCTAGAACTGTGATAGTATTTTTGACACCATTTACAAATAAATATAATGTAATATAAATATATTGATGTTCAAAGTTATCGGCTATTCATAACTGAGCAACTAAGTAAATGAAAGTTTACTTAGAACATCTACTAGTTCAAGGTTGATTACCTTTTTCAAATTAATACTATTTAGCGTGTTTATTTTGTTATATGTTAGTGCATTCTTGCATTAAGTAATTTATTATGATTTACAGAGTCAACTAAATCAGAGATGTGGTTGTAATTCATTGATTAAGCTGAATGGATTTTGTGAAATTGGAGTCTAACTTAACAAATCAATGATATCATGTTCATAATGAACTCTGAGGATTTAAAATTTTAAACCTTATATTGAAGTCATGTGTGTATGTACTGATGAGATGTCTTGTACTAGGACAAAAACACTGTCCAGTCGTTCTAAGCTTCTAGTGGTTCTTAAACTAATTTGCAGTCACTATCAAAATTATATAAACGATGTATTATTTGTTTTAGAATCAAATAAATCTTGGAGTGAAAATTGCTTAGTATTTTAACTACAGTTTACACACAGAATTTATGTTTCCAGCATTGCGTATGAGATTCAAATTCGGTAGATGAGATCTTACGAAATCTACATGATATATGATTATATATTATTTCGTTCGGTTTTCGAAATGTAACTCGAAATGAACAGAATGTTTAAATTTTCTCAGCCTTAAAAACCTACCTTCAGTATGTTCTAGTGAGGTATTTTTAAAGGTACATCGTTTACTGGATATTTTCTAAATCACCTATTTCTTTTCGTATTGTATTTAGACCAGAATTGCGCTTATCAAATTGGTTTCATCTGTTAAACGAAACTAAATCCCTGAAATACCTTTGTCCTTGAAGTCAGCTACCAAATCGACGAGATTTTTCAACATTGTGACATCTGACGAACTTCCGTCTAATATGTAAATATGTATATTTCAAAAGCTATATAAAAGTTTGTGTACTTGGCTATTCGTCACAATTATTATAGGAAAGCCAATGATCCTAGCTAGCTGCCAGAGTTCTACTGAGCGAAGCAAAAGTCGAATATATAACTTGGTGATTAGCTGCTGAAGTTGAATGATTAAACAAAGACAGTGATATATCAGAAGAAGTAAACACCAAGGTTATCTTTATATGGAATGCATACATATGCACCTGCATATGAATTTTTAAGATATTTTATACAAAATGAGATATGATATGTATTACGAGATCCAATTATGTGAAATTGATAGTTTCACTATCAAACTCAACGTTAACAGAACAAACTGTCAAGAAATTCTGATAATTAACTTCTATTTAAAGTATGTACTGATGTTGTTGTCAGAAATAAGCAACAACAGTGAAAGCTTCACTATCAAACCGTCAAGTTCACAAAACACAATATCTCCAAAAAAGGGTGTTGTGCATACACTTAGCTTATAGGTAAGAAAGGTTATATTTACATATTGTATGATAATGAGAATACTGTCCAGTGTTACTAAGAGCTACCTCGACATCAAATTTGCACATTAATAACAGTAAAAATATATACTGATAACAGAAATCGAGTACAATTTAATTACTCTAAAGAGATCAGTAAATAAGAATATCTTATTGTAAAGTAGAATCAATTTACTAACAAGATAATTGTGAATTAACTTAGTAATATGTATCTAATGATGAGTTAGATTTATGTGTCACCCATATATTTTAACTGCAATCAACAATCTACTTATGTTATGAAAAAAGTTTTGGGTAGTAATAATATGAGAATAATTTCAGAAAGCAAAAAGCATATATCAACACAGCGAAAGTAACATGCCCAACAGAATAAGGACATATACTTTGGATGAAAGAAAAATTTAGCAATATTATAACACTAGCTTGAATTCAATCCATTTAATTGTGTCATAGTATGCAGAAAGCATTTTAAAAGATTTGCCCAAGAAGATGCAAGCGAAAAAAAGTACGCAAGAAATTTGAATATACAAGCACAATTATAACGTTTTAAAAGTAAAAGAATAGAAAAAAGTAGTCGAAGTACACAACTTATTCATGTTGAACACAATCGAAAAATATACAAAGAAAAAATCGATAACGTTGTACACATACATATACATATACTTACACACGCACACACACTTACTTTTTCGACTTGCATTGTCTATTTAGTATTAAACGCAGAAAAATCAATTTAGGATTAAAGGGAAAAGAGTGTAGATAATGATCTCTCAGTAGTAGATCAGTTGACATAAAATTGCACCGAGAATCAAGGTGATCTATTCTACAACTACCATATTCAGTGAACGAAAAAAAAGATTCAAAGCAATTCGTAAGTACTAACCAGGAAATTTACTACTCTTGTGGGCCACTTTTGACCGAGAAGTATGAAGTTCAAACCTAAAACCTAACTGTTGAAAGTCAAATACTGTATTCGTTGGACTACCATTTGACTAGACTATTCAGTAATGTAATAGAAAGGCTTAGAGCTTTTTTGGGGTTACTATCGATCCTAAGCCCAGTTAAACGAGGAGGGTTGGGGACGGGATTAGTAACCTCAACCCATAGAAAGCCTTGTTAAAAACGCACACCAGAAAAAATAACTCAAACCATAGACAGAGTGATTCCGTTATACCACTGAGGGTTTGTACAAGCTTGCCGAAGTTGGTGTTACTTCAAGAATAATGTCTTTAGATTGGATCATTGAAGATAAAACATTGTTACTAAGTATGTATCAAGTAATGATAAAAATAGAAACTGGAAACAGGAAAATTATAATTTCAGGTTGGTTTGTTTTTTTAAAAAGACATTATGTAGTAAAGGATCATTATTCACTGCCCAGTGCTTAATTATATACTACGAAAGATGTGAAATAATTGGATTTCCTTTTCTAAAATAGCTTCTAATGTAGAACAGTCATTTTCAAGCTAAATGCTTACTATTCAACAACATATATCATAATGTTAAAAACTATCATTTAGGATTGTAAATAACACAACTATTCATCATCATTACATAATTACGAAATAATAAGTTAGATTTTATATTTTCTACACAAAACTTACTCATTTCTATTATACCATCAATAAATTCAGCTCTTGTAAGTCGACCATCTCGATCACGATCTTTACGATGAAATAAATCAATAACACGTGCTTTATTTGTACTTAACCATGAAACATAACGTTGACGCCATGATTCAAAATGAAAATCTTTCATTTTTTCCACTTCATTTAAATAAGCTAAACGTTCATTTAATTGGGATTTACGTGTTAACATTGCAATCCATAATTCTCTCCAATTTAAATATAATTGATTAATATTCGGTGAAGTGAAAACTGATATAGATTGATTATGTTGTTGATTTGCTGTATTAATAGAACGGTTGAATAGATTACCACTGGGTCGTATTGGTAAACGACTTCGGCGATTATTATTATTAATATTATGAGATGATTTAACTGGTGTACGTCGTTTAGCATGTTTTATAATATTTTCATAAATAAGTTGTTTTTGTCTCACTTCTTCTTCTAAATGACTATGTAGATTGAGTAATTGTTCAATGATTTTTGAATCGGTTATTTCATTTAAAACTGTTGTAAAATCAGTAAGAATTTCAGGTTGTTTTAAATCTTTACTATTTATACTACTATTACTATTGACAACAACGTTAGGTTGGCGAACTAAAGAAGTAATAGTTGATATAGCAATACGTTCTTGAGTTATGGAAAATAAGTCTTTGGAGTCTATTGATTTTGAATCATTTGAGTCTAGTTTACTCTTAGCTGATTGTAAATTAGTCGATGAAGATGACAATGATGATATCGGTATTGATGTTGGAATACTTTTTAATTCACTCGTTTTTACATGTATCCAGTGCATGAGTTCTTCACGTTGAAGTTTACGTTTATTCTGTTCTTCTAAAGCTTCTTGCAAACGATCTCCACGTTGTTCAGACCATGAAGTTAACTGGGTAAATTTTTTGTTAAGAAAAAAATTAATGAATAACAATTAATGGAATTAATTTAAATGCAGTTAAACATACTAGTTGAATTAGGTTATGGACACATTTATGTTAGTATTGCAAAACAAAATCACGAGGGAATGGAGGACGATCTTCTCTTTTAGTTCGTCTTTCATTAAAGTTGATCATCTGATCCATTTAGATTGTGAGTTCAATATTCATGGTCACAATATTTAAAGTCCTTAGAAACTAATCTATTTTAATTGAAATAAGTCAGTACAAAATCAACGGTTCATACCCAAAAGCATTATTATTCAAAATTACAAATCCTTTACTTTACAAGCTTGAATCAATTTCCGCCTAATTTGGTTTGAACCACTGAAGTGTCACTTGAAAGCTCTGACTCAAAGCTGAGTAAGCGAGTCTTCATTTTACTGTTGTAAAGGATTAGTTTGCTAAGTCAATCTAATTACCAAGACGGTATAGTTTTTCGAAACAACTCTCCATGATATTTCTATATCTGTTAAACAACTACTGGAAATAGGATGTACAATCGGTAAACATCTCATCTGAATGTAGGACAATTTAATAAACTACAAACAAAACTCTTTCGTTATCTAATGGAAAAAGATTACAAAAACTTGATAATTTAACTATCCAACTCACCATGATTTTGTTTATACTCAATTGACATCAAGTTAAATTGAAAATTGTTTCCTAATTTATGAGAAATACTGTTTCACTAAGTTAAATTGGGCTTGATAGAATGAACTTAATCTATATCTTACAAAATGATTTTAGTTTTGAATTTTAAAAATGTGAACATTCCAGCAGGAGTTCTTAAACAACAAATTCAATGATCAAAATGAATTTCATTTATAACATTTTACTTGATAACCTCTATATAATGTATTTGTTTGTTGGGGCCAACAAAAAGATAAATAGCTGGATAATAATGAGGTATCTTGTAGTAAATAAAAGTTATTCTTAGTTAACATTTGTTAATGTATCTTAACTCCTATTCTTCATACGGGAATTTAGAGATTATAAAACTGGGTGGCTTGATACATAATTAATATGTGATAATAAAATGAAATCAATTAACCTTAATCCAGTGGTTTTATTTTGTTTTCTATACGTGTTGAAATAGGTGAATATTAAAAAGAGTATCTATTAGGAGTATGTGAAGTATTTATAAACTGGTTATCATAATTCAGAACAAGATAATCAGCAAATAAGTGACAGGTTACAGATATACTGAAATTAGGCTTCACTTATTCAATTGCCAATTAATTAAACTTGTAACACTAAAGAAACTAGCTAAATTTTCATTGAACAAGCAACATAAAAATACCCAATCTATCAGACACAATAAAAGTATATAACTACATGAAACTAGCAATGGAATTATATGTAATTAACTGATTCTCGTGTTACTTCCTACTTTCTTATCGACAATATTCTAGAAATAGTTTTGAGGGGAATGTGTAGGGAAAGTAGCGACATCGAAAACAGGAATAAAAGTATCTTTTTTGTAAGGAAATATAAACTCATATATTTAATAAGAAGTCATCCTGTAAATGTTCAAGGTCGTTAAGTAGGATATTTATTACATATCACTCAAAGGTAAATTACTATTTAAAATTCAGTCGTAACGTAGAACTTGGTATACATGTACATCGGTCCAAGTAGCCACACTCCATTAGGACAACGAGATCAAATCGTTAGGGCGAATCCAGTAGTACTAGAGGTAGTACCAATATTAGTGGTAATAAAAAAGGTTAGTCATCAAAGACACTATTAGGGAAGAAAATGTAAATTAATGAAATAAAAAAAATTATGAGGAATTGAGAAGTTTAGAATCTGGAAGACAAAGAATGAATGTGCCATTGCGAACGGTTTCGAGCCATGTTATTCAAGGTCTTTAACCACCGGTTACGGTCATCACGCGGATCTTAACCGGGTTATACATACCTACTACGGTGGTTCAGTCCAGTTGTCGTTGACTTTATGGAAACCAATGCATCCACTGATCCTTGATGCTTATTAATCAATGATTAAAGCCAGCGACTGTCATGTTACAGTTATTTTGCAACATATAAAATAACTAATGGGAACTCAGGATGGTTATTTATGCTTATTTTCTGTTTTTTGGTGAGATTTAATATCCCTTACTCTTCTTCGGTTTATTAAGTTAAAAGCATTCTTCTATATATCACAAAAATGCATCAAGTCTACACTGTAAATGGAAACGGTAATAATAATAATAGTAGCCATATGTACAGTACGCATACCTCCTCCCATCGTGTACGAATAGTATTAACCCATTGACGTAAACGTTTCACAGCTGCTGGATGAGCTTGAGATAAAAGTTTATTTCCTAATTGTAAAGCAGCTTCAACTCGATCAGCTTGATTCATTAAATTAGAATGTGTTTGTCGATGAGCTGTAATTGCATCTGTTAAATTAGTTGGTGGATTGTTAGTGCCAGCAATTTCAATTTCCAGTTCGCCATCATCATCAAAGGTGGGTAAAGCAGCCAAACGATGAATAACACGTTCTGCGCCAGCAAAATAATCCATTAAACTTCGACATGTATCCTGAAATTGCTGCGCCTGTAAGTGAAGACAATAGTATTTGTGAAATGTATCTACTTGAGAGGATTCTGATAACGTAAGTCAGTAATAAAATGTACGTTAACTTATTTGGCTTTAAGATACAATTTTTCTAAGAGGACTGAAAATCTACCAAGCTTCTCAAACTGATATGTGTGCGTTGAGTCTTCAACTTGTGAATTAATGATTACAATTTAAATGCCTCAACTACCTAATATTTAATATTTCACTATACAATTCGTAACCTATAGTGCTATAAGTAATCTAAAATACCATGTAATGAAGATGCGTTTATCTGACAAGGTAATAAAGTTGTGTGATAAAAATACATAATTTGAATTAAATAACCTCGAAAATTTGAACAATTTAAAAACGGTTTCTTAATCAGAAACAAGCAAGCATTGGAAACTAAGGTGTACTTGTTGAGTCGTGTTCTATGTTATGCCCATATAGTTTATTCTAGCTTGCGGGTAGATCAATTTATTCGTTCTCTTTGAGTCGTATTTTGACCTCGTTAATTTTTCGCTTATCGACCTTGACTGTTTTTATGTAAGCGTATGTGTGTGCAGTTCTTATCCTACTCAACATATGTCTGTAACTTATTTTTGTCTGACTATAAATATCGATCCATGTTTGGTTAACACACACCTTCTTCACTGAGGGTCATTTAATTTCGCGGTGAGACTATAATTTATGGACGACCTCTAAGCGACGATAAAAATACCTTGAGGATGTCCATCTGCATACTACGGCTAAATGATGGTTATAAACCAGTGTGAGTAATTAGGATTAATATTTACGGTTGATAGATAGGGTTAGGAATTTGATTTAGGGTTCTCATCACGAACTGACATCAGCTATAATGCCAAAACTATATTTAGCCAAGTGAATGAATTAGTTTCGCGCCAAAATTCAAGACCTGTTATCGTAAACTTGATTGGTTCGTCCACAAACTATAGTCTCACTAGTTTCGCTTCTCTCTTCTTCTCTTCCTTCGCTCCGTCTCCTTGACTGTCTGTTCAGATCAACGATTGTATGAAATATACGTATTCAAACTTCATTCTCGTATTCAACTTATTTAATCCCGTTATTCACAAACATGAGTTAAGTCAATGATTATATACGAGGGTAGCCAGGATGTATATTTCGATAACTTGATGACAATCATTCGTACGATCCTATTGGAATCAGATATCGGGCCACTAAATACTAAACAGTTTGTTCTTAATACCCTATGACTACATAGTGTGATATAAGTTAAAGTATTTCAGGATTAAACCCAGAACTTTCAGTTATTATAGTGAGCACCCTACTGTTAAGCCAATAAGATGTAACCAAATGGTCAGTACTGCAATGTTTTACTATATATCGCTACCATTCTTCAGCGTCTGAGACAATGGATGACACTTTGTAGACGCCAATCTCTAGCACTGGATGCAAATCAAGTAGAATATGAAACTAGAAAGCGATGATTGACAATAAGAATAGACGAAAATATAAGAAATGGAGAAGAGAAAGAGGTTGACAGTTTGACCTGCACCAAACCGTCGAGGGCCACATAGAAGTTCGCTATTTATAAAAAAAGACTAGCCCGCCTCTCTGCTTCTAGGATGTCAACATCACTGAACATGTGAGTTATCCACCGAGGAACAACTTACTACCCCAGCATTGTGGTAAAGTTCAAAGAATAACCTTGTCCTCAAAACTGGGACATTCTGGTTTTGGTCAAGACATCCTTCATCTAGTATGTTTGTAATGGTAGGATCTGATGGAACAAGTGTTGTATTTAATATATCTGGAGATCATCGAGTTAAGGTAATAGCTACGGTTGGAATTCGCTACTACTTGAGAGAAGGTTTGAGATGCTATAGACCTAATACGATACATCTCACATATAAAGTGAACCTGAGAATAATTATGAAATAATGAGTCGGCATAAGTGAAAAAAACTGAAAAGTGGAATACATAACACAGGAAATTTGTTTTTCATGATTGGTTTTTTGATTTGGACTGTCAGAGATAGTTGAGCTAATCGGGAGTTCTTAAAAGTCCACCTGCTTACTAAGCGGAAATATCTATTGATAATTATTAAATACTGGCGGCATCATGATTACACTGGATCTCGTAACAAGCTATTATACAAACATAGTACAGTCACCATTATTATAAACAAACAACTCTAAGATGTATTCCAGAAAACGGACATATTTTTGATTAATGTATGAAATTCCTATCGATCCATGACTTTTACACTAGTAGATTATGTGACAACCAATTAAAATAAATTGTGAAGTAGGTTAAGATCATTAAAAAATATTTGCATACCAGTTAATGCAAATATTACAAGGTGTTTACTCAAATATTACCATTTTTAATGCATGATCCAATCGTTCACTTCGACGTTGAGTTAAATTCTGTACACGATCCCATATTTTAGATAAATGATTTAATTGAGCTTGCATAGCAAACACATCAGCTTGATTGCTAGCTGATGAACCAGCTCCAGAGTCAGTAGTAGATGAAGCTTTATTCATTAAATCACTGGCAGCTTGATGTATTAATTTCACAGACGTGGCACGTTGTTCCAGCTCAGCTTTGAAACGATTATGAGATTCTAACAATTGCTGAAATACGAAACAAATAATTTACATTTTCATCCGTATAACAGGGTTTTATAAGAAACCAATGTTTAAAATACAGAAAATGTGACCTAGTTGAATCAATTTTAAACAATAGCCGTGTATGTAGTTAATTTAGTTATCAACCCAACACCTAAATTAGTAATCACCAACAAGGCTAAGTGCAACCTCGAAGAAGAGGTTATACAACTTATCAGTGAAGTGAAGAAATTAGCATCGATCAAATCCATGAGCGTATAAGTTACTTAATAGCATGGTTGGATCATAACTGATGAACTGGCTAAGTTGGTGTTGGTTAAACAACAACTGATAACCAGCCAAAAAAGTTCAGTAAAGTTAGCTCAAAACTTTTCAATAATGTTCACAGTCGATCAACAATTATAATTAAGAAGTGGCTAACCTCAACAATATCCACATCACCATAGTTTCCAGTTTGTTGTTCAGCTAATTGTGGTTCAATCTTACTCAACCAATCAAGTAAAGCTTCCAATGCTTCTTTATAAAGACCAGCTGCCAAGAGAGCTTGTTCTAAAGTGCGTTGTCTAAAAGAGAAGGGAAAAATTGGATATGATATGTATGTCTATGCAGAAAATCAATGTCCCAAATAGTGTCAAGTCAGTCAATTGGATAGAATTCGTATGTTCATATTTTCTACAATTCAGTCACTTTTTAATGCGGTGTAAAATGCCCGTGCAATGCTCTGTAACTAATTTAATTTTACTAGCTTTGAATCAAGTCCTTATTCGTTTCTTTTTCTGAAATCCAGAAACACGGCTAAATCATGAATCACTTGTTATCCATGCAGTTCAAAACAAGGTCAGGAGATTTAAAGTTCCACTCATCCCATATAGTATACAATAAATGAAAACTAAATCATGAGATCATTAGTAACTAACTGCGAAGACTAAACCCGGGAGTTCTGGTGAGAATACGACCATGTTAGTAGCGAAGTATTTACTCATCAATAGCAACGGATAGTGATTGCAAAATATCATGAATTGATTGAAGTTATTAATCCAAACTACTGGATACCAACTCAGCGCTCTGTAAGTTAAACATTTGCCAGGAGGCTTGAGGATTTTGGGTTGGATTTCCGTTGGGTTCGTGGGTGTGCACTCCCGAGAAGTTCCATAATAAGACGAAACGGCTGTTTAGTGATCCTCGACTTTCAACAAATATCTGACTAGGGTCAGTTAAATAGAGAGCCAATCAGAAGTGGAGAAAAGGTCACACGATGGTAACCGAAAGTGACCTAAAGGTCAAATGCATTTCGGTGGGGTCAGTGGGTCAATCTTCTAAGGATAGAGTGGTATATATAGGAATGAGTAGTTGGGTATTTCACTCGGTATTCCAATACACTTTCTCGCTCACTCGTGTGTTCTCGCTCAAGTAGTCAGTTGGAGGGGGGTGGGTCAGCAAATCGCGTATTCTGTATCAGTATCAGATTTCGGACACCACACGTCACAAGTCAGTTTGTGATTGATATTACAAAAATACATCTATTGAGTGGCTCGTGAGATTATTGTCTAAACCTAAAATAGTCAATATCTTTATTCCGAAAATTCTAAATCGATACTCTTAGCATTATTAAGTTTATTATGAGCTTTTAACAACTTGGTAAAAATTTATACGAAAAACAAATTAGACAAGCTTGATGGGCCCAAACAACTGTTTAGGAAAAGCACTACTAACCCATAAATTACAGTAATGTTACATCGAAAAATCAACAGATGTACCATAAAAGTGAAAACTGTATTTACTTCAAAGTGGCTAAACGAAAAAAACTGATCGGTAACCCACAGTTGTGTGCATTTTAAAGTATCTTCAAAGTAAGCAAATTTCTACTAATCAACTCACTGTGTATGTGCCGTTTGTTTCAAAGAACATGAACTGTTAAGTCTCAAAGATTACTGAACCATTCTAAATTTATCATGTTTCTATTAAATTATAAAGGGTTATTATTAAACTTGATTCTTTCTCTCGCCTTATTTCATTAACATATATGACCTTTCATTTTTGGATTTCCTTGTAACAATTGTTGCTGTAATACCATATCGCGAAGATTAAAGCAATGAATAGTTACATAGACTATTTGAGATGATCATGACCGGTAGACTGATTTTTACTGACGATAACTAAGCTCAAAAACGTGGTCATCGGACAACTGACCCGGTCCTCCATTGACAAAACTGCTACGCCTTACAGCTAAATAGATCTCAGCTTCATTTTATTTACAGAGTGCAGTTCTTGCATTCTATGTAAACGGATGATATACACTTGTCAGCACCTTATTTTTTTAGCTGTCCAGTCAAGTTTTTTTCAACTCCATTCCTCTAGTTCCTCCAGAGAGTAGAGGATCGAACACTGCTGAAACTAGTTTCAAACATTGACAGTGAATATAATACGTGGAATGTAACAATCATAATGAATGCATAAATTATGAATGAGAAATTTTGTATTAGATCATATTCATTACTTGTTAAAACTAGTTTATAAAGAATGACGGTACGAATAAGTTCATACGAATTCATGATTAAAGTATGAATTTCAGATTTAGTTATAAATGATATTTAATAGAAGGTTAGAGATTATGAAATTACCTCGCTAAGGCTTTCGTACACACTGCTTGCCATAAATGCTTTAATTCACTGACCATATCATCTAATTCATCATGATCACATACTGGTGCTCTATCACGTAGTTGTCTAGCGTAACGACGCACTCCATCATAAGCCACAGTACGTGTGCTTAATGCTCGCTGTAATTCACGATGTAATGCTAATTGATAAGCGACTTTCTCAGGTCTTGTAGCGACACGATCACCATCTTCCTCCAATGAAGCTAAGTTTTCCTTTAACCAATCTGTTAACGATGTCCAGTTATCCAGAAAGTTACTGGCCTCCTAAAATTTAATCGAAAAGATCATATCACCTTTAAGTAGAATATCAAATCATTCGTCCGTTACTTAAGTGTTCCAGCATTATGAGCAAAAGTAGCCAGTCAATCTAAAACATACCAGCACATTTAAACTTTAAGATGATTTTATATAACAGTTAGTCTACTCATTATTTTTGCCAATACTTGGATCCATTCTTTTCTTTCTGTTCAAGAAGGTCGAATAGTTCAAACTGTCATTTGCTGTTATTATTAATTCCGGTTAATTATCTACGTTTTCTTAGTTGTATTTCACTCTATAAAAAGCCAATTAGCTACATAAAGAATCCCACAGTTAAGAATCACTCATCAATCTCTACTGCACTTTCAATACTACTTAAACAGTAAAATTTGTACAAGTTTACATGACGTGAATACAGAGTGATTCAGTCAGCGAAAAGCAACTTAAGGTCGGAAATAAACGTGTTCATGTATTCACCTTCGAAAAGCACTTCTATTTGGGAGTCAGTAATACTAAGAGGACTGTCTAGATCAAAGTATATCAAGAGAATTTCAATTCTGGTGAATAAATCATGGAAGTCAAGTCCCCTAACCAATGTGCATACGTGCCAACAAAATTGCCAAAGATGAGGAACTAAACAACACATTGTAATTTGTTGAGTTTCAGGTTAGGAGCGTAAATGAAGAGGAAGAGTGAACATGTGATGTGAGATAGTAAGGCACATAGAACACTACCTAGAAAAAAAACCGGGGCATGTTTTACATAAGAAGAAAGAGAGTACTCATTCAGACGACTAAGAAAACTCATTGTCTTTTATTTTCATCCTGGATAGCTAAAATGAATCACGTAAACAAAATACTCCTTTATATTTGTCAGGATATATTTACCGCACTGACTATCATCCATTCATTTGCAAAGAAACAATATGCAGTAGACAAAACTATTTTTACAGGGAATAGAATATTCAGAAAATGAAAGAATTACCATGGTATTTTGGAAGAAAGCGGAAAACAACAAACTAACCTTCAGACCAGTGTTAAGTTGACGTGTACGTTCTGCACTACGTGAAACTAATTGCTCCCATCTAGTATGAATACTAGATAAAAGATTTTTTACCAATATTACATCTTGTTTTTGTGATTGACATTGTATTTGACTTGCTAAACGATCTAAATTAATTAAAGCATCACGATGTCCAGTAATTTCTTTACGTAATTCAGTGTGATCACGTATTAATTGAAATAGGCGAGCTACGATACGACTGACTGGTTTCTGTTGTAGTATAGTACGTTCCATTTGTGTAAGCCATTGCATCATTTGTGATAAATGATCATGTAATTCTTCGACTTGTTTTAAACCTAATTCCATACGGTCACGAATATCTTGAGCATGTTTTAACAACTGAGCATAATGGTCAGAGAAACGTTCAAGATTAGTAGTTAATTGATTACATGACTCTGCTGCTGACTGATTAACTAACAATGCAGCTGAATTTCGACGCAGTTCATCAAGCTGTTTACGTAGGGAAAAAGAATAATAAAGCACGAGTTAACTTAAGCATGCATAAACATATAGCAACTACCCTACCAATTAATTTCGGTTAATCCCTTTTATTAACTTAACAGACAATATATATATATATATATATATATATATATATATATATATATATATATATATATATATATATATATATATATATATATAATATATTAGCCTTTGCCTTGCTTAGCTGTGCACTTATTCGATTTGACTATAAATTTGCCTCTGTATGTATTTGCTCACATACAAATTCGCCAGTCTGCCTCAAATTCGCTCGATGTGCTTAAAGCTTTGTTATTCGTGCTATGCGCTAATAATCTATAGTTGCCACTTCTTATTGCCTTCTGATTTCAAACACCGTGAGATTTATATAATAACGGTGATTGATTAACGAAGCAAAGCCACTACAAATAAAATGAAGTAATTACTACCGTCTACAATAAGCATATGACAAATAGTTGAAGTAAATACATTATTTACCTCTGATCCAATTTTTACAAGTTCATCATAAACTTCCATGAAGCGACGTAGCTGTTCACGTGCACTATCTGGTAAACCACCCATAATGCGTGCACCTGGTGGGGGCATTCGACTTTTTAACTGTCGAGTGCGACGTATAAGTTGATCCAGTTGACCATGAAAATTAAAGGTCTACAAAACAAAAAGATTTGAGATTATTTGAAATATTGATGTCTGTAAGAAAACTGCAAAAGTTGTACCGGAAGATATTTAACATGTTTGTTCCACGCAGTTCATTGGTAAGGTCAAATTTACTACATTTTAATTCATTGCCTTTTTCCGGCTTCTACTATGCAGTTAGAAGTTGTCTCCTACTCATCTTTATTTTGTCATCGTTGAAATAATGAAAACGTAGCTTGTGATATTTTCCAACAATTTACTTCCAAGATAGAGTGTCATCAATTATAGACAACGTCGAATGTACATTACTTATAATTCTCTTTTTCTTATTCAATTACACTATGGGTTATTTTAATTCTCTTTTAGTTAAACTAATATGAATTAGTCATAAACAGTTACTGCTTTGAGTGAAACAGGTTATTTAAAAAAACTATCTGTACAGACCATCATACCTCACTCAATGCTTCTTCTAATGCTGCTTGTTTATTGCGTACACTCAGTTTCAAATGTTCCCATGCTTTATTCATTTGAATAATTTTATCTCGGATATCTGATGTTTTAAAATCTGAAGTCTGTGATTTTCTTTTGACATCTTTATCAGTATCTACTCCAGAGGGTTTATCGATTTTGTTGCAATCAGCACGTTCTAATTTCCTTGCTTGTTCTTCTATTCTTACAACAGATAATTGATGACTGTTAATATTGTGATGAATTACCTTAGTGACAAAGTAAAAGAGAAAAATAATTAACCAAGAAAATTATAAAACTACATAACTCATAAATATTAAGCATTGATTAATAGGCAAAAATTCAGACTTGGTTACTTTAACTTCTGCAATGAAAACATCTTAAGTTGTTAGCATTGTAAACTGAGATCGTAATAACTGAGTGAGACTAAAAATATACTTAGTTGATGAATGTAAATAAGAACGGAAAGTTGATCAAGTGCATACTATTGATCATCTTTAGATTTTCAGGCTAAAACATTCTACACATACAGAAACTTTAATGGCTGAATTCATGAGTCGATTTAAGCCAGACCTCCATGGAAAACCTGGAAGAACTGGAAGGATATTTCGCCATTTGTATGGGACTCTTCAGCGGTGTGCGTGCGGGATCGTGGATGCGCACTGCTGAGGAGTTCCATACTAGAGCGAAACGTCCGTCCAGTTCTTCCAGGATTTCCATGGTAGTCTAGCTTAAGTCGACTCATGAATTCAACCATTAAATTACTACGATTTCCACAAACTCACATACAGAAACGTTATATTTTAGTAACTATAGTTAAATAAGTTTAGTAGGGTTTATGGTATTTTAACAGCTTTTATGTTATTAAACACCCGCATGATTTAACCCTACTTCTGAACAGGCTTTATTAACTCAGATATTATTTGACTACCGGGTCATTTTTGCCTTCTTACTAACTCTATTGTCTTCATAGGAGATTATGACTTGCAGTACCATTTCCTTGTAAATCTATACCTATACATCTCATGTATGCTCGTATATATCTGTACTCTTATTTCTTCATCAAATGCCTGTCTCCTTATTGCATCATGAATTATTTGCTGTTATTTTTACGTTTATAACGAGTAATATTTTAAGTAGATCTGTTTTCTTCACTTCTTATCTCTTCGTCTATCTCCCGAATATATGAAATACAGAGATCCGAAACATTCGTATTTGAATTTTTATATCCATGTTACTATTAGCGGGACTTGTCGATATAACATATACGAAATTGAGTAAGATATGTTTCAATAACATCAAGGTCATTCGATCGTTATGCAGTCAACAACAGGCACTAAAGCAAAATGCTGTGATTAGACATTATTATTTCATAACTAAAGTATACTGAATTATTAGTCAGTTAATTACATTACCAAATGAATTACTCTTCGAGAAGCTTTTATGCTTAGATATTTTTTTATGTTGACCTTTTCATGGACATCATTCAGTGTTGTCCTACTTAAAAAGAAGTTATACAATATGATGTTGAGAAGAGTTAAAATAACATCACATCATATTAGCAAATACATATTTTAAAGTAAAGAATATTTAGTTAACACATATAGAGCATACGCCAGCTTCTAGAAGAATATCTGACCCCAAAGGATATTTGACTAATAGACCATAACAACGTAATCCAATTTCTTAGCGAGTTCCTATACGTTCTGTATTATTGTAAATCAGATTTGCATTTCTGAATTCTAAACAGATATTATGCTGTATAACTTATAATCTACTTGTGTGTGAATAAAGGAGTACTGAAAACAGTCTTGGTATTTTGAAAGTATGGAATAGTGTTTCACAATTTGCTAACCGCATCCCTTGTTAATTAATTTGAGAAAAAAGATCTTTTCTTTGCACTTAAAGTAGGCCACGTGTTACGTATGCCTGAACACCGATTACCACGTTGTGCAATGCTAACGGGTGTTAGAGATGGTTGGAAGAGAATTAGGGGCAGCCAAACCAAAACGTGGCATCAGTGCTTGAAGTTACTAACGTCTGATCTGAGCCATATTGGTAGATGCAGACTACTTGGTTGGGGGCCGCGTGACTGTCGTAACCAACGGTTGGAGACTCTGAGTGACATGGCTCAGAATCTATCACAATAGCGTAAGTGTATACACTCTCTGTCTTCCCTTAAACTAAGAGATTAAAATCACTTCATATCTTTCTTTCTACGAACTAATTCTTTCTTCCTGTACTATATCCTTATATGCAATCTTTCTCCTATATATTACCACCATTGACTTAACTACTTTTATGAATCCGGTGTTCATCTTGTTGTGCTAATGAGGTATGGCAACTTGGACCGATGTATATATATGCCTGGTCTTACGTTGTAGCTGACTGACTGACTGACTTAAAGTAGGCTCAATAAATATAACTACTTGTAAGTAGTGTAGATATACTTAAAAACTTTTCAGGGGGTTGTTCATAATCCAAGATTTATGTAACAATCGTATGGAGTAGCTTATAAGTCTACGAAACTAGTAAATGAATATGGCACATCCAAAACTCATTACTTCATCTCCATTTTCAGTATCAATACGATTTAGGACCATAACATTGTACTGATAGCGTGTGATAAGTTTGACAAATAACTGTTTAAGTATGAATAGGTATGGCCAAAATAATAATTGTGATTATTATTCAAGCCAATTTTTATGTCCATAACCACATGAAACATAAAATAATATATATGAACACACACAGAAATAGGTACACATTAACACCACATCCCACATAGAGTAAATTATGCAACATCCAAGTGATTATCACACAAAATAAACAAAATAATATGAAAAAAGATAGAAAATGGGAGAAATGTGAGAAATGATGAGTTATTTGAAGTTAAAAAGATATTCAATCAAAATTAAATAGTCAAAAAACACATTTCTCACAAAATCAGAAATTCTAACTGGTTTTTAACTGAATTATAAACTTAAGTATTTAGAGATAGAGATGCTAAATCTATAGATTAAACTAATGAGGAATATTGGAATCGCAACTTTATGCTTGTTAGTATTGTCTCACTTTACGAACCTTGTGCCTTAGAAGTATTTTGAAACTTTTCCATTAACTCTGGTATATACTTCTCTTAACACGAAGATTTTTACACGAAAAGGCTACTCAATAGTATTATGAGTTTGAATTCATTCATTTCAAAAGCCTAATAAAATCATAACACTTGAAAAAACCCAGTCATTTCTGCTACTAAAAGTTAGTATCATCAACTGTTCGTTCACACAGGTTCATATTGAATTTTAATGGTGGACTAAACATTCAGGAAATTTCAACTTAAATGGTAGAATCAGTTATTTGGCCGGATTAAGACGGTATTACAAATGTGGGATTTAGATGGTGGTTGGAAGTAGTCAACAGGAAACTCTGGATCCGCGTTTCGTGCTACTTGGGTCTCGTCAACAAGGTGTACCTGTAATCCTGAGGGAACTGGTGCTCCCTGGCGGATTCGATCTCGTGTCACCCAGCTTCACAGTCAGAGACGTTACCATTGAGCTATCCAACCATCATCTAATCTCAATATATAGTGCCCGCAATGTCGAGTCACCTAGTCTGGTGGCCACATTGCAACATGGTCGATATCATTCGATTTGCACTAATAAGGACTAGACACGCATGACATTGATCGCCACCCAGTGATCAATCAATTGTGAAATGTGGGATTTCTTTTTACCACAATCGCATATTACTGTATAGAGATTCTACGTTTAAAATATGAAGATATATATTATTAAGTCCTGCATCTTTTGAGAAATTCCTGTTTATAATATTCAAGAGTAGTTTGAATATTTCTATTATAATAAATTGAGAAAATAAAATGGGCAAATATTTTTTATAGTTTCTTGTCAGACTTTACATTACAATGAACTATATAGGTAATTGTAAGATATTTGTATAATCATTGTCACCATAATTAATTTCTAATTCGTGTATTATAATCTTGTTGATCATCAAAACAATCTGAATGATCAAAATGGCTAGTTTTATTTTTAATTGTAAAAGATAAAGAAAGTTTACTGAATTTAGATATTCAAGAATGATTTGAGAAATATGCATGAATTCCAGAAGACATTTTCTAAGTTAAGCAAATTGTTTGAGTAATACGTATGTTCCAGTAATATCCATTTTTTTTTTACAAAAAATGAATTAATAGGAACTGTTAACTAGATATTTGTATTACCAACGCGTATTAAGTAGTGTAATAACCCATCCGTCATAAAGAAGCAGTTTTTTTTTCAAAAAGAGATTGGTATAAATAGTAGTTAAATAAAGTGTTGATGAGAATTAACGTTACTACTGACTAAGGAAATTAAAATGATTTTCAAGCCATCAACACTTCACTATAATTAATATAAGCTTAGAAGATTTATAGCATTAACGTTTCTATCCCATTCGTTCATCATACTATCAATATAACAAAATAAAAGAATGGTGAAATATTAACTACAAAAAGGTTATCGAACTCAAGAAACAAGTGACTTACTTTAATGCGTGCTAAATCAGCTTCTAATCCTCGAATATTTGCCCGACGTATAGGTATTTGATCTACAGCTGTTTGCATTTGATCAATCCATTTAATTAATCCATCAATAGCACTTTCAAATTCACCTAAACCAAGTAGAACAGTTTGTAAACGATGACGTCTACTATTGCCGGAATCTAATAAATTGTCCCATCGTCGATTAGCTACAGTTAGATCAGATTGTAATGATGTAGTATTTTGTACTGGAAATGTTCCGTCATCGCCTGTAAAAAAATCAGTAAAATGGAATAAAATGTAATGAGCATGTAATGTGCATAGTAATTTATTGGATATAAAGTGTATAAATCGCTAATTCACTTCCGAGTACAAATTTCATACAACTATCGGTCAGTCAGTAAGCTACAACGTAAGACCAGGCATATATATACATCGGTCCAAGTTGCCATACCTCATTAGCACAACAAGATGAACACCGGATTCATAAAAGTAGTTAAGTCAATGGTGGTAATATATAGGAGAAAGATTGCATATAAGGATATAGTACAGGAAGAAAGAATTAGTTCGTAGAAAGAAAGATATGAAGTGATTTTAATCTCTTAGTTTAAGGGAAGACAGAGAGTGTATACACTTACGCTATTGTGATAGATTCTGAGCCATGTCACTCAGAGTCTCCAACCGTTGGTTACGACAGTCACGCGGCCCCCAACCAAGTAGTCTGCATCTACCAATATGGCTCAGATCAGACGTTAGTAACTTCAAGCACTGATGCCACGTTTTGGTTTGGCTGCCCCTAACTTTCTCCCAACCGTCTCCAACACTAGTCATACGATTATCACATATTAATCAAACAATAACGGTATAATACTCCGCAAATTACCAACAAGGTGGACAGAAGAATGGAAAGGATAGATTGTAGGGGCTGGTACTATGTCAAGCACACAGGTTATTCTAGCCTCTGAACAGACCAATCTATTTATTTTCCTCAAGCCACATTGTTACCCTGTGACTTATTTGTTTATCAACCTTGACTTTTGTTATTTAAGCGTACGTGTGTGAGTTGACTCACCTTCGCTTTCCGATCAATGATTGTACAAAATATACGAATTCAAAAATTCATTCTCGTATTTCACTAACACGAGTTAAGTCGATAATTAAATGCGAGGATTGGCTACATATATAAGTCGATAACAATCGGTCATACGATCTAATTGGAGTCAGATCACGGGCCACCAAAAGATCTTGACGAAAGAGACTTGATCGTACTTCAAGGAAAGTCAGTGATGTGGACAATGCTATTGATAATATACTGTTTGCATTACATCGGATTACAAACAATAAAATAGTCATATATAAAGGATTATGGAACACTCAATCTGCAGCGATAAAGTAATAAGTCGAACGGTTATCAAATTATTCATAAAGTGACCCCAGAAACTAAAAAAACTACTGGTTCCGAAAAAAAGCTAGAGTACATTCTGATTACGGTTTGATCAGAAAATATAGAGTTTTGTAAGGTCCTTTATTTTGACGCCGATTGGATCGAACGAGTGATTGTTGTCGATAGGTTGACTACATTAGTGGTGGCCCTGTATATGACTCCAGTTCGATCGTATGAATGATTGTTATTGAATTATACATCCCGGCTACCCTCGTATATGACCATCGACTTAACTCGAATTAGTGAATAACGGAATTAAATAACACGAATACGAGAATGAAGCTTGAATACATATATTTCACACAATCGTTGATCTGAACGGACAATCAGAGACTGAATGAAGGAAGTGAAGAGGAAAGAGCAAAGCGAAACGGATCAGAGAAGGCATGTGAGCTAACTCGATTTAAGCAAGTGTGAATCTATATTTATAGTTAAACAAAAAATAAGTTACAGACATGTGATGAGTAAGATAATAAATGCACGCACATACGATCATATAGAAAATAGCCAGGGTTACTAAGCCAATGAGTGATAGGGTAAAAATGTGGCTTGAAGAGAATGAATAGATTGGTTTGTCCAGAGTCTAGAATAACCTATGTGCGCTTGACATATTACCGATCCCCACAAGAGGACTCTAAATATCGTTGGTCATCCTCTTCATAATATAATACTGATTATTTTATGGTTGTGAATATGCTTCTGACATTTTGTTTTGTTACTTTGCAAACTTAATAAAAGTAATGCACAATGGTGTTGTATCATTTACCTTTAATAGTAGAAAACATTTGATTAATACTACGGATTTCCCCAACAAAACCACTTATTAATAGACATATTTTTGTTATATCCCAATGAATAAAAAATCGTATTTCTGAGGTCTCGTCACTTGATGTAAGCCACTTCTTCAGAGTAAATAAATAACCGACATTAAATGAATACAAGTTTAAATAGTACATAGGAAACCACTTATTTAAAAGACAACAAAGCACATGGTCTGAATTAGTCATAAGTAAAATTGTTAATTAATTTTTCTTACTTGTATCATCCAAAGCAAAACGTTCATTATCTGTATTAGACATCAATTTTCCAGCTAACCAATTTAATGCTTCAACTTCGGAATGTTTATTCATTAAATTATCATTCCATTGAACAATTTCATCTAATTGTTTCGTAACAATATCAACATTATTTGATATAGGCTGAAAATTATCCCATACACTTTCCTGCTCCGTCAACCATTTTATTAAATTTATTAAATCAGACTAGAATAAAAAAAAGAAGATTGGGAAAAAGGCATATATATACATGATGCTTGCATCATTCGCGTATTTTTCCCCTATTTGTATATACTACTTTATAAACACTTAAGTAACTACGAATATACAATGAAATTTGGAGTGTATCTATTGTGCTTAGACTTATTAATCCGGTAAAATTCAAGTGAAACACTTGAATTTAATGTATGATATGATGCTAAGTTATAATAATTAAGATTTTTATGAGATGGAAACTTTGTGTGGATGTAGTTCATATATGTGATTCTTTACATAAGTCAAGGTAAATAGGTTTTGCTTAAAGTTTTATTACTGAAAGTACCGACTTTTTAAGATACGGACTAGCACTTAGAGGGGGGGGGTAACATTTGTGAAGAAACCTTCGAAAAGTTACATCATTTGGACCCATAATTTTAGGAGAGCTCATTTTTATGTTCTGCCAGTAAATTATAGAGGGCACTCAAATGATTAAGTTTGTTAGTGTAATTACGATTGTGTCTACAGACAAGGATGTGTAGACTGTAAGGCATTGTATAGTCTGGAGTCTGAATTCGTGACTCGTGCCAAAGAACATTGAATCTATACAAAAGACCTCTAAATAATCTCGCAAAACTAGAATTTCTACAAATTAATTTAGAGCTATCAATACATTCTATCTTTAAAAACCATCAACTCGATATTAATTATATCAAGATAATTAAAAAAAAGTTTTCTAATTATGAGGAAATGCGATTGGCTGAAGTATTTCAAATTTCGTTAAACGAAACCGCGCTTAACGATCCATCCTTTATGGACCATTTATCAGTACAATTAATCCTATTCACATCTAACATCATAAACAAACATACAAACATATAAATATCACATTTTCCACACTCACTAACACATACACAAATACACACAGCTAGATCGCACATAGAATAACCATGATCAAAATAACTTGATCAAACATATTCAATTTTGATTATACTAAAGATATTCTGTTTTGCTTTCTTTGTACTACTTAAAGTTGTGTTAATTTAATTTGTTGCTTATTATTGTTATTCTATGAAGAATTGGGCTATACTACATCACGGAACGTCAGAAATTTAATTTTCTACTCATTGGCACTTAACAAATATATTATAGAAAACACTTACTTAAGCCTGTTACCCCTCGTGGAGGAGCATAGGCCGTCGACTATTATAGGAAACAGGTGATGAATAATTTTAGCATTGGAACTAAGAAATGAATGTTAGCAAGAATAATGTGTTTTTATGTAGATTTTCAACAGAGTTTGGTTGATGCTTCATGTTTCCTGATGAGATGCACAAAGAATTAGCTGTAAGGTATGACAATGAAATCATAATTTAAAGTATCTACAGTTAGAGGGCTTGAAATGTTGTGGTCGTTCTTCACAACAATTGGAAACTTTGACAAGGATGTGTTTTGAATACTGTGCATCATTTATGAAAATCATCAGTCAAAGTATCGTATTCAGAAGATTGATGAAACCAAGCTAATTAGCACAAATATGTCTATTATGTAAGTAATAAGCTGACGATAGAAGTTTACAGGCTATGTTGGGAAAGTGACTAAATGAGTTTCATAGTCTTCAAGACAATTGAATGTGAGGTTGAAGGAACACAAACGATGTTTGAAAAGTGTTCTCAAATCCTCGGTTGACCTAAAGAAACTTGAGAACAAGTCGGCGATGGCGTTGGAAACATGACACAAGATCAATTTTGAAGGGACGAGAATACTTCAGAAAGGTTTTAACACTCATAAGGAAAGATTGACAACAGAAGCACTGTATATATGAGCGAATAAGAACAATATGAACAGAAAGGATGGTATTCAACTACATGGCAAATATTCGTTAACAAGTAATTGGACCTTTTCTCTATCCAACCTGTTTATTTTACATGCATCGTTATTTTGACTGAAGTTAATGTGGGTTATTTTAACAATACAATTGTGTATTTGATTGAAATTATGAGTCAATTGAAGCTAGACCACCATGGAAAATCTGGAAGCACTGGACGGCCGTTCCGTTATATTATGGGACTCCTCAGCAGTGCGCGTCCACGATACCGCACTCCGCGGGATTCGAACTCAAAGCCTATCAGTCTCGCGCCAGGCGCTTAACAAACGAGACCACTGGGCCGGCATCTGATGGTGTTAATGTCTAACATCAACCAATCCACGAGATTGCGCGACCATCTGCCATTGTACTGGGGCAGACACCTGTTTCCACCTGACGCGGATTAACTCCACTGGTCACGGCTTCTCACCAGAACTCCGAGAATGGTCGCACAATTTCGAGGATTGGTTGAGGTTAGACATTAACGCCATTAGATGCCGGCTCAGTGGTCTAGTTGGTTAAGCGCTTGGCGCGAGACTGATGGGTCCCGGGTTCGGATCTCGCGAGGTGCGGGATCGTGGACGCGCACTGCTGAGGAGTCCCGCAATAGGACGAAACGACCGTCCAGTGCTTCCAGGTTTCTGATGGTGGTCTAGCTTCAATTGACTCATGATTTCAATCAAAAATTTAACAATCTCCACAACCCCTAAACTGATAACTGTGTATTTGATAATTTTCATTTTATAGGCACATCGATGATTCAGAAAATGATTTTTCAACCTTCAACTTGCACTTTTATCTTTCCTTCATATAAAAACAAGTTAACACAGAATATCTAATATTAATAACTCAAACTTACACAGACATAAACACTCACATACACACAATTCATTCAGTTATTTATTTTCACATCGTGAACTTTCACATAATTCGCATTTAACTGACCAATGTTATCCTTTTTACTAAAGTCAGCATCTAAATATGATTAGATTAACACAGTATAGATTTGATCTGATTTGATTATTAAAACGCACAGTTCTCTTTAAAACGCTATGTGTTTCTTTGATGATTTTGAGTGTTATCCTGAAGAAGTCCAGACAAGTGTGCTGGACGAAACGTTGGAATTATTAAAATTTCAATCACTGAGATTATTTCAAATATAATTTTCACATATAATGAATATTGAGAAGAGTTTAACAAATCAATATAGACTAGATATGATCACTTCTTTAAAAGAAAAGAATTATTGACCTACCTTAAACTGTGAGGCACATAATTCACGTTCATTGAGTTGTTTAATTAAACATTCACATTTATCAACAAGATGTTCCTGTGATACTTTTAAGCCATGCAAAGCATAATCAACTTCATTACGTATAGCTTGTTCTTCATCTCGTCTTAAACTAAAGCTATCAGTCATTATTGTTGGCATTAGTGATGTTTGTGATAGCGATGATTGTATTGAATTGTCAGTCATTTGTCCATTAATTAAATTAATCAATTTCTGACCAGCTTCATAGGATTCATTCAATTGTTGACTTATATCATTCAATTCTTCTCTTAATTCAAATAAATCTTTACATTGTTCTTTATAACTATTTGAATCAAGTGGATCACGTCGAATACACGGATCATTTAAACTACAACCTGATCCAATAATATTTAATGATTCTTTAATTTTATCTAATCTATTTCTTAGATCTGAAATAATTGGCCAAAATTGTTCTGATGATGTTTTGTAAGCTGATTGTAGTGTAATTACACGTGAATTTAATTTGTTATGTAATTGTATCCAATCTGTTTGAAGTTTGTCAGCATTTTTCAAAACTAATAAATAATAATGATAAATAATAAGAAGTAGAGTAAAGAAAACTCTATGAATCTTATTAGAAAGAAAATACTATAAATATTAGAACTTTTCTTACTATGTGGTAATGAATTTTTGAGACTAGTTGACCTAAAACTATATACATAACAGTCTCAGAAAGATACACATATTACAAATATAAGTTATTTAATGGTTGTGAGGAATCAATTATAAATCTTACAGAAGCTATCGTGGTCAACAAGAACACAAACGGTGATCACTAGATGTATTAGAGCATGAAATTACACAATCTCTTAATAAAATCTGAGAACCACACAATAAATACCTTATTTGCAAAATTTCAATTAATTGTTTCGGAATTTATTTTTTCTTCATTTCCATACCAATCGCTTTCTGTTCTCGTTCTCTTCTCTTCGATCTTCTCAATCTTCTGACGCCAGGCGTCCCACTTTCGATTGGTAATACATACTACTTATATTTGTCGACATCAGTAGCACACACCACATAATAATTATTCCTCTCTTTCAATACTAATTTATATGAATAATGATGGTAGCATTCATGTCAGTTTTCATCAAGGATGAAAGTCAACTGACGTGCCATTGAATGGAATGAAGCGTTGGAGTGGCTACATTCTATGCTTCAAAATAATGTAAACTCAAATAATCTTCCATTAAAATAGTTTTATACTCTTTTCAACTAGCTAAATTTTCATGATAATCCCGGCATTAGTGTGATGATATAAAGTTATAAGTGATTGTTCCTTTTTTAAAGTCGAACTGAATTATATTATCGCTGGTTTAGATAGAAACTAACTATGCCTTTTTCGTCTTATTTGAGGCTCATTAGTTGAGAGAAGTTGTGATCAAAGTATTGATGTTTTGAATGGCAAGGGAAACAACAACAGAAATAACGAAGACGACAACAGTAAAATAGCAACAACATGAAACTACAAATACTAGTGCATGACCGGGATAAATTCGACTTATATTATTTATTCGTTCTCATGAATATACCAGACAATTCTAGCGACTCTACAATAACTCCTATATGAGTTTATTCCAGTTTGTGGACAGACGAGTCATTGAGTATTCTGTACACCTTATATTCAGCTTATTTACTTATTATTTACTTTTCATCTTGAGCATATTTATACGTGTGCATACTAGTACGTGTGTGTCATTTTATTTACTTGTATTTCTTAGATTGGGTATAAAAAATTAGTGTATGTTATCAAATCCAATGATCAACCTATTCACCACATCTCTCATTGTTTGTCTGCTTCTTAATGTTCGAATGTATGAAATATATGTATCCAGAACACACTTTGTATTTAACTTATTTTATACTGTAATTACTAATGCGTCTGAGTAAGTGCACGTATGCGAAGTAATAAGATCTTATATTCTATTCGCCTTTATTTAACTGGAGTCAATTAACGACTAGAGAACACCTTTTAACTACATTTAAATCATGAGTCGATCTAAATTAGACCACTATTCAAAATCTGGAAGAACTGTACGGCTGTTTTATACTAGTATGGTACTTCTCTAGGTTTTCAGTGTTGATCCAACTTAGATCAATTCATAATTTCAAGGAAATTGAACAATCTCCACGATGCCATACTGACTATCTAACTAATCGTGTAGAACAAATATATACACACAAACACATTCACATGTACATATTTATAAAATGAAAGGGTGCATAAACATAAAAAAGTATTCTTTTAACAGCATTTCAGTACAAAAACAAAAATGTTAATAAAGGAAAAATTACAACAAATAATAAAGTAAAACAAAATAAAATCCCCATCCATTGAAATTATAAGGTATCGATAAGTAATCAGTACATTTAACATGCAGACCCTTTAATTGAACGTAGGGATGAGAAATATGTTACAATTGAATAGTTAAAAGGACTGATTACGGAAAATTCTAAAACTGCACAACATTTATGAATTGGTTTAGAAATAACGAGAACAAAATAGTGATTATATGTTGATAAACCTCGATACATATAAACAGACTGGATAGATATAAGAAAACGACTACTTTTTTCATCAAGAAAAACGATCATGTACAAAATGACATAAACGACCTCTGTCGAGAATAATTATTCGAATAATCAGAATCCTCAATAGTGAAACATCAAAAAAAGGATATACACGTAAACTCAGTACTACTTAATAATCCTCAGTAGTTTGAGAACATTTGTTGTATTTTTAACTCAATGAACTACCTATCCCATCCACTTGTGCTTTTATTCAAATATTTTTGTTTATCTTTTACTTGTAACAGTATCTCTTTGTTCTTTCAGAATGTATTCCTTCTTTCGAATTTCATTCCTTGAAGTTCAATTTACCTTGGATGTCTTGCTTAATTGTGGAACAACGTTCATCTATTTCGTGTTTGTAACTAAAATTCATACTTGACGTATTTGTGTATTATTTTTCGATATACTGTATTCACTGAAAATTCATTATCCTTCACTTATTTCATAGGTGAAATTTCCCTCTGACTGTTTTTCTGTCGGCTACGCCAACAAACTAACACCTTATAATTTGAAGTTTGTGAAAATTCAGAATTTAAGTTGATTTCCACAGTGGTCTAATATTTTTGGGAACATCTCATCTTCCGACTCAGATTATATACATGTATATAGTAATAAGTCACTAGTACCAACGGATAGCCATCAATTTATATCACTAACCTACTAAATTTGAAAATGTGGATCATCAGATCAATTGTTAATCTACTCGCTGCAACTCTAAATAGTTTGTATTAAATCCTATGCGTTGTCACTAGTGTACGCCAATGAGGAGCTCTAAACCAGAACAAAACAGTTATCTAATACGTCTTGATTTCTAACGGTTTTCTGGCTAACTGCAGTATGATGTGAAAATTATATTTACACAGTTAGTTTTGTGTTAATAACATGTGCTTACATTTAATTATTAACCATTAAATAAAATTACTATCACCAATTAAGCATGCTTTTAAATGAATAATAGACTGTCGCAGTCATTTCATTCAACTCTGTAGCCATTAAGAAAGAATATATGCATATCTATAAATGTATACTAACAGAAAACAAAATTATCTAAATTATACAAAACATGCACCATAAATGCTTACTGGAACTATGTAAAGCATACAATTGGCCTGGAAAATAAATACGTTGCGTAAGTTTAGAAAGAGAAATAGTAGAACAGTCAGAAGTTTCCACTAAACCTGACTGAATAGAATAATTTGGCTTGTACAGATAAACAAAATTTAAATTTTAACAATTTTTATTTCCGAGTAGTATCTGACGTACAATTACAACATAATCCCGTACATCTAGGAATAGTGTTTTACTGGAAGTCAGTAACTTTAATTTCTGAAGTTACAACACCCAGTATTTTTAAGCTAGCTAATCGGTAAGTAGTACTGGAGTTCTCCAACTCAGCGGTGCTTCAAACCCTGATATAATAAACAGTAAATACTTTTGAAATGTATGCGATTTTCAGGAAAAGTCCCAGAGTTCAGCAAAATTTTCAGAGAATCAATTCAATAAATAATGTGAATAAGTTGTTCAGTTTGTTGTTTACATTATGGACTGACTTTAGTTAGACAATCACTGAAAATCTGGAGTACTGGACACCTATTTCGTTCAGGTAGTGGACTCTTCAGTACCGCTTTCAGATGAACCTTGTATGAACCAATGTCTATTTGAGAGAGGAAAGAATACGTTAATTTATCTACAGAACATGAGCAACACTGAAGAAGGGACTATGGAGAATACAATACAACAATCATACTAACCTGCTTCTAAATCAACCGATTCAATTAATTCAACTGTTCCTGGTTCACGTGTGGTAGTCGACTCTTTGACAGTTGGTTTCGACTCCAATTGAGCACGAATACTAATAGTAAGTGCTTCCAATTCCGGTAAACGACATTCCAATGCTTCCATAAGAGCAGATGTTCCACTAATATGTTCTTGTAAATGATCTGGTTGAACACTTGTCATTGAATGTATTCGGCCCAACATATCTAAAGCATGATGTTGGTCAAGTAACTGTTTTGAACTTTCATTTTGAACGTTAGATAATATGGACGGTTTAACAGTTGTACCAGGTACTTCCAGAGGAACACCTAGTCTAACAGCTTGTTCTGATATAGCAGAAAACAGGTCTGACATTGAATTTAATTGCTCGACAAACTGAAATATTACAGGAAAGACATTCACACAATTGTTAAACATGAAAATTATGATACATTTGAGGAAGTACACAGTTATATTATCAATATCAATACTATTAATTGTAGTAACTGTCTAAGTTCAAATCTATTCATTCAATTTTAAAATATTCTAGATTAAATCATTGAGGAACAAAGAAAGATATAACACTAGATCTATACTACACCTTATCATTTATAAAACAACGTAAGAGATTGTGAAGTGATATATTACCAAATGAGATATTATTGTAATTCTACCAGGTAATTAACCGTTGTTCTTCAGCTGAAAAAAAACGTACGGTTAATTTTTCTTCAACCATATTACTTTAAGAAAAAAAAGGCAGAAACTTTTCTAAATCATTCAAGAGCGTATGTAATACAGACAATATTAGAGATGTTTTTTTCTTCACTGTGTATAGTAGAAATAGATGAAGATGTACAACATAGAACAAAACTAATACACAAACTTGCCTCATCTGATTGTTTCAAATTGGCTTCTGCCTTGATTGCACGAGTTTTAATCAATTTACGTAAATTAGCATAATGATCACAGATTTGTTTAACTTGTAAACGAACAGTATTAGCTTCATTTGGAGCAATTAAAGATAATAATGGTCCACTTGTTCTTAAAATTCTATCCAATACAGATTTTTGACGTTCAATCTCGTCATCTAAATTCTGAACATAAGAATTAAAAAGATATAAGAAAATATTTATTTACACTGAATAGTCATTGAGCAGTTAAGTGTATCATATTCGTTTGATCTTTAATGCTGATCATATATCATTGATCAATATAACCACTAGTCTAAGGGACTTTATATTGAATGTTAGATGATAATAAATTAGTTCCTATATTTTGATTGTCCAATGATATTTCTAGGGTTGGTATTTCTTGTGTTAATATAAAGAAATAACTTTCAAGAAGTGTGGTTCAGTAATTTACACGGCTAATTATCATTCTCAGGAATTTTTCTTTTCAAACTTATTACATTTACACTTACTTCAATGTATATAGCCAGGTAGTAACATGCATATTATAAGACTTATAGGATAGAATGCTGTAATGTATGTAGTTAATGATGTGTTTATTTTAACAAGATTTCTTAAACCTAAATAAACAGAGTTCTAAATTCTAAAAATATCTGATATAATCGTATCCAACTCAAATTATTGATGATATTTAGTGAAATGATTTAATAACCTAAAAACCTATACTTAACAGTGATCCGAAAATTGTCTATTACAAAATAAGCAATAAACATAAGGTATAGATTAATTATATCATGAACTGAAAATAAATATTTAATACAATTTCTTATAAACCAATCATCAGGGAAATAGGATTACGCCTAGATTTACATGTATATCCAATGGCGATGCGACAACAACGCACTGAAGAGCCTTATAAAAAACATCGATAACGGTTAAAAAATAAAGAATATATAGTTAAGTTTTAGTAACTAAGTATTTTTCCAATTGATAGTTCTAACCCTATAAGAAGTAAACCAGTGTAACTGTGACTCTTTTATTGCTCCCCTGCAATTAAACAACTTAGGTAATAAGTTATACTGTGGAAACGGTCACTGCTTGCTAACTCATGACATAAAATTAGGCCTTCAAGAAATCAATAGGAAAATAGAGAGACCCGAGGAAATATATACAATTTAAAGTGATGATACACATAATGTTAAATTCTGCTAGTTTATTCCAGGTAAAATAGATTTTATGTACAAAAAGCTTCAATTTGACGATGTCTAGTGATTCGACACTTCAGAGTATCATGGAACTGTGGAGGATATTTTGTGAGTTCCATTTCAGTTAATAAATGAATGATAAGGGATTTGTTGAGTGGTTCCATGTACATAAATTATCCTCATTCATTTCAGTAATTCGATTTGATTAGACTAGAATATATCAGTATTTTGGAATTTTGTTAATATTTTTAGTCAGTGACTTCAGATAACTAACGAATTCGTCTTTCAACAAAATGAATCAGTTATATTTCAATTTAAAACACTAGAAGTTACCTTAATCATTTCAATTCGTTTACGATTACCTCCTAAATCATCAACTGTAACACTGGAATCTGATAAATTGTCAGCGATTTCATTTTTTGCTTCTTCAATATGTTGAAGCCAGTTTTGAAATTCATACATATCAGTTGTAAAACATTTAGCTAATGGATAAACTTCAGCAAATTTAATTTCTGTTTGACTTAACCGATTATCAAGTGTTATCATTTGTTTTGAAACACTAGACACAGCATCACTTAATTCATGATAAAATTTATCCGTTGTAAATGGTACGAAAGATTTGTTTGTTTTTATAGGCGATGATGATAATGATGATTTTATAGCACTATTCTGATTAGTAGAACTTGTTGATAATGCAGATGATTGTATTATATCATGAATTTGATCGCATAATTGAGTTAAATCAATTTGATATTTTTTCCAATTCCCTTGAAATTGTTCTATTCTTTCATGTAGTTTATCTAACATAACAGGTTGATATGGTAGAACAGCTAAATAAGGAAATTCAGTACCAAGTGAACGTATAGTTGGCATTTTTTCCAATGATTCATTAATTATAAAATGATTTTCATCAGAATAATTATCCCAATCTAATGATGGTGCAGTGGATATTTTCGGATCAAAACGTTTCAACGCTAAATCTAACCATTGTGATTTGATTTCTAATTTATGCATTAATTGTTTAGCTTTTTGACGATTACTACCAACAATTTTAGCTAAATCGGTAAGCTATGTACAAATAAAAGATAAAAATAGACAAATCAATCAACATAGAATAAACAAGTAGGATACAGTATGAGATTTTATGACATGCACTGACTTTCGCATAGTACAATGATGAATACTACTTGCTACTTATAAGATATTTTGTTAACAACAGATTCATGGAAAATTGATGTTGACCTCATTAGTTTAAATAGTTTTTCGACTATATGTCCGATAGCTAATCTAGCATTTTCACATTTGTCCACCTTCGTACGCATTATAAAATACTATTCCTCACCATTGATATTTTCTTTTTCGTTAATCAACAGTCGGGTTAGGACATGTCATCCAAGTAGAGCATTCATTATTGTTTGACTCGATCATATTAAGTCGTATTTGAAAGTAAGAAATGATCGTGGGGTTACTAATGAGTTGCTTTTCGATGAATTCCTTAGTGAGAGATCATTGCTTATGAATTTAACTGGGTAGCGAGTGAGATAGCAGCCAAATGAAAGTGTTAGGTGACAATATCTCTACGGTGAAAATTGACTGAATTTCAAAATGCAGACCAATAGATTCCGAATCAGTGACTTAAACACTTTGTGCTTGTCACGAGGCGTGAAGCGTATAATTTCCATTCTGTGTAGGGTCGTAGATGTGTGATGTTTGACAATGTCAACTTAAGACGACACAGATATTCATAGCTCTCTAGTTTTCAATATTTCTGCTACTGGGTCAATTAGAAGTGAAAGTTATGTTTAACAAATCGTGTTGATGAGCTCTTGCATTCTACTGTGGTATCTATTTTGAATGACGAACAATATTACATTTATGAATTCGATAAAGTCTTTGATAGAATGGAATGCAAAATATAACACTGATTTAAACTAACCTTTTCATTGAATTCATCATATCGTCTTAATTCATTATCGATTTGTTCTACATGTCCAAGTCTAGCATCTGAATGATTAGGGAATTGTGTTGTTGTCAATGTTGAAGGATTAATAAACAGATCAATAGGTTTACATATTTGTTTTAATTGATTCCAAAGACTATGAACTTGTTGATATTGTGGTTCTAGTCCATTGATCATTTCATATTCTAATTGATCTATCAATGACTTTTCTAATTGGGCTGAAGAAACGTCTTTTGTATTGTTTTCTAGTAATCCATTAAGCCGTGATTCAACATTAAGCAAACGTGAACTAAGCGTATTCACAGAGGATGTTAAAGATTGCGCTACAGGCAAAGCAGATTCTAAAATAAACAATTTTCGTTTTGCATCTGATTGAAGTTCTTCATAAATATCACTTAGATTTACTAGTCGATTTTGTATAGAATCTTCATTTACAAGAACTATAGTGGAAAGAAAACATGGAATAAAGTTTATAATGATGGTAATTACTCATAATTTGCTTATACTAACATATAAGTTTATTTTAAACTACTTAATGACTTTGATCTTTACGTCTAATAACATCTTTGTTGAATAGATAAATTCCATTTTGTTTGAGTTCCTGTGTAAACATTAACACTGGAATGCAGGTACATCCGGCTAACGAGTCCCAAATAGAAGGAAACATGTGTACTGGATTCTACTGTCATTATTATTATTATTACAATTATTACTAATGGTCACAATCTATTTACTCTAAAAGATTCAATTTAAATTTATGCCTTGTATCTTAATGTGTAGATAAAATCTAAGTGGTTTGAGGAGTTAAATTTTAAACACAGAGTAATATGAACTTCCTATTCACTTCATCTGCTAATTTTTGAGAAGCCAGGTAGTTTCTACTAGACATAATATAAAAGAATTCAATTAAACTATTTATTTCAACAGTTGAGATCATGAGTCAATTGAAGCTGGATCACCATGGAAAATCTGGAATCACTAGACGACCGTTTCGTCCTATTATGGGACTCTTTAGCAGTGCGCATCCACGACCCCGTCTCGTGGGATTCGAACCCAGGACCTATCAGTCTCGCGTCAGATGCTTAACCAATAGAATACTGAGCCGCCACCCAACGGTGTCAATGTCTAACATTAACCAGTCCGCGAAGTTGCGCCGCCATACACCATTGTCTTCAGTGAGCTGATATCTCACAGAAGACCTGGTTGACCTCCATACTAGGACGAAACGGCCGTCCAGTTCTTCCAGGTTTCCCGCGGTGGCCTAGCTTCAATTGACTCATGATTTCAACTATTGAAATTACTAAAATCTCCACAAAACCCCTTCTGAAAATATCATTAGTTAAAAATAAATCATTGTACTACTTACATCTACCTGATTCACATAACTGTTCACCGCTTAATTTAATCTCTTCAATAGTTGTGTGATAATTTTCAATGTCTTCTGATAAACTCTGAAAATGAAAAACAAAACAATGGTGAAAACAGTAAAAAATTGAATAAACAGTAGACATGGAGACAACAAAGAAATTTTAGTTAAAATAAATTATCTTATTCCGTTAATGTTTACAAAAAAAAAACAAATAATTCGTGAACAGATACTAGGATGAGTTCGAAGGATATGTAGTGTTGGTTACTGTGTTAAGCCCATACACCATATTCTAGTTTCTGGACAGGCCAGTTTATCCATTCTTCTTGAGTCACGTTTTGACCTTGTTGATTATTCACTTATCAGCCCTGACTGTTTTTTTATGCGCACATATGTGTGTAAACTTACTAAATTCATTCATCACATATTTGGCTATAAATATTGATTAACTCTTGATTAAATGGAGTTGGCTTACACGCCTTCTCCAGTGCGCGTCATTTTGTTTCGCTCTCTTCTATTCGCTTCATTTCTCACATTTCCTGTCCAGATCAGTGAGTGTACAAAATATGTGTATTCTAAAATCCATTCTCGTATTTGATTTATTTAATTCCGTTATTCACCAACGTTATTTAAGTCGATGAAATATACGAGGATAGGCGACATATATATTTTAATAGCAATCATTCATACGGTCTAAGTGGAGTCAGATCCCGGGCCACTAAAAATATATGGTGCATTTCGTTTCGCCTATTCAACAAATAAGAAATAATATATATGAATTGAAATAATTTCATTCTTTGCATCAGTGTAATTTAAATCGATCACAAGATCTCCAGTTGCCAAAGATTAAAGATAAACAGAGTAATCTTCATCACTATGTCTACGGTAAATTTAAAGTGAAATCGTGAAAATGAATATATCTGAAAGGTATTAATTGCTTTCATTATATAGAACTACAAATTTTTATAAGTTCTAACATGACTTTGCAAGGTTAAATAAACTGCTTTTGTAACATAATATATATTTTTGAATATTAGTTTCGTGGGGATATATGAACAAAGGATGAATATGATGATGCAATAAAAAGATTACAATACTAGATTACGTAATATAAATAATGACAATAAAAGTTAACAACGGATTATGATATGAATGGAGTAAGATAATTAGAAAAAAATTCTAATATATAAGTACAATTGTACAACTATGTAATATATTTTATTAAGCACTATTCCTATAATCAAATATTAAATAAACTTAATATGTTCTGTCAAGATCGCAGTTGAATAAACTCATGCTACTATTAATTTGAATCCTAGTAGAAGGTCTATTCTCCTCCATGAGATGTAATAACCGTATATAAGTCAGTCAGTCAGTAACAACGTAGAACTTCGTACGTACGTACATCAGTTCGAGTTGCCATACCACATTGGCACAAAGATACAGTTGTCGATTCAAATCCCGTAGTGTTAGAGGTAGTAAGAGTATAAGCAGTAATCCGAAAGATTAGTGTTTGAAGATGTTATATAAAGAGTATAATCCAGTCAAATAAATTCGGAACGAGAAAAAAAAGAAAGGGACATGATAAATTCAGAAGATTAGAATTTGGGAGAACACAAAGAGTGGATGCACCTGCGCCATTGCAAACGATTTTGAGCCATGTCATTCAGGGTCCCTGACCATCGGTTGCTATCATCTCGCAGTCCCCAACCAGGTAGTCTACACCAACAACATGACTCAGTCCACTTGTCAGTGACTTCATGGACTTGTGCCATGTTTTGGTCTGGCCGCCCCTAGCTTTATTCTAATCTACTCCTATACCACAGAACATCGCACGTCGAGGCAGTCGGTAGTTGGGCATACGTAACACGTGTCCCAGCCATCTCAACTGATGAAGTTTCACTACTTCATCAATTGATTTTCCACCCTTACCTAGTACCCGTTTCCTAACAACTGCGTTACTTACTCGATGGTCCCAGGATATACGAGTAGTGCTTCGAAGATACCTATGATCAAATACTAGTAGCCTACGGATATCCTCTACTCTTACCGTAAGTAAATATACTTATATTTAATGTTATATATCTAAGCAAAAGAAAAGACAAGGGATTATTAGAATAAAACTATAAAAGTAAATTATTCCAATCATTTTATAATATAAACATGTAAAAATTCATTCAATATCAAAATGAATTCATAATAAATTTTAATATTAACAAAATATAAATATTTCAATAGTTTAGATCATGAGTCAATTGAAGCTAGACCATACCATGGAAAAACCTTCAAGCACTGGACGGCCATTTCGTCCTATTGTGAGATTTCTTTTCCATGATGGTCTAGCTTCAATTGACTTATGATTTCAACTATTGAAATTACTACAATCTTTACAAAAACCCTTTTCTGATACTAAAATATAAATAATTCAATAAATAAACTTACTTTTAATTGTTTTAATTTTTCATTTAAATCGATTAAAATTGTTGTATTACCTATTGTTGTATTCGTTATTTGTATTGATTCATTTAAACAAATTTGTTTTTGTTTTAACCAATTTAATATTTGATATATTTTTTCATTAAATAATTTTTCATTTTCATTAAATAAATGAAATTTATTTAAATTAAATTGTATTTCTTTATAAACATAATTATAATCATTTTTAATTAATTGTTTTTCATTATTTAATCTATTATGAATTAATTTATTTTGTATAGATTGAATTAATTGATCTAATTGTTCAAAATGATCTAATCTTGCTAATATACGACTATTTAATGTATGATAATCATCGATTATTGATGTAATCATTTCTTGATTAGATGATGATGATAATTGATTTGAAAGTATATGAAGATCATGTTGAACCTAATTATGATAAGCATAAAAGGATTGTTTGATAATTAAACACTTTGAAAAGAAAATTGGATCAACTGAAAGACTACTATTGTCAGGACTAACACAGTCTATCTAACCTACTGTCCTTTCCAAGCTGAAACTGATTTAAGGAATATATGTAGAATTTCCAGTTGAAATCAAAAGTTAATCTACGCTAGACCATCATTTTGTCCTAGTATGAGATACCTCAGAAGAGTGCATGCACGTGAACACTGAACCTTTTAGTCGATTGCCTGAGGTGAATAACTGTCTTAAATCTGACACGGATTGGACTCCAATGATCATGGCTTTTCACTAGGACTACAGGAGTTATATCTTGAAGCTAGTCACTAGTTAGAACATGAATTGTTTAAATCGAGGTATTGTAATTAGTAGGAGAATAATTTCGGAGATTGTTCAGGAAGACTAAATTCCTCTTTATTTACATTCCAATTACTTCATATCATAACAAGGTACATTTGAGAACTTTCGGAATCGTTTTTAAACTGTAGTTTGTTAACTTCTATCTAGAAATTCAAGTGATCCTGATTACATTAACGATTATTTAGTGGATGTATGTATGTATGGTAGTTAGAAATGAGTGTTGTAAGGCCTAGAACTGGCTTGCCTAGTATATGTACCATTAAGAAAATATTAAGAAATTTACAAAAAAGACTGGATTCAATGATGATAATTGACAAATCTTCTGACTAAACGCTTGAATTAGTTTCCTAAGCTCTTCTAACAACCTCAGGCTAAATATACACGACAACTTGAACACGAGAGAAAAAGCGCGAATTATGGAAGGAACTCTTTACTCCGAGGTTAGTTTGTGTACAGAAAATCGAGGGTATTTATATCATTTCGGATGGCTTTGAGCTTTTGGAAGATTCTGGAACCCTACTAGGCATAATAGCGTGATAATTAATCATCCAATCAGAAAGGTAGCCCGTGACTCTTCACTTTCTAGATGTTTCTGAGATACTTTCATTCAATGCTGATTAGAAAAAATGTTTTCCAGTGTTTTCAAGTCCCCTCTGGGTTTTTTCTTGAGGAACACTCTGGATCTATCCAATAATTATATTACTGGTGCTTAAAAGCTGTAAAATGAAGTCAGGAAAGTCATAGTAGTTGAGTGGATATACAGGTTTGGTCGGTTCAATGGTTTATTTTCGCGGTTGTTGGATTTTCTTCATAATTCACCACTGAATAGCGTATACTATATCTTACCTAACACAAAAGTTAAATTTACATTAATTAGATATCTCTTGCGTTACTGAACGCACATTCAGACGAAATAAGACAACGGAAAGGTAAGTAAAATTAAACAAATAAGGTACGAATTCAGGAATGTCATTTAATATCAATAAGGTATCAACAGAACGACTAAGAAGCATAATCCACTTTTAGTTAATATTCTACCCCTTTTTTACTTATTTAATTTAATACTCAGAAAGTAAATCTTCAATATTCATGGATATACCAGACGTATCAAAGCTATTTCATTTTGATCTAAATTTTCTTACTTTAAACAATCACCTTATGCGTTTACGAAACTTTACTTAACATTGGAACAATTAACGGCACATTTTTAGTTTTGTTCGTTTGACAAAATTATAAAAAAATTCTGTATTTATGAAGCCATGATGTTTGTTAATTTAATTAAGAAATAAGGAAGATAGTTTATAAGCTCCTTAGTCGAATGGAAAAATAAGCTTATTATAACATCGATAGATTATGCGCTCAATTTTTGTAGGAGTTTTAATCACATAATACTGAGAAATACACAATTCATCAGTTTCCAGAGGTTATTTTGTTAAGTTCACTCAACGGAGGCAAAACAGAAAACATACTCAAACAACAAAAAAAAACAACATATGATTATGATATGTAACATCTACCTCAACTAGAGTATCACGTAAATGTGATATCAGTCGTTCAGCTTGTTTTTCAGGTGGTATAACAGATTTTGAATTGGCTAATTCTTCATGTATTACATTCTCTAATGTTTTTATTTCATATTCTAATTGATGTGAACTAATCTGTTTGTCAGATGAATCATTTGGTGATTTACACAGCTCTTCACTTAGTTCTTTCAACGATTTCATATTCGAATCTAATACATCTAATTCGTTTTGAAGATATCTAAGGAAAGAGAGAAAAATCGAAAGGAAATTAGTGGAAACAAAATTCAATAACAAAATACTAAACGATACTTGTTTTGTACTACAAGTCAATATTATACAATAAAATCATTAAAAAAGCAAATAGGTACTAAACAAATCTTGATTGCAATGAATGTTCCTACTTTAGACTCATTTTAAGTGATTCATTATGTATGCTGTGTAAATTTAAAATAAATATTTTGTGTTTTGGGGACTTTTCATTATCAAGAAGACGAATGCTCCTTTAAAAAGGTAAACAACTGTTATTGAATGTTTCAACTAAACACTTTATCACAAATAGAGTTGGGCTGTAACGCAACCGCATTTCAGATTTATTTAAGATAGTCTTGATGCCACTTTAGACAAAATTATATTGTTGATTATCCAATCATCGATGAACAATTGGTCAAATGTGCAAAAATAAGACATGGGAATTATGTATTCCCATGAAGTGCTCTCAAGGACTAGAGATAGACAACGAATATCTGGATTAATGAAACCTGGTATCATTCAGAGATCGAGAAATGTGAGTGTTGTGATATACTAGCGTATTCATTTTTAAATGGTCAGTAGATTGTACGAATTCAGTCATCACATATGATGTTTATCACGAATCCTATTCAATTCTCCAACGTTTGCTGTTTTCCTTGTAGGGAACCAATAGTTCCGGAAACTGAAAACTTCTAGATATAAACATACAGATAAAATGTACCAATCTTAAAAAAATATGTATACATTGTATCGCTTATTAGCAGTGATTTTTTGCTTTCGAAGGTCCGATGAACAAATTTTGAAGGGAATACAATATATTACTTGAAGAGAGCACTAAAGATAATGTTAACTTACTGTTCATTTAAAGGTAGTTGACGAGATTCTCTAACTTTTTTCAATAAACTATTAATATTTTGACGAAGTGTTGCCATTTGTTCTGTTTGTTTAACGCGATTATTTAATGCGCTAATAATATGATCTATTTGTTTTGACATATTATTACACTGCGTGTCATATTGATTCAGGGTTGTTAAGAAATTTGAGTAAATTGGACTAAGTTTTCTTTCATCTGGCAATGATACCATTTTATCAGCTAATTCAGAACGTCCATCATTCACATTTTGCTTGCAGTCATTAAGCTGTGGAGTAAATTAATGTAAACTAATTTACAGTGTAGTAGAACTTTGAATTGACAAGAAAATAATGTAAAAATTAGTAGATTGGAATAAAAATATAATTCAATGTGGGGTCAATGATTGCTAACTGCTGAGGAATTTAAACTAGAGTTGAGTTATCATCCAGTCTTCTTTGATTCTCTGGTTGATGTCAGTTTGTGAAGAATACTATTTCTAATGCACTGAACATCAATAAACTCTTGACTAAAGCGTATATCAGCTCCATGATAGACATGGATGAACAGGTCATATAGTAGTAACCAATATTATATTGCTTAAACTTTATTATTGTCAAGATCTACTAATAAAGTCATATTTTATATGGTGAAGTAAAAGGTTGGCTGGATTTTCATAGCATAAAAGTTATTGGCTTACAGTAGTAAAAATGAATAAAATGAGGACAGACAGTTAAAATAATAAAAACGGAAGCAGTATGACTTTACTTTTACTTGTTCCAGATAGTCATATAGCTTTACGATCTGAGATGTTCGGATTCCACAGAGAGCATTGATTCTTTCAAGATTGTAAGTACAAATTCCTGATGAGCACCAACCGATACTAAATTTAGGTCATATATTTCCTTTCAACTACCTAACAACACACAGTATCGAATCACTTAGACTCGTAACTACATTGTTACTTGATCAAGAGAACTCAATCAGCCTTAAGGACTAGACAAAGATAAATTATTGTAAATATGGATTTGTATTTAAAACGACAGTTGCCAGTTTTGAGTTTGTTTGAGAATACCAGTAATAATTTACATTTATTCTAAACAAAACAATATCATGTACGCCGTAAATTTGCAAGAAACTGATGGTAAATTCTATTGACCGTGAATATCTTTCAATTTGTTGAGTAGATTAAGGTCTCGAAACTAAGTTTATTGGAAAACCAATTTAATATTGGTTTCCTAGAGAATAATCTAAAAGAATTACTCTTAAGGTGTACATTGAAAGTGAGAAAGTTTTAAATAAATAAGGGTAATAAATTAAACAGAACTACAAATGAGAAATCGAAACTACTCATTGGTTTTTAGTAAAAAGTTATTTCACTTGTTGAAATCATGAGTCAATTGAAGCTAGACCACCATGGAAAACCTGGAAGCACTGGACGGCCGTTTCGTCTTAGTATGGGACTCCTCAGCAGTGCGCATTCACGATGATAAATTTTTACGCATATGTGATATGATAAAGTAGCAGCTAAAATTATACAGCAATTTTAGTACTAATATGAAGGATGATGCATAGATTTGATACCTTCTGAAAATAAAGCAAATAATATGTTAAGTCTAGTATTCATTACATCTATCATATTACTAACAATCCGGATTGCTAGTTTATTAAAAGTTATTGTCAGATATATTATTTTTACTTTGTCTTCTCTGAATTAATTTTCCGCGACAATTTATGACAACCTGTTAAATTAGTAAAGTTATGAAATGAATAAGACTACTTTTATTAATGATAATGAAAGACTTTAATTATATCACAAACTGTTTGAATCTAAAAATACTAGTCACTAGTTGAATGATTTAGTTCAAATTGTAAGTTTTCTCAATAATACGAAGGTAACATTCAATAAAAACAAAAGAGAATTATTATGATTTAAACAAACAACATAAATGAATGAGTAAGATTTGAAATCAACTAAAATATTCAATCCTCTTGCTTAATTGATCTAATTCTAAATAAGGTGTTCATTTGATCTCAATCTATAAGCTCGATTATACTTTTATTCTAAAAAAATAAAAACATGATAACCCTGAATCGTAAGTGTTATATCCCGATAAGAATAATGAATGGTAATTTTTAGGATCCATTTATGGACTAATACTATGAGTATATTTTTATCGTATAATTGTCATTTAACTAAACTGTTCATATTCATATTCCTCTCATTATGAGTTTCATTTTGACCTATTATTTTGAACTATTATTATACGATTTACCATTCTTGAGTTATAGCCTGTCTATTAATTACTATATCCCTCATTCACAGCCACTTTTGACTAAATATTGTACAAATGTTATTTTCTATTTTATGGTACGTTGTGGTCGGTTTGATTAGTATATAAACCCCGTATGTTTGAAATAAATGATTCATATTGCATAGGCTGACATTGGTGTTATGGGCTTATTTTATTTATTTTAACACATAGATATTGGTACAAGGAGGCACCAAATACATATGCACCACACAAATCTCATTCGATATGTTTGAGGGCTGTGATACTGACTGGGTGCCCAAACCGAACCAGGTGGTTTTCTTAGGGCTTAACAGGAAGTGAAACCAATCAAGACTCTAGGTTGCTCGCACGTGTTTATACGTCACTGATTCGATCGATTATTCGCTGCTCTCTAATAGGCAGTGTCATTGCGTTATACAATAAACAGGGCAAACAAGTTCATCAGTTATAACAGTAAGCACAACTGATAACTACTGAATAAAGTATTTATATGAATGTTAACAAGCTAACTAGTTACGCAACTAACAAAATGAATGAATCAATAATTAAAAATTCATACAACGATACAAGAGCTAGAATATTAAAACTGACAATAGAAAAAAGTTACCTGTTTTAACAATGCTTGAAAATATTCAATTCTATGTTGTGTTGTCTCTGAATTTAAATGAATTATTTTTTGATTTTCATTAATATTGAATTGAATATTTTGTAATTCCATATAAATATAATTTAATTTTTTAATAAAATGTATTGAAAATGGATCCATATCTTTCACTTGAAACATTTCAAAATTCATTTCTAATGCTTGTTCAATAGTTTCTAATCGTTTCGTTGTTAATTGTAATTCATCAAAAAGTTTTTGCATTGATTGTTGTGATTTTTTATCACCATATGATTGAATTAATAATTCTAATTGATTTAATTGATGAACTAAACTGATATTAGATGAATGATCCTTTGAATCGAAATATTTTGGTGAATGATTAGTTAATTCTAATAATTCACTTTGTAATTCAATCATTTGACCACGTATTTGTTTGATTTGATTTGATGGTTTTGTAATGGATGGTGAAGATGGTGGAGATGATGATATTGGTGATGAAGATGATGATTTGAGGAGATCTTTTACTTCGATAGTAGATAAAACTTGTTGTAGATTTAACCAACGAGTCTCTAGATCATCACATGAATGTTTGTAAGTATCCAGTGAATTTTGTGCCGCTGAATAAGCCTTTTGAATATCATCAATATGAGACTTTGAATAACAAAATCAAAAGGAAAAATGTACAATAAAGGACAGGAATATTCATAATCAAATGATAAAGATGAGGTTTTTGTCAAGATAATGCAGAAAATGTAAAATAACATACATCATACTGTGACTACATTTAACCTAATCGAAAATATCTTGAGAGAATCATGATTTCTTATCACATACCCTACAAATTTAGCGATTTTTCTCACATGATTAAGGGGTAGAAATTTAACTGTCAACTTACACTTACTAGATAGTAATCTAGAAAATGATTCTAAACACAAGTTATGTAGGAGCAACTAGATAATATCGATACGATAAGTAAGACTTAAGCAGTAGCATACATAGTTCAGTTGGGTAACCACCGATACTAAAGGGAACTGCACAGATTTTTTTTGCAGTTTGGAACTTTTCACCAGTGAACATCTAATAATCATACATGGGATTATGGCTATAACGATATGATTGTTTTATGCTTTCTTTTTGTTAGGAATCTGAGGTCAGATTACAATCAAATTTAATTTATAAAGTATACACTTGTCTATTCAATTTAAGGTGCCAAATAAGTAATTGATAACATTTTACTAAGATATTCGCTCATTCCACTGATAAATTTGAACATTGAACAGTATAGGTAATTAGTCTTCTATAACTAGGAATAAAGAAACTTTTTGCCTTTGATATATACTACTATCGAATAAATAGTAGAATGTGTATATTTGCAAAATTTTATTGTTGACATTTACCCCGATAAGGCACATTGTAGTCTAAAATAGTCAAGTATTTTAAAGAAAAGAAAGTGAAGCTTACAAGTTTTAATTTTACATCATTCTCCAATTTATTAAGTTTATTTTGTAAACCATTTGTACTGATCTGTAATTCATTTTGTTGATATTCTGTTAATATATTTGGTTGATCATTATAAGTTTTAATATGACTCAATTTTTCTTTTAATGAATTTAATTCTTTCTGTTTATTACAAATAGATTGTATACGATTTTGTAATGTTTGTTGTTGATTTGTTAGCGGAATCGGTTTTTCATCTAAATACTTCCCATTTATTGCTATAGGTTCATTAAGTAATTGAATTGCTTCATTTGTTATCCATACCTAAATTATTGATAGAATATATATATATATATATATATATATATATATATATATATATATTCATTTGTTAGTTAGTACACGTTCAAGTTAGAGAAAATATACTATAAAAAATATTTAACAAATAAATACAAATATTAATTGCTTTGAATATATTAGTGGTAATAGCTGTAATTCCAGTGGCAATCAACATAAGTTTAAATGTTATGAAATGTGGTTCATTATATTGAGATTTTGAAAATATCTTGTTGATGAATACCGTAAAACACTAAATTTATGTTCAACACCTTTTGATCAGAATAGATATAGCCAGTTGAACTGTATTGTTCAAATCGTTATGTATTAACATAAAGCTTATAAAATATTATTTTGATCAGATGGCATTAAATAAATTGGCTTCATAAAATGAGGCAGTTGACTAAATATTAGATTCTGTCAACACTACGAATCATATAACACAATATTAATCGTAAAACGGTGCCTTATTAATTTGAACTACTATCTAGACAAACTAGATCTAGCAGGCAGTTAGCCAGATTTTATTATGTGTAACAAATCAACTATTGGAAATGATCTGTAATCTTAGTGATACAAAGTGTAAATAAAGTACATCTGGTGACTTTATTAAAGATGTATCTTTCCTATAATGCTCATATATATGTAATTTTAATAAAAGACTGATATAGTCACTTACTTCTAATTGTTCCAACTGGTCAGATAAGAGAAATTCTTTACTGGTTCTTGATTTTAATTGGCGCTGTTGTGCTGTCACAGCGTTTTGTAATAAATTCATTTGATTTATGCATAAATCTATAGTTTTAGAATCCATTGGAAGTGACGATGAATTTAACTTATTATTTTCTTTTAAATCTTGTAATTCTCTTTGTTTAACTTTTAATTCTTCTGACATAGACTATAATTGATAGGAAATTTTTTATTGATGATAAGAAGGATGATGATTAAATTAGAGTAATATTGGAAAGGAAGAAATTATTGAAAAAGATGAACGATAAATTAGTTTGTGGATACTTTTTAAGTTCGAAAGCCATTGACGTCAGTTGAGCAACTAGAAAAATCTAGGTAAATATTCTACTACAAAGCTTCTCAAAGATACACGATCTTTATTCCGTTTAGAAATAATCTGAAATTTCTACGTGTCTATTAGCAAGTTTATTTTGCAATCACCTCATCAAAATCTCATAAAACATTATTGCAGCTTCAAACTATTGTATCCCAACTCATTACTTGAATGGTATTTTGTGAACTTTAAAATTATTGAGTTTATTCATGTATGAAGTGAGTCAAATAACCAAACGAGTTTCAGATAAGGAGGGAATAACCGTTTACCAGTTAGTTTCAATTTGTAATAGTTATGCACATAATCATTAACTATTCATTGTTAAATAAACCGTGTTGTTGACATAATCAGAATGCTGACCCATTTCAATGTAAAATACAAATGGTTGTATTTTTTATATTCTTTTCCCATCGTCCATTTTTAATGAACCATATCTAATTTGAAATAGTTTGTTTTAAATTCTAGCTTGAGGTCTTTTTTCTCACAAATTTGGTTAGATGGTGAAAATTGAAGTTTTTCTAACATGCATATTAAACAATTTTCTTATCATTTCACATTTGTATTACTGAAATACAAATGTTTGAGTTTGGAACAACAAGTGTAAGTGTTAAACTTTACTGACAATAATGATAATAACTTACTTCTAAGTTTTGTAAATCACTTTCAATTTGCGTTGTCTCTGGTATATTTGTATGTGATACACTGGAACTTAACAGATCATGAGACATATTCTGTAATTGTTTATTCTTCACCGATACCCATTGATTTAATTCATCTAGTTTATTTATTGGACTCAATTCAGATTTACTGGGCAATGATGGTGAATGTTCAGTCTTCCCATTTTCACGTTTATGATATTCATTTATTAATTGATCATATGAATGTTGAAGGTCTAAAAGCTAGAATTACAGTCAACAAAATTGGACAGAAGTTATTAGTACTTAAATTTATAGCTGAGAGTAATCAGAATTCTGATTGTGCTTTAAATGGCTCATGGATTACAATGTACATGTTTCCATGCTGTCTAATGCATTTCTATGTGTGTGTGTGTGTGTGCGCAAAAAAAGAGGAGGTCAATAAGTTCTCAATTCATAATATGACTTGAAATCTATCATTCCCTGACACAGTTATATAAATGGATATAGATGGAATTCATAAATTTACAGAACGATCATCTTAAACAAGAATAATTATTAATGGTGATCTGATTTAACAGTTACTGGTAGAGCTGGTTTAAAACAGCTCATCTAATCAAGTGTTAAAAAATAAATTGAATCCTAATGACTTCTTATCATTTCTGATTACAGATAAGATAGATAATTTGATACTGAACAAAATGAGTTCCATACATATTTACCTATCGTAAATAACAGAAAAACAAATACTTATTTTCACTGAAGATAACTATGGTGTGAGTGTCTGAAGTGTATCTATGACAGCCGATTTCTATGGCGACACCTATTCGTTTTAACTACGTATAGAGGATAAGTGGTTTTAGAGGATTAAAATATATGGCATATTAATCAGACAAGATGTTCAAATAAAACATATTGTTAACAAACTTCTGCATAGGTAGAGTCTTACATTACTGGATTAGGCACTTAACTTTCAACTAGTCAGTCATTGGCTTAGATTTTACGAATTTTAGTACGCTTCGAAGAAATAGTTGTAGCCTCTTAGTTTAGTATATGAATAAGTAAACAGTTGGCCGTACAGGTCCTAAATTAAAAATGTACATTCCTGACAATGTTTGATAATGATTAGCGAAATCTCAGCTTATGTTTAGGTTATTATACTGAAGTGTTAGGATCTAAATTAACATTGTTATTCCGACTGAGAATAGATAATAACACTTCTCTACATAAATGTTAACATTTGAAAATTTTAAGTTTTAGGAATATATGTGTTCACTACTCATCCAGCAGAATCTCAACTGAATTTTATATCTGTTTAGAGGAAATTTAAGAAAATGACGAAAATAACAGGGAACTGAATGTCAACCTGATAATCAATTTAAATAATAAATTAAAGGGTACAACTTAATACAACATAATTTTGTATTTATTTAACAATGAATTATACTTTCAAATTCACTTAGTGTTGTTTCACTCGTATATTCCCAATGTTATTTAGGACTGTAATTGATCAGTCTCTTGTTGGCATATGTGTATACTGTGCGTATTGCCTCGATATAGCCTTCAGTCACAAGCTTTTTAAGCAAGGATGGATAGTAGCTAGCAGTGGATTCAAGGTGGCTAAGTGGATAACGCGATGGCATTTGCAGCGAACGGTACTGTGTTCGAGTCCCAGAGTGAACATCAACTCTGGGATGAAGGTATATTCAACCGACGAGTCCCAAATAGGACGAAACGCGCGTTCTGGATTTCACTGCTAATCACTATCCATCTTTGCTTAATTATCTTTTCAGTTTAAGTTTATTTTGATTAAGATTTCAATGCTAAGTTGAATGAAAATTCGTGTAGAAGTAAATGATCTCGAATTTTGGAGGACGACAAAGACATTATTATAAAAGCTAACCACCTTATATACATCTTATTATATTCCAGGTTAGATAGTGAAAGTTAATCTCTAAAGATTTGTTAGCTCTAATTGTTAATATAAGCTGTTTCTATATAAAGTTATTTATTTTTATATACTGAAAAGTCTACTAAATGAATGTGTTACTTTAAAAGACAATTGAATATGAAGTAATAATAATTTGAAATAGGAATATCATACTTACTTTCGCTTTCATATTACACTGATCTGTTGGATTTATAGAATGTTCACATAATTGTGTACATAATTGTTCAGCTTTTTCTAAAACTGGTTTTATTTCTTCAATTTTCTTATTTATCTCATTCAAATCATTTGTTTTCTCAACAGGTTCTTTCACTGGACTGCTAAAATTATAATTAGTGTAATATATCATTAATTGTTTTTAAATAATAATCAATCATGAACAAGTTTAAAACTTGGACTAATTTTAATTTGTTTAGTTATTCTCTGAAGAAGTGGATTACACTAAGTCACGAAACGTCAGAAAATCTAATTTTTCTACTTATTGGGATATTACAAATATATTATTTATTTATAAACTTTCTATACTTAAAATATACCACTAGCAACGTTAAATAAGCTTTTTATAGAACTTTAATATTTTTTGTCACTACACTTATAGATTTCAGTTTAAGTGTCTAGCAATTACATTAACAAAAGGATAACATTTCGAAGGTAGTACAAAGTATACTTGACTTATCTCACAATATAAGACAACAGCGCAGTATCTCAAACTGGTTGAAGTTAGACGTGCACGTAATTGAATTCAGCCTAGGTGGTCTGGAGATTAAACATTTCCGGGAGACCAGAAGTCCTGGGTTCGATCACTTGTGGTGGGGTCACGAATACTAATTGTAGAAGAGTTCTGTATTAGAACAAAACAGCTGGTCGGTAGTTTATAGTTTTCCATGGTGATCTAACTAAGATCAGTTCATAGTTTGAACTATGAAAATTCTACATTATTAACAAGCCCCCCCCAATCCCAAGTATTTCTGTATCTTGTAAATAACTTGTTTGTAACTTCATATAATTTATTCTAATAACAATTAAAAAGGAACTAGACAGTATTTTTGCTTACCATTCCATTTTTGTTTTAATTGTTTTCAATTGTGAATCTAATTGTTGCACTAATTGTTCATAATTAGTTTTAGGTTCAATTTTACTCATTGTTTCACTTTCCCATTTTGACAATTCGTTTACTAATTGATTGAAATCATTTCGAACACGTTCATTTGTAGAATTGAAGTCTAATTGATTTATTAAAGATTCAGGAATTAAATTTTTGAAATTTTGTACTAAATGATTAAATTTATTTAATTCTGGAACAACACTGTCCAATTCTTGACGAAGTGTTGAAATCTAATGAAAAGAAACAAAATAGATGAATATATTATGGAATGTGGTGTTAACTGTAATATGAAATTACCAGTTAAACAACAGTTTTTTTTATCGCAAGTTTTATGAATAAACAATATCCCACTAATTATATGCTTAACACCAGAAAACTTTAATTCTCTATTGATTTAATAAACCAAATGTTACAGATTACGTCGTCACACATAGTTCAGTTATGTAACTGATCAAATTAAAGTGTCAAATGGCAATAGCCAGAAGTGAAATTACAAGTATATATATGGTTATGTAACTGTTCAAATACAAAGAATTGCTAATAAATATCTGAAATTTCTAATTTTTGCCATGATAGCAGTAAAGTAAATTTCCTGGTGAAGAGTTTCAACTACTCACTGCTTCATAGGATATCAGTTATATTTTTACCAATATGAAATGCGTACAGAATGATCTAAAGTATAATAACCATGTCAAATGATGAATCCGAACCGAAATATCCCAATACAGTATAGATGATGCGATTGATTTGCCTTTTCCTCTGTTAACCCGTACTGGTAGATACTGCCGTATACGATAAAAAACTGGCCTCGATGAACGACCTATATAATTACCTCCACAGCAGTAGGTCGACTGGTAGACAAATACTGAATTCGTCAGTCTATCAGTATAATTTAGCAAGGAACAAAATAGATTGATCAGGTTATCTATTCTGAAACATGCAGTAGATATAGGACATTCAGCCTCGGATTAATCGCTTAATATTATTTATAATAAATATACACAAGTAATACAACTGACTTGATTCAGATGACTTTCACTTCCCATGATATTATCCGCAAGGCATTTGTCATGTACACTATGTATTCGATTAGCTTTTTGTTGTAGTTTTCGTGTGAGATCAATATCAAGTTTGTGGAATTCGTTTAAATCACGTTGTAACTTGTTTAAATCTTGCTGTGATTTATCATTTAATACAACCGCTTCATTCCACTGTTGTTCAAGAGAATGCATTGAATTTCTTAATTCTACAGCACCTGGCATATGATCACGATTGTGTAAAACTTGTGTAAAACTTTGACGAACAATTTCAAGCTTTGGTATTTGTTCATTGAACTGAGCACGATATCTAGATTTAAAATAAACCAAGGAGGCGTAAATAATAGTTATCAAGAACACATCAATTTATCTAGTTAAGTACGTCGTTTATAGAGTAGGAATTTGGTGGTTCTTCAGACAAATGGAATAGCTGAGGTATTTCAATTTTTGTTTGAGTTTAAATAGAAAATTTAGAAATAATTGCAGTGTAGTTAGTAAAATGTCTCTGTTTAATTATTCATGGGAATATAATTATTTAAGGAAGAAGAAACTATTAACATATAAGGTGAACAAAATTAATACAATTCTCTTAATTATATTGTATTAGCAGTAGCTATCTCTCGTCAAATATCTACTGCGAAAATTACTCACGATATCTAATTATCAGATCCGACATGCTTTGAAAATAGCCTGGTGAAAGTCTGAATATGTATTTATTAATTCCACCTTAGGTAAATTGTGTGAAATACAATACTAAGTGACATGGGAAACAGAGAACATTCACGCGTATTAACAGCGTTCATTAGTTAAATTATCATGGAAAAACATCAGATGGCAGTTTCACTTTTGAAGGTTGAGTTCGTCTTCTATGTATCTAGAGCACGGAGGAAGGAGAATAGTTTGTTAACAGATAAGTACAAACAATAATAATAAAGGATGCCCACGTGACTTTCATATGCAAATAGGGACTTCTCAATGAAGCTGTGAAGATCAACAGCGAAAGGTACAATTTTTAAAAGTAACCAATACCCTTTTAGTAAGAGATGACCACAGTAAGCCAGGAACCTACTAGATAACGGCTTGGTGTTTACGACGACCAAGTCTAGTTTCTACTTGTACAGAATGAGGCAGGTGTATGCTCTTGACCAGTTCTCAGAAGGATTGCATATTTTCTAGATTCTACTTCTATAACGATGAAGAAAAGTATAAAGCTTGAGAAACTATTCTTTCGCAAACTAGTCTGTATATTTTTTAATGACCATTTACCAAAGAGTTGTTTCATGGCACTACTAAATAGTTCAAAATTGCAAGCTAATTTTTATTGATTAACTCTTAGTATATCATTTACAGTTCACAAGTTACATTCGTTGTAATATTGCAGTTCGAGTTAAGCTTGAAAACAATATTTCTAACTTATACATACTGTGTCAAAAAATGTCCTGGTTGCATATCTATTGAAATCTATGTTTAATAATTCGAAATATTTTCCTGTTTTACTAACATAACCATCAGAGTTATGAGTTTAAGAAATAAAAGTACATATGATTTGTTATTCGGTGTTTGGGTGTTTTTAATTGGTGGCTATAGATTGTAAAATGAATACAATACAGTTTTGAATAGAATCCGGATTAATATTATACACTGCAAATAAAATAATAATCTCCGCCAGAGTGATCATCAACTCTCAAATGCAGGTACATCCAGCCGATAAGTCCCAAACAGGACGAAACGCGCGTCAAACTGGATTCCACTTCTAGTCACTATCCAACCTTGCATATAATGTTTGTGAATTAAGGTTATATCGAGGCAATACGCACAGTATACATATATGCCAATAAGAGACTGATCAATTGCAGTCCTAAACATCAATGGGAAGATTCAAGTAAAACAATACTAAGTGAATTAAGTTGAAGAAAACTATGAATAATAAACAGTTTTATTATTTATAATACTAACTTACTTTTTTAATTCATTAACAGCTTGATTTACAGATTGTACAGTAGAAATATTTCTATTAACATTATTCACTGTTTTTACATAATCACCAAGCCAATTTATTAATTCTAAACGTTTCTCTTCAAAATTATTTAAATTTATTATCAAAGATTTAAATTCATTTCGGCGTTCATTTAAACAATTACCTAATTGATCGTAACGTTCGTGTAGTTCATCTAATTCACGATTGACTTCATTAATTTCTTTATTATGTGTAAATTTCGACAACAACAACAAAAAACAAACAAACATGGAAAATAAAAGTTTTTAACGTTTAAAGAAAATATTAGAAAAATGAATAACTAATTAGTATATACATACGATTGTAAATCATATTTCAGTAGTTGAGATCATGAGTCAATTGAAGCTAGAGCATCATAGAAAACGTGGAAGCACTGAACGGCCTATTGTGGGACTCCTCAGCAGTGCGCATCCACGATTCCGCTTCGCGAGATTCAAACCCACAATAGGTTCTTCATGGTGGTCTAGCTTCAATTGACTCGATCTCAACTATTGAAATTACTATAATATCCACGAAAACCCTTCTGATGTAAATCATATCTTAAAACAAGTTTGTTACAAAGTTCTCTTGATTTTTCCTTACTATGATGAATTAATTATTGTAAAACAAGTTTTGACGAATATGAATTCATTACCTCATCTTCTCTATTTATTTAAAGAAAATTTATGCAAATTCGATGAGAGTGTGTGGAACTATTAATATACAAGTATTATTTCATACTTAAATGTATTCATTATTAATGAGTATAAAAAAATGATTATCTAACATGCATTGGTATCCTAGAAGTAGGAGATCCTAGTTTAAATTTCTTGTATCTCCATTCATTGAGAGAAAAGTAGTTTTATTAAAATGGATATGAAATGAATTAAATGCATTATTCGTTCCATAAGTTGACTATTATACCTTCCACTGTATACCAGTTGTCTAATCATAATTCCTTTGGTTAACGTTTAGGAAACCGATACATAATTGAAAACTTCTCAAATCCTATAAATTGTATGTTTATTTTCAGCATATTGAGAAAGGATGGAAATGTTCACATAGTGACTTTTTTCAAGCCACATTAATACATGTTCAAAGGAATTTAGGGATAAAGTTACCGAATTACATCCTCCTTTATCTGTTTCCAAGAAACCGATGAGAAATACATTTGGTCATTAAATATAATGAAGACGTTTCGACTCAGCTAAAAGAACCTTTAATCATTCGTTCATGAATATTGATCTAGAAAGGGATACAGCATTAGAAATCTTACGAAACCGACTGTCTAGTGCTTAGAAAAAGGGTTTCTTATTCATTTGAGCTACGAATTATGTTTTACAGCCGACATCTGATACAAAGATGTGTCAAGGATAAAATGTTGCTCTGGGTCACCTCAACGTAAATATACCAATTTACTTGCTCTTGTGGAGTTTGCCACAATTGTTGTATAATGCGTAATCTTTCTAAAAGCATATCCAAGCACTATTCACTATAGTTATCGAAAGGTGAATGCCAATCAGTCAAGAGCTTGATTGTTGAACATCTAATAAATTCTAGTCATCTATCCACATCAGATTCTTCATTCAACAGTGTTCGAAAAGTAAGACGAAGAGGTTCGAAGGAAAGCCGAATGAAAAACTTTCACATGCCTGATCTTTATGCTCAGAAGTTATATACTCAGTCGCATAGTTTATCATGGTCATAAAAACCCACCATATTTTGTCAGTTATTTTTTAACATTTATTTGCCTTTCTTCTTTATCTTTCTATATTTTTCAAGTGTACAATTATGTTTCAAACCTCTTGTTTATCTTATTTGGACCTGTATTTTTTTCATGTTCTTGACTTCCTTATTATCGTCAAGTCAATACTCTTTCATATCTCGTTTTTGCATGCTATCTCATTATTATTATCAGTATGGATTGTGAAGATTGTTAAATTTCATTAAGATCATGAACCGATATAAGTTAGACAACCATTAAAAACCTGGAAGCACTGAATGGTTGTTTTGTCTTGTTATAGGACTTCTCGGCAGTGTGCATCTACAATCCCGTATGTGAAAATCGAATCCAGGACCTTCGGTTTCGCGCGTGAACGCTTAACCTATAGACTATTTGAACCGGCATCCAATGGTTGCGCAAGATCATGAGTCAGTCGCTTTTTAATGTTGATCTAGCTCAGATAGACTTATTAGTTCAACTATTTTAATTCTATCTAATACCTAATTATCATCTAGATGATCTTTTGACCTTAGTGTTCAAGATTATTTAAAGCTATTGAACTAATTAGTTAAGGAGTATAGACCATCATTTTTATTACGTAGTCACTTATTTGGCATTTGATCTGCAATGATCTTTTCAAGAATAGACTGAAGACAAGTTGGATACTATTTAAATATAGGTTAATGTTAATTGTTATATCTTTTATCATGCTTAAAAGTAGTAATACGGAGACAAATATATAAATCAAATATTTATAATCAAAATAATTCATCATTAACATGTCGGTCAATAAATTTTAACCAAACAAAGTAAGGTGTGTTTATCTTTTACTAACAATCGTTACACATGTTTTACAATAAAACGATTTATTTAAACAAAGAAATTTGGTTACTAGAAGGATGCACTTATGAATATCACAAACTTTTATCGATGACCATGATAATGATATCGACAACAATAATAACAACAACAACAACGAAAAATGATGATTAGATATGAGACGTTATATATCGAAATCATGACAATGTTTCATACAAAAGAATTAACTATAACTGACTAGTATTTAAACAAATTTACAGTGGTATATATTTAAGAGAATCTCGAATAAATAACTAAACTAAAGTGAGATCATATTTATCACCAGAATCAAAGCTGAAATGTACATGAATAGGCAGATACATCAGAGATATAATATTTGACAATAATTAAAAGAAATAACACTTGAACTGATAAAATGTTATATACACATATACAAAATAATCATATGCATTAGGAATCAAGCACATCAAGTAATAAGGCGCCGTTATTAAATGTTATGTGATATTTTATTGACAATAAATTACTAATTGTTAGAATTTTCAGATTTAAAAACCCTGAATCTAATTTACGTAGTGATTGGCTATTGTTTGGAATGCGTACGATTAATTTTGAGTGAACTGGTGTTCATTGTAAGATGTAAACTAGTATCATGTTGATCAATTAGCATTCAGCGACACCAGAAGGATGATAACCTATGATATTTGAAAACGTATCTACTTTTTTATAGTAAGGTTAGTTAGTATTTAGTGTTAGAGATTAAATTAGTTAATGATTTAAAACAAACTACTGACTATAAGTAAATCTAATTACTCAGATGACAAAAGTGCAATATCATACGTTTTAAAAGAGTAAAATCAGAAACATAAAGATATCTCTATTACCTAGTGTGTACATCAGAGGGCCTTATATGACCTGAATATGATTTTAATTAATAAGCTCACATTACTGATAAATCAAAGAGAAGTGAACAAATGCTACAGATTAGCTTGGGATTTTTCACCGGTGTGTATGTATTTATGTGTACCAATATTTATGTGTTCAAATAAACAAATAAATAAATTCACAACTCGATTAGAAAACATGGAACGTAGGATTCCACTTCGAAGGTATGAAAGTTATGGTATTTATCACGATACTAAAGGTTCTATGTTCAGTTAGGTATGCGGTCGTTGTTGAACGCTATTGATGAACTAGGAACTAGGTTAAAACAGTTATTCGACGTACTATGGTTCTTGACATAAAATGTATTGACTCTGTTTCTAGATGTTTTAAAAATTGGACATCTTTAAAGTCAAATAGAAAAAACCGACGCTTTAAGCAAATTGTTGCAAAAGACGATTAGTGAGTAAAAATGAAACTGAAAGATCAATTATGAAGTAGAATGTAAACAGAAACAAAGCGACAAACATGCACAAAATATTTAGTTGTTATTTTGTTACATGCAAATAACACACTCGTTTGTTTATATTTGTTTACATATATATATATTAATGCATAATGCTTGGAAAGCTTAGCTTACCATGTAGATTACACATAGGATCGGCACTGGAGATGCCACTTGATCCACTGCTAGCCATTGGACTTAATACATTCATTAATTTATTGTCTTTTGATTGTTTATAGGCAGCAGAAGTGGATACACGTGGTACTGCTGTTGAGTTATAGTACATACACACATATATATGTTGGGATAAAATGAATGTTTAAAAGATTGAAATTTTCAGAGAATATTATGGGTCATATAAATTGTATAGATGAACTAGACAGATAACTATGAATAACTATAGAATGAAGTACGAAACAGTATGGTTTATGTAATATTGATGAAATTTGTCCATTAACTGAAGCATAGCAATGTACTGAATCCGAGTAGCTTATACTCAATGTTGTTTTCATTACGATTCAATTTGCATTACCATGGAGTGTGTATACACAATTTAACTTTGGTCGGACTAAACTATAATGATGGATCATGAAATCCTTTATTTATTTATTCTTACTAATTGAAGTCGCAATAGGTCATTCTAATTCCTGAATTAGATAATAACTTATTCATTTAAATTCTCAAACAGAAACAAACTTTACGTTAAAAATATACATCAGGATATGACTTTCGATATTTGATTTACAATTTAATTATTGAGATGCGATATGATGAACATGAGCTACAAATTTACATATAGTCATTTTGAAAAACTATTATCGTTTTAACTGGATGCCTGAAGGATTTAAGATACAAATGATTTAATAGACCGTCACCTTTAAACGCTTAACATTCCAATATTAATTATATAATGAAATCCATACTAGCGAATATAACTCCAAAATAATATTTTAAAAAGTACTGGTTTACATAAAGATTCTTTGTAATAACAATAATAATAACAGTGTTTTAAAATATGTTTATCAAATTTCGTATTTTTCTTTACATCAACTGTGAAGGTGACTAAATTCGTTCGTTTCTCTGAAGTTACTGCAGATGATATCACATTATGTGATGATGAACACACCGAACAAGCTAAAGTTATGTCACAGTTAAGGATAGTGAGCTTATTGACTAAATAAAATTGTCATTAGGCAACTGTTTCAAATTTGACTTAAAGAGCTCTCATCATTGTGTTGTTGAATAAACATCAATTGGCGGGATTGTGGTAGTACAGTACAGGGTTTAGCCAATAAGGAAGTTTTGTATACCAAATAAGCAACAAAGATTTACTGAAAAACATTTTGTAGATTATGATAGTGTGGTAAGCTTTAAATTACCTTCATTTTATGTTAACCTAGTCTAAAAATTAGCCCCTAGTAGCTTGGCGATTGAAGTGACTTAGCGCCTGCAGTTCGCCTGTTGATAGTTCACTGTTTAGATCAATAAAGTATGCCTTTAAAAAATTCGGAAACATCTACTGTTTGGTTCTTCATTTAAAACTAAATTTGCTTACCAGATCTCATTATTTTTCCGAAAAGGTAAAGCTGCACCTCCTCAAACACAAATTAGCCTAATTGATTATGTGAGAATGCTAAGTCGAAATTATATCATTACAATTTATATTTAATAAATGTTCCCATCTTTTTATGAGTTATTGGAAATCTAATTAAACTTTGAATTTATAATTCCATGTGTGACATATTTTATGAACATCTTGATATAACTCTCCCTTAATAAACTATACAGTAGTTAAAACACTTAATCATTTGATTTGTTACGTGATGAATGTGAAGAGCTATTACTATAGATGTACCGCTCGTTTGCCTTAATTGTTCCGGTTAACATTTGATAAACCCTTATTGATTTAAATTTTGAACTTTATCTTAGATACTCAGTAAATGAAGAAACATCAAAGTATTTTTTATAACTACTCATATGATGTAAATATAATATGAAAATAAGCTGAAATTGCATTCGTATAAATATTTAATTAACATATTCAAAGTACCTGAAGAAGCAGAAATATGAGCATCATTTGATGAAGTTGTTCCACGTCCGAAATTCTTATCACTTCCACTTGATGTATTTAATAAAGTATCATAAGCAGAACCTAATTGGTCCACTTCATCTAAATGTTGTTTGATTGTCTCTCGGAGTGAATATAATTCATTTAATTTGTCCATTTGTTGTTTTACCGAATTCAAATTTAAAGTGATAGGTGATGATAAAGTAGTTAAACGTCCATCGGCAGTTAACAACATATCTTGTACTTGATTACGTGCTTGTGCATAGGAATTATTAAATGACTCTCTTGCTTTTAAATCATCTTCACGTGTATTTATTAAATGAAGTAATTGTGACCAACGATTATTCAATTTATTCATATTTTCTTTCATCAATTTACCATGATCATCACTTTCAGGCAGTTTAGTTAATAAAGCATTAATAGATTGTTGTATATTATCTAACTGTAGTTTACGATTTGGTATAAGCATCTAATCGTGTTCAATATTCGTAATGAAAGGAAAAGTTGAAGAAAAAAACAATACGTATTAGTTAGTATTCGCTAATTAAGTTTTACTACGCAATTCTAGAAATAACGGTTATTAATCGAAACGTCTTAAAAACTGATCCCCTGTCTGGAGATAATTCCAAAGACCTGAAGTCCATAAATGAAATAGTCTTATTACATAAAGATGCTGACAAAAGGCACTTTTCTGAATATTTTAAGTGATAATAAATCTTAACTTTCGAAGCTTAAGTAACGGTTTGGATCGATATGTAGTCTGACAATTAACAGTGAAGTTAGTAATCAGGCTGACAACTTAACTTACTTTCGGATTCTATCAGGTTTGATGAATTTGTTACCTTATAAAGTCTGGTTATAGAGGTAAAATGTTTGGTTAAATTTTATTAGGCAATAGTAATTTTGGTTAAAGTAATATGTCTGAATAATTAATATAATATAAAGTAGTGTGAATTACCTTAAACTATGTGTCATTACACATCATATATATCTTGAACTGAAGGCTATGAGCATTGTGAAATATGAGCAAAAAAAACTGGAGAAAGCAAATCTACTAACATAAAACTTGAAAAAACAGAGCAGAATAAAATGAAATTAGTAGCTTACTTTAATTGACTGAAGTTTGTGCTTTAAATAGTTTTCTGGTAGATGAGCAGTTGTTTGACAATTTAACTGATTTCCAACTTCATCAAGCCATATATTAAATTCATTAATATCATTATCATACTGTGTCAACTGATTTTGCAATGTATCCAATTGTGAAATTCGTGAAATAACATCATCCTTCAAAGTTTCAAGTCTGTCGAAAAAAAGTAATGATAGTAATAATATGTAGGATAGGTGAAAATTGTAAAAAAATATTATACTACTCAATGGATTTATGTATAGGCTGTGAAACTGTCCGGGTGTCCAGACAGAAGCAGCTGGTTTTCTTAGAGGAACATACAAGGAGCCTTCAACCTAAACGTCTGATCCACAAAGCAGAGGGGCAACTTTAAAAGATGCAGTTCCATGGTAACCAGTGACAAATTATTGGTTCATACACCATTTGTTTGGAATCAGGGTTTTCAAACTCCCCTAGGTGGATCCTCTATATTCGTCAACCCTGTTAAAGCGCCGGACATTTGCTTTTCGTTCTCTCAATTTCGTAAACAACAGTGATGCCACGAGAAGGCAGTGAGTAGGACTTCTCTAACAATGGCTGTATACGCGTGGCCATGTGAGAGCATTTCGATAGAGAGAGAGCTGACTCACCTCACCCCCGGCCGTACCAGGGCATTTGGGAGCTGAACCTAAAAGTACTGGACAGCCGTTTTGTCCTAGTATGGGACCCCTCCGTAGTGTGGATCTACGATCTCGCCTGCTGGATTCGAACCCAGGACCTTCAGTGTCGCACGCGAACGCTTAACCTCTAGACCAATGAGCTGAAGGTGCTATAGTTATGCAAAATATTACATCTAGTTGCTATCTGGGTGGATTTGAATTTAATTTGTGGTGTGCTTAGTATGCAAGGAGAATGAAGGGTAGAGTTACTTGGTGAAATGGGTACTTACCCTTTATGTTGTTTTAAAAAAAGAATACTTTTATATTCTACTCATCCGTTATACTATATTTCCTTGTTCTGATTATAATTCCTTACCTTTACCGATAATTCTAATGTAATACCAGGTTTTATATTGATTCATTTACTAAGGTACTAATAAAAATTTACGTTATATTACAATCTTCTTAAATTTCAATTATGTAGGTAAACGGTTTGATGTAAATAATAATTAGTTTATTAATGAAACATCCTCCATTAACGACACTCAATCCTATGGAAATTCAATGAGATGAATTGTATTCTAAATTCTAGGTAACTAAATTAAAAATTATTGTTTATCGTAATGAGGGTTAGGATTGTCGGAGTAAAATTCTACCTTCAAACAATAAAATCTCGATGAAATGACTCAAATATTCAATTTTAGTTAACCTAGTAATCAGATATTGAAACACCTTTTGACAATATCATAGAATAAAACAAAATATTTGAATAATTACAATATTGAAGAATAAAATCATACCGATTATCTAAAATATCAGTTTGTTTCAATTCGGATTGTGTTAATCGTAATTTATTAGGATCAATTGTTTTAATTTGTTCTATTGTTTGATTTAAACGATTTCTTAATATTTGTGAAGCTGATTGGATAGAATTGATTTGTGCTAAAGTTTCATTTAATTTATTCATATCTAAAGGAAATTCAATTGATTGTTTTTTAATCTCATCCATTTTATGATCAATATAATCATTAGATAATTGATCACCAATTCGATTTGTTTGATTTAAAAATTCATTTAAACATTCTTGTGTTGTTTGATTGGTTAATAAATATTTCATAAATTGTTTTTGTAATTTTTCACATTGATCAATTAATTGTTTTTGATAATTTAAGGCATTATCTAATGGTTGATTCATTGCATTCATTGAATTATTTGTAATTAGATTAGCTTCAGTAAATTTCTTTTCAATTAAATCTAATTCAACAGATTTCAGATTCTGAGAAGAGAAGAAACATGACGGAAAACAAAGGAAATAGAATAGATAAATTAAGTGAGAATGTTTTTGTTGTTACGTTCCTTTTAGGAGGGGATGAACGGGGAATAAGTGAAAATGGTGTTATTTACTCAGTTGCGGTTTAATTGATAATCAGAGTTTACTTATTGATTCCACTCTGCTTATGTTATTTTGCACACAAGTTTAACTTTCAAAATATCCTGATAGGCAACAAATCAAATACTTGAGAGAATAGGTTTGTAGAGACTGTGCACCATAAAATTAGTCACTTACACAGAATCGTTTTGATGAAGAGAACTGTTAAGATACCGTTTCAGGGTAGTTTAAAGTTCTTCATAATTGAGTAACTAGAACAACACTACTGAGAATAAGAAGTTTAAGCTTTATGGGATACTTATAAATCATCGAGTAAGAATTTTACTGGTTCAAATTTCCAATCAACTCATGATACGGAGAAACCATAGATTCGGTTAGCCAACCAAAGTTTCCTGCTCGCTCCTGTTTTTTTCATTTATATGACTGATTTTATCATGCACAAAGAATATAAATATATCAATATCGAACACTTTCTGACGATGGGCTTTTAATTCTATACGGGAAATAAATTCAAACACATCAATATACCCAAGGCAGCTTAAATTTGTATTGGAGTAGTAACAAAGGGAATTTGAAGAGTTTTAATTAAAATTAATTTAAATAATGATCCGAGATTGTTCAATCCAAGCCAATTCAGAATAGATTTCCAAGTTAACAGGATCAGTTGATCCTTGACTAATTCTATAACTGAATCTCATTTTGATTCCCCTGTAAACGTTTTATTTAAGATATGAAGATATTTTCTTCACAAAATAAAAAATAAATATTTATTCGGTCAAACTGTTGAAGCTAGACCACCATGGGAAACCTGGAAGCACTGGACGGCCATCTCGCCCTATCACGGGATTCCTCAGCGGTGCGCATCCACGATCCCGCACCCCGCGGGATTCGACCCCAGGATCTATCAGTCTCGTGCTAAGAGCTTAACCAACTAGACCACTGAGCCGGCACTTAATGGTGTTAATGTCTAACTTCAACCAATCCACGAAGTTGCTGAGGAGTCCCATACTAGGACGAAACGGCCGTCCAGTGCTTCCAGGTTTTCCATGGTGGTCTAGCTCCAACTGACTCATTATTTCAATTTGATAGATAGGAATAATTAAATTCACTTGGTGTGGTTTCACTTGTATCTTCCCATCAATTGCAGTCTTAAATAACAATATGAAGGTACAGGTAAAACAACACCAAGTGAATTTAAACTTCATCCTATTGCATAAGCAGGTGGCTATCAGGACTCAGTAGCTAAATGGATAACACGATGGCGTTTGAAGCGAACGGTACTGGGTTCAAATTTCGGAGTGAACATTAACTCTGGAAGGCAGGTAGATCCGGCTGACGAATCCCAAATAGGACGAAACGCAGGTCCCGGACTCCACTGCTAGCCACTATCCATCTTTGCTTGAAAAGCTTGTGTCTTAAGGAATAATTAATTGGTATCAGAAGAGGGTTTTGTAGAGATTTTAGTAATTTCAATAGTTGAGATCGTGAGTCATTTAAAGCTAGACCACCATGGAAGACCTGGAAGCAATGAACGGCCGTTTCGTCCTATTGTGGGACTCTTCAGCAGCGCGCACCCACGATTCCGCCTTGCGGGGTTCGAACCCAGGACCTACTGGTCTCACGCGCAAGCTCTTAACCACTAAGCCACTGAGCCGGCATTCAACGGTGTTAATGTCTAACTTCAACTAATCCACGAAATTGAGTGACACATCCACCATTGTCATCAGTGAGTTACTTACAACTGACCCGGTTGAATTCCACTGGCCACTGCTTCTCATTAGAACTCCAAGATACACATCTTGAAGCCAGTCGCTAGTGATTGATTCAAATAACAAGATTATAAAATTAAATAAAATAAATTTACTGCCATATAAATGATTGACTTATAAATCTTACTTTTAGATCATTTTCAGTTTTATTAAGATCACCTTGTAATGTATATAATTTAGTTAATCGTTCTTGACTAAGTTTTTTAATTTTATTCATTGTTAAAGTATTTAATTCATCAGATCGAAGAAGACTTTTTTGTATTATATTCAATTGTAATTTAGTTTTATCTAATTGATGAATTGATTCAGATAAATGTTTTTCATATTGTTTATATAGAATATTAATTTCTGTAAGATATGTTGATTGAATTTCTAAACGACCAATTAAATGTAAAAGACGATTATTTGCTTCTTTTACTGTATATTCTATTCTATCTTCTAATTCTATATTATTTCTTTGAATTTTATCTTCATATTGTTTACAATTTAAGCCAGTGAAATGATTCAATTTGATATTATATGTTTTCTATTATTAGAAAAACAAATAACAGAGAAAACAATAATGAAAAGTTGGAGAGTTAAGAAAAGATGAAGTTTATATTGTAGAATTGATGAACAAATTACATTGTATCTCAATAGTTGAAATCATGAGACAATTGAAGCTAGACCACCATGGAAAACCTGGAAGCACTGGACGGCCGTTTCGTCCTAGTATGGGACTGTTCAGCAATGAGCATCCACGATCCCGCACACCGCGAGATTCGAACCCAGAACCTATCAGTATCTTTTTCTTACTTACGGATTACATGATTAATAACTAGAAAACATAGACATTATATTAAAATAATATGACTTGAAGTTGAATTGTATGATGTAGATAAATGTATACTATATCTTTTTTGCAAATTTTGCACTCTTTTATCATTTCATATGAATTATTTATTTTTAAATCCTACTTTTTATTATGAATTTAAATAATGGATTGATTTTAATTAGATAATCAGTGGAGAATTAGCAAGTATTGGATATTTGTTTCATTCGAGTATACGATTTGTCAGCAATACTCATCCATAACTTCATTTGATATTGAATCTAGAATCTTCGGGTTTCGTAGCTAGAGCTCAATCTCTTAATCACTGAGTTGATATCCAATAACTTAAATGATTAGTTTCAATCAAATCTTATTGGGTTGTTTTTGACTAGAATTGGTATTATTAATTTCATATTTAAGCTTTTTGTCTTGTTAATCACCTCATGTTGTTATTATACAAACTATATCAACCTGGACTGGTGTATATTTTAATCGAATCCTATTAATTTATTATTTCCCTTACTAAATTACCTAATTTGCTTATGATTAGAGAAATGATAAATGGGAAGAAATGTTTGAAATATATTGAGTGCTTTAACCATTCAACCGCTTACCCATTCACAACTAAAGTAGAGTTTTTAAATAATTTTATTTATGAATTAACATTGTACTTACCTTACTATCAGCGTAACGATTAACAGATGCAATGAATTTTTGTTTTACACTTGGCAATGTACTAATAACGTTATTATGCGATGAATTTGATTCACTTAAAGCTGCTTTTATTCGTAAAATACATGAATCTATTTCATCTGGATGATTAATTGTATTTAGTTTATTTGACAGTTGATTTTCTCCAATTGTAGTAGTAGTAGTAGTATTTACGGATGGTGTGTTAACAAGTAAAACAGAATCTAGGTTTTCTAATAGATTACGAAGACTTTGTAATTTATAAGTAAGATGTTCTAATGAATCTAAACTATGAAGTAAAATTCGAACTCGACCCTCAGCTTCAGTTTGTAGCTTGAAATGAGGAGAAACAAGGAAAAAATATACATTAAACTTGGATAATATTTTATTACACTGATTACTCATAGAGTAGTAACTAATGTCATAGTTATTTAGACTATTGTGTTGGTTGAATTTTATAGATCAAATTGAAATCTGGTCCTTAATCCATGTGACTCAATATCACATGCGATATAAGTTTTGAGTAAGGTTGTTGGATTCAATAAGTAGAAAAGCTTAATCTAGTTGGTACTTGCCATCAATGCGCATTTACAATCTTAAAGAATATCTATGCGATATCTATGAGATTCAAACCCGCGTTTATGAATAATAGACGTCTAGAGTGTTACTGATAATAGACAAACATGGTTTTCCTATAACTGACCTTGTTCTCAGAATATCATTCGAAATTTACTGAAATAATAAACTCAACTTACATCTTCTAAACGTGTTCGCAGTTCTTGACATTTTACTTCTAATTGTTTCCAGATAGATTCTGGTTGGTTAGTATGACGTAAGGTTTCAATAGCTTGTTCAGCTTGAAATAATACAGATCGACTTGAAGATTGATGAGTACGAATCTTATTTAAAATTTCCTGTAGTAATAAACATACGTATATACAGTTTATAATTAATAAATAATGGCTATTGTTATCGCAAAGACCACACATGCAAAACTGTCAGTTAGTTGATACAAAGATACAAAAACATTAAGAATTACGTGTTGTTATTTACTCAAGTGGTGCTTACTCTGATAGTTATGCTTTGTGGTAAATCACCCAGTCAATAAATAAGCGAGACTGTTGATATAAGGTAATAAATAACTAAGGATATAAACGCAACTAAAAATACGAAGACGGTTTTGCGCCTTAGGAATCAGCTTATCTTATGAGTGAGATTATTTTTGATTGCGAGCAATCACTTAACATTTTTGAGCATATCTTGTCATTTGATTTTAAAAATTTACAAAGCCAGTGGAATTAAATCCTACAATAATTAAATATAAGAGCAGATTAGAAATCAGTATTATTAATTACTTCTGACATTCCACTTTATTTGTCATTTCCTAGTGGTTTTTCAACTATTAGCCTCCAAATGCCCTGGTACGGCCGAGGGTGAGGTGAGTCAGCTCTCTCTCTCTCTCTCTCGAAATGCTCTCACATGGTCACGCGTATACAGCCATTGTTAGAGAAGTCCTACTCACTGCCTTCTCGTGGCATCACTGTTGTTTACGAAATTGAGAGAACGAAAAGCAAATGTCCGGCGCTTTAACAGGGTTGACGAATATAGAGGACCCACCTAGGGGAGTTTGAAAACCCTGATTCCAAACCAATGGTGCACATGGGCTCCAGTATCCTGAAGGAACAAATAGTGTATGGACCAGTAATTTGTCACTGGTTACCATGGGACTGCATCTTCTGAAGTTGCTTCACTGCTTTGTGGATCAGACGTTTAGGTTGAAGGCTCCTTTTGTGGTCCTCTAAGAAAACCAGCTAGCTCTGTCTGGACACCCGGACAGTATCACAGCCTATACATAAACCAAGTGATTTGTGTGGTGCATATGTATTCGATGTTTCTTTGTACCAATATTTATGTGTTCAAATAAATATAAATAATACAGCCAGTAAAAAGAACTATTTTTTATAAGTAAGCTGTGAATAAAAAAACCGAATAACCTAATATTTTTTTGATTGGTGAGAACATATGAGCAACTGTATGCATAACAGAAAATGATAGTTATATAAAAATTTGTACAAACTTACTTGGTGATCATCCAGGAGGTGGCGGTTTAAATTATCGTCTAAAGTCAAATTTCCCATTTGTAAAAGTTTTAATTCTAAACCAGTTATCCATGATGTTTCTTCATCCAAAGCAGTGGAAAGCTGAGATATAAGCTTTCTTGTAGTTTCTGATTCTGCAGACTATAGATATTTAGTTTTGATTGAGAATTATTTATATGTTATAATCGAACCAATTTTATTATGTTCCGTATAACAAAACAATGAAGAAAATATTTTTGTTTTAACGATGACAAATTCAAAGCTGATAAATATTTAGTATGATAATATAATTTCGATGTTACTTATAATGATAGTAGTAGTAATTACGAAATAGGGTTTATATATTGTAACAGAAAATAACAATTATTTTTGATGAAATATAGGCTTCAGAAAGCCAAATAAAGACGGACGACTATCTAATAAGACAGAAAGTTGTATCCCGGATTCTTTCACGAATGGTTATGTAATCGATATGTCCATTAAAAAATGTCACCCAATTAACACTAACAACTAATAACTCATGACAGAAAATTTTTTAAATCATTACCAATTGACTGTGAACAAGATTTTTGGTTTATTTGTTTCTGAAGAGAAAGAGACGTGATACAACGAATTCACAGTATTCTGAAAATACTGTCGTTCTTGTTTTGTTTATATTTGTGAAGTAGATAGGGTTTTGTCAGAAGATATTTAAGCCCTCAAACAAGCAATAATCTTTGCAATGCAAGTTCAGAAATATAATAGCAAAGTGAAAAACCAGTATTATTCACTTCTAGACTTTCTAACCAGTTATTATTTAGATGGAACGACCGGTACATTTTATTCACATCAGGATGATTATTTGTTTGAAAGTGAACATCAATTTCTCAGTGATACTTGATTTGTATAGACCATTATTTTTCTAAAACTGTTGTCTGTAAAAGCGGTAATGAAGTCTACAAAAAGACATGTAATTCATGAGAAAGGGCAATAAGTAATATATGTGCTTCCGAATTCAAAAAATGAACTGAATTTTCAAATCATTATCAAAAGCGGTAGGTAAAGCTAATCGGACAATAACAGTCTCATCACTGAAATTAAAACGTAGATAGCAGAGAATTTATACTGAGATTTTAATATTTTTTACTGAAAATCCCCGATTGTGTTGAGTTATGTAATAATGAATAAAACTATTATTATTATTATTATTATTATTGGTATCACCATTAATATCAGTGCTATTTCTTTCCAAAAACACTCAGTTGTGTTAACTACTACCCAAGATACTAATGGCAAAGTTGTAAGATCAGGTTCTTTTTGATATTATCAGTATGCTTATACTATTCAGTCAATACAGAATAGTATAAATATTTTGTGCTTTGAATTCACCAACTTTAAGAATATTAGCAATCATTCTGTTCAGCACAAATGAAACAATCACTTTTCAATTTTGTTTAAATGTCTCTCGTTTTGGGTGTCAAAATGTGATGGGTTATATAAGTGTCTAGTTAAACACACACACTTCTGTAGTAAATATATTTTGTTTATGACGGATTTGATCATTTATACAGCAAAAATCAAATAATAATAATAAGCGTATAGATTAATAATTTCATAAATATTGCTCCTAAATGACACCATTTAATGGCACTCCTATGATACATAACTAGTCGGTTGGTCGGTAATTTTTTCATGCAAAATCTGTTCTGATTTGAGGTATTGGTTTCAGCTAGTGAACTAGGATTCGTTTACCAACTTTCATTATCCGAGTCATGTTATCGCCTTCATAAAAGATACAAGGAACTGCAAATAGTTTTTTCAGATCAGTAAAACAGTATAACCACCATCAGCAACAAACGATGTACAAACGCTATGAATAACATGAATTCGTCAGTCCCCACGAATGAACATACGATAAAGTACTAATACAAAAAATTAGTATTGGATAGAACTCCAAGAATAATTAGGACCAGAATCGCATAAGAGCGTTAGATATTAAAATGCCTTTTAAATCGAAATCCAGAATGATAAATTTCAAAGAAGAGGAATATCAATCATAGAAACAAGTATCTTAGTGCCACCAGGAAGTGAGTAACTGATTTTAAGACTATATAAGTCAGTTCAAATCTATATGATACATCAGTATTGTTAGTTTCCATGTGAAAAGTCTAACTTACACCATCATATACGCCAGTCAGCAAATAATTAAAGGTGTACCATGTGAGGGATATGAAAAAATTAGAACATTTGTCACTTAATGAAGGTTAGATATTAATGAATACAAAGTGGTTGTAAGTCATTTATACTGAGGTAATCCAGTAATGATTAATAAATTTTTAAACTCTCTATAAACTATCAAATAAAACTTTAAACAAAAAACAATTCAATAATTCAGAAAACGGAAATATTTCTTCACTTTAAACAAGCGTAAAATAAAACTTTACCAGTGATTTCTAAATCACTGATATTTAAAAAAGATATTTAGATATAAAGAAAAAACAGTGGTTGTTACAAACCACGGTTAACCAGAGATGCAATTTAAAAACGGTGCATTGGAAAACCGTTTTAATTTATATCCTATGACAGCAACAATGATATTGATTGCAGACTTGAATACAAAAGCTTGATTAAGAGAATGAAAATGATTATGAAATTAATACATATAACGTAAATTAAAATGCAGTATGAAATAATCATAAATCTATTCAGTTGCGATGGAAATTCCATATCAAACACAAAACATTCTTTTACATGCATAACTAAAACGTAATAAAAAGGTTAAAATGAGGCCTGAGAAAAGTAAAGATTTACAAATGCGAAACGATTCAACAAATTAGCATGTAAGACCCTGCTAAAGAAAAACGAAGGAAAAAATTGGGAGCAAGAACAACAAGTAGAAAACATTGACAAAATTAAAAAACAAAAATATAACGGAAACGAACAGAGAAGAAAATAAGAGAATATGCAGAAAGGTAAACCAACGCAAAATATCAGATTACAGTGAGAAGGAAACCGCTTATTAAACGATAAACGAAATACAGAAAATAACAAACGACAAAGCAAACATTTCGAAAACTAGAGTTACAAAAAAAACTTACATCATAATAAATCTCATTAGCATCACGATAACAAACCAAAGAAGCAGAAGTGGAACCGCATTTCCACGACAGAGGATAATCAAAGAAAGTTGTATAAGTATCATTTAATCCCAGATCCGCAACAAACATGACCGAAGGGCGAGAAAATGACTCCAGTTGATCGCTCTTCAAGTCCACCACACTTGCACCAACCTCATCCACACACAATGAATCACCCGTGCCACCGACAGATCTCAACTCAGACAACCTGCCCACACCAACATCTACAACTGGCTCCGAAGCACTCGTCAACTCACACACCACACCTCCTGGTCTCGAGGACGTCGACTCCATCGCCAGAGCAATCAAACCTACAGGCGCCAACAAACCTGTCAACATCATTCTACCAAGACTCTCGAGACGTCCGGAACTAGGATCGCGAACCAACGACCGCTCACCCGATATAAGACCACTGTTCACAGCCTGTGACAACGTCAACACCTCGCCACTAGACGGATCACGAACTAGTCCAGACTTTGTGTCAACAAGACCCGCTTCAATCGCCTCACGTAACTGAAGTCCACGCTGGTCAGGCACAACAGACACTTCTCCATACCTAACACCATCTAACGACAGCATGTCCGAATCCAAACCACTGTCCACACCTCGTCTCTCTGTCATGTCCGACAACAACTCGGATACACTCGTCGAACACACACCCATCACAACACCATCTCTGCTCGACGACAAAACATCCTCACTCGTCTGCATCGCTCGCCTCTTCACATCAACGTCATCCACATCCACACCAGATACACCGTACTCAGAAATCGTCTCTGATGACACAACACCCTCAGATTCATCACCGCCTCTGTGCACTGGTGTCGCGTCACGACCGACACTCATCTCACCACGTTCACCCACTCTCACATCGGTCATCATCAAGTCGGATGGACGAGTCACTGACTCCAGTTGATCGCTCTTCAAGTCCACCACACTTGCACCAACCTCATCCACACACAATGAATCACCCGTGCCACCGACAGATCTCAACTCAGACAACCTGCCCACACCAACATCTACAACTGGCTCCGAAGCACTCATCAACTCACACACCACACCTCCTGGTCTCGAGGACGTCGACTCCATCGCCAGAGCAATCAAACCTACAGGCGCCAACAAACCTGTCAACATCATTCTACCAAGACTCTCGAGACGTCCGGAACTAGGATCGCGAACCAACGACCGCTCACCCGATATAAGACCACTGTTCACAGCCTGTGACAACGTCAACACCTCGCCACTAGACGGATCACGAACTAGTCCAGACTTTGTGTCAACAAGACCCGCTTCAATCGCCTCACGTAACTGAAGTCCACGCTGGTCAGGCAAAACAGACACTTCTCCATACCTAACACCATCTGACGACAGCATGTCCGAATCCAAACCACTGTCCACACCTCGTCTCTCTGTCATGTCCGACAACAACTCGGATACACTCGTCGAACACACACCCATCACAACACCATCTCTGCTCGACGACAAAACATCCTCACTCGTCTGCATCGCTCGCCTCTTCACATCAACGTCATCCACATCCACACCAGATACACCGTACTCAGAAATCGTCTCTGATGACACAACACCCTCAGATTCATCACCGCCTCTGTGCACTGGTGTCGCGTCACGACCGACACTCATCTCACCACGTTCACCCACTCTCACATCGGTCATCATCAAGTCGGATGGACGAGTCACTGACTCCAGTTGATCGCTCTTCAAGTCCACCACACTTGCACCAACCTCATCCACACACAATGAATCACCCGTGCCACCGACAGATCTCAACTCAGACAACCTGCCCACACCAACATCTACAACTGGCTCCGAAGCACTCATCAACTCACACACCACACCTCCTGGTCTCGAGGACGTCGACTCCATCGCCAGAGCAATCAAACCTACAGGCGCCAACAAACCTGTCAACATCATTCTACCAAGACTCTCGAGACGTCCGGAACTAGGATCGCGAACCAACGACCGCTCACCCGATATAAGACCACTGTTCACAGCCTGTGACAACGTCAACACCTCGCCACTAGACGGATCACGAACTAGTCCAGACTTTGTGTCAACAAGACCCGCTTCAATCGCCTCACGTAACTGAAGTCCACGCTGGTCAGGCACAACAGACACTTCTCCATACCTAACACCATCTGACGACAGCATGTCCGAATCCAAACCACTGTCCACACCTCGTCTCTCTGTCATGTCCGACAACAACTCGGATACACTCGTCGAACACACACCCATCACAACACCATCTCTGCTCGACGACAAAACATCCTCACTCGTCTGCATCGCTCGCCTCTTCACATCAACGTCATCCACATCCACACCAGATACACCGTACTCAGAAATCGTCTCTGATGACACAACACCCTCAGATTCATCACCGCCTCTGTGCACTGGTGTCGCGTCACGACCGACACTCATCTCACCACGTTCACCCACTCTCACATCGGTCATCATCAAGTCGGATGGACGAGTCACTGACTCCAGTTGATCGCTCTTCAAGTCCACCACACTTGCACCAACCTCATCCACACACAATGAATCACCCGTGCCACCGACAGATCTCAACTCAGACAACCTGCCCACACCAACATCTACAACTGGCTCCGAAGCACTCGTCAACTCACACACCACACCTCCTGGTCTCGAGGACGTCGACTCCATCGCCAGAGCAATCAAACCTACAGGCGCCAACAAACCTGTCAACATCATTCTACCAAGACTCTCGAGACGTCCGGAACTAGGATCGCGAACCAACGACCGCTCACCCGATATAAGACCACTGTTCACAGCCTGTGACAACGTCAACACCTCGCCACTAGACGGATCACGAACTAGTCCAGACTTTGTGTCAACAAGACCCGCTTCAATCGCCTCACGTAACTGAAGTCCACGCTGGTCAGGCACAACAGACACTTCTCCATACCTAACACCATCTGACGACAGCATGTCCGAATCCAAACCACTGTCCACACCTCGTCTCTCTGTCATGTCCGACAACAACTCGGATACACTCGTCGAACACACACCCATCACAACACCATCTCTGCTCGACGACAAAACATCCTCACTCGTCTGCATCGCTCGCCTCTTCACATCAACGTCATCCACATCCACACCAGATACACCGTACTCAGAAATCGTCTCTGATGACACAACTCCCTCAGATTCATCACCGCCTCTGTGCACTGGTGTCGCGTCACGACCGACACTCATCTCACCACGTTCACCCACTCTCACATCGGTCATCATCAAGTCGGATGGACGAGTCACTGACTCCAGTTGATCGCTCTTCAAGTCCACCACACTTGCACCAACCTCATCCACACACAATGAATCACCCGTGCCACCGACAGATCTCAACTCAGACAACCTGCCCACACCAACATCTACAACTGGCTCCGAAGCACTCGTCAACTCACACACCACACCTCCTGGTCTCGAGGACGTCGACTCCATCGCCAGAGCAATCAAACCTACAGGCGCCAACAAACCTGTCAACATCATTCTACCAAGACTCTCGAGACGTCCGGAACTAGGATCGCGAACCAACGACCGCTCACCCGATATAAGACCACTGTTCACAGCCTGTGACAACGTCAACACCTCGCCACTAGACGGATCACGAACTAGTCCAGACTTTGTGTCAACAAGACCCGCTTCAATCGCCTCACGTAACTGAAGTCCACGCTGGTCAGGCACAACAGACACTTCTCCATACCTAACACCATCTGACGACAGCATGTCCGAATCCAAACCACTGTCCACACCTCGTCTCTCTGTCATGTCCGACAACAACTCGGATACACTCGTCGAACACACACCCATCACAACACCATCTCTGCTCGACGACAAAACATCCTCACTCGTCTGCATCGCTCGCCTCTTCACATCAACGTCATCCACATCCACACCAGATACACCGTACTCAGAAATCGTCTCTGATGACACAACACCCTCAGATTCATCACCGCCTCTGTGCACTGGTGTCGCGTCACGACCGACACTCATCTCACCACGTTCACCCACTCTCACATCGGTCATCATCAAGTCGGATGGACGAGTCACTGACTCCAGTTGATCGCTCTTCAAGTCCACCACACTTGCACCAACCTCATCCACACACAATGAATCACCCGTGCCACCGACAGATCTCAACTCAGACAACCTGCCCACACCAACATCTACAACTGGCTCCGAAGCACTCGTCAACTCACACACCACACCTCCTGGTCTCGAGGACGTCGACTCCATCGCCAGAGCAATCAAACCTACAGGCGCCAACAAACCTGTCAACATCATTCTACCAAGACTCTCGAGACGTCCGGAACTAGGATCGCGAACCAACGACCGCTCACCCGATATAAGACCACTGTTCACAGCCTGTGACAACGTCAACACCTCGCCACTAGACGGATCACGAACTAGTCCAGACTTTGTGTCAACAAGACCCGCTTCAATCGCCTCACGTAACTGAAGTCCACGCTGGTCAGGCACAACAGACACTTCTCCATACCTAACACCATCTGACGACAGCATGTCCGAATCCAAACCACTGTCCACACCTCGTCTCTCTGTCATGTCCGACAACAACTCGGATACACTCGTCGAACACACACCCATCACAACACCATCTCTGCTCGACGACAAAACATCCTCACTCGTCTGCATCGCTCGCCTCTTCACATCAACGTCATCCACATCCACACCAGATACACCGTACTCAGAAATCGTCTCTGATGACACAACACCCTCAGATTCATCACCGCCTCTGTGCACTGGTGTCGCGTCACGACCGACACTCATCTCACCACGTTCACCCACTCTCACATCGGTCATCATCAAGTCGGATGGACGAGTCACTGACTCCAGTTGATCGCTCTTCAAGTCCACCACACTTGCACCAACCTCATCCACACACAATGAATCACCCGTGCCACCGACAGATCTCAACTCAGACAACCTGCCCACACCAACATCTACAACTGGCTCCGAAGCACTCGTCAACTCACACACCACACCTCCTGGTCTCGAGGACGTCGACTCCATCGCCAGAGCAATCAAACCTACAGGCGCCAACAAACCTGTCAACATCATTCTACCAAGACTCTCGAGACGTCCGGAACTAGGATCGCGAACCAACGACCGCTCACCCGATATAAGACCACTGTTCACAGCCTGTGACAACGTCAACACCTCGCCACTAGACGGATCACGAACTAGTCCAGACTTTGTGTCAACAAGACCCGCTTCAATCGCCTCACGTAACTGAAGTCCACGCTGGTCAGGCACAACAGACACTTCTCCATACCTAACACCATCTGACGACAGCATGTCCGAATCCAAACCACTGTCCACACCTCGTCTCTCTGTCATGTCCGACAACAACTCGGATACACTCGTCGAACACACACCCATCACAACACCATCTCTGCTCGACGACAAAACATCCTCACTCGTCTGCATCGCTCGCCTCTTCACATCAACGTCATCCACATCCACACCAGATACACCGTACTCAGAAATCGTCTCTGATGACACAACACCCTCAGATTCATCACCGCCTCTGTGCACTGGTGTCGCGTCACGACCGACACTCATCTCACCACGTTCACCCACTCTCACATCGGTCATCATCAAGTCGGATGGACGAGTCACTGACTCCAGTTGATCGCTCTTCAAGTCCACCACACTTGCACCAACCTCATCCACACACAATGAATCACCCGTGCCACCGACAGATCTCAACTCAGACAACCTGCCCACACCAACATCTACAACTGGCTCCGAAGCACTCGTCAACTCACACACCACACCTCCTGGTCTCGAGGACGTCGACTCCATCGCCAGAGCAATCAAACCTACAGGCGCCAACAAACCTGTCAACATCATTCTACCAAGACTCTCGAGACGTCCGGAACTAGGATCGCGAACCAACGACCGCTCACCCGATATAAGACCACTGTTCACAGCCTGTGACAACGTCAACACCTCGCCACTAGACGGATCACGAACTAGTCCAGACTTTGTGTCAACAAGACCCGCTTCAATCGCCTCACGTAACTGAAGTCCACGCTGGTCAGGCACAACAGACACTTCTCCATACCTAACACCATCTGACGACAGCATGTCCGAATCCAAACCACTGTCCACACCTCGTCTCTCTGTCATGTCCGACAACAACTCGGATACACTCGTCGAACACACACCCATCACAACACCATCTCTGCTCGACGACAAAACATCCTCACTCGTCTGCATCGCTCGCCTCTTCACATCAACGTCATCCACATCCACACCAGATACACCGTACTCAGAAATCGTCTCTGATGACACAACACCCTCAGATTCATCACCGCCTCTGTGCACTGGTGTCGCGTCACGACCGACACTCATCTCACCACGTTCACCCACTCTCACATCGGTCATCATCAAGTCGGATGGACGAGTCACTGACTCCAGTTGATCGCTCTTCAAGTCCACCACACTTGCACCAACCTCATCCACACACAATGAATCACCCGTGCCACCGACAGATCTCAACTCAGACAACCTGCCCACACCAACATCTACAACTGGCTCCGAAGCACTCGTCAACTCACACACCACACCTCCTGGTCTCGAGGACGTCGACTCCATCGCCAGAGCAATCAAACCTACAGGCGCCAACAAACCTGTCAACATCATTCTACCAAGACTCTCGAGACGTCCGGAACTAGGATCGCGAACCAACGACCGCTCACCCGATATAAGACCACTGTTCACAGCCTGTGACAACGTCAACACCTCGCCACTAGACGGATCACGAACTAGTCCAGACTTTGTGTCAACAAGACCCGCTTCAATCGCCTCACGTAACTGAAGTCCACGCTGGTCAGGCACAACAGACACTTCTCCATACCTAACACCATCTGACGACAGCATGTCCGAATCCAAACCACTGTCCACACCTCGTCTCTCTGTCATGTCCGACAACAACTCGGATACACTCGTCGAACACACACCCATCACAACACCATCTCTGCTCGACGACAAAACATCCTCACTCGTCTGCATCGCTCGCCTCTTCACATCAACGTCATCCACATCCACACCAGATACACCGTACTCAGAAATCGTCTCTGATGACACAACACCCTCAGATTCATCACCGCCTCTGTGCACTGGTGTCGCGTCACGACCGACACTCATCTCACCACGTTCACCCACTCTCACATCGGTCATCATCAAGTCGGATGGACGAGTCACTGACTCCAGTTGATCGCTCTTCAAGTCCACCACACTTGCACCAACCTCATCCACACACAATGAATCACCCGTGCCACCGACAGATCTCAACTCAGACAACCTGCCCACACCAACATCTACAACTGGCTCCGAAGCACTCGTCAACTCACACACCACACCTCCTGGTCTCGAGGACGTCGACTCCATCGCCAGAGCAATCAAACCTACAGGCGCCAACAAACCTGTCAACATCATTCTACCAAGACTCTCGAGACGTCCGGAACTAGGATCGCGAACCAACGACCGCTCACCCGATATAAGACCACTGTTCACAGCCTGTGACAACGTCAACACCTCGCCACTAGACGGATCACGAACTAGTCCAGACTTTGTGTCAACAAGACCCGCTTCAATCGCCTCACGTAACTGAAGTCCACGCTGGTCAGGCACAACAGACACTTCTCCATACCTAACACCATCTGACGACAGCATGTCCGAATCCAAACCACTGTCCACACCTCGTCTCTCTGTCATGTCCGACAACAACTCGGATACACTCGTCGAACACACACCCATCACAACACCATCTCTGCTCGACGACAAAACATCCTCACTCGTCTGCATCGCTCGCCTCTTCACATCAACGTCATCCACATCCACACCAGATACACCGTACTCAGAAATCGTCTCTGATGACACAACACCCTCAGATTCATCACCGCCTCTGTGCACTGGTGTCGCGTCACGACCGACACTCATCTCACCACGTTCACCCACTCTCACATCGGTCATCATCAAGTCGGATGGACGAGTCACTGACTCCAGTTGATCGCTCTTCAAGTCCACCACACTTGCACCAACCTCATCCACACACAATGAATCACCCGTGCCACCGACAGATCTCAACTCAGACAACCTGCCCACACCAACATCTACAACTGGCTCCGAAGCACTCGTCAACTCACACACCACACCTCCTGGTCTCGAGGACGTCGACTCCATCGCCAGAGCAATCAAACCTACAGGCGCCAACAAACCTGTCAACATCATTCTACCAAGACTCTCGAGACGTCCGGAACTAGGATCGCGAACCAACGACCGCTCACCCGATATAAGACCACTGTTCACAGCCTGTGACAACGTCAACACCTCGCCACTAGACGGATCACGAACTAGTCCAGACTTTGTGTCAACAAGACCCGCTTCAATCGCCTCACGTAACTGAAGTCCACGCTGGTCAGGCACAACAGACACTTCTCCATACCTAACACCATCTGACGACAGCATGTCCGAATCCAAACCACTGTCCACACCTCGTCTCTCTGTCATGTCCGACAACAACTCGGATACACTCGTCGAACACACACCCATCACAACACCATCTCTGCTCGACGACAAAACATCCTCACTCGTCTGCATCGCTCGCCTCTTCACATCAACGTCATCCACATCCACACCAGATACACCGTACTCAGAAATCGTCTCTGATGACACAACACCCTCAGATTCATCACCGCCTCTGTGCACTGGTGTCGCGTCACGACCGACACTCATCTCACCACGTTCACCCACTCTCACATCGGTCATCATCAAGTCGGATGGACGAGTCACTGACTCCAGTTGATCGCTCTTCAAGTCCACCACACTTGCACCAACCTCATCCACACACAATGAATCACCCGTGCCACCGACAGATCTCAACTCAGACAACCTGCCCACACCAACATCTACAACTGGCTCCGAAGCACTCGTCAACTCACACACCACACCTCCTGGTCTCGAGGACGTCGACTCCATCGCCAGAGCAATCAAACCTACAGGCGCCAACAAACCTGTCAACATCATCCTACCAAGACTCTCGAGACGTCCGGAACTAGGATCGCGAACCAACGACCGCTCACCCGATATAAGACCACTGTTCACAGCCTGTGACAACGTCAACACCTCGCCACTAGACGGATCACGAACTAGTCCAGACTTTGTGTCAACAAGACCCGCTTCAATCGCCTCACGTAACTGAAGTCCACGCTGGTCAGGCACAACAGACACTTCTCCATACCTAACACCATCTGACGACAGCATGTCCGAATCCAAACCACTGTCCACACCTCGTCTCTCTGTCATGTCCGACAACAACTCGGATACACTCGTCGAACACACACCCATCACAACACCATCTCTGCTCGACGACAAAACATCCTCACTCGTCTGCATCGCTCGCCTCTTCACATCAACGTCATCCACATCCACACCAGATACACCGTACTCAGAAATCGTCTCTGATGACACAACACCCTCAGATTCATCACCGCCTCTGTGCACTGGTGTCGCGTCACGACCGACACTCATCTCACCACGTTCACCCACTCTCACATCGGTCATCATCAAGTCGGATGGACGAGTCACTGACTCCAGTTGATCGCTCTTCAAGTCCACCACACTTGCACCAACCTCATCCACACACAATGAATCACCCGTGCCACCGACAGATCTCAACTCAGACAACCTGCCCACACCAACATCTACAACTGGCTCCGAAGCACTCGTCAACTCACACACCACACCTCCTGGTCTCGAGGACGTCGACTCCATCGCCAGAGCAATCAAACCTACAGGCGCCAACAAACCTGTCAACATCATTCTACCAAGACTCTCGAGACGTCCGGAACTAGGATCGCGAACCAACGACCGCTCACCCGATATAAGACCACTGTTCACAGCCTGTGACAACGTCAACACCTCGCCACTAGACGGATCACGAACTAGTCCAGACTTTGTGTCAACAAGACCCGCTTCAATCGCCTCACGTAACTGAAGTCCACGCTGGTCAGGCACAACAGACACTTCTCCATACCTAACACCATCTGACGACAGCATGTCCGAATCCAAACCACTGTCCACACCTCGTCTCTCTGTCATGTCCGACAACAACTCGGATACACTCGTCGAACACACACCCATCACAACACCATCTCTGCTCGACGACAAAACATCCTCACTCGTCTGCATCGCTCGCCTCTTCACATCAACGTCATCCACATCCACACCAGATACACCGTACTCAGAAATCGTCTCTGATGACACAACACCCTCAGATTCATCACCGCCTCTGTGCACTGGTGTCGCGTCACGACCGACACTCATCTCACCACGTTCACCCACTCTCACATCGGTCATCATCAAGTCGGATGGACGAGTCACTGACTCCAGTTGATCGCTCTTCAAGTCCACCACACTTGCACCAACCTCATCCACACACAATGAATCACCCGTGCCACCGACAGATCTCAACTCAGACAACCTGCCCACACCAACATCTACAACTGGCTCCGAAGCACTCGTCAACTCACACACCACACCTCCTGGTCTCGAGGACGTCGACTCCATCGCCAGAGCAATCAAACCTACAGGCGCCAACAAACCTGTCAACATCATTCTACCAAGACTCTCGAGACGTCCGGAACTAGGATCGCGAACCAACGACCGCTCACCCGATATAAGACCACTGTTCACAGCCTGTGACAACGTCAACACCTCGCCACTAGACGGATCACGAACTAGTCCAGACTTTGTGTCAACAAGACCCGCTTCAATCGCCTCACGTAACTGAAGTCCACGCTGGTCAGGCACAACAGACACTTCTCCATACCTAACACCATCTGACGACAGCATGTCCGAATCCAAACCACTGTCCACACCTCGTCTCTCTGTCATGTCCGACAACAACTCGGATACACTCGTCGAACACACACCCATCACAACACCATCTCTGCTCGACGACAAAACATCCTCACTCGTCTGCATCGCTCGCCTCTTCACATCAACGTCATCCACATCCACACCAGATACACCGTACTCAGAAATCGTCTCTGATGACACAACACCCTCAGATTCATCACCGCCTCTGTGCACTGGTGTCGCGTCACGACCGACACTCATCTCACCACGTTCACCCACTCTCACATCGGTCATCATCAAGTCGGATGGACGAGTCACTGACTCCAGTTGATCGCTCTTCAAGTCCACCACACTTGCACCAACCTCATCCACACACAATGAATCACCCGTGCCACCGACAGATCTCAACTCAGACAACCTGCCCACACCAACATCTACAACTGGCTCCGAAGCACTCGTCAACTCACACACCACACCTCCTGGTCTCGAGGACGTCGACTCCATCGCCAGAGCAATCAAACCTACAGGCGCCAACAAACCTGTCAACATCATTCTACCAAGACTCTCGAGACGTCCGGAACTAGGATCGCGAACCAACGACCGCTCACCCGATATAAGACCACTGTTCACAGCCTGTGACAACGTCAACACCTCGCCACTAGACGGATCACGAACTAGTCCAGACTTTGTGTCAACAAGACCCGCTTCAATCGCCTCACGTAACTGAAGTCCACGCTGGTCAGGCACAACAGACACTTCTCCATACCTAACACCATCTGACGACAGCATGTCCGAATCCAAACCACTGTCCACACCTCGTCTCTCTGTCATGTCCGACAACAACTCGGATACACTCGTCGAACACACACCCATCACAACACCATCTCTGCTCGACGACAAAACATCCTCACTCGTCTGCATCGCTCGCCTCTTCACATCAACGTCATCCACATCCACACCAGATACACCGTACTCAGAAATCGTCTCTGATGACACAACACCCTCAGATTCATCACCGCCTCTGTGCACTGGTGTCGCGTCACGACCGACACTCATCTCACCACGTTCACCCACTCTCACATCGGTCATCATCAAGTCGGATGGACGAGTCACTGACTCCAGTTGATCGCTCTTCAAGTCCACCACACTTGCACCAACCTCATCCACACACAATGAATCACCCGTGCCACCGACAGATCTCAACTCAGACAACCTGCCCACACCAACATCTACAACTGGCTCCGAAGCACTCGTCAACTCACACACCACACCTCCTGGTCTCGAGGACGTCGACTCCATCGCCAGAGCAATCAAACCTACAGGCGCCAACAAACCTGTCAACATCATTCTACCAAGACTCTCGAGACGTCCGGAACTAGGATCGCGAACCAACGACCGCTCACCCGATATAAGACCACTGTTCACAGCCTGTGACAACGTCAACACCTCGCCACTAGACGGATCACGAACTAGTCCAGACTTTGTGTCAACAAGACCCGCTTCAATCGCCTCACGTAACTGAAGTCCACGCTGGTCAGGCACAACAGACACTTCTCCATACCTAACACCATCTGACGACAGCATGTCCGAATCCAAACCACTGTCCACACCTCGTCTCTCTGTCATGTCCGACAACAACTCGGATACACTCGTCGAACACACACCCATCACAACACCATCTCTGCTCGACAACAAAACATCCTCACTCGTCTGCATCGCTCGCCTCTTCACATCAACGTCATCCACATCCACACCAGATACACCGTACTCAGAAATCGTCTCTGATGACACAACACCCTCAGATTCATCACCGCCTCTGTGCACTGGTGTCGCGTCACGACCGACACTCATCTCACCACGTTCACCCACTCTCACATCGGTCATCATCAAGTCGGATGGACGAGTCACTGACTCCAGTTGATCGCTCTTCAAGTCCACCACACTTGCACCAACCTCATCCACACACAATGAATCACCCGTGCCACCGACAGATCTCAACTCAGACAACCTGCCCACACCAACATCTACAACTGGCTCCGAAGCACTCGTCAACTCACACACCACACCTCCTGGTCTCGAGGACGTCGACTCCATCGCCAGAGCAATCAAACCTACAGGCGCCAACAAACCTGTCAACATCATTCTACCAAGACTCTCGAGACGTCCGGAACTAGGATCGCGAACCAACGACCGCTCACCCGATATAAGACCACTGTTCACAGCCTGTGACAACGTCAACACCTCGCCACTAGACGGATCACGAACTAGTCCAGACTTTGTGTCAACAAGACCCGCTTCAATCGCCTCACGTAACTGAAGTCCACGCTGGTCAGGCACAACAGACACTTCTCCATACCTAACACCATCTGACGACAGCATGTCCGAATCCAAACCACTGTCCACACCTCGTCTCTCTGTCATGTCCGACAACAACTCGGATACACTCGTCGAACACACACCCATCACAACACCATCTCTGCTCGACGACAAAACATCCTCACTCGTCTGCATCGCTCGCCTCTTCACATCAACGTCATCCACATCCACACCAGATACACCGTACTCAGAAATCGTCTCTGATGACACAACACCCTCAGATTCATCACCGCCTCTGTGCACTGGTGTCGCGTCACGACCGACACTCATCTCACCACGTTCACCCACTCTCACATCGGTCATCATCAAGTCGGATGGACGAGTCACTGACTCCAGTTGATCGCTCTTCAAGTCCACCACACTTGCACCAACCTCATCCACACACAATGAATCACCCGTGCCACCGACAGATCTCAACTCAGACAACCTGCCCACACCAACATCTACAACTGGCTCCGAAGCACTCGTCAACTCACACACCACACCTCCTGGTCTCGAGGACGTCGACTCCATCGCCAGAGCAATCAAACCTACAGGCGCCAACAAACCTGTCAACATCATTCTACCAAGACTCTCGAGACGTCCGGAACTAGGATCGCGAACCAACGACCGCTCACCCGATATAAGACCACTGTTCACAGCCTGTGACAACGTCAACACCTCGCCACTAGACGGATCACGAACTAGTCCAGACTTTGTGTCAACAAGACCCGCTTCAATCGCCTCACGTAACTGAAGTCCACGCTGGTCAGGCACAACAGACACTTCTCCATACCTAACACCATCTGACGACAGCATGTCCGAATCCAAACCACTGTCCACACCTCGTCTCTCTGTCATGTCCGACAACAACTCGGATACACTCGTCGAACACACACCCATCACAACACCATCTCTGCTCGACGACAAAACATCCTCACTCGTCTGCATCGCTCGCCTCTTCACATCAACGTCATCCACATCCACACCAGATACACCGTACTCAGAAATCGTCTCTGATGACACAACACCCTCAGATTCATCACCGCCTCTGTGCACTGGTGTCGCGTCACGACCGACACTCATCTCACCACGTTCACCCACTCTCACATCGGTCATCATCAAGTCGGATGGACGAGTCACTGACTCCAGTTGATCGCTCTTCAAGTCCACCACACTTGCACCAACCTCATCCACACACAATGAATCACCCGTGCCACCGACAGATCTCAACTCAGACAACCTGCCCACACCAACATCTACAACTGGCTCCGAAGCACTCGTCAACTCACACACCACACCTCCTGGTCTCGAGGACGTCGACTCCATCGCCAGAGCAATCAAACCTACAGGCGCCAACAAACCTGTCAACATCATCCTACCAAGACTCTCGAGACGTCCGGAACTAGGATCGCGAACCAACGACCGCTCACCCGATATAAGACCACTGTTCACAGCCTGTGACAACGTCAACACCTCGCCACTAGACGGATCACGAACTAGTCCAGACTTTGTGTCAACAAGACCCGCTTCAATCGCCTCACGTAACTGAAGTCCACGCTGGTCAGGCACAACAGACACTTCTCCATACCTAACACCATCTGACGACAGCATGTCCGAATCCAAACCACTGTCCACACCTCGTCTCTCTGTCATGTCCGACAACAACTCGGATACACTCGTCGAACACACACCCATCACAACACCATCTCTGCTCGACAACAAAACATCCTCACTCGTCTGCATCGCTCGCCTCTTCACATCAACGTCATCCACATCCACACCAGATACACCGTACTCAGAAATCGTCTCTGATGACACAACACCCTCAGATTCATCACCGCCTCTGTGCACTGGTGTCGCGTCACGACCGACACTCATCTCACCACGTTCACCCACTCTCACATCGGTCATCATCAAGTCGGATGGACGAGTCACTGACTCCAGTTGATCGCTCTTCAAGTCCACCACACTTGCACCAACCTCATCCACACACAATGAATCACCCGTGCCACCGACAGATCTCAACTCAGACAACCTGCCCACACCAACATCTACAACTGGCTCCGAAGCACTCGTCAACTCACACACCACACCTCCTGGTCTCGAGGACGTCGACTCCATCGCCAGAGCAATCAAACCTACAGGCGCCAACAAACCTGTCAACATCATTCTACCAAGACTCTCGAGACGTCCGGAACTAGGATCGCGAACCAACGACCGCTCACCCGATATAAGACCACTGTTCACAGCCTGTGACAACGTCAACACCTCGCCACTAGACGGATCACGAACTAGTCCAGACTTTGTGTCAACAAGACCCGCTTCAATCGCCTCACGTAACTGAAGTCCACGCTGGTCAGGCACAACAGACACTTCTCCATACCTAACACCATCTGACGACAGCATGTCCGAATCCAAACCACTGTCCACACCTCGTCTCTCTGTCATGTCCGACAACAACTCGGATACACTCGTCGAACACACACCCATCACAACACCATCTCTGCTCGACGACAAAACATCCTCACTCGTCTGCATCGCTCGCCTCTTCACATCAACGTCATCCACATCCACACCAGATACACCGTACTCAGAAATCGTCTCTGATGACACAACACCCTCAGATTCATCACCGCCTCTGTGCACTGGTGTCGCGTCACGACCGACACTCATCTCACCACGTTCACCCACTCTCACATCGGTCATCATCAAGTCGGATGGACGAGTCACTGACTCCAGTTGATCGCTCTTCAAGTCCACCACACTTGCACCAACCTCATCCACACACAATGAATCACCCGTGCCACCGACAGATCTCAACTCAGACAACCTGCCCACACCAACATCTACAACTGGCTCCGAAGCACTCGTCAACTCACACACCACACCTCCTGGTCTCGAGGACGTCGACTCCATCGCCAGAGCAATCAAACCTACAGGCGCCAACAAACCTGTCAACATCATTCTACCAAGACTCTCGAGACGTCCGGAACTAGGATCGCGAACCAACGACCGCTCACCCGATATAAGACCACTGTTCACAGCCTGTGACAACGTCAACACCTCGCCACTAGACGGATCACGAACTAGTCCAGACTTTGTGTCAACAAGACCCGCTTCGATCGCCTCACGTAACTGAAGTCCACGCTGGTCAGGCACAACAGACACTTCTCCATACCTAACACCATCTAACGACAGCATGTCCGAATCCAAACCACTGTCCACACCTCGTCTCTCTGTCATGTCCGACAACAACTCGGATACACTCGTCGAACACACACCCATCACAACACCATCTCTGCTCGACGACAAAACATCCTCACTCGTCTGCATCGCTCGCCTCTTCACATCAACGTCATCCACATCCACACCAGATACACCGTACTCAGAAATCGTCTCTGATGACACAACACCCTCAGATTCATCACCGCCTCTGTGCACTGGTGTCGCGTCACGACCGACACTCATCTCACCACGTTCACCCACTCTCACATCGGTCATCATCAAGTCGGATGGACGAGTCACTGACTCCAGTTGATCGCTCTTCAAGTCCACCACACTTGCACCAACCTCATCCACACACAATGAATCACCCGTGCCACCGACAGATCTCAACTCAGACAACCTGCCCACACCAACATCTACAACTGGCTCCGAAGCACTCGTCAACTCACACACCACACCTCCTGGTCTCGAGGACGTCGACTCCATCGCCAGAGCAATCAAACCTACAGGCGCCAACAAACCTGTCAACATCATTCTACCAAGACTCTCGAGACGTCCGGAACTAGGATCGCGAACCAACGACCGCTCACCCGATATAAGACCACTGTTCACAGCCTGTGACAACGTCAACACCTCGCCACTAGACGGATCACGAACTAGTCCAGACTTTGTGTCAACAAGACCCGCTTCAATCGCCTCACGTAACTGAAGTCCACGCTGGTCAGGCACAACAGACACTTCTCCATACCTAACACCATCTGACGACAGCATGTCCGAATCCAAACCACTGTCCACACCTCGTCTCTCTGTCATGTCCGACAACAACTCGGATACACTCTTCGAACCTACTGGGATTGCTTCTGGATATGTTTTGTTCAGGAATTCACGGTGTGTGTTTTTATGTTTGGTTTCGTTTCTTTCGATATTTTGTTTATATTCAGTATCTGGTTCGTGTTTTTTATATTTTTGGTTTCGTTTTGTTTGAAATATTTTATGATATGTTATGCCTGTTTCAATTTTTTCTGTTATTGGACGTGTTTTTTCTTTTGTATTTGCGTTCGTCCTCTCATTGTTCCCGATGTGTATATTCATTGTTTGTTTGCTGTCCGATAATTTGATCTTTTTACTTGTTTCATACTGTCCAATTTTTTCATTTTCATTTCGCCATATTATGTTTTTCTGTAACACATTTTTTCGAATGATCTCTTTATCGCTTTCGCTTAATCGTTTTTCGATTCTGACGTTCATTCTCCCTTGAACACCTGTTGAACATATTCCTGTTCTAATTAGTAGTTTCAATAGATTTGATCTCCAGTGTTCATGTAAAGACTCTGTCGTTTCTGTTTGCATTATGAATGTTGCTGTATCAAGTATAGTTGCTAAACTATAATAAACAGGTATTTCTTGATCACCGTACACGGGATGTTCTTTCAAATTATCTTCATTATAGTGCTGAACACATACAAGCAATTGATTAGGATCAATTAACGCTTTTTCTACAGCTTCTAATAAATTAACTGTACTAGTTCTTCCACATTGTGTTCTTAGTAAACCGTGTTCAGTATCTATCCATCCTCTTTGAATAGCAGTTTCAAGAAGAATATATCGTGGTGTATATTTTGCCGATGAATTTGAAGTAATTTTAGGTGTAGGATCAGGATACTGATATCTTACTAATGATAAACTAATAGCTGGTAGTGTAGTACTGTCAACTAGACGGACAGGTTGAAGAGGATGAACTGGTGATTTCAGCGGTAAACCTAAAGAATTCCTAAAATGTGTATTCTTAACATATATAATGTTTAATTATATTTTAGTGAGGATTCCAGCAATTATATAAATGCATGCATACAAGCAGTAAAACAGGCGAGCAAATAAGCAGACAAACGAATTGGTAGGCAAGCAGTGAAAGAAACGACACAGACGCGGGATATAAATTTAAAATAGTCAACAAGCAAAGAAGCATAAAAACAAAAAAAATAAAAACGAAAAAAAACAGGAACGTAGTGATGCAACAGGGGATTGATTATGTAATGCACAATGACATAGTATCAAATAGTTAACAATCATTACCATGGATAAATGATTTCGATATTTTAAATGAGTAGTATAATGATGATGATGGTGATAATGAGATGATCATGATAGAAATTCATCATCATTGTAATTTGTATTTCAATAGTAATAATAATAATAATGATAATGATAATAATAGTAATTTAAATAAACAGTCACAACGACAATAATGACACAACGCAAAAAACGGAGGAAAAAAGAGGAAAAGAAAGAAGTTTACTATTAGTTAACAGTTTTAAACAAACATTATGAGTTAATACATAAAAAATATACATATTAATTAACTAAGCAATTAGTAAATATCATACATGAAAATGTGAATGAAAATTTGGCAAGCGCTTAATTTTACATTCAAATAATTCAATTGTTTTACAGCTTGTTACTCAGATTATCGATGAACCCATTGTGTAGTAGACAAGATGATACATTCGTAACTCTGATTTACTGTTAATATAAATTATCAAATAGCATTAAAAACTTGGCAATTTCTTTTCCAAAGTATTATGTACGTAATGATATTTAGTCGATTACTCAGGTTTTTTTTAGCCTAATAATATGTTTTATTTAAATGCATCTTTCGCTAGGTTCTGGAACATAAGCCTATTCATTAATGACAGACACTATTTTTGACTTGCAATTGCTGTCTCATTCTGTTAGTCCGGGGTTGAATAACTGTCTGACAAAGCTTTTTATTCAAAGTCAAACTGTCGTTTAAGAGGATATAATGAGTCGTCATCTGATTTGAAAATGCAACGACATATAGGCTAGAAATTATTATTATCATCATTTTTATTTTGTTTCTTTATAGACGAGTTGACGATAGTCGCACTGTTTAACTCCAACATTTCAAAGATTAATCTGTTTCTTGAAAATCATCTTATGGAAGTAGAATATATAAATGAAATAGACCATTCAGTGGAAGCATATGAAAAGATTAAGGAATCTATGGTGATTTTACAGAACTGGTCAATATACATATGTTTGTAATTGTCTAAGTGCCCAGTTCGGAAAAGAAAAAATATATATACATATATCATAAAATATTTAACAAAAAATAACACTTCTAATGTCATATAAGGATGAAAATAATCATCATTGCTAAAGCTAACAAGGTAAGTAATAATAATCGTTGTTATGACCATCGATGAAGTCAAAGACGGTGAGACTATAATTTATGGACGACCTTTGAGCGACGCTGAAGTGCCCTTGAGAGTGAACAGCTACTGATTAGGACTAAATGAGGGTTATAAAGCAGTTAGAATTCCCATTTACAGTTAATGGTTAGGGTTAAAAATTAGATTTAGGGTTTTCATCACAAACTGACATCAGCTATAATGCCAAAACTCTATTTAGCCAAATGTATGGATGAATTCCGCGCCCAAATTCGTGACTCATTATCTTATATCTGATTGGTTCATCCATAAATTATAGTCTCGCCTTAAAGACGAGAATACTATTAAAAGAATTGAAATCATTTGTTAAAAATTTTTTCTGGTTTAGCTAATTTTTTAAATCTTGGTCATGTTTGCTTATGAACCGTCAAAGATTCATAAACTCAAGAATAGGACTAATGCAATTTAGGACTATTCTCAAATATCAATTGTTATATGCATACTTATACACTGTTATATCGAACAATTTTTAACGGCTCAAACAGAGATTTAAGTGACTACGTATTTTTTTAAAAAAGAAAATGGAATGAGTATTATCTATTGAACGAAATAGTGGTAAGATATGATATTGTATTGATGACATATTAGTATTTCTATTATTGTGTTGGGGTGATCCAGAAAACTTCTCACAAAATACAAGAAAGGTTCAGGAAACACTAAGAAACATTTTATTCAATCAGTGTTCAATTGACGTTTAGCCAGAAACATCAAGAAAGTGAAGTCACATGTAGAGTTTCTGATTGGCTGGTTACCATATTGCTACTATGTTTAGTAGCATCCCAGAATTTTCGGGAAACCCAAGGACATCTAAAACACTATAAGAACCCTATATTTTCTGTACTAAAACGAAACTTTGGAGTAAAGTGCTTCTCGCATATTTTGCACCTTTTCTCTCGTGTTCAAGTTGCTGTGTAGTTCTAGCTTGGGGGTTACGAGAATAGCTTAGGAACCGAATATAGCGTTCAATTAGCAAGACTTATCATTATGATAACTGTTTCAAAGTTTAATAAACATTCGAAGTTGATATTCAGTAGATTTCGACTAGATTGTAAACTGTTCAAAACCATACTTCAATCTAACCTTCTTCACATTTGAAATGAATAAAATATAAATATTTGAGTAGAGAATTGAAAGAATTCCTAATGTCGTTGTATGAAAAGATTTTTAACATTGAAATATCCATTAATCTTAACTAATTTGTTTAAGATCGTATTTTCACCTTTTGATTCTGTTTCTTATTATAAGATTCTGTTCCGTTTTTAATAATTTTCTCAATGTAACTTACTAGATTATATTCAGTTATTATGAATTATCATTCGAAAATGAACATAACTCGGTAATAATAACATTAATTCGTGATGCATGCTTGTTGTTAAACTAGGTTTTATCCTGAACTTATCTATCAAAACAATGACTGAAAGACTTATTACTAATGAAAGCATCATAAAATATATCCAGTTTTCCAGCTTAATTACTTCTTAGAATGGGGAAAAAATATTTAAAAGAGCGCTAAAGTGTTAGTATAACTCAAAGGTCGTCTGTAAATTGTAGCCTCAACTATTACACTCATATACACATGATTATAATTATTTTGAACAATCAAACATAAGATATGATAAATATTATCAGGAAACGATTAAATACATCTAGTGTATTCAAAAGAATAATTGAAACTCGATGATTGAAGTGAATTTATGAACTGAATAGTATTTTTAGGTTAATAGGTTGATTGGTATTATATAAACGAAATTTATGTGGATTAATTTGTCAAGTCATGATAATGTTTATTATTATTATTATTCGACAAGTTGCATAATTTAATTATATTATATATAATATTATATATTATTATTGTTCTATCCGAGCGAAAATTAAATCACGAGTAACTTCTGAGACATATCAATTGACTAATATTATCTATACATTCCTATGATATAACTATTCAATAATTAGATTATGTATATTTATATTCCTCTTATTATAAGCTTTATTTTGACCTATAATTTATTATTGTACGGTTTACGGTTCGTAAGCTATGTTCAGTTCATTAACTACTACTTCCCACGTTTACAGCCGCTTTTTGGCTTTATTGTGTACAAATGTTATTTCCTATTTTGTGGTCTGTTTGATTGATATATAAACCCCGTATGTCTGAAATAAATGATTCCATTAGCTTATTGGAAGCTGGTATTTGTTGTTCTGGACTCAAGTGGACGGGCTAGGCGGAAATAGAACCCATAAGGACGCTAGGCTGCTCATACCGGTCGAACATCATTGGTTTGGTACAGTGCTAAGATTGTATAAGTCGTATTTTGATTGGTGGATAAATCACTTGATAAAAAGCCGAACATAAAGTCATAACAGTTATCATTATCATATATTATATGTATACTTATAATAATTATGACAATCTTATTGTTTATTCTAACGACATATGAAATCATATATATATTAGACCACTAACGAATGAAGCTAATACTTATTTAAATCTTATTGTAACTGGGACTTTTTGTTTTGTTACATTAATCATCTTTGTAGCATGAAAGTTAGTCAGTTAAGCGAATCTATCTTAGACAGTTAAATTAATAATGACTTACAATAAAATCTACATATAAATATACATTCTTATAAACTGTTAAAATTCCATATAAAAGTGTAATTCTCAATAGTTTCAGTGATTTCCAATGATATCCTATTTGATATCAAACCATAATAAAAACTAATTAGGATTTATTGTGCATTTTCTTAGCAACGTAACATCAAACAGAAATATATTCACTGAATTATTCTCTACTACTTATATTAAAATATTGTTCTCATAAAAGTAACAAGTAAATTCTTTGTTAAAACTATGTAAAAATGCTTACAAGAACCATATTAATAATTTAAAATGAGAATCATAGCAGTACATAGTGAAATTCATTTGTACTACTTATATAAACATATACATTTCAGTGATGGCTGACAAACTGTTGTCGTCCCTGTGTTGAGTAGTTTTTGAATATTTATATAAATTGAAGTAAAACAAGAAATAAGTTGTCAGTAAACGTACCTTAGCAGTTTTATTCACCTCTTGTTTACGATCACTATAGTGTTGTTCATTAGGATGTGAATATGTCGAAACTTCAGATTTCTCACTTTTTATATTGTGATTAATTTCAGATGGTGTAATCTGATTGTCTGATTTCAGTTTATATCTAATAGAAGAATCTGTCAGTATCCGATTAGTAGGTCGATAACTTGGTGGTGTTTTACATTGTATTTGACGTTGTACATTTAATGTCGTCTGTGGTGAAATATGCATAGATTTTTGATCAGGTGAACAGATTTCTTTATTTATATTATTTTGAAGTTGTTTACTACGAAGTATAGTATGTACAGATCTTGTAAAAGTGGTAGTTTCTTCAACTGTACGTACATGAACGTGATCAAATGAACTGCCGATTAAATCAAATGGTGGTGGATTACCAACAGGCAATGCTTGTATCCAACCTTGATACAAAGCTTCTTCGATTGAATATAAATTTCCGCTTACCGGATGAGTATATGAGCAATGGATAGGATCAATAATACCAGTCCCAATTGCATCAGATACTGAAACTAAACTATTCAAATAAGGATCAAACACTCTTTCTAAGCGATATATATCATGGCGATAATGAAATACTTCCAACCAATATAAAGAATTAGATGTTCGCTGATCATTTTCCGAATGTTGTTCAGCTTGAGTAAAAACAATGCCGAAAACAAAACCTTTTGTTAATGCTTCTGGAATAGGGTAGAATTGTCCACTGATTGGATCACAAATAGTTTTTCTATGCACGTCAACACGACCTTCACGAACCATTGTATCGGTGATAGAGGCTTCAACACGTACATCATCATGTAGGTAATAGAAAGCATAAAGTACACAGTTACGTTCTTTCAGTTTAGGTATATCACAACTTTTTACTCTAGGTTTTTTACGAATAGTATATTCATCTCCATCGTTTACTGTAGATTTTGAGCGTAAATTACAATGAGATGATTTACCACGTAGTCGTCCAACACCATGACAATCTAAGAATTTGATCAATTTTGATTCAGTACGACCACTGTTAGCAATGAAATCGTTTCCATTACTTAATAAATGGCCAGATGGTATGATAGGAGGTAATGTGTTATTGCGTAGTTCAGCAGTATAATTGGAATCTTTTGCACTTCGTCTTTTAATAGCTAATAAGGAATCCATACTATGAGTATATCCTTTATTTGGTAAACTATTGAGATTTCCAAAAGTCTATAAAATTATTTTGTTTTAAAAATAAAACAATTATTTGAGGTTGGGTTATTTATAACAGTTATTGGTTAGAATTAGTATAATACTAAGTGTAATCAAACTAGTTAACGTAAATTTTCATCATTAATGATTTTTGTCAACATCTATTTTAAAGTTCATACAGTAGGTGAAGAAAGGTATGAATATAAGTTAATAAGCAAACTTAGGTTTGTATAACTTATGGCGATCATTTATGAGTTTGACTTAAATACGTATTGGGACAGATCACAAACATCATTATGAATGATGATGAACGAACCATAAAACATAAATCCTCCTTTTAATTCCGTGTATTATACTTAGGTTAACCCCATTGTGCAACAGTGGTAATAAGAGCCAAATACAAACTGGGTTGGAAAAATTTATTTCAGACATTCATTTATTCAGATAGACTGTAAGAAGTGAAGTATGGGCAACGGCATCCAAGTCTACTCAGTTTTATCAAACATAACTCAACACTGATAGTCAGATAGATAAAAGCAAGCTAAAGAGTGATAAACAAACAAGCACATACACTCAAATAAAAGCACTCAGGTTTTTAAGTGAGTATTCGCAAAGGGCAGATATATGTGTACTGAGAACCTGCTACAATGTGAACTAAATATCTGAGAGTCAAGTGCCTACATTGCTGAAGCTATAGGTTGGAAGCAACTGAAAGGTGGTTGGAGGCCGAATGATCTGTTCTAAAAGGTTAATCCGGATTGTCAACCGAACTTTATATTTTAAAGTTTTATGTACTGATCTATAAATGTAGTCTCCTTGACGAGTTTAAACAGTTATCAACCGTTACCTGTCACTACTGCTTTCCTCACCTCTGATTTTCAATGCTTAATACTGTTCATAATCATTGTGTGCATTATTTACCATTTTATAAATGATTTACATTGTGCCACTGCTGCACTAAATTTGTGGTCTTTCTGTGTCCATAAAGTGTGATGGTAGCAAAAACATGATCAGATTCGAATTATGTATGACAGTATAACTGTTTTAACTGCTGAGTTAGTCACTACGATTGCCAAGTCATACATCATAAGAGCATAGTTGCAGCAGATAGTGATCATTATACTTTCGCCTTGTAAAAAACCCAAGATATCTTTCCACTCGGTCCAGTCAATATATCTAAGTTCAATAGACCTACTACGTTTGAGAGTTTGATATTTTTAAGGACATCAGAAGGCTTAGCTAAAAGTCATCTTTAGCATTAGCAAACAGTAATCAGTGAGAATAGTGGTATAAATTACATAGTTTGTTGCTTTGTTCAGTCAACTAATCAAAATCAAACTTCTGTTGATTTTCATATGAAGTTAAAAGTATATGTGAGTTAATTTCTGGGTGAAATACTGTTAGTTACGTGAAACAAAGTACGAAATTAATTGTAAGTACTTTTAATCATTTCGAATAGATGGAATTCTGTTTACGATTCACTTATTCAGTTGTAAAAAAGAAATAGAAGTGAACACTCGTGTAAAGAACTTCTATTCTCTAAGAATCAAATAGGTTAAAAATTTCAGCAAAGTCTAATTTATAGTGAGAATGGATAAAAAAGCCAAAATGTTTATTACAACTTACTTCAGTAGCCGGAGGTTTCAATAATCCTTGTTTAATAGCATCATGAACATTTATAGAATACGACCGATTAGAATTACTATTGTTGTCTGATTGATGAAAAGTATTTGAGGCTGGATCAATTAATCCTTTCTCGAGAGCTTCTTCAAAAGTCGGTATTTCTGTTGGTAATTTTTTATCAGCTATCAAACCTCGATTTATAGCATCAGTCAATGGAATCCATTTATTTTTATACAATAAAAGACCTTTATGATCATTTATTAAACCAACTAAAATAGCTTTATCCAATGAATACAATTTTTCTGTGTTAAATTCTTTCACTATTGAATGTTCAACATTAACTAAACCCAATGTAATAGCTGCATTTAAAGACATTGGATCTGTGTATCCTGGGACTTTGATAACACATTTCGATCCGGACTGTTTAACTAGTTGACCACTATTAAATAATTGAGCTAAAGTATATGATAACTTATCTGTAGAATCTACCATAAGACTATCATGAGAGGCTTCATAATTATTGCCGTAAATTGATATATAACCTAATTGTTGTGCTGATTCAATTGGAATACTTGGTTGTACACCATGGTATGTGAAAGATTCCAAATTGATAAGACCTTTCTTAGCAGCTTCGTTTGGATCAATCCGAATGCCGGTACGAGGGTCCAGAACATTTAAAATCTTATATAGACGAGTCTCCTTGACAGAAACCATTTCGACTGATTCATTTACTTCTGAATGAAGTGAGTGGGGTACGGATGACGTGTTACCCTAAGAGAGGAAAAAATATATGGGGGAAAAGGATGAAAGCATGTGGATGACCGACAGAATCTAAAAACCCAACTAGATAATCTGAGATGCCCTTGACTTAAAAATTATTTTTTTATCCACGAATGATAATTAAAGTTATAACAAGACTATGGTTGAATAGAGGTCCTCGAATAATTCCTACGAATATGAAAAAGAATGAAGATAGTTGTCTGCATGAGTTTTCAGACCTCATTCAGAATTCCAATTACTTATATTTTATGGACTATATAGAGTGAGGAATTATTGAAAACATCATACGTTTATCAATGAAATGATACTATAGTTATTAGTAGTAGGAACAGAACACAGAATAGACTAGAGCATTGCTTATACCAAAAAGCTATAGTAGTACCAGGACTTATTTTCATGAAATGTCAGTTGATGTTAAGGCACATCATTTTAATGCTGTTGCATTAGATTATGGATATAACAATAACTGGGAATTTCAAATTAATGATAGCTACAAAACAGTCGTGAACTATAAGCTTTTTGTTGAACGAGACTCTGAACTCTACGTTAAGAACGTCCGAATAATATGGAATAAATTAAGAGTATTTACTAGCACATAATGATGTCACGGAGATAAATGGATAAGCATGTGTACAATACATGGTTGGAGTGCAAACTAAAATAAACTACTTCAAATTTAGATGAAGCTACAAATAATATAATTTTTCATTGTACAGCGTGGTTTTTCGTCTATTTCTTGCAAATAAACCTTTTTCACTGATTACCCAAGACCAAATAGTTACTGTCATGACCTTGAAAAGTTTACAAAAAAATATGGGTTCGGAAAAGAATTAATAATTAGGAAATATACAAGTCAGTGGTCAAGATAAACTTGTTATGGTAAGATTAGAGTTATTTATTAGAGTTCAAGTCAAAACTCGTAGGTTAGATCATCGATTTATTGTGAAATAATAAAACGAATGAGCTGCAACCCCATCAACGTAGACTAGTATTTCCAATATTTTAGGAAACAACAGCCTTTAACTATACTTTCATAACGCAACATAACAAACAATATAGGTGTCATTACCAAGGTTTGATTTGATAATTTCGAATAAATTGAGCATTGGGTTGATTGTTATAAATAAAAATAATATATTTGTAATATTTGTATTTGGTTATTTATTCTCTGAAGAAGTGACTTACACTAAGCCACGAAACGTCAGAAAAATCCAATTTTCTACTCATTGGGATATTACAAATATATTATTTTTATTTATAACAAACAATAATTTAATAATGTTAGCCTGTTAGAATTAGCCACTTTGTTGCACTTCAGGTTATTTGAAGGGATCAAACTATTTATACAGTGTAATACAGCGTTTGTAAGTCAAACCTTAATACACATATTTTCCTAGTGGTATCGTAAAAAATAACAGACATCTATTTCGCGTTAATATGTTCCTAAAAATACTGTTCAAATAGATCTTTCAGAAACGGAGTTAACCATTACAAACTACAATTTTACTACTTACTAATGCTTACGATCATTAGAAAGATTGTTAGTCAAATTATGTTTCAAATGCTTTTGTTTTTCATCAAGTTCCAAATGGAAGATTCATGAGTATGTAAAAAGTAAAGATATGATAAATACCTCTCAAAAACACATCTGCCTTATCAAATTTATTTTGTTTTCAAGACGATTTAGCATTGTTGGCCTAGAACGAATAAGGTTGTTTTTGCAGCTGTATGTTTTCTACTCTTACTCAAAAGATACATGTGAGGTGCTGGAATTCGAATTAAGTGATAATATTTGACTGATCTAATTTAAATAGTAGTATTCTCATAGCAAAAACATTGTTTGATTGTAAAATCAACTCTTAAGTACCTTTGTTTCTTTGGTCTCATATTGAAGTCATTTGTTACAAGAGTAGGCTTTTGATAAAGCTTATTCTATATGTAATCTGAATAGAATTTGGTGAGTAGGGTAATTAGTATAAAAGGAAATTTAATGTGTTCAAAGTTCTCACTGAACTATTCAATCGAATCTAAGAATGAGGAATATCTGTGATAAGATTGAGAGTTGTTGTTTATTCTTCAGACTCTAGACTAATTTTATTACATCAAGACGACAGAAACAACACTTTGCTCCTTGTGTTTTAAAAATATAAGACATGTTCGTTATTCTTACTTAAGTAATGAATCATCTTTTCGAACTTCATATTGTACAATTTTGATAAATGATGAAAGTATTATGTTGTATGGGCTGTTACTATGTCTAGCGCTCATAGGTTATTCTAGCCTCTGGACAGACCAATCTATTCATTCTACTCGAGCCATATTTTTACCCTGTTACTTATTGGTTTAGTAACCCTGACCGTTTTTTATATGATCGTATGTGTGTGAATTTCTTATTTTATTCAGCATATGTCAGTAACTTGTTTTTTGTTTGAGTATAAATATCGACTAAAGCACCATTTTATTTTGCTTCGCTTTCCGATCAACGGTTTTACAAAATATACGAATTCAAAAATTCATTCTCGTATTTGACTTATTTAATTCCGTTATTCACTAAGCGAGTTAAGTCGATAATTAAATGTGAGGATTGGCTACATGTATAAGTCAATAACAATCGGTCATACGATCTAATTGGAGTCAGATCACGTGTCACTAAAAGATCCTTACGAAAGAGACTTCTCCTATCCGTTTCGCTTCGCTCTCTCCTCTTCGCTTCCTTCACTCCGTCTCTCTGATTGTTTGTTCAGATCAACGATTGTACGAAATATACGTATTCAAGCTTCATTCTCGTATTCGACTTGGTTAATTCCGTTATTCTCTAACGCGATTTTAGTCGATAGTTATATAGGAAGATTGGTGGCATAAATATTTCAATAGCAATCAGCATACGATCGAACTGGAATCAGATACAGGGCCACAAAAGTCTCATACAGAACAAATTCATGATGCAGATCACCGAGACTTACTTCATCCAATCACTCTCAATTTTCTTTAAATAAAAAGATTTGGTTGTGCTTACGAATCATTAGTTTATTTTTTTTAAAAACGGGTAACCACGTATTTAAGTGAGCAGAGGCCTACTGTAACGATTATCACAAAGTAATCACTAGAATACCTATACCAGCAAATAAACGAAAAACGATTTGTGGGAATTTGAATAGCCACCAAAAGAAACTAGGTTCACTAGTTGAGAAAACAATACCTATTATTGTGCAAATTGAATAAACTATGAGCGAGAGGCATCTGTGCTACTACTCAATACTATTCTCTTGCGGTTAACACAAAGTGGACACATAACACTAAGCATAAACAGATAAATCCGACTAAGGAGAGTAACAGCTATATTCTATTTAATACTCAATACCAGTAAGCTAAAAGTTCAGTGTTATTAGTATTATTATTAACTGAGATTATATCACAGAAAATAGCTCTTATTTATGTCCCAGGTGAAAACTTATCACTTCTTTCAAATACTCATACTATTCAATTGACTGTAGTAACTTAGAATTTTATATTACACATATACTGACATGACTCTTTTATTATAGAAATTGTGAACTAGTTGCTCCCAGAAATTTCGGACTTCCAAACATGTCATAATATTGAAGCTTTGATACATTTAAAAGAAACGTAAATATTTATTATTTTTTACGTCTACTGTTTTCTGGACTCGACAAACTGCATTAAAACAAAGTCTCCTACATGTTTATTCTTATTTTTTTAGAATAATTTCGATAAATAAACTTTATTACAAATCATAATATTTTGTCCAGAATCATAAGATGTATTGGGATAACTAAGTTAGACAGTAAACTTCTTAATCTGCATTGTCATTATTCAACGTATTAATGAGTATTTAGCTGTCGTTCAATGTAAACTTTATTATGTCTTATTGCAAAATAATATATCGTCACCACCTGAATGAACTGGTTATACAAATCAGACGTATCATGAATTTGGATTCTTTTATGGACTTCGAGTTTATCAAAACATAGTAGATGAAGTAGACATTGATGTTTTCCTCTTTCTGTTTGTATTCTTGTAATATGTTATATTAGTAATCCTCCCTATCTGATCTCTTTGTTTCCCCAAATGTGAAACATTGAAGTTTTCTGGTGGTTGTATCTGTTTTTTATTCTGAAATTTTCACAATTTTCCGACAGATTATACACAACTTTGAGTTTGCCTCGTAATGAATCTACCAGATGAATAGACAGAATATTGCAAACAGATGCAATAGCTTGTAATACGGAACAACACTGTGTCCATGAATGTATTCTCTGATAAAAGATAACTGTTAATAATTGACGTATGACGACATCAGCTACTAATATAGATACTTAGGCACAGGTTTCATTGATTATAAACAATTCCTGAGATACAGGGTAAATTACTGTTACAATTACAGTTACCTCTCTTGACGATAAGATGTTTATTGACAATAATTAATAATATTCATAACGGATTGTAGTAATAACTAGTTAAGGACGATGGGTTTATGAAAGTGATTTGATACTCACATTCCTCGATATTGATACACTGGGTCACATGTTCGAATCCAACTTACATAAGTCGATTCAAACAGGGAGGTAGCTATCATCTGAAAAGTGTAGCTTCAAGCCAAGTTTACGCGCCAACTCTTAGTTAACGATTCGGGCTGCGTTAAAAACTGTAACTATACTTTACATATCATACTCATAAGCACAATGCTCACAATATTAAATGAGCGAACTACAAATCATATTTCGTTCAATTACTTATGTTTAAGTGAACTTTAATCATCCTTATTTTGGGATTAAGCATTCTATAAACAATTATCATTTTGTTAAAAAATACGATAGTAATTTGCTCTTTTGACATCTATCCTTTGAAAGGGTGGCTGTGTCGATAATCAAGATTTTATTGATAAACATCACTTGGCAACACTTTTCGTCGATCCTAATGATTAATCGAATATCCACACACAAACATGAAGTTTTCACCTTTTATTTAAAAAAAAAGGCCATTATGATATACAGACTATGTTCACTTATGAGAAAACTTTTTTCCTAAAGACTCTTTAATATAGGTAAACAACAACTGATATTCATGTGGAACGGTGACTTAGTGGTTCAAGGATTTACATTTAAACCAGTAGATAGCGAGTTAAATTTCGACAATAATGTAACGTTAGCTCTCACAAAAAAAAACCCTACAGCTCAAAATCGAGTACATAAACATGTATTAGAATAATGAGTTACATGATCATTCATGTCAACAAAAGCAATAATATTGTCAAACTGAAATAAAAAGATTATGTTAAGTAGGAGTGACAAATAAAATTTGAGTAAGAACAAAGCTTGATGAATTGATGTGTTCTATTAGGCTATGTCAGTCATAAGAATAGGTTATTTAGTGAACAACAATAAGTAGATACTACATTGTCAATACAAATGATACGAATATTCATTCTGTTTCTTCTACAGGTTAAACGTTGAGAAACGTGTAAACACATAATTTTTTTGACACATTAGGCCTAAGAGCATATCCAATGTTCTATTTTCAACTACTTTAAAGGATCAACAATGTCCTCTGCTTATTTAGAATAAATGAACCATCGTTATTGACTTAATGACCGCAGAAGATAAATTATTTTAAATACTTTTTCACTATTACTGACTAATAATAAAGAGTTGAAAGACAATACTTAGAAATCAAATGGTTATAGCCACAAATAGGGCTGTTACTACGTTCTCTTGAGATGAATTTCATGAAAGAATTTATCATAGTATCCACATTACAAATGTAGCGAATCCCCACTGCAAATACACACTTCGTCATAATCGATCTCAGTGTAATCGAATCACGCAAATTTGGTCTTTTTTCAATCCATTTAATCGTCAAAACTCAACAATTGGTTAATTTTTTTCGTGATTGGAAAGAAATACACAGAATATGGTTTCAACTCATTCTTCAAAACACCATTATTTCTTCCTATTAATAGGGTTAATTGAACAGAATTAAGTGAAGCAGTTTGAACTATGAGAAAAAGAAGATTCATAATACATCTCTATTCAGTTATATTTTACAAAATACTGTGATTGATCATCTTTGAAAATAAATTAATGAGAGAATTGTAGAAAGTAAATAACATCATTGGGAGTATGAAAGTAACTAATAAAGTGTAAAGCAAACGACTAACAGATCAGTATTCCGCATGTTTGCTTATTTCATTATAAGTTTTCCGTTAAAATTTAAAAAATCATTAAAATCCCATTAATTTTCTCGAAGTAAAACTTCATTAGTAATATATAATTATATTACAAAAACTCACTAGTACTTTAGAATTCAATGCTGGAAGAAAGGTCATGTTGATGACCCTCATCATATGCAAAGAACCTAATCAACAATCTAAACATAGTGTTCAATAGCTTATTTCTCATAGTAAGTTTTTGCATCTGAATCAGATTAAACAGGGCAAATAATTTACACTGCGAAAAAATATATTGAAGCTTTATACTTCTATGATAGTTTGTATCAATGAATAGTAATTTATCAATAAACTAGGTTTCTACTGCAAAATGTAGGGAAATTATTTCTATTTTTAAAGATTTCTAAACAAATGGATAGCTTGAAATGAAAAATACTGACATATGTGTTGATAAAAAAACATATAAAAAGTTATAACTTACCATAAGAGATTTTTCTTTTACTAAAATATGTCCTTTTTCTATTGCTTCACTAATTGGATAGATTTGATTATGAACAGGATCTCGAAATGTACCAGTCTCCATGTCCAGTAGATGACGGCGAATCGCTTCTGATTGTGTGATCTTACGTCTACTAATTGGATCTATAACAGCTAATATATCATCAGACCGACAGCTATGTGTGAACCATGAATCATTCAGTGTTTTATTTATTAAATTATCATTATGTAAACCTGGACCAAGCCATGCTAAACGTGTTATAAAACGTTGATTAATTAAATAAGCCAAAGAAGGACGATTGATAGATAAGCCTAACAGTAATTGAGCCCCAACTGGTGATATATCAATATTTTTCATTGTTTTCATATTTGGCGACAATATTATAGACGACCCACTAACAGGATCTGTTATTTGTCCATATGTTATAGTTGAACCTAATTGAAAATCTTCACATGGTTTTAACCAACCAGAGTTAAGTGCTTCCAAACCAGTTAGCTCACGACCATCTTCATTGAATAATCCACATCCATGAGTTAATAACTGTATAGAGTGTAAGTCACACAATCCTGAATGCTTAGCTGATTTTCTTAAAGAGATACGTTGTTGCGAAGAGCTTGTACCGTGTTGACGTGGGTCTGTGCTAGAAAGAATAATCTCCTCTTTCGATGAATCAATTAGTCCTGTAAGAATAGCTTGTAATATAGGATGTTGATGATGCGTCTGATTTGATTCCTTAGCAGCCAGTAATAAACCTACAGGCGGCGGATACGATTTAGTATATATAAGTCGAATATAATTATTGTTAACTGCATCCCACAAATTCATAGGTTTATTTTCCAAAATTATAAATCCGGACGGCGTGATTAAGTTTGTATTCAGAGCTTCGACTAAAGTCAATACTTGATTGGGATGGGATTGCATAAGAATTATGGCTGGTTGATTTCCAACTATCATTCCACGTTTAATTGCTTCTGGAAACAATACGTATTGACCAGTGTGGGCATCAAGAATACCCACATTGTTTCTAGGATGTTTTTCACTCATGTTCGGAGCAGTAAACGATATTAGACCAGATAAAACAATTTCAGCTAGACAAGGAGCTTTAGTTAATAAGCCAGCAGCTTGAGCCACTTCCACACCAACCTTCGTTCGACTAGAAGATGAACTTGATCCGAGCCAATAACCAGATACATCATCAACAAGACCTATTTGAACAGCTTCAGACAGACTGACACGTCGATAAGAGGTAGCATGGTAGTCACCCACCTGGTTTTCAACAGGTAGAATGACTTCTGGGACAGTATTGTCTAAAAGTCCATTTTTAATTGCATCTCTGATTGTTAACTCATTTTCAGTAAACACTAATGAATTATTCGATGTTTTACTTTTGCTATTAACTTTTCCAGACTTTAGTAAACTGACACGTAAACGTCGTGTATTTGGATTGTACGCACCAGCAGCTAACCAATCAGATAGACAAGGTTTCCAAGATATATCTGCTTGACCAATGCTTAAAGCTTCATACCATGTCAAGTGACAATCTCGAAATTCTACACACATGCCACTAGATAGAATAGAAGCTAAATGATGAAAATCTGCCTCATTTATGAATCCATCTGAGTATAAATCAATAACTTTTTTGCCATATGGCATGACTACACCAGTCTTTGGGTCGATATGACGATCGATAGGGTTACGCGAAGGACTAGTCAGAAAATCTGTTACAGATGCACTATAATCACCAATTTTTATATTTCTATTTAAAGCCTGAATAGTATAGGCAGTTAACCAACCACGATCAATAGCTTCAGACCAGGAAATGGCAAGTGAACTTCGATTTTGATGACAGTTATGCCCAACTAAATCAATTAATCCACATCGTAGTGCATCTCCTAAGCAAATAGTTTCACCGAGTCCATATGTTTCATTCTCACCAGCTAAATTAGTCACAAACCATGCACCAGTAGTTGGAAAAATTTTTGGTCCATATAATTCACGTGCTTTGGATATTGTAGTCAATGTAGCTGCTTCCCAACCAGTTGGGAGTAAACACACCGGTTGACTTCGCACATCATTAAGATATACACTATATTTGAGTCCCTTTTCCCCGACTAGTTGATTAAAATACGATAAATCTGAATGGTTTTTATCTTTTGAATTATTTGCAACTTTTAATGGTAATGTGTGGTCTTTTCCATTTTCTTGATACTTTGATCGTGATACCAAGGGAGAAAAAGACGATTGAGTTTCCTTTAAACAATTGTTTAATTCATTTGGCCATTTGCCTACGTAGAGTTCACGATAAGGCTTTACAAAAATTGGACCAGATAAATTCATAGAGATAGGTTCTTCGGATCGCAGAAGCTGATGGGAAAAATAATAATAAAAGGAATTACGTGAAAACGAAAGTATGTCCATCCTTTACTAATAATAGACTTGAATTTTTCGAAGTATCGACTTGTCTCCTCTACGCTCAAAAATTTTCTCATTCTCAGTACACATAAATAGTCAGATATACAACGAAAGGGTCATATGTGTGTTATTTCAGTAAGATGGGAATAAAAAGTCTGGTGTATTAAGGTAAGAGATATCTAAAAGTGTCTTACAAAATATGATTAGTTGAATATTTTTAGAGAATCTAATTCACTAATGAGAGTTTGTGCATTTGGCTTTCATCCACACTACTTGTAAATGAAGGCTAGTGATACTACTCAGATGTCCAAACTGAAGTATATGGAGCGAAACTTGAACATAAAGGACTTAACAGTTAGTTGTCTTATTCTCTATGGTGATATGAAGTTTATTTATTCAACTGACGTAAAATCTGGTACAACTAGGCACCAAAAACAGTATGCGTCATAGAAAAATACTTGTATGTAAGCTGGGATACTATCCACCAGTCCAAACCTAACCAGTTGTTTTTCTTCGGGGCCCACATCCAAAGACTATGACCTAAACGTCTAATCTGTAGGGGATAAACATCAGAAGCTGTTGCTCTATGGCAGATAGTGACCAAAAACAGATCCTAGAGCCCATGTATACCATTGGTTTGAAGTCAGAGTTTACCAACTCCCCTAGGTGAACGCTCCGTATCCAGCGATACAGTTTGCGTGACGAAAGACCACTTTTCGTCCTTTCAGGTTTGCGATATGAAATACGGCAATGTGAGTTGATACATACTCATACGAGGTTCTGTATAATGTCATTAATGACAGGCGTGTGAAATCATAAATAGTATTTGATAAACATAATTTTACAAAAGGGTAAGAATGAGTGCATAACCAAGAAACACCATTATTTTATTTAGAATATTTCAATAAGAACACTGAAATCCGCAAATGTTAGTCATCTGACAACTAAAATCAAACAGTAACAAAATATGTGCTTACGATTCTGATCAAATTATTATTATTATTATTATCCGAACAGAAAAATTACCCGATTTAAACAATTCACTATATCATATATACGACGAGAATGTGTATTAAATTGCTCATTCAGCTGATCAGTTGTTTGTAATACTCTACCCATATCGAATAAACCATATCCTGGTGACCATTGATAATCTCGTGAACCACCAGCTTTCTGAAACACACTCTCAACTAATTCACGATAATTTTGAGTATGTTGCGCATAATTCTATAAAACAGACATTTATAAAAATGAGGAAATTAATAGAAAGAATCTCTTTTAGTCAAAATAGTCATGAATTTTAAAGTAACACTTTGTTAGTAAGGATGATGATGATTAGTAGAAGAATTCGAAGAGACATTGAATTCATAGTGATGATTGAAAACTGATCAGTCGGTCGTTCAAACACAACGTGCAAAATAATACATATTTGTATTCGTTTAAGTTGCCACACGAAATCAGAACAGAGGAACGACAGAGTAGCATAAGTAATAGCAGTATTAGGTGTAGTACAAAAGACTAATCATAAAAGATATGAATGATGCAGAAAAATATGAATTACTGGGGTAAAAAAATTTAAGATAATTGAGAAGCTTAGCATCCAATCGAAGACAAAGAGTGAATGAATAAACGATTATAAGCTATATTAGCCGACATTTCGAACTATTAGTTATGATAATCAAGTAGACTACAAATTGGTAGTCTGCATCTACCTACACACCTCAGCTGAACACTAAATGAATTGAAGGAATAATGTTACTGGTTAGTAGTTTAAATAAAGCTTAAAACAGAAATACTATCCTACAAATACTAGGCTTTCTGACCACCTTTAGCAACAACACAGATATGGTCCTCTTCCTCTAAATACAAAATGTTACTTCAGAATTAGCTTAGGTTATCACCTGAATCAATGATGGGGAATGAAGTAGTTAACAGCTCCGACCACTTCACTTATCTTGGGGGTCTCATCAGTACTGATGATTTGGTTTTTGATGAAATCTCGATACATATTCAGAAGGTTTGGTTAGCTTTTGTCAACTTGTGTCTCTTGCGCCGTAGGTGATATATTCGTCTGTCAACCAAATGACGAGTTTATTGAGCATCACCTTACTCCGTCCTACTTCATACTGGGTGAAGCATGGCTATTACGAGTAGAGGGTATTCGATCATAGGTGTCTTCGAAGCACTGCTCGTGTATTTTGGGACCACCAAGCAAGCGATGGCTGGGTTAGGGATGGTGTATTGGGTAAAGATGGCAATTCCATTGGTAAGGCAGTAAATCATTAACTGAGGTGATTGGGACACACGTTACGTATGTTTATCCACCCCCTATCTAGACGGGCGATGTTATATATATATATATATATATATATATATATATATATATAAACCTGATTAAACAATGAGCATTTTCTTGATTATTGGTCATAATTATAGAAAAAACGACTTAAAATAACTCACAGTTAATGAAGATATTAAATGAGCTACTTCTTTATTCAATTGTTCCATAACATCTGAATTAACTTGCAAATCTGTTAGTAAATCATCAGACTGTTTAAGAATTTCTTTTAATAAACTAGGGTTTTGTACAGTAATCATATTTGTATCGGATGATTTTAATCCTAAAGACTGAGCCATTTCACCAAATGATCGCATACGAGAAGAGAATTCACTTGACCACACAATAAGTTGACTGGATAATTTTTGATAGTTTGAGAAACAGACCAGTGATTCACCAAATGATTTGAGTCTGTTAACATGAAAAAAGATTCAAATGAATCACAAAATTCTGTTGGTTTTGTGAAGATCCGATAGACAGACATCTTCACACAACCTGGGTTTGATGTGTCTAACAAAAAAATTTTTACTCATGATAGATTATCTGATAATAATCGAGTTTTCTATCTCCCATCATAACGTCAACTACTAATTCATTAAATAAAGCTATGTCGATTACAAACATCTTCACTGTAGAATTTGTAGTTAGACAGATGAATAGTGTCATTTCGATAAAAAAACAACTGTTACAAAGATAAACGAAGCGAGATTGTCAGTCTCAAGCAGATGGACGCTTACTTTGCTTAGTGAAAAAGGTCAATACTGGCCCTTAATGAAGAATCATTACGGTTCTGTTTATCGATAGTATTGGTTTGCTTAAGTTGTTAGATCACTGATATAACCTTAGAATTTTTTTAACTACAATTTGGACACTCATTCCAGTGATTACGAATGCCTTTAATAATTAATAATTAATAATAATAATAATAATAATATTATTATTATTAATAATAATAATAATAATAATAATAATAATGATGTACACCGACCGATCCAGCATACCGAATATACATAAATAAGGGATTTTGATAACTAAGAAATCAAAAGGATTGTCAATTTACTAAAACTTTTGCAGTTTGCATAACAAACTGATCCTAGTTAGACAATCATTGAAAACCAGGAAACGATTTGAATAGCTGATTTTCAATGTGAAAACAATGAAATTCAACAATCTCTAAAACTCCCCCCCCATATACTAATAATTAATAATAAGTAGTGAATAAATTTTGTTACAAATAACAAGGAAAATTATTGTTCTTATTGTGATTTATTTCTCAAGTGATAGGAAATTTAATTATGGCCAAAAAAATTTAACATATCCTTCCCTTCAATAACTATGAAACCTCTTGTTCAATAAGAAACAATGAAGTTGAAATTTCATTATGAATGTTTTTATTATATTTTTACAAGTTTATCAGTGCTTAGATAATAATGGTTTGATTTCTTCTTTTACATACCCTTATACTTATTAACTTAATCAATACCTTATACCTGTTACCCCTCGTGGAGAAGCACAGGCTACCCACCAAAATTCTCCACCCAACTCTGTCCTGGGCAATTCTTTCCAATTGTTTTAAATTGCTATTCGTTCTTTTGATGTGTGTCTCTAATTCCCGATGCAATGTGTTCATTTGTCTTTCCATTTTCCTTTTCCTTTCAGGATTTCATATTAGAGCTTGGCTCGTGTTGCAGTCTGATGATTTCTGTGATGTATGCTCTATACACCCCCAGTGTCTTTTCCTGAATTTCTCTTCAGATGGAAGCTGGTTTGTTCTTTCCCTCAGCAGGTTGATGGCATCCGGCCAATGTATTTGGAGTATCTTGCGTAAACAATTGGTTATCAATACCTGTGCATTTTTGATTCTGGTTGTAGTAGTTCTTCAAGATTTAGCTCAATACAGTAGAACTGTCTTGACATTCGTATTGAAGATCCTCACTTTGGTAGTGGTTGACAATTATTTTGAGTTCCATATGTTCTTCAACTCTACAAATGCTGACCTTACTTTGCCATTTTGGTCTTTACGTTTGCATCGGATTCTTCTCGTTCTCCGATGAAGCTGTCCAGGTACGCGAAAGTTTCCAAATCTTCCAGAGCTTCTCCGCCAACTGTGATTGGATTGATGCTCTCTGAGTTGTATTTGAGGATCTTGCTTTTCCCTTGTGTATGTTGAGGTCTACTGTTGCAGAGGCTGCTACTACACTGTCTGAATTAGTTTGTATATGTTCCTGTATATGGGATAGAAGAGCTAGATCATTTGAGAAGTCTAAATCATCTAGCCGAATCCAAGCTGTCCATGCTACCTCTGAGATGTGGACGTCTACATAATCCAATCAACCAAGAGAAGAACACTTACAGGGGAGTAATATTTTAGATAAAAAGAAACAATTTAGTAAAGTTCTTGGTCATTAAATCATAGGTTGAAGGTTCAAACTCGAAAAATCTACTTATATTTGGATAACCTTTTGATGTAACTGTCCTTCAGACAAGTTTTATTGCATAAAGTCAACTACTTCAAGTACTAATTGGTATATAAATTGCATTACAGAGATATTTTAGTATTTCCCACCGAACGTGTTAGCCTATGGTCAATAGGTTAAGAACTAATTCTAAAGATATTACTTTTTGTTACATTGTAATAGTTGAGTTTCTTTAAAAATTATGTAGAAGTAATTCTAAGGAGATGCTTTCCATGCTCATAGTTCACTAATCATGTTTTCATCTCAATCAGAAACAATTCATAAATTTAATTCATATATACTGGTTGTTCGGATCTTCTCAATGATGTTTAAAATTGCAATTGGTCAGTCTCTTTTGGTATATGTGCATCCTGTGAGGATCGCATCGATATCACTAATTCACAAGGATTATAAGCAGATTTCACTGTTATCTATCACACATCTCTGCTTCAAAATATAAATTTTTTTTGGAGAGGCGAATATTTATTTTACACATATCGACTACGTAATTTATTAAGTGTACTTTCTTCTTAAATATGATCCTAGTAACATTCATCAGTCAGTTCATAAACAATGAAGGATCTCGTGCAGATATACATCAATCTGAATTACCATATCAAATTAGCTCAGTGAGATTAACTGAACAAGATGAACAGAAAATGAATTCGAATAGTTTTAATAATAATGATAATAAGAAGGATCAAAGATAGCCAATATGTTTTGAAGATAGGAATAAAATAAAACAATAAAAAGTATGAAATAATATTTAGATTCAAGATTTAGGATAAGAAAGGGAATGAATGTGTCTACATTGTCTACAACCAATTATCAGTAATATCACCTAAGGTCTAAAGACACTGATCACTGTTAACTGCACGAACTCCAAATTTCCAGTTTGTACTTTATCATATCTCATGGTTTAATACCATGTTCAGGGCTAACCACTATGCCTTAGTTTTTTTTACTTTCTCCTATACCAATCAGTATGAGGTCTGGAGATATGCAGTATGTAAGGCATCTCTAACATATTTATAAGCCTTATTAAGCTTTGGTGTACGGTCAATATATTTCTGCTTTATATTGATAAACTGCAGTTTCCTCCACTAACAAAAGCGGAAATGTTGTTTCAGTAATACAAATCGAAATGTGAATATTCAAATGTTGTCTGTAATTTAATTTACATGCCAATAAACCGACATAAATTTTATGAACCCTTAACGATTTTAAATTTATCGGTCCAATTAATCTGTTATGCCTATTTCTAACACTTGACCAAGCCAACAATACAGAGGGTGAAAATAAAAGTTGCGTAGGTGGCAGCTAACTGCATAGTCAATGATAACATTTACAGTTGTATGCGTACTTTTAGTTGACTAGACTGATCCAGATAAAAAAATATATGGGCGATCATCTTGATTAGATAGAGTTAATCCACTTGCCGTAGGCGTAGTGTGATCAGTCTGAATTTATTCGATTTACCGATCATGAAAAATTTTCTAAACACAAAAAATAACTATCACACAAGCCTACAACTACACTTATGATAAACTAATTTTTATGAAAAAAGTTTATACTAACAGACAGATATCTGTGAAACGTACAGAAGGAAACAGAATTTCAGAAATTATTCAACCAATCAAAACATAATAAGCTCACCAAGTGAATAATAAGCTCTCGATTTTATTCAAATAATTAAGTGGTTTTATGTATAGTTTATCAATCAAACATAATATATGCACACAAATGAAGTTGATTCCTCCTGACCAATCAAAAGTCTTCGATTACTTGATTCCCGAAAAAAACCAGATAGTGTTGATGGGGGGTATGAGAAAATTAGTCATGGTCTACGGCATTTTGATTGGTGTACAGATGAGGATAGAATAAAATTGGATGTGTGTAGGTATGTCCTAAAATTTATCCAATGCTCTCACCGGCCCGAATGAAATTATAGCGACCATGGTTGTTTTCACTAACCCTAACGACAAATTTTTAAAGGTATACCAGTGAATACTTAAAAAGGGTAGTGATCAGTTTAAATGTTATCGAGATATAGGCTCAATGTATCTAGGCCGAATTTTTCCCGCCAGAATATACAGCTATATAGTATACTGCGAAACAAGTTATCTGCCTTAAACTGGATTCCAAATTAAATCTAAACTAGTGATAGAGTAATTACTAAAGCTCACTGTTATTAAAATAATAATCACTTTACAAATTATTGGCTTTTTATTCATCTTAAAATGATGAAAGTTGATCATACCACTTATAAATATATCAATATTATTGGAAGACAGGTTTAAGGAGTCCAAAGAGGGAAGGTGTGAGTGGGTATGAGTAATAAACTTGAACCACAGGCAAGCAACAGCCTACTGTGGGAGAGGACAAACCAGTTTCTAGCTGAAGAGGAAATTAGGAAAAGACGTTGGAAGTGGATAGGACATACATTACAGGAATCACCAAACTGCATCACGAGGCAAGCGCTAACTTGGAATCCTGAAGGGAAACGGAAAAGAGGAAGGCCGAAGAACATACTGAACCTAGAATTAGAAGCAGACATGAAAAGGATGAATAGTAACTGGAAAGGATTGGATAGGGAGTGCTGGTGGGTGTCCTATGCTCCTCCACGAGGAGGTAACAATCGTAAGTAGGTAAACAGGCATTTTACTATTATTCCGCCGACCCAACATGACCAAATGAAATGTTGAAACTATCTAGATTCCAATTTCGGAGGTTATTACGAATATAATTTATTATCTGATGTCATAGATGTCATAGTAGATATCATGAAAAATATGATTTTAATACCCCAAAAAACACTTGAAAATTACACAAATATTCACTCACTCTTGTTCAACTTCTTTAGTTGCTTCAGCTAGACGATGTTCAGAACAAGCAAGATTTGATTCTAAATAATGATTATCAGTACAAGGTGATAAATGCATCTTTAACAGGTTTGAATTTTCACATAGGTTAGCAGTATCATACTGGAGTGTTTCATTAAATGCCTCATTGGAAACCATAAATCTAGTTAATTGTTGACTAAGTAAATCTAGATCAGTTCGAATTTGAGGAAGACGCTCAGCTACCGACTAAAATAATAATAATAATAAAGTTAGATAAATGTTTCCCTAAGCAGATCACCTAACAGTCAAAACAGTCAACATACTTATTATCCATAAATCTAGTTATTTCTTGGATTTCAGCTTCGTAATGTGATTAATAAAAGGGAAGCAAGTATATCTACAGTTTGAGTAAGTTCCCGGACTAGTTACCACAAGCACATATAAAACAAGCATGACTGTCTACAATTATAATAAACTATTGCAACCGGTGAAAAAATTTAATTAATTAAGACCGTTCTCATATATGGCATTTTTAATACGTCAGGCTACATGACTAAATGATTATTTTATGAGGGAAACATGTTCATTGGTAGAGTTCCTGAGTTGATGTACTTGATGAATTTAAATAAAATCGGATTATATTAACTGTTTTCACGTAAACAATTATACAGTAAACTATTAAAAATTTTCATCGTGCAAAACGATACATCAGCAAACAGTATTGTTTTCAATCAGATATATTACACAATTCATCAAAGAAATAAAAAGTGCAAATTGATTGTTCAGTTTTAAATACATACGTAGTGAAGAAGAGATGCGTAAAACGTGAAGAGAAACACAGGGTAGAAAGAATTAATAAGATCGCCCATTACATTTTCTCTGAACAACACAGCGACAGGGGTATTACAAGATCCTTTTAGATACACACACTACGTTTGTTAGCTCGAACCACTGTATCTTGTACTATATGTCAAAGACAAGGTCGAAACTTGAACGCAAATCACTTTGAATGCTTCGATTCTGTCGAGCACATAATCACTATGGGAACAAGTGTGGTAGTACGCAACTGGGTATGAAATTTTAACTGATTCAGCAAACTACGAGAGATGCTTGCAAACTAATTGGCTGATTTATCTAGTAGTACGGCCATTATAGTTTGGTTGGTCTCATATTTTCATGTGTCGGAATAACTATTACTGTATATTAGAGTAAAGATTGATGACGATCTAAATGAAATCAATATTATTCTCTAAAATATGTTGTTCTAATTATTTATTAATCGAAACATTTTGTGATGAATATTTGTCAAATAACAACACAAAATACCAGTAAAATTTTATGATGAAACGCACCTTTAAATCTCGATGAGCTCTTTCCACCACTGTAACACGAAGACCATCTGGATCAGTTGAACTATTCAAATCATCAAGTTGTAATAGACCATGTACACGTACTGCACAACCTAGTAGACATAATTCACAATCCGTTAATATTTGATCAGTTTGTTCTAAACGGGCGATCCATGCGTCAGCATCAGCTAATCGACAAGAAAATTCATGACCAGTTAGTGCTAGTTCACTAGCTGCTCTATGTAGAGCATAAAGACTTGTACTCAACAATGTATCTTGTTCATTCAATGATCGTGATTGTAACTGACTATTGATATGTTCTTCTAATCCTGTACATTGAGCACGAACACGAGCTAAAGCATGAGACCATTCCTATGGCATAATTGTTTTTTGTTATTAGAAAAAAAAGAAGTGAAACGATATGTTAAAACTAGTTAAATAATAACTTCTTAATTGGTGAAAAATAATTTGTGTGAAGTGTCTATGGAGATTGCTGAATGTCATAGGTTATGTCACAGACTGAAATCAGTCAAATAATCAATGAAAATCGGTAGGAATGGACAACTGTTTTCCAATATGGGGCTCGTCACAAACTTGATCACATGGTCCTAGCAAGAATGCAAGTCACGTCCATCAAGTCTCTTAGCAATTGCTTGGTCTTTAGACCATTAGTGAGAATTCAATACTTTATATTTCGAGATATTACCCAACCATCTATCAATGCTTTGGTAAATAAATGTCTTACATACACCATGGTTAAAGTTCACTGGTTATCTATCTAAGTCTAGTTCTTGAAATAAATTGGGCAAACCTAATTTAAAATGGATGAAGTTCAAAACATAATGACCAATCTACTCTCATATGTCAGTGGATAGAATATAGGGGTTGATAGCTTACAATAAGTAATGAAATACGGATTACTGTTAGTTTTTTTCACTATCGTTCATGCATGATTTGTTGTTACATAAAAGAAATAATGTAATTTTATCTATGTGATAAATTAAAATGAATAAATCAAATTAATTTTCACATACACAAACAACATCGGATTTCTTAGAATACGTTATTCACCAATAATAAGTAGTATAAAGTTTAACCTCCAAATTTCTTAAAGGAAGTTTTATATGGCAAGTTAACAAATCAAAAGTACAAGGTCTATTATACCATATGAATATTGGGAGAAAAACAGTTAAATATTTGAAAGATAAGAAGGATTTTCCACATGGTAATGAAAAGGAAAATCTATCCAACCTGGGTTAAATCTTACATTTAAATTATTTATCATACAACACCAATCTTGTGTAATCCTTTACTTCAGATGAAGTTCATATATTAAATAAATTCAATATAGCCTGAGAGATCACACGCCTTTAACCACTCAATATGAAATACATCTCAAGATATTGCGATCAACTCATCCAAAATAACATTTTCTCTAAGCACTACCTGATAGACGGGATGTGTCAATGGTTAAGGAGTTCGACTTTCAAGCAATAAGTTGCAGGTTCGAACTCCATCCCATCTACTTCAGTCTGGGTAGCAGGGTGGTATCATTACCCTACACATTCATGGAGTAGCTGGAGACTCAGTATACGAATATGTAACTGGGAAATTAACTAACAAAAATTACCTAATCATTTAAATATTCCGTACTTTTAAAGATAATAATATATCAATGATCAACTGTATCTTCTTTCCAGTTGCTCATATATTTGGAGATTTTGTGAGATTCCACATGTATATAAAACATAAGCTCAATGACTTATCTACAATTTATTAATTAAATCGTGAAGTAATGAATGTATGAGTAAATCATTGGACTTGCAACCAGTTGGTTGTAAGTTCAGATGGCCCTCACTCACACAAAATAGTGTAATGTGAAGAAAAATCATGTAAATTAATCTGAAATCGGTTACTGAGTGCTATCAAGTAGAATGCATGAAAACGACAGCCGTAATGCATTATGTAAACACACAGATAATTGGATAGGAATTTAATAAAGTGAATACTTTGTTTAATTATTCAAATATAATATAGAAGAGATATAGAGGAAATTCATTTATGTATACATATGCTTGAAAATCGAGATAACGAGAGTTATTTTTTCTTAACAACACAGATTTACGGTATGTAGTTTTAGAGATTGTACTGACCGACAAACCGTACGTCCTGGATTCAATACACAGTGGGGTCATCGATGCGCACTTCTGAAAAAGTTTCATTTTAGGAGAAAATACCTGTTCAGTGCATCTTGGTTTTCAATGGTTTTCTAACCTAGGTTTCCTCATGATCTCAATAACTTGAGTTTTATTTATTCACATATAATTAATTAAATAACAGAGTATTTTATAATACACATAACAACACAGTGAGAAGAAAAAACTCCACAAGAGAAAAGTACATAAAAACAAAATTCTTTCATTTTTCTTTATACGAAAATACTCTCATGACGAGAAATATTTAATTTAAAATTATACATTTTATGATTATTATTTTTTCCAAATTTCAAGTATATTTTTGTAACAAGATACAGATTAGTTATTTTGTAAAAAAAAAATGTAATATGAAGTAGGTTTAATATAATTTTGCATCTAAATTATTTTAGTTAAAGTGTTTAGTACATTTCTCTTTTCCACCAAGTACATGTTTGTGTAGTTGGCTTTGAATCACGATGTGTGTTTTTTAAATGACTAGTGATATCACACGGATGACATATGTACTACATAGACAGAAGTTTGAACTATTAATCTACTGATTGAAAGCCGAATGTTTTAACTGTTGTATTATTGTTTATTGTGTTTAAATATAGACTGGAAATATACAGTCAAATGTCTTAAAAGCGTTGATCATACACAATGGAACCTCTAAGTAATTATAATTACTGTGTTAATAGTTGATAAAGCTATCAATCTTCGTCGACATTTGTTATTCAGTATTCATTCAGCAAAACGCTAATTATAAACCTCCAAGTTAAAGAAATAATTAAAGCTAATGAAAGTGGTAAAAAAAAAGACTGACCTTGTGATCTTTAATACGAACTTCCATATCTATTGATCTACCTGGTAAGGGTATTGAATTCGACTCCCTAAGACGTACTGTCAACGTACTCAACACTGTTCTCAGTTCATCGATAATTGAATAAATTTCTGATGATTTGGTCAATAAACCTTCATTACCAGTCTTGTCATCAGTAGTTTGAACACCATTCACCTGTTTAATGCAACTATTTTGAAAATCTAGAAAACGTTGCTTAAATTTCTCCACTTCTGTCGCTGGTACATTAGCTAGTTGCAATTCTAAACAATAACGTTCAGCATCACGATAAATTACCTGAATAAAAAACGTCAACATATGAAAAGGATAAACAGGTTCACTTACAATGTATTTTGGAAGAGAATTCAGTAATTTCCACTATAGTTTTTCATTAGATAATGAGATCAATTTTAAAAGAGCGCTGAAAAATTTCTATTACATTAAAACACAATTATATGAACACAGAAATGAAGGCATCATTGGAAAAATACGATTGGGAATGGCCGATTAATATGAACAGTTGTGTATGTAGTAAATTGGAATTCTTAACTAGAAAACATCAGATAACAGGATCTTCGGCTTATTTGGAGAAAAAGCAACTGCTGCACAACTTTAAGGCGAAATAACACAATTGGAATTTCACACAACAGCATGAGACAATGAGTGAATGAAAATGTACAATTAGTAATTAAGTTTATCAATACTAAATAATCCAGATTTATACTGATTCCAATAGGAGTCATGTCAACAGAGTAAATGACTTTAATTTCTAGCGATTTGGATTGTCCTGTCGTTGATATTTTGACGCGCTGCACAAGTAAGTGGGTATCTGAACTCTGTAGCTAAGTGGATAATAGGGTGGGGTTTGAAGAAAATGGCAATGGGTTCGAGTCTCCGAGAGAATCGTGACTATAGGATGCAGGTACATCTAACTGACAAGTCCCAAATACGACGAGACAGATGTCTTGATTTCAATGATGTCCATATTCCATCTATTTTGTATAAAAGGGTTTATGACTGATTTAAACATTTGTCGTGTTAAGTATCATTCAGAATAAGATTTCATAAAATTCTACAAATACTTTAAAGAAAATCATATACAAAGTTAATTAGACAATTATGCTGTAAAATCACTATCATTCTGAAAAATATTTAGTCTTATCAAGAAATCTGGCCATATTTTTTCTTTGGGGGGGGGTGAGAATTAAGGATTGTTATTAATTTTTCTGTTCTACATGAAGTATATTTTTGACTCAGCACTTGATAGTCTACATAGAAAGCACGAATTGAAAGCTTTATGAACTGATATCAATTACATAACGAATTAAGACACTAAGAGATATTAGATATATATTTTATTTTGGGATGAAACTCGATAGTAGTTTGTACTTATCAAGTCTTGCGATAAGAACAATAGCTCTCAACCAATGAATCGAATGGTCTGCACTTTTCAGTTTCATTTCAACGAAAAATGTCTACCTAGTTCCTAGCTTGGTTAATCTACTGGCTACAAGCTTTTAATTAAAACCTGAGGAAACCCATCTCAAATTAAATCATAACATAAGTACCAGATTATTGTAGAATTATTCTATAATCAGTATTTGGAATAACATAATAACACAACAACATAATAGAATAACGAATGAAAATTAAAACATGAACATCACAGCTGGATGGATATAAGTGTAAATGAGCATGTGAATTATTCTTTTCTTTAAAATTCAAATTCTTTTAGTTAAGACTTTACATGATATGAAAGATAAAGGGTTACACACCAAAAAAAACTTCGCGTTAAACATAATCATGTGGTTTTACCAATAATGGTAAGTAATGCAGAAGCGGTACATACAGAATGTGAGATATAGGAAACAGGGGAACTATTAAATAATAAGAATAATAATAGTAATAAGCGATTCATGTGAAGATATAGTGTTATTAATTTTAAAATATATGAGTATCATTATATTCATTGATAATAGAAGCCAATAACAGAATGTAGGTTATTGATATAACTGAGTGAAGTGACACGATAATAACGAACGAATTACATAGAATAACACATGAATAATCGATAACAACTGTTTTTAACTTAGTACTTTATATTTAACTGAGACATATGAATATAAACAAAAACAATAGCTGATCTGTGATTGTGAAGAATTGTAGTTTAGTTAAATGATAAGTATTTACTTGAAGGTTTAACCAATCTTAAATCATAATGAAACAAAATCGCTGTATCCTTCACACTGATAAGTTCAACAATAAACACACTATTATAATAGGATTGTTTATATCACATGTCCTAACAATATGACTGGAAATTTCAATGAAAGAAACTTCAATATTATTGACCAACAGCCTAAAATACTGTTGCATAAATAAGCCATTTTGTTTTAATATGATACTCGTGTTAACTGAGTACACCTATAGCCGAATAAGTGATGGTATTTTCAATGTGACTCGAAAATGAAACTTATTAATCCTATTTTCTAAACCACTCTATTGGGTTATAAGCAAAGATGGATAGTGGCTAGCAGTAGGATCCAGAACGCGCGTTTTGCCCTATTTGGGATTCGTCAGCTGGATGTATCTGCATTCGAGTTGTTCAGTCCTGGACTAGAATTAAGGCAATATCAATACAATGTGTATATATGCCAATAAAAGGCAGATCAATTGCAGTCCAAAACACCAATAGGAAGATCCAAGTAAACAATACCAAGTGAATTTAATCTATTGAGTGTTTAGAATTTTACGAATAATGTATTTAATTCTTATTTAGTGTTATATTTTGTTTTATTGGTAACTAGATGTTACGACTAACACAAAATGACAATTCAAAGATGATAACTTTATATGAATAAAAAAGATAACGAAACGAAAGATTTCATGGTTCAAGAGAAGACATTTTATTGCCTGTATGCATAATTCCAACTTATTAATTTAAAATTATGCATACAGTAAAAAGTAGCCAATAAAAGTAGGTGTCAATTACGAAGCGTTCGCACATTGCAAGGAATGGAATGATACTGAAAAGTGAAAGGTCACCAACAGAGATCCATTAATTTAAAGTCAGAGTTATAATCAATTCTTAAAAATGAACCAGCTTGACATTCAATAGTTCAAAACACCTAATTTACATATTTCTTTGTTTCGACCCGTAAATTACCGTAATTTTAATAGACCTAGTTTAATTATAAGAAAAAATTCCCATTTCATCAAAAAAATGTACCATTTTTTAATTGAATAGAATTTTTTGAAGGCAATTTTTACTAACCAACGAATTGATGATAACGAGGGGAGCAAAAGACAATTAATATGTCTTCTTTTTGAGATTTTACAATACCTTGAGCGGAATTAGACTCATGACCTTCAGGTGAGCATATCGACATACACACAAGGGCTCTTCCGTTATTATTTCTCTACAGTAGTTCAAACGTTTAGTGGTAAAAAGTATTTGATTGAGATCATGAACCGATTGATGTTAGACCATCACAATTGAAAACCTGGAAGCACTGGACGGCCGTTTCGTCTTATTGTGGGACTCCTCAGCTTCCAGGTTTTCAATTGTGATGGTCTAACATCAATCGGTTCATGATCTCAATCAAAAACTTAATAATCTCCACAACCCCTATACTAGTAAAAAGTATTGTTCATGCAATTTTAACACTAGACAACTGATTACATCAAAAAATAATTTTCTTGAAGGAAGCCGTTTATACATATAATACATAAGTGTTCAGTATGCACTCTTGATAGTGAAAATTAGAAACCGATCTTAGTAGAACAAGTAGAGAAAAATAGAAAGCACTGGATAGCTGTTTAGTATTAGTACAGGACACCTAAGCAGTACATATTCAAAACCTTACCTACGATCGAACTCAGAACCCTCAATTCTAAAGGCGAAAGCTTAAACTATAGGCAACTGAGTCGTCATCGAGTGGTTCACATGTCTAATTTTGATTGATCCGCAAAAAGTCTTCAACTATCTACCAATGCCATTAATACCTGACATGCGAAATGGTTAAACCCCACTAGTTACAGATTCTCATTGGAACCCCGGGGACTCTTTATCGAAATCAGTCACTTATTGAGGGCAGGGTTATTGTTACCATGTGGAGATAGTTTTAATTTTGAAAAAAAAGAAGTAATAGTTGACGTGAAGTATTTCTGTAGTTTAATAATTATTGGTTCCTCCCAGGTCTAATGTATACACTGATATAAACACATGAAGTTGACCTAATTTACTACAAAACAGACTGTAGGCAATGAAACAAATTGAAGTGAGAAAGAAATGACTAGTGAATTGTAAAAAATGAATTTAGGTGATAAATTATTATTTTCTCTTATCAATAAAATAAGTACGTACTTTCGTAACAACAATGGCAATTAAAAAACACACATAACCATTTATCAATATCAGAACAAACCCACCCACTAATCAATAGCATCTCAGTAATCAAGAATAATAGGGAAGCAACTCGCTTACACTTCTTTCACTTTGCTTAGTGATATAATAACGAAGACAAAATGGTGGTCATAACAGGTAACAAAAAATCAGTCCGATCAAACTATACTTATGCATCGTGGTGTGAATAAATGTAGGAGGAACTAATCACTCCAAGCAATGTTAGGTGGTCAGTGAATCGGCAGAAAGTTCTGGGTCTAGGTGTCGTAATGGTTGGTACTGGTCAGGAAAGAGTACTCGCAATTTCAGGGAAACTGATACTTCCTGCAAAATTTGAATCCTAATAATTTAGTATTACATGGAGACTGTAGTGTCTGTAATTCAACTACTATAACCACCAAGCTACCAACACATAAATAAAAATCGGAGAAATAATGAATGGAAAGGGTGAAGTTTAAAGTTTCAGCAAATAATTGTTTCAACTCCAAAACGATGTTATTCGAAATATTTTTTAATGAAATAATTGACATAAAATAGTTTATCTTACTTTTCGTATATCCATTTGTTGTGGAATATTATACTGAAGAGGTGCACCATCAATAAATTTAGACATTGTTACAGTTAATAAATGTCCATGTATTCGTAAATTCAATTCAGACCAACATGTTTTAAAATGTTGTAAAGTTGTAATAATACGTTTAGCTCGATCCATTGCTTCGCTACTAGGCCAACAAGGCAGAAAACATGTCAAAGGAACAGTTAATGTAGATCCATTAGCTGTACGAACCTATTAAATGAGAAAGAAAAGATAAACAGAGATGATATATATATATATATATATATATATATATATATATATATATATATATATAATCATAAAGGGGGAAAAATAGAATTTATTTCTATATAAATACTATTTAGAAGAAACAGACTATCTTTCGTCGGTTTGGACAGTTTTATAAGTCAAAATAAATGAGAATAAAAACGGAACGATAAAAAGCAATAAAAATATTTAATTTATATATACAATAAAGTATTTTTGTAGTAGAGATGATTAACTACAGCAAACAAAGTTTTCATATTCAATTACTCTTTTACGATTTAATGATGTATAACCTTTTAAGTTCCAATACTATCATAATAAAAGCAACTGTGAATTGACTGAAGCTATGGAGGTTGAATTTTCTTTTGACAAGTGATCAACTTAGATATACAGACAGTAAAACAGTGTACTGCGACAACACTAAGAAGAAGTATGGTATTTTAGACTGAAATGAACATGGTAAGAGTAGCGAACACATGTTTTCTATCTTTAGAATATGAAACAATGCAAAAAAAAATCGAGAATTTGTATCAGTTATAATTTTAAGCGTGAAGAATGAATTAGTGAAGTATCCGATTAAATAGTCCCCATTTCGTGACATAGGTGATATGAAGCGAAATGTATATGATCATTAATGCTGAAACAGAATATGTATTTAGTATCTTGTAGGAAAAAAGAGTAATCAGGTGAGATTATGTAATTGATTAACTTACCTGAAGCTTATGATTTTCTGGATTTTCCAATATTATGAAAAAATCACCTTTATCAAAATAACCTGTATTGTTGCCGACTGGCCAAAATATTGGCTCTATAATACTACTAATACTTGCGTTTGCAATTGATAAATGACTTGTATTGGCGGAATTAACGATTGATACATCACCGGAATAGGATTGATTATCGGAGAAATAATCTTTCGGTTGGAATGAGCATAGAACACGTATACGTCGACCAATCAAAGTTGTTGAACTGTCTCGTGCATCCACGTGACTTGGTATTGGTGGGATAATTTCTTGACTTATGTCTACTAATTGAAATATAAATGACTCTTGACCAATTACACGAGTATGAAGTTCCTGTGGAATAGTGTTGAGAGAGAGAGGGAGAAAGAAGAGAAACATCTGAGATAAATGGATCAAGAGTGATAAAAAAATTATTTGTTCATTATTTTTTGGGGGAAATAAGCGTTTCATAGAAAATTCAATTTGTCTTAAAATTCGAATAATTCACTAATGAATGATACTGTATAGATGCGGTGAAAAACAACAACTAATCCCATTTAAAAAATTGAGATGATCTATTTCATTGTTTCAAATCACGGTGCAACATTAATATGAGCACCTAATCTTATTTTTCGGCTAATACATTAGTTGATTAGATCATTAAACAAACAGATAATATTTAAAACCAATATTACATCAGTTTTTACTTCTGAAACCCATTTATATGGGCAAATTAATTAACTCCCCTATTGGATTATTCAGTTATTATCCTTATTTAGTATCTAAATGCAAACTATAGTAGATACAAAGAATAATTTAGATTGATAATGATAATTAAAATAATATGAAATGGTGATGACCTGAAGATCTCGCTGGAACAATAGATCATATTCATTTTATTTTCATTGCTCTCTCTCTCTCCTTAAGTAGTCCAATAGTAGTAAATTTTAATATAATAATTATTTACAATTTTATATCATTTTTATTATTTGTTATGTATACAAATGAAACTGGTTGACTGATTGAAATTATTTTTTTTTTAGAATAAGTAATTTTATTTTGACACATTCACTAACGAAATCATGTTATAACTGAAGACAAGTAGTTATTAAAAATTTCTGTAGTATAATAAATACAGTATTAAGTGATTCTCATTTCTGAATTCAATAATAAAAAATGAATATGATTAGTCAATGTACTCAACAGTACCCCTAGTAAGAAAATGTACTTCAAAATAGAATTCATATCAGGAGAATATATGAGTTTGAATCAGTCATTAAACACAACAAATATAAATAATCAATTAAACAAGTGAATGATGGAGTTCCGACTTGTAGGAGGTAATACAGTTGACAAAAATGGAATTGACTGGTCGTTGCGATATATTACGAACTCATTGAGACTGGTAATTTCGATATTGAAAGCCAGTTCAGTACTTCTAGATATTGAACATTACTATATGACTTAAGTGTCCTGGGTTCGACCCCACATAGGGTCGTGAATGAACACTATAGAGGAGTCTCATATTAGGATGAAACAGTAACCAAGTATTTCATGGTTTGTAATAACTTTCTAACTAAGAGAAACACTTAATTAAAACTATTATATTCAAATCTAGTCGACCAGATCTAAACACAATCCCGGTTATCTTTAGTCATACACAGCTAATCGACATAACCAATCATCCAATATATACATTTTTAGATCCAAAAACAGTAGTAATAACTGAATATCGTTTTAAAAAATGTCGTATTACGTCTATCATATCTTATTTGCAACATTTCATTTACACTTTTCTTTGCTAAAAAAAGAAAATGTAATTTAGATTGTTACTAAACTATTATGTTTACAACATGTTCTGATCAAATTCATTGCAAAAAGTATGCTAAACTTCATTTCTATCTTTCTATTTTCTAAAATTCTTTAGATTGTAAGCAAATGATGAGAGAATTTAATAAAATAAAAGATTAATTCATATTATTTTACTATTCAGCATATTGTTCTATCTTTTCTAAGTTATCATGGAATATTGACTTTATTTTGTTTCGCTTGTTGAACTGTGACCAATTTACATTATACAATTAAAATAATCAATATTATTGTTTAAGTTGACATGTAATATGATTGGTGTATTGTAAACTAGACAATTAAAGGAATTAACAATGATCAACATTGTGTACAATCAATTACAAAAGTACTATAAAGAAAGAATCATGAAAATGAATGATAATCGGTTAATTTTATTGAATTAGATAGTTGGTTTTCAATGTGTCAATCAACATTAATCTTATTGATTATATAGATTTAGAAGATAGATTAATCTTGAAGCCTGTATGCTTATTTTAAATGATGAGAAAATATCAATTTTGTAGCTATGAGAATGTGACTAAATTGTATAAAGCATTAACCTATCAACGACTTGGGTATTAGTTTGAAAAAAAATATGTTTAACCTACTGTATGTTCGACAGTCGGGTGATAGCTTCAGGAATCATTTAAGGATTTTTTTTCGAGAAAATAAAACAACTAAAAAGAGGAAGCAATGGATTCCTCAACTGATCAGTTCTAAAGAAAAACGGGACGATAAATCATATATCTGGACAGATATATATAAGCATATTTGACTTTAAACTTTTGCTTCACCAAGGGATCTATTTTTCTTAAGCATTTTCAAGTTACGTAAATCGTTAAGGGTCCCTTAAAAATGTTTTAAAACTTTATTGAATGATTGTCATTAAATTTTTAATAACCATTCTACATAACAGTGTTAGGATATGTGTTTATAATGAGGATGCATTGTTAGGCCAACATAACGTGCTCTTTCCAAACGTATATCCAAACACAGTTCACCATGATTATTGAATAGTGAATGAAAATTAGTCAATAGCTTGATTGGTGAACATTTAGTCAGTTCTGGTGATCGATCACCACAATAATCCTCAGTAGAAAAAGTTAGTATGGAAATAGAACAAGCAAACTTCAATCGATTCATTTAAGAAATGAGTCAAAATCCAATAATTTGTAGTAGTGATTATGATAAAGTCTGTTACGTAAACAGTAATTATTCACTTCTACTCACTTGTAATTGTTTGAGAAGAGTTTCACCTTGTTCAGTTGTTGTTGCATTTAACGTTGATTCATAAAGAGAACGTAATTCTTCTAATGATGTAGTTAGTAATAATTCACATTGTTCAACATCATTGAAAAAACTTTGAAATCGTGCACTCTGTTCAATATGTGCTTCAAAACAATAGGTTAATTGTAATAACCAAGCCCAATGACGTTCCAAAGCATTTAGATAAGTCTAAAAGTGAAATATTTTAACGAAAAAACTAAGAATCGTAAAAGTAATGGTATAACAAATACGAGTGAGATTTAAGGAGGCTACTAATTTCATCTAACAATAAAAAAAGTTTTATAGTCAGCATTATTGTATCGTAAATGCCATATCATGCATAATAGTGAAAAAAATTGAAGGAAAATCGTAACATTTCTTTTAATAACAAAACAAATAAGTAGTAGAGTTGTAGGAAGCCTAAAAATTAATCGATAGCAAAAAACGGATACAGAGAAAATATAGATTTTGGTTAATAACAGAAACCAAGATGTGTGTTTTGTCCTATTTACAATTCGTCTGTTCAATGTATCTTCGCCTATGTATTGGTATACACAATGAAACTCGAACTTAGCACCTATCATTTCAAACGTTGATGCGTCACGCAATAAGCTATCGAGTCCCGATACCCACTAGCTTGTTGAGTGGGTATGAAGTTATTTGTATAGATTTGTAATTTCTCATTGTTGATACATTACAAAGGAGATTGCTCAAAATTGGTTCTCAACATTAACAACGAAGAATTAAAAAGCCTTACTAACAGAGAATATAGCTTGAAAAGAACAATTGAAAGTGAAGAGTTTGGAAGGAATAACAAAAAAATGGAGATCTATAGAGAGAAGTAAAGAACGAATCATGTTGGCTACAGTAGTCAACAATAAGCGTTGTGTTGACTCGTGGATCACAATCAGGAAGATTACAAACCCCCCACATGGTTCGGTTAACGAGTTCATGCGTGAAGTACCTCATTCCAAAAGAAAAGTAACTATATGTATAAGTCTATGTAACAAACCATAACGAGGATACCGAATACAATGTCCAGACAAGATATTGATAATAAATATTTTAAGTTGAAAGAAATATTACTATTGAAAAAAATAAGCTGCGTAAAACACAAGAAATAACTGAATAGTTGTTTTGGTTTTCAAACTAAAACTCTGTGAAATAGTACAAAAATAATAATAATAATAATAATATGTAATGTACAACCACTGAATAAGCAGCTCTTCAGTTAACTTGTTACTCAAACTCAAGTAAGCATTTCTAAACATGGATCTATAACTTAATGGTTGAAAGCCAAGTGGTTTGATCATTAAAACCACCGCACCAGTCTGTATTATCAATAATCTATTGATATTTTGGCAACAACTGAAAATTACCTCAAATGTAATATATACAGACAGACTAACGATAGATCCAGTACTTACCTGTACAAGATCAGTTACATCATAATTTTCCAATTGGATAGATGAGCCTAATACACTGAGTTCACTGTAGACAATTTCTTTTTCATGTATCTCATGCATAAGTTTCTAGAATTCGGAAGAAATAAGCATATAAAATACTTATTATAGCCAATATATTTGTTCAATAAAAATATCTCTATACAATTATATGCAGTAGAAAAAATCAGCCAGAAATATTTATGAAGATACGTCAGATTAATCTCTGAAATACTTAAGAAAAATATGTTTGCATGTTCACGCCGTTATGTTTGAGGAAGAGGTTGAAATGCTAGATTTTTTTCCTAGAAAGGAAACAATAACATAAAGATGTATTAAAAAAAACTAATTTTGTAGAAACTGATGAATTGGGATATATACATTGATACAGTCAGTCATAAAAACCTATCCTTCATAAGGAAGCATATGTCTGATGTCTCGAGCGAAAGTATCTTTTGTTGATTGGTGAGTGGATTGAGGACGAGGATATTCGACTACACTAAATATGATTCAAATTTTATATTGTTTTCATCTTCACTTATTGACAGCATTTTAGTATGTGTTAATAAACTCTCGTTTTGGTTTTTATTTGGTAATTGACAGTTAGTTGAATAATTGAGTCAAATGTATTATGATTTAATGAGTCTATTGATCTAACATTCAGGGTAATGAGCTAATGCTCAGTGCATGGTCAAGAGAAAAATATTTTTCCCCTCATAAAAATAACACGGACGGCTAACTTAGATTATATGAAAATAAATGTCTTGTGAATGGGCTTTTTCAAAAGATTTGTAACTATTTTATCAGCAATATCTATCAAAACCTCAAGATTTATCAACAGTATGTTTCTTGAATTCATAAATATGATTTTGCAAACTGTTACATATTTTAATTAGCACAATATAGTTGAAATCTGGTTTCTACAAAAGATGATCTTATGATAAACAGCTGTTTCATTAAGCAATCTAGTGAACACATTTTACGATAGTGTGAATATGTGTAACTGAAAAGGGTTTTCCTCGTTCATTGAACTCAAATATAGAAGTTTTACAGTTGTGCAAAATTCCTAGTTGCTTTATTTATATAATTATCAATCAAAAATGTAATTGTGTATTACACTGTGATACGAATAATCAGGAAGAAAACAATGAAGTTGACGATGACAGATACAATAACGACAATTAGGAGAGAATTATATATATGTATTGAACGTTCCTCGACTTCTCTAAGCAAGATAAACTTGTACTGTTGACAGTAATTGAAATTTTATCATTGAAATTCATTTTTAAAGAAGAGATCATAAATATAATAAAGTTCAAGATTCCTCGAAGAAATGGGGATAATACTGCGAAGAGTAACCATACTAAACTATAGACAGAGTTCTAGGTAGGAATGATACAATCAAAACGAACGCTCGTTTTAAAAATTACACCACACATTGTTTTGAATATCAAAAGCTTCAGACTACGAAGTATTATAATCAGACTGGGATAAAAAATTGAAGATGATTCTCATAAATAACCTACAGACTCATATTTTTTTCGCTTAAATATGGACTCATCAGGAAGTTAGTCCAATTAATTGTTAGCCATGTTATTATTTAGCAACTATAATGTAACTTGTGAAATATATTGGTAATCGCTCTACATATTTCTGATAGTGTAGTTTACGAGTATAAATTTTATAAGCACTACATAATTCAACTGTTTCAACCTATTCAGATCTAAACATTCTGGTGGTAATTGAAACTCAACCAAAAAAAAGTGAAAAGGAACAGTTTGTTCAGTATGTTATTCACTTGGAGTTTCATTTAACAATTTTATATCTAATCATAAGCACCTCATATGAGAATTTATTATTTCAATACAATAATTCCAATTATAATCAATGAGATCTAAAACAAAACAAAAAAACAACGTGCATTCCTTAAATTTCAATTCTATGAAAGTCAATAATCCATACTGTCCTTACTAAAGATATTTTCAAGGGACTATGTATAAAATGCAAATAGAGATCGATAGGATCGACATTTTTAATCGAAGAGAGAGCGGAGATTAAACACTGACAACAGATAATAATAATGGTAATAATAATAATAATAATAATAATAATAATAATAATAACATCAATAAAGGGGTGAATGAGGAAGAATAGGACGAGATATGAAAAACAGTGACCTATCTATTAGAAATGTGAATGCATTATACACAAAGAATGATTTAATAGATTTTTTAATCAGAAAAATAACGGTAATAAGTAGAAATGTTTATAAAAGCAGTTTAATTGTGTATTTTTGTTTTCTTTTTTTACTTTTTAAAACATCTATACACATAAGTACGTATATACATGTACTTCGAATAAATAGTTAGATGAATCTATGATGGTATAGATAAATGAAAGTGTTGCGAAAGCATAAAATAAGTAAACAATAACAGGTACCGGTAACTAATATGTTTAGTTCGGTACTTTTAACATGATTATAAAAAGCAAGTGAATTGACAATAAGCCATAAAAAGTGTTATCGGCTTTTAACTTGAAAATATTTAACATTCACAACATGCTTATATTTAGATTTGACAAATAAAGATTACATTTCTTTATATTCAATTTTTTGTGAAGTAAATCATATCACACTAAAAGACAGTTTACAATTATGACATGCCGGTGTAGCAATAATTACACACTGTACAGAGTATAAAACTACACAATTTTTTTTTAACCTTAAGTTAATCATCATTAAAGTGATAAATAACTTGTAGGTGTATAGACTACGATAAGAAATCGAATGGAACAATTTAATACCTAGTAAAATATAGATAATTATATTGAGAAGAAACAAACACAAACTCAACGCATTGATTGAATGACAAGATAGAAAACATACATAAAAAAGAGAACAAAATTCAGTTAGAAAGTGCTTCAGATCACAAGGTTGTATGTAACATCGATCGATCGATCGGTTCAACAATCAATTATTTCACTCATTAAACAAATATGCTTGTACACACAGTAAAAAAAACGTGTAAGAAGCATGAAAGCAATTGACATAAATTTATGTTTCTTTTTCATTCACGATAAATCACTTTGAACTTATAATTCAATAAATGAATACACGTTTATGCACTCGGTTTGGAGTTATACTTTTTAAAATTCTTATAAAGATTATCTATATCAAATGGCAATTAAAAACTGAATTCGGTAGGACAGATCCTGAGCATACTAATAATCCATTGGTTGAAAGATAAATAATGTAATTAGTCTAGTGCTATTAGATGTGTGAGTGCCTTTCACTTCCAGGTTGTCCATACTATAAAAGGGTACTTCTTCTTGAAGTTTCTGAAAAGTAGTGGTTTCCGAAAATTGTCATTGCGATCGCGGAATTCAGGGAACAAATACTCGAAACCGGTCACGCACTACCGTTATTCGAGTAGTTCCTGGTGTGTTTTAAACGGATTACTGGTGGCAAACATATCCGTGGGGCAAAGTGAGCGTACATTTTTTTAGAGTTGGAATTTTTTTACACTTTCCTTCTTTTGTAAAGAAGAAAACTGGATGGAAATGCAGGTTTTTCGTACTCGTTAATTGTTAATGCTCTTTCTACTTAGTGGAATTTTGTGAAAAAGTTAACTTTAAGAAAAGATTATTTTAAATTAGAATGAATAATATCAAAGTTCTTTTGAGTATAATGTTGATTGACGGTGCAGAAAATGCTACCGAGTGACAATGTATTCAATATTAAGTGTGAAATGTAAAGTGATTGGACATGGACCATCTTTTTTAGCGTTGAACAAAGTGTTTCCAAGGTCCCATAGTACTGATGCTTAATGTCACGAGAACTACATCTCTTTAGCTTACAATTGAATTTGTTTTCAAACATCAATGAATAATGAACTTGATGAAATGGTATCACAGAGAGTAAACATTTATGTATTCGGTTCACAATTGATAGAATAATTCTGATAAATTACACCGATTTTTAAATGTCATATGATTACTAGTCTCCATGATCACAATTATATACATATGTAAACATATGGAAATTTAATGTAAAGCAAAAAAATCGATCAATTATACAAACAACCCACTTGAAAATCAATTCGAATACGATCTAGTTCATTATGATAAATTTCAGTCCAATCTCGAGTCACCTCGAATGATTCATGTTCCCTTAGCCAAATTAATTCATTATAGGCACGTTCTACAAATTCCAATAATGACTTCGACATATTTCGACGTTTTAATGAAGCTTCCTAATAAATATTGTAAATAAATTGCGATATTTAAAATAGAAATGAGTAAAATCTAGGACAAGAAGAAAATAGCGAGGAAATTATTCAGTTATAACGGATTCAACTAAATCAGTTTACGAGACAACAAAATGTCTTACTATGATACAGACATTGAAATTTCAAATTTAGCTAGTTAATTAAATAACTACGGTCATTTTTATTTTTAAAAATAATGTATAAAAAGTGATTAATTCGTTCAGAAGCTATTTTGATAGTTCAACCACAGGTTCAATAAATCTGACTCTTATAAGGTATCTTAGTAAAGATATAACAGTACTATAATAGTTATTCAATTAAATGTTATCGATTGTTCTCAGTAGTTATTAGAGTGAAAACTCATGAGTATTGAGTTTTATGATTTCGATCAAGTCCAACGTATACAGTACAGTATTCATTAAGGAGTAAGGACTACAGACATAGTTAAATATAATTCAGTAGCCAAGTGAAGAACTTTCTTACTGAATTTTATTAAAGATTTTATTAGAATGCAGTATGATCGAATTCATATATTAAAAAAATATTCGTTGGAAAATAAAATAAAACACACGATTATTACAGCTTATCTAATATTTATCTGAAGTGCCTAAGATACGTGTTAAGCACTCATAATCACCGTTTATGTTAACGTACAATACTGGTCGGCATAAAATTGGGTTGGAAGAAGGCTATTGGCGGGTAAATTAAAACGTAACATTAATATATGAAGTCACTGACTATTAGACTGTGCTGCGTGCAGACCGATTAATATGAACATTAGCAGTGCTAGACCTTAAGTGATACGGTTACACAAGTGCAGATGTATATATCCTAAATCTTGCTCTTAAATCATGGGTTCCAATAATATTTAATGATATTTATAGCCTTCTTTCAACACTCCACAACAAAGTTAAGTCTTAATATAAATGATATCACCAGTATTTCGGCTAAATTTTTATACATCATGTCAATTTACGTTTCCTGTATTGATATAGTGAAGTAATTTGGACCGATATAAAGTTGTGTCCGGTTCTAACGTTGCTTTGACTGTCTGACTAATTCAATTCATAAATATTTATTAAATCTATCTGTATGTGTAAACATATATTGATGAGTTACTATGAATAAAGATAATTCACTGATTTACTGTTATAGCAAGAAAATAATAATCATAATAGATAAAATAGAAAATGTTTCTACCGATTACCATTAATTGTTGATAATTTTGTTCAAGTATTTGAAGTGATTCATTAAGAACTTGTTTCTCTTCTTTTGATCGTGTCGGAAGCTATTTAGGCAGAGAACAAAAATTATGTGACTAATGTAATTGATAATCGATCGGAAATGAAACACATCGAGTTTTAAAAAGACTAAATAGGAATTAGGTTTATCCGAAAGAATTCTAGAAAATAAATTTGTTTTCTCAAGTTCGAACCACTTAAAACATACAGGTACAAAGGTTAATAACGATATCGAAACTGAAGTAAGTGTACGATAGTAACTTAGTGGTTAAAGCACTAGACTTGCAATTTGTGAGTTATAGGTTTGATTGGACCCTGATACACGTATACGTAAGTTTAAAAAGCATAGTGGTGTCGTTAGCCCTAACACAGCGTTCAGCACAGAGCCAACAACATAAATCCCTATTGGATAAGTGAGTTACATTACTAGAGAGAATAAGAAGTAAAACTAACAGATAATTTTGAGATCAATTACCCACAGTGATTTGTAGTCAAATTACAATGATTAATTATGAAATATTGAATTGGAAATTAATCAAACAGACTTTACTTTTCAGATAACGATACATTCGATTAACGTGAAAAGTGGGTAAAATATGTACCGGTTCAAGTTACTGTACTCCATATAAACAAGCAAAAAAGGAATTTATATAAATGACTGCAAAAACATAAAAATGGTCAATAAAATGAGACAGAGAATAGATGTGTCTGTATACAGGTATGATCGACTTTAATCTACATAATGAAATTAGATCATGAGCTATCGGTTGTTCTCTTGGAATAAAATATGAACAATTTTTTGACACGACTGAGACTGATAAATTCATCGATTATTTCTAGTCCTCAATCAGGCCATCCTTAATATCCTTCCAACTTCTAGGTAGTATAGCATATTGATCTTAGTAGTTTCTCAACACAAACTAAATAATTTATCGTTTAACTTGTGTGAATCTACATATTATTTACTCAGTTATCCTATTTAGAGTAAAGGCTATCTAGGACGAAGCGGTTGGGATAATCATGTCCTTTTAGGTAGAAGGTTGTCAGGGTGTGATGTGTAAACGGTTTAATTCTAGAATAATAAGTCAAAAAGTTAAAAAAAAACAGAAAAAAATAAAACAAAATAAATAATAACCTTTTGTTGATTAGCTTTGCATCGATCGATTTCGTTCTTAAAGTTCAACACTTCTCGATGAAATTGTTCATGACGCCTAGTAGCTTCTTCTACGGCTGAAAAAATGAGTACAGTAATATTAATAAGAAGTGAGACTTATTAACCAGATGCAGGTTGTTTTTACTTGATTTTAATGCACATATTTATACGTGGGGGCATACGAAACTACTAGCCGGATGCTTGAACCGAAGTAGGAGTTCGAACCCGTAGCATCGGGGATTAATGTTTATGTGGTTAAATCGTTAACTATTGTCCCAAAAAGATATGGCATTAATATCAATAAGATTGATGATAACAGTGGTTTAAAGTGTGATAAATAATTACATACGACTTACTTTGCACGAGTAATGAAACTAATTGTGTTTAATGCCATTCTCTAATTCATTAAAATAATTTCATTTGTATATGTTGGTGTATTATTACAGAAACAAGTGTTAAGGCTCTAGCGTTCCTTGTAAATGTGACAGAGATATCGACACAGCGAGGCATAGTTATTATCAACCAATGATAATACACTCAAGTCGCGTGACTCACTACTACGTCTTCTATTTGTACAAACATAATAATGACCAAGCTACAAACACATAAATATACATTCAAACCCTTGTATATTTTCTTTGGCACAGTTAATACGTATTGATTTAAGGGGTTTAATCTGAAATGTTAACGTCCTTATTGAAACCAGCTAGTATCACACGCCACTAAATAGCTTTAGATATAATCTGATAAACAGATAACGATAGAAATTATAAATTAATACAGTCAGATAGCATTTAAACTCATGTGCAGAAGGAAAGTTTTTAGGCTACTACACAGAAGAAAATTAGATGGTATAAAATTGAACTGAAGATTGATGACAGCCATCAGGAAGATAGTGTTAAGCACCCAAACTTATCAGTTCTCAGAGGGTTAAGCTAACAAATCCACATAAACTTGTATCTCGCATAAATTATTTCTCCACAATTAGTTGTGTTGACCAGTTTACATATGCGTATGAGTAAATATGAATGCATTGGAAGGAGTAAACAAGCTGTGCAGTTGAGGTTGCTGAGACACATAGCAAAAACGCCTGAAACAGTTAGGGTCCTAAGGTAGAAAATCATGTTCCCTTAATATCCGAACGTACAACGGAAACGGGTAACCGTATAGACTTAGCTTGAGATTTATCAGTAATGTACATCAACGACGCTGCAAAGAATCTGATCCTGGTAACGCGTTGCGCAAGATACTATGGAATAACAGTATAGGTGGATTGTGGGACTGTGTAAGGAATTTAATATAGTGCGATATATGTTGCACGCCGGGGAATGGAGATAGACATGAGAAAAATGAACAAGAAAAGAAGGTCCAGGACAGAGTGGGTTGGAGAATGCTGGTCGGCGGCCTATGCTCTATTAGAAGTAACAGGCGAAAGTAAGTAAGTAAGTAAGTAAGATATATGTTGCACAGTCTAACCCATCAGACAAGATAAGCTAAACTCAGATAACGAACACACTATGTCTAGATAGTGAATTAACACAATGAGGACGTATAGATGTATAAAAACTAGCAAGTTCTAGTATCGTTATTTAGTTTTCTATCTTACAACTATTGATAGAATAAATCAATAACAGTAAATTGAATCACAATACAGACTATATCACAAATATTCCTAGATAATTTTGATATTATGCAATAGTGAAAAAATGCTGTTCAAGCCCCAATCATATGTAAAACTATAAATTCTAATTGTTTCTAATCATCAACACAACAGAGAAGTGGCGCGAAAAAAAATCTTACATTTTCGATTTGCTCCATAGGATGCAGTTTGTACAGTGTGAGAATGTTCCATAATCCATTGTAAGCATTGTTCGATTGGACTAATTAATTTACCTTGAATAAGGTGAGTGTTTTCCAAAATGGTACCATTTTTAAGAGATGTGAATGTAGAGTGACTCGACATGGTCATAGATGTTGAACAAACAGAACTAGAGACGACACTGGGTGGTGATAATACCGTTGAAGAAGATGTAAATTCTCGATATAAACGTTGAAGATCTAAGAATTTCTGGTGTAATGTACAGACACTGGAAAAGAATAAGAAATTTCAAAATAGTTGTGAAGTTCAAGAAAGTTAATCGGAAGAATAAGAAATCATGTAATGGAAAGCTAAAATGATTAAAGATTACTTTGAATGAGGAACCCCAAATACAAGCGTGTCAATTTGATTTTAGTCTGGACTATTCCATCAAAGCGTAATGCAACTACCCACCGATGACAGTAGGATAGGTGATATCATTTGAATCATATAGAAAATATAACAGAATCATCCTTTTGACAATTTGTAGCTGACATCAAACTATGATATAGATTAATTTCCAAATTGAACAAAAACTTCAAAAGAACTTATTTATAACTAAAAGTAATTTTGAAAGGTTACATTTACAAAAATTCCAAATGAATTGAAGAATCAACGATCAATCAACAGATTATTGGATGTCTATTCAATTTCATTTAGAGAATTTGAAACACCATTTTCTTTTTTATTTAGAGTTTTCAAATATTATATCACTGTCATGTTGTAAACTTAGACTTTATTTAATAAAGCAAATAATTTTTTTACAAGAAATTAACAAATATTTCTGTTTTAATCAGGATCTTCGTATCAATAAGACTTATACAGCTCCAGATAGTAGTGAAATTAGGCTAAATCAGGTCTCATGACATGAGCATTATACCATTCAGTTATCAAGTCAGTGTGTACATTTTTAACTTAGTCTATTTATGATTTTTTTTTTCTAAAAAACATTTTATTCATTAGTTACCGAATAAATTGATTGTGCTGATTACAGTTTCCTACTAAAAATTCGTTTACCGAAATTAATCAGTGATAAATTTCTTTGTTTCTATAGTAAATTTATTGACATTTTTAAATTTTCATAGTTTAAGTTATTCATTTCTCTTAATTAAATATCTATTTAAAACTAAGAAGCACTGGACAGCTGTTTCATCTTGATATGAGACTCTTCCGCAATGAACATCCCTAGAACCTAGAACTATCAGTCTCGCACGAGAGTTCTAAACCTTTAGGCCACTGAGCCAGCATCCAGTGATGCAAATGTCTAACGTCAATCAATTTGCGACATTGCGTGACCATTTTCCATCCTCTGTAGTGGATAAATGTCTCACGTAGTGGTCTAAAGTTTAGGCGCTCGCGCGCTAGACTAATGGTTCTAGGTTCGATCCAGTATGGGGCGCTCGTTGCTGGAGAGTTCCATAATAGGAATAAACAGCTGCCCAATGCTTTCTGGTTTCCAATGATTGTCTAACTGAAAGGAACGAATGATTTAATTATTTATTTCAAGACGATAGATGAGGATATTCTTTCGTGTCAGAGACCAAAACACCTTCAACATGTATTTATTTATTTCTATACTTCTATGCAATTATGAAATATAGTATTGGAGTTATTATTAACAACAATATAATGAGTGAAAAAGAATAAATTTAATAATCTTTACTGTTTCCATTTAAAATTATTCATTCTAAATTATGTATATTATGCATAGGTGTATGAACATAAGATTATGGTAAGGATAGTGTATAGATAGGCAAACGTAAAACGTATGTATGTAATAGAGTATATACTAATTTACTGGTAATATCATGTGACGATGATACTGATAAGCAGCGGTAACAAACACAGTATGATCAGCCATATATATATATATATATATATATGTATATATATATATATATATATATAATATGTTAGGTAACAGGCATGCATATTTGACAATTTAACATTACATGAAATAGACTATAAAAGAAAGGAATGGGAGATATGAACGTAAGGCATAATATAAACCATTAATAAATCGGGTAAATCTCAATCGATTTGTTATAATACAGTAGGAAATCAATGGTGGATAAATGAGTTTAAATTACTGGGTTCATAAAAAGACTCGAACATTATTATTAATTGGTGTATTGAGTGAGTGAGCATATTGTTCGGTTTAGGCATTAAACAAGCCACCTTCACGTTAACCTGTACAAAACTGTTATTTCATCAATTGGGAAGTATCGAGATAATATTGTTAAACCTAAAAGTAAGTTTAGGCACAAAAATTAGAGATGGTTTATATGGTTGCGATAACCCTTGGAATTCTGGAAAATATGCTGATATTAATAGCGATTTCTGTTGGATATTTAGGTTCCTGAAAAATTTTAAAGGTCACTGGTTTGGCAAGAGTTGTTCGAATGTTTTCTAGCTTCTTTGACTGTGACTTGGATAATTATTAACATCTAATAAAATCTACAAGATATGAAATAGTAATAATGTACTACTGGAGTCTTCAGTATCAACTAAAATTTTCCAGTTGGATAAGAACATTACAGGTAAATTAATATCTCTATCCTTTTGTTTAATTTGATAGACTGAAATTAATCAGTAAAAAGTCCTAAATCTTCAGAATTCATCAGCAAGGTATGTATAGAACTATAATCGAAACGTACTATTGTATGACATTCCGCTTTCACGTATCATATTTACTAATAATCTATCATAAATCAATATACACAAGTGGTTAATGATACACTTGTCTAAATGCTACAATGAACAAGGTAGTTTGACGCATTACGGACGAAGTTTTCTAAGCTGTTTATATCTAAAATCGAACAAACACCCAGTGAAAGTCTAATGTATTATACATTGAAAGTAAAATTTTACATAATCACCATATACGAGTCATACTTTTATGTGAAAGCTACCAGTATTACTCATTAGCTGTTCATATGCTATGTTTGAAGAGATTACTCGTTCACCTAATCTGCGAACGGAACGAAGACTCAGTGATACAATGACCAGATAAGCTAATTATTCCGAAGCGTATCAACCCTGCTGACTAGAGAGAGAAGTCCGAGTTCAGAACAGGGAAATATATTCCACAAGTAGTCAGAAGCACGAACAACAACCACAATGTCCTTGGAAAACGTTAAAAAACAGCATATTAAAAGAGACAACGAACCAATAGCATTTAAGGTACTCCCAAGTGAGAAATACGATATAGTGAAAATGGGTGCTTGTGGTGTGAAAACAAGAGGTTTAAATTTTAAAATAGAATTACAAAAATAAGGCATTTACCAAGTGAGTTCTGGGGATCTAACATTACCAACATCATACGTAAAAATAAGTGGATCAAGGTTCGAAGTAGCAACTCACTAGCTGAAATTCAAGTAGTTTAACTATTAAACTACTGTAACTAAAAGAGTGAGATAAAAAAATATTAGATATTTTAAAATCCGGTGTTCGTACGGGTTCGGTGTGTAGAGTTGACATTTTGACATAATTTATGACCAATATACGATGTAAAACGATAACATGGCAATCGACAATCCATTTATTTAATGTCATAATTGAGTTACATAAACAAAAATCTATACCCTTTACTGAATTACCAATTATTCATTAGCCAATACTAGTTAGAATAGTACAAATAATTTTGAACACTAAACTCAACTAATTATCATAACTTACTTTCTATAAATTTGTTCTGTTTGCATATATCGTCCAGTGCGTAAATGTTGTACTTGATTGAATAATCCATTGATTTTAGCTTCAATTTGAGTTAGTTGATCACACCAACGTCTTATTTCATTATTAGTATCGAATATATGCTGACCAGGTAGTTCAGATTTCAACTAATTTCAACATGTAGATGAAATCGACAAATTAAATAGTAAATGAAACTTTGTTTATTGTTTATATATAAAACACACTAGGTTTTCTCATAAAAAAAAAGATTCGATTAGAGAAATAAATGAAGTGCCAAGTGTTACAATGTTGATATTTTTTGAACTTCATATTGGTGCTTGATTAATTCACTCGTTAACTGATAAGTAATCCATTGTAGTAGTATTTTGGTAAAATAAATTGTATAAAAATAATACCATTTTATTCAGCTATATATACAATGTCAGTTAACCAGTATTTCTGTAATTTAAAAATCTAGAGATAAGTCTCGTGAGTGAAATTATAACTCCAGTTGATTAAAAGCTAAGGATATGATAACAGTGTTAACGATTCACTTTAAAATATACGATTCAAACTCTACAATATTATATTGAAACTCAAGATGGAAGCATAAATACTAGGGACTGTTGATTGCCTGTTTAAATTAATTTCAGATTGCAATGAGAAAACACTAGTTCGTACTTAGTGAATTATGGCGGTGAAACAGTAACTTAGTAGTTATATAATTCAGTTTTCAAGAAAACAGGTTCGATCTGCACTCCACCTGTTTGCATTTGCGAAGCCAGATAGTACGACCAGCCATCAAACCAATGGTCTGCATCAATACCAAGTATATAAATCACTACCTGATAAATGAGTAATGTTCTAGTATACATCATCGATTAGATAATGTAATTGAAAAAAAAAAACGATTATAATAATGAATTATATCAAAATCGAAATGAAATTGTCACTAACATTATAGTAGTTTATAATATTTGATAATTATAAAGTAAAAAATCGTTGTCCATAATTGTTTTTACATGAAGTTAAAATGAGTCAACTTTTAGTGAACAATGATAATTTTGTATAATAAAATAAAGGGAATTTGGATCTGATTTAATTACGATAATTTTATGCATCTATGATTATAGTATACTGTAAATTTTTGGATGTGTACAAAGGGATGGATGAGTGGGATAGATAAATAGGCAGATAGGTTAAGTGGAGAGATGGAAATAATAATTTTACGCTATTTCCTTGTGTTTAGCAACTGTTCACTTTAGTTCAAAAAGGTACAAAACAATTTGATTTCAGTATGGAACAAAATTGACAATTTGATCTACTGTAAATTTGCACTTATTTATTCATAGTACACGGGATCGATAGACGAAATGTGTCGGCATGAAAAATAATATGAACAATGTGAATAATAATGACGATAAAAACGAATGGAATGACCCTTAAAAAACGTTTTTAACACAATATACTCGTGATAATAAACTGGGTGAGTTAGCAAGTTATTTATAACTGGCGAATATTATGCATACAATATATATCATATATAGAGAGATAGAGAGAGGGTATATCTGACCTCAAAATACTGTACCAGAAAGCCCAATCGCATATATTTATGCGTACCTCATAAGTACTAACATTCCCAAATAAAAGGAATTTTTTTAAAGCCATAGTGAAATGGAACTTATATAAAAAGAGAACAGTATTAAGGGGATATATATATATATATATATATATATATATATATATATATATATATATATATTACAAACCTCAACAACTCGCCGTTCTAAGGCAGTCAACTGTGCTTGGACTTGAATGCAATCACGTAGAGCTCGATTACCAGCCCATTGTAAACGATCTAAACGATGAGTTTCATTTCTTGCAGCCAATTCACGTTCTTGTAAAGCAATATCATATTCATCCCATAATCGGTGAATTTGTTCAATTCGAAGGAATAAATCAATTGGTAGTAAACCACGTTCAAAAGATGGCTTTTTGAAATGTAAAAAACAAAAAGCGATTAAATTAATTATAGACAAGTTAATCATGATGAATAGAATGAATTCTTAAAAGACGTTCTAACATAGAAAAATGAATTTAGTGCCATGAGCAGCTAACATATTTATTTATTAAAGTGAAATATACATTCGTAGTTCAATTCAGAGATTTCTCTAAATGCCCCGGTACGAACAAGATTGAGGAAAGTTTACTTTTCCTTTCGAAATGCTCTCATACGGCTATACAGTTATAATCTCCGTAAGGAAATTTTTACTCAGTGGATTCACATGAGAGTTGGGATTAGGCGAGAATGAAAAGTGAACGTTCGGTGCCTAAACTGGATTGGTCAACACGGAAGGTTGTTCACCGAGAGGTTAGAAAACTCTGGTTCCAAACCAGTGGTTTACATAAGTTTCAGGATTCTAACAGAAAAATTCATGCATGAACTCGTTTTCGGTCATTGAAAACCGTGAGGTAGAAGCTCTTGATGTTACTCTACTACTTTGTGAATTAGAATTTGAGGTTAAAGGTTTAGAGAATGGTACTTTAAGAAGAATAATTTTCTCGGTTTACCTGCCTGAGCAGCATCTCACCCACACAAATTTTACTTATTACTATATCAGAGTACATAAAATACGTTTGAAGAATTTTGTACTCATTAAGTACTGCGTTATTACTTGTAAGCAGGTAACTATGAAACAAAATTCATTCATCTAGAACACTGAATCTAAAAAACATACTACTACTACTGTGGTGTATGTTACTGATGTTGACAGATATAAGTAGTATGTAACACAATCAGAAGTGGGATGTCTGGCAGGAGAAGATTGAATTGAAGAGAACAGAAATGTAAACAGAGGAGAACTTTAATAACAACAGCATTGAAGGAATCATGAAACATGTAAAGGATAGCTGAAGGAAGATGTGCAAATAAAGTATTTAATGTGTGGTTTTCATATTTTACGAAGGCACTCTGTAAGCTTGCATCAAACAATAAAGCGTTCTTCCTTCACTGAGTTCGTCGTTCACTAAACTATTAATATCATTACTACTACTACTACTACTACCAATAATAATAATACTTATAACAATAATTATTACTGTTACCATTATCATGATTAGTACTATTATTATGATAATTGCAAAGCACATCAAATTGAACTGGGTTAGTTCTGTTTAAGGTTATAAAATGTATTGAAACACTAGTTTGTTGATACATTAAGTAAACAAATTTTTGAAACTGTAAATATTTAGGATATATATATCTATATATGATTTCATATGTCATTAGAATAAATGATAAGATTGTCATAATAATTACAAGTATACATATAATATATGATAATGATAACAATAATAATATATAATATCATATGTAATATAAGTAGATTATGCGACTTGTCGAGTAATAATAATAAACATTATCATGACTTGACAAATTAATCCACATAAATTTCGTTTTATAAAACAAACTGACAAGTATAGTTCAATATAAAGAAGTTAAAAAAAAATTAAATTTAGAAAAGTGAATATAAAGGAAATAAAACCATACAAAAGTATTGGACAAACGGATGGATTATGGTTGCACAAAGTAAATATTAAATTACTAATACTGACATTTTAAAGATGTAAGCAACATGTTTAATGTTCACAATTAAATGAAGTCAAAATTCAATATATAGTTTGTAGAATATATATCAAAATTATACAGTACTCTATAGTGATTTTCAAATAGTTTTAAACTGTTTCCCCAACGTCAATCTGTCCTTACATTGTGATTTTATACACATTGTTTCCTTGATTATTTTGAGGAGAGCAAGAAGTGTGGCTTAAGCGGAATAACAAGGATTGATTTTATTTCGTTTGATTCACATCAGTTGCTTACAATCCGTAATAGTTAGAAATTATAATTACAAAATGAGTTCAAATTACTTACATAATAGAGGTACAAAAGAGTGGTTGCACAATGAAAAACGCTAAGAATAAGTAAGAAAAAATGAGTAAAGGTCATTAAGACAAAATAAGATAATTGATCTAGAAGACAGTCAAAATAGAAAACGTAGTGATGTCATCAATTGAAACAAGCAGTTGAACAGGATTTTATGGTGTAATGAAGAAAGGTCCGTGTTGTCAAGGCAGAAAAAGACGGATAATCGATTCCTTTAGGATATATGAATCATGTTTTTGACGCCTGACAGCAAAATCTTTAGCAAATTTTGGAAGACTTGAACTTGGATATTTATTGATCATCTTGAAAGATTTCAATGTATAAACCTGATGTCCTATGTCCAAGAGATATCGAGTGATTGTGCTATTTAAAGTGTTTCTTCCCCTCGTTTAAAAGCTTAGGAAACATATTAGCTACTTTAACAGGTAATTTTGAACTCATAGACCCAGTTATTGGTAACATAAAAGATATACTTGTTGACCATTGATTGGATTATTGGACATGTTTTATACAGGATTAATAGTTTGATTGCAAGATAAGTTCTGGCTAATGAAGTGTTAAGCCTCCTGATGATATTGCTTGCAACGTATCCTCTTTAAAGTTGAGATGGATAAATGTTGGCGTTTTATTGACTTTGGCCACATCCGCCTTAATGTCTCAGATTTTTTACAATTATCAATGAATTTCGGTGGGTAGCAGTTATCCCTGAAGTATTTTTAAACAATTATCCATTTTTCCAGTTTGTGAGTGTTAAGTGGTGAGTTTAGTTTCTACTCTATACAATAGTATTTTAACCAGTGTTTTCTTGTAACTATAGTAGGATATTCAGGAAAATACCCCAAAAATTATTCTGTTAACTTTAACGCTATCCTTGGGCTTGAAATGGTATTACTTTCTTATTGGTCAATATTTATTTCACGTGTCGTTTTCCTACTGGTCAATATTGTACAATGTTATTTTCTATTTTATGGTACGATGTGGTCTGCTTGATTGGTATATAAACAGAGTATGCTTGAAATATAATGATTCATATCTCAGAGGCTGAGACTTGCGTTCTGGACTCAACTGGCCAGGTTAGACAGGGAAGCAGGGCCGATCGGGACTCTAGGTCGTTCTTACGTGTTTTACGCGTCTTTGGTCTGATCAATAATTCGCTGCGCTCCAATCAGCAGCATTTCGCGTTACAACAAACTAATTGGATAAAAACTACTGAAATTGAGGTATGGACCATTCTAATTGCTGTTTTGCTAAACCGAACGTTGAAAAGTTCCCTTTACACTCCGTCGTATAGCAATTTTTAGAAAGTTGAATATGTTGTTCTTTTCGTGTCCGATAGTTAAATGCCTTCTTGAAGAGTTATCCCAAATGAATTCCATTCCGTTTGCTGTTACGAATAATTGACGTATCATAAACATACTTATAGTATTTTGTCATTTCGTTAATCGCATATTTAAACTTTGTTTTTTTTAAAAATAACACACAAAAACATTGGGATAATTGGAGAAAATGGACTTCCCATTGCTACACCGTCAATTTGACGGTATGTGTTGTTTAACTCAAATTGAACGTCTTTTGTGCACACACATAGCATGTAAAATGAATATTTGGTTGAATATATATTTAGTTTTTTTTTAAAGTCGAAACATAAGAGTATACAAAAAAGAACAGAACAACAATGTTGATGAATCCAGACAAAACAACAAGTTGAGGTATTATTATTTAATAAAACGTTTTGGGATAAACTATGATAATACAGTATTTGTATAATATATAAATAAACATCGAGGCTGGTTAATGATCACTAATGCACTTTGGAGTATTGTGATGAGAATATATGTAAAAAAAGTGACTATATTTCTTTAAAATTAACAGATATTGATGGTGAAGTATAGCAAACTGATTGAAGTTAGACAGCTGGATCTCAACTAATCAGTTGGAAAGTACTGAGCGTTTCACTATGACATCTGAAGTTCCTGATTTTAATATCTAGTATATTCGTGGACATAAGTTTCAAAATGTTGAGAAACCTCTGTCCAATGGTTTGGAATTCTGAATTCAATTAAGTCGCGACATTCTCACTGTATGCCGATTCAGTGGCGCTCACATTGAGACCTGAAGTCCGTGCGCTTGATTCTTGATGAGATCGTGAATGTGCGCTGTTGAGGAGATACATGTTGGGACAGAAACAACTTTCCAGTACTTTCTGGTTCTTAATGGTTATCTAATATAGAGTAATTCATGAAGTAAATCATAAAAAACGGAGTTATTATTGGTAAAAAAAAAAGTCCTCAGGATAAAAAGAAAGAACTATGATGAACTATTTTAATACACATGAAGAATAACGTTTCCTTTTTACCTTTAATTCTTCATACATACGAACTAATTGTTGACGTTCTCTTTCTCTTCTTGGTCGTTCATCACGTCTATGCCGTCGTATTTCATCCATAACACGTTCTTGCATTGATTTTAAATCTGATGGAAAATGACGATTAGCCATACGATCAGTAGTTGATCGTAACCATTGTATTAGATCACTACCTAAAATACGATAATCTGACCAAAGTGATTTTAATTCATCTGAAAGTTGATTAGAAGCACTAAGAAGTTGAAAAGTTGAATCAATTAGTCTACTAGTAGAATTTTGATCATGATGATATAAAGAAGGCATAGGTGGTACAATTGGTACTGGATATAATGAATGTTTTGATGAATTACATACTAGTTTATCATAAATTGAGGCTACATAAGTTATAATCGATCGTTCATCAGTTGTTTTTGCAATATCTAAAACAAAAGCAAAAGCAAGAACAAGTTTGTAAAGGTTAGATAATATTCACGTAGCTTTAATAGTTAGTGGAAATTCATCAATTTGTTGATTTGTTACATAATCAGTATGAAGTCTTATAAATATTCTGAAAACCAAAAGAAAACATTTTAATTTATATTGAAAAAGAAACTCAATAGGACTGGACGGCATGTATCGTTTATTTTTAAGAAAAAAAGTCATAACTATTAACAACACTTTGAAGTGTAACAAATGGAATTTGAAGTAGACTAATTCTATTGATTTGTTTAACAATTTACAGCAATGAAATACACACTGAAACATTATGAATTTGTTTAGGAAACTATCTACCTTTTAATTGTTTTAAGAAAAAAAACGATATAGTCTGCATCTTTCTAATACATTATCAGATCATTGGTCAAAATGTCTCAGAGCCAAAACTAAATACTTATGGTTATACAATCATTTTAGTAACATACATCATTTATTTATTTTTAATAATCTATTCATATATGAGATTGATATTGATCAGTAAAAGTATAAAACATCCTTTGAGACAATGAAATTAAAACTCCTACCATCTGAATCAAATAAACGAGTAACTTCAAGTTCACGTTCAGCTAAGTCAAATGTTAAATCAAGATTTTCACGGGTAGATTGACGATCAATTTGACGAAAATCAATTAGATCCGGTCTAAATTAAAACAAACAGAAAGATATTAAATTATAACAATGATAGAAAACGCCATCCAGATAAATTATAGATTCAAATAAAGTGAAAACAAGAATAATAACCAGGCAAAAATGTATACTTTCAAATAATATTATAGGCAGAAGAAAATTAAATTGATCAAGAATATTGATTAATAAACAGATCATAAGTGTTAGAATAAAAAACAAACACTTGAGTCTTCAATAGAATTACAGTTGATATGAGATAAATATAAAACCTTCCAATAAGTCAATAAAATTCTATAAAATCGAAAAGATTGTTTTTTTTCTTGTAATAATGAGATAATTTTACAAAAAATGAAAGCCTACGTAAGTAATAAAAGTCAACCTATGATTTGGACTACCTAGTGGGTTTTGTATTCCGGTATTATCTGTTTCAAATTGCACTTTCTTTATCATACACCTTAAATACATATTCTATGTAACACATTAGTATATGCTCATTATGATGCGGTTCTCACCCTCCGAATGTAAAATCTTACTTCAGGATTGGTTTGCGTCACTGCCTGAATTAGTGATAAAGAATGAAGTAAATGAGTGTGTCGACCGCATCACTTGTCTTGAGAGTCTCATCAGTACTGATGGTCTGGTATCTGACGAAATCTGGGCACAGATTCAGAAAACTTGCAAACTTGCGTCACTTGAACCGTGGCCGAGATAACCGTCTTTCAACTAAAGAACGAGTTTATTGAGCAACAGTTCGCTCCACTCTACATTACTAAAGGATGAAACCAGTCCGCGAAGTTATTGACAACTGAATTGAGCCATTTTAATATTTGTAGACAATATGTTTAGGGTTTGCGCGCTTATCCTAGCCAATAATAAGCGGCTTATAATGAGATGGCTCGAAATCGTTTGTAACGGCGCAGACGAATCCACTCTTTGTCTCCCCCCAAATCCTGAGGTTCTAAGTTCCTCGTAACTTGTTTTGTTTGTTTTTTCGCTAATCTATATTCGTTTCGAGTCGTATCGTCGATTCTTAATCTTTCATCTTATCATTAACACTGTTACTACCCCTACTATTCTGGGATTTGGTCTGACAAATTCATCTCTGTGTTGATGGTTTATGACAAGTTGAACCGATGCACATATGTACAGGTTCTACGTTATGACTGACTGACGCGCATTTTGTTACGGTGTTGTGACGGATGACGCGATAGTTCGATTATAAGTGACCATAGAAAGATCTCTGTCTATACACGTAATAGTTTTCATGACCAATACGATAAGTTGTCGTCACAAATTATTACTAATATTATGATAATCAGTTAATAAGTAACCATTTAGTGGTATTTTTCAGTTAGTCAATCAAGAAGTAACATAGAACTTTGCACAACAGAGCATCGATTAAAGTTTATACATAATATTAACAAAATGTGAATAACACCAAAGTAGTAGAAGTATCAAAGATATTAAAATGAGTAGGTATAGATGATATGATTCTAAAACGAATGACTTTTTGGAATAAAAAACGTTTAATGTACTTTTGAAACTAGAAATATAGGGGAAGACAAAGAGTGGATACAATTATGTGATTGGGACTGATTCTGAGCCATGTTATCTAACGTCTCCAACTATTGGTCATGATAATAGTGAAGACTCCAATCAGACAGTCTGCATCTACGAACATGACTCAGACCAACACTCAACGACTTTATAGACTTATCCTACGTTTTTGTTTAGTCACCACCAGCTTTCTTCCGACTTATTATCAAGCTAGTCAACATCTTTGATCAAGGTAGGACGGTTGAGATTACTCAGTATATGTCCCAAAAACTTCACGTGATGAAGACTTACAATCTGACCAACCATTGGTGTATTATTTGGTCATTAATTTGCACAGTTGCTTATTGGTTAAAATTGGAATTCATTTACTAAGTTCAGTCACAAAAGATCTATTGTACTTAATACGGAACTAAGGAGTTATGGTAGCCAGCATTCATAGTCAAGATGTGTAAGTGATCTTGCAGAGAGAAAAAAGTCTAGTCCATATTATTTAGAATAAAAAATTATAGGAATTAAAGTGAGCTAATGGAGACGTGGTTAATCATCTGTAGGACATAATGCAGAGCGACATTATACTGAGTGACTAGCATCGAGTAGACTCCCAGTAAATGTATAAAGTAAATTGTTAGTAAACAATTTTGAAGAATAACGCAGTTAGAAACAAGAATTGATTAAGATTATTATATCAAGAAAAATGTGTATTCGTAATACAGCTTAAAAGTGATTAGAACGAACGGAGTCGCTAAATCTATCTAGCATCAGAAATAAACCTTAAAGAAGGTTAAATACTAACTAAAGAGTGGTCAGAAAGATTAAAAAACATAGACATGTTTCATAACACACTGCGATTTAAAAAAACCCAACATAATTGACTTCAGAATCTCTTTTAAAAATAGTACAGTGATCTATCTAAGAATTATTTACTAACACAATATTTTAAAATGCTAACCTGTAGAAGGAAGTTTAAAAAAGCCAATTGTAAGTTATTGAAGTGACTGAAAATTTCCGACATACTTTTCCCAAAAATGGGATATTTATAGCCTTGAAATAAACACAAATTATAAGGAACATAGAAGTTTTAAACAAGAAATTCTATAGCAAAAAATATCACTAGTTATTTTTGTGTTTTGATAGTGTAGGATACCTTTTAGAAAATAGCGCGTTCTAATTTAGTTACATGTTTACAATGATCGATCTGAAAACCATTGAATCCTCCAAGTGTTTTGTTGATCAAAAGATAAAATATACTAAATTGGATGTAAGAGTATAGAAACATATAATTCTAGGCAAATACACTTACCTATAACGATGAATCAAGGCAAGGAATGCGCGACCATCTTTCCACGATTCAGTAAAGTCTTTTATATATACACCTGGATAATTTGCTGTGACTGCTCGACACCAACTAAGTAATGTTTGTTTAGCCGCATTATCCATGGATAAATTAACACGAAGATCCGATTGTAATTTTGTCTGATTTTCAATCAATTCCGCCAACTAAATATATATTTTAGTGGATGGCAAAAAGAAACAAATGGAACAAGATAAAAATAAAGGTCAAAGTGATATGAAGAAAAATGTACGCAATGAATGTTATGATGAGACAAATAGAAGGGTTGCGCAAGATTACAGATCGATTGAAGTTAGGCATTAACACCGTTACATGCCGGGTAGGTGGTCTAGAGGTTAAGGGTCCGCGCGTGAGACCGAAGTTCCTTAGTTCGAGTCCTACGTGTGAGATCGTGCACCTGCACTGCTGACGAATCCCATGCTGGGACGAAATAGCCGTCTAGTGCTTCGAGGTTTCCGATGGTGGTCTGACTCTGAGCGACTCGTGAATTCAACTGTCAAAAATACTACAATCTCCACAAATTCCCTTACTGAAAATAGATATAAGTAGGATATTAAATGGTTGTAATTTCCTTGTATTCAAGTGAAGAGTTTGTGGTACGGTTACGTACATTTTCGGTACGCCTTTCGAAGACAAACACTGCCATAAGACATGCAGATTGACAGAATTTAATGAAACCTTTAGCTCTAAAATTACGGTGTCAGTAAATATCCCTAATTCAAAAACTAGTAAAAACCTTAGATTTGAAACCAATCTACTTTCATGTTGCCAGGTCCTAACATTGAAGTTAAGATCTTGGAAACAGTCAGTCAGCTACAACGTAGGACCAGGCACATATGTGCATCGGTCCAAGTTGCCACACCTCATTAGCACAACAAGATGAACACCGGATTCATAGAAGCAGTTAATTTAGTGGTGGTAATATATAAAAGAAAGATTGCATACAGGAAAAATGAATTAGTTGGTAGAAAGAAAGATATAAAGCAATTTCGATCTTATAGTTTCAGGGAAGGCAGAAAGTGTATACACACACGCCATTGTGATCGATTCTCAGCCATGTCACCCAGAGTCTCAAACTAAAAATATCTCTGTCGTTTCATAAAAAAGGAGGTGATGATGTTGAAATTTCGGGATGCAAGATAAATTTCACTCAATCTAACAGATAATTCGTTATCACTGTTCAAAGAGAAATTTGAAGTTGAACAGTCTGAGATTAATGTCTTCCGTGGTTTCTAGTTAATTAAAGGTTAATAGTTGGAGGTCCAGTGTTGATATCCGGTTCACGTTGTTGCCGAATAGTGAATAACAGCAGTGTATCAGGATGCCAGTTGAACTATTCCTCAATGTTCTATCCATCGTTACAGTCACAGGTATGTATATGCATACAATTGCATATCTAATTCTGAGGATCAATCAACCACGTCCACTTAACAACAAGAACGATAAATATGTAAAGATTTTAAATTTTTTAAAAAGGGAATATCATCTAACTCTTTGAATATTTGAATTTCTCATTATCTTATTCTCTTATTTAAGAAGGGAATATAAATAGGAATTAAAAAAGAACAAACCAGTGAAAAAAAGTACACTACGGCTATAAGGTGATTGATTTTAAGTATACCCTCTACATTTTTATCTTTTTTTGTAGAAGAAAAAATGCATTTATCTATATCGATTCCATCAATAAATCAACTAACAGAATACAGAGAGAATGAGAGGGGAAGTTACAAAAAACGTACATCTTTTTAGCTAACATGAAAATCAATAAAATTAACTTTTTAGAGGAAAATTTTAGTCAATGCATTTTTTGGTTTTGTATGCTAATAATAATAAAGACAGTGGTAGAAGAAATAAATACATACAGAGATAATTGCTTAACAGTTTATAATGAAGTAATTAGTATTAGAACAAATAATATATTGATAGTTTCATCAGTATATACATAAGTTTAAGCATTCAAATGTTCATTTGAAGGCTTAAATCAACTACTGAGTCCAACTGGCTGCAAATGGAACAAGTAAGTAGTCTTTCTCTACTATTTCACAATGACTAGCTAAAATATTAGTATATATATATATATATATATATATATATATATATATATATATATATATATATATTCATTTGAACAAGATATACAACTCAAATGAATTGTTCACACCTAAACCGTTAGCTAGGCTTCACTTAACACGTTATCCTTTCTTTTTACATCAAGGTAAGCTCATGGATTAGTCAAAATAGCAATGGACTCAACTTCTAGTTCAGCAAGCCGTAGAAACATGTAACAATAACTGAAGCGTAACATAACTAAATGACTTAAGTTATAGGAGTATTTTTCAAAAATTCAAGTAAATTCTTATGAAATTGCATGGCTTGGTATATTTTTTATTTATATATGAATGTCAAAAAACAATATTTACCACTCTTTATTTATTGCTGTATGGTAGAATGTCATTAGTTCTAAATTAACTAAAGTATATGACTAGCAATATGCAACTAACTAGAATATTTTAAGCGTTTTTTATTTTGTGATTATTCTAGACTAATTAAAATGATAGTGCAACTGTCGTCTCTAATTGTACAAAGAGAGTGACTGATCAACTGTAATTCCAAAAGTACAAACAATATTGCGCAATGACCAGTGAAATAATTTATTTACATAACAGTTTTAGTTATCAGTATGGAGAGTTGTAGAGAGTGTAATAGTACCAGTTATGTTGATTTTTCAAAAAAAGTTCAGAAACATAAAGAAAAACAACTCTGATGCACGTATAACATAGACGTTTCAACATATAATGAATGATAAACAATTAGCACATATTTAAGAAAACACAAAAAAGCTAATGTAAATGTATTTACCAATTTAGAAGGTAAAAAAGCCGATAACAATAGGTAAATTAATCCTATCAAGTAAATCACCAACTGTTTTAACTCATGAAATCATAATCCAGAAAGAAACATGTAGAGAGAGTAATAAAACCGATATACATGAAATATATCCAAGATAATCCATATAAGATTAGAAAATAGTACACGTACTGGAATTACACTAACGTGCATACGCACATACATACACTAGCTACAAACGGACCATATGATATAGTTAACATTTTGTGTGTACGTTTCTGTGAGGTGAAAGATTATTTCACCCTAACAACGAACATAATCGACATTTCCTCACAGATCATTTACAACAGATCGTTCACGAAATCAAAAGTAGTGAATTACAATTATGATCATATTTATGCATATACACAGACATACATATAAAACACCAATTAGAATGGTAATTTTCAAATATTAAAACCATTATGAATATTGTCTACCATAATATGAATAATAATAACAATATCTTATACCATATTGTCTTTCCGTCGGTTTGATCGTCGCATCCATATGCATGCGTAGCTGACAGTTGAACTATGTTCCTTCCACCTCGACCACCCCCTCTCTTAATCCTAGTCAAATTGCCATAGGTTTAATATTCTGTCTTTATTAAAACATTAACCTATCTTCCTGCCATAAAATCATGATATACATAAAAAAAGCCAACGCCCATGCTTATACTTATTTAATACGTAAAAACCATAAATAAATATTCAAGTTATATCGGCTTTTAGTAGGATTATAGTAGTTATATCCACAAAAAGAGGTTGTATTAAACTTCATCATCTTATTGACTATAACAAGATCAAGTTATTTCATAAGATGTAATGTACTAATGAATAGAGTAATAACAATTTAAACACTAAAACAAATTTAGAAATGATGCAAATTATACTAAATCGATAAAAGATGATCTCAGTTACCAGTGAACACTTAATGATTGTTAAGAATGTGTATGTGAGTAGATTGACCCAAACAACATTATAAGACTTTCAAAAATGTAATAATATATTATCGGAATAATGCATCACTAAGAATTATGAACAGCTCTACTTATTTGACTTTAATATGATCACGTTTCAGGCTACACAATTTGGAACAACAACGCAATCGTTGGTACAAAATATCTTACAACAGAATCTATGGTATATACACGAATGACTCTCTACCTAGGGCTCAACAATCGAGAAGATAACTAAAGTTTTATTGCCATTTCAACAAACGGTGATACACATGGGAAACTCATGGACATTTATAAAATTTTCATCGTCATTTTTAAAATCAATCATTGAAGATGTAAGTCAATGGGTTCAGCCTCAAAACATAAAAGTTGAGAAAACTAACATCAATCCAAGCTTCAGGGTATGTTGAACAAGTTGCATGAAGAAGTATGAAAGAAACGTTATTCTTGCATGTATTCTATTATGAAGTTTTCCTACTATTATTAACACTGAGTTGAAAACTGCGGTTACTCAATAAACTAACAATCGATAGCCTATGAAAAGTTACACCCATCTTCCGTCATTCACTAATCAGAACACCAAGTAGTAACTTGTATTATTCAGGTTTCAAAACTCACGTGTCTCTATTACATAGAATACCATCATTTAGAGATTTACTGTCGAGTCCTTTAAAGTCCTTTAAAGATGAGAAAATGACAAAACCTAGATTTTTGATTAACATCTCGGGAGCTAGATGTAAATTTATATTTTATGTTAAAGTTTTAGCTATAAGGGAATGAATGCAATTAGTCAAAATTTCAAATATTGAAAGGAGATTAAAAGATCAGTTTTTTAAGTTTGAGTTTGCCAGCACCTGTTGAAAACGTTGAGTCAGCTTAGTAGTAGAGAGGTATGTTACGAAGGGAGTGAAAAAGGAGTAAAATTACGAATGAATTCGGAACAATCATCAATGAAACAAGCGAGATTAAGCAAGCCATTGGTTAATTTCTAAATAAACTAACAATGACTATAAATTATAAGGAAGAAAGTTAAAAGATACTTGTAATCACAATAAAATCTTACTCTTCGATCCTAAAGTACGCTGAATCTAAGTTATTTGTACTGGGAACCCTAAGAAATTACCGAGAGTATCCAGAAGTTGAGAAAAGACTGAAACCATGTCGTTTGACCAACATAGAACAGAAAAATTTAAGAAACTAAGGATAACGTATCGTAATTTAATCCAGAATAATAGCACTGTTATATACGACTCTAAAACTACAGCAGACATTTTCAGTGGTATTTTTGCGAATGATGTAGGAATCATAAGTGGCTCTGCTTCAAGAGTTATGTGCGTGACTAGCAACTCAATAAAATCTGCATCCTTCACACGCATGAAAATTAATAAGGCTATAAATACCCTTAAGCTTTCGAGAGGTCATGGAGCAGACAGGATTTCATCATTTCTCTACAAATATGGTGGTCCAGATATTGAACTTCTTCTTCTAAAGCTGTTTACTCTCTCTATGGAAACTGGTTCTTATCCTTACTGTTGGAAAACCGCGTACATCATACCCCGTTACAAATCTAGAGATAAGAGTGACATGAACAATTATCGGCCGATAAATATCACTCCAGCTATCTCTAGGATTATGGAAAAAATTATAAGAGATGAACTTTTCAACTATTTACTCACTGGAAAATTTATCAATGATACTCAACATGGATTTCTTAAAAATCGATCTTGCATGACATGTCATTTTGACTTCTTTAATTTAGTCTTTTCTCTACGTAGCCAATAATATCTAGTTTTAGTGCTATATCTGGACATTTCTAAAGCCTTTGACATGGTTAGCCACCAACTTCTTATAGGTAAACTCGCATCTTATGGGGTTCAAAATCCTTTGCTTGCTTGGTTTGATTCCTTTTCAGCAATCGACATCAAATAGTTAAAATTAACTCTTCATTGTCTAACGCTGTCCCTATTAGAAGTGGTGTAATACAAGGTAGTGTCTTAGGCCCTTTGCTCTTTTTATTGTCTATCAATGATATTTGTGAGTTTTTGTGTGGGTAAGCCCCTTCTATATGCAGATGATCTTAAAGTAGTAAATTCATTTTCTCCACATGAGCTGAAAAATATGCAAAATTGCATAATCATGGAGCTTAACTAGGTAGCACAATGGTGCTTAAAATGGCAACTGGAGCTTAATACGGCTAAACGTGGATGGATATGCTTCGGCGATACATCACTCAACCTAGACCTTACCATAAATGGAGAAGTGTTATCTAGGTTACATACAGTAGTAGACTTAGGACTTGATATTCCCAAGACTTGTCGTTTACAGAACAGATATTAAAACAGACCTCTAAGTCTCAACAACAACAACAATGAGTCACGTATTTTAATGTACAAAGTTTGTGTTCGACCTCTTCTAAAATATTGCAGGTTTATTCTTAGCAGTGAGCGCATAAAGGATAAATTAAGGCTGGAATCAGTACAGAGACGATTTACACTTCGTATTCTTGGAGCTGATTGTACCTTAACTTATAATTCTAGATGAAATAAACTTGGGCTAGACTCTTTATGGAAGAGGAGACTCAAACTAAATCTTATCTTTTTCTTCAAACTACTTAATAAACTATCGTTTACATCCAATCACGTGATTCAATATGCAGAAATTTCTCATTATGACATCCGTAATTCCTTGGCACTAGTGAAACAAACTCATTCTAAATCATCTCTTTATATGAATCACTTTACCTGTGAATTTTCTAGACTCTGGAATAACCTACCTCAATCTATCCGTACGATAAAATCACTCCCATTATTTGTTCGCTGCATCGATAATGCATTGAATGTTCTAGCACCTGTAAGTGTATCTCATTCCACAAGTGATATTATAGGAACTTTAAATGTTTAGCCATCTTTATTAGTGCATTCCCTAAGTAAAACCACCTACTTGCTGTCACTTTATGTTAACACCGTCCCCAGCAAGTTTAACTAATTTGAATAACATCAACAGTATATCACTGTGTGACATGACACACGCATTTTGGTAGACCTGATTGATATATTTTGGTAATTACTGCTTTGTTGTTCCGTGCTCTCTGTTTTCGTTTTAATTTCTCTAGTTGTAGATAATTATCATTAATTCGATCTGGCACACGAAATGACCTTAATTACACCGTTCATAAATCAACAGGCTGTTCATTTAAGAAATATTAAAAGCTCCCGGCTGATGCATTGGATCGCTGTGATACATGTACTACCTAAACAATTACTGAACTAGTATACTTAAAACCTTCTTCTATCACATGTTTGTTCTGTACATCTAATGTTACTATTTATATCAAATTGATCATGCCTGTAAACTGGCGTGAATTCTGTAATTATTTTCAGAAAGTAGAGGGAATGTGTAACAAGACTGATTTACAATGGGAAGTCAAAAATTAGAAAAAAATAGATATAGATACTGGCACAAGTATAAAAAAACCCTAAACTCAATTGTAGATGATAGCTTATTACACAGGTTCGAAACAAGGAATTTACATTTAAATTTACATTAAAACTTACTAAAAAAAAAGCAACAATAAAGCTAAATTCTCGGACAGAAAGTTAGTCGATTGAATAAGAAAACGATTTCTCCAAATAAAAAAAAACTACTATCAAGTAGTTTAACTCTATATGGAAGAAACACTATACGCACCTGTCTACATATGTCTGATAAAAAAACACTGTTTATGTCTAATTAATTTAAAACAGGAAATACTAAACAACTCATTTAGTTTAAGTAGAATTTTCTCTTTAGGGTTGCCATAAACAAAACGACTAAAGTATGCACGGAAATTGATAAAAATTTAAATGTTTGTTACTGTCACATCTGATAAAAGTAAATAATTGATTTTTGAAATGTATTACATCGTGATAAAACTTCGATTTCCATCGATAATAAAAAACCTGTTACAATAGTATTTCAGTCGTAATTTATCCTGTTTCATACAGATACAGCGAAAGACTAGATTTATGGTTTGACTGTTTCTAAGACTAGATATTAAGAGCGGATGTATTAAATATCAAGTAGATTATTATCGAACCGGTTATAATTCTGTCTCCATTTCTTTCACTTGTCTGGTAGACATGAAACCCACTTATTTGCTATTAGGCATATAGTTTCAATTCTTGCAATAAGCATATTTTTATGTTTTATTTTCTGTCTGGAATATTCATTTTTTTGGCTTTGAAAAACGTATCAAGTGTATTTGTACCAGTTCAGAGTCAACACACTCATATACATCAATCTGAATATATATATATATATATATATAGCAAAGATGTCGTGGTGACAAAAGTAGAGAGTCTTTTATGTGAACTGTTTCCACCATAGACACATATTAGGGTTTTAAACAAAATATTACGAGAAACTTTAACAAGTAAACATATTTAACACTTATTTGGAAAACAACTGAATTTCGGTGGCGGAAAAGACTACATTCAGTCACCGAGGTTTTCCCAAAACAACTTCTCTATCTTGTTCCTAATTCTTCTCCTATACTAACATTAAGGGTATGTGTAAAGACATTGCGACATATTATGCTTTAAACTGGAATATCTGAATTTTTGTCACGAATTAATTCCTGTTACAAAACCTTTGAAAATTAAAAAGTATTAGATAGCTGTTTCGTCCTAGCATATGACGCTTCAATAGCACGCATTTACGACCCCTATGAGGGGGAGGAACCTAGGGCCTTCAGGTCACTAAATTGACATCCATTGATTTGGATAGCTAAATTCAGTCTATTTGCAATAATGTATGGTCATTTATTGCCACTGGAAACTACTGATTCACTCCCAATGTGTTTGAATTCGAACAATCATGACTTCTCACTAGCACTTCAGGAAAATTATAGCACTCATGTTCTTACTAGCCATAGAGTAATAAACCTGGATTAGTCGAATGTTTGAATTAGTCCATTAATATTTACCACAAAACATCACAGGTAGTAAATAAATAATTATCAGAGAAGGGTTTTGGGGATATTATAGTAATTTAATAGTTGAATTCATGAATCGACTAAAGCTAGACCACCATGGAAAACCTGGAGGCACTGGACGGCCGTTTCGTCCCTGTATGAAACTCCTCGGCAGTGCACATCCACGATCCCGCCTCGTAAGATTCAAACTCAGAACCTATCGGTCTCGCGCGCGAACGCTTAAGCTATAGACCACTAAGCCGGCATCCAACGGTGTTAATATCTAACTTCAACCAATACACGAAATTGCACCACCGTCCACCATTGTTACGATGGTTGAAACACTAAAAATCTAAACCAATACACTATGAAATTCTCGTATTTGTTAGTGAGACAATAAACGATAAATATATGATTGGGAACTTATTAGGCTTTAACTGAACGCTACACGGTTGGTTCTAATAATTAAGCATTCGTTGTGAGACCTAAATGTCGTGAGTTAGACCTCCGGATACATGATGGGTGTCCACTGCCGAGAGGTTCCGTACCAGGGCTAAAAGCTTGTCCAATACACTCTGGTTTCAGATGACAACCCAATTGAGACCAATTCATAAGGAATACAACCTGCAAAGTAAACCAATTTCCACGACACCCTAAAAATAGCATTTATCATGCAAAAAATGAACAGCTTATTACAATAACGAATAGAAGTTGAGAGTAAACTTACTTGAAAATGTAAAATTATAATCCAAATAAGGCCTAATGTTAACTTGGGATTACCATCGACGATTTCATCTGCACGAATATTCACTATGCGAATCTATGATTTTAAAAAATAATTAAATGGGAGAAAATAATACATAAACAAAATGAACACAAAAACATGTTAATTTCAAAATGATAATGAAATAGTAAAAGAAGCTTATAATATAAAATTGATAGCATTTGTCTATAAAATTAAACATAAAACTTATTCTTTGAAAGTAGACTATATGCGTAGGCTACATTTTCTTGAAAATAGATGTCTTCAAAGCACTGTTCAAGTTTATCTGAACAACCGTGAAACCAATATGGAAGTCAGATTCAGGGTACTACTAGGCAAAGATGGGAGATCAGTTGATCAGGTTGTAGATCTCTGTTGACTAAGATAATTTATCTTATTATTTTCATGTCATCGTATGACGATTTGGGCTAATCCACATCAGCGCTAGGCTCTAACGTTGATTGCACTAATTAAAGGACTAAATAAAAATCAAGTATTTATTAAGACTCTCACTTCTATAAATATCAATCAGTCAGTCAGTAACAACGTAGAACTCGTACGTACGTACATCAGTTCGAGTTACCACACCACACAGATGCAGTGGTCGATCCAAATCCCGTAGTGGTAGAGGTAATAAGAGTATAAGCAGTAATCAGGAAAATTAGTGTTTGGAGATGTCATTTAAAGAGTATAATACAGTGAAATAAATTTGGGAAGAGGAAAAAAGAGACAAGGAGGAATAAGGAGATCAAAATTTGGGAGAACATAAAGAGTGGATGCACCTGCACCATTGCAAACGATTTTGAGCCATGTCATTCAGGTTCTCTAACCATCGGTTTTATATGTGGAAAAAATGGATAAAGATAAGTTAATGATAATAGAAGGGCAACATATGTGGTAAAACCAAAAAAAGACAAATAAATAGGAAAAGATAAATAATGAAAAAGTAGTAGTCTGTAAATAATAGGGTTTACAAAATTTGAAAGATAATGTGTAAATTTTGTTCTTAATACTGTTGCATTAACTCAATCTTTTTCTTTTATATGTGCCATTCTGTTTTATCCCGGCGAGAATTATGAATGGTAACTATCGAGAACTATTTATGGGCAAATATTATTATTATTCTTAATGTATAACTAACTATTTAGTATCTAGATTATGTATATCTATACTCCTCATATTACAAGCTTTACTTTGACCTATAAATTATTATTATACGATTTACCGTTCTTGAGTTATGTCCAGTCTATTAATTAGTCTCCCACATTCACAGCCACTTTTGGCTAGATCTTGTACAAATGTTATTTTCTATTTTATGGTACGATGTGGTCTATTTGGTTTGTATATAACCTCAGTATGTTTGAAATACATGATTTATATCACGGAAGCTGAGATTGGTGTTCTGGATTTAATAGGCACGGCTAGGCAGGAAGAAGAAACGATAAAGACTCTAGACTGTTCGTACTGGTTTACGCATCATTGATCCAGTTGATAAATCACTGTTCTCGAATTGACAGTATCATTACGTCATATATTAATAGGGCACAAGGCCACAAGTTATAACAAATTCACAATATTAGTATAACTTATTTACCAAGTACAGATTTATAAACTCAGGTTAGAACAAATATAATTTATGCTAGGGTTAAAGATACTATTGCTCAGTTCCTTAAAGTAACGTAAGTGGATTAATAAGGATTGAACTTATAACCTACCCCTTATTGGTGCAATGCTCTTTACAAATATAAATTAACATTTATGGATTAAGAATATGTTGTACTTCTAGCTAAAAGAAAAATAGACCTTTTATCAACGATTTATGACATAATCAAAGACAATAAATGTAAAGGAATCTCAACTATTCTACTTGATAAAAAGGTTTATAATTCTATTCAGTAACTAAGGTCATTTACATGATTCTTATATTAAATGCATGTATATATATAACCGTATAATCGTATGTAAAATATGCAGTTAAGATATGTTTTAATAAATGTGATATGGTGAGCAATAAATAAGTCTAATAATTATGACTTAATTTTCTCGGTTCATGAATGGTCTACAAAACCCATATCTATAACAATCATTGACATTTTAAATGACTTTTAAACACGTTTATTTGTGTGAAAAAAAATCTATGTATACCTAAACCACTTTGTTATATGAAGTGACTCATGTTTCATTGAAACACAAATATGCAATAATCAAGTTTAATAAAATTCAAAGAAATCACGACTAGGATTTGGAAACCCTATGGAGTAAATATTATCCACAAACCAATGCAATTATTTCATTGAATTTTAAGTAAACTGAAAGATATAACAACGATAAATACATCATTATCTAGGAAATAAATTGTATTAATTGTGAGAAATAGTACATTGAATAAACTGGACCCTACCTTCATATACTAGTAAACTGAAGGAAATGATATTGAAATGACACGATGCATTACCATTAATATCAATGCACAGATACAACCATTGACATGAATTCAACTGAGAAAACTTTAAGATTCTGGGATGAAAAAATTATACTTTCTAGGAATGTAGCATTTAGATCAATAAGCAATCAGTAGACAAATCTGATTATTCAGCTCATACGAAAAAATTAAATCATCTACATAGTCAGAGGTTAATCGAGTAAAAAGTCAATAGGAATGTAAAGACAAATAAAAATGGCAGAACCTATGAAGAAGCTCACTTCTATATAAAGTATAGGTTAGTGATGTCTTTAACGGCGGTAAAAGCGTCACAATTAAACCATCTTGATCAGAGAAATCAATAATGCCAAACGATAACTTATTTTTTTATATCTGTTCACCGGGAGCTTTTTGAGGACAATCATCTGGATTTGTGAGTAGTTACCACTCATCTACACTAGTCATAGTGAATCAAACGAGCGATTACAATCAACAAAATTTATTTAATGTTTTGCCAGTTAAAATAGAATGTTATTACCACCTATTTTCAAAAAATATCCATTCTTATAGACTGAGAAATGAATACTTCGAATGTCTAGAAAGTAGTGAGAAATGTTGAATGACAACTGGAGTTATAGTGTTACCATCGAGATAGAGAGAAAAACTGAAATAAATGAAGACACCCAATTGACCTATATATATATATTACAGTGCGTTTCAAGCACGTAGTGTAAATATGATCCAAATTCTACACGACATGTTTGAAAATTAATGAAAAGTAGGATTTGAGATAACTAAGTTTGTTTGTTTTTTTAAACTAAATCTGAAGGCTGACAGATATTGAACGCAGTATTCCAATCAGTTTACGAGGTGTCATTAACTGCCCCCAAATGCCCTGGTATGGCTGAGAATGAGGAGAGTCCGCTCTCCCTCTCCAAATGCTCCCACATGGCCACGCGTATACAGCCTCTGCCAGGGAAGTCCTACTCATTGCCTTCTCGTGGCGGGGGTGTTGTTTACGAAAATGAGAGGACGAAAAGTGAATGTCCGGCGCTTTAACCGGATTTCAAACCAATGGTGCACATGGGCTCCAGTATCCTGTGGGAACAAATGGCGTATGAACCAATTGTTGGTCACCGGCTTCCATGGGACTGCATCTCCTTACGATGCTCCACTGCCTTGTGGATCAGACCTTCAGGTCGAAGGCTCGGGGTGTGGCCCCCTAAGATAACCACCTGCTTCGGTTTGGGCACCCGGGCAGTATCACAGCCCTCACACATATCGAATGAGATTTGTGTGGCGTATATGTATTTGGTACCTCCTTGTACCAATATCTATGTGTTAAAGTAAATAAATAAATAAATAAATAGTGTCATTAACTGCAGTAGGTTGACAAGAATTTCGAATTAATAATACTATGGATTATAAAGTTCAATTAAAATGCACTCCGACCTTATCATATCGATACAATTAATTAATAGGAAAAACAACGAAATATCTTATGTGCACCTTTCTGAGAATTACTAAACTAGTGCGAAACCAATTTCCTAATTTACAACTGGCTCTCTTGTGCTGAAGAATGATTAATGTCAAAACAGTAATAACAAGACAAATGTACCTCATTCTCCATCCTGTCCTATATAATGAAATTAAATATTATCCTATAACTTTCATTATACTTGTATATCACTTCTCTACAAATTATATTTCACTTTCATTGGTATCATTTATATTGACTTTTGTATTCCTCATTTTGTTAATTTGACAATGAAAGAACAAATCAAAAATAGAGGAGGAAATTTACGGGCAAATTTAAAATAGAACAAAAAATTACCCCACGATATCGAAGAAAATCTAATACACGTTGAATATTTTGTATCCAATGGACACGACTTTCAATGTATTCAAGCCCCTATGAAATAAAAATAATTAATTAATTAATCAGTACAAAACAACTGTGTGGTTGAAGAAATATTTATATAAACCAGAAAGTTCATTCATTATTGAAACATTACCATTATCGTTTTTTTGTTATTCTTGTTGTGAAAATTATCACTTAAGAAAAGATAAACAATGTTGTAGGTAAAAAAGGTTACATACTACTTAATGTGCTATAAGACCATTTAGAAATGAGAATACTAAAGAAAACTTCATGAGTTATAACATAAAACCAGTTACATTTGAATGGTCGTTACTTCAGTTTCATTTTTGTTGAATGTAACACAATATTCATATATAAGCTTATGAATTAAGCGATTTTGAAGTTATATCGTGTCATATAATAAATAGTCCAATAATAATAATCTAATATGAGTAGGGTTTTTGTGCTTTCATATTGTTATTAATAATGAGAATTATAATTAATCAAATGTAATAAAACTCGTGAATAAAAGAGCTATGATAGAGGTAACCGGATCGGGGTGGACATCCTACAACTGAAACTAATTAATTGTGGTAGTAAATATCAACAACGCGAAAATATATACCCTTTTTAACGCATTCATATTTGTTGGGTTATTTAAATTCAGTAGCTTAGTGTATAACACGTTGGTTGAAGTGAATTTCAGTGTGAACATCAACACTAGGATACAAGTACATCCAACTCACATGTTTTGCTAATACGATCAAACGTGCATCTTGAATTTCACTGTAAGCCATATACCTAATATATTTGAACACGTAAGTGTTTAGACCTAAATAAATACCTCTTTATAAAAAACAACCCCCAAATACCCTGGTAAGGCCGAGAGTGGGGAGAGTTAACTCTCCCCCTCCAAATGCTCTCACATGGCCATGCGTATACAGCCGCTGTCAGGGAAGTCCAACTGACTACCTTCTCGCGGCATCACTGTTGTTTACGAAATTGAGAGAACGAAAAGCGAATGTTCAGGGCTTTAATCGGGTTGGTGGATATAGAGGATCCACCTAGGGGAGTTTGAAAACCCTCATCCCAAACCAATGGTGCACATGGGCTCCAGGATTCTGAGGGAACAAATTGTGTATGAACCAATTATTGGTCACTGGCTACCATGGGACCGCATCTCCTGAAGTCGCTCCACTGCCTTATGGATCAGATATTTAGGTCAAAAGATCCGAGTGAGTCCCCCTCTAAGTAAACCACCTGTTTCGCTCTGGGAACCCGGGCAGTACCACAGCCCACACACAAATCAGGTGGCTTGTGTGGCGCACATGTATTCGGTGCCCCTTTGTACTAATATTTATGTGTTCAAATAAATAAATAATAAATAGTAATTATGTTAGTTAAACAACCAGTATTTAAAATTTGCTGATCTATATATTTAATAGTTTAAATTCTTTTTAACTGGAGACAGAAACCATGGTTAGCTAGAACTCATGTATGTTATTATTTTAGTGATACACGAAGTATCACATGGTTTTAACTCATATGCAATATGTTAGACACCAGAAAAGTATTGACTGAAATCAATAGCTTGGAATGCAGAAGAATAGTTGGAGAACATTGACAGGGAGGACTAGACGTAGAGATTACCTGTAGAATTTAAAACCATATTTGTCAAATATACAAAACTAAGTATCATGGCCAGAAAAGTTACATTTGAGTTACTCTTTGACTGACTCGTATAGACTGGATTTTGAACAGTAGATAGTTTTAGTAAAACGTAAATTCTTTAGAGCGTCTAAAACAAGAATCTCACTAACGAGATAAACTTTTTTACCCAATTGCAATCTAAACGAACTGGGTAAATATTTGCAGTTAAGCAGTGCAACTCAGAACAAAGGACGTAGGCCAATCACTTAATCGTTGAGTGTTGTATTACCTAAACTGTAAATTGGAGTACGAACAATAAACTGGAAAAAATTGTAGTCCTTGGTGAAACAAAAAAAACTATGGTGGGAGTTAGTAAACTATGTACTAATTAAATTGAAGAGTACTTGATTTATCATATTCAACTTACCAATACTTCATTCGTTAAACACTCCAATAAACGTACTAGTAAGTAACCATTACGTAAATCCAAAAATAAATCTTGAACCCAACAATTACGCTGATAGAGAAAGAAAACGAGAAAAGAGTAGAGAAATGCAATAGGTAGATGTCTTTTTTCAATGAATCATTTTTAACTGAAGAATTGAAATCGATCTAGAAGTAGACAAACAAATAGCCATAGAGAAAACAAATAAACGAAAAGCGATCAGGCACGCAATAAACTGTGAAATAGCCAGAAATTTGTGGCAAATATCCCACGAAACTTACGCATCAGATAGAACGAGAGAATCGCTTTACCTAAGTGAAATGTATCACATAAACATGAAACAATTCAATCCAATGATCATAATAATTAAATGACTGAAACACTAAACAGTTTATTGTAAAAAAACCTGGGTCATAAAATAATTGATAAAAATACTGATAAGTTAAGCTTGCTACATTACAATTTCTTCAGGAGTAGATGATGGGTCTTGCAGGAAATAATGTGAAATTAAGAATAAGTTATAAGGGGAATAAAATGGGATAACTATGCAAAATGAAAGTCAGTGCAAATGATAACACGAATAAAGTCATTTGTACAAGGAGAGAGAGTTCCAAGTAGTCCCGTTCAGTAATAATAAAGTTCTCGTTTATACTTCAGCATCGGGTATAGTGTAGTAGGTCAATAATTTTCAAACTAGGTATCATTACCTAGGTTTGATTTGATAATTTCGAATAAATTGAACATTGGGTAGATTGTTATAAATAAATAATATATTTGTAACATCACAATGAGTAGAAAAATTAGATTTTCTGACGTTTCGTGATTTAGTGTAAGCCACTTCTTCAGAGAATAAATAACCAATAATATTTAATTTTTAAACTAATTCGCTAATCAAATAATGAGAAACCTGTGAATTCTGTGGTAGACTTATAACTCTTTCTATAAAAATAACCTTGAATTTTGATTTTTTTTCATATTTGACAAATTACAAGTAAATTTATATTTCAATCTATTATGAAATCAAGGAGTACTGGATGGCTATTTCATTTTAATTTGGGACTTCAACAGTAAAACAATCATTTTGCATTTACTACAACTACTTTATTAGAACTGAAGACACTGACATTTTCTAGACATAATTAAATAATTAACTAATGTACCTTAGTAATTAAATATAAGATTTCTCGGTGGATTTTGAACCTCATTTCTTATTCAATTACATAATTCAATGTAATTGAATTGGACTGTGGTGGGGGAGCCGAATCGACAGTCTCATTGTTGAAACTTGAATTCATTAACAACAAAGCCAACATTCAACGACAAATTGAAATGAATATTTTAAGTACTGAAGTTATTAATGGACTATGATAACAATTAAAACAAAGGATTGGAAACCCATACAGTGATGAACATATGAAACATATATATACTGCACAAAAATGTGAAACAAAAGATTAAAAACTAAAAGATAACATTTTAACTACTAACGGTCAAAGAATTAAAACAGACACACACACACACAAGCATTAACTGAGTAACACAATTACTCATTTGTTGTTTTGTTCACTGTTCAAACGACGAACCATTACATTGATTAAATAGATTAAGCTGAAATTATATTACACGCGGATAGTAATAATAATAATAATAATAATAATAATAATAATAATAATAAACGATAACGAAAGGACGACTGCTGTTATTATGTAAGAAATTGCATCATTTTGTTTTTGTTCACTGAAAAAACATAAAAACAAATCGCTTGCAGAAAAACTAGCAAACAGTAACCGTGTAGAAACGTCAAGTACAGAAAAGTATTTCTTTAAGCAACTTAACAACTGACAAGATGAAAGGGGCATCAAATGACCCTGAAAATCACTACCAATCACGTAAAAAACATCAATGTTCAATAGGAAATAATACGAAAAAAGCTAAACAAGCACAGTTTATCATCTTTCGTTGATAACTATTTCAGTTTCGACTAAACATATGTGTAAATCATGAACAATAAGATACTGTCTTAACAAATTACATCCCAAACTCACTCTTATTTTAAATTTAATTCAACTCATTTATAAAGTACATATTTGTCACCTAGCTTTCATTCACATTCTAGGCATGAAAAGTGTTGATGCTAATCGGTTTGCCAAACTGAAGTAGGTGGAGTGGAGTTGGAACCTTTAACGTCATAATTAGAGAGCCACTATTCACGTTTAGTTAGTCAACCAGTCAAAGTCAAGAAGCGCTGAACAGATGATATCATATTTGAAGCGATGACTGTTGCATTCGAGTTTTAGTGTGGATATCTCAACAGTGCTATCCAAGGAAAGCCAACTGTATAACTACCAGTCACAATACAAAAAGAATAACTTCAACGAATCTAAATTGCCGTTACATACGGCGTATGTGCTTGCGGCTAGAATTCAGAAAAAAAGCAACCACATCCATAAATGTAATTTCCAGCATTAACTGACATTTAAATTATTTATCATATATATAAATAAATTTAATGATATTCAAACCAAGTTTATATGTGAAGATAAAAAAGAAAGTATTATTCATCTGTTGTCATTAATTCCTTGAACTTTAAATCATACTGAATAAGAATTTTCACATGAATAAATCACGAAATATTATGAATATTTTATGACCATTTAGAAAGCTAACTAACCAAAAATAGTAATGATGTGTTATGATCGCAGATAGGAGGGATAGATAGTTGTTTATTACTATGGTAAAAAAAAAATATAGTGATCATAAAACATAATCCACTCAGGACATAGTTATTGCATTACAAGAATTGTACCAACCAGTAAGTACTAAACCGTGTTCCATCTTATGAAAAGCGCGCATGAGTGAAACCAACTTATTTTAACTGCAATAATACTACTAACAACAGCTAACTATTAAGCTATGCTATAATCAATTACAATCATTTTCATACTGTCCTCAATATAATAATAATGTAATTACTCATCTACATGTTGATGTAATCGGTTTTACGCTACCAATTAATATCAGAATAGGTTTTGTGGATATTTTAGAAATTTCACAGGTTGAATTCATGAGTCAATTGAAGCTAGACCACCATGACAAACCTGGAAGCACTGGAAGGCCGTTTCGTCTCTGTATGGGACTCCACAGCAGTGCGCATCCACGACCCCGCTTCGAGGGATTCGAACCCAGGACCAATCAGTCTCGCGCCAGGCGCTTAACCAACTAGACCACTGAGCCGGCATCCAACGGTGTTAATGTCTAACTTCAGCCAATCCACGAAGTTGCGCCACCATACACCATTGTCTTCGGTGAGTTCCTATCACACAACAGACCTGGTTGAACTCTACTGGTAAGGACTTCACACTAGAACTCCAGGATTATCTCCTGGAGTCAGTCACTAGTGAGCAGGTGATACCGATTAAGTTGTATGGGAACTAGTGACATCACTCGGAACTAATTTTAGTGGGAGATATGGGGGTTAGAACCTTAGCGATAATATACACGTATATATAATGTGTTGTGTAAGGGTGTTTAATTTATTGAGGTATCATAACGGAAAAACACAAAGATACAAAATAATTAAATCTTTCGTTAAAAGATGTTATTGAAATTAAATTAACTTGTGAAACATAACTAATAATGACGAGAATCTCTTGTATCACTATTCTTTCTTTCATTATTCATAAACCATTGGAATAGTAGAAATTATGTATATAATAGTGTAGTATATACAAACATGACTTAAAACTAGTTTATTTTCTAATATGATAATTGTGACAAACAATCGTGAAAAAAGTAGTACATATAAGTATAAACAACAAATCATTGTAAATAATTCCATGGAATTAATTTACAGCAAGAAATCACTTTAGCCCGATAAGTTCAGTCATTTGGTATCTATATGAATAAGGAAGATGCGCTAATTAATGTCAAACTTTTCTCAGTGTCGATAAAAATCAATAGGTAATGTTAAGTATTTGCCGAATACAAGTTCATATTTGGGGGGATATTTTGTATGAAGGTTAATAATACTACTGGGCTACTATAACTGTATAGTAGAGGAGGATGGTTAGAATTTAAAACCTATTGATTAATAACCGAGTGTTTGGATCATTAAGTTATCGCTTCAACTTAATTGGTAGTTTTTTCAAACAGTTCATCCCAACTCAGCTTATCTGAAGTGAGAGAAATTATGAATTGAAACACAAAAAATATATTTTAAGATAAAGAAGAAAACTGAAACGAGAACACAAATGTTAACGTAAAAATTACAAAATGAATTTCTAGCATACACAATGTTATCATCTGGTGAGAAACATTTCACCATCTTATATAAATGTCCACCAATATTGTTACTAACAGATAAACTAGTCTTATTGTTCAACCTTTCAGAATAAGATACTATTTAAAAAGAGATAATTCGTTAACAAATGCACATGCACATACACACACACACGAAAAGAAAAAACGATACAATTTCGGAATTTCAAATTTCATTTTTTCATAGCTCACACAAAAAACGGTAATATCATCTGCAAAACAACATGTGCATATCTAATTTTTGATAAAGAAAAAAGAAAATTTTTTTTTCCAAAAAAAAGGAATATTCTTAGTGTGACTACACCTGATTTGTGAAATTTCGACTGTGATACCGAAATTTTCACAGTGAATGTAAAAAAAAGAACATTAACAGGGGGTTTTTTATTGGTATTTTTAAAGCGGGAATTGTAGTGATTGATATAAACGTGTATAAAAAAATAGAGTGAAAAACTATCTTCTTTAGAAATTATTGCACATAGAGTCAAATGATTCAATAGATTATTCACAAGAAAGAATGATCAATCGATGCTTAGAGAATTAAATTACAGCCTGTCTCTATTCAAATTAGATAATCTAGATATAGACACAATGTGTAATAACATGTTAAGCTTCATATTGACAACCATTGTAGTGATCAATACTGAAAGAGTTGAGATGATTAACGCTTTCCATTATAAATGGCATACTTATATGCTATTAAACCCTTCAGAGTGGAAATATTGACCAAAGAGAATATTCGAAAATATTCAATATGATACTACTCTGTATATAAAGTAATATATTCAACTTCGTATATAGAATTCTATGAAATTGATGTACATAATATATAAAAATGCAAATCGAAAAACAGTATTCAAGACTGGAATGAAGTAAGTTGCATGATTTGGGTCTGTTAGTATTGATAAACATAATCATATGGAGTAATAGAATAAGATCTAGAGCTTGAACTAAAAGTTATGATCTTTTTTGTAGGGATAATACAGGTTAAGTTTTAACCCCAATAATAGTAAGGATCTAACACAACTATCGAATTAGAATGTTAGAGTTAATTAATTGATTGAAACAAGGGAGTGATGAGAAGTTGATTATTTTGTTTCGAACTTTTCAGCTGTGATCATCTATACAACACAATATGGAACCGAAACTAAGATCTCCAGACTATGCAGTGAGGAAAACACCTTCAGATAACTATGACAAGAGTTCATGTTCTAAACTTCAAGCGATTTGTGATATTACACAACCTAGTATAATCTAAGCAGCTAGTTATCATATCATCGAAATCCAATAATATATTTTTTATCATTTATCTCAGTTATTTTACACCTGAATAAATTCTACAAAGTAATACCGTCAACAATATCCTATTACATAAACGGATGCTGAATAATTCTTAATTCAAATGTCAATAAACTCTAGTTACTGATTTTACATTGACCTGTAATCAATATTAATTTGCTTTATATTAGAGCGTCGTGAAAATATATACTCCATGAACGATTCTCAAGCAAACATCAATCAATACAAACAGTCAGTCAGTCAGCTACAACGTAGGACCAGGCACACATGTGCATCGGTCCAAGTTGCCATACCTCATTAACACAACAAGATTAACAAGAACTCATAGAAGTAGCTAATTAATTGGTGGTAATACATAAAGGAAAGATTGCATATAAGGACATAGTACAGAAAGAAAGAATTAGTTCGTAGAAAGAAAGATATATAGCGATTTTAATCTCATAGATTAAAGGAAGACAGAAAGTGTCATACACCTACGCCATTGTGATTGATTCTCAGCCATATCACGCAGGGTCTCCAACCATTGGTTACAATAGTCACGCGAAACACAACCACGTAGTCTTCATCTACCAACATGGCTCAGAGCAGAAGTTAGTGACTTCGAGCACTGATGCCACGTTTTGATTTGGCCGCTCCTAACTTTCTTCCAACCATATCCAACACTAGTCAGCATTGCGCGTCGTAGTAATCGGTGTTCAGGCATACGTAACACGTGACCCAACTATCTTAGTCGATGAGGGTTCACAACCTCATGAACTGATTTACCGTCATTCCCTAATACCCTGCGTCTAACCTCACTATTTTTTTTGCCCCCCGAATGCCCTGGTACGGCCGAGAGTGGGGAGAGTCCGCTCTCCCTCTCGAAATACTCTCACACGGCCACGCGTATACAGCCTCTGCCAGGGAAGTCCTACTCATTGCCTTCTCGTGGCGGGGGTGTTGTTTACGAAAACGAGAGGACGAAAAGTGAATGTCCGGCGCTTTAACCGGATTTCAAACCAATGGTGCACATGGGCTCCAGTATCCTGTGGGAACAAATGGCGTATGAACCAATTGTTGGTCACCGGCTTCCATGGGATTGCATCTCCTTACGATGCTCCACTGCCTTGTGGGTTAGACCTTTAGGTCAAAGGCTCGGGGAGTGGCCCCCTAAGATAACCACCTGCTTCGGTTTGGGCACCCGGGCAGTATCACAGCCCACACACAAATGATGAACTCTTTATGTCTGGAAATTACTTTTCTCGCTTCGAAAAACAACCAATTGATTCAAATTATTATCATTACAATTATTGTCATTAATAATACTATTATTATTATTACTATTATTGTCATTATTATTATTATTATTTTCCACATTATTCACCCTCTTTTATACTTATACAGCGGCTCGTCTTTGGTGGAAATTCGACTATATCTAAACGTTCTCGAGTCACTGTCCGGTTGAGAATTGTATGTTACCACCGAATACGAGAACTGAAGCAGTTTTTCTGAAACCACGTGCACCATTCAAAGTGGCTGCCTTCAACGTTCGCACATTTATGCAGGTCAGACAACAGATAGGGCTGGCTATGACTTTGGAAAGTCTTGATATTGATGTTTGTTGTCTATCCGAGACCCGTATTCAAGACTCTGGCGAAGTACTACAAATTCGCTCTCTATCTGTCGCTTCGAAAAGCTTGTCTGACGTGCGTTTATCCGGGGACCCTGTGGCATCTTCGTCTGGTCTTGCTGGCGTTGGTGTCGCACTAAGTGTTAGAGATGAGGCAGCACTAATCGATTAGATCCCCATTAACAACCGGTTGGTTATTTGCTGTTAGATTAGAAAGTTCCATCAAAGTGAGAAGAAATCGGCGTGAGAAACGATGTCTTTTCGTCATCTCCGCCTATGCCCCGACAGATTGCAGCCCGGATGCAATCAAGGTTGAGTTTTACCACCAGTTATCTGTTCTTCTCCAGAAAGTGCGTTCGACAGATATTGTAGTACTAGCCGGAGACTTGAATGCTCAGGTCGGGCGTCTAGGCACAGAAGAGAGTCGTTTAGGTGGCCGATGGGGACTCGTTGGTCGCAGGTCAGATAACGGGGACCGTCTACTGCAACTTTGCACAGACCACAACCTGTTTCTGGCTAGCACTAACTTTCGGCACAGTCATCGCCGATGTGCCAGCTGGCGTCCTCCCTCTGCATCTCAAGCCTGGACTCAGATTGATCACATCGCGATCAGCTACCGCTGGCGTGGTTGTGTACAAGACTGCCGCTCCTTTTGGAGTACCTATCTGGACTCTGACCATGCCTTGGTCTGCGCCAATCTTGCCTTACTTTTCAGTGGACAACGAAGTGACCACCATCAACGGATTGATATTAGCAAGCTGGTTGCAACTTCTGTTGCTAGTAAGTATCGAACCGAGCTAGCCTCTAGGCTAGCTACCACTCCACCGAAAAGTATAGATGAGCATTGGTTGCAATTGCATGACGCCATGAAAATGGCGGGAACAGTCAGTTGTGGGTTTGCGAAACGTCCCGCTTTTAAGCACTGGGTTTCTTCTGGTTCCTTACAACTCATTGAAGCCCGTCGGTCTACTCCGGGTGACCGTGAGTTTGACCATAACCGAAGGATGTTACGTAATGAAATTGGGCAAAGCTTGCGTAAGGACCGAGAAGCCTGATGGTGGTCGGAGCGTGCTAATGAGCTGGAAGCAACAGCTGCATCTGGTAACTACCGAAAGCTCTTCCAACTCATCCGAGCCACTGGTAGCAAGAAGTCTGGTGTGAGCGAAACAAACTGTGAGGATGACGGGATGCCAATCACTAACATCCATCGACGTCTTGGACGATGGGCAGAATTTTTCGAAGGGCAGTTCAACTGGCCTGCTGCTCCGGCAGCATCGGTCAGACTGTCCTGCCCTCCATGGCCGGTGACGACTGATCCACCGAATGAGGCGGAAGTCCGCAAGGAACTCCAACTCTTGAAGTGCTACAAATCACCGGGCCCAGATGACTTACCTCCGGCTCTTTTTAAAGATGGTGGTGACTTTCTGACTAAGGGACTGACGATGTTGCTTACAAAAGTCTGGGAACTAGAGAGTGTACCAACGTCATGGAATGAGTCGATAGTTGTCCCTATCTTTAAAAAGGGTTCACGTCGTTCCTGTAACAACTATCGGGGGATAAGTCTACCTTCGATTGCGTCCAAGCTATTGGCTTCCGTCATACTTCGTAGGTTGTTCAAAACCCGAGAAAGATTGACTCGCGAGGAGCAGGCTGGGTTTCGTTCTGGTCGAGGATGTATTGATCATATCTTCACCCTCCGCCAAGTGTTAGAACACCGTCATACTTATCAAAGGCCAACAATCTTAGTGTTTCTTGACATTAGGGCTGCCTTCGATTTGTTGGATAGGACTGTTCTCTGGGATTGTCTATTGAAGAAGGGTGTGCCTGAGAAGTTTATTAACATCGTAAAAGCCCTATATACAAACACCTCAGGCAGAGTGAGGGTATACAACCACCTTTCTCCATTGTTCCATTCAAGCAGTGGGGTTAGGCAGGGTTGCCCAATCTCACCATTCCTCTTCAACTTTGCTATCGATGACATTCTGGAAACAGCTGTGATGGATGTAAGTAATGGCGGTGTAGATCTGTTGCCTGGAGAAAGACTTCTCGACCTTGAGTGTGCGGATGATATAATCTTACTGTGTGATAATGCCCAAGCCATGCAATCCGCACTTAATCAGTTGGCAATCAGTGTCCGTAGGTGTGGTATGTGCTCTGCACCTTCGAAATGCAAAGTACTTCTACAAGACTGGCAGGATTCCAATCCTGTACTCACCCTGGATGGTGAGCAGATAGACGTAGTCGAGAAGTTCGTGTATCTGGGTAGCTGCATAAGTGCTGGTGGGGGTGTGAGTGATGAGATTAATGCACGTATAGTGGAAGCCAGAGTGGCTTATGCCAATCTGGGCCATCTTTGGCGCCTTCGTGATGTTAGTCTGGCTGTAAAAGGTCGGATTTACAACTCGTCGGTGAGAGCAGTTTTGCTCTATGCTTGTGAAACCTGGTCTCTCCGAGTTGAGGACGTTAGACGACTCTCTGTGTTCGATCATCGTTGTCTCCGAAGGATCGCTGACATCTAGTGGCAACACCATGTCAGTAATGCAGAGGTCCGGCATCGTGTGTTCGGGCACAGAGATGATAATTCAATTGGTGTCACCATCTTGAAACACCGACTTCGGTGGCTTGGACATGTTCTACGAATGTCGTCCCAGAGAATTCCACGTCGTGCATTATTTGCCGACTCTGGGACTGGTTGGAAGAAGCGGAGAGGTGGTCAGTGCATGACATGGTGTCGTGGCATGAAAGAAAGCTGCAAAGGACTGGCTTCTGTCGGACCTTCACGACTCCCTGGTTGGGGTCCGAGAGATGGTGCTACACAGTGGCTAGAGACGTTATCAGATATGGCTCAGAATAGAAGCCAGTGGCGATCCTGCTGTAACCTTCTTTTACTTTCTTCATAAAAAGTGGTTGTGTCTCCCTTACCTGAAAGATTTCTTCTGATTGTACCTCGTTACTACCACACTACCTTACACCAATCTCTTCGTTATTGTTCTCTTTTTCTTTTGCACTCCTTAGTTGTTTTTTTTCTATTCTCTTCGCATTCTCATTGTTTTGTGTGGCGCATATATATTGGCGCTCTCTTGTACCAATATTTATGTGTTCAAATAAATAAATAATAATAAAACCTCACTATTACTTACCCGGTGATCCCAGCAGATGCCAGAAATATTTCTAAGGCATCTGTGGTCAAATACTAGTAGCTTACGAATATCTTCAACTCTTAATGGACACGTTTCGCAGCCATAAAGTAAAACAGAACGAACTTCTGAACATTTCAATGTGACATTACCGAACTAATAAAATTACAACAAATACTTTGACAAAAAAATAACACAAATGAACATTTCTGGCTTTAGAATTTTTTTTATTTATTCAATTTAAATTAGAAATTCAGAAGAACCTATACATATATGTAAATATATATATATATATAAATGTGTTTTACCTACATATATTTGATGAGATTTCATGTCTGTCTATTAACGGTATCAATCTAGTTAAAATAATCGACTGTTTCATCTGCTGTACACTTTAAATGGATATGAAAATTTGCCGGAGTGTGTCTATATGTATATATACACAACTATATAGTTTGTATGCAAATTCCCTTTAATTATATATATATATATATATATATATATATATATATATATATATATGCATAATTATTTATGCATGTTTTTTGGTTGACTGAACAACAGTGATAATACAAACTACACTGAGAACATGCAAGCTGTAGAAAGTATACTAAATTATTTATATACAAAATTATCTAACTAAAATGATATTTAGTCTTCAGTTTAATTTAAAAGGGTTCAGAAAATGATCAATTATCAAAACAGCCAATAAATAAGGTACTGTCTGATTTACCGTAACATCAAGTACAACTAGGTTGTTTTTGTACTGCATCAGGGACAGATTCATTTTAGTCCATTTTGTGTTTATGAATATCGTACAAACAAAAAGCAATATGAAGATAACTTCTTACATCTAAAATATTTCATTCTAACATGACCTATTTTTATCGAGGTTCCTTAGATTTATGAACGAAGAGGGTGACCAAAAGAAATATCAAGTGACTGAAGGATTGGGGCTTCCAGTAAATTTTCATAAAGAATGTTAATAGGAAAACTAAAAATAAGCTAAAAAATAAAGGCACAACACGAGATTTCAATCTTTCATGTTCAAGCCATTTGGATGCGTCGCAAATGAGATAAAGTACGTCAGAAGCTACAACGACGTGATTCTGTGATCCTCTTTGATGAAAATCGACCTTGTAAAATAGGGTCGATTGGGGACTGTCACTGATGCTATAGTTAGCAATGGTGGATATTTAAAAGAAGCTGCACCCAAAGCCTTGTTCAGTAGTGTATGAAGTGATAGAAGAACACCATGCTCTTTAAAGGTAGTCAACGAAAGATATGTTGTGAGGAGACACCCATCATGTCAATATCCATAGTTGATGTAAAAGTTAGTATAACTACTTCCGGTGGTTAGTAACTGATGAATGCCGTCTGATTAATGTAGAAACAATGTATCATAGCGGCTTGAAATGTTGCAGTAAATGGTTAAAAATAGAAAGCAGAAACGGCCGTTTTTGAATATCGTATGATCCATCACCTAACTGGACGAAATCTACATTGATTGCGTTCTTAATCAAATTACATTTTTACATACTTTCTGCTGATATTTTCACTTTACTACTTTTCTCTTCCTAATACTTTACAACAGTTTACAGATTCACATTATGTAGTGGCCTATCATATCACACATCTTTTATGTTATAAACGTTATACTTCGTATAAAATAAATTAGGTAGCTTGAAGGATACCGCAATTTCTTTTTTAATTTGTGTATAAGAATACTATGGTAGGTAGTTAAAAAAATAATAATTTAATCTTCAACTCCATTGAATGTACTCATTAAAATGTACAAACCAATTTCATCGAGTTCACCAACTGAGTAAAACAAATATACGAATAACAGTAAAACAATTTTAAAATTTAAAATTCTTTGTTGTCACATATTGTTTAAAAATTTATCTAAACTCTTCCAGTTATTATGATTAAAATAACTAAAGGAATTTTTAGAAAAGTAAGAAATATCAGTCTTTACTTTGGGATTAACGGTACTTTTTTGTATCACAAGAATATGGATATTCTATGAAGTCTTTGGGAAAAAACAACACATGATGACCAGAGAGTCACTGTGAACCTTTTGGCAAACATTCCGTGTAGTGACACGTTACACCCACAATCAAAATGATAGCGAAACAATAAAAGCGATAAGACTTTATGTTTATGTGACCAATATCACTAGTCTAAGTAACTTGGCATAGTGTTCACTATATTGAGATATCAAGGGGTTGGACGTAGTAGACGAAAAAATCTCGAACGAAATCCTGCTCCATACTTTTAGTACTTGCTTGATATGCCTTGCTGACAAGTGCCACCATCTAACAAACTTAGTTGTTGTTTATGTATTAAAATAAAACCATAATTTTGTTTAACTCACTTTACACAATCGTTTCATTTCAATTCGATTGATGTCACTTGAATTATTAACACTTTTGTACTAACATTCTTTTTGCTATATATATTTGATAGCGTATATTGGATATTAATAAGTTTTTACTGAACATGAATAATGTATGATGCAGTAATAATTTCTAGTGGCTTTCAAATGACTAGAAGTCTTAAGAAGCTATCGAAATTAGGTAAATCTTCATAGAACTGGTTTCTATAATCATATAAGCTTGAGTGTTATCACTGAACTGTAAACTTACTAGTGTCTATTGGCAATGTTTTGAATGTTACCAATGTCGTACATGACATGTGACACTTTAAAAAATAACGGTGGCCGTTAAGATAGTATGGAAAAGCTATTAAAATATATCAGTAACATTGATCTTTAAAATTTCAACTTGTAAAAGTTAAACTTGAAAGAAAATTATTAAAATAACAGTCAAAACTATTCAAACCATCTGTGCACAAGACAACTAGTTGGCTAGAAACAATATGATAAATTCTGTGTTTTTTTCCTACCAATTAGTTGGTAGTTCATAAGTAAACATATATAAATCAACTATATCTTCCATAAGTCAAAAATAATCTGAAGTCATATTTATAGAAGTAGCGAAGAGAAAATGATCATGACCATATACTAAACAGTTCAATCTAACGTCGCAATATAATGGTTTTTATTAGCGTATAATTAATAATAAACAGACACAAACGTTGTTGTGAACATGAGTGAAAGAACCATTAGCTAACATGAAAACTTTAAATAAACACATTCACTGACTGTACATTCACTATTATATGTGAGGCAGAAACCCTAGTCGATTACATAAAACCAAGTCGAATGAAGTCATAACTATATAAAACTTCCAGATGTAGATTATTTTACTTTTGTTTCAGAAATCTTAAGTCTGATTGTAAATATTAAACTGGTCAATTCGATTCACTAGTTACAATATAAGCATATTATTGACAGAAAAACGAACGATGCTTATGTAACATGTTATCTGTGTAATAGTAGGACTTAACTGAAGCGCTAGAAAAATTTTTTGATTATTATTAAGGTGATTGTGATAAAGATAACTGACAAATTAAGCATTCGTTTTGAATGTATGAGTTTCTTAAAAAAAGTTATGTGGTATGAAGTATGATGATCAACTGATTCATTCTGAGTTTTGATCGATAACAAAGGTATGTGTTCATATGCTATATATATCTGTGTACTACCAGTCAAGTGATATGAAAACATGTTTGATAAATAAATTTGAAAACGAAAAATAGTTAACCAAGCAAATGTCAAAAATTGTCTTGACTATCAAAGAAAATTGAATGGTTAGGTGTGCAGATAGAAGCAGCTTAATTCTAATTACGAAGACAAACATAAAGGATTTGTGCTTACAAATATCTCATCCTCTCTCTCTCTCTCTCTATATATATATATATGAGGAATTTTCACATAATTATGTTGTAAATGTTGGTTAGATGTGGTCGACAAGAAGAGCTGGATCTATGTCTCATGCTAGTTAGCACTCGTCAGCAAGGTGCATCTGTAATCTTGAGGGTATCGACGCTCACTCAACCTCATAGTCAGACTTTATCAACGAGCTGTCAGGGTCGCCAGTGACCTTGTATAGGACTGAGATATCTGTACATAGTGCACACGATTTTGAGTTATTTAGGCTAGTGGCCATATCGCATTTCGAGCGACGGAATTCCATCAAAACTTAGAAGTACTTGATATACATGACATTGGTCACAACTCAGCGAACAATCAATTGAAAATAATGAGTTTATTCACAGGATAGATAAATCGTGCTCACGCCTAGATAAATTGTCAAGCAGCCATACTGTTAGCAATTGTTTGTAAAATCAACTGTTGATATTCAAAACAGAATTCTGATCAGTGTTTGATGGAACACGCGACAACATGTATACTCAGAACGAATGACCAAAACTCACTGGTGAATATCAGCAACGAGGTGATACATACACCTAAGAATAGAAATAGTAGCATTGCTTATACAAAACGTTGGATGCAGTTTCAGAGTAATTCGACTTTTTTCGACTTTTCTTACATGATTATGAACGATCTTGAAGGCATTAAGTGTTTACGTTATGGAAGCACAACATTACACACCGTGTTTCTTAATTTTGTAATGAAGCTTTTATGGTTTGTATTTAAATGGTCCAATAACCTGAATCAACTTCATACTACTCTTAATTGAAAATAATCACTACGAAATTGGATGTTAGTACTACTATGAAGGTCATTATACTATCGTGATTTGCCACAATGACTTATTTCATTAAAATAGTAAATATTCCTCGTCATTTGAGACGTTTTTCAATGCTTATTAACAAATAGGTTGTGGAAATTAATTTCCTACAGATGTAATTCTAAACTATTCCCTAGACTGTCAGGCACAGTCTTAGCTTAGGCAAGGTCAGGACAGGTAAGCTAGGACTCTGTGCTCAACAGTCTACGGAATAGTTTAGAATTGTATTTGTAGGAAACTACTTTCTACACAGATAGCCACCCATACAATACAGTCAACGTCTGTATTTTCATTTTTCGGTTGTTTTTTTACAAAGAGTACTGCTATTTCATTACTACAACAAATGAACCTAATTCAAGTGAACAAAAAATACTAATACACAGGTGAAAATGACTATAATGCACACTTGATAAAAGAATGGGTGAACATCAGTTAACACCATTTATCCCCATTACTGAAACGTGATCTGTTTAAAATATCAATAAAACTTAAAAGTGAGAAAAGTGAAAAGGCTCTACTATATATCAGTAACAAAGTTGTAGTTAACGATAACTGTGAAGAACAACCAATAACGATAATTACCTTAACCAAATGTTGATTAACCCAATTGGTGAAGGCTTTCTTTTGTATTGCATCACGTTCATCTAATACAAAAATTTTAAAAACAGAAGGTAAAGACCCATATATTTCCAAAAAAGCATGCACATTTGTTTGTATATAAAACAGTAAATGCAGACAACAGTGGAAAAATAGGCAAATACAAAACTAATTACATTCATACGTTATAGAGGTGAATTTTATTATTTTCTGAACAATTTTCGATTATTAAAACGGAAGAAAATGTAACGAAGTAAACTATGGTCGAGTGATGTATGTTCATGAGACCAGAATATAAAAGTATCCCACTAAATGATTTGAAATCGAAGACAAGATCATCAGCCAGGAGAACAGATATTCAATGTGATAAAGTGCAAGTTCACATACAAAGTAGTAACACGAAACAAACATGGTAAAATTTCATAGGCGACTGGAGGAAATCAGTTTGTACGTCTCCCACCTTCCAGTCAATTTGGACCTAATTGTTAGCCCTAATTCTTAGAAATCATATTAGTGTAAGTTCAACACAATACGTCTAACGTCAAGTTCAGTGACACCAACTTTTTACAAAGACTACAATATGAGAAATAAAGCTAATGATAGTGATTTGGTAGTAAGTATATGAATGGTCGAACCATAAAGTTGAGCTTTTACTAACAAAATAACGATATATAGTAATAAGTAGTAATAATCTTGATTTAGACCTTTAACACGACACTTTATTAAACTACAATAATTTTTAAAAAATATGCTACAAAAATTACGTACATATGAATACTTGTGCAAGTAAATCAATCCATAAGTAGAGTGAGAGTGAAACTTGCGATTCACGTTTGTAAACCAATCAACCATAACTGTACATATAAAACGCAACCTAACAAGTAACCATATAGTTATGTTTAGAATAATCCTCAATTGTTCGTCCGTCCAAATGTGCTGATGTGAACTGTTGCAAATTGCAAAAACATCTTTGTATCAAGTCCTGTTTTTACCATTGATTTTCCCAATCACTTAACATCACTAAATCAACAGTCAATTTTCGCAACTCATCCTGAGTAGTTAGGATCTCAGTACTTAATCTCCGTATTCTGTGTAGTAGCCAAAATAGGGAAATCATGATGCACGAAAATGGTTTAGTCTGTATACATACCAAATGACTGTACCTTGTATGTAGGGAGTGTTCAGCGGTAGGTGATCAAAACGGGTTAAATACTAGTCGTCGCAGATAACTTTGGTGTGAGGCTAAGAAGGTAAGGCTGGACAGAAAAACATATTCATGGGTAGAAACATATTTATAACATGGTTGGATAAACATTTTAAAAACACACCTCATGTACTCTATCCCATAAAAACACAGATTACACTTTACCAAGAGATTTCACCTAACGGGGATTGATTGTACGTTATTTCAACAACCTAATGTATCTACTACGGTACCTCCACGTCGCTGATGTTAAAAGCTCTCTGAAGATCAGTATATAACTATTGTCAAGAGAAATTATAATTGTAATTCCAAAATCAGAAAAAAGTAAGGAACTCTGAAAAGCAACGACTCGATGAAGACATGAATTTAAACGTATATATACATATATACAACATATGCATTTGAAGACGACACGATGTTGCCGAATTGTTTGCCAGGACACTTACTCAAGAAATATAATGGTTTCAATGAACTAATCGGATAGTATCAAATGAGCGTATTAAGAGATGAAAAACTAAAGATGTAGCACGAAAAACTCAGAAACAGCACTAAATTTACGTGAGCGATTCGGCCATAAATATGTATTTTCCTTGTCGTAAATGTATGAGTTGTAGAATTATCTTCATAGTAGATTTGTTATTTGCCGATTTTAAAAGATGGAGGACTTGATTACACGGGGAAATTTGGATGAATTGTAATACGATCAGTTTTTATTTGCTCCTAAAGTTAGCAAACAAGTATCTATACTACACGGTGGTTGAAGGTTATCTAGCACGTAGCCTTTTCATCATGTTAGGAATTGCGTTTTCCGAAACCAAAAGTCCACCAAGAAGACAAGAGGCGTTTTCCAGGATTGCAGATGGTTTGATTAGCGAGTATTCGAAATTAATCAAAGCTAACGAACCGTACTAAAGCTTGAAGTCGATAAGAGCATCACAACCCGTACAAGCATTTTAAAGGAGCATAAAGTTCAAAAACATGAGACCATAAGCAATTTAAAGTGCTTAAGGTGAAAAATTCGCAAGTATATTAGGTCATACAGTGATTTATTTTCTTGCAAATGAAGCTTCTGATATTGGAAAGTCGACTTAGTTGATATTCCGACAAAGATGCGATTGTACGCAGCATAGTAAAATTATTCATAATTTAATTGAATAGCTGACGTTACCTGCGATTTTTATTACTGCGCGGTCTGCAGGGTCCAATCTTAGTACGCTAAGAGAAAGATGAACTTTATCGAAGTTAACACTGTTTCGGGAATAGTCGTTTAATAAACTGAGAGTTGGTAGTGATACTGGCGTCACGTTGTTTGTCCCATTTAAATGGATAAGCGGTTGAGAAAAGCAACGCAGATTATCAATCTTGTCTGACATTATTATAAATGCCCATGAGTCTGTGCGAACACGAAGTAGCGCACCTCGTGTATCTGGCGCAGTTGTGAACAAGTATTTTTAAAACATCCAAACAATCAGAAAGCTCAAATGGTTCAAATGATTGTGAGCGGAATGTCATATGCTTCTTTTTGAGTGCCTTCCTCATTTAGTAACAATGGATCGTCTATGCATTCAAATACCCTTCACTGGAATCATAAGTAAATAGAAGTGTCCGTAAATTAATAACAAACGGTAATCCTAAAACTGTGCTTTGTAGAACTAACAGATCAGTTTTTCCTTGAGACCTGTGTATGCGTGGTAGGTAAGGTAAAGTTCTTGGTGTGTTCCCTTTGAAACGGAAGTGCGAAAGCATTAGTTTTCAATATACATTTAAATCGGTTTACTGATTTTAATTCTGCACATCCATTCACTGAAAATTTTTCCTATGACCTGAATCACTTTAGAAGAACAACCAGGACCACTACTTCAGAAGACAAACTTAAAAAAAATAATTACCCCCCCCAAAAAAAAAATTTAATGATGTTCCTAGAAATATTATTCGAAACATATTAAAACGAAACTGTCCACCTTAAAAAAATCCTAATGCAATTTCTTGGGTTGGCACTGTTGTTTTACTTCACCGACAATGCACGACGGATGAATGACAGTGGATATTGAAAAAGCACGAAATTACAGCTTTCTATAAGACAACTAGCACTCTAAGAAACGCCTTAGTTAGAACTAAAGATACGATCCCATTTACTCCTATACAAAGTTGTGTCAACAGATCAGATTATGTCTATTGGGATGCGTCCTATATTCGAGATTCTTTCCATGAGATCTCAACTCGTGCCAAGGAACGCTAACGTCACACAAAAAGGCCTCCCAAAAATCTTGTAGAATTGGAAATTTTACAGATTAAATCAGCAATAGCAAGATATGCTATTTTCCATAATCATCAAACGGATATCAAAATAGCCGAGAAAGTCTGTACCAACTATGAAGAAACGCGAGTAGCTGAAGCGTTCCACATTATGTTGAATCCCTCTGCCCTAAATGGGAAAGAAGACCTGGATATTTATCCAACTTGTACCATTTATCCAAACAACCATATATGTTCCTATTTATTTGGCTGCAATTAAACGCGACTCAATTTCGTAAATGTGCCCTTCAGCTTAGCAACCAATCAGAATGAGGTGGGAACTATTAAATCCACCATCTTTGTGAGCGATGGAGGTCGGCTTTCTTCGTTCTGTGCTTTGTTCAGTTATTTCTTTTGTGTAGCTACAGAATTTAATGTTTCAGTTTGCTAAAATGCAGAAGTTGATGTAATACTCTGAACGTTGGAGCAAATTTTTTTCTCATTTTGCTTTGTTTTCTGGGTTTTGGCTGCTGCTGCTACTGAAGTCAATGTATTTCTTCAGCCAAGCTGGCTAGTCTTATCGGTTTTGTTTTGACTTGTTTTCGAGATATCCAAAGCCGAAGCTCGTTTTTTTAAGCTAAAATAATTGTTGCTGCCGCCTGTGACTAACTGTCCGCATCTTCGTTCCTAATTGTCCTTTATCGGCAAAATGAAAGGAAACAATCACCGGCTTTCAATTTTCTTCAGTACTATGGACAACACTATCCCACCAAAGAGTCAAGCTAATACTGAGTGCCCAGCAGTAGGGGATAACAGTATTGTTTTCGAAAGAACTCAGACTTCCAATAACCATAGATGAAGTCACAGATGCTACCAATCTATTGCAGGGGGTTTGTTATGAAAAATATGCCATATAGCAGTAATAGAGGGGTTTTACTCATTACGTTGTGCGTTAAAGCAAGCTTAACATTGAAAAGCCGGAAATGCGCTATCAGTGTGTAGTGTATGTTTGCTTTTTTGGCCATAAAATGAAGCCGAAGGGTCATGATCAGAGAATAAAAAGGTAGTTAACTGTTGTTAAGCTCACTTTCTCATAGATCATATTTCACCACTCGCAAATCTGTTTTTTTGAGGTATGCCGCCAATCGGTACCTAATATGTTCATCCTTACGATGAAAAGTACCTGTAAAATTTCACCTTCATATTCGAATTGTTTTTGGAGAACTGTCTTCTAGTGTGAGTGCTTCGTACGCCCTAGGGGACTAGATTCCTACATTATTCGTAGTTACAGTGTAACTTTCTCACGCAGTAAGTTCAAAGTAGACACTAGTCTTTCTAAATAAACCTGTTAAGCTAATATCCGTATTCTCTATTTCAGTTAATCGATGAAGACATGTGCCACGTGCATCTACTGTATACTGCCATTTTACTCCAATTCTGTTATATCTTACTTCTGAAAAATAAAATTGCTATATGCAGCAAATACAGACTCTTTTTCATGGAGATAGGGGGGTTCATGGGATTTTTAGCAGGACTGTAGTAATATTCTCACTAAATAGCTAAGCGAGTGCGTAGACCAATGTAAGGTACCATACAGGGTGCCTTTGACTTATTAGTGTTCCATTAGTGCAGGTAGGGGCATTAAATGCTTATCATATGGCATTTGAATAAGGAGCTATAGGATTAGACGCAGGGACGGTTAGGATGTGTAACGCGTGTACATCCATCAGCTGCCGTGATAACTCATGGTGGCTAGAATAAGTTGTGAGAGGACCCGAGTCTGTAGGTTTCCCAGGAAAATGACGAAGATATATACCAAATCACCTTATGAAGAGCGCCTCTAATCACTTAACCTTAACACATTAGAATATAGACGTCTTTGAGGTGACCTAATGGCTTACAGTATCCTTAACACTTCTGGACATACTCTCAAACACCTACTTAAGCTTAGTTCCAACACTAACCTAAGGGGTAACACCCAGAAACTGGAGACAACGTAGGAGAACGTACTGTAGACACAACTTCTACTCCTTAAGAGTTGTCAAATTCTGGAATTCGCTGCCCGCCGAGCTAGTCCAAGCGACTTCCCAGGAGTCCTTTAAGAGGCAACTGGATCTATCCTTAAGGATAGTATTATACTATAAGTTACCAACTTCTCTTCCCTCTTTTATTGTTAACATACCTAGGTTCCTGCCAGAAGGTTTTGGTGATCCCGTGCTACTTGACACAGAAGCCTGTTAAGCGAAAGCTTCTATTCAGTCCACAACCATTTGAACACATGAACTAGGTGCTGAGAGGCTCGCTTGTCACAAGTTTCTTGCAACGATTAAGTAGATAAAACAAAGTAGCATTAGATTCAAAAATTTATTTAAGAACTTTCATTAAGAATCGAATATCAAACAAAGGTTTAAATCAAGTTCCCGTTTAAAAGTTGTATTGGTAATGTTAAGCTGCAGTTTTTATTTTTTTTTCCAAACGAAAGAGTAAAAGAAGTCAAAAATACTGGAAGTGGTTGTGAAACTAAAATGGACGTTCAGCATCCTTTTTATAATCTGCTGTTATTTGGGTCTCCCTTAAACAGTTCCATAGGGCCATAGTACTATGAGCGAAACAGTTTTTAGAATCTGTGAAGGCTCACTCCTGTTGCATTCTAAATGAAAAAATAGTGATGAATTTAGTCAGAAATGTGGAATAGATAAATAACCAAATTACGTGTTTTTTAGCAAAGAATTTATGCAGTTGTGATTTACCTTGAGTTCATGAATATTAGATAAAGTCAGCTACTGTTACTTGTGCAAAGCATAACATGGGCTTAGTACTGTATTGCAATGCTTTTATTATTTTGCTCCCATTTAAGTATTCCCATGCATCTGCGTCTAGTTTAACAGGAAGACATACAAGTAGAGTTAGTGTCTGATAAACTAAAAGTCCCAGTTGTCAAAAAGATTCTTAACATTTGTCCACAGCCAGCTGCATTTAGTTGAGACACAGAACACTTATGTTTTAAGACTGTATACTGCTGTTTTGAAGGCAACTAAAAGCTCAGACGCTTAGCTATCTTGCTACCGATGTTATTGCTGGGAAAATTTGTTTGATGACAGTGATCATGAAATATGGTCAGTGATAGATGTACAGTCTAGAAATAAACAACAAACATACTTATCGCTATTTTATAATGTATGACAGTAACAGCATCAAAGGCACGTTTTTTCCTGTTTTTAATCAGACTGATCTGAATCAGTATACTCACTAAAAACAGGCAGCTATACTTACTAAACTGATCTGCTTCGTTACAGGCTTCAAGCACTATGCTTAAGTATACCATAATTCTTACAACTAAACTGAATTATACGACAACCAAAAATACTAAACTAAGCAAGTGTCATAGTTATTGTTTCATTTGCACAGGCATGTTGCTCAAAGTAGTTAAATGGACATAATTAAGCCGATAAAACCAAAACACGAAATATAATAATAATAGGCCAGTTGAACTTACCTAACAGAAGAAAAGGATATATATATTGCTTTCCGACCGAAGACAACAGTCAGTTGTTCATAGAAACATAGTTTACAGTACAACAAACCTTTCTTCAGTAACATTATGCACTGACAGTCTAGCTGGAAACCATGTACTATGTGATTACATTCACTATGACTTGGGATAACATCCCAGCATGCAGTGAACGTACAATGTAACGCAGTCGGACGTGCCGAATAAAAATTAAAAACAGAGAAAAATTAACAACATAATCTGGTTATATAATTAAAAATACATTATGAAGTGACAAAATCTGTGGTTGCTTGAACGCACAGATGACCTTGTGCGATACGTTAAGTATACATGGTTGCGTTGCTGATAAATTCACCCATTTATTTTCCACACACGTGCATGCCCAATTTCATCTCCAGCGCTTGATTTTACAAATACATATATTTTTATACCCACAGTTTGATACGCAAATCAATACAATAACAGGTCACACAAATTCAACTTGACCAAGAATAACTGGGCATTGGCACTGTCATATTCAAATCTATCATGATTTCGATTCTACCGACAACATTCTTCAATATTTCCTTTATACTATCTAGAGTTGGGTTAATCTGATTCGGTTATTCATTTACTCTGAAGAAGTGGCTTGCATTAAATCACGAAACGCCGAAAATACAATTTTTCTACTCATTGGGATATAACAAAAATATATTTCGTACTGGAGATAATCGTTGAGTACACTTGAATTAATCATTATCACTGCATACAGAACTTAGATCGAAATCAAAACTTCTTGGAAAATCTGTCAACGTACCGTCACTATCTATTTACTTAAGGCTTCCATAAATTACTGACCTTAATCATGAAAAATTTTACACGAACCTTTGTTCTAACCCATTTTTTTGTTTTAAATTGATGTCGTGTTCGGTATAATTTATTATTGAATTAGATGAGACGTCTGTAAGATTGAGTGAGGTTATAAGAGACATGATAATTTGTCAATGTGATCCTGTGCATTTTTTTCTGAAAGTACTTTTAAATATTCACGGGTTCAGACTACCAAATATTCTGGGAAGTAGCCCCAAGACAAGATATGCTTTGTTGGGTGCATACTGTCGATGGGTTACGACACACAAAAAAACTCACACAGCGAACACCAGGTTCTTTTGTGTGTAGACGTAAATCCACATTAGATCTTAGGTAGTTACACTATGAAAATTTACAATTTTGGGACTAGGTTGTACTACGCCAAGCCCACATAGGTTATTCTGGTTTCTGGACAGACGGATCTATTCATTCTTCCCAAGCCACATTTTTACCTTGTCAATTGTCCACATATTAACCGTGACAGCTTTTCGTATGTGTGTCAATTGCTTACCCTATTCATAACACGTCTGTAATTTATCTTTGTTTGAATATAAATATTGAGTCACTCTTAATCAAAACATTTTGGCTTGCTCGCCTTCTCTGTCGCACCTCGCTTCATTTCGTTTCTCTTCCTTCACTTCATTTCTATACTTGTCTGTCTGGATCAATGAGTGCATAAAAAGGAGTGTATACGTATTCGAAATTCAATCTCAAATTTGGCTTATCTTATTCCATTATTCACCAACCTGAATCAAGCAGAAAATGGTATATTTCGTTAAAAATCAGCATACCATTTAACTGGAGTCAGATCTAGGGTCACTGAAAAGTCTATTATTATAGCAGCAAGGATAAATGTATCAATACCAAACTGGAGCCTAATCCTACACATTAAATTGATTAAGACTTCAACATCGTTATATTAGGCAAGGATACAAAGCTGGGTCCAAGGTTTTCACCTCTGTGTAAGGTGTTTCTGGGAAGCATATTTCGGCGATGTGGAGCAAACGTGCAGTTTTAGTAGAAGTATGAGTGGGACTATTGCTTATGGACAACCTTTGATTGACACTAAAGTGACCGTGAGAGCGTCTACCTACTTACTAGGGTTAAATGAGGGCTGTAAAGCAGTTGAAAGAGTAAAGATTATGATTTACAGTTGATGGTTAACGTTAGGGATTAGATTTCATGCTTTCAGCACGAACTGACGTCAGCTATAATGCCAAGACTCTATTTAGCCAAACGGGTGAATGAACTTTGCGCCAAAATCCGCTTGGTTCGTTCACAAATTATAGTCTCGTCGGTTTTTAAATCTATTATTTTCTCATTTGGCCAAACATCAAAGCAACAAAAAGACACTGTAGCTCAAGCTTACTTGTGGGTGCTGTTAGACGTTTAGGTATGTTATTACATCTGGCCACTGAACACCTAAGTGTGATTTATCATGAGAATGAACACTGATGCATACTAGCGTATAACTCAGTGCAAACTGGTGTAGCTTTTAGGGAAGTTGTTGTCGTACTATTTATTCTTCTCCTGTCGACGTCTTCCAGGAATGCTGCTCAATAATATCAACCTCGTGTGCTTTGAAAACGGAAATACGAGTGTTTGTAATCGGCCTTCGTATCAAGACTAACCACTCAATTAATTTTCATTTGTGAGGCATACATCAGAGGTATAAATTATGAATTTCGCCTAATGCGATGTTTGAATTTTGTTGTTACTCCATTTCTCCCAAATGACATCTACATTCACTTGATGGTCTCCAGTTCTCAAAGTTAGTCAGTTTAATGTGATGTTCCACATTAAAGGAAGACTGAATCGTCAACGATCAGTGCGCTTGCTGCTCGCGTCTTCCACTATAAGTCCAGACGGCAGAATGCATATACATAACTGCAGTTTACAGCAGAATGTATGACATTGTTTGCTGTCAGGCAGTTAATTTCAAGTACGTGTTGTTAGTTATCCGAGTAAGTGAGTACATAAGAAACTTTAGTTGTGTTTACGAAATACATCAGTAGATCCATCTGCGTAAATGAGATCACGAACTGGTAACTTGTTCGAAGTATTTTTGAAATACAGGTGACATCATTCATCGGTGCCACATGCAATTTAAGGAAGTATGAGGTTAAATGAAAGAAGCTGAAAACGAATAGATAATATATTTGCAATACCCCAATTAGTAGAAAAATTAGATTTTCTGACGTTTCGTGTCTCAATGTAAGCCTTGCCACACATACTACTTGGACTATCTATCCTAGTCACCTAGTCGGATATCATTCACAACTCACACTGTCATCTTACGAAATAAACTCTATCCTTCCCCACTATAAATGTTGCACATTTTTCATCCTTAGCAGTGCACACATACATATACACAATTTACATACATTCGCTTACGAATCGCCTTGAGTGAAATGACATGACATTGATTTGTTCAGACCTGTATTTTGATTGATCACACAATATTCTTGTTGTTCCGTTGTACTATTTAAACTTGGATTAATTTTGAGTTGGCTATTTATTTTCTGAAGAAGTGGCTTACACTGAGTCACGAACTAGGAAATTAATAGAAGGGCGTGGGTAATAAATAAAACCCAAATTGTATGGCACTTTTAAATTATATTTTTTAGTGACATCACGTGTCCCGATAAAGGATTCTAGTAATTCACTTTTTGACTCACGAAACGGAACTTCGGATGGAAACTATTTGATCTCTTTTTTAAGGCTTTATCAGAATGTCCTCTCAGATGATCAGTCCTAGTTGAGAGGAAGGGATAAGTCATATTTGTACCAAATTAATCGCTAACTATAGGGTAGGCCATTATTAAATAATCCTGTCAAGCACGAAATCCCCTTCTTAAAACCTGCTAAAGATACTTCACTTTCATATAGTCCGGAATGGTTGTCAGAATAGTCTTTTACACTAGTTTGACAACTACGCAGGTTAGACCAACGGGTTGATAGCTACTAAGTCTCCAATACCAGGTTTCAAATCGAACTGATAACTGCGTCCTTTTAGCCTCTTAGCAATTTACCAAAAGTTCGGCCTTCATAATCCTAGAATGAACATTCCCAAAACCACTGGGCTCACTGGGTTCGTGATGCTGGAGATACACATTCTAATGTTTGTTACTACGTCCATGAAGCTTCTTGACATCCCTAGTTATTCTTTGTGGATCATCTCATTGTATTTACTGATATTAATTTGTTTTTTGAACCTATTACGACCTTCAACGAGACCAGAATAACGACAGCCTTCCAATAGAGAATTACTCAAAAAATGCAGTAGGAAAGGAAAATAATGTACTAGGAATACTTTAAAGTGACTTTTTAGGTTTTCAGACGTAAATGGACTACTCAATTATGTAAACACTACGAACTTATGCAAGCTGACATACCATTATCCAACCCCGATCACTTCATATAAAAAATGCCTTTCTTGAACAAAGCTACTCAAAGTTGTGAGGGCAGATTTGACATGGGCCATCCCATACGTTTGACTTCCCTCATCTAGTCCTATTCGATTTACGTGGGAACATTGTAGGAATTCTTAGTTGACATAATTACTAGATTATTATCGAACATCAAATTGTCGGCTAGCAAAACTCGATTTCCGTTTACCGTTGGGATAATGTGAAGTTTGTAGGAGTTATCAAAGTTTATTGTCTAAAACAACCCAATAAGCAACTATCAATAATTCACTAGTTATATCCAGAGTAAAAGTAAGGTGTCATGTTTGAAGCATCCACGTTCTTAACAAAAATGAAACAGTGTAGTTACCTATCCGAAACTACTAGACCAGAACTAATGGGCGAATAATGATATAAGAATATATTTATTCAACAACTTCAGCAAGTTCACTCACTGGTACAATAGTATTGGCAAATTGTCGGTTACAACTGTACAGATAAAAATAAGAAGAACATTCATCGTGCGTGCTTTTGTCAAATATACCCCTTAACTCTTCACTCTAACCATAAGCTGTAAACCTCAGAAGGTGCGAACTGCAGAGCCACAGTATGGCGATGTTGGTTCCAAAAGATGGAACTTTAGCTTGCGTAAATATGGTCTATTTCGGCATTACCACTTTTATTTCTGCTACCATAATAAAGCTCGGCCTGTAGCTCTTCCAGAGTTACTGCCGGTCCCAAGCCCGGGTAAAGGAGGATGGTTGAGCATGGGGTTAGCCTCCCTATCCCGTAGAAAACTAACTCGCTAAAAAACGCTTACCAGAAAAAATTATTCAAACAATAATAATAGATTTAATCACAAAATTGTAGATTTGTCATGATGTGACAGCCTAATCTATAAGATAAATAATAAAAATAATAATTTATTCTCAAATAACAGTTTGATACATGAGGCATGCCAGTTTACAGGCAAGATCAAATTGATACAAATGGTACAATATCCACTGTAGTAAATTACATAGCTGGGTTGATAATTTATAAGATATGAGTGTAGATGGTTTTAATCAGTACCACAGTTGGCGCGCTTCATGAAAGTTGCGTTGCAAATGTGCAACTGATGGTCAAGGATAGGTCCATTGAAGGTGGGAGCTTCTAAATGTCGCAACCTTATGTCCCTTTGGAATGTCTAAGGCTTTGAGGATGGTGCAGGATGAAATCTTTCGTTCCATATCACAAGGGGGCTGAAAGAGGGAGCAAGTAAAAGAAAAGACGAGAGGCAGAGTAACCAATATTCATGAAGGAATGTTTAAGGTATGATTACTCAGTCTAATTTTCTTTTATCAAGGTATTTGTTAAGCAAGAGCATTTTAATAGGTTAAAGAAAATAAGTGTTAACAAGGGGTGAGTGGACATACAACTGGCAAATGGAGGCGATTCGGAAAGGAGCTGAGAGTATAAGATTATGTGTGGTTATAAAATAAAATATAGTGCTAGAAACAGTATTGTGATATACAATTGGCTATCTTCCTTTCATTTTCAAAGCTATTAGAGCCCCTTTCGTTTTTTTGTATTATTATTTTTTTTCAGGTATTATCCCAGGCTGCCAGCTTTGGAGAAATTTTGGGAAATCCCCAAAATGTTCGTAGCGCATTTTTGCACACTAACACTTCATCTACATAATATAAATAAGCCTTAAAGTAGTAAATTTGAATAAATAAATTTACATTCTAATGCATTACAGACTTTTGGTGAGGGATGGTCTATCTAATTTAAAGTCTTGTTTTAATACATCAACAAACAGACACGAGACTCCATATAGAGTCTTGAGTAGGCTTCGTATATTAGCGAATTGTCTGGTTTGCTTGTAATAGGACTTCTGGGTAGGAAGTGAAACCAATTCAACGTTCGTGGCACGATTTAAAGAGGTATTTTGCGTGGTAAATCAGCATCAACACCCGAAGTTCGTGACATCCCACTAAACCATAAGGAGCCGTAATTAAACAAATTGTTCTGCCCTACAGACATGGGCGGATTGAATTTATCTCCCCACCATCATGTTTGCTGATCAGTAACGCCACCTCCCCTCCTTTTGTGATGCTAGGCTCTCTTACGTTTGTGGTAAGTATGAATACTGCTTTAATCAAAGCCCATAGTTGGAATACACTGTCTCTATTAGATCCATGTTACAAGCAAATCAAATAGTTTAAAAATGTTTTTTAAGGGGTTAGATGTCCACATAGTATATCACACTGCTATGAAAATGTGGTGTTTGAACGAATTAATAATACCTTTGTACTTGTTGAATGCTCGATTTCGAATTCCAAATACAATACACTCGTTTGTGCTTGTGTCTCACATCTTAATTCAATTGCGTTATTTCTGGGACTCTTAGTTCGTGCTATAATTCAAATAATTCAAAACATTATAGAAAATAACTAATGGTTTAAAGAAGTAAGGACTAATAGCAAACCAAAAGATACGAGAGGGTATAAAATTGTAGAAAAGAAGAAAGATTTTAGGGTAAGAAAAATAAAACATTGAGCAACTCACAAGACGTTGTGACCAGATTTTGAGCTTTGTATGATCGGCCTTAGTAGATCAGCATCCATAAGATTAGTGAGTTATCTGTCTACTTGCAATAGAAAAAAGAGGCATGACTTTTAGGAACAATAATGTACATTTAACCTGTAGAGATTTGGGAACTGAAAGTGAGGGTTAGGAGCATAAGGACATGAATAATAAACAATGAATAATAGGAAAGGATAAGCCATATATTCTGTGATTTGGTTATATTCATATTAATAACGGTCGAACTTGTTATAATCTTGTTCTGTCTAGATACTAGGCGGTCCGTAATAAAGTGCCCCATTGGTGGGCGGGAGTTCAAGGGAAGGTTGAAGCTCTTTAGAGTCTAGAAATAGGATTATTAGCTTTTTGAATCTGGTAAACGTATCACAGTTACGGATAAGCATTGGCAGCCTGTTCCACAATAAACTATACCGTACTGTAAAAAACTTACAACGCATTTGTTTTTGGTGTTTTACGGTAAGTAGTGTATGTGTTGTTTCTAAGTATATAGGATGTGTCATGGGTCATATTCGGGCAGGAGGTTAGAAAGGAGAGCCCATATATTGCCTCGTAGGGAAATATTAAATCGTTCTTTAGCCTAAGGTGCCATAAAGGTTCTAAAGAGAGGTGCTTACATCTATCTGTGTAATCGAGATTCGAATTACATCCTAGCAGTTGGTGTGTGAAACGTCTTTGGACATCTACCCTTATCTTGTCTGTGATATTCATATTAGAGAAGACAAAAGAGCAGTATTCAAGGGAGGGCCGTACACATATTGTGTAGAGAGTAAGCTTAGCCTCTGTTGTGAAAAAATTTCTCATTATGAAACCAATTAGCCGTCTAGATTTAGAAATAATAGAGGAGGCATGTTCTTCAAAGTTCAGGCTTCCTGTGTAATTAATTCCTAAATCGTGTACTGATTCGAGTCTTTGGACTCTACTTTCATTTAAGTGAAGTTGAGGTTTATAGGGATGCTTCCCAAAGTGCATGATCCCACACTTGTTGAGGTTAAATGGTAATTGCCATTTTTCACTCCATATAGTTAAGTTATTGAGGTCCTTTTGGATCTGGGATACACTTTCGCTTAGTGTCTCAGGCTTATAGCTGTATACTATTTTGAGACCATCAGCATATAAGTATGGTTTCCCAAATTCTATGGTGTTACATATATCGTTTATATACATAAGAAACAAAAGTGGACCTAATACGCTTCCCTGGATGACTCCACTGGTGATTGGTCTAGGTGACGAGAGACAGTCATTGTACTTTACCATCTGTTTACGTTCTGTTAAGAACGAAGCAAACCATGAGTACAGTGGGTTGTGTATTCCGAAGGACTTTAGTTTGACGAGTAGCCTTTTGTGTGGGACCTTATCAAAGGCTTTCCTAAAGTCTAGGAATAAGACTGATACAAGGAGCCCGCTGTCTCGTTTCAGAGTTATATCATTCAAGTAGTCTACTAGGCATGTATCACATGATCTGGATCTAAGAAATCCATGCTGGGAGGTCGAGATGAGATTATTACCAAGTAGATGTTAAACTACAGCCGCCTTAACTACTTTTTCCTCCACTCTGGATACCACTGAAGTTATGTTTATGGGCCGGTAATTTTCAACGTTTGCTTCAGGTCCTGTTTTAATTTTGGGAATGATATGTGTAGTTTTCCAGACAGTAGGGTAACACGCTGAAGAGAGGGATATCGCGAATAGTTTGAGAAGCAAAACACACATATCATCACCTCCACGTTTTAGCATGCAAGATGGAATACCATCTGGTCCATCAGTGTAGGAGTGTTTCAATGTACTGATTGCCTTGGAGATATTTTGTACATTGAATTCTACATTAGCAATTTCACAGGGAGTTACTGGGATTGGTTCTGAATCATTAAATGGTTTTTTTAGTTAGTGAGAAACAAAAATGTTCACTAAATAATTCTGTGACAAGTTTGAGATCTTCGTATACTTGTTTGCCTTTAATGAATATACTGCCTCTCGATTTAGAGCGTTTAAGTTTATTTTGGAGTAGTATGGTGAGTGCAGAGGGGTTATTATTAAGTTCAACTGCACGATTTTCCTGTGTGATTGTTTTTTATTTAGTTATTGTCCCTGTTCGGACAAGTATTTCTATCATCGTTATTAAAGAGGAAAAGTCATTTAAGTTGTGGAATCGAGTACAATGTCTTTGAGTACGTCTTCTTGTACTGACCGGTATATAGAGATCTTTGAAGAACGTAGGTTTACAGTATTCTAAAGGTGCGATGTTGTTGATGATCTTACATAAAAATCACATCATCGTCCATGCTGATTCGTCCTGTCGTAACAATCAGCAACATAACGTCTAAAGCTTCTTGACCACCACAGGATAGAGAGCATTGCATTCAGTGCAAGAACAAAACGTTATGTAGATTGACCAGATCTGCATAGCCGAACCATATTGTCCTTGAATGATTGTCCCCGCGTTCATCATTACCGACTTCTCCCACGTCTTACATATTGAATGTCAATTTGAATAATTGTATGTTCAGCCTCGAAAATCGTGTAATTAAAAGCCAATATCTCTACAAGCTCGACTAAACTCGGTCAATGACATCAATATCTCAGCTCAAGTGTTCTGAAACTACTTTAGCAATCTATTGATGTGGATAAAAGACTTCCTGGTTAGGCGTCAACAAAGAGTACGGGTGAACTCAAAGTTATCTAGCTGGGAAACTGTGCTTAGTGGGGTGCCTCAGGGTACAGTTTTGGGGCCAGTGCTATTCCTCTTGTATGTAAATGACCTTCCTCGTCTCCTATCATCATCGGTCTTGGTATATGCTGACGATGTCAAGATATGGAGAACGATACGATGTAAGAGTGATAGCTTAGAACTCCTAAATAACCTGAAGAAATTAGCTGAATGGTCTCAAACCTGGCAGTTGCCGATAAATACTTCCAAGTGTGTTGTGATGCATATCGGTCATCAAGGTACAGATACATACACGATGAATAACACTGAGCTAACTGTCGTCAAGACATATAATGACTTAGGAGTCATCGTTAGCCAAGACCCAAAGACTACTGCACACTGCCGTGCAATAGCCACCAAAAGTTTTAGAACCTAATGGGCTTTAGTGATGTCAACGCTGAAACGTATTGGACTTCGTATACAGTGTTCGTACGTCCTAAACTTGAGTACTGCATACAAGTGGCTAGCCCTTGCTTAAAAAAGACAGTGAGCTTTTGGAAAAGGTTCAGAGAACAGCAACTAAGCTGATTCTAGGAATAGCGAAGCTTCCGTATGATGCTTAACTGGCCAAGCTGAACCTTATCCCGTTGTCATTTCGTAGAACTAGAGGCGACTTCATTACAGCTTTTAAACGGCTTGGTGATAAATTTGCACCTGATATGCCCTCATTTTTCTTATCTTCCAAGACAGAGAATCTACGAGGACACTCCAGAAAAGTTCACAAGCTCAGCTTACTATCGACTTTCCCATCGAATCATCGACGAGTGAAATTCATTACCTTAGCACGTGGTTGAGGCTCCATCCGTCGACTCTTTCAAAGGAAAGTTGGATCGACTAAGAGACTACCATTGCCAGGACTAACACGGGCCATCAAGCCTCCTGTCCTTTCCAAACTGAAACTGATTTCCTAAGGCTGCTTCTCTTGATTTCGCCCGCAAAATTGTTTGTGGTGTCTTCAACCTTCCCACCATCAACTGGAAGATACATTCTAGCCCATTGTGCTTTGAAAGCATACTTAGGTTCTCGGACATGCATGGTTGGCGGCAACATGTAAACCTGCCCAAAATCACAACATTCTTGACTATATATATTCTGTCACAATGTCACACCAACATCGGTGGTGGTTGGTGAAAGGTCTCACAACAGCGATCGTAAAATAGTCCTTTCCCCCATTACGATTATTGCCAAGTGAAACAAATTAGAGACAACAAATACGCCTTCCTAATATAGAGGCTATGCAAACGCTGACTGGGAAAACTTACGATTTTTAATAAAGCATTCTGACTGGAGCAGCTTCTTTACCAGTGATAACCTCTTAGGAATATTCAATACTACCACCAAATCTGCACTGGACACTACCATCCCCAATGAATTGCTTTTAAAACGATTACTCTCTTTATCGACCAAAAGACTAGGTCTAAGCTGCGAAAACTAAAAGGGATGTACAATATCAAAAGACTTCAGTGCTATGCACCAAATATGTTCTGTACTTAATAGATTACAAGGTCGGCCCAACAATCATCTAAAATGCGGAAATTACTCGGCTTCATTCCCCGTAATTTCTATCAAAATGAATCTAAAATCCCTCTTTATAAAGTTTGTATGAGACCTATCGTTGAATATCGCCCGTTATTATTTTCCGACCTACGTCTACCTGAAATACTAAAGGTGGAAGGAATACAACGAGACTTCACCCGCAAAATACTTAAGATGGACTCAGTCATTGACTACAGTTACCGATGCCAAATCTTAGGAATAGAACCCCTTTGGGAGAGAAGGTTTAGGTCTAATTTAATCCTCTACTTTAAACTATTCAAAAACCTCACTTATTCAACATGTAAGATAGTTTTTGCCCGAGATTCACATAAATACGAACTTCGAAACAAAGTATCTACCGCCAACATTGAGAAATACAGATCTAAACTCGGGAAAACTTCTTCCTCATGAAGTATGCAATAATATGGAACAGTCTTCTCTCCGAAATACGCATGGCAGATGAATTACATACTTTTGTAAAATTGCTTGATCAAGCCCTCACTTGCACTGATCTACCACGTACGAACATATCTGCGCCTCACTCAGTCATCATAGGATCTCTACATGTCTAGACCAAAATGGACTGAAGCTCAGTCTGCCTAATTTTCCTACTTTGGAGTTGTATTAGTTATTTTTCCCCCACTTTCTCCACTTGAAGTAGACAGGTATTCACTGGAGCTATCGATACTGTTGAACAAAACTCGGTCGCTAAGGAACAATCACTAGCACACTAAAAAGTCAAAAGAACCACACAAACGACTGCCTACTACCAGTGGTCTGCTACCCATCAACTGGTTAGGACAACACAAAATAGCATCAGCATAAAGTAAGTGTGAGTTTCTTCCTGTTTATTGTTTATTAGCTTTTTACTCTTCTGTTTACTATGTTGACTAGCAATTAATATTATTTCTCCACTCGTTAACTTATCTACAACCCATATACTTCTATACTTTTCCGTCTGCTTTAATAAACAACCATCCTGCATTACCCTATTACTCTGATTGGCAAACTATACTTTTTACTTCAGTCAATTAAAGCACTGCATCGACGCCCCACGCACAGAACATAGCTTGTAACTACCTGATAAGCTTGTAAAATGGTACATAGAGAAATAGTGTTTTTCAACAGGTTGTGAAGCATAGAGCATCGTGTGGGGTATAATATTTGTTAAAAGATAACATTGCAAAATGAGGAAGGGTGGGGTTACTGTCCGGGAAGCATTGATGGTGAGGGTGATGACTTCAATCCACCCGTGTTTGTGGAGCAGAACATTTTGTGTGTATCAGGCTCTTTATGATTGAGAATAAGTCAATCGATCTGTTCTGTACGCTCATCATTCAAACCCATGTTTTCAATTTTATGCTGGATTAGCTATTCTACTAAGACAACCTGTAACATGCTAACTCGGACTTTTACACTGGAGCTGTGTAGATGACACCAGATGAAAAAAACTAAACGGATCAGACAATAAAAGGCATAGTTATTAGTTTTCTTAACACTTTACTCTCTTAATGCACTTTCCGTTTTGATAAACGGCCATCCTTATTATAACTTCGACTTCCCTCCAATAACTTGAACCTACTCCACCTTGTTAATTATCACAACTCATTGTTCCTTATTACTGCATTCTCTCATTTGAGGTCTCTGATCACATTTCACTCTAACAACAAGAGCTAGTATGAATTTAATTTAATAATTTAACATACCTCTGACTGTTCCACTACAAAATGTTAAGTATTGTTTATTGTTCATATCCAAGTGCCTTGCTGCTCCTCTGTTTTTCTTTTCTCATAATCTTGTTCTAAGGATACAGCTATGAAACGTCTGACGTCTAGAACAAGCTTAAAGCGCGCGTTTTCTCAAGGTCATAGTTTACACCAAGCGCTCTACGAGCCTACTTTATAAAAACTAAACACTTGAAAATTTTTTTTGCATAAATACTTAGCACGACCAGAATTCTAACACAGTTATGCCGAGATTGGATCGGGTGTGTAACGTGGACGCGATGCTACATTGGAAAATATCTTAAAGACTGTATTCAGTGTGACATCAAAGTATAAACCTGATCATTAAGGCTCCGAGTTATCTGCACGGGTGTTCTGTTTTTCCCTACTTGGGAAGCAAAATGCAAGCTAACAAATGTTGCAATTTGTAGATCATGCCTGTAAAAACTTCATTTACCTGCCCCGCAAAAATATATTACATTATTATAACGGTAAGTCTGAACAATTTTGGTCTACTTCGTTACTAGTACTATTATAATAATATACCCAATCCTAAAATTGCAGATATATCATAATCTGAAAACTTAATCTACAAGATCGTACGTGGAAGTCACACCATTGTGTATTCTGACTCATCATATCGTAACAGTCCGCGATATAAGGTTTGGCGTTTGTAAAGAACACATTTAAGCTAAAGACGGAATAATATATTTAGTGCGAGCAAAAACAAGTTATACAGAATGACCACGTCTGCAACGCTAAGTCATTCCATCTGAGTGAATTTAATTGAATATTCCCGGCTTCACCTCCATGTTAAATGTAGAACATCTACTTTCTCAGTTATCTCATGTTAAGCTTTGAGGCTTGTATGGTCATTGTTATCATTAATATTATTATTATTATTATCCACAAACATCTTATGGGTACATAAGAATTGTGAAGAAACCGTCTCGGGTTTCTTCAAAAATGCAATAACACACATGTTTCAATAATGTTAGCATCTTATTTGGCATATTTGGAAAAGAGAGTAATGATAATGGAATAATAAGTCAGGTTCTGTATCATTGAGAAGGGTAGTTAATTGAGTTTATAGAAGGAAAGGAAGAAAATAAGGGGCTAGAAATAAAGGAGACGTGAAATACGCAAATAGTTAAATAGGCGTGTTTATGAACACAGAACAAGAATAAACGACTACTTATGTATCGTCAACTTAGTAATTTAAATGTAACACAATTTACTGTCTTAATTACAAACTTCGTAATCTTAAGAATAATACTTATTTAGAAGGAAAAAGGGAGAGAAAAGAAATGAACACCTGGTGAAAGGGTTCAATCATGATAAGAATAATAATAATTGTATATGAATATTGACCTCTGAAGTAAACCAACAATTTAGAAAAGTAAAATAAATCGTTTAGTGCACTCGTATAAATACATGTAGATTTATGTAATAATATACGGAGTGAAACCGGATATTAGTGTAAACATTTGTGCAACAATAATTAGGAATGATGCTATGAAAGTCACAATTAATTCCAAAGGACAATCAGGAATCAAATATGTTTAGAAGGATAAGAAGAGATGAAAAGGATATCTAATGTGTCGGGGGAACAATAAGGATACTAATAACAGTAATAATTATAGACATGAACATAAGCACACTACATTCCATTGGTTCGTGACATCCCATGTGACCATAAGAAGCCGTAATTTAGCGGAATGTTCTGCCTTACAGACATGGATGTATCGACGTCATCTCTCCACCATCAGGCCTGCTGGTCAGTAACACCACTTCCCCTACTCTTGTGATGTTAGGCCCTCTTACGTTTGTGTTGTGTATGAATATTGCCTTAATCTAGGCTACTTATTGGAATACATCGTCTCTAATAGTTCCATGTTACTAGCAAATCAGATCAGATGGTTGGAACTTCTGTATTATGGGTTAGATATCTATTTAGTATATCTCACTGCAATGAAGATAACTAATGGTAAAAGTTTGAAACAACACAGGTCAGTTTATATGTGGTTTAGAGATGGTAAGAATAGATAACAAATGAAGTAATATGCAAGAGTTTAGAATTGTAAAGTTTTCGAAATAAGAAGACAAAACATTGAGCAACCCACAAGAATTTGGAACATTATGAGCCTCTTGTGGTCGGCCATAGTTGATCAGCTTCGATGAGATTAGTGAGTTATCTGTCTACGCATAATAGAAAAAAGGACATGACTCCCAAGTAGAATAATACGATTTTAAGCATCAGAAAGATTCTGAATCTGAAAGTGAGTATTAGGAGCGTGGGGGCATAATTAATAAGCAATGAATATCGGGAGAGAGTAAAAAATATGTTCTATCATTTGGTTATGTTCATATTAATGACAATTGAGGTCCATTATATTCATGGCCGGTCTGGATATTAAGCGGTCCATAATAAAATGCCTCATTGGAGGCAGAAGTTCAGGGTATAGTTGGTGAAGCTCTTTGTTGTCAAGTTATAGTGCTATTAGTCTTTTGAACTTGGTTATGGTGTCACAGTTACGGATAGGAATTGGCAACTTATTTCATAATAAACTAAACCGTACTGTGAAAAACTTACAACGCAATGGTTTCCGGTGTTTTACAATAGGCAGCGTACATGCGTTGTTTCTGATTCTGTAGACTGCGTTGTGAATCATAGTTGGGCAGGAAGTTAGAAATGTGAGTCCATATATTGCTTTGTAGAGAAATAATAGATTGTTTCCTAGCCGACGATACCTATAGGTTCTAAGGAGAGGTGCTCACATCTATCTCTGTAGTCGAGAGTGGAGTTACATACTAGCAATCAGCGTGTGAAGCGTCTTTGGACATCTTCTACTCTCATCTTGTCTGTGGTATTCATGTTTGAGAAGATAAAGGGGCTATATTGAAGGAAGGGTCATATACATGTTTTGTGAAGAGTAATCATAGCCTTTGTTGTGAAGAAAACTTTCATTATTGGACCAATTAGCCGTCTAGTTTTAGAAATAGGTAATGAGGCATTTGCTTCCAACTTTAGGCTTCCCGTGAAAGTAGTGCTTAGATCGTGCACTGAATTGAGTATTCGAACTCTTATTTAAGTAAATTTGTAGTTCATAGGGATGTTTTCTGAAATTGTAGGTCAACATAGCAACAAGCTAGTCCGTTGTGGAGAGATTCTAGCGATTTACTCCTTATTGGAGTGTGTGTTTATGATGATTAAATCATTCAGATCAAAGAACAAAAGATGCTTAAAATCCACTTCATGGACTACTAATCTTCGCTGCTTCCTTGAAGATTTATACGAAACTTATAAAGAAACAAATCTAGGATTAATCACAAAACTACAGAAAGAGTGTCTAAAAAGATTGTACTAGTAGAATTTAGTGTCAAATACTTACTCTTATGTTGTATTCCAAAATCGGTATGCGGTTGTGTGTATATATGCCGTTTGTAAATACATATTTGTATCAATCACTACAGGAACATATTTGATTCCTTTCACTTTTAGCAACTGTCCAACAATCCGTGAATCACCTTCCGCAGTTTGAAAGATCCTAAATGCTCGCTATTAGCAAACAGTATCTAATGCACTAGAGTTGAGATTAGAAAACGGCACACACTTTCTTCATTCGACTAGATTACTTTATGAACTAATGTGAAATGGCACCATGGCACACATTAACTTCCTTCCTCCAACACTACATTATATTTTCGTTTTCATAGACCTTTCACATTCAGCTTCTTCCAAAATCTTTGAGCAACGCTATTAATTCATAAATAGTTTTTTACCCATTGATTCTCGATTTGATATAAACAACCAAATGACTGTCTTGATAGTACACTAAAAGCTGGTTAAATTATAATGACATAAAATGACTTTGTTATCTGATTTGGAATAAACAGTGTATAAGACTTACTGTGTTTTAAAACTTCTTAATTAATATTTAGCTAACACAAGACGCGCCTAGAAATCACCTATAAGCTTTGATCAGCCTACCACAATTCCAATACAGAATTACCCATGCTATGACATGTTGTGGTGGACCAAACAATATATAAACGCAAAAGTATCAACAAAGTTAATAGCAATCAATAGTAATATTAATATTTACAAGTTAAATGTTACAAATGCAATAACAAATTAGGGACGTTACTTAAATCGGCTAGTCGTTGCGTGTTCTGTTGAGTTTTGGTCTCAAAAATCCACAATTATAAATGCGTAATTATTCCACAGAGGTAAATATGACGCCAATAAGTTTCTTTGGTGTAGGATATAATGGGAATGACACTGCAGTCTGAAATGAGGATAATATCCAGTTTAGAACGCAATTGACTTGGTAACGAGCGAGAATAGAACAATGGGTATGTGCGTAATAGTGTATTTGTGAACAACCGAAAATGTGTGTCACGCTATGTTAGAATTACAACGGAAAAAGTGTTCAAGGTCGTTGACTAAAACAACACGTACAGTCATTTAATGATAAATGTACATACAGTGAAAAATTGACAAAACAAATAGAAATAACATTGAAAACTATTTACAAAATAAGGTTGTCAGGTCTATCTCCACATAGCTCCCCCCAGAGTGTCCGGAGGTAACACTGGTTACAATAACAATAATAAAAATTTTATACCAAAAAAAAATATTTACAATAATAACCAATTAACAATGTGGAGATGCGTATGACATGTACGTTAACAATATACAGTGTGTTATTGCGTGAAAATAGCGGTGATGTGGCATAGCATGACAAACAAAAGTAATGAGAATACCGTCATTTAAAAGCTTGGTTTGCTAACAATGATAATAATGTGCAGACTGTTACTGACCCCCCAAAAAAATGAACTGCTTATTTTTTTTTGAGTGTGTGTGTGTACAACAAATGAATAATTAAATAGAGTTTACTCGTTTATTATTGTAACAAATTTTTTTCTATGAAAAAAATGTGACAAAACGAATAATTGTGGGAAAAAAATATGGTTAATTATGTACACTGTAAAAAAAAAGGGAAAAAAAATCATGGATTTTGTTGGGAAAAATCGGGTGAGTATAATCGTATAGTACATCAGTAATTGTTTGTTTAGATTTTTTTATTCGGCGAAATGTACATAGCGTCTGGGTTTTTTTACGGCTCTGCCTGAGCGCGTTAAACAAGTAGGTTTGATACTCAGTTTTTCTTCCCTGTCTGCTGTAGTGGTGGTTGCTGGACGGGGTTGGTTCAGTGAAATAGTATGTTCTTTGTCAAGTTGTGCTTCGTAGAAAGCAGGCTTTATTCTATCGATAGCGATAGTCTCTTTCTTTCCACACTTGTTGATTATGAAGTGTTTGGTCGTTCTTTTAATTACTTGATATGGTCCTTCATAAGGTTGTTTCAATGGCTTTTTAACAGCATCAACTCGAACAAAGACAAACTTGCATGTTTCTAGATTTCTGTTGAGTTGTATTCGATTGTTATGTTCACGAGGCGGTATGGCTTTGATTCGTTGCATGGTTTGCAGCAGTTGGCTAGCAAAACGACTTGGGTCCGTTGGTGTTAAAGTGTTTGGGTCCACTAGTTGACCTGGTAATGTAAGGGTTGTACCGTAAACTAGCTCAGCGGCTGTACAACCTATATCTTCCTTTATAGTTGAACGGATACCCAGGAGTACAAGTGGTAATGCGTCACTCCATTTTGTCGTATCATCTTGTGCCATCAGCGAGCTTTTCAATTGGCGGTGAAATCTTTCGACCAAGCCGTTAGCTGCTGGGTGGTAGGCTGTTGTTTTGATATGGTTCACGCCCAGAAGTCTTGTGAATTCCTGAAATAAGATAGACTGAAACTGGGGACCACGGTCGGTAGTGACGATAGAAGGTACTCCGTAATTTGCTATCCAACGGCCAAGGAATACGCCGGCTACTGTTTCTGCAGAAGTATCAGCAATAGGGCATGCTATGGCCCATCTTGTGAACCTGTCCACCGCAGTGAGAATATGAGTGAATGAATTAGATGGTGGCAATGGACCAACTATGTCTAAGTGGATATGCTGAAAACGTTTTTCCGGCAGGGGATACTTGCCAACTGGACTGATCGTGTGCTTCTGAATCTTTCTGCGTTGACATTGTAGGCAGCTTCGCGTCCATCGTTTTATATCTGAATTGATTTTTGGCCACACAAAACGCTCAGTAACCAATTTGATTGTGGCTCTGATTCCTGGGTGAGAAAGGTCATGCAGTTGATGAAATACCTGTCGACGACATGCTAGAGGTACAAAAGGGCGATTGTTACCCGTTGAAACATCGCAAATGATAGATGTATTTGAGAAAGGGATGGGTACTGGTTTAAGGTTCAAGTTAGACTTCTCCTGGCAGGCCTTCAAATCTGCATCGTCTATTTGTAGTTTTGCGATGGTTTCTAGATCGATGTCTTGTTTACGTAACAGGGTATTTACGTCCTTACGTGAAAATGCGTCAGCTACGACGTTGGTGTGTCCTTTGACAAATTGGATATCTGTCGTAAACTGGGAGATGTAATCCAGTTGTCGTGCTTCGCGAGGTGAATGTCGGTCGTACGATGTGTGGAATGAGTAACATAAAGGTTTGTTATCGGTCATGATGGTAAAAGTTCGTCCTTGCATTAAAAACATAAAGTGTTTAACGGCTAAGTAGATAGCAAGTAACTACCGTCCAAAGGTACTATAGCGTTCCTGGGATGGTGACAATATTTTGGAGAAAAACGCCATGGGGGTAGTATGTAGAATTAAGGTCTACTATGATATTAGTACTGCTCTAATAATAGACCTAATCCTAAATTTGTAGATTTGTCGTGATATAACTGCCTAATCTATAAGATCTTACGTGGAAGTCACACCATCGACTACACCAACTCACTGTATCGCATCAATTACCAATACATGATGTAGAACAAGGTTAGGCTAGCGAAAGAACAATATATTTAATATGAATAGGAGATATAAGGTAACATTCAGCAGAGACCACGTCTGCATGGCCGAGCCGTGCCACTCGATCAACTCCAGACCATTCAATTCATTCTTCGCGCCTTCTCCATTGTTAGGTATTTCCCCGAGTTAAATATTGAATATCTATTTTCTGAGTAGTCTCGTGTTCACAGCTTTGTGGATTGTGTGGCTATTGTCCAATGCCACTACACTACTCTCCCACCAGAATCAACGTGATGTTGGTTCGATACCAAATTGGATGGGATCGTCGTGCGCCGGAGGTTACCAAGGATAATAAGGATCCTCCGTGTATTGATAAGCTGAAAGATAAATCAAAAAGACGGCAGCATCTGGTCGGGAAATACATGTAATAATCTTAAAATATCTGCTTTCATGATTAACACGCTTAAAATGAAAATTTGGTTGAAGATTATTTGAACTATAAAAAATGGGATTACAATAATAATAATAAAACGATGCGTGTTAATAACTTAACTTATAGGCAGTAATTATTTTGTGTTTAGAAATATTAAAATAATGAATATTGTAGAAATGTTAATATTGGTATTAGTTTTGGTTTAAATTATGAAATCAGATAACGATTATGCCGGTAAGTTGTCCATAAGAGTTGAATTCCAATTGCATCTGTATTAGTAGGCTAACTGAAGGAACAAAAGTATACCGTGGGGAAGAATTCCAACTAGTGTTCCAGTTAGTTTGATACGGTTTATTTAGTTACGGGGAGATTTTCTCAACCTCATTTTTACTTGACCGTGATAGAATTTAGTAATACTACTAATACACATGAATGGTTATCAAAATAAAATTTAAATACATGAGTGATAATTATATGGATTTTGGACAGATAGCTAGGAAGAATCGTTAAACATGAGTGTGTTCGTAAGAGACATGCTCTGATCTGCGATAGACTATTTATTTATATTTATACTTGCCGGCTGATGGGCATACAAGTTAGTTGCACGTATGCGGGCAGAATACGATTTAAATGAGATATGGTGATTATAAGTTACTGAAATCAGTTAAGCCTGTGTCACATTACTAAGTGATGTGGTGCTGTAAGATGTACTCGACCAAATACGTTTTTACAAGATGATTAACCGTGAGTGATGCTCATGTGATTATCAGGGAGTACATAAGTTGTAACCAAGGGGAGTACACTCCCAACTCATGTCTATGATAATGGCTTGAACCTTAGTCAGTGTTGGGGTAAATTCGACATTAATGTTTTCAGTTTGCAGGAGATTTGCTCGACTGCTTATACTGATTATTTGCATGCATGATTGTGTCGCTAAACCATCAATTAGACTGACAAGGTTTTGAGATATTTACTGAATAAGCAACCGATAGAGAAACATACTGTAATCATCTGTAGTGAATGAAGATAAAAGAAAAACAACACTAGTGATAATTGTAAATCAATTTGCTGACCGATTTTGTTAATAGTTTCATTAATTTTATCAATCATATTACGTGATTGTCAAGTCATGACAATGCTTTATGACGATATCCTGAAACTATTACGTTTAACTAGTTATAGTGTTGATTGAGGATTAGTCAGTAGAAAAATAGGTATTGTTGCTTTAGGTGATTCGAAATTATCAGAAATTTATAACGTTAAAGAATCCGAGACGCCTAATTTAATTATAAATTTTAATTCGGAAAGATTCGTTTAGTGTTAATTCTAGTAGGCTACGGAGTTTTGATTTTAAACGTTTGTTTAGCTAACAGCTACCTAGGGATTTAGTTATTTTACTAGTGCAGTTGATAGTACCTAAATTTTTAATCTTATTATCTAAACTATGTTCCCATTTTAGGCTGCTAATATGATAAACCAATCCATAAACCCAAATACGATTAGCAACAACGACTATGATGGGTTTATTGATAAATGTTAAAGGCGATTCAGATGATTCCTAAATTTAGGAGACATGAAGATATAGTGTAACGTATGTACGGGCCAGGTTAACGCGCAAGTTGTTGACGTATATGACAATTTAAAAATAATGAACATGACCAGATAAATAATTTTAAAGTTAAGACTGCTTGTGAAACTTCAGGCAGGAATATGATGCGTTATAAACCTTCCATAAGAAGTTACTGCATTTAGCTTAGTGACACTTACAAATATATGGCAAAAGCAACTGAAAAACATATACATCTTAAGTACAAAAAAAATCATCCAGTAAAATAGTTGAACTCGCCTTGATTATTTTTGAAAATTAGATTATTCAGTGGACGACATATATAACGCCATTCGTGAGTAGTATTGATCCAAAAGCATCCAGAATAAAACATGCAGTATGGCAATTAATTCCAGGGTGCTTGATGCTGTTGAGGTTTTTGCCACTCGCTCGGATCAGAACAATCGAATGAACCCAGATAATTGTGTGGTTGTCATTGAACGAACCATCTAAAAATGACCTTATGATTGCAGAAAACTTATAGCTGGAACTCACCGTATGTTTTTGGAGAAGTGTCATCCTTGTTGTTTGGCAATGGAACTCGAGAATATGAAATTAGGCAGGCAGTGGTCGGAAGAAAAGATATTACAGGATAGTGCATAGTTTAAAACAGGATGAGGTGTTAAGCGAAGGAACACTAAGAATTAGATCCAGATAACTATTCAATCCTTGACTGCATTGTTAGTCAATGTATATTTACGCTATTTACAGGTCATATTTGCTAGAGCTTGATGTTTAAACAAGTCTATGTCGCTGAAGCAGGTAAATGCTATTAAAGCTTGTTAACGAACCATCAAAGCTAATTAGTTGATATAGATGATCAACTTTTATTATCGATTGAGCTAGTAACTTATGTGAACTAATAGACATAACATTACGACAATATATGTGACCATTAATCAAAGGACTATTAAAAAACTGGGTTTACAAAAATAAAAACCGATTGAGAAGGTTAAGGTGGAAATAAAGATTAACAATAATAGGTTGCGTTTCTTTAGTTGGGCTCACCAATGTAGAATTATGGTCTACTATGATATTAGTACTGCTCTAATAATAGACCTAATCCTAAATTTGTAGATTTGTCGTGATATAACTGCCTAATCTATAAGATCTTACGTGGAAGTCACACCATCGACTACACCAACTCACTGTATCGCATCAATTACCAATACATGATGTAGAACAAGGTTAGGCTAGCGAAAGAACAATATATTTAATATGAATAGGAGATATAAGGTAACATTCAGCAGAGACCACGTCTGCATGGCCGAGCCGTGCCACTCGATCAACTCCAGACCATTCAATTCATTCTTCGCGCCTTCTCCATTGTTAGGTATTTCCCCGAGTTAAATATTGAATATCTATTTTCTGAGTAGTCTCGTGTTCACAGCTTTGTGGATTGTGTGGCTATTGTCCAATGCCACTACACTACTCTCCCACCAGAATCAACGTGATGTTGGTTCGATACCAAATTGGATGGGATCGTCGTGCGCCGGAGGTTACCAAGGATAATAAGGATCCTCCGTGTATTGATAAGCTGAAAGATAAATCAAAAAGACGGCAGCATCTGGTCGGGAAATACATGTAATAATCTTAAAATATCTGCTTTCATGATTAACACGCTTAAAATGAAAATTTGGTTGAAGATTATTTGAACTATAAAAAATGGGATTACAATAATAATAATAAAACGATGCGTGTTAATAACTTAACTTATAGGCAGTAATTATTTTGTGTTTAGAAATATTAAAATAATGAATATTGTAGAAATGTTAATATTGGTATTAGTTTTGGTTTAAATTATGAAATCAGATAACGATTATGCCGGTAAGTTGTCCATAAGAGTTGAATTCCAATTGCATCTGTATTAGTAGGCTAACTGAAGGAACAAAAGTATACCGTGGGGAAGAATTCCAACTAGTGTTCCAGTTAGTTTGATACGGTTTATTTAGTTACGGGGAGATTTTCTCAACCTCATTTTTACTTGACCGTGATAGAATTTAGTAATACTACTAATACACATGAATGGTTATCAAAATAAAATTTAAATACATGAGTGATAATTATATGGATTTTGGACAGATAGCTAGGAAGAATCGTTAAACATGAGTGTGTTCGTAAGAGACATGCTCTGATCTGCGATAGACTATTTATTTATATTTATACTTGCCGGCTGATGGGCATACAAGTTAGTTGCACGTATGCGGGCAGAATACGATTTAAATAAGATATGGTGATTATAAGTTACTGAAATCAGTTAAGCCTGTGTCACATTACTAAGTGATGTGGTGCTGTAAGATGTACTCGACCAAATACGTTTTTACAAGATGATTAACCGTGAGTGATGCTCATGTGATTATCAGGGAGTACATAAGTTGTAACCAAGGGGAGTACACTCCCAACTCATGTCTATGATAATGGCTTGAACCTTAGTCAGTGTTGGGGTAAATTCGACATTAATGTTTTCAGTTTGCAGGAGATTTGCTCGACTGCTTATACTGATTATTTGCATGCATGATTGTGTCGCTAAACCATCAATTAGACTGACAAGGTTTTGAGATATTTACTGAATAAGCAACCGATAGAGAAACATACTGTAATCATCTGTAGTGAATGAAGATAAAAGAAAAACAACACTAGTGATAATTGTAAATCAATTTGCTGACCGATTTTGTTAATAGTTTCATTAATTTTATCAATCATATTACGTGATTGTCAAGTCATGACAATGCTTTATGACGATATCCTGAAACTATTACGTTTAACTAGTTATAGTGTTGATTGAGGATTAGTCAGTAGAAAAATAGGTATTGTTGCTTTAGGTGATTCGAAATTATCAGAAATTTATAACGTTAAAGAATCCGAGACGCCTAATTTAATTATAAATTTTAATTCGGAAAGATTCGTTTAGTGTTAATTCTAGTAGGCTACGGAGTTTTGATTTTAAACGTTTGTTTAGCTAACAGCTACCTAGGGATTTAGTTATTTTACTAGTGCAGTTGATAGTACCTAAATTTTTAATCTTATTATCTAAACTATGTTCCCATTTTAGGCTGCTAATATGATAAACCAATCCATAAACCCAAATACGACTAGCAACAACGACTATGATGGGTTTATTGATAAATGTTAAAGGCGATTCAGATGATTCCTAAATTTAGGAGACATGAAGATATAGTGTAACGTATGTACGGGCCAGGTTAACGCGCAAGTTGTTGACTTATATGACAATTTAAAAATAATGAACATGACCAGATAAATAATTTTAAAGTTAAGACTGCTTGTGAAACTTCAGGCAGGAATATGATGCGTTATAAACCTTCCATAAGAAGTTACTGCATTTAGCTTAGTGACACTTACAAATATATGGCAAAAGCAACTGAAAAACATATACATCTTAAGTACAAAAAAAATCATCCAGTAAAATAGTTGAACTCGCCTTGATTATTTTTGAAAATTAGATTATTCAGTGGACGACATATATAACGCCATTCGTGAGTAGTATTGATCCAAAAGCATCCAGAATAAAACATGCAGTATGGCAATTAATTCCAGGGTGCTTGATGCTGTTGAGGTTTTTGCCACTCGCTCGGATCAGAACAATCGAATGAACCCAGATAATTGTGTGGTTGTCATTGAACGAACCATCTAAAAATGACCTTATGATTGCAGAAAACTTATAGCTGGAACTCACCGTATGTTTTTGGAGAAGTGTCATCCTTGTTGTTTGGCAATGGAACTCGAGAATATGAAATTAGGCAGGCAGTGGTCGGAAGAAAAGATATTACAGGATAGTGCATAGTTTAAAACAGGATGAGGTGTTAAGCGAAGGAACACTAAGAATTAGATCCAGATAACTATTCAATCCTTGACTGCATTGTTAGTCAATGTATATTTACGCTATTTACAGGTCATATTTGCTAGAGCTTGATGTTTAAACAAGTCTATGTCGCTGAAGCAGGTAAATGCTATTAAAGCTTGTTAACGAACCATCAAAGCTAATTAGTTGATATAGATGATCAACTTTTATTATCGATTGAGCTAGTAACTTATGTGAACTAATAGACATAACATTACGACAATATATGTGACCATTAATCAAAGGACTATTAAAAAACTGGGTTTACAAAAATAAAAACCGATTGAGAAGGTTAAGGTGGAAATAAAGATTAACAATAATAGGTTGCGTTTCTTTAGTTGGGCTCACCAATGTAGAATTATGGTCTACTATGATATTAGTACTGCTCTAATAATAGACCTAATCCTAAATTTGTAGATTTGTCGTGATATAACTGCCTAATCTATAAGATCTTACGTGGAAGTCACACCATCGACTACACCAACTCACTGTATCGCATCAATTACCAATACATGATGTAGAACAAGGTTAGGCTAGCGAAAGAACAATATATTTAATATGAATAGGAGATATAAGGTAACATTCAGCAGAGACCACGTCTGCATGGCCGAGCCATGCCACTCGATCAACTCCAGACCATTCAATTCATTCTTCGCGCCTTCTCCATTGTTAGGTATTTCCCCGAGTTAAATATTGAATATCTATTTTCTGAGTAGTCTCGTGTTCACAGCTTTGTGGATTGTGTGGCTATTGTCCAATGCCACTACAGTCATATTGTTTACCTGTTGTTTTATTACTGCCCCGACTGCTTTTTGAGATGCATCGGTACACAGAATTAAGTGGGTTGTGGGGTCAGTATTTAGATATTGTAACATGGTGGCATTAGCTATCATCGACTTTGATTTTTGAAACGCTGTTTTGGCATCAAGAGATAGGTTGAATGTTTGATTCTTCTCTCTCTTCGTACCTTTTTTGTCGGCTTTCAACAGATCGGTTTTTGGCTGTAATACCTCAGCACAATGTGGTAAGAAACGGCGGTAAAAATTACACATACCGAGGAAGCGTCGTAATGACTTCACCGAGGTTGGTTCGGGATAATTGGTAATAGCTTCAACCTTTTCTGGGAGTGGTTTGATGCCTTGAGAGTCAATGTAATGTCCTAAAAACTCTAAGGCTGGGACTGCGAATATGCATTTCGAAGGATTGATGACGACGCCATGTTTTTAAAACGATCAAAAAGGGTCTGGACATGTTGGATATGCTCTTCTAAAGATGAGCTTGCAATGAGAACATCGTCGATGTATGCAAACACGAAATCAAGGCCTCTTGTTACGTTATCCATGAAGCGTTGGAATGTCTGCGCAGCGTTTTTTAATCCGAATGGCATCCTTAGAAACTCAAACAGGCCAAAGGGTGTGATGATGGCTGTTTTCTCGATGTCTTCTGGTGCCATCGGAATTTGATGGTATGCACGCACCAGGTCGAGCTTCGAGAAGATGAATTTACCATGTAAATTTAACGCGAAGTCATGTATATGTGGAATAGGATACCTATCCGGGATGGTTTGATTGTTTAATCGTCGATAGTCACCACACGGACGCCAATCTTGGTCCTTCTTTGGCACCATGTGTAACGGCGAGGCCCAGGGGCTGTTGGATGGTCTGATAATACCAAGTTGCATCATATGTTCGAATTCTCTTTTAGCTACTTGCAACTTGCTTGGTGGTAGTCTCCTCACCCTGGCGCTAATAGGTGGTCCGGTGGTAGTGATATGGTGTTGTACCAGATGTGGGTTACCTTCCTTTTGGTAATCTGATTTCGTAATGCACTGGTATTCTGTTAGAATGTCGTTGAAGATGTTGTTCACAGGTTTCATTATTCGAACACCATGGATCTCGTTGTCGTTGGAGAGTGTACCATTTACCTGTAAACGTGTGTTTACGTCGATTAATCTCTTGTTGGTCATATCAACTAACAGGTTGTACGCACTAAGAAAATCGGCCCCGAGGATGGGTCGTTTGACTTGAGCAACTATGAATACCCATGTGGATCTTCTACGGAGCCCGAGATCTAATATAAGAGATTGTTCTCCATAAGTTTTGATAACTGATTCGTTAGCCGCTACCAAGGACAATTTAGTGCTTGTCGTATGTTGTCTGCGTGAGAGATGGAGTGGGATGATGCTGATTTCTGCTCCCGTATCGACTAAAAAGTCTGAGCCAGAAATACGATCCCTGATGTGGAAGAGGCGGCTGACATGTTGGCCAGTAACAGCTGCCGCTATTACTGTCTGGCCACTTCGTTTCCCTGATGGTCTGGCTTGCTTGCCGTGAAGTTGCACGGTTTTGTGCAACGACGTGCTTTCTCACCATAATTCGAATGATACCAACAAATTCCGGCTGCCCGCTTAGGTGACCTAAGACGATGTCTGGATACTGATCTCCTTCTGGACCTAGATCTGGGGCGTCGAGAATGGATGGTGGAGATAGTCGCCTGCAGTGATGCTAGCTGCCGTGTTAAGTGTGCCATTTGTTGCTGCATGTCAAGAGTAGGGTTCATAGCATCTCTACTAGCGGGTTGTACAGCGTTAATTCCCCGACTATCGGGATATATTTCTATTATCTTATCGGCCATGTCTGCTAAATCATCAAGACTGACAGAGGCTCCTGATACGCTGAGAATTTGTCTGACGCTATAAGGTAACCTTTGTGACCACATCTGCTTAAGTAATGCTTCATCTAACTTGTATGAGCCTGCTAGTTGTCTCATGTGTCTAAGCAACTGTGAAGGTCTTTTGTCCCCTAACTCGCATGCGGTGAGTAGTTGCTGTAAGCGTTTTTCATCAGACTGCGAAGTACGGTGGATTACTGCGGCTTTTATTTTGTCATATGGGTCCGCTTCTGATATGTTATCTATCAGGTCTCCGACTTCTGCTGCCACTTCTATGGGTAATGCTCCAACGATGTATGCATATTTTGTCGCTTGCGAGCGTATACCTCTCGACAAAAATAATGCCTCAACCTGTGCAAACCAGATCCTGGGATTATTAACACCGTACGTTGGTAATCTTAGTTCCGAGATAGCGTTGATTGAGTTTAAAACATTATCCTCTGGTTGTGGAGAGTTTAGAAGGTTGGTCGGTGAACTATCAATATCAATAAGTTTACCCGGAGAGTTCATAATGATAAAAAACAAGAAATGGTGTCGTGCTAATCAATAATAATAAAAAATTATGTAGATATATATAGTAAATGTCTATATAAAAAAAAATAATCACGTCGGGCTCACCAAATAATTGTGGTGGACCAAACAATATATAAACGCAAAAGTATCAACAAAGTTAATAGCAATCAATAGTAATATTAATATTTACAAGTTAAATGTTACAAATGCAATAACAAATTAGGGACGTTACTTAAATCGGCTAGTCGTTGCGTGTTCTGTTGAGTTTTGGTCTCAAAAATCCACAATTATAAATGCGTAATTATTCCACAGAGGTAAATATGACGCCAATAAGTTTCTTTGGTGTAGGATATAATGGGAATGACACTGCAGTCTGAAATGAGGATAATATCCAGTTTAGAACGCAATTGACTTGGTAACGAGCGAGAATAGAACAATGGGTATGTGCGTAATAGTGTATTTGTGAACAACCGAAAATGTGTGTCACGCTATGTTAGAATTACAACGGAAAAAGTGTTCAAGGTCGTTGACTAAAACAACACGTACAGTCATTTAATGATAAATGTACATACAGTGAAAAATTGACAAAACAAATAGAAATAACATTGAAAACTATTTACAAAATAAGGTTGTCAGGTCTATCTCCACAATGTCATGGAACCTGGACCAGTCTCTACGATGTAAACACAAATATAATATAATTATAGACAGAGACCACGAAGCATTAAAAATAGTTCTTCAAAATATAGACTTTGACCGTTAAACGAATTGAAAAATATCACGTTCGACACAGTGTTGACATTGCAATAAAAAGTACTTATGATGTATCATAAGCTTCTAGAATAATATTGTTGGTTACTATCAAATATACTGAACTGTTTTTTAACTCTGAGGCGTTGTATAGTGATGGTCTACAAATATGTTGTTGATTGAGTATGACTGCTAGGTCCTAATCGCCCGACAAATGACGACGGCAACGCCGCTAACTTTTTGGCTGGACAATACTCTCGGACATTTCAACCGACCCACATCAACTATACTGATGAAAGCTTCATCTGCAACTGCACGGGACTTTCCGAAGTAAACCTGAGCGCTGAATTGGTGTTCTGGAAACTGCAGCACCTAAAAAGACCTTCTCCTGGCCTAGATATGGTCCATTGTGCTATACTGAGGGAAGCAGCCTCAATCCTGTCAACACCGCTTGACGTGATGTTCTCACACTCGCTAAACTGAGGCAAACTACTGGAAAATTGGGAGCTGGCTCACATCACACCAACTTCCAAAGGAGGTCGACGCAGCGAGCCTTCAAGTTACAGACCGGTGGCTCTTCTCTCTATACCTTCAAAAATCATGGAGTCCCTGATATGAGACGGTATAAATGACTATTTACTATCCTTAAATTTCTTCTCACCCCAACAGCATGGTTTCAGGAAGGGTTACTCTTGTATAACCAGCCTGCTGACTGCGGTGGACAGATGGACAAGCATCCTTGATCGCAGGGGAGAGGTTGATATCATTCACCTTGATTTCTCGAAAGCTTTTGATAGGGTTAACCATACATGTCTTGTCAGTAAGCTCAAACGACTGGGTATCAGACCACCTCTAATTGATTGGCTCATTTCATATCTGAGAAATCGAAATTTTAAGGTCAGAGTTAACTTCACTTTATCTCAGGCTATGGAATGTCCTAGTGGAGTCCCCCAGGGCTCAGTACTAGGACATCTCTTCTTGATTTATCTAGATGATCTTCCACAACAGGTGTCGTCAGACTTATTACTTTTTGCCGATGCCATGAAACGTTGGAGAGAAATACGCAACCAGGACGATATACAGGCACTTCAGGAGGATCTGACTCGACTTCAAAGTTGGGCAGACGATAACAGACTTACCTTTAACACTTCGAAGTGTAAAGTAGTCCATCTGCGACATGTCGGTGACCACAGTTATAACTTAGGTAACTCCTCTCTAGTAGCATCCCAAGTCGAAAAAGATTTAGGAGTTCTGGTGCCCTACGATTTAAAGTCTTACGCTAACTGTGACAAAAATGCCTTCCGAGCAAACCTTGCACTGGTAACATTGAAGCGCATTTTTGGCCAGCTGTTGTCAAATGCTCGAATTTGCTACCGGATGAGCTAGTGCAGACGACTTCCCAGGAGTCCTTTAAGAGGAAACTTGACCTATTCTTACGGACTTAGGATGACATCTTATTATGAGCTGCCAATTTCTTTTTTTCTAATATATTATAGATAATGTACCTAGGTTCCTGCCTAGAAGTATTGGTGATTCCTTGCTTTTAGACACGGAGGCTTGTTCAGTGAAAGCTTCTTCTATTCCATCCACAACCATTTGAACCATTTGACTACGCGGGTCTTTCCCCTACTGCGTTACTCCCCTCCAGCTCATCAGCAATGGAAATATTTAGAAAATATTTAGGTGGTTCGACGGAATCAGACGAGGTTGTTGGAGCTGATATTGTACGTTTTTGCAAGGTTTTTACACTGGTCAAAGGTGGATAAGCTTGTAGATCGCTACCAGTCTTCAACTAGAATTGATGACAAGAGGGATGCTTTACGGGCCCTGAAAGCGATTTCTAAGGCAAGCAAACATTTTTAATCTTTATATATCTAGGTGTTTAGAAGTACCGATTGGAGGTTGGAACCCAAGCAATGATTATCTTCTCTTCAGTCCTGAAAAATGATTGGTTTGTTACGAGCATTTAATGCCTATAATTCACCCTCTTTAGGGAGGATTCGGATTGTGTATGTTACGCCTTGGAAGGCCTTTATTCTGTGATGAACGATGAAATAAGCGAACAAGGTTTGTTCTTCCCAGTTTTTAAGTTCCGTAGTTGAACCTCATGAGTTAGTCAATATACCAACTGACCTGGGTGTACAGTTCACGGAAATGTATATGAAGAACACTGAAAATTACCAAACTTTATTGTCACTTTTGGATGTAAGTTGACCTTATTATCAGTTCGCTTCATTTTCCTAAGCCAGTAGTCTCATATGAACATGGTAAACGTATTGTATTGTTTCACAGTACTTATCGAAGAGTAGTTAGGGCAACAATGGGCTTATTTAATTATACAGTAATACAATAAGCTGGCAAGGCCATATTTTATGGGGGAATCAATCAGATTTAGGATCGCGCGTCCTGGATTTTGGTGAGAAATTCACTCATCCGTTTGGCTAGATAGCGTTTTGGCATTTTGACCGATGTCAGTTCGTGATCGAAGCCGTAAATCTAGTTCTTGAATGCGGGGGTGTTGTTTGCGAAAATGAGAGAACGAAAAGCGAATGTCTGGCGCTTTAACCGGATTCCGAATCAATGGTGCACACGGGCACCAGTATCCTGCGGGAACAAATGGAGTATGAACCAATTTTCGGTCACCGGCTACCATGGGACTGCATCTCCTTACGATGTCCCACTGCCTTGTGGGTTAGATCTTTAGGTCAAGGGCTCGGGGTGTGGCCCCCTAAGATAACCACCTGCTTCGGTCTGGGCACCCGGACAGTATCGCAGCCCACACACAATTAATGAACTGAACTGTCTATGATCATGGAAACTAATTCTCTTGCTTCGACGAACATTCAAATGATTCAATTATTATTATTGCTATTATTATTATTATTATTATTATTATTATTTACTACGTCATTATTCACCCTCTTTTATTCCTACTCTGTCTATACTTATTTTTTTCGACTTATACAGCAGCTCGTCTATGGTGGAAATTTGACTGTATCTAAATGTTCTCGAGTCACTGTCCGATTGAAAATTGTATGTTACCACCGAATATGAGTACTGAAGCAGTTTTTCTGAAACCACGTTCACCATTCAAAGTGGCTGCCTTCAACGTTCGCACATTTATGCAGGTCGGACAACAAATAGGGCTGGCTATGTCTTTAGAAAGTCTTAATATCGACGTTTTTGTCTATCCAAGACTCGTATTCAAGACTGTGGTGAAGTACTACAAATTCGCTCTCTATCTGTCGCTTCGAAAAGCTTGTCTGACGTGCGTTTATCCGGGGACCCTTTGGCATCTTCGTCTGGTCTTGCTGGCGTTGGTGTCGCACTGAGCTCTAGAGCTGAGGCCGACAGATTGCAGCCCGGATGCAATCAAGGTTGAGTTTTACCACCAGTTATCTGTTCTTCTCCAGAAAGTGCGTTCGACAGATATTGTAGTACTAGCCGGAGACTTGAATGCTCAGGTCGGGCGTCTAGGCACAGAAGAGAGTCGTTTAGGTGGCCGATGGGGACTCGTTGGTCGCAGGTCAGATAACGGGGACCGTCTACTGCAACTTTGCACAGACCACAACCTGTTTCTGGCTAGCACTAACTTTCGGCACAGTCATCGCCGATGTGCCAGCTGGCGTCCTCCCTCTGCATCTCAAGCCTGGACTCAGATTGATCACATCGCGATCAGCTACCGCTGGCGTGGTTGTGTACAAGACTGCCGCTCCTTTTGGAGTACCTATCTGGACTCTGACCATGCCTTGGTCTGCGCCAATCTTGCCTTACTTTTCAGTGGACAACGAAGTGACCACCATCAACGGATTGATATTAGCAAGCTGGTTGCAACTTCTGTTGCTAGTAAGTATCGAACCGAGCTAGCCTCTAGGCTAGCTACCACTCCACCGAAAAGTATAGATGAGCATTGGTTGCAATTGCATGACGCCATGAAAATGGCGGGTACAGTCAGTTGTGGGTTTGCGAAACGTCCCGCTTTTAAGCACTGGGTTTCTCCTGGTTCCTTACAACTCATTGAAGCCCGTCGGTCTACTCCGGGTGACCGTGAGTTTGACCATAACCGAAGGGTGTTACGTAATGAAATTGGGCAAAGCTTGCGTAAGGACCGAGAAGCCTGATGGTGGTCGGAGCGTGCTAATGAGCTGGAAGCAACAGCTGCATCTGGTAACTACCAAAAGCTCTTCCAACTCATCCGAGCCACTGGTAGCAAGAAGTCTGGTGTGAGCGAAACAATCTGTGAGGATGACGGGATGCCAATCACTAACATCCATCGACGTCTTGGACGATGGGCAGAATTTTTCGAAGGGCAGTTCAACTGGCCTGCTGCTCCGGCAGCATCGGTCAGACTGTCCTGCCCTCCATGGCCGGTGACGACTGATCCACCGAATGAGGCGGAAGTCCGCAAGGAACTCCAACTCTTGAAGTGCTACAAATCACCGGGCCCAGATGACTTACCTCCGGCTCTTTTTAAAGATGGTGGTGACTTTCTGACTAAGGGACTGACGATGTTGCTTACAAAAGTCTGGGAACTAGAGAGTGTACCAACGTCATGGAATGAGTCGATAGTTGTCCCTATCTTTAAAAAGGGTTCACGTCGTTCCTGTAACAACTATCGGGGGATAAGTCTACCTTCGATTGCGTCCAAGCTATTGGCTTCCGTCATACTTCGTAGGTTGTTCAAAACCCGAGAAAGATTGACTCGCGAGGAGCAGGCTGGGTTTCGTTCTGGTCGAGGATGTATTGATCATATCTTCACCCTCCGCCAAGTGTTAGAACACCGTCATACTTTTCAAAGGCCAACAATCTTAGTGTTTCTTGACATTAGGGCTGCCTTCGATTTGTTGGATAGGACTGTTCTCTGGGATTGTCTATTGAAGAAGGGTGTGCCTGAGAAGTTTATTAACATCGTAAAAGCCCTATATACAAACACCTCAGGCAGAGTGAGGGTATACAACCACCTTTCTCCATTGTTCCATTCAAGCAGTGGGGTTAGGCAGGGTTGCCCAATCTCACCATTCCTCTTCAACTTTGCTATCGATGACATTCTGGAAACAGCTGTGATGGATGTAAGTAATGGCGGTGTAGATCTGTTGCCTGGAGAAAGACTTCTCGACCTTGAGTGTGCGGATGATATAGTCTTACTGTGCGATAATGCCCAAGCCCTGCAATCCGCACTTAATCAGTTGGCAATCAGTGTCCGTAGGTGTGGTATGTGCTCTGCACCTTCGAAATGCAAAGTACTTCTACAAGACTGGCAGGATTCCAATCCTGTACTCACCCTGGATGGTGAGCAGATAGACGTAGTCGAGAAGTTCGTGTATCTGGGTAGCTGCATAAGTGCTGGTGGGGGTGTGAGTGATGAGATTAATGCACGTATAGTGGAAGCCAGAGTGGCTTATGCCAATCTGGGCCATCTTTGGCGCCTTCGTGATGTTAGTCTGGCTGTAAAAGGTCGGATTTACAACGCGTCGGTGAGAGCAGTTTTGCTCTATGCTTGTAAAACCTGGTCTCTCCGAGTTGAGGACGTTAGACGACTTTCTGTGTTCGATCATCGCTGTCTCCGAAGGATTGCTGACATTCAGTGGCAACGCCATGTCAGTAATGCAGAGGTTCGGCATCGTGTGTTCGGGCACAGAGATGATAATTCAATTGGTGTCACCATCTTGAAACACCGACTTCGGTGGCTTGGACATGTTCTACGAATGTCGTCCCAGAGAATTCCACGTCGTGCATTATTTGCCGACTCTGGGACTGGTTGGAGAAAGCGGAGAGGTGGTCAGTATATGAAATTGTGTCGTGGTATGAAAGAAAGCTGCAAAGGACTGGCTTGTGTCGGTCCCTCATGACTCCCTGGTTGGGGTCCGAGAGATGGTACAACACAGTGGCTAGAGACGTTATCAGATATGGCTCAGAATGGAAGCCAATGGCGATCATGCTGTAACCTTCTTTTACTTTCTTCATAAAACGTGGTTGTATCTTCCCTAACTGAAAGATTTCTTCTGATTGTACCCTTCTGTTCCCCTACTATTACTATTATTATTACACTACCTTACACCAATCTCTTCGTTATGGTTTTTTTATATCTTTTTTTTACGTTCCCCACTTTTTTCTTTTTCTTAAATTCTCATTGTTTTGTGTGGGGCATATATATTTAGCGCACTCCTGTACCAATATATATGTCTTCAAATAAATAATAAAATCATGTCCAACTATCTTACTTTATTCCATTATAACAAGCTATGTTCCAGTTAACAATGAAAGTACGAATGAAGCTGTCTTCTGAGAGTAATCTCCATCTATCGAAATCGTTTTATACAGTAAAACCAAATATCGCTTTGATCAATTCCAACGATTGGGCTAGTGCTCAGGTCAAGAAGCTGAGTGAAATATGGCAAGCTGACAATTTTCACTACATTTAAAAAGCTAAACATCCTATGACTTTCAGTTTGGTGACGGGTACATATTAATTGTTTACTAATTATACACTATACAGACTACCCAAAACATTAAACCAAACCACTGATATGGAGTAAATCACGCTTCATTTTGGGGATATGATGATCCCATTATCATTCTTTATCAAATTCCTGAACATTACCGTATGTTGCAAGGTTACAATTTCCATATTTTACTGTACAAAATGACCGCCTCAGATTCTTATCACACTTAGATTGTAGCTAGCAGTGGAATTCAGGACTCCCATGCCGTCCTATTTATTGGATATATTAGCACCCGTGTTGTCTTTTCGGTGGGAATAAATTCCTTATAAAGACTTGTCCGTATACCGGAAACGCTACCCAATATACTTCTGGTAGACTTAAGGCACCAGTCAGTCAAGCGTAGCGTAAAACCTGGCATATGTGTATATCGGTTCAAGTCGTCATACTCTATTAACACAGGTAGACCAAATTTCCGGTAACAGAAAAAATTGAGCATACAGCTACATTTCTATTTCTGCAAACTCCTAGTGGACTTAGGTTCCCTTTTACCAGTAATAAACGTCGTTTAAAAAAGGGTTTTAGTTCTGCTGGGGTCGTGAAACATTACTCAAAACAGTGTTACTGATTCACAGACTGGTGAAATGTTTATTTAAATAGCTGAGCACAGATAGTGGAAATAGGCTTTTTATTTATTAATTCATAATTTCTGATTGCGAGGCGAAAATGCAGAAAACATGAATAATAATAGTGAGAACTCTCTCAACATAAATTTTTTGGTCGTTATGTGTTTTTTATCGGTAATAATTATCAGCAACAGTTGGTCTGTAGTCGAAATTACCGTTATTGAAGATTTTAAAATTAAGCGAAAATTCACAGATATTTTGTTTCCGGTTGTAGGAACCTTTTGTTTTAGCTACTGGATAACAATATTATGGTGAAGTCTTGTCTCATTTTAGAGAAACAGAAACTGTACTTCGTATCCAATTACTCGTTTTTGTGATGACTGAGAAGAAACCTGGTATCAGAATCTGTGTAGCTTGACGCAATGAAAAATATAAACATTTTGGGAGATGAAAATCTAGTTGACCTTCCACACATGAAAATATTCCTTTTTACTAACAAATACATTTATTTCTATACAAACGTACTCCCATCGACCGTTCGTTAACGAAATGCCAAGAATAACTAGGTCTCGAAATTAATTAGTTTTTGATACATCATGTTTTTTTAAAAATATTTTGTCAAATAAAGTACTCTAATGTTTTATTTTGTAATCGTAAAAGTCAGTCACTTTTCCCAATACTTCTAATTAAATTGTGTTATATGGTTATTTATACTTGTTTTATTACCAGGCACCTGAGAGTTTTATTCGACGGAACGCTATGCGGTTGCTTACAGTGCTTTCTATCAATCGTCTAAAAGATACTCAAAATGCTCTCCTTCAGTGTCGTACCGGAGTTTCAAAACTTGTGGATATACTTTCAGACACTCATGAAGTTTTACGGAATGATGTGAGTTTGACAGTAAACTATGATAAAAGATAGTGCCTACCAGTTTAATCCTCTTCGTTAAATGGATTTTAGTTTTTTTACACGTATCGGTCACTTGTTATACTTGTGATTTTTAAAACTTTGAAGGGATTCATTATTTTGGCCTCATACTCTAAGGAGGTGTAATCCTACTAGACTATATTCACTGTTTAATTCGTTAAATTTTTATCATTATTGTTATTTAAGACATTTTTATTCACATTTCGAAGTTTTGTTTTATCACAGGTCATACTTCTTCTAACGGAACTCACCAAAGCAAATGCTAACATCCAGAAAATAGTAGCCTTTGAAAATGCTTTCGACTGGTTACTGAAAATCATATATTCTGAAGGTCTGTGTGATGGTAGTGTGGTTGTAGAAGATTGTCTTCGTTTATTATTTCAATTGTTAGACGGTAATCCATCTAACCAAGTCTTGTTTGCAGAAGGGAATTTTATTCAGCGTCTTTCGCTTTTATTTGACTTGCATTCTACTGAAAGTACACAGTCACACCTTTGGTCTGCACAGAAAGTTGTCAATGCGGAGGTAGCTATGCAGGTAAGTGTTGTTTCGAATGTAATTATCAAATTCTTCCAGTTGCATTCAGGTTTTTCAATCGTTTAGTTTATTGGGTTTTATACCGCTTTCTCTGCTAAAATTTCTTTGAGATTTTCGACACATTCGTACATAAGTGATTGAAATTTTTCAACACATCAATATTTATAAAACGACTTATTACTTTTATATTGGAGTACTTTTGTAAATCTAGTGTTTCTTATTTATAATATTAAGATCAACTGACTATCTCATTAGATGCACACAATTTATTTGTCCTTTTTAAGGTGTACATATGTCTAATTTTTTTCCTGTGGCTTATAAACTGCTTCTGTAAAACTTTGTAAGATAATATTTCCCCCTTTTGAAATTATTTTGACAATTCTATTTACAGCACATTTTCACTAGATTAGTGGATATTCATTAAAATATGTGGTTTAATGGTGCGGGTCCATCAACTTCTGTTTGAGAGATCATTTTATTCTAATATGATTCATTTGCAAATTACAGGTTTATGTACTCATCTTTTAGCCATAACAGGTATAAATGAAATTTTGAATTCCTTCCTCACAGTATTCAACGACCATAGTTTGTTACCAGTCATGTGCAAAAGACTAAGGTGCCAAGATTTAAATTTTATTTCCACATCCAAGATTTGAAAAATATTTTCGAATCAGTGTGTTATTCCGCAACAGGTAACGCATATTTTCAGTTATTTCGTTTCTAATATACTTTAGTAATAAAGTGTTGTTTGTTTCATTAAACATTTACTTGTTTTGTTTTCGTACGTTATACGTACCAAGTTAATGATGATAATCTATTTGTATTTGAAATTTAAAAAAATAGGTTGTTCAAACCTTGGTAGCGCCTTGTAATAAAGCTCAATTAACGCGAAACTGCCAGAATGTGATTTATGATTGTGGTCTTCTAGAAAAACTATGTAATATTGTGATGATTAGTGGTGTTCCAGCAGATGTCCTAACAAAATCAATCTATGCTTTAGCGGACTCAATACGTGGATGCCCAAGAAATCAAGAATATTTAGCAAATTTAGTTACACCTTCAGAGCCCCCTCAATCTGCTGTGAATGTGCTACTCGTATCTATGTTAAATAAGCATCAATCTGTAGTTGTGCGTGTAGCTGCGCTATACTGCTTTCAATGTTATCTTGCTTCCAATCATCAAGGACAGAATGGAATTGTGATGACATTGCTGCCTAAACCTAATGATGGTATGTTTAGTTAAATGCTAAAATGTTGAATTGTCTTAAAATGAAATCGTCAACTATACAACGAATTGTCTTCATAGGACAAAAGCTATTGACTTCAATTTAGACTGCATCACTCAATTCAAAGATTAATTCAATAAAGCCGTGGATAAAAATTGATAATATTTATTAATAACTAACTAGAAAGGTAGCCACGGTCGATAAGCTAGTCAGTCACTAATATTTCTTAAGTCCTGTTAAACACGTGTGTTGTATATTCATTAGGCTAAGTGTCTCATATTACTCTTTATGTTTATTAACTCCAATTAAGGAAAATCATCTTAAGTACAGTGTTATATCGTATCGTTTAACTTATCGGAATCATTGGATGTTTATTAAGTGGCTACTGGTTTCTAAAGCTTGGTTTTGAACCAAAGCATCTGAAAGAGTTTTTGTTGTTTTATGGAAGATTTCCATTTTGTGTAGTTTTAAGATAGGTTACAATTGTTCTGTCCTACCATATCAGTAAGGCAAAACTACGGTACCAATCCAAGATATTTCTTTCGATTTTATTATTAAAATTTTATGCAATACCCAGTTTATTTGAATTTATCAAGTCTAACTTTAGTATTGATATCTATTAACTGATGCTCATTGCCACTTAAAAGTAGTCATTTGGTTTTGATTTCAGTTCCACAGCTTGGTGTTAGCGCTGGTCAGTTGCTTTGTGGAGGATTGTTTTCCAGTGATTCATCAGCTTGGTTTTCTTCAATAGCTCTTCTTCATTGTATCCATGATAATGTACAGCTTAAAAAAGAACTTTTGCGCGTACATTTATCTCCTAATGAAGGAGCTCTACCTGTTACCCTTTTTCATCAGTGCTTTATATGGCAACAACAGGTTAGTAATTGTTAATTCAGCTTAAAATTTTATCATATAAGGAAATTCTTCAGATTTTTTTATTTGATACAGTCAGAAGTTAACAATTTCAATTGATTTTCGAGAACTACCATTCCCATCTATGAAATAATCTTTTTCATGAGATTTAAGGTGTGTGTTCATTAAAAAACCCTTTATAACTTTGAAGTGGAATGAGTATTATAGTGTAACGAGCTGATAGGTTAGTTCTAAAACATCGGTCTAGATTAATCCAAACAAATATGTTTTTATTAGTATGGATTAGCCAAGTTTTTAGTGCAAATGTTTGTCAAAATCAAGGTTCAGCTAGAAAATATTCTTATTGATCAATCTTTGTTAGCATATGTGGGGAGGGCTCCCGGTTAACTCAAGGAAGTTCTGGAAGAGCCGAAGACATTCCATCCAATCATCGTTTGAAAGAACATTCCAGAATCTTGACGTGTAACTTCCCGATTGGACGAATGCTAAAACTCTAGTTTTCAATGGTTCTGCAGCTGAAGTGAAGTTGTATCTATTCTACACTTGTTCAATTCACTTTTAGCGTGGTATCTGAAGTTCTTTTTTGTTATTATTTCTTATTATCAAATAATATGGGAACAGACAAGGGAAGAAGGAAATGGGCATCTACGTTTTCTCCATTTTGTTTAGTTCTACCTTATTTTTTATGAAAAGATACTTACAACATGTGTGCATGTGCAGGGGTGTATACCTTACGATATTGAATGCAAGTGGATTCAGATAGAATGACGATAAAAATCGTAACCTGGATGACTGAATATACTATCATTTGATTATCTAACCAATAATCAATCCTCTGAATAGTTCTTATGTCTTTTTACACTTCTAGTGGTCTTTGTTAACTTACTTTCAATCGATACTTATATATATATTAAGTGGAAAAAATCTCAGGTTTGAAATCAGAAGTAATAAAAATCTAAAAGAAAAGGGCTAGAAAAGGATAATGCAAACCAAAAAGATAAGAAATGTGAGTTAATTTGCTTCACTCCAACGGATTTTGAGCTGTTATTTAAAATCTCTGATCCTAACAAAAAACTTCGTACTAATGTGATGCTCCATTTGAATTTAAGTTATAGTCGAAAAACACATTCCAAAATCCTTACATTATCCTTTATGGTATTCAAAAGATTTTTCATTTTTCCAACATCTTCAACTTAGAGGATCATGTCTTCTACATATTTTAGGCTATTTATCAGTTCTTCAAGTAGACCAGTCATTGTGAAGTTGGGCAAAGGAACTTTAATGTTACTCAAAGTTGGATAAGATTTTGTGTGATTATCTATGATGAATATTATCAGACGTAACCGCTTCAAACATTAATTCGCCACAATCATTATATATGAGTACAACTTTCCGAGTAGTTAGTCTTCAGTGCTAGTGTGATGTAATTGTTGAACTCGTTTCGGTTGAAGATCCCACAAAACCGTTCGACGTGAAAATTCGAATATCTTTGTGTTCAGGAATCTATATAAGGTATGTATCAAAGAGTATGGGTCAGAAAATATCTGGTCAACTGCTGATGGAGATTTAAAACTCACTTGGTTTTCTCGAGGTTTTTATTTTGCGGCTCCGGATAGGTATAGGAAAATATGAGTGTGGTAACTCAAACTACCAGTTTTGCCAGTTAGGATTTTAGTTGTGTAACATTTATTAAGTCATTAAAAAAGGCTTAATGGCAATGAGCTTCTCAACTCATATTCATTGTGTTCGTTTTTTCCTGTATCTTCGTCGCGTAGTTGCTCAAAGTTGCCCTTTGCACTGCTGCATCTGAAGGTCGGCTCGTAAAGATAGAAACATTATCTGTGATAAGTTGTAGCTGAGGATTATCTTATAGCAGTGTATTTGTTAACGAAGATAGACTGGGAACTGCGTGATCTTACGAATTGGTGAACGTAGTTGAGGATTTAGAAATTTAAATTACAATTAGGGGAATATATTAAGTCTCCTAGGTACCGTAACCATCTTATTCACTGTTTGTTCAACTGTTCTAGTTCGTTTTAATTCTTTATTTCAACAAATTTTCTGAATGGAGGAGCTTGAAGTGTCGTGAATTTTATAGTGTTATGTTACGCAAATCTTCTGATGAGTTGGCCTCATTTATCACAGCACTGAAATTTCAGCATAAATGTGGAGGATTGTGTTGGTCTTGTTTAGAACGATGAGGTGTGCCTATTCAGGACAGTAAAACACGTTTCTTTTCAAGAGAACAGAGGTCTGTATCCAATGACATCAGCAAACTGCGGAAATGTTTTGTTTCTCTCCCATTTGTAGTTTTTCGCAGTTCTAACTAGACAATTATTTACCGATACGGAGGAAGCTGTCATAACACTCTGGTTTGTTGATATCTTTACTTATGTCTATCTACGTTGTCATAAAACCGCATTTATTGCTCTTTTCTTTTGATTAAGTCTGTCGGCTGAAGTCTCAGTTTCACTTACTGTAGCTGCTTATATATAAGACGGCAAGCGTTCTACGAAACTATAACTCAATGTTCACATGAATTTTTTTCCAAGATTTGATATTCAGTTTATATGCATTGTCATAAAACCGTACTCATTATTCTGTTTCACGTAATAAAACTGTTATACCAATTTTCGGCTTCATATACTATTGCTATTTATTGACATAGGATAGGAAACTATTTGAGAAATTATAAGTTACAAACAGTATTATCATACGCGATCTTATATTTTAAATATCTCACTCGTGAAAAAGACATATTTTTCAAGTGGTGTTGATCAAAAAATTCTGTTTTTAACCCCGGTAGCTTACAAGCTGGAATCTAGCTGCTTCATTTCGATCGCGCAACCGCGTAGTGTAATTACTTCTAAACGTATTTTGTTTCTTTTTCTTTATTTTTGAAATTAAAACAGTGTAATCGTTTTCAAACTCGCATGGGTTTACTGCAATTATTATGTACTTGGTTCACAAACTGTTCTGAAGCAATAAGATGTTTTTTAAATCCATCATCCGGTACAGGAGATGATCAGACAGAATCAGTGAATCGTGGCTCGTATTTATGGACGCTTATTGCAGAAGCATGCGCAGTGGATAATGACGAAAATGAAGCATTAGTTCACGGTTTGACTACATTATTAGTTTGCATCTGTGTAATTTACAATCCTGGGAATGTAAATGGATTTGAAAGGTAATTATTTGTTGTTATTATTTAGTCATACGAATATTCTCTTTTTTTTAAAGTGTTAAGTTTTTCTAATTTATACGAGGCTTCAATGTCTAACCGAAATAAGGTAACAGTTTTTGAACTTTGATTGGTAAACGTTTTATTTCATGGTTTTGGACACTAGGAGGTAGAACTTGACATGAATATTTTATTTATATCACTGGCACGTTTGTTAGTAAAACTATAGTATACATAATAACTTGGTCAATTTCCAATTTTATTGGTTTTTAGGATAATTAATAGAATTTTAGGTGTATGCGTTAAAAGTATCTGTTTTACAGATTTTTTACCTGCACGAAGAAACTGCCGTGTAATTAGTATAGTGTCTTAAGGTTTTACAGGAAATTAGTTGACGCAGTTGTGAACCTGTATTGACTGAAATAGTCGTAAAGTTTAAGTATTTAGTCTCAGAACACTGTGATATGATATTTTCCCCCAGTTGAAGTAGGTTGGGAGAAGCGTTAAGATAATTAGATAGAGACATAGGATCTCTTCATGAAGTTACTGATTTTTGGTTGGAACATCATAAACCCCTGTGATTGGAGTTCGGATTGTAACCGGGAAGAATATACATTGAAAGATGAAAAAACGGAAATTCATTCAAAACCCAGTGTCACTAGCTTGTTTATATTTACTCTTGCATTTGTCCTAATTTTCGACGAGACTTGCATTTTTGGATTATTCCTGTAAGTTGTTTGATACCTTTCTTATTAATATTTCATGTACAATGTATTACAAACTGAACTGATGAACTGGTATGTTGGTTTTTTAAACGCCTTTGTCAGTCAGTTAGACAGTAACTGCATGGATTATCTCACAATAATCCAAACTGTAACCAGCTACAATTGAAAACTTAATTCGTTTAAATGACGTAATACTGCAGTTTATCTGCAGTATTGATGAGCAAATAAATCAAATCCGACCTGTCATCAGATTATGTCCAACGCTTGTAATTACTTAGAATTATGAATAAAAGCGGTCAACGGCGAAATAATTTGAGGAAAAAATATCAATTTGTATTAAGATTTTTAAAATTAAATTCTATCTATTCAAGCGACTTAAGGAGCCTAACTAAACTTGTAATGCTGACATAAAGTATATAGATGGTATTTCTGATATCTTCCCTTTTCTTTGGTACTAAGTCAGGTAATCCCAACCGTCAAATGAAGCTAATAGAAATGAGAGTTAACAATATCCTTTTTATGTTTCAAACATGCAACACTGATTGAATTTGATTGGACGTTAACAATATATCAGTTTCATGATCTAAGATATTTTGCTTTTAAAATATTTGCATTTTTTAAATCAATTTACCTTCGTGAACAAAGATTTTTTTGAATAATTTTTAATAATTTAGATTTTGAATTTTAACCCATTACAACAAGTAAAGTGATATATGATGATTGCAGCACATTAGGGAAAAAGCTATGCATAGTTATACCCATTTCATTTAAAATGTTACGTTGATAACTCTGCTGATTGTGTAAATAAGTAGTATTTTCTAGAAAAAAAAGATTATAACTATCTTAACGAAAAACATTTTGATGTTTTATGTGTCACCTGTCTAAAGTATCTGTGTTCCTACAACCGTTTAGTAAACGATTTGCTCTCACCTCTAATCTACTGTTACCTAAATGTGAACTTAAATTTCGAAAAACATTTATACTTATTTCACAGATTGAAATCATGAGTCAGTTGAAGCTAGACCACCATTGAAAACCTGGAAGCACTGGACGGCCGTTTCGTCCTAGTATGGGACTCCTCAGCAGTGCGCATCCACGATCCCGCACCACGCGGGGCTCGAACCCAGGACCTACTGGCTTCGCGCGCGAGCACTTAACCACTAGACCACTGAGCCGGCATCCAACGGTGTTAATGTCTAACTTCAACCAATCCACGAAGTTGCGCCACCGTACACCATTGTCTTCAGTGAGTTCCTATCTCACAACAGACCTGGTTGAACTCCACTGGTAACGGCTTCTCACTAGAACTTCGGGAGTTTTTCCTGAAGTCAGTCACTAGTGAGCAGTTGATTATTATCAGAATGGGTTTTGTGGAGATTTTAGAAATTTCACAGATTGAAATCATGAGTCAGTTGAAGCTAGACCACCATTGAAAACCTGGAAGCACTGGACGGCCGTTTCGTCCTACTTATGTTTTTATTAGTAAATGAATAAAAGCTAATTGTACTCTGCATAAGTTTTTTATTACTTGTTACTGTTTGTATTTTTGGTGTTGTTTTAATTAACAGTCGATTTTACTATCCTCGTTTTTCAAATGAGTGTATACATACTGTCGTATTTCTCAATATAGAGTTTACTTTAATTCCGCTCAGTTTGTCGATTTGCATAATAATCAAATGTGTTGTCCAGTCAACCGACTGGAAACCACTGAGTTCCCTTTTCAAACCCCGTCCAATTGCACTGGTTCGAAAACTCGTTTGATATTGTTAATTTTCACAATTGAATATGTCTAGCATATAATTTTGTGTAAGAACTTTTACATGGTTAGTAATTTACTTGTATTCTTTTAATGCTGACAGTGGTTTATAAACCTTTAACTATCGAAATCTGTCTCACTTTGTACTCACTGTGAATTTCGTCCTAGGAAGTGGTTTAACCATGAAATCAATAGTCGAAGTTCGTAATATGATGAAGTTGTAACTTAATGGTTTGGGTAATCCACTTTCTCACACATTATGTTTCAATTTTAAAACCTACTCCATATACGTTTGTTTTGTTAGCATATATAGTACCATAAGTCATCACTCTCAAAAGGTGTAGTCCTGAGTTTAAGATACGAAAACGTTTTGATATGATTAAATATTGTTAAATTTACGTTTTAGTGTAATGGATGTTGATAATTGCAATAGTATTTGAAGAAAAATGTCATACAATCGTTCGTTTTTTTGTTAATCTTATTGACTTGTTTTGTTTTTCTCTTTAAACTCTAGATCAACATTATATAATGCCCTGGAGAAACGTATCGGGATAGATATGATTTTAGAACGCCTAAGTCAAATATCCAAAGCTGAATCATTTATTACAGCCTCAAAAAAACCTCAAATATCTGTTCAGTCTACTGATGATTTAATATTTGATTATACATTTACACGTTTATTCAAACGATTAGAATGTAAGTGTTTATATGTTTCCCTTAGTGATTCATTTACTTTTTTTTGAAATATGATAATGATTTACACTATTGACAATTTTGTTTCAATGATTTTATGAAATAGAAGAAATATTTTAATGAATTTAGTCAGTTATTAAATTATTTAAACAAAACTGATTAATCAATATCAGTTTGTTTTAAACTTCTTATTGGATAGGGACTCTTTATGTTGGGTCCTAAATGTAATGAGTAGTAGGAGAGTTGATCAATAGTAGCTGATCAATAATAAATACTATTCCTAGTTATGATTTGTCAAAGTTTTATTTCAAAATAAAACATTTGGTTGGTGAACGTGTCTTTGGTGTTTATTTAGTAATAGCTTAGAAATCAGTAGCCAATTACATGTTTATAACCAAATCTTGATCCCGTAAATTATTGTTTGAAGATCAGGTACAATACCGGACTCGTCAAAATAAACTAAGCACAAAATTGATTTTAGGTTTTCGATTAATTGGCTTAATAATGAATACTTAGTCGATAGCCTACTTTCTTTTGGTGTATAAAGTGGATTGGTCTTTTCACTAACTTTCAAAATAGGAAATTATATGTTTTTTTTAATTTGTCGTTTTATTCTTTGCGTCTGAAACAGTATTGCTAGTAAAATACGTAGAAACACTATAAATATTGCATTATCACTTTCATTGTAATACGTTTTACTGCCAGTTACAATTCACCTAGCTGTAGCTAGACTTAAATTGTGAATGACTTTAGTTAAGAAGCTTTTCTGAACTATATAAAAGCCATTCATATGATACCTGATTAATTGATCATTTGTTTATTTAGATGAAGTAATGCATACATTCCAGTTGGACAGTAGTATTAATGGAGTAAAGAATTGTACTTCATTTAGTGATAATCACCAAAATAGTAAACCCGTTGATCCTACAATTACAACAATAAGTAAACAATATGACGAGAAGCTGGCAAGACAGGAGAATGAGATAACGATGTTGCGTAATCGTATAAGTGTATTAGAATCTCAGCTGAATACTTGTCGTTCTACAATTAATAGTAATACTCCAACTGATGCAAAACAGAATAACGTGGTCAATGAAGATCAACTACAAAGTGAGTCTGGTATAACAATGTAGTTTCACGATGAATTTCCTCTTTATTTTATAAAACAGTTATAACTTGATTCGATCATTCATTGAAGTATTCAATACATGGTTCTAATATTTCACCTAGGCATTCTGTAATTTTGTATTAAAATACATTGGTTGTCCCCACCCATGTTCTCGTTGACAACACTATGTGTTGATTGGGTTTGAAGTAATCTGGGAAAATACTGGTGGTTAACATAATATCTATGAAATTATTAGCTGTTTGTCATATTTCAATCGGATTCATTACCTATCTTCCTCTAGATTTTGAGTTATCATTCATAACTCCTCTTATTTGATTTCTTCCTTTCGAACTGTGCTTCTTATAAGCGGAGATATATGGTGGCTAGAAGTGGAATTGATAAGTCTTGCAAATTGAACGCTATATTCGGTTCCTAAGCTATTCTGTAACCCCCAAACTAGAACTATACAGCGATCTGAACAACGAGAGAGAAGGCGCAAAGTATGCGAGAAGTACTTTACTCCAAGGTTCGTTTCAATACAGAAAATACAGGGTTTTTATAATATTTTAAATGTCCTTGGGTTGCTAGAAGATTCTGGAATGCTACTAAACATAGTGGCAGTGTAGCAATCAGTCAATCAGAACCTCTGTATGTGACGTTTCGCTCTCTTGATATTTCTGGCTAAAACTTCAAGTGAACGCTGATTGGAAGAAACGCTTCTTAGTGTTTTCCTGATCCTTGCGAGAAATTTTCTGGGTCACTCCAACAGGAATCCAGGATGCGCATTTCGTTTTGGACACCTCAACTGTATATACTTGTGCAATTCTATACAAATAAATTGTGCTTCGTATGTTTAACTTTCTATCACGGCTCAAATTAATTAATCTATTTTCCTTTTCATCCTGTAAATTTCCTCTTTCTCTAAGCCGATAATTATATATGCCAACTTGAACAGATACATAATTCTGCCAACTATTACATCGAAGATGACTGACAGAATAAGATAATGTATAAGTTGCATGTTACTCAATGCTAACTATTTATGCATTTTAATGACTTCCTGTTTGTTCCTCACTTTTCCCAGTTAAATAACTATCTAATATCTTAATTATTATTCTTATATTTATTTTCCTAGTCAATTAAACTATCTTTTTCTGTATATATATATATATATATATATATATATATATATATATATATATATATATATATAATTGTTATTTTTACGATATTTCCCGTTTTATTTTCTAGAATTAACCATAACTGACAATGTTACTATTCAAGTAAGTTGTCAGTTTAATTTATATTAATATTTCTAAAAAGTGGTATAAATAATTATTGTAAAATTATGCTAATAATAATAATAATAATAATAATAATAATAATAATAATAACAGTAATAGTAAAATAATCATTTCTAGTTATTAATTCTAATTTATTGATTAATTGTTTTTTCGGTGTTGATTTGTTAGGTAGATACATAAATTGCAATCAATATGGGAAATTGTTTATGACAGACCATTTTTTTGTGTTTTATGAATTGTTGTATTGCTGTTAATTATTATTATTTTATTATTGAAATGTATGGATGCATTATTCTTTAGTGTAAAAGTGGAAAGAGTAATCAAAATACCCACACTATTTCGTTTGATTACAAATCATTAGTAACTGTTAATTGACTTCTGCTCTAGTCATGGATATTTGTAGAGAGCATCACAAAGTCTAACTGACATTTTTTAATAGTGTATCATTATCTAATAAATCGCCTTTGTTATCATTTTTGATAATCAGTATCTTCATAATTCTACAACGAACACATTTAATTAATAATAGTAATATTTTGGATGATTCGCCGATATTGCATATTAAATATAATAGGTTTCAAAAGGACAGTCAATCTTCAAATTTGTGACCTAACCACATTTTTCGTTTGGTTTTTTTTCAGTACTTTCATCTAAACAATCTCTTGGTCGCCATAACTCCACTTACTTATTAATAATAACATCAGGGAACATAAGGAACAGTGTCTGTTATCTGTGTATTTCGGTCCATGTAGAACCTGCTAAATAAATTTCCTATCTTAATCTTTCATTTGAAATCATTTACGCTTAAGGATACGTACGTAAAACCTATTTACCAAGTACACATGTTTCATGTAACTCAGGCAACATAGGGAAAGTGCATCTGAACCTGATAATTGAAAGGTAAATGCTTCAATGGCAGTAAGCTGTTTCTCGTTGAAATCTGGCACAAAACAGTACCGATTTTCATCTCATTGTCTTTTATGAATCATACAAGTAAACTAATGAAATTGTTTTGTAAAGATTTTTTAGATAATCATTACCGTAAAATTTTCTCGACCTTAGCGATTTGCAATTTTACAAATTCAAATGTCTAGCTAAGAATGTTCGGTATCAGTCAGTCAGTCAGTCAATCAGTCATTAGGTAACAACATAGAACTTCGTACCTACGTACATCAGTTCGAGTTGCCACACCACATTAGCACAGAGATGCAGTTGTCGATTCAAATCCCATAGTGGTAGAGGTAGTAAGAGTATAACCAGTAATCGGGAAGATTAGTGTTTGGAGATGTTATTTAAAGAGTATAATCCAGTGAAATAAATTTGGAAAGAGGAAAAAAATGGACATGAAGAATTCAGAAGATTAGAATTTGGGAGAACACAGAGAGTGGATGCAGTTGCGCCATTGCAAACGATTTTGAGCCATGTCATTCAAGGTCTCTAACCATCGGTTGCTATCATCTCGCGGTCCCCAACCAGGTAGTCTACACCTACCAACATGACTCAGTCCACTTGTCAGTGATTTCATGGACTTGTGCCATGTTTTGGTCTGGCCGCCCCTAGCTTTCTTCCAACCTACTCCTGCACCATTGAACATCGCACGTCGAGGCAGTCGGTCGTTGGGCATACGTAACACATGTCCCAGCCACCTTAGCTGATGAAGTTTCACTACTTCATCAATTGATTTGCCATCCTTACCTAGTACCCGTTTCCTAACAACTGTGTTACTTAATCGATGGTCCCATGATATACGAGCAATGTTTCGAAGACACCTATGATCAAATACTAGTAGCCTACGGATATCCTCTACTCTTACCGACCATGTTTCACTGCCATAAAGTAGGACGGAACGAACTGCTGCGCAGTAAACACGTCTTTTGGGTGGTAGACGGATATCTTGCCTACGCCATAAATGACGCAAGTTAGCAAAAGCTAGTCGAGCCTTCTGTATCCATGCTGAGATTTCGTCACACACCAGACCACAAGGGCTGATGAGACTTCCAAGATGAGTAAAGCGGTCGACACACTCAACTACTTCACTCCCTATCACTAGTTCGGGTGTCGATGTAATCCAATCCTGAAGCAACATTTTGCATTTCGAGGGAGAGAATCGCATTCCGAACATGCTTGCATTGTTGCTTAGAGTGGTCAGAAGACTCTGCATTTTGTCAGCGTCTTCACCAAATAAAACTATGTCATCAGCATATTCTAAGTCAAAAAGTGAACCTCCCGGTAGAAGTTCAACCCCTGGAAATTTAGATGAGGAGAGTGTTATCTCTAAAAGTACGTCGACCACAAAGTTAAACAAGAATGGAGAGAATGGACAGCCCTGACGAACACCACTAGAGGTAATCAATTCTGATGACAGTTCGCCATAAGCTCTCACTCGACCAGTTGTGTTCGAGTAGAGAGCCTTCATAAGGTTAATGTACTTCTTTGGTACTCCTTTCAGTGACAAACATTGCCATAGAACCTCACGATCAACAGAGTCGAATGCCCCCTTAAGGTCGAGAAATACTATCATTGTGGGGCGTCTGAACGTGTGTCTGTGTTCTAGAACCTGACGCAGTGTGAATATCTGGTCCACACAACCACGTCCAGGTCAAAAACCAGCCTGATTTTCTCTAGTCTGTTCTTCACGAGCTTTGGTTAGGCGTCGAAGTATTATTGAAGCTAATATTTTAGACACTATATTAGTCAAACTGATTCCTCTGTGATTGTCACAAGAGGACTTTTGTCCTTTCTTATAGACTGGCACAATCAGTGATTGAGACCAGTCAGATGGGATTACGTCCAGTTCCCAAATTCTACCTAAGACCTCGGTTAATCTCATTGCTAATACTGGACCACCATCCTTAAAAATCTCAGGAGTAAACCTGTCAGGGCCTGCTGCTCTCCCTCGTTTCAGATTTCCTATGGCTTTTTCAACTTCGTAAAGGGACGGAGGACCTACATTAACTTGCCATTCAGGTTGACTGGAGATCGTGGGAAACCGAAGTGTGGCTGACGGCCAGTTGAAATGATCCCTAAAGTGTTCTGCCTATCGATCGATCCAATCTCCTGGATTGAGAATGTATAATATGTCCATCTTTTTCTGAGATAGTTTCGATAACAGTTGGGTTCCTAATACCGTTTTCCTTAACAAGTCTGAACAATTGTCTGCTATTACCTATTGCCGCTGCCTTTTCCATCTCTCTTGCTTTCGCTACCCACCACTGTTCGCGATCATTGCGTAGGCTTCTTTTCAGCTTGTGCTTAAGCTGACTCCGCTCTTCATTATGTTCAGAGCCAGGTGGAATGAGTTTCCGAGCATCTATCAATGCGATAGATGCTGCTGAGATCCAGTGTTGCTCCCTAACTTTACGGTTTACCTTACTAGCAGATATCACTGCTGTTTCGACAGTTTTTTGGATATCGTTCCATGCTGCCTCGGGGTGGGCATCACCTACATGACTACCCTAACTGTTTTTCTAGTTGTTCCTGAAATATACTCTTAGTTTGACTATCATTAAGTAGGGCCCTAAGAGGCTTCCTTGCAGCGTCTTTCCTACGTCCAGTAAGACGCAAGCAAATACCCGCTCGCACTAGAACATGATCTGAATCTAAGCATGTGCTCCAGAATGAGCGACAGTCTTCTATTGAGCCCCTCCATCGGTGGCCGATAGCGATGTGATCTATTTGGGTCCAACGTTGGGACGAATTAGGGGGTCGCCATGTTAAAAGATGTTTTACCTTGTGCTTAAAGTTAGTATTTACAAGGAACAGGCAGTTATCTGAGCATAGCTGCAACAGACGGTCGCCATTATCTGTTCTTTGAGCCACGACACCATAAGATCCACCTAGGTGTCTTTCCCTATCGCTTAGTTTACCTACTTGAGCATTAAAGTCACTAGCCACTATTACTACATCAGAGCGCCTAACTTTTCGGAAAAGGTCGGAAAGCTTTCTGTAAAACTCATCTTTTACATCATCTGAGCTGCAGTCAGTGGGAGAATAGGCAGAGACGACGAAGAGGCAACGACGAGTGTTCCTATCTTTCCGGATCCTTAGTGTTCCGTTCAGTCGGACAGCGCACAAACGACTGTCTACTGGGATCCACTCTAAGAGAGCTAGTTCTGCCCTAGAACTCAATGCTATACCTACGCCGGCGAGGCCACGGGAAGCGTAAATCGAGTCGTTTCTTTATTTTTGCATGGTGAGGTCAAATGAATGACGCTACTCGGATCCTGTATGCGCGTTTCGGAGACGCAGCACACATGGATGGCGCGAGATTCTAAAGTCCTAGCTAAGGAAGCCTGTTGTCCTATTTGGCAAAGTGTTCGTACGTTAAAAGCTTCTACATGTAGTTTAGAGCGTGGTTTCAGGAGACCAGGAATAGCGTTCCACGTACTCGAATCGTTTGCCCTAGCGGTGCGAGGTGATAAAGAGACGTGAGGAGGGTTAGTCGGGGAGATAAGAGAGGTATTAGGAGGTGTAGGAAGGATTTGAATGTGACCAACTTGGTCTCGTGTGCTGTTACGGGTATGAGGGCTGATATCACTTCCCGGCTGCCCACACCGTGGAAGGGTATTTCTTGAGGAACCTGAAAAGAAAATTGGATTAGTGTTGGTCTTAACGACCTGGGAGCGTGACCGCAGAGCCCAAGGGACAACTGCTTGAGGTCGGTCGCGCACGGTCTTTTTGTGGGAGGTCTTCAGTGTGTTAGCTCCGTTCTTCAAAGGGCCTTGCCACCGGAGACGGAAATCCGTCAGGTAAGGTGAGGTGTGACATTTTCAGGGTAGACCTTTTCTAATCCCACCCCTCCTTGTGGGAAGGCAGCATCGCTGCACATGCTGGTTGTCCGAGGGAAACACCTTACTGCTATCACACCCCTCTACAGTCAACAGTAAGACTTCGCCCTCAGACCTTGAGTTGCTGCTTTTAGTCTTACCGTTCTCCGATCGACCTGCCTGGCATGGTAGAACCTACAGGAACATATGTTCCAGCCAATATAGCTCGGTTGGGTCATCACGATAGGCAAGCCCGATCACCGCGTCAAGGTAGCAGTTTCGGTCGGTGTAGGAATCGGAACTTTGAATGGATATATATGTTTTTCTAAAAATCACGATTAGTGATGTTATTGTTTGTGACTATTCTTATTGTAATGAGCATGAACACAGGCGATGATAACGAAGTGTATTTGAATACAAAATTACGAAATCTCTTAGTAAAATGTGAGAACCATACAGTAAATGCTTTATTTGCAAAATGTCCATCAATTATTTCAGACTTTGTTGTTCCCTCGTTTCCATACAAATCACTCTCTGTTCTCGTTCTCTTCGATTTTCTCAACCTTCTGCCTCCAGGTATTCTACCTTCGGTTGGTGATACATACTACTTATATCTGCCATCATCAGTACCACACATCACGCTGTCAGTATTACTCTTTCTTTTTAATTAATCTCTCAAAAACACAATTCCTTTTTTTGTTTTACATTATTGTATTTAAGACAATCAGTTCATCAACCAGTCAGTTATGCTGTTTGACTTGAAACTAATTTGCTGCCAAATAACTTTTGAGCATATTTATGTTATCGTTCGTTAATAAATGGTTAAGGTTTTTCATTATTGCTAATGTCGTTATTGATTTTTCCTTTGGTGAAAGCATTGTTTTACACAGTGTATGTTGTATTTTTTTCCTTTTCTCTAACCCCTTCCCCTCAAATCCCATTATTTCCTAGAATTTAGAACAGAAGTGTTTAATGCTTGAAAAAGAACGGGATAATCTACGTGGTGAACATGAAGATTTATTATTACTTTTAAATGATCAAGATGTAAAAATTATGAAATTGTGTAAACTTGTTAGAGAGTTAGGCGGTCTTGTAAGTTGATAGTGATAACTTATTGATATATTCACTCTGTTAAATTTATTATTATTATTATCGCTTCCTGTAGTGAGGGGTGGGCTAGTGGTTATAAAACTGCTTTCAAATATAATAAACTGAGCGGTGTGTGTGAATTCTAGGCTTGCTGTACATAACTGGATCTAACCAACTGAGTACTTATACCTGTTCTTGATTATTGAACACATCCCAGCAAAATGTAATACAAGATGCCTGCGTCGTTGTATATAATTTTACTTATTTTAATTTAATGAGTGGAATCTCAATTTTAATGTTACGTTCTACACATTGATTAAATTTTTATTTGGTCAATTGCAGTCCTCAATATCAATGGAAAGGTTCAGATAACCAATATGTATCAATTAGAATTCACTCCACTCTATTTAAAACTTTAACGTTTTTCCAGTCGAATGTGTGTCCACGGTTGTCCATAAGCATTAATATAAGCGACGATATGTGATGTTACCATGACAAATCTGGAAAATCATAGGCAAGTATCGGACGAAGAATCAAATTAAAAAGATGCAATCAAAACAAAGAAGTAGAAAACGATGGGTTAAAGGTCAACAATAACCAATCAAGATCGAGGTCGACAGAACAAGCTGTGAATCATATGTAGAGGAATTCGAACAATTCTACCTGAAGTTTGTGCTGATGATTTTGTTCAAAAGAACAATCAAAGATTCACTACCAAACTATCCAGCTCAGAGAACAAAACTTTACCAAAATCATCCGCCTGAGCTAAAAATCTCCATAATCCTATTTGTTCCGTTATAACATAATAATTTCATTCATTATTCAGTTTGTTCTACTTTTAGTGTAGTATCATTAAATTCAGTTCTGATTGCGGTATTTTTGTTTTGATTAAGTCAATGAACGGTTATCAACTACTTTATTTTCCTGTCGAGAGAATATAATTTATTCAGTAAGCCAACTAACATTCTATTATGACACATTTCGTTTAGTAGTATGCTTTTTGGTGTACGTGTTACTCACTTAGTTTAACTTTACTGGTACTAATCAATCAAGTAACTTTTAAAGTTCCGTTATCCACTTGGAAACTTTTTACTAAGCTCAGGTGATTTTACATCATCTTTAACACATTATTTCTGAAATCACTAAATTTATCTAATAAATTATCAGTAATTCTACATGTAGAGTGAATTTGTTCAACTTAGATGTTCTAGTAGCGAAGGATATCAAATCCGCGTTACAGAAATGTTATTATCAAAGATACTAAAGCACATCTAGTCTTTGAATTAAAAATAGTACTTAATGATTTTCAATGTTAACAACAACATTATAAGAGCTAGAAAAATCAACGATGTATTCTTTTGTATCCAGTTTCTAGTTATGTCTGTTTTGTTAAAGCTATAAAATATAACAAGTTTTCTTTATATTTTTCGAGAAAAAAATATACTAATTTATTTTGTTGTATTTTAAAATTATTTCTTTTGCCAGATACCAAACGATATTGAATTAAATAATGTTAGTGATTCACAAGTTACAGATAATCGTCATAATCAATTAAGTAATGAAAATACTAATCAATCATTATCCACATTTCAAACAATTCCTTCAACTCTTCAACCAGATACATTACAGTGTCCAACAAATTTCTCATTTACAACTTCTGAACTAACTTTATCATCTAATTCAATAAATATTTCAACACCATCATTATGTTGTGTTTACGATGATAATAAATTACTTCATACATCACCGCCTCCATTATTATCTCATACTAATTCTATACAAAATGTAATCATGTCAACAACAGTAACAACAAGTCAATATTACTGTCCACAAGTATATTTTAATGCTGTAACACGAAACTATTCATGTTCACCATCATCTACTTCAGTAACATTGTATTCTACTAATAATTATCCAATGATATCATCGAATTCATTGAATAATGATCATTTGAATTCATATACAAATACACAATATTTTAATGTTAAACAATAATAAAACATTAATTGAAAAGAATACATTTTAAAACTTCTAATATTACACATGAAATAATTGTACATTACTTTAATGCATCATATGATGCCTACGGTTTTTTCTTATTTGATTCATTCCTCTATGAATAAATGAATAGAAACTTATTTTTTATGTGTAAATGCGTTATTTCATCTTATTTAATTGTTAATTTGTTTAACTTTCTTTTTACTTTGATTTTCTTTTCTTTTTTATTTGATGTTTTAGGTTCGCTGTTTCCGCTTTTTTTTTCCCTAAATAACAACCCCAAAATATTGTGTTGTGCTTATGATTGTATCTTCAACTTCTTTTCTTCTTCTTCTCCTCAATATTTTCTAATATAAAAATTTGTTTGTTCTCAAGAAAAGGAATAAATTTTTTTTTAAAAAAAATTGATTTATACTGTAGCGGTATGTACACGCGTATGTTGATGACTGTCTAATCGCAAGTCCGGACAGAGAAACACATCTCAAGCATCTGGATCTTGTTTTCGAACGACTTCAAAAACATGGCATTACTGTAAACGTTCAGAAATGCCAATTCGGAACCGACTCGTTAGACTTTCTGGGACACACTATCGATGCTCAAGGCATTCGACCTCTTAGGACCAAAGTGGCGGCCATTCTGGATTACCCAGAACCGACCACCGTCAAGCAATTACGCACGTTCAACGGCCTCGTAAGTGTCTATAGACGTTTCATACCCAAATGCGCATTACTTATGAAACCTCTGACCGACCAACTTCGTAGAAATGCGAAATCCATTAATTTGGACGACACCGCACGAAAAGCATTCTCCACAGTTAAGGAACTGATTGCTAAAGCAACAATGCTCGCACATCAGGACACCCGAGCACCCATTAGCATCGCAGTAGACGCATCCGACTCAGCAATCGGAGGAGTCTTACAACAATGGGTTAACAACTCCTGGCAACCCTTGGCATTTTTCTCTAGAAGGTTGCTAGACACCGAATCGAGGTACAGCACATTCGGTAGGGAACTCCTAGCTATGTATTGTGCTGTACGGCATTTCCAACACTACATCGAAGGTCGTGAATTCACTCTTTTCACGGACCATAAACCGCTCACTTTCTCGTTAAGCTCTCCTTCTGACAAGTACTCTCCCCGTGAGTCTCGACAACTGGACTACATTTCGCAGTTTACTTCAGATATTCAACACATCTCTGGAGCAAACAATGTAGTTGCAGACGCTTTATCTCGTATAACTTCCTTGAACAGTTTCCAAGGAATCGACCTTCTTAAACTCGCCGAGCTTCAAAAGAAGACAGTGATCTTCAGCACGAGTTATCGTCCACAACACTTAAACTACGCATCAAACAGATGGGAACAGGTAAGGAAACTCTACTTTGTGACACATCTACAGGTAGGGATCGCCCAATCGTTCCGAAACATTATCGACGCAATGTCTTCAATACATTGCACAAACTTTCTCATCCAGGTGTTCGTGCAACCATCAAACTTATAGCAGAACGGTTTTGCTGGCCTGGAATGAATAAAGACGTGAGGGAGTGGGCACGCTCCTGTGTAAGCTGCCAAAAATCTAAGGTTATCAGACACAATAAATGTCCCTTAGGCTCGTTTAAAACTCCCGATGCTCGTTTCGACCATGTTCATTTGGATTTGGTAGGACCTTTACCAGATTCAAATGGATACTCTTATCTCTTAACCTGCGTAGACCGTTTCACTCGATGGCCAGAAGCAGTACCTATTAAGGAAATCACTGCTGAAACAGTGGCCCGCACCTTCGTCGAACGATAGGTAGCAAACTTCGGTTGCCCTTCAACCATCACCACAGACCGCGGACGTCAGTTTGAATCCGATCTTTTCCGTCGTCTGACCACACTTTTAGGAATCACTCGCTTCCGAACGACCCCCTACCATCCACAAGCAAACGGGTTGGTAGAACGTTTTCACCGACAACTGAAAGCTTCGCTATCAGCAGCAAACGTTTCACAGTGGACCGACGCTCTTCCACTCGTCTTACTAGGTATCCGCAATGCAGTGAAAGCTGACATTGGATACACTGCGTCTCAACTCGTTTATGGAACGACACTTCGACTTCCAGGAGAATTCGTGGATCCTTCATCCTCTTCAATGAACATGGATCTAACCTCCTACACGAACAGGCTTACAAACGCAATGCGTTCAGTTAAACCTGCTTTCACTCGACCTCAATCAACTGATGTTTTCGTTCAACCTGACTTACGATATAGTACACACGTTTTCGTTCGTCGAGACTCGCATCGACGACCATTCGAATCAGCATACGAAGGACCCTTCAAAGTTCTTCAACGTGAATCTAAGTACTATATAGTCGATAAGAACGGAACCAACGATAGCATCAGCATCGATCGCTTAAAAGCAGCGTATTTAGAAGGAAATCCTATCTACGTGGATTTTCCTTCGGTACAATCGAACGACACGACTCCGACACTTATAATACCTCATCCGACAACCAACACACACGAAGATACTTCGACAGTATCCGAAAATAAACTTAAAACGACGCGTTCTGGAAGAAGGGTGAGATTTCCAGAACATTTAAACAACTATTGCACGTAAGGCACTTCTCGACATTGTATATTATTTTTTTTATTTCTATTTAGAAAAAAACAAAAAAAAACAATTTTTTTAAACGCTATTACGTGTTCATGAGTTTATTTTCCATTTTTTTTCTCTGACATTGTGCTTTTACACACATACGAGTGTATTTCGACATGCACTTACATTTTATTTTTTCTTTTCCAGGACGGCTGGAAAAGAACGATGACGTTTATGAGGATCCGAAATTTTCATTGTACATTTTCTTTTTTTACTATGTTGAACCTCCGTCCCATATAGTAAGGAAAGACGACCAGACGCTGCTAAATTTAGTAAGCTATCAGAAGAGTGTTTACCAACGACAAACTCGTTGGGTTTAAACTTCTGGCTGGCCACGTCTTAGGGTCGTCACTGCCCCACTAGGGGGGAGTGATCTGTAGCGGTAAATAAATCCCCAAAATAAATAGCTCTGTAAGTTTTCGACATTGGATGCTGACCATATGTTTTAGTGGACTCATCTAGCTGAAGGCGCTCGGTCAGGCATCCGCACCAGATCACGTGTGGTAACGCCGTGCTCAACATCAACCGCAATCGCTAGCCAGATTAGATCAGAGAATTCCGATATATTGGTCATCGCCAAATATACTCTTCCGGTCTCCTCGACTCTGTCTTTTGATTTCTCTTGGTGGGAACGAAATATATTAGAAGGTGTTACTGGTAGAAGCGTTGTCAAACACTGAATACCTGTGACATCATCAGTACGTAGATAGTTGTAGGGTAGGGTCAACGTTGAAATTTGGACTGTTTTTACTGATTGTATACACTCAATAATTAGTTGTTCTGGTCTCCTGTTTATCTATATTCCATGGATTGTAGTGGTGTGTTTTTTTTCTGGTTGATTTGTGCTCTATTGAGTAATTTACTTGGATAAGATGATATTGTTTTTAAATTTAACTGGTTCTTCATTCAACTCTGTTAATTTCTTATAAGAGGGAGATTCATGTTCGTCGTTAATTAACCAACGATGTATGTATGCTAAAGACAATATTTCGTAAAATATGCGTGTGCTTTTGTATACTGATACTTTTTATGTTGTTACTTGACATAATCAACCTAACTTCATTCACTAAGTGAAAGTAATATATTTAGGAAATGTAACTTGTATAATGAGTGTGTTACTTGTGTATTTGAAATTCATTGTGTAATTGAGGAAGAAATAAAGAAAACTTAATGTAGAAAGTTTTCGTCTCTACAATATTGTTTACTGAAGTTACACGATCGTATTGATAATGAGTTAACAGATGCAATCTGTTGAGAAGATTCACATATCAAAGTAGGGTTACACAGTGATCGGGAAGTTAAAAAAACAATAAAATGAAACCGAATGTATGAATGATAAGTGTAGACTTGATAAGTATAAAAGTCGTAGGGAAAAAAGCAGAAACTCCCCTAGGTGGATCCTCCATGTCCACCAACCCGGTTAAAGCGCCAGACATTCACTTTTCGTCCTCTCAATGTCGTAAACACTTCCGCCATGAGAAGGCAGTGAGTAGGACTTCCCTGTCAGTGGTTGTGTGCACGTGGCCATGTGAGAGCATTTCGAGAGGGAGAGCGGGATCTCCCCACTCTCGGCCGTATCAGGGCATTTGGGGAAAAGATCTCACCATCTTGATGAGAGACTTGGCATAGCTTCAGATCACCACCTAGTGGTTGTTAAGAAGAAATTGAAACTAAGGATGCACTGGACAACTGGCGGAACAGCATTACAAAGTTTAAAAACAGATTTCCTTCAAGATGCAAACTCAACTATTTCAAGATAACTCTCAACAACAGGTTCCAAGCCTTACAGGGTCTACTGAGAGAGGAAGAGATTATTATGGAGGACAACTGGAAAGGGATCAATGAAGTATTAACCTCAACGTGTCAGGAGGAGCTAGGCCGCAATAAGCATCATCATACGGAATGGATCTCAATAGAATCCCTGGACAGCATTCAAGAAAGGAAGAACAAGAAGACAGCAAGTAGAAACAGTCGAACACGAGCAGAGAAAGTCAAGGCACAAGCTGGATACACAGAAGCAGACAAACAAGTGAAGAAGAGCATTAGAACTGACGAGCAGAAATACATGGAATATATAGCAATGACAGTGGAAAATGCTGCAACATCAGGAAATATGAAATAACTACATGACAATAAAGAAACTGACAGGGAAATATAGTAAACCAGTGATATAAGTCAGGGGCAAAGAATCCCAGACTATCACAGATTGAAGAACAGAGGAACAGATAGGTGGGACACTTCTAGGAACTCTTAGTTAGACCAGCCCCACTGAACCTACAGGACATCGGAGTAGCACCTTCAGTCTCTCCTGTAGTTGTTATCCCACCAATGATTGGAGAACTCAGGATGACCATCAAACAAATCAGGAGTGGGAAAGCAGTACGACCTGACAAAATACCAGCTGAAGCACTGAATTCAGACACAGAACCAACTGAAAACATGTTACACGTAAATTCAAGAAGTTTTTGGAGGGGAACAAGTGTTGATGGACTGGATAGAAGGATATCTCATCAAGATATCAAAGAAAGGAGATTTGAGCAAATGTGAAACCTGTTGAGGCATTACACTACTGTCGGTTCCAGGAAAAGTTTTCAACAGTGTTGCTAAACCGGACGAAAGATTCACATAAATTGTGCGATGTTTTTCTCCCTTAATTTTGTATACTTCAATACTCTTTACTCTTAGTTTTTCTATTTAGATAACGTTGTCTACTTTGCTTTACAAAATTGTTCTTTCGTTTGTTTTTATTCCTTATATCTTGAACGTTGTAGGAAATGTATTTTATATCAAATAAGTTTTTCTATCTGGATTATTTTCATGAATGTATTTCTGTTATCTTAATTAAAGTTACTGGCAGAAACATATTAATAGTTATATTAGTAGGATAATTTGTCAACTATAACACTGATTTGTTTAAATCGGTGCTTATTTTCTGTAACCAATTAGATAATTACTGCTAAGCATTGTGAATAGAGTAATCGTGTATTAAATTAAAGTCCATTATAAACCGTGAATTTTATAGCATTTGATAATGACAGCTTGGGAAAATTGATAAGAAAAAAGTGATTTGTAAGATTACAATGAAACGGAAAATTTATCTAAAATGAACCCGTTGAAGTATAATCCATGGTAAAGCATCATGAAAAAACATAGTACTACTGACCAAAATAATTCATAGGAGAAATTATAAACTGGCCCTTGAAACGTTTTGAAAAAAAAGTTCAAATTTCAACCTAATTTTGATAGCCTTTGCATATCTACTTCATTGCATGTTACTTAAGACAGAGTAAAAAGTCGAAATTACAATCACGGTGATTGATTTCCTCTCATCTTTTCTTTAATATGCGTTTAACAGTTTGTACATTAAAAAAAACAACTTATAAACCAGGGCTGCTTTGATGAGAAGAAATACTGTTACTAATCTTTATTTATTTTACCTGACAATGAATTAAATTTAAACTATTGTTCTGTCCCCTCTTAAATGTTTGCATTGTTTTTTTATTAAGTTCATTACGTTTTGGTGGTTCTACTTCTGAATTAAGACATCTGTATGGTGAGACTATAATTCATGCCCCCAATCGTCCTGGTACGGCCGAGAGTGGGGAGAGTCAGCCCTTCCTCTCGAAATTCTCTCAAGTGGCCACCTTCATACAACCACTGCCACACAAGTCCTACTCACTACCTTCTCGCGGCATTACTGTTGTCTACGAAACTGAGAGGACGAAAAGTGAATGTCCGGCGCTTTAACCAGGTTGGTGGATACGGAGGATCCACCTAGGGGAGTTTGAAAACCCTGATTCCAAACCAATCACGCACATGGGCTCCAGGATCCTGAAGGAACAAATGGCGAGTGAGCCTATTGTTGGTCACTGGCTACCATGGGACTGCATCTCCTGACGTTGCTCCACTGCCTTGTGGATTAGACATCTAGGTCGATGGCTTCGAGCGTGGTCCTCTAAGAGAACCACCTGCTTCGGTTCGGCCACTCGGACAGTATCCCAGCCCTCACACAAATCAAATGATTTATGTGGCACATATGTATTCGTTGACTTCTTGTACTAATATTTATGTGCTCAAATAAATAAATGACGACCTTAGAGCGACGCTAAAGTGGCCTTGAGAATAACCACCTACTTAGTAGGGCTAAATAAGTGTTATAAAGCAGCGTAAAGAATAGGGATCATGATTTACAATTGATGGTTTGGATTTGGAATTAGATCTATGTTTTTTATCACGAGCTGACATCGGCTAAAATGCGAAAACGCTATTTAGACGATTGGGTGAATGAATTTCGTGCCAAAATCCAAGACTTGTTATTCGAAATGTGATTGGTTCATCCATAAGTTATATTTTCACCCTGTTTATAGTTTGATAATCTGAAACACCGTTGTTGGTTATTTTTTAAAGTCGAACTCTGTAGTCTCACAGTCATTGCATGAAATCAATATGAACTCTCGATAGGTACACGTCATATTTGTAGGTGAACATCACTATAAGTAAATAAGTGTATACACAAACTCAAAAGCGAGAATAACAAATGGAATTTTTATCCGACAGTTTAGAAAGCGCGTAGAACGCACTCAAAGATAATAATCAAAGTATTTCAGAAAAAGACAATAATTCACAAGTATGGAATTCAAGGTAATTTGATGACTAAGACATAAAGCTATGCCACAAATGTAATAGATGTATATATGAGGTTTGACATATCCGACTTATGGTTGATTACTTTAGAGCTAAATAAATTACATTAGTTGAAAAATTACTGAGTTTTTGATGCTGATCAGATTATTTAATTCGAAAATATGATGGAAGAGGGTAGTAAGTTGTATCAGTCATTTTACCCAATAGTGTAGTCAAATGATAATTTGTTTTCAGTGAGGAATATTACTCATATTAATAATGAAAGCGTTGTTTGCAGAACTATCAACAATGAGAACTACGCACTTTATGCTTTATATTGACTTGATTAGAAGCATCAAATGTTTGAATGGTAAATTGATCCATGCGATTATTTATCTATTTATGTATGTTCTCGAATTAAGCGATAATGAATTACGTTGGTATAATAAACATCGGATCAGATGTGTTCGTAACCCGATAGTTGTCCCATTCCAGCCATATAGGTTGGCAAAGCTGATTGGCTTATATGGACACCTATTGATGACACGACGCAATTACTGGGGCTCAATAACTGTTTTTCCTTGATCTTTATTTTTCTAATCTCACATCCAGTGACTGAAGACCATTTATGGACCATACAGAAATGATTAATTATACCTTTCCACATTGTGAATTTATTTTGTACATTGTTCACACGAACATTTATGTATTTGAATATCTGTGCTATGTTTCCTATTGTTGGTTTTCACGCTTATCGAAACTCCAGGGTTTGTTTGCTTCTGTTCCGTCTTTTCCTGTTCAAATTCATGTATTTTATATGTCTTATAAGTCATCCTTATGTTTTTGTATCCTTATCGACAGTATTTTATTGAACATACATTTATGTCTATTTTTATGACTGGTGTTTCTTTATTCCCATGATCATTTTTGTAGTAATGACGCATTTCTTTATTAGTGGTAGCAAACATTGAAGTGCGACTTTCATTCAGACATGTGATTATTAACTATCATTTTCGAACTATGGTGGGTTTATAATGATCAAAATTGTCTAGTTTTAATTTGGTTGGGATGTCTAACCAGTTATTAGTTAGCTGTTTGTTAAGTGCTTGTATATCTGCCTGTAGTTGTCTGATCCAACTCTTGTATAGACTTTAAAACTGCTTTCTATCATGCTGTTAAACATTTTGCATATGATGTTATTCTTCCTTTGTTTGGCTGTACGCTGTAAATTCAGTGTACTTTATCTGATTTTCTCAGCTAAGTTTGATAGTTTAGTCTTCTCTTTTAATTCAGTTACTGTTAATTAAAATAACCCATTGTGTCACTGAATAGAAATAAAGAGGATTGAGCATGGAAAATTTTATTTTCGACGAAATCATTTACTTAAGCTGTACATTCGTTTTTATAGTTGTATGGTAATTATGTGTCTATAGAATAATAGGAAAGATTGCACCATCAAGTGATTCGACACTCCAATTATTAAATGAGGTTACGTAACAATCAGGGGGTTAGAGAAGAATATAAGGGTGAAAATAATTTACAGGTCAGAATTATGAAAGATAATTGTCCACTTGACAGATGTGAAGAAAAACGAAAAACATAAAGGTCATAATAATAACTGAATAATTATCGTGAAAAATTGCTAAAAAATAATAATAAATGATTACGCTTTAAAATTACGAAAGACTAATTTCAAAAGAAGAAAAACCAAAACATACTACAGAAGGGAATTAGAATTAAGGAAGGATGAGAGGTTGGACGTGCTCCTGTGGGGCAGATTACATTGGCCACATAAAGCGATCGCTTTCTAAACACATCTCAGAACACTACTCGATAAAGATTTTAAAAGAATGCAACACAGTGACCAATTCAGTACAGGAGCATTTAATCAACTCTGAACACATCGCTTCAAAGTTGTCTTCTTTCAAAATAATCTACGCAGTCAAAGGGACGGCATCAAAGTGAGATCGAGTAAAAATTTTATGCATTGCTGAAGCATTAGTGATCCACCAATTCAAGCCCGAACTCTGCATGCAAAAAAGATACGTCCAACCTCTCATCCTTCCTTAATTCTAATTCCCTTCTGTAGTATGTTTTGGTTTTTCTTCTTTTGAAATTAGTCTTTCGTAATTTTAAAGCGTAATCATTTATTATTATTTTTTAGCAATTTTTCACGATAATTATTCAGTTATTATTATGACCTTTATGTTTTTCGTTTTTCTTCACATCTGTCAAGTGGACAATTATCTTTCATAATTCTGACCTGTAAATTATTTTCACCCTTATATTCTTCTCTAACCCCCTGATTGTTACGTAACCTCATTCAATAATTAGAGTCTCGAGTTTCTATAAAACATTTAAAATGTTTGCTTTTAAATAAATGGATCACTGGATTTTATAAGAAATTGTTTTATGGTTAAAAATGTTGATATGGTGGACATGTAAATGTATATGACATAAATCTGTTGCTTTAAAAAAAAAATTAATTTACGACAGTGATGAACAAGTTTTTCTCTAAAGAAAAGGATATAAATTAATAAATGATTATGTTTTTCTCTTTTATTAAACGATTACCTGAACTTGTAAGTTATCATGAATGTCTACTAGAACAAAAATTAAATTGTCAGAATGGGTTTTGTGGAGATTTGAGAAATTTCACTGGTTGAAATCATGAGTCAATCGAAGCTAGACCACCATGGAAAACCTGGAAGCACTGGTGATCTAGCTTCAATTGACTCATGATTTCAACCAGTAACATTTCTCAAATCTCCACAAAACCCATTCTGATAATAATCACCTGCTTACTAGTGACTGACTTCAGGAGATACTCCTGGAGTTCTAGTGAAAAGTCGTTACCAGTAGAGTTCAACCAGGTCTGTTGTGAGATAGGAACTCACTGAAGACAATGGTGTACGGTGGCGCAACTTCGTGGATTGGTTGAAGTTAGACATTAACACCGCTGGATGCCGGCTAGCTCAGTGGTATAGTTGGTTAAGCACCTGAGCGAGACTGATTAGTCCTGGGTCCGAATCTCGCGGTGTGCGGGATCGTGGGTGTGCACTGATGAGGAGTCCCATACTAGGACGAGACGGCCATCCAGTGCTTCCAGGTTTTCCATGATGGTCTAGCTTCAATTGACTCATGATTTCAACTAGTGAAATAATTAAATTGATTGAAAAAGGATTATATACTACATTCTATTTTATTTAACTTTGTAATACATTAGTCAACAAACATCTCAGGAAATTATGCACATAGTATCTGAGCCCATGTTTAGTTATTATCCAAATGAACTTAAGCAACTATGTGTTCTATTGTAGAAAAGGTTAAAGGGGATTATGAAGTTAATTAATTCGTTTGTACTAATGCTAAATTTTAAACAAATACAATCAAGCTTATTGATACAATAATATTAGATGGATCGAACAGAATAATACGAATAGACAGCAAGTACGAATTGTTGTTCACCAGTACTATATATCTTACTAAACCTAAAGAATATCAGAGAAAATCAACTTAAAATTACAATGAAAAGTTTGGGGACGGCCCCCAGTGAACTCAAGGAAGCTATGAAAGAGCCGAAGACATTCCATCCAATCATCGTCTGAAATAATATTCCAGACCCTCAACGTGTAGCTTCCCGATTGGACAAATGCTAAATACACTACATGCAGATTGGATAACTATAATGATGATTTCGTTTTTTTACTAAAACCCATAAATACTTGAGCGTTTTGTAAGATATTTGACACTGTTTGGGATAAGATTCCTTTCCACTCATCTTCTGTCTTCTAACTTGTGATTTGGAGAGTTCCAACACTCAAATGCTCAAGTAGTACGCTGTATAGCAGAAATTCAAGTTCTGAATATAGCAGGAAAATTATCGAATTACTTATGTTGAATGACACAACAACAGAATAAACTGTTTAGTGAGGTTAGTAAAACCATTTAATAGCCTAAATTAAAATTCTAGGTAGAAAAACTTTTGTCTCATTAACCATTAGTTTAGAGTATGGATATTTTTAAAAGTAATTTTTATGACAAAATATTTTTTTATTTTTTTATTTTAGTTCTCACCAGCTTGAATAGTTAGTTTAAAAAATTTATTGATTTGTGGCGATTGATAGAACAAAACAATAAAAACCAGTAACTATAATAAGTTGTATCCAATTTCAAACTTAAGTAAATAGAAAAAAATTGTATAGGAGATAGATCTATATTGTTTCTCTCAGCTTAAGTAGAGAAATAAGAGAACTATTTGAATTTCAAATTTGATTCAGTAAAATAAACGCAACTTTGAAAAATGAATCATATAAACAAATAATTTTCAAAGCTAGACTACCATGGAAAACCTGGATGCACTGAACGGCTATTTCGTCCTATTACAGGACTCCTCAGCAGTGCCCATCCACGATTTTCGCCTCACGAGATTCGAACCTATCGGCTCAATAATTCCAGGTTTTAAATGGTGATCTAGTTTCAATTGACTCATGATCTCAACTATTGAACTTGCTATGATATCTACAAAAACCCCTTCTGATGCAAATAATGTTTACTTTATGATTTTTGACTGAAAAACTGATGTTTCCGAGAATCCAGTGATTATTAGAGTTTTATTATTTAAATTACACGAAATTAAAATAAAACGCTACTAAGTAATAGCACATTTCACTCCAAGCGCCATTGAGTCCAGATAACCACCTCACTGCGCAAGCTAGTGGCTATCAGGACTAAGTAGCTAAGCAGATAACATAACGGTGTTTGAAGCGAACGGTACTGCGTTCGAGTACCGGAGTCGAAATCAACTCTGAGATTTAGATACATCCATCTGACGAGTCCCAAATGAGACGAGGCGTGTATCCTGGATCCCACTGCTGGCCACCATCTATCTCCGCTTATAATTTTTGTAACTTAATGGCGGTATCAAGGCTGTCCGCACAGGATGCACATATATCAATAAGAAACTGTTCAGTTGGAGTCCTAAACAACCAATATAAAAATGAATTATTGTGAGTTATTATGTGCAAGTATATACTAAAATAACCTAAGGTTATTATGTAGTTGACTTAAATAAAGTTAAACAGTGACGTGATAGCTGAGATTCTTCACATTTTTATTTGACCAACACCTATAGAAGTGTAACTTCTTTAACTTCTCAAGACCAATACGTTGCTTTATACATGATCTAATTTTAATTTTATTCTAGCTTAGTGGCTTGATAAAATCTATGACAAATCTTCACTGAGTTGGACAGAAGATCGAGACCAACTTGATCACTACTGGTTTAGACAGTTTCGACGTTGAATATAAAGTTTGTTCACGTTTATTTCACGAAGCAAATGGTAATGGGAGGTCAATTCACTAAATTATCAGAGAATATTTTAAGTAAGAAACAACCACCTATTATAGGAATGATATGTAAATTGTCAGCTATCTCGAAACATTGGAGAAACCTTATTAATTACTCGTAAAGTCAATGTTTAACAATTAACCTAAAGCTTATGTTTAACACTTCGTTTCTAAGAATAAATGATGAATATCGACATTCTTGGGATTTTTTCAACATTTGAGTATATATTCCTACTATGGAATGATGATAAATTCGCAACACATTTCAATATCATACACAAATTAAAATGACATTACATAACTATGCGTATAATTTTCTTCAATTGAATCAGAAGAAATTTATAAATGTAAAATAATGCTTTAACTTGGCATATAACAATAAAGTTAGTTTAATGTGACTTATGTTTTTATCTAAATAAACAGAATCCAATACGAAAAGTACATTTTTTAAAGTAATGAGAATAGAAATACCCAGAAATGTTGGGTTTAGAGTTACCGATATTGGTGATAGGACATTTATTCCGTAGACTATTTTTTTTATATGAACAATTTTATTGCGTTTTAGAAACAATAAGTTTGAAGTTGATTTTCACACTTAGCCATGTATGACAATGTATAGGAATGTACTAGCAAATAACCATGGGAACGTGTATTAAGATTTACAAACATATTCATTTGAAGCTTTTTAAGCATTTCCCCAAATCTGTAATATTATATATATAAGGTAACGAGGTACTTTGATGTTCAGCCAATAGTGAGCTATGTTTGCAATCAATTTTAACTGCGTCAACTGGCCTAATTTGAATGATTTTACCTTGAATTAATATTCACTTTCATATGGAAATAACACTTTAATTATGATAAAAAATGTATGGGAATTTATCTTCATCTTGATTTTAGTTTAATAATATTATCAGTATGGGGATTTGTGAAGATTTTAGTATTTTCAAATTCCCATACTGATAACAATCATGTGCTCATTAGTGACTAGACTAAAGATGTAACTCCTGAAGTTCTAATAAGAATCCGTCACCAGTGGAGTCCAATTCGTGTTGGGTGTGAGGCTCAGTAGCCAAGTGGATAACGTGATAGCGTCTGAAGCGAACGGTATTAGATTCGAGTTCCAGAGTGAACACCAACTATTAGATGAAGGCACATCCAGCCGACGAGTACCAAATAGGACGAAACGCACGTCCTGGATTCCACTGCTAGCCACTAAATATATTTTCACTAGAACTTAATTGTTTAACTAAATATTTATATTTTTCATTATTCATTCAAAATAGAACTTTGTTAATAGCTTAAAAGGTTATTCAAGTAAATGAGCAAGTTATGGTAATTTATTAGACAAATAATTAGGTTCTTTATAATGACTTTAGCTTCCAGTTATTTATCATAATTGTAGACAGTATATAATTCATAGTTTTATTGTTTATTAATTATTGACAATTAAATTCACAGATTGAACTCATGAGTCAGTTGAAGCTAGACCACCATTGAAAACCTGGAAGCACTGGACGGCCGTTTCGTCCTAGTATTAAATTCAACTTAAATCAGTGATTACTATCACAAAGTATTTTGCTTTAATTGATAGCTTGATCATATTTATTTTTTAATATTCGATTTATGCGCTCATCAATCATTAATTCATAACCAATATTATATTTATTTATCCCTTGGTACTGTTCAAATTCTATCAATTAAAGTTAAATGTGCCCGCTATTCTAAATGACTGGATATTGTGTGCACTATATTTTAGTGTTGTGTAGTTTAAGGTAGTTGAGGTAGCCAGTCGTTATTTCTCAAACCGTGTAGCTGAGTGGAGTGGATTAAAATAGCACATAAATAATGAGTACCCTCAAGATTATAGTTAAGTCCTGCTAAAGAATACCAACTAACATAAAACCCAGGTTTAGAACTTCCTATTGATTACCTCCAACAGCCTAACAGAAATAATTCTGGGTAGATTTATCTTTGGAGATTATTTGTAAATTAGTAACTTTTGTAGTGTTAACTATTCATTCTCAATAGATCACGAGTTTGTATTTGGCTTTTTTAGTTATTTACCTTCCAACTTATTATTGCTTTATGATGGATATTGTGATACAGTAGTGTGTGGAATGAAAAATTGATTTGCTAATCGATCATTTATTATGATTTTAAAATTGAGCTTGAGTAACTAGTTCATAAGCATAACAATGTTGCATAAGGTTGAATACACGAACATGTACTTGATTTTTATGTAAACTGGACGAAAACGTTTTTTTTTTAAAATCATTATACTTTAAAGTAATTTATAAATTGTAACATTATAAGCAACTGTTGAAGAAGGTTGAATAACCGTTCAGAAATCATTTTGATAAAGTAACAATTCAGTTGAATAATTTAAGTCTGTTTGAGACATGTTTGTACATATAGTAAGTAAACGTGATGATTTGAATTGATATGAGTTTGTTACTTAATTTTGCTAAACAACAGGTCTGTTGTGAGATATCAGCTCACTGAAGACAATGGTATACAGTGGCGCAACTTCGTGGATTGGTTGAAGTTAGACATTAACACCGTTGGATGCCGGCTAGCTCAATGGTCTAATGGTTTGGTGCTCACGTGCGGAACCGGTAGGTCCTCGGTTCGAATCCCACGAGGTGCGGGATCGCGGACGCGCACTGCTGAGGAGTCCTTTACTAGTACGAGACGGCCGTCCAGTGCTTCCAGATTTTCCATTTTGGTCTAGCTTGAACTGACTCATGATTTCAATCTGTAAAAATTTATGAGATTGACAACTATGTGACTGAGCTACAAATGGATATTGAGATTGAAAAAAACAGTATTGATTGTAAAGTGATAATTATTGGATCATTTAAACTTTGTTACAGTAGATCATTGATCGTGTTATGATTTTTGTTATTATCAATCAACTGTTATAAGTCGTTAGATACGTAGGTAAATAACAATTTTAGATTTTTAATATACATTAAGTTAATTAGTCAGTTACTCAACGAGCAGTTCTATGTGGAAACGATCATTTTGGCTACCAAAGTAATTTCAAGATTTTGTCAAACTGATTGAGTGTTGATAATATGATTAAATATTATTCTAGAGTAACAAACCTTTTTTTAATATTAGCGAATCAATGAAGTTTATTGTAAACATGAGCGAGAAACTTGAAGTAGATGGAACTTGTTTTTTGAGAAAGAAGGAAATAAAATGCCATAATGTCTTGAAACATTTAAAGGTGATATGTTGAATAGTGAATCCATGAATTGGCTCTAATAGATGAGAACATTAAGTAGAGTGAAGGGAACAGTTAACTGACTAGTTTTACTAATAACAAACATTTTCAGTTATGAAACGATAAGTATGAATTACTTGAAAATTTTAAAGGTACTCAATTGTGATTGATTGGGATTATTGTGGTTATGAGAGATGCTTGATCACTTCATTATAAACAGTATTGTATTACTTCAGATTTAAAATGAGAAAATTGTTCCAACCAACATGAAATCAAAGAACTTTGGGCGTCTAACGTTCAATAAATTGAATGATCGTGTCACCTTTCATGATTGTCGACAAATAATTGATGCATTAAGCATGTAGTTGGGTTTAAAATAAACAATGGACTTGTCCATAATTATGCTTTAATGGATTTTTATATCATGACTACTCATTACTGGTTTTAATCAAGCACTAACTAATCAAACAAAGTAATATCACATTTAAAGACAAAGTAGTTGATTATTCCAGATCTCTGTTATTCTCTCGTTTATCGATGAGATAAAAATACTTTTAATCCAGTTAATTCGTTTCTTGAAATGAACCATTTAATAACTAATCACCTTACTTATTAAGAAAGTCATTCACATACGAAAAATTGGGTAAATTTTAAATCTTCAACTATAATTGATTGTGATTCGCTTATGGAGAATCGATCATATAAAGCATAAACGTCGGAAAATATATCATTGACTTTATTTTCTAGGGAATATTGTTTGTGTAACCTGGATAACTACTGAATAGATTATTTATCTATGAGAAACCAAGGAGTTATTTGCATTTATTTAATGACTGCAAGTAAAAGTGAAGAATAAATACATAAGTAGTAATAAAAATATATCATCATGAAAGAAAATTAAAAGGAATACTGCGACCATTATAAACTCAGGTATTTAGTATCTCAATTTTTGGCTGAATTAGTGAAATGCTAGACCTATGACTGTACTCAGGTTTTTGATTATCAAACCACTTCAGCTGATCTTTTTGATATTTGGTATAACTTTGTAAAAGTATTCTAGCGTAGCGATAAAAAAAGAATGGATAGGAAATTCACAAACCAAAGCACTGATTGATTTTCACCCCTTTTTTTTACAATGCTCAAATAGAGAACTATAGTAAAGATTAAAGAAATAATCATTCAAATACAATGAAAATAAGTTAGAGACAAGTTGGATGTGAAACTATTGTATACTAAATCAGTGGTTGTGAAATCTGTGTATTCTGAATTTGATCTTCGATAGATCGTGAATCTGCACCGTTGAAGAGTCTCACACAGAAGTAAAACAGTTTTTCATTACTTACTGGTTTGCAATGGTTATCTAATTTAGAACAGTCCCTATTCTAAACCATAAAATTAATTGATCTCCACAATCTCCCTATAGTAACAAGCAAAATAAATTACCAGAATGGGGATTTGTAGAGATTATAGTAATTTTCATAGTTAAATTCATGAGTTGATCTAAGTTAGACTATCAATGAAAACCTGGAAGCATTGGATGTTGTTTTCTTCCTGGTATGGGGCTTTTTAGCAGTGAGCATCTACGATAGCACAGTCGGTTCATGGTCTTGCGCAATCCTTCATCCATTGTCTGAAGTGACTAACTATCTTCATCCAACACGGACTGAACTCCACTGGTGACGGATTCTTATTAGAACTTCATGAGTTACATCTTTAATCTAGTCACTAATGAGCACATGATTATTATCAAAATAAATATTTGTGGAGATTGTAGTAATTTTAACAGTTGAAAATAATTTACCAAAAATATCTAATAGAAAATATTATTATTTATGATAAATTAGATTATAAGACAATAGTAACATATGGAATTATTTATCTAATTCATAAGAAAGAGAATAACATCTCCATATTTGTTTGTTTGAAATATTAACAGTGAATATTTGTGTTAAGTAATTCCATGTAGTCCATAAATATGTTCATTCATTCATTCGTTTGTTTGTACATGCATGTGTGTACCCTTGCTCTCTTGTAGATCATAGAAGAATTTGAGAAAAAACAACGACAAGAATAAAGATAAGTAATGATAAGTAAATAATTCTTATCACAGTTTATTACTCGTTCATTTTTGCTTCTTATTTACAATGTATATTTTGTTTAAATCTATTGACAATAGGATAAGAAGCGAAACATGATTTTGCTGATAATAATAATAATAGTTGTAATGTTAGTTATGAAAATTACTCATCCATCTGTTTCTGTTTACATTGTTTTCACATTCAAAAAGACTACAAAACAAAACAACAACACATTTTGTCAAACTAAAAATAATGATAAGATTTTCTTTTAATTCTTCTTCTTTCCTTCTTCTTCTTCTTCTTCTTCTTCCTCCTGTTCTTCTTCTCCCTATTATTATTATAGAAGAAATCATAAATAAACTTGGTTGATACCTGGGATTCAGAGATGAGAATATTGTTACAATTTTCAATTCTTAATACCTTGAACCATTAGATTGTCAATATTATTTATTCATACTATTTATTATAGGTTCTCAGAAATATCTCAAGTCTTATTTCATTAAATCTCTTTTTAAAAAAAATACTAAAAATTTTTATAGTGAAGTAATAAATTACTGGTTTAAAGTTGAGTTGTAGTTGTCAGAATTATGGAAATGTATTTTTAATCATGTAGATGATTACTTGGTTAAGTAATTTATAATAAGTTTAATAGTTAAGATCATGAGTTAATTGAAGCTAGACTACCATGGAAAACCTGCAATGCTCTTCTTCACTTGTTTGTTTACTTTCGTGTATTCAGCTTGTGCCTTGACTTTCTCTGCTCATGTTCGACTGTTTCTACTTGCTGTCTTCTTGTTCTTCCTTTCTTGAATGCTGTCCAGGGATTCTATTGAGATCCATTCCGTATGATGATGCTTATTTCGGCCTTATGTTGCAACTTCTTCCGCTATCATTCTCAGGCCTCCCATTTACTTCTGTTCATCTTTTCTAATGTTCTACCTCACTCTCTTGGTTGTTTGAGTGTTTGGCATGTGCCTTAACTCAGACTCAGAACCTGTTGTTGAGAGCTGTCTTACAATAGTTGCGTTTGCATCTTGAAGGAAGTCTGTATTGAAACTTTGTAATGCTGTTCCGCCAGTTGTCCAGTGCCTCTATAGCTTCAGTTTAATCTTGGCAACCCCTGAGTGGTAATGTGAAGCTATATCAGCTCCTCTCCTGGTTCTCACCTCTTCCATTGTTCTGAATTTTTTCGTGATGGAAATATGATCTATATGGTTCTCCGTGGTGCGATCCGGTGAGGTCCATGTAAGTTTGTTTATGCGTTTGTGTGGAAATATTATGCCACCTATAACCATTTTGTTGAATGCACATAAATTCGCAAATGTCTTGCCATTTTTGTTCCTTTCCTCCAATCAGTCCATGTCCTATGATATCTTCATATCCAGTGTTGTCCATTCCGACTTTGGCGTTTAGGTCTCCTATGAAGATGATCAGGTCGTTTCCTGAGCAGTTCACTATGGCCGATCGCAGTCTTTCGTAAAACTGATCTTTATCGTTGTCACTGTTACATTGGTGGGTGAGTAACATTAGATAACATTCATTGTTATTCCCTACTTCTTTGTTTTGAAGGATGCCTTGATGATTTTGGCTCCATGAGATTTTCATTCTACATATGCTTTTAGTACATTTTTGGACAGCATTAGAGCAACCACCTGAGTTTGAAGAGCACTTTCTTCTTCATGATCGGAGTACAGAAGCATTCCTCCCAAATCTAACCTTTTCTGGCCAGCTTGGGTCTAATGGGTTTCATTTATTCCGAGCACCACCAAGTTGTATCTCCTCATTCCTTTAGCTATTTGACTGGTCCATCCGGTCTCCTACAATGTCCGAACATTCCATATACCCATATTAATTGTTTTTCTGGTTGTTAGAAGGGGTATCGGCCTCATTAGGGTATTTTTTGCATCGTTTTTTACAGGATGGGATTGCTGACCCCACCCCCAACCCTCCTCCTTTGTATGTACTTGTGACCGGTAGTAGTCCTAAAGAGCTACAGACAGTGTTATGGTTTAAATATACTTAATATTTAATACAAACATAGGTTTTAACTACTTCGGAACACAATTTATTAAGTCAAAGTACTCTTATATAACAAAAAGATATTACCATATGAAACTACATAAGTTAGTTGACAAAATCCAATTAAATGAAATATATGTTATATATGTAATTAGATTGAATCAGATCTGTATTGTCCTTGGTATTATTGATTTTAACTTTTTATGTATTATTCATCTTTCCAACGGAAATTAGATTATAAATTGATAAGAATGTACAAATAAAAATCTGTCTATCAATCATAATATTAAACTGTTTCATCATATTTGATAGCTATTTATAAATAAAAAAACAATGTTTGATATTGTCAGTATTCTAAATAACATATATATTAAATTCACTGGGTGTTGTTTTACTTGTATCTTCCGATTGTTATTTAGGACTGCAGTTGATCAGTTTCATGTTGGCATATGTGCATCCTATGCGAATTGCCTCGATATAGCTTTAAGTCATAAGCTTTTTAAGCAAAGAAATGGATAGTGGCTAGAACGCGCGTTTCGTCCTATTTGGGACTCGTCAGCTGGATGTACCTACATCTCAGAGTTGATGTTCACTCCGGTACTCAAACCCAGCACCGTTCGCTTAAAACGCTATCGCGTTTTTCACTTATCTACTGAGTTCTGATAGACACCTACTTGTGCAATAGGGTGAAGTTTAAATTCACTTGGTGTTGTTGTACTTGTATCTTCCCATTGTTGTGTAGGACTTTAATTGATCAGTCTCTTGTTGGTATATGTACATCCTGTGCTGACTGCCTCAATATAGCCTTAAGTTACAAGCTTTCTAAGCAAAGATGTATAATGGTTAGCAGTGGAATCCGGGACTTGCGTTTCTTCCTATTTGGGATTGATGTACCTATGTATACATATACATTAATTGTCATTAATCATTAATCATTAGAAAATGTAATAGTTGAATTAAAGGAAACACAATATACAATTAAATCTTTATTTATTTATTTATTTTGATAATAGAGTCGATAATAGTCAACAACAAAAAGAGATATGTCAATTATTATTATTATCAAATTAACTTCAAGTAAAATAATAAAAAAAACAATGTCATTTTTAAACTAGAAGATGGTTTCATCATTATCCTTTAATTGTTATTTATGATATTATCATTTATGTAGAATGATTTATTTTATATAATTCAATAAGATCAATGAAGATAATTCTGAAATAAAGAATAATAATTTTCAACTGTTGATTTAGAATAAAAAAGTATCACTTATTCATATTACAATATTACCTAATCTTATTGAATTGTATACTCAGTGCATAACATCCGATCATAGTCATTGCTATAAATTTAGGGTCGGTAAATAATGTAATGAAAATTTTCATAGTTGAGACCATGAGTCAATTGAAGCCAGACCACCATGGAAAACCTGGAAGCAGTTGACGGCAGTTTCGTCCCATTGTGGGATTCCTCAGCAGTGCGCATCCATGATTCCGCCTCAGGAGATTATAACTCAGGACCTATCGGTCTCGTGCACAAGCGCTTAGCCACTGGACTATTGAGCCAGCATTCAACGGTGTTAATGTCTAACTTTAACCAATCCACGAAATCGAGTGACACACCAACCATTGTCTTCAGTGAGTTATTATCTTACAACAGACCCGGTTGAACTCATATTGCTTAGTTCTTAGTAAGGATTAAGTTCTATCTTTTGTATCTGTAACAGAGTAATTACTTCAAGTGACTAGACATTGAGATGGATTTTATTTAGTATAAAATGATTAGAGGAAGTCAGTAGAAATTCTTTGGCCTAGGAAAGCCTCAGTTTGAATTCGTCAACCGTTAGTATTTATGCATATTCAAAAATAAATGCTCCATAGGATTCCAGCACACATTATGGACAATTACTATCCTGATTTAGAGACTGTTTACTGACCAGTATAATTGAAACATACCATTTAGAGTTTCTGTATGATCATCTCAAACTGGTTAAAATGAAGCATATAATTATATCATACATTTATTGCATAACTTAATGGTTAAACATCACTGTTCAATAACGTTCAAACATTATATTGATAATGTTATAAAATTCGTATTAATAACAACTCACGTATTCAGAAACTCCTGTCACCAAACATTTTTAAAATATCAGTTTAGGGGTTGTATGGATTGTTAAGCTTTTGATTGAAATCATGAGTCATTTGAAGCTAGACCATCATGGAAAACCTGGAAGCACTGGACGGCCGTTTCGTCCGATTGTGGGACTCCTCAACAGTGCGCATCCACGACCCCGCCTAGCGGGATTCGAACCCATAACCTATCAGTCTCGCACCAGGCGCCTAACCATCTAGACCACTGAGCCGGCATCTAGTGGTGTTAATGTCTAACCTCAACCAATCCACGAAATTGCGCGACCATCTTCCATTGTACTGAGGTAGACACCTGTTTATACCCGACACGGATTAGCTCCACTGGTCACAGCTTTTCACTAGAACTCCTAGAATCTTCTCACGAAGCTAGTCACTAGTGAGCACATAAATATTAACATTCATTTTCATTTTGTAATGAATAATAATATATTTAAACCTATTTATCAGAAATTACCAATTTTCTTATCGAATTTAATGGAAATGATCAACAGTAATTGATTATTAAACTAACTGGCGGTTAAGTTAAAATATTTGTGAATTAATAAACAAACTAATCTTTATCTTTTTTTGTAATCAGTCATGAAAATAAAGGAAACTCTGAAGTATGTTACCTGAATTTATGACGAAATTACATATAAATATATATAATCATAAGGATTATAGCCAATAAAGCAGAACGATGGAGTTGATGAGAAATAGAAGAAAAAAAACCATGAAAAGAGATAATAAGAGATTAGATGAATTAATTTCAACTGTTATCTGAAAATACACGCGATGCCACAATGAAGAAAGAAATAAGTGAATAAATAATATGAAAGAAGAAAAAAACAATAATAATATGAATGAAGGTGAAAATCTTTTCTGGTAAGGAATCTTTTCAGTGTTTCATTCTCTATGTATTTAATTAACTGTTTGTCAATATCCAAATAAATCTATATTTATTTGTATGGATAATTTGCCTTTCATTGTTCCGGAAGTTGATATATATGCATACATATTGCTTTCTACCTAATTATTGTATATTTCGTCACTTCATTGTTAGTCAAATTAAATTATCCTTATTCAACTTGTATTTAGATAAATAAATAATAAATTAGATTTTTGTTGATCAATTTAACTGTATCCATTTTATTAACACTATTTAACAGTATATGATATTTATGTTTATATTGCGTAAGATGAGAAGAGTTAAGTCTGTTGTTGTTGTCGTTGTTGAAGGATTTACTTTTACCTGTTGTTTTACAGCTTTGGAATTATTGAATATGCTTTAGTTAGACCAGTGAAGTAATAAGATAGGCAAAGAGCTACGTTAAAATATGTTTTCAGAAGATTTGTATTATGAGATGAATAATTCATGGATCTTCTAGTTTTGTTATTTGATTATTTTACTAAGCATAGATGAATGATATAATCAATAGAATAAATTTGTTTTGTAGTTTGTTAGAATCTTCTCATTAATGTTTAGAACTGCATTTGATCAATCTCTCAATAGAGTATGTGCATCCTGTTCGTACTGCCTCAATATTGCCTTAAGTCACAAGCTTTATAAACAAAGACGGATGCTAAATAAGACGGAATGTGTGTCCTGGATTCCACTGTTAGCCACCATTCATCTTTGCTTATAATCAGTAGAATAGTTTACTATAATGAATAGAAAGTTTTAGGGTAATTATTATGGTAAATAATGTCAGTTGAATAACGACTGGAAGCAAACAATTTTTGAAAATCTACTTCAGTGGTTATCTAACTTAAGATTATTTGTAAAGTTTCTCCGAGATTTTCTTAACTTTAAACAAGATATTTGAAAATAATAATAATAGGGTTTTATTACATTTATGATAAAAAGGAATACGTAACCTTGCTGAAATATCTAAACTGCTTATTTTCCAAATGGTATGTCCGTGTCACTTATTACTTATATTTAAAATAAACGAACCACTACAATTCCCATAAGACGAAGTAGAAACACAAAAGATAAGCACAAGTGAAGATGGATCGATTTCAGTACACGATTACCCACGTCGAAAATACACTCACTTATATATTGATTTGTGCATTAATTTGATTATTAGTTATGAAAAAAATGTCATACATATATGAAATTATGACAAAATTCCATGATAGTTGTCATGCTGAACATAGTTCACTTTAATTTATTACAAAGAATATCATATCTTGAGTGAAAATCACATTGAAAATAAAATAAATACTACACCGAGGAATCACTATAGTGAATTAAAAACGGATGTAATAATGAGCAGGAATCGTGACAAGTTAAAAACTGAATTTTAATAATTGAGATCATGAGGCAATTGAAGCCAGACCAACTTGAAGTACTGAACGGCCGTTTCGTCCTAGTATGATTTGATTGTAGCATTACTCATTCTATTCTAAAAGAAAATTTATTGCAACAAAAAAGAATAAGACCACATAAGGCGACTGGTGTTAAACTTTAATATTAGGGAGCTTGAAATGCTTTATCACAATATATTGCAAACCATATGATTGAAAATTTGATAATTATTACACTAAAGATGATTGTAATGCAAATAACTGATCATTGTATAGTGTTGTGCCATGTTTGTTGATGGCATTTTGCTGTTTTAATGTAGCCATTTAGCCTAAATGACTCAAAATCACATGCACTATATCGAGGTATTAGGTAGTTAGAGGCAATTGAAATAAATCTCTGAATCATGGTTTTGAGCATTCTGACAGTCATCAGTAAGTTATACCTTTACTCTAGAGGGAACTGATGCTTTGTATGAGATTTGAATCCTCCGAAGGTTATTTAGGGCCTGAACAAATCAATGCAAATATTCCACATTATGAAGCTGTGAATGAAACATTAAACTATTATTTTCTTTTAATCACGATGATTATTCTCTTAGATTTGATGACCTAATTAAAATTTGATTTAAATAGATAAGATAAACAATCAATTGATTTGTTAATAAAACATTTACTAAAAGCTATTGTTAATGAATCTAAACAAAATAAGATACATTGAAAATTTAATCAAATTATACACGAAAGTGAATTTTTGAAAATACATGAAAATTTGATCTGTAGCAACATATAAACTAACACATCAATGCATTGAATAAAGAATGAAAGCAGAATAATTGAATGGGTAATTTATACAATAACAACATATTTAGAGATAATGAAAAAAGGCCGTTTATGCATTTAAACATACACCTTGACAGTTTCTTCATTGCTTGTATTTGATTATCATTATTTAAGTAATATTCTTTAGTTAAATAATGTTAAAAAAAGTGATCATGAGTTTCTGTTTTGATTAAGATCACGAATCGATCAATGTTGAACCACCACTGAAAATGTGGAGGCATTGGACGACCGTTTCGATTTAGCATGGGAATGCTCAGCAGTGCGCATCCAGTGGTCTAGAGGTCAAGTGTTCGGTGGCGAGACCGAAGGTCCTGGGTTCGAACCCTGTGTGCAGAACCGTGGACAAACACTTCGTTCAGTGCTCCCAGATTTTCAGTGGTGGTCTAACATTGATCCATTCATGATCTTAATCTTCACAACCCTATACTGATACTTTTATGTTTTATTGGTCACCAGTCAATAATCGTTCTTTCTTTTGAGTAATAGGTGATTGCTAGTAATTACATCAGTTTATATCTTGATTCTAAAACAATTCATTTATTATATTCTATGTTCTTGTGTTTATCAGTCAATAAGAGATTTCTAATAATTTCTGATAATTTAAACTTTTGCAATTTCTTTTCAATAAGTTCCACATTTTAATCTTTTCAACTAATCTGTATTTTATCGTTGAATTCATGAATCAATTAAAACCGGACCTCCCTGGAAAACCTGGAAGTACTGAACGGCCGTTTTACCATATTTTGGGATTCCTCAGCAGTGTGAGTCCACGATCCCACCTCGCGAGGTTCGAACCCAGGACTTATCAGTCTCGCAAATTTCACGGGAATTTCATGGTGTATTGGTATAAATTTTTGGTGTTTCAACCATCGTAACGATGGTGAACGGTGGTGCGATTTCGTGGATCAATTGAAGTTAGACATTGATACCGTTGAATGCCGGCTTGGTAGTCTAGAGTTTATGCGTTCGCGTGTGAGACCGATAGATCCTGTCTTTGAATCTCACAAGGCGGGGCCGTGGATGTGCACTATTTAGGAGTCCCATACTAGAACTAAACGAACGTCCAGTACTTCCAGGTTTTCTATGGTGGTCTAGCTTCAATTAATTTATGAATTTAACTATAAAACTACTAAAATCTCCACAAAACCCCATCTGATAATAATCCATATTTTTTTGTTTTTATTCAGTTTATTATTGTTTCTGTTTCAGTTTTTAACTTTTTCTTTGTCTCATTAAAAACTGTTCTAAAAAAAGTAATTCAATCAATTCTTTGCCATATTTTACAATGTTTATATAAAAAAAGAGAGATTAATACATTGGTCAATTGAAATGGATTGTAATAATAGAAGTTCATTTACGTGTTTAATAAAAATTGATTAATTTATTAGAATAATGAAATAAATTCATTCGAGATAATAAATAAAATAACTTATAATTAATTCATGGTGGTTTTAGAAAGAAAACAACAAAAAAAAGGACATTTTCCTTTTGTTTTCTCTGAAAATAAAACATTCTTCAGTAGATTAAAAAAAGAAAGAATGAAAGAAGGTAACTTGGAAAGAACAACCTACTTCAATTTATTGCTTGATAATAAACACAAAAGATTTTCCAAGGATTAATAATATGAAAATTACAAAAAAAAATAATCATGATGTAATTGAATTATTTGTGACAGCAATAATAATAATAGTGATATTATATGTGTGAAAATTATAGTTGATATAATCTCAGCGGTTGAAATTTAAAATAATTCCAATGTTTCGTCCAACTAACTTGTCTGGACTTCTTCAAGGTAATAATCAAAATCAGTCATCAAAGAAATGTATAGCTTTTTAACAATCATAATGATACTGTGATACACCAATCAAATTTGGATGTTGATTTTTGTAAAATAGGATCAAATGAGTCAGTTAACTATAATTCATGTGAAAAATTCAACTATATATATATATATATTTCTATATATTTCTTTGATGATTTTGATGTTGATTATTACCTTGAAGAAGTCCAGACAAGTTAGCTGGACGAAACATTGGAATTATTTTAAATTTCAATCGCTGAGATTATTTCAAATATAATTTTCACATATAATGACTTCTCTTTACTCGGCGCCCAATTTTTGTCAAACTATTCGTTCTAATCTTGACGAATATTCCGATTAGACGGTGGTTGAAAGTAGTCGACAGGAAACCCTGGACCCGGGTTTCGCGCTACTTGGCACTCGTCAGCAAAATGTACCTGTAATCTTGAGGGAACTGGTGCTCCCTGGTGGATTCGATCTGCACTAATGAGGACTAGACACATACGACATTGATCGCCACTCAGTGACGAATATGCGTATGAATAATAATAATAATAATAATAATAATAATAATAATAATAATAATAATAATAATAATAATGGTAATAATAAGAAACGAAAGTGATTTTAGAAAATCAAATTATCTGACTTGTTAAATTGATTGGTGGTCACACAATTTGCTTAGTCTGGTCCACCAGAATGATATTAGGGCAGGTTAAATATATTCTAACAGTTATTTCTGTTTGCATATTTAAATGAATACATTTAGGCTCTCAGTAAATAAAATGTATTGGGTTACGCTTGAAAATGTGATTTCTGTGGGAATTCGATGTTTCATTTTAAAAATCGGTCCTATGTTAATGAATACTTGTTCATTATTGTTCTTTCCATGGATTCTGGTATTGATATTTTATTTACAACTCCACCTGTAGCTCTTTTAGAGTTATTGCCGGTCCCAACACCGGGTAAAGGAGGAGGGTTGGGTATGGGGTTAGCGACCCCATCCCATAGAAACCTAGCTCGCTAAAAAAACGCTAACCACAAATATTTTATTTACGCTCTAGAAATCAGATTACTGAAGATAAAACTTTGCTTAACGTAAAATTTCTAATATGCATTATTGAAAAATTAAGATATCAGTGTTCATAAGTTAGTTGCTTATAACATATTATATTGTGAATAAATTATTTTAATTTTTTCTGAGATTCGTCTCATGAACTTGCAAACTACAGTGATAGTATTTATTTCTGTTTCAATAGTTAATCACTGGACTTTTTATATTTCCATTATAATACCATATTGTTTTCCAGTTTAAAATCACTTCTATAAGCTGGGACTTATCTTTGTCAAGAATTCACTGGTAAATTGTGCAATAAAGCTAAGCGCCAGATGACTATTTTATCCCTCAATAGTAGAGACAGAATATTTACTCACATGTTTTGGTGGTTTAATTTTACTAACGAATATTTGAATAAATTTATTATGTATTGTTTGTTTGAATCTTCTCATTAATGTTTGGCACTTCAATTGGTCAATCTCATATGTACATCGTGTATAGATTACCTCGAGATTGCCTTAGGTCACAAGCGTTGAAATCAGAGATAGATGGTGGCTGGCAGTGGAATCCAGGACTCATGCTTCGTCTTATTTGGAATTTGTCAGCTGGATGTACCTGCAGTCCGCACAGGATGCACATATGTCAATGAGAGACTGATCAATTGCAGTCCTAAACAACAATGAAAAGATTCAAACAAAAAACATCAAGTGAATTTAAACTTCATCCCGTTACACAATCAAGTGGCTATCAGCACTCGGCACCTAGTGTATAACGTAATGCTGTTTGAAGCGAACGGTACTGGGTTAGAGTATCGGAGTGAACATCCACCTGATGAGTCCCGAATAGGACGAAAGGTGCATCCTGGTTTTCACTGCTACCGATCGTCTATCTCTGCTTATAAATATTTGCACAGTTGTGATTCAAATGTAAGTGAAAACTTGTGAGACAGTATTCGTTGTAGTAAAACAAACGAGTATATATATACGCTGGATGTGGTGAATAGGCGTTTCTGAGATGTGAAGTTGGTGAACCATTTATAAACTGTTTGTCAATCATAGTAAGTTTAATCAGTTCATAATGACGAGTTTCTTTTCACCTTTATGTGTTAGCTGAAAGAAAAGATATATGACAACTGATTTTCGGTGTTTTAAAAAAATACAAATATTACAATATTCTAATTCATGTAATCCAAATATTCTGTTGATTAGTTGATATTACTATGTGTACTGCAATTTTTCACTTTTTAAAGCTTGGTATTATTAAAGTAAAATTTCAAATATTTCTAATATATTCCTAAGTAAAAAGTCACTTGGTATTGTTTGCCTGTATCTCCTCATAGGGCGAAACGCGCGTCCTGGATTCCACTGCTAGCCACCTTCCACCTTTGCTTATATTGATAAGTAAACTGAATTTTATACAGCTCATCTTTATGAAATGTACAATTGTATTTACACACAATTGGTTTTTATATATACTGCCATAATATGTCTGTACATTAAAACGTTATATTTTTTGCAGTCTATTAAATCGTAATAGTTAAAAAAAGTGGTTAGTGGTCATAGAATTACTGTTCAGTGATCTAAATTTAATGTGTTCGATATATATTATGAATGTTTCAGGTTTTATCAGATATTGGGTTGTAGTTGTACATTGCTGAGGAATCCTATTAGAGTGCGAAATCATCACTGAATACTCCATGCTTTTCAATAGCTATTTAACCTGCGTCTTCATAAACGTGGTGGGGGGAGGGAGATGTTCGTACTGATAAATCTATATAAACCCTTTATCTCAAGTCATCACAGTTATGTCAAACATTTAACTATTAGATCTCTTGATAAGTGAAAATAATTGAACGTAAATCCATGAACAAGCGTTATATGTTTACGTCAAGGATAAAATATTTTATCAGATGAAAGTTGACAAATATATGTAATTGTTTTATGACCTGGTCCAAATTAATTTAATTAAAAACACATTTATATATGGCTACAAACATATATGCATATCAGGTAAAACTAGTTACCAATCGTTTTTAAGGAAAGTGTTTTTCTCAACAAACATTTACTATTCTCCATTTGTTTTATTTGTTACTGTTAAAGTCTCAGAATTCAAATTGACCAATCATAAAATTTAAAAATTTATTTTGGTTGTACAACGTTCATTTATCAATTGGTAAATGCTGGTTTTAATCTTAATTTCATAATTAAGCAAAGAAGAGGACACAACTTATTGTATTTCAATACAAATGAATTACTTTATTATCATTAACGACTATCTTATTAAAATGGTATAAAGAGCAAAACTTGTCATTATATATGGTGACCTGTCGCTGTTAAACTCTCATGTTAGTACTTTGTTTGACTGATTTGAACAGGAAAATAATAATTGTTCTCGTGACGATGCACCAGATCAAAACACGATATACAGGAAATGTCAACTTTTAGTGGACCATATGGTAACATCAAGCTACTATTGATGGTAGCTATGATATTTATCTGTATCAGTTAAAATGAATCCAGAACTACAGCCAATTATCATGAATTCTCATTTAGATTCAAATTATGCAACTGGTACATCTACTAACTTATCATCAACCAATCAAGCTGAAATCAGTCTCGAGTCAAACAATAATTCTAATTCATACATAGGATTACTAAGAAATTCGTCATTTATTAATAAAAGTTTAAGTCTTGTTGAAAAATTTAAAATGGGATCAATGTTGTCTGAACTGAATACAACAAATAAATCTTCGGGAAGCGAAGAACATGGACGAAAATTTCAACAACCGTCACAAGAGCAAGAAAAAATCATTAGACCTTCAATACTTTCACAGAGTGTTGATTTACAGACAGGAATACATGATATATCGTTTGTCGATAATTCAACTTCAAAACAAGCTGATTCTTCATTAAAACATGAAAATAATATGAAGAATAAGAAATTATTTCCTTCAAATGAATCAATCAAGGATATGGAGATAACACGATCAACGGTTAAAAAACGTTCACCATCAAAAACAGTTGAAAAACTACATTCAGGTGATAAAATAAACTCGATGTCTCATTCAAAAACTGTGCATGGTTATAGAGATATAGCATACATTAGCCTTGAAGCTGCACCAAAATCAAATATTTTGTCGACGTCTATCGATGATTCATCACCGATAACTATAAAACCATCTAGCAGGAATAGGTCAGGGATTACTAACTTCAGTCATTGTCATTATGATAACTATCCAATACTTAGTGATAATGACCACCAGTTTGGACGCGTTCATAATGATCTTATGGAAAGCAGTAAACAACATCAATACGGTACTTCAAATGATCGTATTGATTTTAAAATACCTACCATAAGAAATGTTGTTTTAGCTACTCCTTCTAATGAAACATATCATAATCAGCAGAACACTCCATATTCTAAGTGTTGGAATAATGTTGTTGAATTTAATAACTTATCAAGGTCTTGTAATTCTGTATATTATCACTCACCAAGACAAGGAAACTCCTGTAAGACGGCAGATACAGAAAGAAGTAATAAATTACTTGATGAGTTACACAGACTATATATTCAGCTGAAAGAAGCAGAGAATGAAATTTCTGAACGAGACTCTTATATACGTTATTTGCAGAGTATTATATTCAGGCGTGATCAGCTGATTCAACAGCTTATAAAACAAGTTCCTGAATCATATATTCCGGAAGAATACTATGAATCGATCAATGAGTTGAAAGGATATACAAAATCTGTCCTTACTGATTTTCAAAAATCAAAACAAATACAAATGTATCATAAAGGTGTAAAACCTTATGATAAATCAAATGTACCCAGTATTAATGTGTCAAAAAGGTGGAATTCGGAACAGTTAGCTCGTTATAAAAATAACAGAAATTCATATCTTAAAGCTAATGTTTCTGGACTTGTTGAACAGCATGAAACTTATTCGAGAGATATTAATAAAACAAATGACGTGAAAATAATAACACCTACTCCGGTTAACACTACTAACAACAGTCCAATTATAAGCAGTAATTCTCACAATAAATGTGATCTACCATTTAGTAAATTGCAGTATTCTAAATCAGGTACACTTATTAATTTGAATAATACCAATGAATATAATGTTGGAAACGTTACTAACAGTAATGTAACAGATGGAATGAAAACAAATGATAACAAGACATCAGGGATTGGAATGAATTTACAAATTATATCTAAATCACGTGTTAAACGTAATGCTATATCTGGAGAATCAGAGAAATATCTCCCACCTCCAGCAAGTCACTTATCGAATTGGCCTAAAATTGAGAAGCCAGCACAGTAAGTATTATGTTTATAAATTTTATATATATATATATATATATATATATATATATATATAATATTGAGTTATTGTTTTCTAACAGATATTGTGTAAACTTAATTCACTATGAATTGAAATAAGTAAGAAAATAATTTACCAAAGGAACCTATTGTAAACTATTACTACATCGTTGTTTCAAGGACTGACATACTAGGAACGTATTTATGTTGAAATACGAGAACTAAACAGATATATTATAAACAGAGATGGATGATATCTGGTGGTGAAATCCAGGATGCACATTTGGTCCTATTCGAGATTCGTCAGGTGAATGTCACTGCGTCATTGAGTTAATGTTCACCCCGGTATTCGGACCCTGTATTCTCCACTTCAAACGCCATCGCGTTATCCACTTAGCTACTGAGTCCTGATGGCCACTTGCTTGTGTAATGGGGTGAAGTTTAAATTCATTTTGTACATCCAGCTGACGAATCCCAAATAAGACGAAACATGAGTCTTGGATTCCATTGCCAGCCACCATCTATCTCTGCTTTTAATGCTTGTGACTTAAGGCAATATCGAGGTAATCCATACAGGATGCACATATGCCAGTAACAGACTGATCAATTGCAGTTCTAAATATTAATGGGAAGATTTATGTGAACAATACCAAGTGCATTTTAACAGATATAGTTAAAGTTTGACAGCTTTGATAAGTTTTTTTCATTATTACGCCGCAGCTTCATTACGCTATCGATAAATAACTACTTTTATTTCGGGATAATGTGAGGTATTCTTATAACGCTTATCTTCCAAATAATCCTTAGGAACTCTGAATGTGAACAAACACAATTATCTTTTATGTGCTCTATAATCGCATGAAGTATAACAATATTGGAGCCTAGGTTCTTGTTGCTAATGTACAACTCTATGAATCATGTTCTGCAACAACCTGGTCGGAAACCTAGTATAAGATTTAAATGCCCCCTGTTAGATTTATAATTCACGTAACAACGTTAGTTTTTAAATTACTGTACAAATACAAACCATCCGTTGTTTGAAATAAATAGAAAATAGACGTGTATATATAATTACTGAAATAAAAATGTATTAGTATACTACACTGTTATGTAATCTGTAAGTTCATATTATGATAAAAGAGTAAATTAGTTGTAGGTATGAAAAGAGGACACTGTTTTAATTGGATAAAATTGTCAACGAAGTATAAAGGAAATGTAATCATAACTGATATTACAAGCTTTTAAAAACAATTCAGATGTTATAATTATTAACTAATCACTTTTTTGTGTCTACTTAAAAGTCGGCAAGAATAAAAGTACACATTAGTTTATATTGTTCTGTTGTTTCTCCTCTGCCTGCTTTAGATTATAGCAATATTCAGGACAATTAATCTTGCGCATTTTATTTTCGTTATGTGTAATGTCATCATTCGAAATTAATATTTATATAAAAAGATTAACAGAGCAATGATATATTCCACTCCAATAAGTTTTTCATTATCATTCTATGATTATATATATGCATGACAAACAAAGCCATAATGATACTGGTTTCAATTTGTGATAGTTATAAATTCAACTGAATCTATGGAGTCAGGAATATAGAGCATACAATTCGAAAGTTCATCATATTATAACAAAATACTATTCGGCATCATCGAGCTAACAAGAATTATGGTTGAGCAAGAGTTCTATTATCTCTGATTAACATAGGACATCAAACTGACTGGAATAAAATGTTTAAAGTTATTCCTTACATCCTATCAAAAATGTCACATGATTTATTGTTTGTTTCTGCGCACTACTGAAACTATCAAAATCCACATTCATAAACCAATTCGTTGTAATGTAAGGGAAATTTTTATAGTCACTCTACTTATAGCTTGACCATCGATATGACTTACACCAAAGTGTGTCGTCAGAAAACTTTGATTCATTTAACCTCGTCGTATTCTTTCTAATTTTTTTAAACTTTTATGTTCTCAAAAGTTCCTAATATTTACCTTTTTATTCCTACATAAGTCTCACTAGACTGACTTTAATCAAAATATTTTGTTAACTCTTGTTATGTTTTATGGAATATGTAAAGCGCTAACCTAAATATCTTTAAAATTTCTACATATACTTACTTTATTCGTAAGAATTACCTTATCGTCTCTGTTTTAGTCACTTGGCTAATCATTCGACATCATTTTCCTTAACACCTGTATAATTATTATATTATGTAACACTACTATCCGATTAGTATTGTTTTATTATATATATATATATATATATATATATATATATATATATATATATATATATATATATATACAGAAACATGATGATAAACTAACTGAGAAGAGATATTTCAGTACTACCCGTCGTTTCTTAATAGATGAAAATCTGTGTATACTGAAAAAGTATGAGACGATAAAACTAGTACAGAACATGAAAGATGAAGTTTTTGATTGAGATCATGAACCGATTGATGTTAGACCACCATTGAATACCTGGAAGCACTGGACGGCCATTTCGTCCTATTGTGGGACTTCTTAGCAGTGCGCATCCACGACTCCGCTAGCGGGATCAGAACCCAGGGCCTTCAGTCTTGCGCGCGAACGCTTAACCTACTGGACCACTGAACCGGCATCCAATGGTGTTAATGTCTAACCTCAACCAATCCACGACGTTGCTGAGAAGTCCCACAATAGGACGAAACGGCCGTCCAGTGCTTCTGGGTATTCAGTGGTGGTCTAACATCAATCGGTTCATGATCTCAATCAAAAACGTAACAATCTCCACAACGCCTAAACTGATAAAAATGAAGTTGTTGCTATGAACATACCTCAAGGTGTTTACTTATATTGCCGAATTGTTTGGTATCATTCACTAGATCAAGCTGAATGGGATTTTCGAGTGACAAGTTTAGTTGTTACATTCAAAGAGTGGGGATGATTTTCGAAATTTAAGCTATTTAATCTATGACTTCAGTATTTTTATCAAGATCACAAATGAGATCATTAGTAAGAACTGTTGAGAAACTTGAGAATATAACAAAATGTTATTTGCATAAATTCGAGTTTAACGTAAATATTTGGGTATAGTACGCAGTTAGTGAAAAAACTTAACAGATATAAAATTTTGAGACATGATAAACAATAAGACACAACTTTCAAATTTTCAAAACCCATAGTCTAATGAAAAATTGATCCAGATAGTCAAAGTCTCAAGTTTTATTCAACTATCCATTAAAAGTGTGACGGAAGAGATTTACTTATTTTAAAAACGACCACAGATGTAAATTTGAATCTCTATGACTACTGATTTGGTGTTGTTTTACTTGTATCTTCCGATTTTTATTTAGGACTGCAATTGATCAGTCTTTTGTTGGCATATGTGCATCCTGTGCGGATTGCCACGATATAGTCTTAAGTAACGAGTTGTTTAAGCAAAGATGAATAATGGCTTGCAGTGGAATCCAGGAAGCGACTCCCAAATAGAACGAAGCGTGAGTCCTGGATTCCACTGCTAGCCGCTAACCATCTTTGCTTAAAATCTCTTGATTTGGTTATTGAATTCTAAAAGATTTATTGAAACAGTATTTTTGAATTACTTTTGTTAACAAAGAAAACTTATTAAGAATTTTTCTTAAAAATTAGTCTATAATTAAAGAAATGGACATGTAATCACTAACTTGCGTTTACTTTCAATGTTACATGTATTTCAAAGCACAACAATTTTTGTTCTTTTTCTTTTTAAGATATTAGTTATTTATTGAATCATTTAAAACTGGAAGTACTAGTATTGTTTACTGAAGTGTAATATAAATCTAATTGTAATTTATTACAAGATTTGTTATTGTATTTAATAGAATCGATAAGAAAACCGTATTCTGTTTGTCACAACAACTAATAATTCTGGAATTGTATATTATAGTTCTTTGTTGATTTTTTGATACCTAACAAAACTTCTTACCTCTTTGCCTTTAGTTTGTTTACAATGGTTCGCTAGTCACTTTTAACAGATTATTAGAGAAGGGGTTTTGTGGAGATTTTAATAATTTCAGTAGTTGAAATCATGAGTCAATTGAAGCTAGACCATCATGGAAAACCTAAAATTACTGGGTGGCCGTTTCGTCCTATTGTGGGACTTCTTAGCAGTGCACATCCACGACCCCGCCTCGCAGGATTCGAACCTAGGACCTATCAGTATCGCACTCGAGGGCTTAATCACTAGACCACTGAGCTAGCTGGCATCAAGTGGTGTTAATGTCTAACTTCAACCAATCCACGAAATTGAGCGGAATATTCCAGCTCAGTGGTTTGGAGGTTAAGCGTTCGCGCGCAAGACCGATAGGTCCTGGGTTCGAACCTCCCGGGAGGACGGAATCGTGAATGCTGAAAATTAACAATAATTATTGCCTTTCGTCTTCTTCATTTTTCTTCCCGTGAAGTAATACAGTTAATCATAATCATTTTTGTATACACAATGTAACTAAGATGTATCGAAATCAACCTTACTCATCTAAAATACTTTAATATTATGTATTTGTTAGTAGTAATGTTATTTTGTATGGAATTAATTGCAATATAAAACTCAATTTGTATCGGAACAAAAAACATGCTGGTTCAGAGATGAGTCAGAGGTTTGTTTGAATGGGTTACATGGAGATAGAGTTTAATTTTTAGGTTACTGTTTGACTTCAGTAAAATTATTATTGGTCTGTTGAAAAGAGAAGCTTAAGACTTTTATCTTATAATGATTTTATATACGGTGTGTACAATGTGTTTTCCAAGGAATCTGCAACACATTTACTACAGTTCATTCTACTTTAGGCACTGTTTAAACATGTTATTAACTTAATAGTTTAATTCATGGGTTCGAATCCCGCGAGCGGGATCGTGGATGAGTACTGATGAGGAGTCTAATACTAAAACGAAACGGCTGTCCAGTGCTTCCAGGTTTTCCATTTCGGTCTAGCTTCAATTGACTCATGATTTCAACTACTAAGATTATTAAAGAACTAATTGTTCTTCTAAAAATCACATGAAGAACGATAAACTAAAATCAGTGAGCTGATTGAACTTAAGCAGATATACGATCTCCTAGTAAGACAGACTTCATTTATACATATTTACTGGTTAGTTAGTTAGTTTGTCAATATACTGTATACATGTATCGATAAATTATACTAATATTTATCCCAACGTCTTCGGAATGCATCTGTTAGTATTGTGAATACAATGTAAGTGATTGGCTTTCATCTTCACTTAAGCCTAATTACAATTCAAATTCATAGATAGTGGGAGTGGGAAAAATTTTGTTTCCACTCATTTATAGAATCATTTGATTATCATCTTCGGATACCTAATTTGAACAATACCTCAACTATTTGGCACACTGTGAATCTATTATAAATTCGAAGGTACTAATTATTGAATTAGTTTGGGATAGAACTGTAACGCTAGATACACAATTATAATATGAATGTCTCTTTGATATTCATAGAAAATGATACATAAAAATAGGTGCAATATATAAAAATTAATTTGCAATTGAAAGTTTAAAGGATACCATTTTCTACCGTAACTAACATAATTTAATTTATTTATTAGGACTCTATAATTAGATTGCAAATTGTATGAAAGCTCTTACACGAATTATTTGTAATGCTATTTTAAAAAAATTATACAAATAGCATCGATTGTTTGTAATAAATTAGAAAATGCTAAATCTATAAGATTAAAATAGCTCAACTAGCCGTTTTCATTCTGATTGTGCAATAATAGACTCTATAGATGCTGAAAATGAACCGTTTCAACGTGAAATTATTGGTTTTTATTAAATTAGAATGGGGATTGGTGAAGATTATAATAACTTTTAATGGTTGAATTCATGAATCAATTCAAGCTAGACCACCATTGAATAAATGGAAGCACTGAACGGTGTTTTCGTTCTAGTATGTGACTCCTAGGTAGTGCGCATCCACAATCCTGTATGTAGGACTCGAACTCAGGAGCTTCGGTCTCACGCGTGAACAATTAACCTCTAGACCATTGGGACGGCATCCAACAGTGTTAATGCGCGCTGCTTATGTTACAAACAAACGAATTATCTGTTAGACCAAATATTGTCATATGAATAAAAACAACTTAGTTGTGGAGATCGTTACGTCTTTGATCGAGATGATGAATCGATTGATACTGGACCACCATTGAAAACTTGGAAGCACTGGACGGCCATTTCGTCTTATCACTAGACTCCTCAGCAGTGAGCATCGACGAATTTGTACGATAAATTATCGGAACAGTTATGATGACATACGGTAAGAGAAACAATAGTATAATCACAGGTCAAATGAAATGAATTCCATAAGAGATAATAAAATTGGATTACTTATGTGTTCCGAAGAATAATAGTGTTATTGAAACAATAACAATAACATTAATACATTTGAATAAAAAAAATAAAAACAACAGCACATAGACTTATTCAAGTTAACATCACACAATAGCCATTTCAATAATAACAACTCTTTTTCCACAAACAATCCTAAATTCACATTTAATAATTTAAAACGATGTATTTTATCTTAAATCTGGTCACTTTTTAAACAATACAATTGTGGGACCAGAAGAGTATCTATTGTAAAGAACTTTCTTCCTTTATATTATCCATGTTTTAGTATGATGAGAATTTTAAAATAAGTGAAGTGCATTAATTAAAGGATTACAGAATAGCATACTCAACCTAATAGTCAGTTGTAAGATAGTAACTCACTGATGACGATGGTGGATGTGTCGCTCGATTTCGTGGATTGGTTGAAGTTAGACATTAACACCATTGGATGCCGGCTAGCTCAGTGGTCCAGTTGGTTAATCGCCTGGCGCGAGACTGATAGGTCCTGGGTTCGAATCTCTCGGGGTGCGGGATCGTGGATGCGTACTGCCGAGGAGTCTCATACTAGAACGAAACGGCCGTCCAGTGCTTCCAGGTTTTCCATGATGGTCTAGCTTCAATTGACTCATGATCTCGACTGTTGAAATTAGTACGATCTCCACAAAACCCCTTCTGATACTAATAGTATATTTACCAATAATAAAATATTATACTGTTGACACTAATGCAATTACTTACTTTAAACATTGTTAACGTTGATTGAATAACTTATTCATTGAATCGGAGAACCCTTTTATATTCGATAATTTTTAATGTTTGATTATCTTTCCTTGAAAAAGCTTAGACCAGATTATCCAGCAAAACATTGAATTTATTTTACAAATACATTCTTTCTCTTTGAAATTATAATTGTCAGTTGATTTATTAATCTAACAAAATATCAAATCATTTTCGATAGTTACTATTTTTTAAAATAATTCTTTTAAAGCATAATTCACAATTACAAAATAATCTATCTTTACAAGTTTTTCATTGATTTCAATGTTTTTATAAACAATGAATGAAAAAAATTCATCATTATGTAATGAAAAAGTATATATAAAAACTTTATTAATTATTTTCGTTTATGATTAAGATCATGAACCGACTGATGTTAGACCACCGATGGAGACCTGGGAGCACTGGATGACCATTTTGTCCTATTTTGGGACTCCTCAGCAGTGCATATCCACGATCCCGCTCGTCTGATTCAAACACAGGGCCTTCAGTCTCGTGCACGAACGCTAAACCTACCGGACCGCAGGACCGGCATCCAATGGTGTTAGTGTCTAAGCTCAGCCAACCCACGAAATTGAGTGACCATCTTCTATTGTACTGAGATAGTTACCTGTTTTTACCCGATACAGATTAGCTCCACTGGTCACAGCTTCTCACCAGTACTCCGAGACGTCCCTCACGAAGCTGGTCACTAGTGAGCACACATGTTAATCATCAGTATAGGGGTTGAGGAGATTATTAAGTTTTTGATTGAGATCATGAACCGATTGATATTCATCTAGTCACTAATTGTTTAAATTAACACCAAACCTTGAATGTAGAATAACTAAATTCATTCATTAGTTATTAGCTTTAAAATCCAACTAAATTATATTAAATTTTATAAGAAACATTGATTACCTAATATAACGTTAAATATAATAACATTCTATTGTAGTGAACAAGAACTTAAGTGGGGAAGACTACTTTATTAATGTAAAACTATGGAGTTCTATCGTAAAAATATGAAAACCATGCATTAAATAGGTATTAATATCAAGGTTGGATTTGTTAGTTCCAAATAAATTAAGCGCTGGATAGATAGATAATAATAAATATATTTTTGTTATATCCCAATGAACTGAACAATTATATTTCGGACATTTCGTGATTTGATGTAAGACACTTCTTCAGAGTAAATTAGAGAATCAAAATATAATAAACACAAGTTTAAATAATACGAAGGAAACAATGCGGAATATTTTTGGTATCAATATAACCATATACCGAAAATCGACACAATCAAATCGGTATATTGATTTTAACTCTGTATATCCAATCAGTGCGAAAATTTCCCTAGACCTAAATCCCTTCAGAAGAGCAACCAGGATGATTACTTCAGAAAAAAACAAACTAAAAGAAAAAGAGAATATAATCAACATTTTAAGTTTCAATAATTTTCCAAAGATGATTATTAAAAACACATTAAAATAAAACTGTCCGTCTGTAAATAATAATCCTAGTGAAAGTTCTTGGATTGGTGCTGTGGTTTTACCTTACCGAGAAGGTATGACAGAAGAATTACAACGGATATTGAAAACGTACAAAGTTAAAGCTTTCTTTAGGACAAATAACACTCTAAGATCGCTCGATAACCTTGTAGAATTGGAAAATTTACAAATTAGATCAGTAATAGAAGTACATGCTATTTTTAATAATCACCAAATTGATATTAAAAATATCAAAATAGTTCAGAAAGGCTTTTTCAACTATAGAAACGAGTAGCTGAAGTGTCTCACATTATGATAAATCCTTTTGCCCGCAATAGGAAAAAAGACCTGGATATTCATCCAACTTGGACTACTTATCCAAACAACCACATTTAACCTTATTTATTTTCCACACAATCTACACAAATACACATGAACACACTCAACTTCAACTCCACTACTTGATTTTACGAATGCATATAATTTTCGTACTCACCCTGTAACACAAAAGTTAATAATGATAGGTCATACAAATTCAGCTTGACCAAAAATAAATAGACATTGACATAGTCAGATCTATTATGATTTTGATTGTACCAAAAATATACCACATTGTTTCCTTCGTACTATTTAAACTTGTGTTTATTTTATTTTGGTTCTCTAACTTACTCTGAAGAAGTGTCTTACATCAAATCACGAAATGTCCGAAATATAATTGTTCAGTTCATTGGGATATAACAAAAATATATTTATTATCATACATGAAATACTTTAGTTACAAATCCTCCATCAACTGTCATCTATATCCTTCATGATTCTTCCAATTCTCAATTCCTTTATTATATTTTCTGTTTTCTTCAGTTTAATCTTTTCAACATTCTGCTACCAGACATTCCATTTCTGATTGATGTTACATACTATTTATAATCTGTCAACATAAGTCTCCTACATCACACTAATAAAACTAAATTAAGATCAGTACAGTTTAAATTTAAAGTTTCAAAATATTGTAGTTGATATAATTCTTGTAGGTTGACATGGCTCAAAATCGTTTGCAATGGCGCAGGTGCATACACTCTTTGTGTTCTCCCAAATTTTGATCTCCTGATTCCTCATTGTCTCTTTTGTTCTCTTCCCAAATTTATTTCACTGTATTATACTCTTTAAATAACATCTCCAAACACTAATTTTCCCGATTACTGCTTATACTCTTACTACCTCTACCACTATGGGATTTGAATCGACAACTGCATCTCTGTGCTAATGTGGTATGGCAACTCGAACTGATGTACGTACGTAGAAAGTTCTACGTTGTTACTGACTGACTTGTAGGTTGTAGTTTTATTTGTCAATAGCCTAATTAATTCAATGGAACATTATGTTTGTTTATTCATTTGATCAGTCATAGTTTTAATCAAATAAACTAATCAAAGATCATTTGAATTTCGTTAAAAAGAAATGAAATTGATACAAGCTACCTGTTTTTTAATCACATTTTATTTTTACCTCAGTTTTAATCACTGTGAATTGTCATTGGAAGTATTTTCAAATGAAATTTGTTTATCTAAATACAAACAAAAAAACAACAACATAAATCACTTATTTAATGAAACTAACTCAAAAGGGCAAAAAAATAAGTGGGAAATGAACACAGAATTCGTGAACTTTTATCTAAGGTTTTCCAAAAATATTTTTCTGAATAATCATCTACCTAAATCCTTTTTTCCCCTTGAAAATACCTTAAAATATCCTTTAAGGAAAACTTAACATAAATTAAATTTGTTTATCTATACTTATTTCCGTATGATACAGATCGTCTATTAGAGTAATCATGTCGACAACATTATTATTTATGACTATTATAACTTGTGGCCTATGTGCCCTAGTAATGTATAATGTAATAATACCGCCAATTAGAGAGCAGTCAAGTATCGATCGGATCAATAACGCATAAAGCTCGTACGAGCAGTCTAGAGTACTTATCGGTCCTGTTTTCCACCTAACCCAGCCATTTAAGTCCAGAACATCAATCTCAGACCCTGAGATGTGAATCATTTATTTCAAACATACTGGGTTTAAATACCAACCAGACAGACCACATCGTACCATAAAATAGAAAACAATATTTCTACAAAAATTAGTCAAATGTGGCTGTGAACGGGAGGAGTTATTAATTAACAGACAGGGCATAATTCAAGAATGATAAATCGTATATAATAGTTCAGAGGTCAAAATAAAGTTCACAATGTGAGGGACATGAATATGAATAGTTTAGTTATTTAACAATTATACGATAAAAATATACGCATAGTACTGGGCCATAAATGGATCCCAAAAATTACCACTGATTATTCTTATCGGGGCATAACAATGACATTAACACTGTTGGATGCCGGCTCATTGGTCTAGTGGTTAAGTGCTCGCATGTGAAACCTGTAGGTCTTGGGTTCGAATCTCGCAGGGGGCGAGGTCGTGGATGCGCACCGCTGAGGAGTCCCACAGTGGGACGAAACGGTAGTCCAGTGTTTCCAGGTTTTCTATGGTGGTCTAGCTTCAACTGACTCATGATCTTAACCATTGAAATTACTTATTTAAATGTTGAAAACACAAAATTCAGCGAAGGGATCTCTTTTCAAAGAATTTATTATCAAGCTGTATAATCGTATATATATATATGGAATTTTTTTCTCAAAGTACTAATTCCATGAGGAATTAATACAACATGATAATAAATCCGTTGAAAAGCGATCCTTTCACTGAACTTCGTGTTTTTAATTATTTAAATCTATTAATTTATATCATTATTAAACATGTACACTTGGTTACCGTTTCATTCATATCGTAAAGGTTTGTTGAAATGACTAAACATGTGAATCGTGTAAATACATGTAGAAAATAGATAAATCATGGTTAGAATGAGTTAAATTGTTTTTATTTACATGTTTATATTAAAGGGGAAATCAGTCCTTTTTTTCCTGTTTTTTTTAAGTAGAAAAAACATTAATAAATATAATAACAGGAAAACAAATAAATTTTAAACTAGTTCCTATCATTATTCATTTAAAATTATTGCTTGTATTTCTCATTATTTCTTTGTGTGTGTGTGTGTAGTTTTGCACCAAAATAATTTGCTGAACATTGAAAAGAGCACGTTTATAAATCAAGGAATAATAAACTATATTTTATATTTTATAGAGATATCTAGTTATCTAAGGATTATTAATAAGGACTATAAAGTGATGTAAAATAACTATATAAATCATTTTAATTTCTTTGTTTATTCAGTGGTTTGTGACTTATGATGGATAACTGTATGTTATACAAATTATACATGTTTCATTGCTTAAGAAGTAAACATAATATGGGGATATATGTAAAGTAATCATGTATATAATTGCTTTGGATGATAATTATGTAAGTTGTTATATAAATCATTGATTATAGTCTGAAGAACTAGTAACTATAGTTCTTCAAAGTAGAAGTATAATTCCAGAGGTATTTGCTAATTTTAAACGTTCTTCGTAAATTGAAGGTTTTTACAGTTTGAAGAAATAAAGTTAAAATCATTTTTTAACTAGTAGATTTTTTAAAAAATTAATTCTTATTTAGTTAGTCAGCTAGAGAGTAGGACCAGGCACATATATGCATCGGTTCAAGTTGCCACACCTCATTAGCACAACAAGATGAACAACAAATTCATAGAAGCAGTTACTTCAATGGTAGAAACATATAAAAGAAAGATTTCATATACGGATATGATAAAGGGAGAAATAATTAGTTCGTGAAAAGAAAGTTATGAAGCGATTTTAATTTCATGGTTTCAGGGAAGTCAAAGAGTGTATACATCTACGCCACTGTGATGGATCCTGAGCCATGTCACATAGAGTCTCCAACCATTGGTCACGATAGTCACGCGGACCCCAACCAAGTAGTCTGCATCTACCAACATGGCTCAGACTAAAAGTTAGTGACTTCGAGCACTGATGCCACGTTTTGGTTTGGCCGCCCCTAACTTTCTTCCAACCACCTCCAACACCGGTTAGCATTGCACGACGTGGTAATCGGTGTTCAGGCATACGTAACACGTGACTCAACCATCTCAGTCGATGAAGATTCACAACCTCATCAACTGATTTACCATCATTCCCTAATACCCTGCATCTAACCTCACTATTACTTACCCGGTGATCCCATCAGATGTGATCAATATTGCTAAGACATCTGTGATCAAATACTAGTAACTCACGAGTATCGTCTATCTTTAACAGCAGTGTTTCGCAGCCGTAAAGTAGAACAGAACGAACTGCTGCACAGTTTACTTGTCTCTTATTTGATAGGAGGATATCTAACCTTTGCCATAAGTGACGTAAGTTGGCAGAGTCCAAACGAGTTTTCCGAATCTGTGCTGAGATTTCATCAGACACCAACACATTAGAGCTTATCAGACTCCTAAGATAAGCGAAGTCAACACGTTCGATTACTTCACTTCCTAGCCCTGGTACAGGTGCTGACGCAGGCCAGTCCTGAAGTAATAGTTTGCACCTAGAGGGGAGAAACCCATCCCAAACATTCTGACATTGTTGCTCAGTGCCATCAAAAGACTGTACGTTTTATCAGTGTCTTCACCAAACAGGACTATGTCATCTGTGTATTCTAAGTTAATAAGTGGACCCGGTAGGAGATCAATTCCCGAAGATTCAGTCGATGAGAACGTTGTTTTCAGCAGTAGGTCTACAACAAAATTAAACAGAAGTGGAGAGAGTGGACAGTCTTGACGGACACCATTATAGGTTTCAAAATCAGATGACAGTTCGCCATAAGCTCTGACTCGAATAGGAGTGTTCGAGTAAAGAGCTTTCAAAAGGTTTATCTACTTCTGAGGTACACCCTTCAATGACAGACTCTGCCACAGAGCCTCAGATTAGCTATAGCCCCTTGAAAGTCAACTAGAGTCAGGGGACCTACTTCAATATTCCATTCACGCTGTTTGGGAATAGTGTGTAGTTGTAGGATAGCTGAAGGCCAGCTGAACCGCCCCTTAAAGTATTCCGCCTATCGTTCTGAACGCCTAGGGTGAGAGTAGATAAGAGTGTTGTCTTTTTTCAAGATCGTCTCACTTGCTGTTAACTTCTTAATCTCAGTTTCTTTTGTTAGTCTGAAAAGTTATCTGGTGTTACCTACAGTCGCTTTCGTTGACTATCTCTCATACAGACCAAACCTTCATTTCTAAATCAGTATTCTGATGGTTAGTGGATATACAATAATTCGTGAATTGGTTGAGGTTAGTCATTAACACTATTGGATGCCGGCTAGCTCAGTGGTATAGTTGGTTAATCGCCTGGCGCGAGACCGATATGTCCTGGGTTTGAATCCCGCGGGGAGCGGTATCGTGGATGAGCATACTAGGACGAAACGGCCGTCCAGTGTTTCCAGGTTTTTCATGGTGGTCTAGCTTCAATTCACTCATGATTTCAATAAATAAATAATTGTTTACATCACATATTTATTGGAACTATATTTTTTAAATTTTATAGGTCTTCACTTGTTAAACATGACATACGTCTCTATGTTAATTAATAATTTAATAATTCCAAATAATCCTTTGTTATGTTCACTATTATCACATATTAGTGATATTGTGAAATATAGATTCTCATTTAATTTGAAATAAGTTAAAAGTACACAAAATTAAATTATGTATCTGTTTATATAGTGTATCTTCGAATGTCATTCATCAATTAATTCAAGTAAAGCTTGATTATTACATTTCAACCTTATACATCAAACCCATTCACTTCCTAACAGTATATTAATTATAATCGATAGAAATTCTCACGAACATATTTCAATTTATGGATATGAAACATAAAATGTTTTATCTTTTTTTTTTGTGTGTGTACATTAAGTAGAACGTAAATAGTAGAGGGAAAAAAAAGAAAGAAAAAAAATACCCTACTGAAATATTTCGCTTTGTTTTGATGATACAAGTTAAAAACTCCTTCCCTCTCTCCCCCCCACACTTTACAATGATAAAAACATTAAAAAAAAACAAACAAACAACATAGGTCATTTGAATGATTATTTTGTTCACTATGACGTTTGTTCATTTATCATAATTAATTAGAAAGAAAAAATTACGTTTTTTTTTCTTCATTGAGAACAAAATGATATTTGACATAAAAATTCATTATTAATTGTTTATTAAATAATTCAAAATTTAATTTACTTCTCTAGTTGGTAACAAATAAAAAAGGGCCGATATGATAGATGATTTTATGCATATATTATCTTGGCAACAAAATATGAAAAACATAAATAACGAACAAAAAAATACACACAAAAAAATATTAAAACTTGTGAACTATTTTAACAGGTTTTACAATAGTCTTATTGATTAAATGGAAAAAAAACAATTAAAATATATTGTAAGAGAATTTTATTTCAATCACTATTTGTCAAATCTTGTTTACATTTTTCTTCTTCTTTTTAATTAATGATATTTAGTTAAATTATTTTGTTATAGTTCAGATATGAGTGATTATAATAATAATAATTATTATTATCATTAATAATTACATAATAACATTTGACGTGTAATCTAGAGAAAACCGAATGTCATGTATACAAATAATTGAACTATGAAATATATTCAATATTCATTATGACACTAATATACTTACTTACACCTGTTACTCCTCGTGAAGGAACATATGCCGCTCACCAGCATTCTCCATACAACCCTGTCCTGGGTAATTCTTTCCAGCTCCTTCCAGTTGTTATTCATCTCTTTTTATATGTGCTTCTATTATCCGACGTAATGTGTTCTTTAGCCTTCCTCTTTTACGCTTCCCTTCAGCAATCTAAGTTAGGGCTTGCCTTGTGATGCAGTTTGACGATTTGTGTAATGTATGTTCTATCCATTTCCATCGTCTTTTCCGAATTTCTTCTTCAACTGGAAGCTGGTTTGTTCTCTCCCACAAACTGCTGTTGCTGATGGTATCTGGTCAATGGATGTTGAGTACCTTGCGTAGACAGTTATTTATAAATACTTGTAATTCATTATGACAAACTTGACAGAAAAACTAAGATACCCACTGAGTTCCTTTATCGTCACAGGATCCCTTCAGCTCTTCAGATAATTAAAATAACCTATAGTATCACTGAATGACACTATGGGTTATTGAAATATATTCAGTTTTTAATATATGTAATATAGAGTAGAATAATGTAAACAACATCATTGGATGACCTTTGATAAACATTCTGACTAGGAAGCAATGGATAGTTATTTCCTTTTTAATATAGAACTAATTAGTATGATTCATTTACGAGGTTAACAAGCATCTGCGAAGAATCTTATACTAGGATGAAACAATTGTTCAATGGTTGTTGATTTCCAACAGCTGACTAAATACAGCAATCTCGATAAACGTTTTATACTGAAAATATTATAAGTTTAACTTGTTACTTCATATAACCAATTTGTCACGTTAAAAGAACTGAAGCTAGAAAAACAATCTATGGAATTTCAGCTCAGTAGCTGTAGAAAAATATGATAACTATCACAAGATATAGATATTGCGAATTCGATTATGTGGAATGTCGATGATGTCTAATTCTATAATGTTTAGAATTAGTATGAAACAACTATCCATGACTATGTGGTTTTCATTAGTCTTTTTGGTGAAGTTAGTTCATGATAAAAATTAATTTTAAAATTGTTAAAACCTTTTTCTAACATAATGCCATCTTTTTTCAAAGTGATCATCAAAGTATTCTAATTACAGTTTTCAGTAGTGTTTATTAAAAGAAAATCGTAGTAAATGTCTGACTCAATGAAAAAAATAATGATATATGGTCTTATTTACAAACAGATAACAGTGCATATTTATAAATGTTTTGAAAAGTGAATTTAAAACTCTACTGACTATAGGTGAATAGTTTTAGAGAGATGTCAGTCTATGATGACAATAATCTATCTAATGCTTTGTACTAGTATGACTCACATGCTATTTGAATGTAAATTGACATACTTTATGAGGTAACTTTACTGAGAAATGATTGTACATCTATGCAGTTGTTTTAAATTTTACTACATCTATTTTAGAAGATGAATGTTGTAGATTTAAACCTAAAAATCTGATTCAAGTGTACCTTTCAAGAAATCAAAAATAAGATAGATTAACTACTCCATAGTGGATTAGTTAAAGTTATACATTAACACCACCTGCTGCCGGCTAGCTCAGTGGTCTAGTGGTTAGGCGCCTGAAGCGAGACTGACATGTCCCGGGTTCGAATCCCGCGAGGCGGAGTCGTGGATGTGCACTGCTGAGGAGTCTCACAATAGGATGAAACGGCTGTCCAGTGCTTCCAGGTCTCCCATGGTGGTCTGGCTTCAATTGACTCATAATCTCGACTGTTGAAATTACTACAATCTCCACAAAACCCCTTCTGATACTCCACAGTCCTTTTTTTTTACAGTTAATAAAATCTCGTTTTGTGATGATAGCCACCTATGTTTTTATTCACAGAATATTAAAGAAAGCGCAATCTAAAGTTCATACCAACTAAAAAGATCTTTGTAAATATTTGCCAAGATATAAAATCATTAATTGGTATAGAAATCATGTCATCCAGAGCTTGATGTCAGTTTTTTTCTAAATGTTGATAAGGCTATAAAAAGAGATTTTTAAACCAGTCTATATAATTCTCAAATTGTTTATCTGTACAATGGTTAGGAATTTAAGTATATGATCTTGATGAATGATGATTTTATGAGATTAAGAATAAAACTGAACATCTAACAATGAACTATTCAACATTAATGAGTGATTAAAACATAGAAGACATTAAAATTATTTGATAAAATCTATCTGCTCATATTTCCTGATCTTTATTGATTCATTGTGTCATTAGACTGATGCTTGGCCGTTTTAAATATGATACTTGATAGTACTTTATTATATTCTACAAAAAGATTACCTATCTATTAAAATAAATGTTTGTTTAATAGGATTATACTTTACTTGACACTTCTATTGGTATAGCACTTCTATTGAATATAGTTGAACAATAGGCAACAACAACAAAAAATAATGTTTTTAAGAAACCTTAGTTAAGTTGATTTCCCAGAACGGTATTTATTATATGAATGAAGAAATTGAAATGAAAATGACATTTTCATTGTTTATTAATATACATATATTTATTTATTTATTTTTCTCTAGTTTGTTTTCTTTCAAATAGCATGACCTTAAAAGCAAATGATATATATATATATATATATATATATATATGCCTGCCTTGTAAACAATAACAACTCTATATAGTATATACAAGGACAATGAATTGATAAGAAACAAATGGAATTGTTATTCTTAAAGAAGAATAAATAGATATCATATTCTTTTACTAAACAACATATGATCCTAATAAATAGAAGCAAATAATAATAATATAATAATAATAATAGTAATAATGGGAAATGTTTTGTTTTGATAATTCTGTATGAAAACGTTATTATGCATTAATTTGATCCATCTAACTAATAATGATCATAGTTTATTAAACTGTATTTATCTTATCTATTTGTAATATAGAAACAAAGAAAGTTGGTCAGTTTTATTTCTAGAAAGATTAAAATTATAATGAATAATGGTAAAATTATATCTGATTTGAGGAACGTTTTAATAAAAGACCCCTATTTATTCTGATCATGGATCTTAAAATTTCACTTAACATATAAGCAGATTCAAGTTAATATTCTATATGATTCATATTAACATAAACAATTTTATTGTATTTTGTTTATCACAATCCTAAATTCATATGCTTTAAACGATGTACTTTGCCCTTAACTTGGCTATTTTTCGGATTATTAATTTGGATATATAATTGTAGAAATCATGAGTCAATTGAAGCTAGACCATCATGGAAAACCTGGGAGCACTGGACGGCTGTTTCGTCCTGGTATGGGACTCCTCAGCAGTGCGCATCCACGATCACGCACCCCACGGGATTCGAACTCAGGACCTACTGGTTTCGCGCGCGAGCACTTAACCATTAGACCACTGAGCTAGCCAGCATCCAATGGTGTTAATTTCTAACTTCAACCAATCCACGAAGTTCCGCCACCGTACACCATCGTCTTCAGTGAGTTCCTATCTCACAACAGACCTGGTTGAACTCCACTGAAATGCGCACTGCTGAAGAGTCCCAACTCATGGTTTCAACCAGTGAAATTTCTAAAAATCTCCACAAAACCCATTCTGATAATATAATTGTAGAACTTGAAGAAAGTTTATAGAATAGAATATTCTTCGTTCAAATATTAGTCTTTCAATATGATGGGGATCTTTAAACGATTAAAACGTTTTAATAATCATGAGATTATTTTTATTCATGAAAATATGGATCAATCCAATGAACAATTCTGTATGAAAATATAAAGAAATTCACGTGTACTATATTTTTCCGTTGATTCATGTATATTTGCTAAGAAGTAAAATCATTATGTGGTACAGAAATCATATGATTTAGGGCTTGATGATTTTTAAATCAGTCTACAGAATTCTCGAATTGTTCATTTGTAAAATGGTTAGGAATTTAAGCATGTGAACTTAATGAATGATTTTATGATCATACCCGGATAGATCAAGATGTATGTAAATCATTGGTGTGAGTGTCATCCAATACAAAGCATAAATGTAAACTGTGTTTACCGAAAAATATTACTGGCACAATTAGTATAATAACATACAAACATTTGAATTTTAATCACATCTTTATTTTGAAGTGTTCAAAGTGCTTTATAGAAATTTTGTCATCGAAAAGATGATCAGAGTCATTGAAATATGCACCGAAACATGAAACCCAGTTAATCAGTAGTATAAATTAAATATTTATATACAATATTCTAAAAGAAACTAAAGAACATACAGTGGTCTAAAACCACGAGTTGGTTAATACAAAAAGGAATAAAACGCGTGATGGATGGAATATGAAAGTAGATTGTTTATAAAGACTCGGTTTATAGATTGGTTTTAAAAATTACTTTTCACAAAGACTTACTATGTAGAACAGCATTTGGGAACCAGTACATTTTACTAGGTAGACTAGGCTGTCGTTATTGTTGGTAAATTCTGCGTCGAAGAACGATTTCAGTACCACTCCAAGGCACTTGTAATCATCTAGAACTAGAGTGAAGGCGACAGAAACAGAGTACTGAGAAACAACAGCTAAAATTACTGTGACAAGTCTGTTGCGCGCAATGTTTAGTCACCTAGACCAGTGGCTACATTGACACATGATCGGTAGGATTCAATCTTAATTAAAAAGGACCTCACATACATGAAATTGGTCACTATTTAGTGAGAACTAGTCACTGGTGTAAGCACTATTAAGGCAAAATTAAAGAATAGGTTAAATTCGATGTAGCGTAAACATTATGTTAGTTGTTTTGCATTTTGGGTAAATGATGATAAATTAAAGTTGAATTCATGGGTTCGAATCCCGCGAGCGAGATAGTGGATGAGTACTGCTGAGGAGTTCCATACTAGAACGAAACGGCCATCCAGTGCTTCCAAGTTTTCAATAGTGGTCTGACTCATGAATTCAACTATTAATTTACTTTAATATCTACAAAACCTCTTTCGGATTTTGTTAATTGTAAGTATTTTTCAAGGACTGAATTTGATTATTCTTTGTTGACGTAAGGATTTCTAGTTTAAATGTCATGATATCACTTGGATTCAAGAATTTGGATACTGATTCCCAGTGGAATCTAAGAAAAAAACCTAATATTGAAATATATATTCAGGGAGCTGGTTCAATTTTGTTTTGAACGTCTACAACGGGATGATGGAAACTATCTTAATAACCGATAAATACCGTGTCACTATAGTAACTTAATATTAATCGTAAGTTGTTACTTCTAGCAAACGCTTTGGTTTTCATTTCAGTCTGATGGACAACTGAAATATTCTTATAAGATAATGAAGCTATACATGTTAATCAACCTTCACTTAGAGCAGTTATATATATATATATATATATATATAATGAAAATATTGTTTATTGTAATAAACATTCTACTGATTATCTGATCAAACTATTATATAATAGATGAAAATAATCAGTTATATCAAGAAAATGCTTGTTTGTTTTTGTTAAATGATAGATACTTTAACCAATTGCGATTAAGTATACAGAGGGAAAAAGTGTTAGTTTTCGCTTGAATTGTAATTAGTCAACTGTGAAAGATGATTAGTTAAAATGTTACACTTTATTTAAGAAAAAAGTGATATAATTCAATTTATTATTTAAGTAGACAATCTAATTTATAATTCTTGGCAATCAAACTGCTCATCATCCTATATATATATATATATATATATATATGAATTGTAAACAAGTACATCAAATTAATGAAAAGTTCCTATATAAATCACTGAAGTAATAATCATCTTTTCCGTTACTCTATATGACGAGTACTGAAGTCAATCGTATTTATACTAAATAAGTAATGTGATAAACAGGTTTTATACGTTAGTATTCATGTGAATTAATGACTTGATGAGTATGAAACATGTTAATCCTACAGGAAGTCAGTCGCGGCCCGGATAGCTCAGTGGTAACATCTCTGACTGTAAGGTTTGATGATGCCGGGTCGAATCCGTCAGGGAGCATTAGATCCATCAGGATAACAGATACATCTTGCTGATGAGTGTCAAGCAGCATGAAACCTAGGTCCAAACTTTCCTGTTGACTAACTCCAACAACCATCTTAGTATGAAAGATATTAGAGACTATAGATTATCACAAAATAATAGTTTATTAGACAGTTTTTAATATAGATTGGTGAAGTTTATTGTAACAAAGAATATGAATCGAGTACGTAGGATCCTGAATGATTACATTCGAATTAATATTGACGGAATGGGGTTATGGAGAGCTATCCTACAAACTGGATCTGTGTAAACAAGTATGGCTTTATATGGAGTATCGCTAAAGCAAAGGAAATCTATGCGTACAGCTTCCAGCAAATTTTGTTTGATCTGATAAAATAAATTCAAATCCTTTACTACATGCTCATTACCAATCATATGTTGTATTTTTCCTTACTTTGATTAACAACCGTTCATAGGTTCTATTATTATATTTATTGCAGATATCTACGTTACTAAATATACAATCAAAATCATAGACAACCAGTTGAGCACTTAAAAGTACTTTCTATTATTTAGAATTTGATCATACATGGTTGTTTTAATAGAATGAACACTTATGGTCAATTAAATGTTATTTAAGATCTATAAATCTATGAATCGAATGACAGCTTACTCTTAGGGATATATATCATAGCACACCATATTTTTATATTTCAACCCAATAAAAAAGTAAAAATGAAATCACCAAAAGCAAAGCTATTCAACTTTCATATTTATCAAATTAGGGGTACCGGAGATTTTTAAATTTTTGATTGAGATCATGAACCGATTTATTTCAGACCACCATTGAAAACCTGGAAGCACTGGACTGCCGTTTCATCCTATTGTGGGAGTCCTCAGCAGTGCACATCCACGACCTCGCCCCTTGCGAGATTCGAACTCAGGACCTATTGGATTCGCGCGCGAGCACTTAATCAATAGACCACTGAGCCGGCATCCAATGGTGTTAATGTCTAACTTCAACTGATCCATGGAATTTAATTCAGTTTGTCTTTTTGTCACCTATTCTTCTACAATTCAGAAATGACGCTAACCTATTGGTTTTATGTAAAATAAATTTCCAAAATTTTTAGAAACTTACATTACAGAATTTAATAGAAATAACATATTGATGCTAGCTTCAAATTGAAACAAATGTAATAATGCTAATATCCAGGGAATTCTGTGAAACATTTATGATTTTATTGAGATTCTCTTCAGAGAGATAGTTTTCATTACAAACCGATTGATTACGGTTTCATGACTGAATCTATATACAGAGATACGCATGATAAAGTTTTATTTCATGAGTGTTTTGATGAATTTTGATGATTCAGCGAATGCATTTGGAAAAGATTTTATTTAGTATGACACAAGGAAGGGTAAAGAATATACTTATAGCAACTATCCTACAACCAATTTTGATTATAGTTAATTTTGATTAAGCCTTTTTATTAACTTACTTAACAAACAATGTTATTAGAATAGTAACAATGCGCATATTTCTTTGTACCGTTATGATCACTAGATCACATGACAGACTAGCTAAAATGTTTATCGTTTAAACATCACTCGATGATTTATTCTCCTCCCCTATGTATATATGTACTCAAATCCTATTATTAGTCCTTGTTTCGCATTGCTGCACCGTTATGCAATTTGACTATAAATTTGCCTATGTAATGGCTGGCATATACTTATTCGCCTCCTCACTTCAAATTAGCTTGATGTGTTTACAGCTTTGTGATCTACGCTATCCGCTAACAAACTATAATTGCTGCTTCTCATTGCCTTCTGATTTCAAACACTGTTGATATTTATATTATAACAGTTATCGAGGTGATCGAAGCCACTACATACTTTTAGACCTAAAACTTTATAGTTATGGTTGTTTATAAGGATGTGGTGTATTCTTATCACGTGTAAAATAAATAATAAAAAATGGTAATTTTTTATTGTTATATGATATATAGGATCACAGTGTGTTTAAGGAAATCACGTATTAGTATTACACTTTCATAATTTTTGTTCACTTCATTCACTCAAAACGTACCTCTGATTTTTTTAGCTACGTGATAAAATCCGTTTTTAGATTTATATAAACATAAAAACATAAAACAAAGTATTAAAGCAATATGATATACTTTGTAGGTGTCATTACCAAGGTTTGATTTGATAATTTCGAATAAATTGAGCATTGGGTAGATTGTTATAAATAAATAGTATATTTGTAATATCCCAGTGAGTAGAAAAATTAGATTTTCCGACGTTTCGTGGCTTAGTGTAAGTCACTTCTTCAGAGAATAAATAACCAAATTAAAATTAATCCAAGTTTAAATAGTACAATGGAACAATAAGAATATTATGTGATCAATCAAAAACAGGTCTGAACAAACCAATGTCATGTCCCGCTGTTTCGTTGTACTATTTAAACTTGGATTAATTTTAATTTGGTTATTTATTCTCTGAAGAAGTGACTTACACTAAGCCACGAAACGTCGGAAAATCTAATTTTTCTACGTATTGGGATATTACAAATATACTATTTATTAATATGATATACTGTTTAAGTAGAGTCCAATCTTCTCCAAGTCAGTTAACAAAAGAGCCCATTTTACATAATATAAACCATAAAATTAAAAAATATATATATAAGATGATATTTAGTTACTGAGCAGAATTGCAAGTTTTGATTTTTAAAGTTTGACTCAATGGTTTAAAATTGGTATAACTTACTAAAGGAAAAAAAACACCAAGTTCTTAAGTTCAATTTCTTATTCATTCATAAGTCCACATGAATAAATAGTTCAATTTGAATAAAACTCTCTCTTAGTAACAAAAACCTATTAAAATGGGGTTTGTTTTCTTGTAAACTCCTTATTAACACATAATGTGAACAAATAAATTCTAAACATTTCAATTTATTGCAATAAACATTTAACTTCCATTATTCATATGCTTATAATGTAAAATATAAGTAACCTAAGTAATTTATTATAATGCTTGTCTATAGGTATAATATAGATGTAAATTAGTTTTAGTCTTGAATAGACTGATAATTGGCTTGAAAATAAATTTTAAATACATAGATGCTTGAAAAGATACACTTCAATTAATATCAACAATAGTTTAATAAATTTTCTACTTTTGTTTCATTGTGTTGAATTATACTACTGAATTAGTCAAGTATAAATAACTTCATTTAAACAAATTACATAATGGTAAGTGTCTACAAAGAAAAAAAGAGGCCAATTTATTGATTTAACAACAACCAACAACTTTAAAAGAAACAGTTAAATAGTGTATACGTCGTAAACTTTATACTCTATTTACAGCTTTGTCTTATCTGCCAAGTTAATGATTTTTATACAAAGAGATGTTACAGTCAGTGATTATTGTACAGTAGTTTGACTTACTTCTAACTTGAAACTATATTATAATATGATAAAAATAACAGGCTTATTACAATTACTGAGAGATTTGCACTGATTAGCTTTCCTAATAGGATATCATTTTGAATACTATGTAAACAGATACAAGTTAATGATATTTACCTGGCGACAAAATATAAGATAATAATGACAAAAGTGTAAACTATTGAATTTGAATAGTTCCAGAGTTTTGTACGATTAAGAAAAACAACTAAAATCAACATAATTGAAGTCGTATAATGTTTGAACTGCTAGACATCAAACAGTTATCCAACTGTGTTCAAGTGTTTGTTGTATTTTTTCGTTTAAACATGAGTTATTTTATTTTAAAAATATGTTCTCGTTGTAGCAATTAACTTTTAGTGTGTACATATTATTGTAATTATAATCGAGTGATAATATCTGCCCTCAGAATAAGAACAGTGTAATATTGGTCATTCTAGTAATGAAAGAAGAACAATTAAGACTAAAGTGGGCATACTTGAACAGGAGAAATAACTGTCCAGTTGTGTATCGTTAAGTTTACAAGTAGTATACCAATCCATGAATGGTGGTTAACTGAATCAATCGAAGTGCCTCTCTTCGTGTTCATGCTATTCGAGATGCAAATGAAATGCCAGCAATAAAGATGATTTTTTTGCAATACTGACCAATTACTTACACATTCATTCTATACAGTTACACTACTTGCATTTTGTTAAGAATTTTATCATTTAATAATATACATAAGGAGTTTTTCATTTATGATGAAATCATATTAAAAGAGTTTGGTTTCGTCAAGGTCGTTATGATATCCTTTTTTCCTTTGAATGTATCAAACATTCTTTATCTCTTTTTACCATCACATTTAGTTTTCAGAATGACTAACTAACACAAAACTGAATCTATGTTATAAAACATCAGGAATCCGAAGAGAGATATTCTCTCCAGCGTATTCAAAATAAATATCTCTTTGAATAGCTAACTTATTGTGTTTAAAATAAATTATTTTTTACTTGAAATGGAACAAGGTCATTTTCAAAGAAATGTCTTAAATGCTGTCAGAGGAATGAGGGCAGTTATCACTTCACGGTTGCACACACTGTGGAAGAAAAAAGATGTCATAAAACCATAACAGTTATATATAAATTAAATAGACCGTATGTGTACATTATGCGAAACTGTAAATATTATATCTTCAGCGACAATATTGATTACTCTATCAAATATCATAAAGTGATTAATCGACTTATATTAACAATCTATTTACAATCGTTAATAATAAAACTTTTCATTTAATTGTATTTATGAAAGACAAACTATTCAACTTTATACCTTAAAGTGATATCAATTTAGTGAAGGGGAACACAGGTGAGGACAACAGAATTATATTTAGCACATAATTACAGAGTTACTTGGTAAAATAGAAAAACCATACTATAATACTTCATTTGCAAAATGTTCAGTAGTTGTCTCGAACTTCGTTATTCTTGCATTTTCATACTAATTGCTTTCTATTCCCGCTCTTCCTTTCTTGATCTTCCCCATCTTCTGCTGCCAGACATTACATTCCTGACTCACGTTTTATACTACTCATATCAATATAAGTAGCACGCACCACATCAACAGTGTTAATATTTACAAAACAAATTATCAACAAAAAAACCAACTGAATTTTACATTTATAGAAAAGATTTCGCTGGAGATATCAGCTTCATTTTTAATGGTCTCATTGTTCAAACTAATGTTGCCTGCTAGTATAGGGGTCGTGAAGATTGTTAAGTTTTTGATTGAGATCATGAACCGATTGATTTCAGACCACCGTTGGTAACCTGGAAGTACTGGACTGCCGTTTCGTCCTATTGTGGGATTCCTCAGCAGTGCGCATTCACGATCCCGCTCACGGGATTCGAACACAGGGCCTTTAGTCTCGTGCGTGAACGCTTAACTTATTGAACCACTGAGCCAGAATCCAATGTTTTTTTCTTCGTGAAGTTTTTTTCTTTTTTTTAAAATTTAACTCGTTTTATTTGGTACACGAACCGATTTCCATGTAAATTTATGACTAATTGGTAGTTAGTACAGTTTTGCAACACTTATGTTTACATTTATTATTCACTAGAAAAAAATATATAAAAACAGCAAATCAATAGTTTTGGCATTTTTCTAACTAACCGCTTTATAGAGGGAGCGGAAGAGAGGAAGGAGAAGACCAGAGTAGGTGTAGTTTAAAGGATCAAGGAAATAAACGAAACAATAAGAAATAATTGTAACCTGGTTCTTATGTTTAGTGTAAACGTTTTTTGCTTTATCTATTACTTTTTTGTATGTCTGTGTGCAACAATTAAATATTTGGTTTAAAATAAAGTTTTACAGTCAAACCTATCATGGATATATATATATATATATATCTTGTTTTATGATAGCAAGGAGATCATTACGATGTTAGAGCCAAGGTTTGTAATATACATACACATATTATCATAATATAAGAATAGAAATCTTGTCAGCAAAATTGTATGATGTCTTGTTATAACTATATCAAAATACTGTGTAGGTGTCATGAAGTATGTTAGTTTGTCAGTTGAATAGAAAAAGTTCTTTATATTCAATAAATTGTGTATAGCTTTGAGTATAACTGTGTGGTTTCTTAAATAATGAAAAAAAAACCTGAAAATGTAAAATTCACAACAATTACAAAGTTGTTAAAATGAAATTAGATTGATATTTACTTTGAAAGTTTTAAATAACTTCAAAAATAATAGGTATATGTTGAAAGAATACACCAAATGGAATATCTAATCACTCAAATAACGAAATTTTAGATAAGATGAAGTAATAATTGTCAAGACAACATACCTAAATAACACCACTTTGTTAAGTATTACATTTCAGGTTTAATCAGTATATAACAAGCATTATACTCATTAAGAGATTGAATTAATAAGATATATCACTGATCATTTCTGTACTATGATTTATTTGGTGACTAATTTAGATATACATAGAATGAGTAGGGTGATATTTCGATTGTCTCTTCTATTATATTAGGTGAAATGTATCCAGTCCTGATTTCAGGGTTAGTGTAAACAAAACATTGGCAGTAAAATATTGTCAGTGTTTCTATAGAGATTTGTCATATCGATTTAAATTAGTAAGCTTTAGAAAAATGTTATATAAATTTGAGACTGGAAACAGAGAATTTCATGTTTACTTATTTGATAAGAAAGGATTATTGAATGAATAAATAAAATAAAAAAATTCTTTAAAAGTGAACTTTGCTGAAAACTGTAGAGTATATAACGTTGATAATCAGTCATAATGATAAATATTTTACATTAGGAGTAAAGAGATGAATGAATAATGCATCATATTAGAAAACAGGTTAAACTATTGGTTTTCATTCATTAGTGTAGAAAGATTATCAACCTTAATTGAACATGAAAATTATTTTGTTTTGACTCATTTCACAATAATCAGATGCATACCTAATGTTTTCTTTCGAACGAAATAGTTATATCTATCTTAGTGGTAATAAGCCCCTGACACTAAGCTTGTATAAAGATTTTGTTTGAATGGCAAACATTTAAATCAAAAACAAAAAAAAATCGATAGCTGTCAGATGACAGAATTTATAAGTACAAATGAAATAGCATAGTTACTTATTTATAAAATGTGATGTATGTGATTTTATGTCAGTGTCTAAAATTAGTCGGGAAATCAACAGACGTATCTTTGTATATTTAGGTAGATTACTAACCACAGTGTTACTTAGACTCTCTGTTTTATATGAAGATATTGGTTCGAGGATTTTATCCTTAAGATATTGATTGGACAGCAAAACATTTTCTTATGAGATACTTAATGATGAATAATCATCCTAGAAATTTTAATCTAAAAATGTTATACTGTGAATTCATTAGAACTAGTTATTAAATTTCTCATTAAGGAGGTTAGTATCGTATGTGTGTTATTTTGAAAAGGATTAAATCTCATCAATAACGTGTTTTCTGGTCATATAACGGTTATGAAACAACATTACTATGGTACTTTGACACATATGAAATAAATTATTTACGGACTGATGAAAGACAACAAACGAGAGCCTACAATAATCTCAATGACTCACACATAATAAGATATGAAGCTTAACGCTATTGTGAGGGACAGGTAGACATGAATTTATTAGATCATCAAAAACAAACAAGACTGATATGGAAAAGATGCTGCTATTGTTTACTATTAGTACATTGATATCGGACTAAATGTTCATTAAACTTCGAATTATTTGTCTGCTGATTTATCGAATGAGTCAATTTACTGAAAGCTCTTAGATTGGAACGTCACAAATAAACATTATTATTTACAGAGTTGAATAACTGGTTCAATTTTTCATCATAATCATGAAGATATGGAGGTCAGCGTTTCTGACTGCATTATTTTTGAGGTTTTTTAAAGGAACTAGTAATCAATAAAACCTATTGAATATACTGGTAATAGTTTCTATTTATAATGTCATTTTTACTGGAAGTTATAACATACTAATGAGTATAAAACACATTTTAATTGAACAGTTTATTGCTTCATTATGAAAGTTAAGATTACTTAACGAAATAATCCAGGTATAATAGATCTAAACATCTCCATTAGTTAACTAGTAAAATAGGAACAAAAAATTTTGATTGGGTAGCTATCATTTATTCATTAATGAATGTATTTAATATATCAAATAATTCTGAAAGTAGACATATAATTCACTTTTTACCTGTTTAGTGGTCTAAACGTGAAGCTGTTTTCGCGTGATCTAAAGGTGCTGGGTGAGCAATTCTGCGAAGACCTATACTAGAACGAATTATTTGACTAGTGATTCCTGGTTTGAGGTAATTTTCTTACGAAGATCTATCAGTGATGTAAACTAAAAAATTCAGTTATTTTAAACAAAGGAATTTTATCATTTCGGAAATTGTCTAATAATTAAATTATTTAGTACAACTCATTAGACTTTAATCATATGAATTTATGATTGTTACCAAAGGGAATCCACACCACACCAAGCCCTCAAAAAACATGTTGACTACTGCGTTACACCCTCTTGCGTTTGTCAGTAAATGTTTATATATGAGGTAGTTGGGAATTAATACTCACTAAAAGCTCATTACTATCGTCTGTGCTCATGGTCTGATGAATACATATTCAGTAAAAGTTATGGGATTGACTTGAAGACAATATTGTTTCATGGAAGTGTTTTGAGGTTGTAACGTTGCTGAAGTTTCAAACATATAGGAGTTTAATACGGTTTTATATATCCGAAAGCAGTTTGTTCTTATAAGAAATATACTGTAAATGAGGTTATTTTGTAAAAAGGATTTTTATAAACATCAGTGACTATTAGGGAAAAAGAGAGGATTGACAGTGTCCCAGACTAATTTAGGCACACTCTTTGAATATTATATATGTTTTAGGTAATTTTATAATAAGTTATGTCAACATCTATAATTGAACTTATGTTAAGATCTTCACAAAAGAACTTTTATTCGATACTTCATACTAAATTAAGGTCTATTAATTGTAGAAGCCTAAATCTCATTTATTGGTAAAGAATATGCTGAATAAGCGTAAACTGATCTTTAGTTAATTATATTATAAATAGCTTTGATGGTCTACCAGTATGGTTGTGAATATGAAATGATTCCATATAGATTCTATAGAATTGGGGAATTTCTAAATACGCTAACATTATCAATTATCAGACACATAAATGCAAAATGACATTGATTTTATTAGTTTCAACTACTAACTTTTATCTATAATAATGAACCATGGAATGTATGATGAAAACTATTACTTAGCGTGACTTATGTTAATTCATTATGGACTAAATATAGTTGATTTTATTCAAAAGGATAAGATGCTCGTTAATGTATGGAAAAGTATAATGGTTAAAATAGTGATCTTTAATAAGCTATTCTTAATATAGTGTTATTAATTCACAACCATAAAAGAGTAGCACAAATTATAATTTATTATTTAATTACATATCAATTTTTGATTGAGATCATGAACCGATTTATTTCAGACCACCATTGAAAACCTGGAAGCACTAGACGGCCGTTTCGTCCTATTATGGGACCTCTCAGGAACTTCGTGGATTGGTTGAGATTAGACATTAACGCCATTGGATGCCGGTTCAGTGGTCCAGTAGGTTAAGTGTTCGCGCGTGAGACTAAAGGCCCTGGGTTTGAATCTCGCGAGCGGGATCGTGGACGCGCACTGCTGAGGAGTCCCACAATAGAACGAAACGGCCATCAAGTGCTTCCAGGTGTTCAATGGTGGTCTAACATCGATCGGTTCATGATCTCAATCAAAAATTTAACAATCTCCACAACCCCTAAACTGATATATATCAATTATTGGGATAATTTTATTCACCTTTGAATAATTCACTTTTTATAATATTCGGAACTTGATTATTAATTCACTTTGATTATTCATGCAGATTAAAATGAAAACGTTGATTATATTGTCTAATTTTTCTTTTCATAAATGATTCAAAGAATTTCTTTTATTAAAGAAAAGTGTTTAATGTGTAACTTTTTAAGCACATGTATTGAATATTGAATTATCAAAAGTTTACTTCTTTTGTTTAAAACAGTTGTGATAGAAATAAGAAAATTTGAATTTATTGGTGTTATCACAAATTAGAGAGGAGTTTTGTGAACATGATAATAATTTAGTAGTTGAATTCATAAGTCAATTAAAGTTAGACTGATAGGTCATAGGTTTGAACTTTGTGAAAGGGATCGTGGATGCACACTGTTGAGGAGTCATATAGTAGGATGAAACGACCAGTCTAGTTGAATGAATCGTTACAGTCTTATAATCATATTAATCAACGTTTTGTTAGAAACTTTTCATTCAAATTTTCAGGTATGGTACCGTTTAAGTAAATTATTTTAAACGGGTTAGTGGTATTCTTTTTTCAATTACATCAAGGAGGTAAGACTTGTCCATAGTATTTATTGTTAATTGATTACACACTAATCAGTAGTATAAAAAATTCATTTTAGTAAATCAATCATTTAGTTAAATAATTGAAAAAAATCTAACTATTTGCTATTTAGTTAATTTGTTTAGACTAATAAAATGATTTTATTCAGTGAAAAAGAAACGTTGTTTATGACCAATAATGACTTATATTGTTTAAGTACCAATGTTCACTAGAAAATATCTATTTATTTAAACAAATAAACACTGGTATAAGGAGGCACCAAAGAGACATGAACCACATAAATCATTCGGTTTGTGTGAGGGATTGGATACTGCCCAGGTGCCCGTGTAGTGTGAGCTACTTATATCCACACAAGAAGTATATGACGATGGTCAGACATAGAATGTATTTCAGTAGAAGATTGATAATTAAAGAACGGAGGCGGAACGCAATCGGTATGAAAATGCGTGAACAATGAAATCTGAGACAATGGACTGATATTTGCAAAGGAACAGTCAAGTTTGAGACGATGGATTGATATTTCGCAAATTAATTATTTATTATAAGGTTCTCAGATTCTATTGAGATGTTCTGTTATTTGATATCGAATACATTCGAATGTCTCCACTTGTGTTCTTGATTACTACACCCAGACCGAAACAGGTGGATTTCTTAGGGGGCCACACCTCGACCTAAAGGTCTGATCCACAAGACAGTGGAGCGACGTCAGGAGATGTGAACTCATGGAAGCCGGTGACAAACAATAGTTTCAAAATCCATTTGTTCCTTCAGGATTCCGGAGTTCATGTGCACCATTGGTTTGGAATGAGGGCTTTCCAACTCTCCTATGTTGATCCTCCATATCCACCAACTGAGTTGAAGCGCCGAACATTCGATTTTCGTCCTCTCAATTTCGTAAGTAACAGTAATGCCGCGAGAATGCAGTGAATAGGACTTCCCTGTCAGTGGTTGTTTGCAAGTGATTATTTGAGTGCATTTCGAGAGGGAGAGCTGACCCTCGCTACTCTCGGCCGAACTAGGGCATTTACTATATATACATATATATGCTCCCATTGTTCAGCAGATATCAAATACAATTTATTACATCATAACTATTGCTAACGTTATTAAATCAGATGATTAGATTTTGTCATGGATAAATAATTTTTTTATTCTTTTTTTTGTTTTTATAAACTAGAAAAAACACTTCTATGAATAAATACTGACAAATAAATTTGTCTATTTTTAATGATGTAATAAATAATTAAATAAACAATCACAATGTTTTTCTGTAGTTGTCTCAATTTCTGTCTATAAATGAAAGTTGTTGGTGGTGTTGTTGTTATGGCAATAATGATAATAGTAATAATAATAATAATAGTAATTATGATAATAATTTTTCATATTGGACATATTTATAATTACTGTAAACATATGTTGTTTTGATAGTAGAATTCCCATTCAATGTTTAAGGCTAAATAATAATAATAAATTATATAAATGATTGAATAAACTCATATCTAAATAATAGTTAACAGTAGTGATTATCACCATTGATCTTATTTTGATAATAATAATAATATTATTATTATTATAAGATTCCTTACATTAATAATACGTAAATATGTTTATATTTATATTAAAAATACACTCATTGTATAATGTATTGTGTTACCAATTTATTATGTTACTATGACAATTGTAACATTACAAACTACATTTTAGTAGTTATAAATATATTTGAAGATATTTATGTTGAAAAGATCCAGAGTATTTTTTTGAGAAAAGAAAGCTTAGAGGAGCGCTGAAAATGGTTGGAAATATTTGATACAATCAGCAGTGAATAGATCTTTCTCAGAAACATCTAGAAAGTGACATATCGCATTTTTGGATGATTATCTATCCTGCTATTATGTTTAGTAGATTTCCAGAGCTTTTCAGAAGCTCGAGGCTATCTAAAATGTCATAAATACCTTCGAATTTCTGTACAAAAACTAACTTTAGAGTAAAGGTTTTTTTTTCTTCACATTTCGTGTTTTTTCTCTTATGTTCAAGTTGTCGTGTAGATTTAACTTGGGGTTATTAGAAGAGCTTAGAAAACTGATTCAAGCGTTCAGTTAGATTATTTATCAGTTTATAAGTAGGCTGTGATAGTAGCTAAAAAACTCACAAATAATCAATAACATTGAGTGACTGCTTATTTCAGTGAGTAATTTCTTTCATATTCTATCAGTCTATATTCCGTATTATGGACATTTCTAGACAACTTATTTTATTGTTAATGTTATAGCTGAAGAAAGTTCGATAAACACCAGCTTATATGAACAGTTATTTAATGAATTAGCCATATGTTAATGCATTGTTTAACTTTATGATGAAATTAATATGAATAAATCTAAACGTTCAACAGTGATTTTTCATTGTTAAACTGTGTAGAAATACATTTTAAATAAAGAAAAAACCACAGGAAAATATCTTTGGTTCAGTTATCTGCATAACTGCAATTCAAGCATGGTAAAAAAGTCTATTTTGCCGATAGCGTTTACAGGCAAAGAAATAATATATAATGGTATTATACTTTAGGTTTAGTAATACATATAGGTATCATAGTTTTCCTTAATTAGGATACTGTGTTTTTTGAAATGCGTACAGTTAAGATTTAGTTATCAGACAGTTGTAACAGTTTCTAATCAACCGTAAACTATGTAACAATATGTTATAATTCAACTTTCAAATTGTAATTGATAAAACATTTAAACAGTATGCTGATTTGTGTAGTATTTTCATAGTTCAACTCACGAGTTGATCTAAGCTAGAGCGCCACTGAAAACCTGGAATCAGCGGACGACTGTTTCACCCTAGTATGGGTTGCACAAAACCATGGATCGGTTGAAGTTAGACATCAAGACTAGCTCAGCGGGCCGGAGGTTGGGCGCCCCGGGTTCGAGTCCTGTGTGCGGGGTCGTGAATGCTCACTGTTTAAGAGTCCCACGCTAGGACGCCTAACCTACGGACCTCTGAGCTGGCACTCAGAGGTGTTAATGTCCAACTTCAGTCGATCCATGATCTTGTGCAACCTATACTAGGACGAAACGGACATCTGGTGCTTCCAGGTTTTGAATGGTGGTCCAACATAGACCGATACGTGTGTTCAACCGTGAAAATAATTAAAGAACGAGTCTATATGAGAAAGTGCGAGGTGATTTGTAACCCAGTTAATAATTGGTTGATAGCCTATCTACATCGTATTATAACTTTACATGCTGAATTGTCTCACTAGAAAGTTTAAAATATATTGTTTCTTGGCTGTTTTTAACTAAGGCACATAACCATAACTAGGAAGTGAAGAATCTACTAGTAAATAGTGAGTTTGTTATATTTTCTATAATGTATTCATTTAGTTCGCGTATCAATCAGCATAGGAGTAGGTTGAATGAAACGTAGGGTCTGATATCAGCTTATGAACTTATTAACATTAGGTTTTAGCGATTATAATTTGTGTAGACTACTTGATCATAATCATGACCAATCGTTTAACAAATGTATACACATATATCTATTTCTTAAATTACTCAAAGATTAAAGATTTATAGTTGGTTGTTTAGATTTTAAATTTTTGCTTTATTTTAAACAATACAACTCCCTAATAGTTCGTCATTGTTATACTGTCATAGTATAATCTTATAAGAATTAAGTGTGCTGATTAAATATGACAAACTATGAGATGGCGGAGAAAATTTGTAGCTCAGGTGGATGGCTTTGATGGAGTTTTGTTCTCTGGGCTGGATGGTTTGGTCGTGGAGCTTTCATCAATCTTCTGAACGACATCATCAGCAGAAACTTCAGATAGAAGTCTACCATCCAGCTCAGAAAACAAAACTCCATCAAAATGATAAACTATCCTTGATCACAATGGATTGCACAGTCATAGTGTATAAAACACTAAGAATTAGTTAGTATGGTGACAGATTAATGATAGTTTTGATTAATTTCAACTAACTTTTCATAAATTACAAAAAAACCTGTTTATTTTATCTTTTATTCATTAGTACAAAGGCGTTAATTACTCAAGCTATTCTGAACAATGACTTTATGAAGCATTTAGATAAAAGGCAAATATCTAAAATTGTGGATTCAATGTGTCCTTTGGGCTGTGCTAGATTGTCGTGGATTATACAAGAAGGTGAAGTTGGTTCGGTTGTTTATGTTTTAGAAGGTAAGATGAATAATTATATCATTTATATAAAATTGATTGATCACTGAAATGTAGTGATTATTGTCATATTTTTGACTAGTTCTCTAGTACTGATCAAAGTCTGTTGATTAATTTGCAGTGTAACTATAAGATTTAGGTTTATATTTTCCTGTTGAAAACCTGAAACTATTTAAGATATAATTTGATGCTTGCTTTGTACTATTTTTAATAAACCTTATCGCTTAATTGCATTACATTACCTATAAATCAATTAATTAAATTGTATTAAATTAATCATGGGATTTTAGATATTATCTATTTGAAGGGATTAAATATAAACTTGTCTAGGTAGCCAATTTTTGAATCGATAACTTGGTTTTTCTGAAGAGGTTTATTAAAATTTATTAAAGTAAAGAAGTAAACAATCACAGGTTAAAGGTCAACAATAACCACTCAAGATTGAGGTCTACAGGACAAGCTATGAGGCATATGTGGAGACAATTGAACACTTCACTTCTACCTGGAGTTTTTGTTGATGATGTCATTCAGAATAACGATGAAAGCTCCACGACCATCCAGCTCAGAGAACAAAACTCCGTCAAAATCATCCACCTGCGCCACAGATCTCCACCCTCTTTATTAAAATTTATTACACATGACCTTTTTTACTAGAAGGTAGTGGAACTTTTTTTGATACGTTTATCATCGATCCAGTGCTAAGATAAGATCAGGCATGGTATTCAACAAATAAATTACTTTGTTTTTGTTATTTACAATTTATGCATTTTGATTATTGTAATAGACAGTTATGGATAAATTAAGCATGATGTTTGTTAACATTGCTAAACTATTTGTGATTAGATTCATCAATTTCAAGGCAATTGATTTAGTTAATCAGTCTTAACTAATAATTAATGTAAAGTAAATCTAAGTATAGAAATGAATGCACCATAAAACGTCTTTCTTGTCATGTTTCCACATGAAACAAAGCTTCAGCTTCACTTTATTTACTCTCTTCCTGGAGCTAAGTCATAAGACTTTATTTACATATAATGAACTATTGATAAGTTAATGGTAATTACTGACATTCCATTTATCCAAATCTACCCACTAAATGTATATTTAAAATGATATATATTTCCTTGCATATTTGAATATTGTCTTGATTAGTAATAGGCTAGTGTTTGGTGTATAAGTAAATCTTCATAGACGGTCAAGCATCCCTCTTTGTATTAAGTCATAACAGTCTTGTTCCGCTGAGTAAGTATCGAATAGAAGTTTACTCCATAGTTGTGATAAACATCTAGACCAGAAATAATATCAGCATTTTGGCAAGATATTAGGTTTTGCTACCAATATATTTGTACGATCGATGAGATTTATAGTTTCGTAAAACATCTCATACTTAACATGTTACCTGCTTTACTAGTATACCTGTTTATATAGGTATTCACATGAAGTAACTAAATAAAATAATCATAGATGTCTCAATCAAATATAGGGCTGTTGAACTGCCGGCTTTATAGACTTTTAATCTTAGCATTTCATTGAACTGCATTTATTTTTCAAAGTTGTTTAAAACACTATTCAGCATGACTATGTATTTTGATGTCGCATTTCTTTTTACAGACCTAATAATGATATTAATACGATTTAGGTCATTAGATTATTCTTGCATGTTACTTAAATGAATTTTGTCAGTGTGTTTACAATACTAAGTCTATTTTCCATAAGATGGATCTGGGACATAAATATTATAATCAAGTATCTAATGTATTGTTTTGAAGATTTGGGAAGATAAGACAATTTCAGTCTTTTAAACTAGTGTTATTTTCTATATATTATATTCTGTGGGAATGTTTAGCGAACAGCAATCCCTTATGTCGAATGAAAAGCAGAAGTGTAATGAATGTAAGTGCTTGAAATGAAATATCATACAAATATCACACTTGAATACGAAAGAATCACTGCCTAACTGAACAAAAAATGGCTAAAATGTTTGAGTTTGACACAAACTTGATGAAAGTTGTGGATAGCCTTTGCTTAAATTAACATATGTTGCGTTACGTGTATGTTAGATTTCTATGTAAAAAAATAAATAACAGAAGGGGGCTTTGTAGAGATTTTAGTAATTTAATAGTTGAATTTATGAGTCAATTAAAGCTAGGTCACCGTGGGAAACTCGGAAGCACTGGACGTCCGTTTCGTCCTGGCATGAAAGTCCTCAGCAATGCGAATCCCCAATCCAGCCCGCGGGATTCGAGACCAGAACCTGTCAGTTTCGCTCAACCTTTAAACTACTCAGCCGGCATCCATAGGTATTAATGTTCAACTCCAAACAATCCACGAAATTGAGCGACACATCCACCATTGTCTTCAGTGAGTTACTATCTTACAACAAACTTGGTTGAACTCCACTGGTCACTGCTTCTCTCTAGAACTCCAAGAAATACCTCTTGAAGCCAGTCACTAGTGAGCACAAGATGATTATCATCAGAAGTGGGTTTTGTGGAGATTTTAGCAATTTCATAGTAGAATTCACGAGTCAGTTAAAAGTAGATCACCATGAGAAACCTAGAAGCACTAGACGACCACTTCATCTCAGTATAGGACTCCCCAGCAGTGCGTATCCTCGAATTCTATTATTAAATAAATAACAAACTGAAAAATAAATAGTTCATCAATATGCTGCTTTTTTTAGAATACAGAAAATAATATCATACACATTATTAATTAGTGAATTTTTAATGTGCATGAAAATCTGTCATAAGAATTTAAATTAAGCTCCAGTTTTAATTAACTAATGCTCTAAAAGCATCTTGTATATATACTCTGGGAAAACCCGACATAAACCAATAATAATAATAATAATAATAATAGGATTTAACAAAATGAAAAGAAAAAAAAGAAGAACAGAAACACACATAATTCATTGCATTATCTTCTTTAATAAGAACAAACAACTAAACAAACAAGAAATATCATACAATATAAACACATTAGTATATAAAAACTGTTTGTTCCCATGTTATCACCCAAATGGCTGGAAAACTAATGCGTAAATAAAAACTCATATTGACAAGTTAAAATAGGATGTCAGAAATACAATTTTTTCTCTTTTATTCATTAGGATATAACAAAATATACATTTATTATTATTATTATTAACTCGTTTACTCAATGCTTAATTTATGTGAAATTATCATGTCTAACTTTGGAATTGATACCTATTTAAATTCATTATTATAATTTTTGCTTTGACAGATTTTAACCGTTTCATTGGAATTTCTCTATTTTACTTTCCATTACATTAGATTAATATAATTTCAGTAGTTGAAATCATGAGTCAGTTAAAGCTAGACCATCATGGAAAACCTGGGAGCACTGGACGGCTGTTTCGTCCTAATATGGGACTCCTTAGCAGGACGTATTCACGATCCCACCCCCCTCCGCGGGATTCGAACCCAGAACCTATCAATCTCGCACTAGCGCTTAACCATTAGACCACTGAGCCGCCATCCAACAGTGTCAATGTTTAACTTCAAACAATCCGCAAAAATGCGCCACCGTACACCATTGTCTTCAGTGAGTTGATATCTCACAACAGAACATATTGAACTCCATACTAAAACGAAACGACCGTCCAGTGCTTCCAGGTTTTCCATTGTTGTCTAGCTTTAATTGACTCATGATTTAAACTATCGAAATTTCTGAAATCTCCACAAAACCCCTTCTGATAATAATATAATTCATTACAGTGATCAAGTTTCTCTTCATTAATTGACTTCACATTATTTTATAATTATTTCGTTAACATTATTGTGTCATTAAATAATTTCGGGGAGGGGAGAATTTGTTTTTTCTTCTCATCTATTGATTAACGAAATAGTTGCCTAAAGGTAAAGAAACTTAGATTTTAGTCAGTTAAAGAAAATAAAACTTATAATTGAGTTTTATTGATTGAAATAATATATACTTTTTGGTTTTATTTAATTATGTCAAAAGGAAAGATAATAGCTGTTTAAACAACTTGGTAATTTATCACTTGTTAGAAATCATAACCTTCTGTTCACTTAATACAACTTAATAATTCTTATAATCTTTTCAAAGAAATAAAGGATTAAATAAAGAGCGAACATTTTAGTCTTCAAGGAGTATATCTTCATACGTAAATGTAATATCAATGGTTATGATCATGAGTCAGTTGAAGCTAGACCACCATGGAAAACCTGGAAGCACTGCACGGCCGTTTCGTCCTGGATTCGAATCTCGCAGGGGCGAGGTCGTGGATGCGCACTGCTGATGAGTCCCATACTAGGACGAAACGGCCATCCAGTGCTCCCAGGTTTTCCATGGTGATCTAGCTTCAACTGACTCATGATCTTAACCATTGAAATTACTATAATGTCCACAAAACCCATCTGGTAAATGTAATAATTTTCCATGGTAAACGTTAATGAATTTATAAATAAAACAAGAAAACACCAATATTTGTATAAAAAGTACTCATTGTATACTTTTGATTGCATTATTCTAACCGATATATTCAATGTACCTAACAACTTTGCATTATTTCCAATTATTTTTAATATTACAATTAAAAAACATGTGTAGTCATAAGAACTAGCATAGATTGAAACTATGTCTTTAATGCGTTTGAATCTATTCTTTACTAATCTTAATTTGGAGTTCATCTTAATTTCGCACATGTTATATTATTTTTCTAAAGCTGTATCTTAAATAATCATAATAAACTTTGATCATTCTAACCACTTTTTGATTGCTAAGTAAAGACAAGTCTTATGCTACTCTTAGATGTTAAGAGGGCAAATTACTTAGTCATTAATGAAAAAGTAAGGGTTTATCTTAGATGTTAAACTTTTCGATCAAATCATTATTTGACTTTAGTCTTAATCCAGATGAGAGACTATACAACCAACCTAGTTTGTTTATGCTTTAATTCCTTTTACTGATTTGTCAAAACACTGAAGTCAGTAAGAAGGAAACTATCAGTCTTTATCTTGTAGATACTTTAGAAGAACGTATCCAAAATGTTAGGAAACTTAGTTCTTAATGTAACTCACTCATAGTTACATCTCGAGATCTTCATTATGAGATTTTCAGAAATCAACTTATCATCTGTAGGACTGACTTGTTTATACTCATTGATTACTGACCACTTAATATTGTTAAGTTTAGTTGTTTCTAGAGATCATGATCTCAAAGGTCATTATTGAGATTTTCGTTACATCTGTCGCATATCTTGAGATATAAAGTAATAGATGAGTTGAATTAAAAGAAGTATTAAATAAAACATTTTTTTGTACTTTCCATGGAAATTATATTCATTTTTTTATCATGCACTTATCCAACAATATAATGCCATCTGTTTTCCATATTTGCTAGATGGTTACGTTGAAGTACAAAAATCTGGTGAACGTCTACGTGAGATGGGTCCAGGTACAGTTTTTGGTGAATTGGCTATTCTGTACAACTGTACAAGAACAGCTAGTGTGAGAGGTAATTAAAAATATATGCTCTTTAAACATTGATCATTAAATTTCCATCATGTTTGGAGTAGTCAGTAATAAGAATTGTAATAAAAATAAAACATATTATAAATAATTTAGATGCATAATTATCGATTAAAGAACGAAAACTTTGACTGTAACGTAGTGGTCTTTTATATTATTGTTCAGAGTAATAAAACGTTACCTGAATGGCTAATTAAAAATGAATACAACTAAAATACATATGATGATGTATAGATGCAACATGCTTGTACTCAATAAAACGTTTGTAATTCATGACTGACTTGAATTTAGCTTTAGTTATCTGTACAAAATAAAACACACTTGGATAAGTTAGTAGGCTAATATTTATAACTAGTCAAATAAAGCTAATCAATACCAGAATTTATTTGTCATCATATTTGCAAGGCTGGGAAATAATTAACCCAGAGCTTGGGTACAGAAATGTGTATACAACATGAAATGATACACTACGAGTAAAGAATATATTGTACTACTATTTGATCATCAAAGATGCTTGAAAAATGCAAAGGAAAATGTAAATTGAAATAATACTATAATAATAGATGACAAATTATTAAAGAATATATTTAGCAAATAAGTTGTTGTGATAGGCTTAATTAATTTATTGTTTTTAAACGATCGTTTACGGAGTAGTTTTACAAAAGAACAAAGGAATTTATTGTAAAAATAGGATTTATCTTGTTTCCAATTAAATATTTTGAATTGAAGGTATTTCATTCTGTTTAAATATTCACAATGTCAAGTCGTAGGAGGAGATGAAGCGAAGTTATCAACACCTTAAGATTTTATTTTGTTCCAATGAGAAATTTACAAAGGAAAGAAAGTTTTGAAAAACAGGAAATACGGTGAATGTTTTCATCAGTTAGTTATTTCAACCGGGAAAATATTGAAAACTAAAAGATACTTATAAATTATTTGGTTTTAGAATAACAGTGGCTCTAGAAGGGATAGCATTCAGTATCTTCTAGTTCGAAATTTACACAAGATCTCTTATCCAATCGATCCTATAATGTTTGAAAGTATTTGAATTATTGTATGAACTAGGAATCCCAGAATTAACGCAATCGAATCAAGAAGTACTAGACAAGCACGAACGAATGTATTGTATTTAGAATTCGAAATCAAGTATTCAACAAGTACTAAGGTATCATTAGTTCATTCAAACACTACAGTCCTTATCTATCGGTCTATATAATAACGTAGCACTAACGTAGTTGGTCGGAAGAAGCTATGTTTGATCTCTTAGATAGATTTGAGTGTAGACTGTTGAGACGTTCTAATCAGCGTTTTAGGATACTTAGATTCTCCTAGTTCATAATAACATAGCAGAAAACCCGTTCAACTAAAAATTATTGATATCTATTTGAGCGCATTTTTTAGAACTATAATGGTCATAAAATTATTTTTTTCTTGTCATTAAGTTCTAATTTACATTTAATTATTTATAGCGATAACCGATTGTAAATTATGGGCAATAGATCGTCCATGTTTTCAATCAATTATGATGTTTACAGGAATACAAAAACAAACAGAATATGTGAAATTCCTAAAAAGGTAATTCATACACATGCATAATTTATGGTATCCTTTGTATTTAAACATATAATAAGTATGCAAGTATTATTTTTGATGACGATAATAATGAAAATAGATTCATTAACAAACTTGTTACCAAGAATTAATCTTAATTTAATCCTACTTTATAACCGTATGAATTGAAATTGTGACAGTAATTTCACTTCATAATGTTAAATACTCAATCAAATCACTTAATAATTTGCATGGAACTTAGTTAATATGTTTAACTAGATTCAACTGATAAAGTTTTAAGAACTTACAATTCACTTTTTCAGCTTCAACCGTTCTATCAAAATCAGTCTGCCAAACATATGGCCTATTAATTATTTATTTATTCATTTATTTTATTTGAACATATAAATATTGGTACAAAGAAGCACCGAATACATATGCGCCACACAAGTCACTTGATTTTTGTGAGGGATGGTATACTGCTCGGGTGCCCAAACCGAAGAAAGTAGTTTTCTTATGGGACCACACCCGAAGTCTTTGGCCTAAAGGTCTAACCCACAGGTCAGTGGAGTAATGTCAGGAGATACAGTCCCACGGTAGCCGGTGACAAACAATAGGTTCATACGCCAATTGTTTCCTTAGGATTCTGGAGCCCATGTGCACCATTAGTTTGAAATAAAGGTTTTCCAACTCCCCTATGTGGATCTTTCATATCCACCAACTTGGTGAAAGCGCCGGACATTCGATTTTCGTCCTCTCAATTTGGTAAATAACAATAAAGCCGCGAGAATGCAGTGAGTAGGACTTCCCTGTCAGTGGTTACTAAATAGCTATTTTGCCATAGTGTTATTTATTAATAAATTAAAGTGATTGTAAAATGATATTGCTACTGATTATCTCTTATTATTGCCGAAAATTATTGGAAAAAAATTGAATTACAAAAAGAGTCTGTGTTCTTTCTTTCTGAATGATCTGATATCACAATATAATTCGTCAAGTAATGTAATGACTGATTTGTTGTCATACAAACTTGGGAATATATTTCAATATGATTTGATTTATAATTAATGAGTATTATGTTTATTTCCAAGGTATTTTAGGTATTCTACAGTTTTATACTTTAAAACCTAATCAACCATTTATATTTTATATTCTGATATCTACCAAACATCATACTATAGAATATTTTACACCCTGTCATAAAATGAATGAAGCATAAATCTTTACATATTATATAATTAGTTTTGTTAATGTCTATCAATCTTTTTGTACGAATGGATATATTACTTAAATTTTATATAAATGATTAAAAATCTATCTTACTCATGAAACTTACTTACTTACGCCCGTTACTCCTAATGGAGCATGGGCCCCCGACCATCATTCTCCAACCCACTCTGTCCTGGGCCTTCCTTTCTAGTTCTATCCAATTGTTGTTCATTCTTCTCATGTCTATCTCCATTTCCCGGCGTAATGTGTTCTTTGGTCTTCCTCTTTTCCTTTGGCCTTGAGGATTCCATGTGAGGGCTTGTCTTGTGACGCAGTTGGGTGCTTTCCTCAATGTCGTCCTATCCTATCTTCTTCCTAATTCCTTCCTCTGCTGGGATCTGGTTTGTTCTTCCCCACAGTTGGTTGTTGCTAATAGTGTCTGGCCAACGGATCCGAATTATTTTGCGTAGACAACTGTTAATAAACACCTTTATTGTCTGGATGATGGCTTTCGTAGTTCTCTAAGTTTCCGCCCCATACAGTAGAACTGTCTTGACATTTGTATTGAAAGTCCTGACCTTGGTGTTGATTGACAGTTGTTTTGAGTTCCAGATGTTCTTCAGTTGTAAATATGCTGCTCTTGCTTTGCCGATCCACGCTTTCACATCTGTATCAGATCCACCATGTTCATCAATGATGCTGTCCAAATTTACTCATGAAAAGTCACTGCTAAACTACAGAAAAAAAGAAACAGAATTGATATACCTTAAAGAGAGCAAGAACAAAAATTGGTGCAGTAGTGTAGGTGAAACAAGATATCGTTTTGCAATATCGACTAGTTTACATTTAAACCAGCCTTTCTTTTCTTCACTAACTGGGTGCAGCTCTTTAATTTGACCAAGTAAATTCTCAAATTGAGTTTCTGTGTCGATTCTGTCGGCATGTGTTTTGGGGATATGAAATTTAAATCCAAGTGACAAGGCTTGATATAATTGATATAATTCAAAAGGTGTGAATTTATTTTGAAAATGAATTTTACAGATCCATAGAAATCAGTTTTTACACAAGTAATTAAATACTTGATTTTGAATTTCATTCTGAATTTCATTGAACTGATCATCAACCTACAATAAAACCTTTTACTTGGTACATCAAAATGTGATGCATATTAGACCAGCAGTATTTTACTCATGCGTACGGTTTTAGTTTCTCGAATTAGGTTTGATACGTAAAGTGTTAATAATGCTCTCAGTGGATTAGTAGCGAGAGATGCATTGATTTTATTTGTATTGTATCATTTGTTTGGGAATAATCTGATTGATTTCGGCTTTATCATGTGAATTGAGTACAAACTCTGACATGTTTCTTTCGAATTCAACTAAAATTGGCTTTAAAGTGAGATTATTAAGATGATCAGATAAACAGTACTTCCGTCGTGTATGCTACTTATGTTGAATGTAACATCAATCGGAAGTGGAATGACTACGTGAGTTCTCTTTCACTACACTTCTAGTACTTCTAGTTTTACTGAGTTTAAAATGTTTAAGAATAATTGTTGATCTGATCAGTTCTATCGATTATAAGTATTTCCAACTTAATTTCAAATGTATTTTTATTACCCTGAACTACGTCATTTGTGTCATTTTCCTTGATGTGTTTGTAAAATAGGACAGACGTAGTTTTAAATTCAAGAAAATATGTAATGCAGTATATATAAAATTATCATAATCGTTTAAAATTTCATCTATAAAATTTAGACTCAAATTGGCCACATATACGCCTCTATAATGAGATAAGTTTTTATAAATTATAATTTTATCACTGTACTTTTAGTGTCCCAACATTTAAAGATCTAAATTTAGAAGTTCTTGGAAAAGTTGCTGTTGTACTTGGATCAGAACATTATGAACCTGATGAATATGTCATTAGAGAAGGAGAACGTGGAAACACATTTTACATTATAACAGGTGGAAAAGTAAGTAAATGATTTTATATTGATATTAATATATCGCTTACAAAGTAATCTTGCAAAATGTGATACACTCAATATGCTTTATTGTGAACATATTTAAGTCGATAGCTTTCAGGCAAAATGAGAATTTAGCATGCTCATAGAAAATTATTTTGTTTTAGGACCTATGAAACAAACGACGTTTCATCTATAAATATGTTTTGTAGAAAACATAGTTTGATAAGTAATCAGATAAAATTCCTGCAAAAGTGTATAAAAGAACTGTAGTTTTCATTGATAAGGATTTTAATCGTATATCAAATTGTTGATCAAACCAAATAAAACGTTTGAAATGGAAAAATATTCACGAAAAACTGTGTAAATAAAAGTAATTTACATGTATGAAACCCTTAATTTTTCATAAATAACAAATTGTCTTCAGAAGATGTATTCTTTCGAGAAAATTCAGCTTCAAAACTGTTGTCACTTGAAAATGCAGTTGGACGTTATTTGATTAGCAACGTTATGCATCTTCAAACTTAGGTTACACTGGACCTATAACTTAAATGTAGTTTAAAAAAATATGATATTTCTAAACTAGTGGATAGGGATTCTGTATTAATCCTCAGAGAATTATCACCATGATCCTCGTATTTCGCTATGAAACCTTTCCGTTTGAACAGACTGTTTTTACGGTAGAATATCATGAATTAACTGAAAATGTGGACAACTGAATAGTAACTCACTTATCTGAAGGTAACATACTCTACATGAGTGGCTAATATCCTGAAATCAGTATCAGGTACTGAATATAACAAGTCTTATAATTCGGCTAACAGTGCTTCGTGCATGATTAATTTTGATAAAATTCAGTTCAAGTAATACATGACATAACTGACTGTTAGCCTGAGTCAACTTGTGATATTTAAGCTACCTGATTGGAGTCGCGGTTGTTAGTTTGAAAGGCATCTCAGATACACTTATTATTCATCTTCCTCTCGATCTTTTGTTTTGCTTCTCTTCCAAACTTTTCATTTCGAGAATTTGTTAAGTCTTTTATCAACACAATAATTTATTTTACGCTGTTTTTACTTATGAGGTTGATTGTATTCTAGTACTTGATTTACGTATGCAAAATGTTTTTAAAGTTTTCATGTTTCATTCACATTTGTGAGAAAAAATGTAACACCGTTGAATTACGACTCAGTGGTCTAGAGCTTAAGCGTTCGCGTGCGGGACTGAAGGTCCTGTGTTCGAATCTCGCGAGCGAGATCGTGGATGAGAACTGCTAAGCAGTTCCACAATAGGACGAAACGGCTCTCCAGGGCTTCCAGATTTCAATGGTTGTCTAGCATCAATCGGTTCTTGATGTCAATCAAAAAATGTAAAACTGTTTCGTAAAAAATTATATTCAACTCATATAAACGGTTTTAAGGAGCACAGTTATGTTTACTCATCAGCTAATCTTCCCAGTAAACTAAACGACAGTCATTTCATAGGATGATACTAGTATATCAAATATGTCTAATTATAGCATGAAGACATTAATAAAGTTTATTGACAAAATTTTGCACTGAACAATCTATTTGATAAATTGGGAGATTTGATTTTTTTTTTCTCATGGATAAATAGTTCGAGCGGCTGCTTGGTGGTCTAGATATTGAACTTGTGATAACTGAATCACAGATTTGATTTCTGCTCACTTCTGTTCGGGTCACCACATTGACACATCAGCTATCAAACAAAATGTTATGATGAAAGTCAGAGGTACTCTTTGTAAATGGTTATTTAGATTATGCATAGGGTAACTTGGTTTATTTCAAAGTTTAGCAGTAAGACTTTGTTTCAGATGATTCTATAATATCTGAAAATCGAAAGTTCTATTTAATGTTTAGTCATTCAGCTTTATTATGATCTCTTGATTTTCTCAAAAATGTTGTATAAGAGAATAGATGTGGGTGGTTTCATTCTAAGATGATACGTTTAATTCATAGACCCATGGCTTTAAGTGAATATCCGGATGTTATCTGTTTGTGATGAAAAATACATTTAATTGTGGAAGGATGTGCAGAGAAATATACCAATAATTATCATGTTAAGTCTAATGGTGGCCATGGACTTTAAATGTACACTCCCTATTGGTCGATATTTATTTCATTTGTTAAATATTGTAAAAATGTTGTTTTCTATTTTATGGTACGATGTGGTCTGGTTGATTGGTATATAAATAGAGTATGTCTGAAATATAATGATTCATATCTCAGATGCTGTGACTTGCGTTCTAGACTCAGCTGGCTGGGACAGACAGCGAAGCAGTGCCAATCGGGACTCTATGTCGTTCATTACGTGTTTATGTATCACTGAATCGATCGATAATACGCTGCGCACCTAATCTGCAGTCACACGTTACAACAAATTGAAAAACTTGACGTAATATACATGTGTATATATCATCAAAACACTCAATATTTAGCAACGTAAAAGTTGAGCTTATGATGAGTTGATCATCAAAAAATGATTTCATGTCAGTTGTATATTGAAGGCAGAAGTACTCAACACTTCGTTCATTTACTCTTATAATTTAACTCATTTTAGTGTGAAGCCGGCAAATCGCTCTTTAAAAAATAATGTAGTGGAATAGCATACGTTTCATATTTTAACCTAGATTTACAATTACTTCAATCTCTGACTAAGTTTTGAAAATACTAATGTAGTTAAAACAATTTTCTTCTGACATTGAAGTGTCACTTAATGCCAATATTTAATTTTAGCTCAAAGATAATGAAATATGATTTGTAAGATCTCAATCAGTTGCATTTCGATTAGTCTGTTCATTCAGATTCAAATAAACATATGTGTACATTTCTGAAAATTAAAACACAGGTATTGTTAAAGTAAAGTAGTTACATATTACTAAAGTTTAGTAAAATACAAAAAAAATATGCAAGAGATATGCTTTAGTGGCCCTTAATATGACCCCAATTAGATCGTATGAATGATTGCCGTCGAAATATATATCCTGGCTATCCTCATATATCTTTATCGACTAAACTGGCGTTAGTGAATAGCGAAATTAAATGAGTCAAATACGAGGATGGATTTTCGAATACATATAATTTGTACAATCATTGATCTGGACAGACAATCAGAAGGACAAAGCGAAGAAAGTGAAGAAGAGAGAGCGAAGCGATACAAAACGACGCGCAGTGGAGAAGACATGTAAGCCAACTCCATTAAATCAAGTGTTAATCGATATTTATAGTCACACAGAAATAACTACAGACATGCGATGAGTAGGATAAGATGAACACACATATACGCTCATTTAAAGCAGTCAAGATTGATAAGTGAATAATTGACGATGTCAAATCATAACTCACGTAGAATGGATAAATTGGTGTGTCCAGAAGCTAAAATAAATGATATGGTCTTAACATGGCAACCGACACTACAATACAATACATTTAATAGTTGAGCATTATTCAATCTGTAAATAGTTGGCCAAAGAGTATTTAAACTTTAGTAAGCAATGAAAAACTATACTAATTATCATGTTCATGTAGATTAGTATTCCGATTCATAACATGTGATGTAGATAATTAATTTGTCTGAATCTAATCTCTGGAGGAAATATGAAAAGAAAGAATTAAATTTTTTTTATAAGAGTAACAATTCTATTTATGTACTGAATCAAGATTATTTTACGATAGATTTCAATTTTAGTTCAGTAGTACCTACAAATTTGCTCGGAATTTTCAATAAACTTAGTTTTTAACATGAATTTTCAGGTATAACCTAAATTTTGTAAAATTCAAAGAATCACGTCAACCATTTACATGCTAAGGATCTACTAATAGTGGATATTTCATTTATTGATTCCTATCTAGAATAAATTAATTTCTTAGTTTCACTGTAAAGCTTGCTGTTCAATACTGACTATTATTATTGTCCTTATCATAGAATGGTGAATAACTGAATGATTACTTTCTAGGTAAAAGTGACAAAAAACCGTGGCAATGAATTCAATGAACAATTTATTCGTTATATGACACGTGGTGATTGGTTCGGAGAAAAAGCTTTAACTGAGTAAGTTCCTGGTAAATAATTAATATGATTATAATGAATCCATTTTTCAGTTATGTGTCAATGAGTAGAAAATTATATTTCTGACGTTTCGTAGTCTATTGTGGGCCACTTCATTAGAGTAAAAATATAACCGAAATAAAATTACCATTATTTTTAACCTTAGCATTGATACTTATAATTAAAGTGATCGTGTTATCCATGTCTCTGATTTATTTTCTGTATAACAGTTGATTGATTTAGGGAGATTATCAATTTCCATTTGGTTACATTAACAGATTTATTAAATCATATTAACGAAAAAAATATGTTAGTTTTTCTTAGTGTACGACGACTTTAGTCTCAATCACTGTATCATATCTATAATAACACATAGGACTAACGATAATCTCTACTAAATGTTCTCTTGATACAAATGTAAATACAAGATAGCGTTAAATATTCAGTCAGACAACCGAATAACTCACTGAAACAAATTAAACCCGTAATACGGCAACCATAACGTTTTTTGTTACTTATAATAAACTTGAACAAGTGAAATATTATTCACTGAATAGTCTTCATAATTATATACGTTTATTATTTATAAGTATTCCATTGTGTTGCCATACTGTTACCTGAAAGTTATGTTTTTTGTTGTTGTTAATTTTACTTTTACTTAAAGTGAAGATGTTCGTACCGCAAATATAATCGCGATGCCACCACGTGGTGTAGATTGTTTAATGTTGGACAGAGAGTAAGTGAATACGCTTTCATAACTGTTGGCATTTAATCATAAACGTTTACTGTTATAATCTATCAGATACTACTTATTTTAATAAAATCTAGTTTACTTTTAATTTATTCAAACTTTCTGCAAATGACAAATCTGAATAGTGATAACATCTGAAATGATAATAAAATGCTTTACATATTTAATAAATAGATTAAATTGCTATTCGCAACTTCCTTTTAGATTGCATAACTGAATTAAGAGACGTAGGTAAAGATAAATGCGTGTCGCTAGATCATAATATAGATCTTGTGTAAACATCAATATACAGAAATTAATAAGACTTAAATACATCAATAAGATTATTGTTATAATCATCAATGATGATAAACCACCTGTTTGACAAACTTGAAGTGACATTAAAATGCTAAATTTTAACACTAGGCTTTTTATTAGAATTAAATAGTGTCTAACATTGGAATCCAGAATGCATGTTTTATCTTAATTAAGATGCATCAGCTAGATGTACCTGCATTTTAAATGCAGTAACAATCACTATGAGCATTAAAGTATTATCAAGTGAGGTGTTTGTTTCACTAGTCAGTGAGTATCTGGTAACAGTAATTTGATTGACTGATATTCTCAGCTATTATTATTATTATTATTATTATTATTACTGTTATGTTATAAATATAATTTTCCTAGTGTGGTAATTATTCAACAAAGAATAAATCAGAGTTATAATAAGTTAGACTTAATTTACATATTACCTTCCACATTTAAATCGCATTCACGATAGTAATAATGATAAATATATAAACTATCATCATCGAAATGATAAGGCAGTTTAGTATTTAAAATGATGTGTTACTGTTTTCTCTCTATAATTAACAGTTCATATAATGTACTCATTAAAGATTTGGTCAGCTTTGAACGAAGTTATCCAGATGAGAAACCTACTATTAGGTAAGTGAACAATTAACGTTTGTTATTTCTATCAAATTAAACATTTAATTAATGTAGTTAATATATCTTTTAATTCATTACTCGTTTTATTTGAAAAAAAAACATTACAAAAATAATTTGTGTATGTTGGAGATGTTTGATCCCCAGAACTTACTTACTAAAAGTTTTATTTTTGGAAATTCGAAATCCCTGTTTTCGTGCCAAAAGCGCTCATTTTCACCTTCATATCGTATTTCCCACTTGGAAGAACCTTAAATGTGATTGGTTCGTTGTCTCTTTTTTAATATGCTATTTTGTAACGTTTCCCATGGACATTTCTATGCTGTATATATACGCATGAATTGCGCTTGTTGTTGTTTGTGCTTCTGGCTGGTTGTGGAATGTATTTCCCTCTTTTGAACCCGGACTTCTATCTCTGGTGAGCTGGGATTGGACACATTGGCATAGTTAGCTTATTTGGTCATTGTGTCACTGAGTCTTAGTTCCGTTCGCAGATTAGGTGAATGCATAATTTCTTCAAACATAGCACAGTGCACTGAACATGTCAAATGTTCACTAAAAATTGTTAAGAACATGTTGTCTCAACTGTATATTTCCTTTCATATCATTTGACAATAAATGGAGACCATCTTTTGAGCACATAATCAATCATCATTATACATATGTTTTAATTCATATCGATTAATCCAAACTGTAATAATTAATGTTTTACAGAATAGGTTATGAAAATTTTGCACAGAAATTTTTATTTCTATACAAAGATCATGTCATTACTGATTACATTGCAGATACGATTCTAATCTGAAGCTGTTCACAAAAATGATTTGCATTATTACATCTATTCTCCAATAAACTCTTAAACAATTTTTTCAAATAAAAACATTAAGTTACTTGATTGTTGCATATTGGTAATTGGAGAAGACATGTCATTTATTCACATGACTATTTCTGAGACCGTGGTTACAATATTCGTTACCCGTTTTGGAGGAAATTTGTAAAATATTCATCGAGAAGAAAGTGGATATTTCATAATATATAGATATATCAACAATTGACAAACTATTCTGGCTTCAAATTAACACTATAAAGTTTAGCAATCGTTAGATTATAAACATTTTGATTTTCAGTATAGTCATACGAATTACATTACTCTATTGGTATAGCTGAATTATAGTGGTGGTGGTGGTGGTAATGGATCAAGATTGTGTTACATTACGAATTGACTGTAGTTGAAAATGTGAATGATCAGATATAAACTCATCAATGATAGTCAACACGCTTATAGTAAGGAGTAATTGTTATGCATTTAATCTGTAGTGTAGATGCGATGTTCGAAACTAGGATGAAATAGATTAATGGTGCTTCCTGATTAATGGTTTTCTAGATAGAGTTAATGTATAATTTACATCACTACAATCTTCTTCAGATAACAATCATAGAAATAGTAATTCATATATTACATGAAGTAAAAATAAATTTAATAGTAGATTACTGAAAGTCGTCAAATTTGTTTCTACATAAGCAAAACGTTTGTGATAAATATACTGTACATTAAGACCCCTTAAATTTAAACATTTTTTTATGTTTATCTTCGTACTGCTTCATTCTTTAATTTGCGCAGTCTTCTTTAGCAACTCATATCATACATTTCGGACATATTTAATCTGTAACTTGGTAAATAGTTCACTATTCTAACAAGCATCCTAGTATAGTGTATTTATTTATGAATGTCTAACTGTAGATGTACTAATACCATGACTATAGATTTTTAACTGAACAGCTGATGAGACTAATTTATGGACGAGCCGATCGGGTATAAGATAACAGGTCACTCATCCATTTGATTAAATAGAGTTTTGGCGTTATAGCTGATGTCAGTTCGTGATGAAATCACAAAATCTAATTCCTAACCTCAACCATCAACTGTAAATCATAATTCTAATCCCTAGCATTGGTTCATAACCTTCATTTGGTTCTAGTTATTAGGTGGACACTCTCAGGATCAATTTAGCATGGCTCAAAAGTCGTCCGTAAATTATAGTCTCACCAAACAGCTTAGTAATGAAGTTATTTGAAACAATTTTTACTAATCGAACATTTCATAGATTTTTTTTAAAACGTGAACATAATTTGTAAGGGTCCTGAGTTCAAATCCCGCGAAGCGGGGTCGTGGATGCGCACTGCTGAGGAGTCCCACAATAGAACGACTCATGATCTCAACTATTGAAATGTATAAATGTTTGTAGAAAATATTACCTTCCTATATGAATAATAATAATGATAATATAAGCTATAAAATTATTCTATAAAATACTGTTTAAATGATTACTTTAACAAAAATAATAACACGTTTCAACTATAATAATGTTCCGATTTCTGTCAAATAGATCAAAACAATCACTTAGATATGATAATAAAAAAATGTACGTTTTTCAAAATATTTTTTTCTTGAAAGCTGAATACTAGAAAAAAATTCTCAAAAAGAATCAAATAAACAATATTGATAATCTATTGCAATGAAGATTAGTGTATTCATAATATTTTATGTTATTTATATAATAATTTAATAGTGACTTCTTTGCTTCCTTACGCCTGTTACTCCTCGTAGAGAAGCGTATGCTACCCACCACCAATCTTCATCCAACTCTGTCCTGAGCAATCCGCCTGTAGCTCTTCTATAGCTACTGTCGGTCTCAAGCCCGGGTAAAGGAGGAGGGTTGGTCATGAAGTCGGCAACCCCATCCCGTAGAAAAAATCTTACTAAAAAAAGAACGCCAACGTGAATAAACAATAGTGATTTGACAAAATCTAAATAGATATGAAATATTCTATAAGAAAATTAAAAATCAAATGGCTTTTATAATAGAGATTGATTAAATTTGAAAACAGTATAGTATTTATTTCTCTACCACTTCCTTAGATACAATTATAAAGATTTATCAAGAATATAAATTCATTAGGACATTTTCATTAATATATTTCTATTAGAAAGAGATACTTCCTGTTTCTAGACTGTTCTAAGCTGTTTAATGAACATCGATACACGACCGTTTTGCTGATGATGATTACAATTGAATCTTTCTGATTTTTTAATTGTCCCACGAGTAATTTCCTGAGGTCATATATAATATTTTGGTTAATTTGAACTAGAATAAAATATATAAACTATCCTTGTTGTTGATAACCCAATAAAATAATATTTATGACAATCAAATTAAATCGGATGATGCTGATATGAATCACACGCAAAAAATCATTCTTTTGAAACTGAATATAAAAATCACTGTCAACTACTGATTACCTTTAAGTATCGTTTGATATATAGCGATGGCCTATTTATTGTGCATTCATGAAATTGACGGTTTTTTAAATATAAAAGGCTACAGAAAAATAGTAAAGTTAATAATCATCACCAGCATTCTCTATCCACCTATGTCCTGGATAATCCTTCCCAGTTGCAATTCATCCTTTTCATGTCTGCTTTCGAATGCTGGTACGGTGTTCTTTGGTCATCCTCTTTTCCATTTCCATTCAGGTTTCCAATTTAGCACTTGCTTTGTCATGCAGTTTGGTGGTCTCCGTAATGTATATCCTATCCACTTCCTACGTCTCTTCCAGATTTCCTCCTCATCTGGAAGCTGATTTGTTCCCTCCCACAGTAGTCTGTTACTAATAGCATCCGGTCAACGGACATTGAGTATCTTACGTAGACAATAGTTTATAAATACTTGTACCTTCTTGATGATGATTGTGGTAGTTCTGGAAGTTTCAGCTTCGTACAGTAGGACTAACTATCTTGACGTTCGTATTGAAGATACTCCCTTTGATGTTGGTTGATAGACAGTTGTTTTGAGTTGCATATGTTGTTCAACTGTAGGAATGTTGTAATTACTTTGCCGATCCTCGCCTTTACGTCTGCATCAGATCCTCCTTGTTCATCGATGATGCTGTCCAGGTACGTGTAGGTTTTCACATCTTTGTGAGCTTCTCCGTCAGTTGTGATTGTGTTTGTGTTCCCTGCGTTGTATTTGAGGATGTTGCTTTTTCTTTTGTGTATGTTGAAGTCTACTGTTGCAGAGGCTGCTGCTAAACTGTTTTTCTTGAACTGCATTTGTTGCTGTGTATGGGATAGAAGAGGTAGGTCATCTGTGAAGTCAAAATCGTCTAGTTATATCCAAGCTGTCAATTGTATTCTGTGCCTTCCCCCACATGCCGAGGTCATTTAATTAAATACCTAATTATATATTTTATAATTATGTAAATCATCGCATATCCACCATATACTTATATTAATTTTGTAGTCAAAGAGAAAAACAATTTTCTGAGATCAAACTTAGTGACTTCACTGTTGTATCAACAATCGGGATTGGTGGCTTTGGTCGTGTGCAATTGGTGAGTATTGACTATATAATTAACTTTATATTGGCACACAATTAATACATTGTCTTTAATATAACACTAGATAAAATATTCCAGATGTAAAATAACTAGTGTATATTCATTTATAGTCAACTGTGTAGTGTCGGTTACTATGTTAAGACCATATAATTACCTTTAGCTTCTGGACACACCAATTTATCCATTCTACGTGAGTTATGATTTGACATCGTCAATTATTCACTTATCAATCTTGACTGCTTTAAATGAGCGTATATGTGTGTTCATCTTATCCTACTCATCGCATGTCTGTAGTTATTTCTGTGTGACTATAAATATCGATTAACACTTGATTTAATGGAGTTGGCTTACATGTCTTCTCCACTGCGCGTCGTTTTGTATCGCTTCGCTCTCTCTTCTTCACTTTCTTCGCTTTGTCCTTCTGATTGTCTGTCCAGATCAATGATTGTACAAATTATATGTATTCGAAATCCTTTTTTGATCTAAGTCGATGAAATGTACGAGGATTGACGATATATATATTTCGACAGCAATCATTCATACGATCTAATTGAGGTCAAATTCATGGCCACTAAAGCATATCTCTTTCTTATTTTTTCCGTATTAGAGTCAGATATTGGGCTACCAAAATGGTGAGCCCATCAACAACATCGTCCGATCTAACTGACATCTAAGTAAAGGGCCGCACTAAAACTTAAAATATTTTCAAGAAAATATTTTATCATTCTGATCATTTACTACAAATTATTCTTCAAGGAAGTGTTCAAACAAGTATATAATTCGTTTAATATTCAATATCTACGAAACCCCTTTTGATACTAACCAACATATGCTCACTAGTGACTGGCTTCAAGAGGTATTTCCTGGAGTTCTAGTGAGAAGACATGACCAGTAAAGTTCAACCAGGTCTGTTGTGAGATAGTAACTCACTGAAGTCAGTAGTGATTGTATCACTAAATTTCATGGATTAGTTGAAGTCAGATACTAATACCTGTGTATGCCGACTCAGTGGACTAGAGGTTATGCGTTCGCACGCAAGACCGATAGATCCTGGGTTCGAATCTCGCGAGGCGGGATCGTGCATGATTACTTTTGAGGTGTCCCACAATAGGACGAAACAGCCTTCCAGTACTTCCAAGTTTTCCATGGTGGTCCAGAATAAATTGACTCATGATATCAACTATTAAATTTACTATAATATCCACAAAGCCCCTTCTGATACTAATGTAATTGTGCCAATTGAGTCATATTGATCTAATAAATCATTCAATTTCCAGTGTATAATAACAATAACATAATCAGCATAACTTTTCATTTAAGTTATTTTAAATGTAGTTATTGTTGTTTCTCTCTTTTATGTATGTAGGTTTATTTAAATAAAGATAAACGACAATGTTTTGCTTTGAAAAAATTAAAGAAACATTATATTGTAGAAACAAAACAACAAGAGCATGTTATAAATGAGAAAAATATTTTAATGGAAACAAATCATGAATTTATTGTAAAGTAAGTTGGTTATAGTTTAATATTCCTTTAGTATTTATGTTATTATTCATGATAATAGATAATTTAATTGGTAATATTCAACCTTCCTATTGGTAATGATGAAGGAATGTATTCTTCAGATATTTGACTTAAATTTCTTTGATGAGAAATAATGAATTATAATCAGAGAGGGGTTTTATGAATATTATAGTAATTTTAATAGTTGACTTCATAAGTCGATTGAAGCCGGTTCAGTAGTCTAGAGGTTAAGCGCACTTGCGCGAGATTGATAGGCTGGGGGTTTTAATCTCATAGTGCGGGATTGTGAATGTGCACTGCTGGGGAGTCCTATACTAAGATGAAACGACCATCCAATGCTTCCAGGTTTTCCACGGTGGTCTAGCTTTAATTGACTCATGACTTCAACAGTATTCTATAATAAATGGTTCCTTCTTTTGCTAACAGGTTTTGATTATTTAATTGTTAATAAATGTGAACATCTATTTTTTATTGTATCAGATACTGGTTCCTAATGATCTTACAAGTCCAGTTTGAATGAACTTTCTTCAGTTGTACAAATTAAACAGTGTTAATTAAATAATCGCTTTAATCAATTAGTATTATAATGTGATGCGAATGCTGAAGATGTGCCAAGATATTTAATGTTATATGTATTAGAATTTTACATAGTGATAAGAAATAGTATGGAACAATTGACCAATATTATCTATGACCATATCACCCTTGCATAAACTCGCCCGCTGGCTGATAAGGTGCTTAGAACCAATCTGCAAGAAACTAGCACCATACACTCTGAAATATAGCTTTGAATTTGTGCAAAAGCTTGATAATATAAATGCTTCTGATAAATTCATGGTCTCATTTGATGTCTCATCGCTCTTCGCAAATATCCACTTAGAAGAAACGGCAGAGATCATATATGAATATCCTGAACTTCAGCCTTTACCAATCCAAGAATTTAAACAACTCCTGTTTTTGTGTACAAGAAACACAATTTAAATTCAACAATGTGATGTACCGTCAAATTGATGGAGTAGCCATGGGTAGCCCTTCGGGCCCAATTCTGGCCGACATATTTATGGGAAACCTGGAACAGAGGAAGCTTAAGCACGCAATCGACGGTACCACACTCTACTGTAGATACATTGATGACACATTTCTTATCTGCAAGAATCACAAGCACTCCATGAACCTACGCAGTCTGCTTAATAAAGGACACAGGGATATAGAATTTACTATGGAACATGAAGTTGAAGGTCAATTCCATTCCCTAGATATTGGAATCGGACGAGCATCAGTTGGCACATTACAAAGACACACTCATCGCAAAAGTACATGGAGTGGTGTATATCTTAATTACTACAGGTTCTGTCCAATGAGGTACAAAAAGGTATCGTACGAACCCCTTTTGACCGCGCACGTAAAATTTGCTCAAAGGAATGTCTTGATGAAGAACTTACTCTGATCACTAAGTGCCTACGTGAAAATACATATCCGGCTAAATTCATCCATGAATATGCAAATACCAACCCTCGGGTAAAGTATGATAGAGTGGAAAAAAACTTGCTTTTTATACTTACGCTTCAAAGGAGATGAAATTACTGGAATAATTAATCACATAATAAATTCCGCGTTGAAAGTGACCTACCCAGCGGAAAAACTGACAACGGTATGGGAAACGAACTGCTCACTCAAACAAACTGAAATCGAAAAGTCCTCTTTTCTCAGTAGCTCCAACTGCATTTATCAATTTACATGTACGTGCCAAAGCACATTCATTGGAAGAATCGAAAGAAGAGTATATATTTGCATTTTTGAGCATATTCCCAAGAAATTAAGGCTTTGTGTTATATTCCACTCCCATTACCGAATTCTTAAACCACCCTTTCACTCATACATTTCCTCTAACTTAATTTTTTAAATTATGTGAACTCTTCAAATTCTATTCGATTATTGCGTGACCCATCTTATCAGTTTTTAGTTCCATAAATCCTTTTTCACTTCTAAAATCATCACACAATTTATCTTATCTCTCTCTGAACTCCATCACCTTGATTCTAACACCTAATAACCTCTGACTTGTTCTTGCATACATATATATAGTTATCGTTGATAACCGTTGTCATTCCAATACTTTACATTCATTTATGTCAATTATTCCATACTATTCCTTATCTCTATGCAAAACTCTAATACACATTTGGTTGTAAGCAGCTGACGAGAAACCACGAAATATAATGAATTCATATTATTCTGTATCAATATTTGTTCTGGTTTTATTTAAATTATTACCTTTGTTAGACATATACACTCTGATATGATTCATTTAAACTAATTCATTCCTTTATACAAGATAATAAAGGTGGTTTATTTATCTAGAATTCATCATGCTACTAAATTACCATTATCCTATTTATTCAATTTCATTATATTGCCATAAACTATTTCTTTTTTAAAAACAAACAAACAACTCAACATTGAATTTCTTCATTTTGTTAGTTAATTTGTTACAATGAAATAAACAACAACCACAACAAACATTTCCATCTTCATTTAGTTTCTAAGTTTTCATTTGTTTATTGTTTTATTTTAATGATAAAAAGAAGGAAAGAGTAAAAACAACCATTCTAACTTAGTTTTGTTTACTGTTGAAAAATTTCACTAATCAACACAGAGAGATAAAGAAATTAGTAAACAAATAAAAAAAACATTAAAAAAAAAGAGAAAATTAAGGAAGAAAAAAAACCACAACTAAGATTGACAGGTTGGTTGACATTCTCCATTCAACCAACTAAATAAATAAAAAATTAAAATAATCTCATCTTTAATTTAATTTGTTAATTAAAACTTTTTGTTATGTATTTACAATATTTTAACTTTAAGTATTATTCATTATATCTATTTAAGTAGTAATAATAACAATAAGTAGTATATAGATGTAATTATATATGAGTGTTTTCCTAACAAGTTTGTTAAACAGTTTACACTGTTATTAGTTTAATGAGTAAGTTTTAAAACTATAGATTATTATTATTATTTTGATAAAGATCTTTTAGATTGACATTTAAATATTCTAGCATTAACATCAACTTCAAATTTGTATTCATTTTAAGTCGTTTCATTATCATCAGATTATTTCTTCAGTGATTTACTTCATCATTGTATTTTTGCATATCTTTTTTAATGACTAAATGACACGTAAGTATTTAGTAGTTGAATTCATTAGTCGATTAAAGCTAGAATACAATGGAAAACTTGAAAGCACTGTTGTGAGACAGTTACTCACTGAAGACAATGGTCAAAAGTCGCGCAATATTGTGGGTTGGTTGAAGTTAGACATCAACACCATTGGATGCCTACTCATTAGACCAGAGATTAAGCGTTCATACGCGAGGCCGAAGGTTCCGGGTTCGAGTCCTGAATGCGAGATTGTGGATACGCACTGATGAGGAGTCATATACTGGTGCGAAACGGCCGTCCAGTGATTCCGGGTTTTCTATAGTGGTCTAGCTTTAATTGACTTATGAATTCAACTACTAAAAATTACTACAATCTTCACAAACAAGTAAATATGTTTATATTTTAACATTTGTTATATTATGAATGGACATTTATAGTTAAAGAGACTATATATAGAATTATTTGAAGAAAGTTTGATATTATTATAAAACGAATTTTAGAAAGCCGAAAAATACAATGAATCGATTTTGTGATGATTACTAACGAAAATCATAACTTCTTGATATAACTCAAATGAGTTTATAGGAAGACATACAGAATACAATGGAGCCGGCCTGTTCAAGAGCTCCTCAAATTGTTCTCCCCACCTGTTCCTCTGTTCTCGAATCTCAGTGATTTTCTTGCCTTCTTTGTCTTTGACTGGTCTCTCTGGTTTACCACATTTCCATGCTAGTTTCTTCGTTGTGTCATATAAATGTTTTATATTTCCTTCCGTTGCGGCATTTGTCAGCCGTCATTGCTAGGTCTTCCACGTAGTTCTGCTTGTTAGTTCTAATGCTCTTCTTCACTTACGTGCTTGTTTCTGTGCATTCAGCCTGTGCCTTGACTTTCTCTGTTCTTGTTCGACTGTTATTAATTGCTGTCTTCTTGTTCTTTGTTTCATAAGTCCTGACAAAGGTTTCGGTAGAGATTCATTCCTTATGATGACTAAAACTGGAAGCATTTGGTGTACATGCCTTACCTGATTTTTTTTAACTTATCATATACTTGATGTACATGCATATATCACAATATTTTGAAAATAATTTAAGTATTTCATAACTAACTCCATTAAATTTTATTCACGTTATTTTTCAGATTATATCGAACATATAAAGATCAACGTTATTTATACATTTTATTAGAAGTTTGTCTAGGTGGTGAACTGTGGACATTGTTACGCAATTCTACAGCTTTTGATGATTCAACAGCAAGATTTTATTCAGCATGTGTAGTTGAAGCATTAAATTATTTACATAGAAGAGGAATTGTTTATCGTGATTTAAAACCGGAAAATTTACTGTTAGACAGTCAAGGTTTCTGCAAAATGGTAAATTTGTATATTCAGTGTTTTTTTTTAAAAACTTTTCTTTATTAAGTGTTCCATATAACTGAAATGACTATTGTAAGTATTATTATCAAGGTTTGACTTGATAATTTCGAAGAAATTGAGCATTGGGTAGATTGTTATAAATAAATCAATATATTTGTCATATCCCAATGAGTAGAACTGACTTACACTGACTCATGAAACGTCAGAAAATCTAAGTTTTTCTACTCATTGGGATATTACAAATATATTAATTAATATTTATGAAATGACTAATATTAGCATAATTAATAACATCAAAACAATGTAACTAAGTTGCTTATACTTTTAAATAATAATTACTTAGGTATTTTAAACATGTCAGAAACTAGTTTGCTTGACCTGACCTGATTCAATTTTTCTTTACGACAAATAAATCTAAATAATGAATGAGATATAGAATTACAAAAGAAAACAAAATTGTTACCCAGTAAACAATGTAAAATCAAATAATTTTTTATTCACATCAAATAAATACATCATATCGAATTCAAAACAAACAAACAAACACCCCCCCCCACTTCATCTCAATATTCATTATGGAAATAAAATCAATTTCAGTTGTTTACTTAATTGTTTGTCTTTAATGATATTATAAGAAATTCCTATGAATGGGTTCTTTTTCGTTTCTATAATTTAATTCTAACTATCATATCGTTTGTATGATGAGCTTCATTGGATACACCGACTTTTATTTTTGTTACTTTAAATCCAAAATCAACATTAGAAAAATTCTATAATAAACTGAGTAACAAACTATCTGTTTGATTTATTATTCACTAGAGAATTGACAAAAGAATATTGATAATAAAGGTTAACAAATTGTTTATCATGGTAAATCTTTTTAAAATTTATCTTAAAGAAATCATAATCAAGATGAATACATATTTAGATAAGTGGACATTGGTCAGTTATTCTTGTTTTTAACATTAAAACCATTGGTTTTTTGAGGTAAAAGTATGTGTGTGTGTGAGAGAGAGAGAGAGAGAAAGAGTTAATTTTCAGATGACTTGTTGCTTTATTAACCAATATATTAAGATTGTGACTTCATGCATATCAATTTCCACTTATATTTTATTTATTTATTTCTTTAAACACATAAACATTGGTACAAGGAGACAGCAAATAGATATGTGCCACATAAATCATTCGATTTGTGTAAGGGATGGGATACTGCCCGGGTGCCCAGACTGAGGCAGGTGGTTTTCTTATGGGGTCACGCCCGAAGCCTTCGACATAAAGGTCTAATCCACAGGACAGTGGAGCAACGTCAGGAGATGTAGTTTCATGGTAGCCGGTGACCAATGTTTGGTTCATACGCCATTTGTTCCTTCAGGATTCTGGAGTCCACGTGCACCATTGGTTTGTGATGAGGGTTTTCCAACTTCCCTAGGTGGATCCTCCGTATCCACCAACCCGGTTAAATCGTCGGACCTTCGCTGTTTTTCTTCTCAGTTTCATAAACGATAGTAATGCCGCGAGAAAATAGTGAGTAGGACTTGTGTGGCAGTGGTTGTATGCACGTGGCCATATGAGAGCATTTCGAGAGAGAGAGAGAGAGAGAGCTGACTCTCCCTAATCTTGGCCGTACCAGAGCATTTGGAGGTTACTAATTATTAACAATAATTAAACAATGTAATAATAAATGGTAAACGATATTCCATCCTCTGCGTTTATCTATACGAAAAATTAAAAATATATGTTAACATACATTCTTTATTATATATTCATTAGGAAAAGTTTCACTTTCCTTTAATAATAACTATTTAGAATGGTGAATCATATATTTAAAAAAGAGTATTATAGTTTTTGTAAATTCAAGAGTTGTACAAGTATTTACTTTATTGATATAATAATATACATTCAAAAATTAGAACCCTACAAAGTTAACTAGTCTGTATTATTCCAAGATCACAGTGTTTTATGTATAAATGATATGTTAGTAACATGTCTCTTTTAACATTTTGTATGATATGAGTGTAATCTTGGATAAAATATATATAGAACTATGTAAATATACATGATGGATATACTACTAGTGAACTGAATGTTCCGTACACGATTAAGCCTAGTGTAGATTGAATGTGATCTATCCTTATAGTCAATGAATTAAAGTTCGGAAACTGTATATTAGTGTTATTTTTAGCGGAATAAAATGAGTTGTATATTAATATTCATATAATATTCCACATTTAATAATTGTTCAGTCATAAAAACATTTTGAAAAGAGCAAGAACAAAGATTCTAGCAGAATAGCATGAATTCATTTTATTTGGTTGGTTCTCGTCAGCTGCTTACAACATACGATATTTAAAACATAATTACGAAATGGGTCTCAATTACTTACATGAACGAGTTTAGTTGAATGAAAACTTCAAGTATTTAATAAAGGTAAAGAGGTAAAAAAAACACTAAGGTGATTATCTCAAGTATACAACAAGTGGGAAATTTAATTGTCCACTTAGAGAAAATTGAGGGAATGAACAGGTGATAATGACAACCTAAAAGGTGTAGAGAACTAGTTAGAGGGATAAAAGTATGATAATATGAAAATATGGATATTTCTTTACTGAAACACAGAATTCAGGCCATCCACATTACCATCAACCTGTTCTTCGCTAACTTCATTGGTAATTTTTAATGATGCCAGAGTTGATAATGTATATTTAAAAGTCAAGACGTTAATTAATTTCCATTTATCTTTAGTTTGTCAAACAAGATAATGTTCTAATAGTTGAAATCATGAGTCGTTTGGAGTTAGACCACCATGTAAATCCTGGAATCAATGAACGGCCGTTTAGTCCAGTGGAGTTCAACCGGGTCTGTTGTGAAGTGATAACTCACTGAAGACAATGGTGGATGTGTCGCTCGATTTCGTGGATTAGTTGAAGTTAGACATTAACACTGTTGGATGCCGTCTCAGTGGTCTAGTGATTAAGTGCTCACGCGGAAGGCCGATAGGTCTTGGTTTCGAATCTCGTTAGGCGGGATCGTGGATGCGCACTGCTGAGGAGACCCACAGTAGGACGAAACAACCATCCGGTGCTTCCAGGACTTCCATGGTGGTCTAGCTTCAGTTGACTCATGATCTCAACTATTAAGATAATATTCGGCGATTTTCTTGAAGAAGGACTTATTATTGAGGCTGTAAAGACATCTATTATTTCGCCACTGATAAACATACACTCAGTTTTGATGGAGTTTCGTCCTCTGTGCTCAGAGAATGTAACTTCACCCAAAATCATCTACCTGAGCTACAAATCTTCACCTCCATCTCAAAATATGCACCATGGAGTACAAAACTACGATGTTCGAACTAATCTAATGTACCGTTCACTACTTATGTCTTAGACGGTGGTTTCATACATAAATCATTACATAAATCAAAATTATTAATTGTTGATATGAAGATAGTGCTTTTTAGAATGATCATTAGTAAATTTTTTAAAGCAAGTGACAATCCCATAGCAATGTCACTGATTCACTTAGAATACTTCATCATTAAATGAAGTATAATTATGGTTTCTTTACATTAAGAATTTTCTCAAGAATTAATTACACTTAAAAACTAAAAAAAACACTAACTATTCATTCTTATTCCGCATTTACGTAGTCAAGATTACAAGATGAATATTATAAACATTTCTTATTCGACGCCAGCAAGATTAGCATTATGTATTTACTTCTAATCATAATTATTTAATTATTCTTATGCTGTCTGTTATGAATCTGACATAATCATATGATTCAACGTATGCTTTTTGATCATAAACTGGATACTAATCAGTTGATTTTTTACCATGTCTCAAACTTATTACCAATGGTTTTGTATTGGTATCAATTGTATGAATGATAAATTTATTCTTATAAACGACAAATCATTTTTAAAACTTGATTCATCTAAGTGGATTGTGAAGTTTGTTGAGTTTTATAATTTACATCATGGATTAACCTGTTTCATTCTAAAATATGACTCTTCAGTAATGAGCGTCTATTACCCTACCAATGATGTAACGCAACATATTCAGACCTCAAGCAAAGTGCTTAACTTAAAGACCACATAGACTGTTGATGATGGTTCGTATATTGGATATAAATGTTGTTTAGTGTTTCCTGATTTTCAGAAGTTGTCTAAGCAAGGTCAATTCACTATGTAAACTATGATTTTAAAATTCCTTTATTTGGGACTCGTCAGCTGGATGTACCTGTATCTTGGAGCTGATGTTCACTCTACGACTCAAACACAGTAGCGTTTGCTTCAAACGCTGTTCAAACGAGTCCCAAATAGGACGAAACGCGCATCCTGGATTCCACTACTAGCCATTGTCCATCTTTGCTTATAATGTGAATGATAATTTATCATATACACATCGTTTAACTCTGAATGTTAACAGATTACATAGGAAACACTTTGAAAGAGTTTTTTTTCTGTAGGCAGATAGAAATATGTGTTCTGATCAAAAAAGTGTTCTTCCATCAAATAATGTTATTTAATTTATTGTAACAAAGGTTCATAATTTCTGTAGTAAATCTTCTCAGACTATTTTATCTTAATTGATATCAGTAATATGAATGAATAAAATATTTTAAACATCCTACTGTCAGTAAAATAATCTGTCCGGTGTATAGTTATCATTTTATTTAGTTTGATATACAGTATTAATTATTCATAGGATATACATCCATACATACGTTTTGGATATTGAAAGTTATATATAATGTATATATGTTTGGTTGATTCTGGTAGTGTAGCTTTTTCTTAGTTGAATGGTTACTAAGCCTTCCTTTTTGGTTGGAAATAACTTCATCAAGTTGATCTATAATATATTGTATGGGATAATATAATGTATAAAATCGAAAATATTTGATAAGTAGTTCATTTCGCCTATTGATTTATCATCATGTAAGAAACAAATAGTTGAGTATAAACCTTATTATCATAATCAATGGGATTTATTTAAATCAATCAAATTTACTGAGTAACTTTTTGTTTATTCCGTTGCCAACTGCATGATAAATCTCTTGTTCTATCTTATATCTTTTAAATCGTTCAACTTTTGCCTATATTTCATCAATCATAATTAATGAAAAAGAAAATGGACTTTACATTTTAAAATCATTATTATGCAAAATGTACTTCTTGTTTAATTTTAGCATTTTCTAACTATTCATTTCAATGATTACTATTATAAGCAATAGAATAATTATTATTCCATTTGAATATTGTATAACTTACTGTAGTTGATAATCAACTTATAATCATTAACGGAGTTTGTTGATAGTAATTGTAAGCCTATTTAACATTTTAAAGCAATTAAATTAAAGGTTATTAGAAGTATTTAGCTTGTTGACTATCCATGATTATTTTTAATTGTTTTTTAATGGTTTGATCAGGAAGTATTGTTGTGACCAGTTAGTCAATAAAGCTAGGTTTTAAGTGTTTATCGTTAAATTAACTTACCACCAACGGGGTTGGCAGTCTGTGGATGACGTGAACTTTTTATTCATTTCGGGACCTAATAATACTGGTTTTCGGTTGGAAATAGCTTACTTGGGTCGGTAGTATGATTTCTGAAAATTTGCTTTTTGGTTAAAGTGCTCAAACAACCTATTTAATATGAACGAACACCATAGTATGATTTATTTGTCGGTTTAGACTGATTAAATCCGGATTATGATCAAGTCTTGATGAAAAATGTATCAATAGCCAACTATTTAGTTGTCTGTTTCCGTCTTCTATGTGGAAATGTAGCATCAGATGATTGTTTGAATATTGGATTTGACATGCAAGCACAAAGGTTAGTGATCGTTTACCAAAGGACACTTATCTGAAAACGGTTTAAATTTACTTTGAGTCTGAATTATTAGCATTTAATTAAATGTATTTAAATGAAAACAATCAAGTTCGGAATAAATGAGTTTTTGCTGTACAAGAACATGTATAAGTTTGGATGTTAATTTCAAATGTACAGACATTTTCAGAATTATGTAATTTAAGTTACTGATTTCTTTAAAATTCAGACTGATTTCGGTTTTGCAAAACGAATCGGATACGGTAATAAAACATGGACATTTTGTGGAACTCCAGAATATGTAGCACCTGAAGTGATTTTGAATAAAGGACATGATTTCACCGTTGATTTTTGGGCACTTGGTATTTTAATGTTTGAATTACTAACTGGAACGTAAGTCAAAGAAGAGATTTGTTATTTTATTTATTACTTTTAATTCTGTGAAGTTGAATTCACAATGTTATTGGTTAATGCAAGTTTATTGTCTCATTCTAAAGACAGTTTAAATTCTAATTGTTAGTATTGAACTGCTACACAATTCATCATAGAAAGATAAATTTGATTTCATTCAACATTATTAGGTTTTAATGAAAACCAGAATTGAACATTACCTATAGTATATATTCTTTGAAGTAAGAATATTTGATATTTACTGTAATAATTTATACAATGATTCTTACTAAGAAACAAAGATCAGAAAAGTTGAAATACATTCTATGTCTCCAAGTGCGAATCTATCGAAAAATAGTTCCAAAATCTTAACACAAACAACTTGTAGTATCAAGAATTTAAATAGTTGAGATCATGAGTCTGTTGAGGCTAGACCACTATGGAAAACCTGAAAGCACTGGATGGCCGTTTCGTCCTATTGTGGGACTCCTCAACAGTGCGATCCATGACCCAACCCTATAGGATTCGAACGCGTGACCTACAGGTCTCCCGCGGGAGCACTTAACCATTAGACCACTGAGCCGGCATTCAGCGGTGCAAAATATGATAATTACATGTTTTTCACATGAAAATGCAACTATAACCATTTTGTTTACTCTTGGTATAATAGATATATTCGAAGTACACTACCTACATTACATTACCTTATAATAAAATTTCTAGCAAATTAATAAATATATCAGAGAGGAAATTGAATTTGTAGAAAATTAAACATAAATCCATCATTTTCCTCGGTAGTCTGATCCAAGAATTTTTATTTTTCTTTGAAAACGCTTGAACCAAAATGTCAAACAAAAAGATGGATTTATTTTATGTTCAATCATTAAGAGTTTTATAAATACTATTCTCTCTGTACTATCTCTTTAACTTATAATCAGCATAAGATATTGAGAGTGGTAAAAATTCTACTGTACTACAAAGTATTTCAAAGTTTCTACAATAAGAGGCCGCATCATTAATTAACAAGTTTACATAATTTTAATAGTTCAGGCCATGAGTCAATTTATGCTGAATTACCATGGAAAACCTAGAATCACTGGATGGTCGTTTCGTCGTATTATGGGACTCTTCAACAGTGCACATCCACGATTTCGCCTTGCGAGATTCGAACCCAAGATCTATCGGTTTCGCACGCGAACGCTTAACCTCTAGACCACTAAGCTGGCAATTTACATGAATCAAAGATAATAGTTTACTAAACAAACAATATAACTACGTTAAAAATAAACTTTGAATTAAAAATTCATCATATTTCATAATTAATCAGTCAGTCAGTCAGTAACAACGTAGAACTTCGTACGTACATACATTAGTTTGAGTTGCCGTACCACATTAGCACAGAGATACAGTTGCCGATTCAAATCCTGTAGTGGTAGAGGTAGTAAAAGTATAAGCAGTAATCGGAAAGATTAGGGTTTGAAGATATTATTCATAATTAAGTAACAGATGATACCAAGACATTTAATCAAGATACTTTTCTAATAAATAAATAACTCTGAGAGTTCCATTCATCAAATGTATGTTGAATAAACTAAACTATCAATAATTAACATTATGGTAATTATTATTTTATGTTAACTCCTATATTTTAGACCTCCATTCACTTCATCTGATCCAATGAAAATATACAATATTATACTGAAAGGAATTAATACAATTGAATTTCCCAAATCTATTACACGAAATGCACAGTGCCTTATTAAAAAGTTATGCAGGTAAAATGTTCTTTTAATTCTACTGTAGTTAATGTCTGTAATTATATATGTAATATAGAAGGAACGAATTGAGCGAAGAAATTTCTTTTCAATTAGTTTTTCATCATGGCTCTACACTAATATATATACGATTTATAATAATTATATAATACCCATCGAGTGGATACGTTAAGTAATAATTACATAATGACATTTAAATTAGCATTGAGTAATTGGAAGAAAGAGGATTATTAATATTCAAAGTAATCAAGAAGTTGCTACGTTGTGTAATGTATGAGAAAGAGAGAAGGAACATAATTTTTTAATGGATGGTCAATAGAATACTAGTTACGTAAGAATCAAGAGATGAATGTCATAAAGTTCAAAAGCAACAGAAACAAAACTAAAAAACAACAACAAGTGGATGAAGTATGAAAAATAGTTCTTTTGAAGGAAATCTTATACTGATGGCCAGGGCAGAGAAAGTGGTTGTACGAATCTCTTTTGAATGCAAAGGTGAGGTTTGTGAACATGAATTGCGATGGCTTCCGCCACGTGCAAGAGGCGCACTCGTATACCATGTGGCAAATTTGATGGGATATTGTAGATAACCTTAAAAGCTTTATTCAATTTGACTTGATGACCTATGTCAACCAAGTGAGAGAATAAAACTTTTAATCACTTTTATCTGCATTTTACTTAACCACGATGGATAATGCTCCGTAATACGATGACGAACTTGCCTAATTGTACGCCCTATATAACTGGCTCCACAGGAGCAGTTGAACCGATAGATACACATGGATTTGGCGAATTCAGGCAGTCTGTCTTTATTGGTAATTCTTATTTTGGGGTGGCTGTAGAAGACAGCATTTAATCTGACTGCATTAAACGTTTTTTGTACAGCTCTTCTTAGTTTCTGAGTCACGATTTCTTCAGTGGTGTCATTTAGGAATTGTAATTTTATGAACAGTATTTTCTTAGGGACGGTAGGTACGTTGCCCTCGTTTTCACCTCCATCATGTGCTTGTCGATGAATTTCATAGGGTACCCATTCAAACTAAGTGAGTTCCGAATGTTAACCAGTTCATCATCAATGGTGTCTTCCGAGCAAATCATTCTGGCACGATGAGTCAAGATCTTTATCAAGTTCCTTTTGTATCTGATTGGAACTGCACTGTAGAAACGAGTGTATTGTCCTGTTGCAGATTTTCTGTCTATCTCTCTTTTTAAAGTTCCGTCATCTCTTCCAGTTAGTTGGACATCTAGAAATGATATGCTATTGTTCTGTTCATCTTCTGGTGTAAAATCATGTTCTTTTTCTAATACTATGAAAGTATCATCTATATAACGATAATAAGTTGGTAAATGATTAATTGTGCTTTTAAGTGGTCCATTTTCCAGTTGTGCGAGGAAAATATCCGCCAGTAGAGGGCCCAATGGTGATTTTAACACCGTTGGGTGCCGGCTCAGTGGTCTAGTTTGTTAAGCGCCTGGTGCGAGACCGATAGGTCCTGGGTTCGAATCCTGCGGCGTGCGGGGTCGTGGATGCGCAGTGCTGAGGAGCCCCACACTAGGATGAAACGGCCGTCCAGTGCTTCCAGGTTTTCCATAGTGGTCTAGCTTCAATCAATGAAATTTCTAAAATCTCCACAAAACCCCTTCTGATATATTTTTTTCACTAATTGACAAATAATTCACAATTAGATGATATATTTTGTCAGATATTCAGTCACTTAGCTTGTATTTCTATACGATTAAGATTCCAGGATTTATCTCATGCGGGGGATTATTGAATAGGCCACTCTAGTCGTTCAAGAAATTTAGAAGACTAATTGAACTATTAAACTATCTGTGAAGAACCAGACTTTTGAAATATATCTTAGAAATATCGGAAAATTTAAACGAAGAGAAGGAAGGTGGAATACAGTAGTGTAGTAATTTCATATGTATATATATTCGTATTTCTTACATTTGACCTATTGACTATTGCAATACTATTTACAATTCTTAACTTATTTTCTATTTATTAGTTACAGTCCCTCACAATCACATCCACTTTTGGCTTGGTCGTGTGATGCGGTTTAATTTGCTTGTATATGTCTGAAATACATGATTCACATAGTGAAGGCTGAGATTGTGCCCTGAACTAAACGGGCAGTGCTAGGCGAGAACGATTAATAAGGATTCAGAGTAGACGCAAGGCTACTAGTGCTAGTTGACGTGTCATTGGTTTAGCACAAGAATAAGGTCATATAAGTCGGTATTGTGATTGAAGGTTTGGTCAAATGATTATGGACAGAGCCAGTAGAACATAACTATATATATACTAGAAAACTAATTATTCAACTGTAAAAGATATCAGTTCATTTGTTCTTGTAGAGATGCTCCAGCCCAACGACTCGGTGCTCGAAAATCAGGAATAATAGAAGTGAGAAATCATGCATGGTTTGAAGGATTCGACTGGAATGGACTTATAGCTAGAACTATTCAGGTTCCTATTACACCAAAAGTAAGTTCATTTGCGTATGACAGATTTTGTTTGCATTTTATAAGTATCCACTCAGGAAAAATGCTTTATATGACACTTTAAATAATCAAGATGTCGATTCAGGATATCTTTTTGTTGATGTCGAAGAGTATCCCTAGATCTAGGTAAGGAAAATTCTACTGAAGCATTCAGAAATATTTTTACTTGAAAACAATCATAGATATGTCTTTGTTCAAATTTGAAATGACTTTATTATCATTGGGGAAGGACTTGCCTTGTGAGCTTTACATTATCAGTTGATGTCCTGACCTACAAATGATCAAGATATAATAATAATATATATATATAATTGTCAATCCTTCTACAATTCAAAATCATAAATTTCAAATACGAATACATCAAAGATTTAGTGAATGCGTCAGGTTTAGGCCAATGGATTAGAATTCTGTATTGCACAGCTCTAACTCCAGTTAACTGACTATGCAGCATCAATACCAAAAAAATGTCCACAGTGATGACTGTCACAATTACTGTGAGGTTTTTAATGGTTCTGTGGCTGGTGTTACCCTCACAATGAACTATTCTTTACGGTTTATACATCTAATTTGCTAGTTTAGCATTAAAGACGGTTTATTCATATACTTTTATGATAAATAATGTTTTTTTATATAGCAGTGTAATCACTATTTCGTTTTTTTGTACACCTACAGATTTCCTCACCGACAGACTTATCAAACTTTGACAGTTATTCAGAAGAAGAAGAATTGCCTCCAGAAGATACAACCGGTTGGGATAAAGATTTTTAAAAGGCATAGTGATAATAATAATAATTTTATATTAAACCCAAACTTTCTGCGACGACTGAACGATATGACCCAAAAAATATTCTGTATGATAAACAATGACGTTATTTTCTCAATATTTTCACTGAGACACTTTTCAGCTTTATTGTTTCTGTTAAACTAGTATTGTAACAACTTCTCTGATGGAAATTCTTTCTTATTGTTTTTGCCTTTATTACCACGATACTATTTTTAGAGAAAAAAAGAAGAAAAATCATTCATTTCCTTTATTTTTGACTTTTATTTCATATCTAGTCAGCGACAGAGAAGAACGAAACTACGTATATTAATATTAATAAATGCATGAGTCTTTTTGTCTATATTTTCATATATATATATATATATATATATATATATATATATATATATATATATATATATGGTTAGATCACTGTTGAATACAACGGCAATCGTATTATTATTATCATGATTATTATCATTATTAAAATTGTCAACAATTGACAGGAGGAAATTACAGATGTGCCATGATAAAACGGAAGTTATTCATAATAGCAACCATTGATAATGAGAATAATAACTGAGGTTAGGAAGTTAGACCATTGGATTCCAACTAAGTGGTCTAAACATATTGTGACGTAAGATAACCATAAATATTCATAAATTAAAAAAGATCGAGATTATATAACATTGACGATGATATACAAAGACTGATGTATAATCAAATGACTTAATCATGGTACTTGACCGGAACAAGACCATAATTCCATTCCTTTAAGTGTTAACTAGAATTAGAAATTAAATTATAAACATAGAATTAATGATAGATAATATCTATAAACATAATACAATGTACATTACATATGACTTGACAAGACCATACAAAATTAAATTCTTCTTAAGCTTATACTAATGAAAAACAGATCTCTCAATTACAATATTACCACAGAGGTTTTCTCAAACAATAGGAAGAATCACACTTGATTCAGCTAATATATCTAAGGGCTGATTTTCAACGTTATTTTCTACTTCAAGAATTTGTCAGACAGAAATAATCTTCAAATGTTTTTGCTTCGGAAAGTTATGATCGGTTTGTTTTAGTGAATCCCTCCCTAAACCTACAACTCTGAACGAGTTTAACTGAAAAAAACATCATTTAACTAAGAGGTCACCACTGGACTAGTGAAAGATCGTCGCATGAGTAACCTCCATAATACTATATTGTTGGGCTAGATACTTATAATGGTAGTGGTACACTTACAATCTTACACGTTAATAGCAAAGCTGACAGTTCAATGATTATCAGTTAGCAAAGCATATTTTGCGACTAAAGTGTAGAACTAGCAATTTTTGAATGTTCTGAGCAGTAGACCAGATACTGATCTACCAAGACAAAATACGAATTTCTGGAATCATTGTGACTTAAGATGATCAGAGGATTACGGGTTCATGAATAGGTTTGACAACAAACTGCAAACGACGATTTTCATTGTAGTTTTATTGGAAAAGTCTCGAAAGAATTGAACGACCCTCAGTCGCTAAAGACTATATTTGTGTGTCGAATTTAGGGACGATGTTTTAAAAGAGGTTATGACAGCCCTACTTACTAGGTTTTTGAGGAAAAAACTGAACTTCGATAACTGACCGGTTGGACTTTATCAGTATTATTTGACTGGCACGAATTAAGGGACAGACTGCCAGTCTGCATACTAAAGTAAAACCGCTCTTGTTAGTAGGATGAATAGAGCCTATTCCAAGAGCGGTATTTGACTATCACGACGGAAGTTTAAACCGGTCATAAAGTCCAACCAGCCGTTTTTCCAAAACTATTCCGAAGTTAAATAACACTGCTAAATTGTAATGTTGAAATCTGTGCGAAACAAAGGACTTAGAAAATCTCCAGTTGGAGCTAGAGATTAAATGAAAAAAGTTAATTGTCCAGTCTCTAAATTTATCATGTTTCCAAGTTCTACTTTCTTTATTTTTATTTCATTCTCTACATTCATATTTCCCAAATGGCTATTCAACCTCACAGTTATTTATAAACAACTTTTGTCGCATTTCATAACCTACTGTTGACGCTTTTATAAACAAATAAATAATTTACTGGGAAATTTTCTGTGATCATTGGAAGTTTTACACCTAACTCATGAACGATTTCCACAATGACCCAAAACTAATTTTTCTCAATGAATATTAATATCTGTCCAATAGTTTTGAGGGATGATGAATAATTGTGTCGTTAAAATTACTTCGTCCTGTTGAACAACCAGTAATTTCTCTTACAATTTATCTTGCACTGTCGAAAACGTTTTATATCTCGAGTTATGATGCTTTTAATAACATTATACTCACAAATCACCATTTGCAATTAATGTACAAGAAATACGGGCTTTGAAAATAAAATGTTCAAATGAAGCCAACGCCAATTAATTAATATGGGGATCGTACTATATACGTTTCATGAGAGTTTCTAATTCAATTACTGTTTTGGAGCTAATTGCATAAATGACAAAAGAAACGGAGACTAGAATCCAAACTTTTTATTCGAAACAAATGAGCCTTAGGAATATTTTACAATATGACGGAGAATGATGCTGAAAAACTGAGCGACGTGGTCATTTATTTCAGGAGCTAGACAGTGAACTTGCTTACTGTGTATTAGTCACTTTTTGATTTCATAACCATTTTATATTAATATTGGATTTAATTTATTTTTAGCGAATTCAACTTGATGACTAACTATTTATTAAATATTGAGTAAACTTTGATCTTTACTACTGTTAGTGAAATGGTCACATTATCCAATGATTTAGCTGGATTGTCTCAATTTTTCTCAATAATACCTTCAAGTTACTGGTAATTTGAATAAATTATCCGAGATTTAGATTCATACAATTTTATTCAGAATAAAAAGAAACAGGTATAATAAATCAACATGAAACGGAGTTTCTTATCGGATAAAATAAAGGACCAAAGTAAAACACAAAGCTCAATGAATTTACGAAAACTATATTTTTTTAAAAATAAATGGGAATTAGTGATGGGTTCTAGGACAGAAGATAAACAATGTTTAATTATTTCACACTGGTGGATCTATAACCATTCTGGAATTCAAATGAGAATGAACCCAATCAGGATGTGCGGCTTCAATATCTTCAACTATACGATTAACAGCTGTACATAAACTTTGAATATGCATACTCCAAGATGAAACACCAGGATCTCTGCCTGAAATATATAAAAGGAATAACGAAATGTACGCATGGCGTAATAAAAACATGAGTCCGACGACTTATAATTAACTTATTGTTAAATTGATAGATGTATATAAATGACAAGTTAAACTAATAAATCACCATTTTAGGCCTTTAGTTAATGAGGTAGAAATGTTTCGACTTCCAAGTTTCATTAGTGATGTTATATGTCCTGAATAATCTTATTTATTCGGTATATCTCAATGAAGCTTATTTCTTGAAGTTTTGTCATCAAAGGTCATTAAAGGATAATGAAACTGCATTGGACGAGAACAGAGGCTGAGACAACCAAATGTATTTGAATACCAAATTACGGAATCTCTTAGTAAAATCTGAGAACCATACAGTAAATACTTCATTTGCAAGATGTCCATCAATTGTCTCAGACTTTATCGTTCCTTCATTTCCATATTAATCACCCTCTGTTTTCGTTCTCTTTACTTCGATCCTCCCAACCTTCTGCTGCCAGGCATTCCACTTTTGATTGGTGATACATACTAATTATATCTGTCGACATCAGTAGTACACACTACAATACTATTGTAATTTACAATGTAATAGGAGTTTGAGAGCTAAAATATACAGGTAGTTATGTTGATGGTACTTATTGTGATGGAACAGTGTTTTCCAATACTTTTTACTTACGTACGCCTGTTACTCCTCGTGGAGGAGCATAGGCCGCTCACCAGCATTCTCCAACTTTAAACCTTAAAAAAGATAATTCCGAGAAAATTTGAACACCCTATCTCTGACTTTTCATTTTCTGTGGTAAATTTCTCTATAAAAAAGGGGATGAAACATAACAACTGAAAAGCCCCACATGAACCGTTTTATATAAGTGGGTGTCCCTCGATCTTTGGAGTCGGATAACAACGGCAACTTTTATGGCATGATTTAATAAGGGAGTATTATATATGCATAGGCACACATGTGTGCAAATGTCTCATGATTATTAACAACGGTTATCGGCGCTATCATATACTACAGTTGATAATCTTAATAAATATGGACAATTATGAATCCCATTAGCGAATTCAGGAAACCATAGAATATATAGACAAGACAGAAGTTTTAGAAACATGATATAGAAACGACACATGTCATCATACACATAAACAAAGACACCTACTACAAGAGTTACATAGGAGGAGAACAATTACTATACGTCAACTAAAAATGAACTCAACATTTTGCAACCGTACACCGGAAATTTCAAGATTACCACTATAAAGTGCCATAGAAGGTGACATTTTAACACGTCGACTCAAAAGATCTGCTGAAAGGACATTTCAGGCCATCAAGTTACAGGTAATCTCAACCAAACCAGTACTTACACGACAAATCAAAGATAGGTTACCGATGATGGGCTGAATACAATTAAGTCAATTAAATTTCATTTCAAAAGGATGAAAATAAAACAGCCAACCAAAATTTGCAATTAAGCATAAAGTAGATATCTATTATATTCCATTGACCAAATAACTATAAACGTACTTTCAAAATGAATAACACCATCAATTTGATCAAGTTTACCAATTAATCTTCCCTCACTAATCATTTGAGAGGCGATAGATTCAGCCTAAAATTCGACAAATACGTGGTTTTTTAATAAAAAATAGAAACTACTTATTTTGCTTACATTACAACACTTTGATCTGTAAAACTAAATTATTAAAATAAGCTCAGTCAAAAAAAAACACAATCGACTTGAAGAGTTTACTTGAACAAACTTCGAAAGTGAACAGTTTATATCGAGTTTGTTTATTATTCTACTGAACTAAATCCGATTCAATTCAGTTTTGTTTATGGATCAATTTCTTTCTAAAAGTGATATGCTACATAATCGTCCATGAGACAAATTTTCAATTTCCTGGAATATAATAGAACTTAGATCATTTAGATCATTCCATTTAAACTGTCAAAAAAGGAATGCATAGATTTCATGAACTACAACAAGAGATAGTCACAAAAATACATTTAGAAGGAAATAATCTCATGTTCCTGAGACAAATATCAAGCTAACAGATAGGTTTATCTTTTTTTGCATTATGCATAAACATTGATAGGAAAATCTGTATTGGATTACCTTAATGCTTTATTGCCTTACATTCAAATACAGGAATTGTCCACAAGATATTTCACCTAACTAACTGTCTATATGGAAAACTAATATATTAAAAAAACAATGACAATTCAGTAGATACAAAATCATGGATATTATTATTATTATTACTATGTGGTAGTTTGAGACAAGAATTAATTAGATAAAACTTTAGCCACGAAAATAAATATTTAATACATTCCACAATTTAATCATGAGCTTAGAAATATCTATACTTTATAGATTAAACAAACATTTTAATACATCACCAGAGTGACACTATGCACAGAATTCAATTACACAACCACTAGTATTTGTCGTTAACTGAACTGTAACCTGTTATATTTATTTTAGAATAATTAATTTGGATAATTAAAATAACCCATAGTGTCATTGAATAAGAAAAAGAGAATTCAGCGAAGAAAATTTTCTTTTCGACTAAATCATTTACTTAAGCTGTACATTCGTATATATAGTTATATGGAAAATGTATGTCTATAGAAGGATAGAATGGATTGTATCAACAAGAATGGATTCGACAATAAATAACAAATGAGGTTAACGTACTAATCAAGGGGTAAGGAAATCATTATAAAGACAATTTTTATCGTAAAATTTACAAGAATACAAATAATGTTGGGGAAAAACTTAATTTGTATTTATTGATTAGTTTAGATATCCTTTGAAAAATCTTTTCCTTGCATTTAAGATTGATATGTAACAATATACAATACTGCGATTAGATCAACAGTAAAGTTTTCTCTTTCTTTATGGCATACATTATAGACTTTGAAAGAGAAATTTAATTTATTGCACTCACATAGTAATGGTGTTTTACACACGGTAAAGTAAGATGTTAGGTATCGAAAGTGTTTTCCTGAATACGAAGAGTACATTTAAGAAGGTTGGGAAACCCCGATTTTATGCCTATCTTAAATATAAGATCTAAGATACCCAATTGTGTATGAACCTATTTCAATCAACAGTAACTCATCAGCATGAATCTTTTGATGTAGTACAATTGGGTCATGGATTAGATTTTCAGGTCACAGGTGTGGGATTGTATATTGAAAAAAATCAACTACTTCGAATGATGAGTAGTACAACTGTCAAACAAATGAAAGACTATCTATACAAAAGATACGAATAATTTGTCCCAAAAATCTAATCACGTAAACACTCCTACATCGCTTTAGCCCTTAAAATCTGCAGGAACTATTTTTAAATAACAATAATAATACAGGAAATTATATTAAAAGCAATTTTGAATTACCAACCTCACTTGCAGATATTTCCAAAAGAAGACCTAAATTCTCCAAACTGATATTATTATAGATTAGACTGGCAGCTAACATGTTATGTTCAATTAAAGCTCGTTCAAGCAGTTTTTGTACAGAAGATGAAGTTATGGATGACAATTTCCCCGACCGATCTTGAATACTTGAAGTTATTCCCGAAAAATCTTGTAATGAAGACTGTAATAAATGAGGATAATATTTCTTAAGCAAAGGCTCCAAACTGGAGAGTGATGAACGATTGATTAAACGTCCCATAAACCTAAATAAAATCCAATAAATGAACGAACAAATTATTTTAACAATGGATATTGTGGGACATTATCAGACAATATAAATTTTACACAGGTACATATAGATTTGAGGTTGCAATTTTAATAGAAGTGAATCAATTTGATTTTGTTGGCATATACACTTCGTGCACATAACAAGTATCCATGAGCAACGTACAAGTATGTATCAACTCAAGTTTCTACACCACATCAAAGTCAGATGAAATTAATAAGATCTATAGAAAAGAAAAGGAAGTAATGATGTTTATCATGATGAAAATTGCCTAATAAAGAGAATAGGGTTCGAAAAAGAATGAACTGATGTAATAAAAGTTACGAAATAATACTGCAAATTGAGTTAGATCACCAAGTGTCTGCAACCATAGATCACAACTCCAAAACAGGAAGTCTGAATCACTCCTAACGACCCCGACCCACAGTTAATGACTTAATGGATCGATGCAATATCTTTTTTGGACACCTCTGGCTTCCTTTCAACCCACTGTTATCCAATCCAGCATCGCACATCAAAGTAGGCAGTGAATAGATGTGTATAATACATATCCATCAACTGAATTACCATCTTTATGTAGTATCCTACGCCTAAACTCAGAAGTATTAACTTGGTCGTTTTACAATGAAGATGGGATACTTTAAAAACACCATATACTAGAAACCCACACATGTTTTACACTCTCAGAGGTGACGTTTCGAAATTATGAAGTAAAACAGCAGACTAGTGTACAATATACTTACCCTTTGATAGACACCCTATCTATTACTTAAGTGAGCAAAAGAAAGGAATAAGCTTTTTGAATACATACCAAAAACGAAATTGCATGATACTTAGCAACCACTAGGACATTTTTAACCCATTTGGGAACTGGTCGTCTACTGCACTTCAATGAAGTAGTATTCTTATAAAAAGTTGAACCCGAAATTTATATCTTCAAGAATGCATTATTACCAAGATACCAATTACTATTTTTAATCCAAAGAATGTCAAACTAATATACTACAGAATGCTAGAAACACAAATCACTAAAAAGTGACTAGTACAGCTCGACAACTTAGTTCAAAATATTTCGTAGTATGAACGGATAACTGTTAGGTATGCACTTTGCTCTGAACATTAATCCACATTAGGAATAAGATACATATGACTATCGAATTCAAGCATAACGAAATACTGATCACAAATAAATACAACTGGGAATAGATCAATTCAGAGAGGATAAAAAAGCATTACACCACCCGTTCAGATAAAAGACTATCAGAAATTCACTTCATCATATTATAACAGGAAGTGTCAACACAATATACGGACTCAGTTAATTACAAACTTCCTAATTGTTGTTTGAACTAGTGTATTATTTTGAAACATAAGTGTTCATTACTAAATCTGTAAACAGCTTTTTAAACGATATTATTTCTATAGTCAACATTATTAACTGTTGCATATATTGGAAACTTATGCAAACTATTTTAAAATGGGATCATTCTGCAAATAACTAAATGTAATAGTGAACGATTTATTGAGTTTCACTTCCGTCTAAGTGAGAACTAAAGACATTTACAAACAACCTGGTTATAAATCAATTTCGTATTTATGGTAATTTCTTCAAACTGTGGAAAATCTTCAAACTAGAATGAAACGAATATCCCATATCCCTTGCGTTTAAGTGGTTCTCCACTTAATTTTAACCTGTTGTGGAAACTTTCCTTAAAAAAACCTACCAAGTGTTAAATTTTGGCAATGACTAGCCTATCACATTTGTCAGTGTTTCAACATCAGCTTTATTCTCTACTGCATCTTACCGGACAAATATTGAACGGCAAATATATAGATAAAAGGGCAACAACACTAACTGTTTGCTTTCAGATTAAAAGCAATATTACTTCACAAGATGCACGTATATAGTCAATTCCCGAGTGACTTTGAAAAGACAATGTAGCATTAGAATATTATCCATACAATTAAAGAAATTGAAAGATCGATCGGGGGAGTACGACCATCAGATACAACAGAAAGACTACTTTCAATTTTAGCCCACTGCTTAGTAAAGTGACAGCTGTTATCTGTATACGTTAGTAAGGACCAAGTCAATTCTTGAATAGTAAAATACAAGATACCTTTTAGAAACGCCTAGTTTTCCAAACAACTAACCAAGATTTGCTAAGAATGAAGACTTTGGACTACTCGTCAAAAAACCAAAATTACCTTTAGGAATTTTTGATCCTCAAACAAACGAATTCTCTAAAAACCGACTGTAACTACTATTGATAGCAGCGGTTAACGAACCTCTTCAGTGTTTATACGCCTTGGTTCACTTTCCAACTGTTAGTCGGGATAGGAGATAAATCATAGTGAACCTAATATACATTGCCAGTCACTATCAAATAAGTCATATGCTCCAATGGCATTGCTGTTTTTAGATGCACACAATGCAATGAAGTGGTTCACAAACGAAGCTATAGCAGCTTATGATAATATGCGTGCATTTTCCAGACGAAAAATGTTTATATGATCTTAGAATGTACTTCGACCATGATGCTGTTTGAAGAGATTACGAGATCACTTAAATAGGCGAATAGGATGGAGGATAAGCAACACAACGACGAGACAAGCTAAACTACTCCAGTGCGTCCCAGTCCTGCTTATTATTTTTATTTGAACACATAAATATTGGTACAAGGGGGGCACCAAATACATATGCGCCACACAAGTCACTTGATTTGTGTGGGGGCTGGGCTACTGCCCGGGTGCCCAAACCAAAGCAGGTAGTTTTCTTATGGGGTCACACCCGGAGCCTTCTACCTAAAGATCTGATCCACAAGGCAGTGGAGCATCGTAAGGAGATGCAGTCCCATGGTAGCCGGTGACTGACGATTGATTCATACGTCATTCGTTCCTTCAGGATACTGGAGCCCATGTGCACCATTGGTTTGGAATGAGGGTTTTCCAACTCACCTAGATTGACTCTCCGTGTCCACTAACCCGGTTAAATCGCCGGAAATTCGCTTTTCGCCCTCCATTCCGTAAACAACACCCCCACCACGAGAAGGCAGTGAGTAGGACTTCCCTGCCAGAGGCTATATACGCGTGGTCATGTGAGAGCATTTCGAGAGGGAGAGCGGACTCTCCCCACCCTCGGCTGTGCCAGAGCATAAATGGGCTCCCCAGCCCTGCTAGCCAGAAAGAAGACCAGGTTCAGATGAGTAAAAGGTATATTACACAAGCAGTCTGAAGACCGGACAAACCAAGCACACAACTCAAACGTATATATACAATATAAAAAGGTCCTTGGGAAACATCACAAAATAGCGTAATAAAAGAGACAACGAACCAATAGCATGTAGGGTCCTTCCAAGTGGGGAATACAAGCTGAAGGTAAAACTGAACGATTTTGGCGCGAAAACGAGAAACTTAAATTCCTAAAATAAAATTACAAATACAAAACGTTTACCAAGTGATTTCTGGGGATCTAGTATCCCCGGCACACAACAAGCTTGAATTGTGAATAATAAAATAATCATTCTTTAACTAAAAAAACACATTATCCAAATAAAATTCGGTATTTTTTAGTTTAAAAGTCTTTTAAATCAGCTAAACGAGGTGAAAAACTAATTGACTGTTAGTATGATCATCCCGTGTAAGTAACAAGGTCTAGTCAGTGTTTGATTGATAAGAAAAGTTTATAGACTTCATCAGATAGAGATATAAATTATTCTTTCCTACTTAATAATCGACATAACATTTAATGTGAACACTGTAAAGTGAACTTACATATTTTCTAAAATTGGATAGGCATCGAAAGTTTGGCACCGTTCATCTTTATATAAAGTAGCTAATAATCTAGAACGTTGTTGACCAGCACTTGAAAGTAAGGCAGCTGCTAACGCACGTTCTATAAAGGCCAAACGCTCGGAATCATCAAGCCATGGAAATCTTATGGACAATTCAGCATAACGTTGACCAGCTTCGAGGAATTTTTGCTTTAAATCCAATAAATGTGCATAGGCTATCTAAGATAAATTTTAAATAACGATAAGGGAAATAAACGATCTAGTGGACAATGAAAAACATATTGTATATATTACAACATATAAACTGAATTCTTTAGCTTACTATTACATCAGTTGATTTTCTCTGTGTATCATATATATTTATAGTAAAAAGTTGAAGCAATACATGACTACCAACCAATCAACTCCGCTTGTAGTTCTTATAGCGTTACTGTCGGTCCGAAGCCCACACAGAGGAGGATCGGGAGTGGGGACGGCAACCTCATCTTGGATAAAAAAACCTTGCTAAAAAACGCTAACCAGAATAAAAAATTCAAACCATTTAAACTCTGTCCTCCGAGTTGAAGAATCTTCTTTCAGAACAAAATCTTAGAAAAATCACCCGCAATCCTTTTCGTACCAAGAGATAAGCCATTAGAGCACGCTCTGAATTTCGCTCAGTGGGAGCTACCCTAGTTTGGAATGCGCTTTCAGTCAAACTGATCCCACCCTCCTCAGTGGATAACTTTAAGAGACTTGACAAACACGCATTCCCCCGTGGGTTGCCATACCGCTCTTCGGCAAGCTGTGTCCGATGTATGTCTCATAAATGACCACGATTGTCATTGCTACATAATCAGTAATTATCCCTATCTCTCATTTCCATTACCTCATTATTCCTTCAATCCCAATTTCTTACACATCATCGATTGGGCAAATTAATTATTTATCCTTGAAACAATCATCTCCTATGAGCGCTTCAACTATCACTTTATTCTTGAAACAGCAAGATGTTCGAGCAAAGAAACCAATTGGATTATACGAAGTTGTGACGACGACAATGAACACTTGAAATGATAACTGAAAAACATTTATTTAAAGCAGAATATGAAAAAACTTGCACGACGATTCGCACAGACACTTTGAGATTAAAACTTGAAACTTATAGAATTCTCCAGTGGAGACGAAAGTAATAGGATCTCCCACTTAGTCACCCAAAAGATGGTACGATGACATTTAGTCCTGCTATCAGGGAAGAAAATTATTGTGGATGTTACTCCTCGTTCAAGACGATGAAGACCAGATTTACGAGAGACAGCAATCGATTATAGTGAAGTGCTCAAGAAGGGACCTGACTATCCTGATAGGAGACCTAAACGCCAAAGTCGGAATGGACAGTGACAGTTATGAAGATATCATGGGACAACATGGACTAGGAGAAAGGAACGAGAACGTGTATGCGTGCATTCGAAAAAATGGTTATAGGTGGCACAATATTCCCACACAAGCGCATACAAAAAGTTACATGCGTCTCACCGCGTCACACTACAGAGATGAGCATCAGAGCTGACAAGCAGAAATACGTGGAAGAGCTAGCAATGATAGCTCCAAGTTTTATTCAAGAAGATTTGAGAAGAATAGGTGCCACAGATAGACTGGAAAGACACCTCATCAATATACCAAAGGAAGGAGATTTGAGCAAATGTGAAAAGTACACAGGCATCACACTGCTATCAGTACCAAGAAAATTTTTCAACAGAGTGTTGCTGGACCGGATGAAAGATTCAGTAGACATCCAGCTTCGAGATCAACAGGCTGGATTCCGTAAAGATCGGTCGTGTACAGAACAAATCGCGACACTACGGACCATCGCTGAACAATCGGTTAAATGGAACTCGTCACTATACATCGACGTCCTTGACCATGAGAAAGCATTTGGCAGTGTGCATAGGTGAACCTTGAGGAACATACTTCGACACCATGCAGTGATTAACTGAGGAGATCGTCAACATCACCCGGAATTGATATGACGGACTACACTGCAAAGCCGTGCATGAAGGACAGATGACAGACGCATTCCAAGTAAGGGCCGGAGTAGAAGGCGAAAACTTTATCTGCAAATGCCCTGGTACGGTCGAGGGTGGGGAGAGTCCGCTCTCCCTCTCGAAATGCTCTCACATGACCACGCGTATATAGCCTCTGGCAGGGAAGTCCTACTCACTGCCTTCTCGTGGTGGGGGTGTTGTTTACGGAATGGAGGGCGAAAAGCGAATTTCCGGCGATTTAACCGGGTTAGTGGACACGGAGAGTCAATCTAGGTGAGTTGGAAAACCCTCATTCCAAACCAATGGTGCACATGGGCTCCAGTATCCTGAAGGAACGAATGACGTATGAATCAATCGTCAGTCACCGGCTACCATGGGACTGCATCTCCTTACGATGCTCCACTGCCTTGTGGATCAGATCTTTAGGTAGAAGGCTCCGGGTGTGACCCCATAAGAAAACTACCTGCTTTGGTTTGGGCACCCGGGCAGTAGCCCAGCCCCCACACAAATCAAGTGACTTGTGTGGCGCATATGTATTTGGTGCCCCCCTTGTACCAATATTTATGTGTTCAAATAAAAGCAAAAATAAAAGGACCGGAGTCAAACAAGGCTGCCTACTCTTCGTATTCTTCTTTTTTCTGGTGGTTGACTGGATTGTGAAGATCTCCAAATCGAACGGGAAGCACAGAATATAAACATTGTAGCAGCAGCAGCCTCTGCAGTAGTAGACCTCAACATACACAAGAGAAAAAGCAACATCCTCAAATACAACGCAGGGAACACAAACACAATCACAACTGACGGAGAAGCTCACAAAGATGTGAAAACCTACACGTACCTGGACAGCATCATCGATGAACAAGGAGGATCTGATGCAGACGTAAAGGCGAGGATCGGCAAAGTAATTACAACATTCCTACAGTTGAACAACATATGCAACTCAAAACAACTGTCTATCAACCAACATCAAAGGGAGTATCTTCAATACGAACGTCAAGATAGTTAGTCCTACTGTACGAAGCTGAAACTTCCAGAACTACCACAATCATCATCAAGAAGGTACAAGTATTTATAAACTATTGTCTACGTAAGATACTCAATGTCCGTTGACCGGATGCTATTAGTAACAGACTACTGTGGGAGGGAACAAATCAGCTTCCAGATGAGGAGGAAATCTGGAAGAGACGTAGGAAGTGGATAGGATATACATTACGGAGACCACCAAACTGCATGACAAAGCAAGTGCTAAATTGGAAACCTGAATGGAAATGGAAAAGAGGATGACCAAAGAACACCGTACCAGCATTCGAAAGCAGACATGAAAAGGATGAATTGCAACTGGGAAGGATTATCCAGGACATAGTTGGATAGAGAATGCTGTTGGGCGGCCTATACTCCTTCACTAGGGGCAATAGTAGTAAGTTTACCAATCAACCACATCTTAAAGTTGTGAATTTTTGGAGAGGTCTAACAGCTTAAATATATTCAACAGAATGTATGGTACATATTGAAAACGAAGTGGGAAGTAGAGATATCTTATTCGTAAGTTCATGTCAGACACTATTATGTTTGCGGTACGAAATGCTTATTCAGTGAAAAATTAAGTTTGAGAATGACGAAATCGAATAAACTGACAACTAATCTCTGACGATAAATTATATACAAAGATGTTTTATTTGAGAACTCAAAAAATCTTGAAAATTAAGACACGAGTTTGAGCCTTTCCAATATTATTTGACTATCCACAAATACTCTTTCAAACAAAACTTGATTATGTTATGATTGTAAGGATAGTCATAAAAATTTATTTCTAAACTCACTTTGTACCGAACCAACAGTTGCTGATTCTGACATTCCGGTTGCAGCAAAGATGCCCGATTTACAAAAACTTCAGCTTCTTGAATTTCATGAATTTTCAAGAAATATTCCGCTATTCTCAAATAGATGTCCAATTTATAATTTACTCCATAGACTCTATTTAAAATGTCATTTCGAAAAACACAAATAGTAGGAATCGACAAATTTCATGGCATCGTTTATGAAGAAAAGATATACACCGAATGAAATGCTAACATGCTGAAATATATTAACAATGTACTAGATGGAGACTTCAGTGTTTATTGAAAAAGCCATCAATTGATGTTTTTAAAATGTACAGCAGATCGTTAGGATGTTAACCAAATGAAGTACCTACGCACAAACTGCAAAATATATTTGATTTGTGGGATCAAACATTATATTATACATCGATGTTATATTGTCACTACATACTATTGCTTTAAATGTTTGACAATGAAGGAAATGAGTCGACTCTAGAATTGGTGGTTACCAATTATTTAAAAAAAAACTACGTTTTCTCTTCTAAGTATGCCAGTGAATTTACATAGAAGCTAAAGTGGATGCTTTGAGAAAAAAATCACCTAAAACAAATAGTTGACTTTCACAGAAAGAATTAAAGGCAGCTTGCTGAGAATACAGTAAACTAATTCCAACGCACATATGCTGAATGCATTTAATAATCTGCTGATAAACCAACACACAAAACTATAAGTTTGATACAAATATATTTAGAACAACATATATAAGCGAACAATATTGTTTTCGATTAGATCCTCATCAGGCTTTACTCTAATATACAGTAATATTTATATGCAACATATACGAAATTATTAAACCAATCAAGGTAGTTTATAAGTCAATGATAACAATGGAAAAGATTACATAATAAGTAAAATGTGAAAAGTACAAATTGATGGTGTGACAACAGGTGCATTAGTTTTTGATAAGCAATAATAATAAAGGTTCAAATCAATGTTACATAATCTGAAATAGGTCAATGATTAGAAAAATATAGAAACTGAGATAACAATTATAAAATTATAATCAGAATGGGTTTTGTGGAGATTTTTTAGAAATTTCACAGATTGAAATCATGAGTCAGTTGAAACTAGACCACCATTGAAAACCTGGAAGCACTGGACGGCCGTTTCATCCTAGTATGGGACTCCTCAGCAGTGCGCATCCACGATCCCGCACCACGTGGGGCTCGAACCCAGGACCTACTGGCTTCGCGCGCGAGCACTTAACCACTAGACCACTGAGCCGGCATCCAACGGTGTTAATGTCTAACTTCAACCAATCCACGAAGTTGCGCCACCGTACACCATTGTCTTCAGTGAGTTCCTATCTCACAACAGACCTGGTTGAACTCCACTGACTGACTTCAGGAAAAACTCCCGAAGTTCTAGTGAGAAGCCGTTACCAGTGGAGTTCAACCAGGTCTGTTGTGAGATAGGAACTCACTGAAGACAATGGTGTACGGTGGCGCAACTTCGTGGATTGGTTGAAGTTAGACATTAACACCGTTGGATGCCGGCTCAGTGGTCTAGTGGTTAAGTGCTCGCGCGCGAAGCCAGTAGGTCCTGGGTTCGAGCCCCACGTGGTGCGGGATCGTGGATGCGCACTGCTGAGGAGTCCCATACTAGGATGAAACGGCCGTCCAGTGCTTCCAGGTTTTCAATGGTGGTCTAGTTTCAACTGACTCATGATTTCAATCTGTGAAATTTCTAAAAAATCTCCACAAAACCCATTCTGATTATAATTTTATAATTGTTATCTCAGTTTCTATATTTTTCTAATCATTGACCTATTTCAGATTATGTAACATTGATTTGAACCTTTATTATTATTGCTTATCAAAAACTAATGCACCTGTTGTCACACCATCAATTTGTACTTTTCACATTTTACTTATTATGTAATCTTTTCCATTGTTATCATTGACTTATAAACTACCTTGATTGGTTTAATAATTTCGTATATGTTGCATATAAATATTACTGTATATTAGAGTAAAGCCTGATGAGGATCTAATCGAAAACAATATTGTTCGCTTATATATGTTGTTCTAAATTTACAATATGGGAATATTACAAATATATTTGACAAGTTTAATGACTAAATATCTTCGCAAGGAATTTTTGAAAATAAAGAACACTAAGGCTGTTAAGTATATACAAATTTCAAAAAACCTTGTACATTGCAGTTAGTCGTTGTAAACCGCCCGTTTTTCACAAATGGATCCAACAATTTAGTTTCTCAAACAGATCTTGTTTTGATGGGATTCGATTATGAAAATTTATAGATTAGTTACAATTTCAGATGAATAAACAGAAGTTAAAAAAAGAACAACCAATAGCGAAAGACGCAGAAATTTTCTGGCCGAAGAGTCAGGAGTTAAAGTCTAATGATAATTATATGTTAGTAAATAAATGAAGTCAGTCAGTCAGCTACAACCAGGACCAGGCACATATATTCATCGGTCCAAGTTGTCAGTACTCCTTAGTACACCAAGATAATCAAATTCATAGAGGCAGTTACGTCAGTGATTGCAAAAAATGATTTCATACAACGATATGATACAGGGAGGAAGAATTAGTCGATAGAAGTCAGTCAGCTACAACGTAGGACCAGGCACATATATGCATCGGTCCAAGTTGCCATACCTCATTAACACAACAAGATGGACACTGGATTCCATAGAAAGAAAAGTATAAAGCAACTTTAATCTCACAGTTTAAAGGAGGATAAAGAGTGTATACACGCACGCCATTGTGATCGATTCTGAGCCATGTCACTCAGTCTCTAACCATTGGTTATGATAGTCACGCGGACCCCAACCAAGTAGTCTGCATCTACCAACATGACTTAAACCAGAAGTTAGTGACTTTGTGGATTGATGCCACATTTGGATTGACCGCCCTAACCGTCTCCAGCACTGTACGTAGTGGTAGTCGGTTGTTGGACATACGCAATACGTGGCCCAACCATCTCAGTCGATGAAGATACACAACGTTGTCAACTGATTTACCATCATTCCCTAATACTATGCGTCTAACCTCACTATTACTTACCCGGCGATCCCAGAAGATGCGAGCATTATTTCTACGACATCTGTAATCAAATACTAGTAACTTACGAGTACCCTCTACCTTTAATGGCCACGTTTCGTAATCGTAAAGCCAAAACGAACTGCTGCGCAGTATACTCATCCCTTAATTGATAGACGGATATCTCACCTCCACTATAGGTGACTTAAGTTGGCAAAAGCCAAACGAGCTTTTTGAATCCGTATAGAAATTTGGTCGGACAACAACACATTACAGTTGTTCAGACTTCCAAGATAAGTGGAGTTATCGACGCGTTCGACTGCTTCACTCCCTATCCTTATTTCAGGTGTTAACGCAGGCCAGTCTTGAAGCAACAACTTGCATTTGGAGGGGTAGAAACGCATCCCAAACATTCTGAAAGTTTCTCAACGCTACAAAAAGACTGTATTTTATCAGCATCTTCACCATACAGGATTATATCACCTGCGTACTCCAAGTCAATAAGTGGACCTCTTGGTAGGGGATCAATCCCCGAAAATCCAGTCGACAAGGACGTTATTTCCAGCAGTAAGTTTCTGATGAAAATGAACGAAAATGGAGATAGTGGACAGTTTTGCCGGACACCACTTGAGGTAATTAAGATCCGAAACAAGTTAAATAACAATATTCCAGTAAGATAATGTGCAAATATGGAAGCTAAGAAAGATAAAAACTACACTTGTAATCAAAAGCAATCGGTTTCAAAATCAATGAAACCATGATAAATTGACAGTAGTGAGAAACTAGGATTTAAATTTCTGTATGTACAAAACCAGGATAAGGAAGAAACAAAAAGTTCAATCTACTTGTATGAATAGTGGTTTATGTATGCAAAACACTAAGTTTATCGTTCAAACAGAAACAAAAAAGCCATCGTCTTTAATATTATATCCTACTACATCGTATCACCTGACCAATTTAGATTGTTTAACTACAAAACACTTTTGAATGAATTTATATTCATACATACATCTGTCCAGTTCAGAGAAACGAGCATCTACATTAAACACCAAACTATTCACAAACTTGGATGCGCAAAAATCACTTACCGTTGTCCACTCTCTAATGGTATATCAGACAAAACAGTAGCGGCTTCACGAAGGTTTCCCACAGCTTCTAATCGCTTAGACAGTGAATCACGTAGTTCAACCAACTACAATTATTTTTAAGTTGTAAAATACAAAAACCTACTTGAGATTCAAAAGCAATATTTCTTGACTGCATTCGAGAAAGTAGAATTTGCAATGCACTAATCGCTAAAGAATTATCAGGAACTTGATTCACAAAGTTTATAAGTTCATCACAAAACTTCCTGGCCGCTATAACTGTCACCATATCCTGAGAAACTGTAACCAATAATAGGTAAAATGTTACTACTTGTGTTGACGATTGTAGTTATATCAGCTAGTAAACTATCGGAAGACTGAGGAAGAGATTTGAGCAAGTTTGAAAACCTGCAAGAAAATCAAAATTTTTAGTTTATTTTGCAACAAACTTTTCAGTAGCTTCTTTTGGTGATTTGCAAGTAGTGATTTCAGAAAGAATAGTACTTAGATTCTCCGCCATATTTAAAACAGATCCGTAACCCTGTCACAATAAAGCATCCAAAAAAATAACTTTACAGAGAACAATAAAAGTTCAAAAATATTACCAAAATTATCAATAGTGAATAAATAAACGAAAAACAGTGGTCTAAACCACTGTTGTTTAGCTAACAACACCTGTAAACAATCACTTTAAAAAAGATAACTCAGCCTCCCTAAAAGTAGTAAACGAGAAATGCGTTATTCGTTTTGCGGAAATTTCGGTGGGTTTGTGTCATTTCCCGAAACTTTGGGGAAGACCATTGGATTTTTGGGAAAACTCCAAGATAGGAAGATTGAGATACGTATAAATTCTCAGCTCAACTAGCTTCTAACTAACCGTAACTGCCTAATCAAAGGTAGTGGCTCAGCGAATCAGTTAACAATTTTGAATCAAAGGTCGTTTTTATCTTACCGTATTGCTTATTGCTGATAAATTACTATAATGACAGTCGTGCTAACCGCTTGTTGCGGGAAGGTAGAATACAGCGCCAAAAGGCATATAGTTGTCTAAGGTCTCGGTACACAACGAATGTTAACTGATTTTTCCTTATCTTTAAGTTGTTCAGATAGTAGCTCTTCTTTTAAAACTAGTGGAGCTGTTCACTTACTACAGTTTTAAACTATCACCTTCACTTTTTATAGCTCTCCATATCTTGACATTGTCAGCATACGACAAAACCGATGATGATAGGAGACTAGGAAGGTCATTTACATACAGGAGAAACAACACTGTCTCCCAAACTGTGCCTTACAGCACCCTGCCAAGCACACTTTCCTAGCTAGACAACTTTGAGTTTACCCTTGCTGTTTGTTGACGCCCAACTAGGAAGTTCCTTGTCAGTCTTAGGAAGTCTATCGACCCATATTAATCCTTGCAGTTTGTAATACTGTGGAGGTCTAACCTCGTTTTGAATGTATTAACAGAAGGTGCTGATATTACGTGTTTCGGTTGAGAATTCCAGTAATTCACTACCCGGCGCGAGGAACAAAACTCCAGACGTAAACAATTTGATCTCGGTTTTTGAACTTTCTTCGAATGTCCTCTCAAATGATCAGTCCTAGACGGAAGTAAAAGATAAGACATGTTAATACCAAGGTCATCGCTCAGTATACGATCAGTCAATAATAGATCACCCCGTATTCTACGGTAGGATAACGGAAATAAGTTAAGGTGTCTCAGTCTGTCTTCATAAGATAGGCCGGATTGACCTTGTACCATCTTAGTACATCGTCGTCCGACTCTTTCCAGCATCTGTGCTTCATACTTGAAACAAGAACCCGCTGCTTGAATTCCATGATCCGAATGTGGTCGCACATAAATCGGGTATAGTTATTTAAAAATCTCGTCATCTAAATACTGGAAAGACCTACGAATAGACCATAATACTCCATAGCCTTTCGCAGCAACAGCCTTACAGTGACCAGTCGTTTTGAGATCATTGCTTAATATGACTCCTAAATCTTTATAGTTTCTTACTTTGGGTAGCACGAATCCATATATTGTATAGTTATACGATTCATCATAGTTATTTAGTGCATCACTACACTCATTAGGATTTACTTCTAGTGACCACCTTTCCAACCATACCACCAATGAGCTAAGATCATTCTGTAATACTATCCTATCCAACATACTGTGTATAGGTCTCTAAATTTTTATGTCATCGGCGAAGAGTATGAAGATGCCACAGGTATTCAGAGTTTGACAACGCTTTTACCAGTAACGCCTAATATGAAGCGTACCCACCAAGTGAAATCAAAAGACAGAAGCGAGGAAGTTCGAAGATATTGATGATGTCACAGGTATTCAGTGTTTGACAACGCTTCTACCAGTAACACCTAATATATTTCGTTCCCACCAAGAGAAATCAAAAGACAGAGTCGAGGAGACCGGAAGAGTATATTTGGCGATGACCAATATATCGGAATTCTCTGATCTAATCTGGCTAGCGATTGCGGTTGATGTTGAGCACGGCGTTACCACACGTGATCTGGTGCGGATGCCTGACCGAGCGCCTTCAGCTAGGTGAGTCCACTAAAACATATGGTCAGCATCCAATGTCGAAAACTTAGTGCTATTTATTTTGGGGATTTATTTACCGCTACAGATCACTCCCCCCCTAGTGGGGCAGTGACGACCCTAAGACGTGGCCAGCCAGAAGTTTAAACCCAACGAGTTTGTCGTTGGTAAACACTCTTCTGATAGCTTACTAAATTTAGCAGCGTCTGGTCGTCTTTCCTTACTATATGGGACGGAGGTTCAACATAGCAAAAAAAGAAAATGTACAATGAAAATTTCGGATCCTCATAAACGTCATCGTTCTTTTCCAGCCGTCCTGGAAAAGAAAAAATAAAATGTAAGTGCATGTCGAAATACACTCGTATGTGTGTAAAAGCACAATGTCAGAGAAAAAAAATGGAAAATAAACTCATGAACACGTAATAGCATTAAAAAATTGTTCTTTTGTTTTGTTTTTTTTTAAATAGAAATAAAAATATATAAGCATATTAAAATTGTTTTTTTTTAAAAAATAATATGCAATGTCGAGAAGTGCCTTACGTGCAATAGTCGTTTAAATGTTCTGGAAATCTCACCCTTCTTCCAGAACGCGTCGTTTTAAGTTTATTTTCGGATACTGTCGAAGTATCTTCGTGTGTGTTGGTTGTCGGATGAGGTATTATAAGTGTCGGAGTCGTGTCGTTCGATTGTACCGAAGGAAAATCCACGTAGATAGGATTTCCTTCTAAATACGCTGCTTTTAAGCGATCGATGCTGATGCTATCGTTGGTTCCGTTCTTATCGACTATATAGTACTTAGATTCACGTTGAAGAACTTTGAAGGGTCCTTCGTATGCTGATTCGAATGGTCGTCGATGCGAGTCTCGACGAACGAAAACGTGTGTACTATATCGTAAGTCAGGTTGAACGAAAACATCAGTTGATTGAGGTCGAGTGAAAGCAGGTTTAACTGAACGCATTGCGTTTGTAAGCCTGTTCGTGTAGGAGGTTAGATCCATGTTCATTGAAGAGGATGAAGGATCCACGAATTCTCCTGGAAGTCGAAGTGTCGTTCCATAAACGAGTTGAGCCGCAGTGTATCCAATGTCAGCTTTCACTGCATTGCGGATACCTAGTAAGACGAGTGGAAGAGCGTCGGTCCACTGTGAAACGTTTGCTGCTGATAGCGAAGCTTTCAGTTGTCGGTGAAAACGTTCTACCAACCCGTTTGCTTGTGGATGGTAGGCGGTCGTTCGGAAGCGAGTGATTCCTAAAAGTGTGGTCAGACGACGGAAAAGATCGGATTCAAACTGACGTCCGCGGTCTGTGGTGATGGTTGAAGGGCAACCGAAGTTTGCTACCCATCGTTCGACGAAGGTGCGGGCCACTGTTTCAGCAGTGATGTCTTTAATAGGTACTGCTTCCGGCCATCGAGTGAAACGGTCAACGCAGGTTAAGAGATAAGAGTATCCATTTGAATCTGGTAAAGGTCCTACCAAATCCAGATGGACATGGTCGAAACGAGCATCGGGAGTTTTAAACGAGCCTAAGGGACATTTATTGTGTCTGATAACCTTAGATTTTTGGCAGCTTACACAGGAGCGTGCCCACTCCCTCACGTCTTTATTCATTCCAGGCCAGCAAAACCGTTCTGCTATAAGCTTGATGGTTGCACGAACACCTGGATGCGAAAGTTTGTGCAATGTGTTGAAGACATTGCGTCGATAATGTTTCGGCACGATTGGGCGATCCCTACCTGTAGATGTGTCACAAAGTAAGGTTTCTTTGCCTGTTCCCATCTGTTTGATGCGTAGTTTAAGTGTTGTGGACGATAACTCGTGCTGAAGATCACTGTCTTCTTTTTGAAGCTCGGCGAGTTTAAGAAGGTCGATTCCTTGGAAACTGTTCAAGGAAGTTATACGAGATAAAGCGTCTGCAACTACATTGTTTGCTCCAGAGATGTGTTGAATATCTGAAGTAAACTGCGAAATGTAGTCCAGTTGTCGAGACTCACGGGGAGAGTACTTGTCAGAAGGAGAGCTTAACGAGAAAGTGAGCGGTTTATGGTCCGTGAAAAAAGTGAATTCACGACCTTCGATGTAGTGTTGGAAATGCCGTACAGCACAATACATAGCTAGGAGTTCCCTACCGAATGTGCTGTACCTCGATTCGGTGTCTAGCAACCTTCTAGAGAAAAATGCCAAGGGTTGCCAGGAGTTGTTAACCCATTGTTGTAAGACTCCTCCGATTGCTGAGTCGGATGCGTCTACTGCGATGCTAATGGGTGCTCGGGTGTCCTGATGTGCGAGCATTGTTGCTTTAGCAATCAGTTCCTTAACTGTGGAGAATGCTTTTCGTGCGGTGTCGTCCAAATTAATGGATTTCGCATTTCCACGAAGTTGGTCGGTCAGAGGTTTCATAAGTAATGCGTATTTGGGTATGAAACGTCTATAGAAACTTACGAGGCCGTTGAACGTGCGCAATTGCTTGACGGTGGTCGGTTCTGGGTAATCCAGAATGGCCGCCACTTTGGTCCTAAGAGGTCAAATGCCTTGAGCATCGATAGTGTGTCCCAGAAAGTCTAACGAGTCGGTTCCGAATTGGCATTTCTGAACGTTTACAGTAATGCCATGTTTTTGAAGTCGTTCGAAAACAAGATCCAGATGCTTGAGATGTGTTTCTCTGTCCGGACTTGCGATTAGACAGTCATCAACATACGCGTGTACGAAGTTGAGACCTCGAAAAACGTCGTCTATGAATCTTTGGAATGTTTGAGCAGCATTCCTTAGACCGAAAGGCATTCGCAAAAATTCATAGAGTCCGAAAGGAGTTATGATAGCTGTTTTCGGTATGTCGTCAGTAGCCATAGGGATTTGGTTATACGCTTTAACCAAGTCGATTTTCGAAAAGACAGTTGTACCTTTCAAGGTAGCTGTCAAATCGTGAATGTGAGGCAACGGGTAACGATCGGGAATGGTTTTCGCGTTCAATCGCCGATAGTCACCAGTTGGACGCCAATCGTTGCTGTCCTTTTTAGGGACCATGTGCAACGGAGATGCATATGGGCTACTTGACGGTCGTATGATTCCTAAGTCCATCATGTGATCGAATTCGTTTTTCGCTAACCTTAGCTTTTCAGGAGCTAGTCGTCGTGCTTTAGAGAATACAGGTGGTCCTGTAGTCGTGATGTGATGTGTGACGTTGCTGGTTACACACGGTAGTTTCGGTTGAGTTTGTTGTATCCCAGGGTACTTATCGAGTAGTGGTTGATAGAGTGGGTCTATCATATGTTTAACTGTGACTGGGGATACTCTACAACCAGTAAAAGAAGTTACGCAAACGGACAAATTAGTGTTCCCGTCTACTAGCCTCCGTTTGCGCGTATCGATGATCAGATTGTGGTGTTGTAGAAGGTCCATACCAATGATTGGTATAGAAACATCTGCAACAACGAAAATCCAGTGGATGGGTTTGCGTAAACCCACGTTAAGGTAAACATACCTTTTGCCATACGTAGCGATCGGTTTTCCGTTTGCCGCCTGTAAGTTTAGGGTCGATTCGTGTAGCCGGTCGTTAGGATTTGCTGGGAGAACGCTAACTTCTGCGCCAGTGTCGACGAGGTAGCGAACTCTCGTTGTCACATCTGTGACGAATAACAGACGGCTTTGTTCGCCGGCTACGGTTGCCGTTAACGCGTGCCGGCTTGGAAGTTTCCCGAATTGTTTTTCGAATCAGTCGGTTTCGTGTTGGGAAAATTGCAGGGTTTTTGCAATTTCTGGAAAACTTTCCATACTGGTTATGATACCAACACCAGTCGGGGTTATCTGTCTCTCGTGGTCTAGAGACAGATCGCTTACGAGAAATGCTTCTACGTGGTGTGCGCGATCTCTTACGGTCGGTACGAAGACTAAGATAACGCGTGAGTGTGTGACATAAGTCGGTTATATCATTCTGAGTCGTGTGAGGCTTTTCTTTGACTGAAAATACCTCGGTAGTAGAAGGTTTCGTAATTTCTAGAATGCGGTCGGCAGATGCAGCTGGTTCGTCTAAGACGTTGTTCTGAAACGAGACCAGAACTGCTTGCACCTGTTGGGGAAGTTTTGACAAGAAGAGTTGTTTGAATAGACCTTCGTCGAAAGTTCTTAGGCCTATTACCTCTCTCATCCGTTGCAACATGTCTGTCGCAGAACCGTGTTGCAGGTCGATGTTATTGAAGAGTTGATCTAACCTTTGTCGATCGGTTGGGTCTCCTCGTTTAAGAATCGAGCGTTTTAAGATTTCGTAAGGATCGGAAACATCACTAGTAAACATACTAGGTGTTACGTACCTGTTGAATTCGCGCGGTAGTGCCTTGACTACTGCGAGGAATTGTGCACGTGTGTCGATCACGCCGTGCTCGTGGAAGTCGGCTTCTGCGTAGCAAAACCAGGCTTCGATGTTGTCGGGCCAGAAAGGCATCAGTTGAAACGAAGGTGGGGACAAAGTCTTAAGCTTGAGTACTTTAGGTGACTGTTCAGTCATGATGAAGTATGAAGTACGATAATGAACGAGGGGAAAATATATATGTCCAAGAAAAAACACGAAAAAAAATCACAATGTTTAAAAAAAAATAAAAAATAAGGCAATGATATATAAAAAATCCCAAAAAGAAACAGACTCACAGTTGCAATTAGGTGTACCAGATCACGTCGGGCTCACCAATGATGATGTCACAGGTATTCAGTGTTTGACAACACTTCTACCAGTAACACCTAATATATTTCGTTCCCACCAAGAGAAATCAAAAGACAGAGTCGAGGAGACCGGAAGAGTATATTTGGCGATGACCAATATATCGGAATTCTCTGATCTAATCTGGCTAGCGATTGCGGTTGATGTTGAGCACGGCGTTACCACACGTGATCTGGTGCGGATGCCTGACCGAGCGCCTTCAGCTAGGTGAGTCCACTAAAACATATGGTCAGCATCCAATGTCGAAAACTTAGTGCTATTTATTTTGGGGATTTATTTACCGCTACAATATATTTGATGGACTATCAGTATATCGAGAATCGTCTGGTCTAATCTGGCTAGCGATTGCAGTAGATGTTGAGCACAGTGTTCCCACATGTGATCTGGTGCGGATGCATGACCGAGCGCCTTCAGCTAGGTGAGTCCATCAAAACATGTAGTCAGCATCCAATGTCGAAAACTTAAAGAGCTATTTGTTTTGGGGATTTATTTACCGCTACAAGTAGAACGAATGATTTTGCTACAGTTGGTAATTCATTTACATAAAGTAAAAAGAGAAAAGGACCGAGAACTGTACCTTGGAGAACTCCACTTTCCAAAGGTATCCACGAGGAGAGAGCCCCATTAACCCTTACCCTTTGTCTCCTGTTATGGAGAAAGTTACTTATGCAATCTACGGCTGTATAATGGATTCCAAAACGTTCCAGTTTGACTTTAAGACCAGAACGGGAGACCTTATCGAAGGCCTTACTTAGATCTATGAAGATCACATCCACACGAATATTCCGATCTTTTGCCCCACCCCAATCTTCTCTTGCAGTGAGAAGACTTGTCAAGCATGTTAGGCCTCTCCGAAAATCATGTTGTTCCCTGAAGAAAAGATTACACCCTTCAACATAGTTTATAACAGATATCCGAATGTTTTTTACCATGTTTTACAACTGTACTATTTAAGCTAACGGATCTATAGTTACTAACTAAATCCCTACTCCTAGCCTTATACACCGGACTTATTATAGCCTCTTTCCAGTCTCCAGGCAGTCTCATTAGCGAGACGCCACGATCACAATCAATCGTTGGCCGTTCCTCATCACTGATAGCGAACACTTTACTGAAATAGTTCGATAAAGCTTCAGCTTTTTCGGCATCATTTTCTGCCAAGATTAACGGATTTTCTTGTATCAGAAGTGATGGAATTCAATCGCTTCTCTGGGTCCGCCTTTTTATACATATATAAACGGGGATGACAAAACAACGTGATTGCTGTTCACTAACGATGGAAGTATAATTAGGTCGACAATATCCTCAGTCTCATGAGTGATTACCAAGTCCAACCGAGAAGAACCTTGGTTAGCACCAAAACGTGTGGGTTTGGATACGTGCTGCTCTAATGAATGCTCCATTATTGCTATCAGGGACGTCCTATCAAAGAAGTTTATAGATCCTTCCGTGGTCATCTCAGTCCAACTAATATCAGGTGCATTAAAGTCTCCTATTATCAAGCATCTGGTATTTGCATTCCAAAGATGAGTGTGCTCTAAAATAGTCATCAGCTAAGCAGATAGGGCTGCGATAGATGACACCCAGCATAAATGTACTACATCCGATAGCCAATTTACAGCTAATGACTTCACAATTACCGCTACCATGGGATTCGCTAGCAGAGGAGCGGATATTTATATTATTGGCTATATATAACAGGATGCCACCTCCTTTTCTACATCTATGTCTATCACCCCTGAGGTAATGGTATCCTGATAATTCTGGAGTAATGTCTAAGTCATGGACTAACCAAGTTTCTCTAGCTGCTACAATGAGTGGCCTTAATCCGTCCACCAATGCTTCTAGTCCATAGAACTTATTTCTTAGACTACGAGGGTTGGCATATAAAACTCCTAAGTAGAACGGCCTATCCACACAGGCCTTGGTAGCATCCGCTTCCAAGACCTGACTATCCGAAAACCCACTAACTGGGGATTCTCCTCACCGTTTTGTCGACGGATTTCTACCTCAGCTAGTGCTTTCTTCCTTTTTATTCTATCTTCGAGAGACATATCAGGTGTATTTCGGATGTCGAAATTGTCGTGACTAAGAGCACTGCTTGACAGGGGATCCCGTTGCTTATCCGATTCTAGGATTGCCTCAAGGTGTCTGCATGGTCAGGGTTTAATATTGTCCTCGGTCTTCTTGCCTATTCTAACTAGTTTTTGGACCTGAAATCCTTTAGAGTTATCCGATAAGATGCTACGAATATATTCTCCCAGCTTCTCGAAATCATGCGCGCGTCTAATTTTGGGATCAGGGTCGTTTGACTCTGGTAACTTGCTTACAATAATATTCGATGGTATTAAATTCTTCTTCTCAGTCACGCCAGGGTGGGATTCTCTCTCACTATCAAATTTGGTAGTGCATTTTGTGATTCACAATAGGAGTCTACCAATGACTTGCTGACCACCTGCGGACTGCCTACAGCTTTATTCGTTTCGTCTTGTTTTCTCCGTACTGTAGTCCATTTTTCATCCCTCAGTACACCGGGACTACTTGGAACGGTGAAGGTTCTATTCAGATCTTCAGTTTCCATTAGAGGTGCATGGTTACCGTCATGACCTTGAATCGATTTTACCCCGTCGATACTTTGTTATGACGTGACCTTGATCTGTCTAGTCCAGACCTTGAGGCAATAGACTGTGCGGCTTAACCTTGAGACTAATACGCTTGAGTTCGAGATCGGGTAGAGAGAGACTTACTCTAGAACTTGATTGGTTGGCAAGCACGCAAGTGAGAGAAGACAAGACAGTTGGAACACTCTGAATTCTCTGAATTCGGATTAGTGCAAAAATGTACATGAATAAATAAGTGAATATCCTGACCACGACGTACGATAATTTGGAAAAATACAATTATGCCCGAAACTGGGAATTACGGTAGAAAATAAGATGCAAAATATTATGATTAAATTACAATATTCTCGGAACAAAAAAGGGTATGGCAGTGAATGGTGCATAGAACAAAAGCTCATGTTATGTAGAATAAAATAGGGACAAAAATAAATATGAGTGTTTTACAACGTTTTAATGAAATGAAATAACGTCCCAAGAAAATAGCTTTCGTAGTTGTCTGGGCTTCTTATTTCCCCGTTCACAACAGTTACCAATGTCAGTGTCAGGTGGTACTGCCCCCTCGTTAATGTTAACGGAGATTTTTCCGTCAATCAAAGTCTCGTAACAGCAGGTACTATACTGATACATTCCTCACTGTCAGTGCTCGTGTTATCAGCGCATACGCCATCGTTCTTTTTCACAGGTCAAAGCCACTAGGCTCATAGCCTCCTGTATTGGTTTTTTTGGAATTTATGCGTAATATGTAACTTCCATCTGCTGCAATTTCTAAGAAGTTTATGAGCTATACAGTTTATATTTCATGATTAATATAGCTTACCTGTAAGAGTTCGTCTTTTAGTATATGCCAGTAGGAGATGGCGGCACGGATATCGACACATAATAAATGTGCTGCAATTGCACTCATAAGTATTTACATCCACTTCGTAATGCCGTCCGCAGTCAACCATAAACAACCAGTCACCGGTTTCGTATTCAAGATAAATGAAACGAATTCTTTTAAGTTCATACAGCACTTTCGATCTTGCGAATGGAGTGAGCATGTTCAGCACAGGAAGCAAGCTCTGTGGAGCATTATATTCACAAAATCTCCCGGCTGTTGTTTGATCGCCGATACTTTTCCTAGATGAAGTCATTGCAATCCATTTGAAAGCCCTGTAAATACATTTGTACAGACCATTACTTTTGCGTACAGATCTTTTGATCTGTCGATTAAGTGATTCAACACGATTATTCGTGTTGTTACCTAAAGTTAGAACATTGCCATAAAAGGCACGCGCCCACATTGTTTTACGTGACATCCAAAAGCGTGATAGATACTGGCCTATCACTCTGTCTCTCTGGTTTATTATTCTGAAATACTGATTAAATCTAGTGAATAAATACACTTAAAAAATACCTTCCAACCGTTTCAGCAGTAACCAATCGACTCAAGTATGTTCTCAGTATTTTGTCCTGTGTCTAAGGGCAATTTTGTGTAAGCAATCATTGGTGTACCTTTTTCCGGAAAGCGCGAATTACATGGAAGGCGCACAGAATGATATTTGCATACCCGTGTGTGATACGGACAGCCGCGCTTTCTGATCGTGCGCAGTCCATTACAAATATTTCTGTCGCTGTTGTGCTTCTCATTATTTCTTTGAATTTATCAAGTATTCAGGTGACATCTGCACTCATTTTTTTTCGCGTCCAGGAAAACATCACATTACGTCGTTGACCAAAATTATCCGTTATAACCAACTGGAATAATGAATATCTTCAAAGTAGAATACACCGAAAAACATAATCACTTCTTCTTATTAGTATTATAAGTTGGATCAATACACACAACTTCTGGATATTTATTGTACAACTGTATTTGGTCAGAACTACTGGAACATATTCTCGCTACAAATCCATTTTCTAAATGTTCCCTTACTTCACTTTTTTGTCGCAGCATATCCATTACCTGCCTCCGAGTACAACAACCTGAAAAATATTTATTTACGCTTACGAGTGGAGAGTTTCCTGCTTACCAGTTCTCTCCTTAATACTTTCTACAACTTCATCTGCTGAATGACAGTGTAATATTACTGGCTTCAAGTTTTCTTTTTCTTCCGAAGACAATCTTCTTGACCATGGATCATAAGCCATCCATGAACTACTACATGGATGACTGTAGAGCATGTTGTAGGATTTGATGACATATCTTTGCTCCTCTAGTCTTACACGGAACTTAGATGGGCAATTACGGAGTTAAGACCTTCAACATCAGATATTAGTTAAAGATCTCACGATTTTTGCTTCAATTTCAAACCTCCAGATTTCCGCTGATGACCAAATGTACAGTGAAATGTAACAAACAGGTATTTGAACCTGACATCCTTCAGCAGCTTGCTTTCCGTGTGGATGTAATGAGTATGGGTCGTCTGAAAAGAGATAAAATTATTCTTCCATATCTTTTGGAACTCTTTTAGCGCAATATCAAAGTCATCCCGGCACGCAAAACGCTTGTTCAGAATCATACTTTGAAAAGCATCGCTAACGTCGACTGAAATGTCACTTGAGCATGAAGCACTACAAACAGAAATCATCAATTATAAAAACGTTATTACTTGAAACAATAATAACCCAAGGAAGTAATACAAATACTTAAGATTTATCGGTGACTTGACATTTCGTTTAGGTTGACTACAGCAGTTGGGATCACAGGTCAAGTTAGGAAGCAACAACACAGCCAACGTGAACACTACAAAACAGAAAAAGCTAAATTAGTGCTTTTGGTAGTTATTTTGTGCTTTTTAATGCAGCAAAAGATGACTCAAATATGAAAAAACTTGATGCTCATGCAACCCAAAAAACCCACGGCAGTTGAAATACGGAATGACCGCCTCTGTCAGGCCGTTCAAGGTCATTGAAACGAAAGGGCGGGCTGCTTTGAACGGCTCTGACGTTTTAACCGTGCCGGACTGGCGCATGCGGTGGTGGTCTCGCTATCTTCTCTGTATTTATCCTTACTAATACGTTTTCAGAATAAAGTCGTTTGTGTCATACGATCTTCAAAGCATCCATAGTACTTTGATACGTTGAAGAGGTAATTCACGTTAGATGCTGACCGCGAGGTGTGACTTCGAAGTTAGCTGGTTTGCCACACCATTCTCGTCTAACTCGGGTAGACCTCCACTCATTCGACACAGATAATCTACGTTGATGATTTACAGCTCCCTTGGTATTGTGCAACATTGCGAATTTGAAATAATGTGATGAAATAAACCTAATCTTAATAAGTCTAGCACTTCAACAAGACACATTCAAGAACTGAAATTCGAAGTAATCTGTATGAGATTATATTGTATTAGTATGGTAGGTTTGAATACAACACACACAGATATATAATTGTACAGTAAGCGTATTGATTATTCACCACGGATAGTGATCGTTCTGTTGAATTGAGTAAATCTACGCCATCTCATATCCCGGTACCCAGTTGTTACAGGACAATTATGATCAATTTAGATCCTGAATAATAAGAATAAATCAAACTAAGCTATATTTTAGCGGTCCGTAATCTGACTTCGATTTGATTAAAAGATGATGTCAATAAAATATACATACCTCTACCCACGTATATGATCACTGACTTGATTCTGATTAAAGAATTTATGGAATAAAATAACTCAAATGGAAGAATAAGATTGGAGATCGTAAACACGCCAGCTCGCTATTACAAGCGTTAATATAGCTCAAAACAGATAATGCCTTTTATGACGAAGAGACAGGCATCGGATAAAATAATGAGTGACAGAAAAACACACACAATTACAGACAAGGATCATAAGCGTAGAAATACAAGAGCATAAAAATAAGACATGCATACTTGCTGAAGATCATAATTTCCTATGAAAAGAAAGGAATTATTATCAAGGTAGAAACTACTCAATGTCGTATTCTGTTTGACTTACTAAAGTCTGTTCAAAAGCTAGAATGAATCATGTAAGCGTCTATTAGATACTACAATCTTCTGCATATTCCAAAAGAATATGATGTGTAATAACGTTGACAAATGGCTTCCATGAGTTTCAGGACACTTTATTTTCGGCGTACTACTGACGTAGTTCTGTTTTTAGCTGACAATTAATAAAAGGGGATTCGGAAATCTCAGGAATTGATCGAAGTGGTAGACCAGGTTCGTGTATTTTAGGCAAACCATGTGATAGTGGTATTACTGATTTTGGTTGTTTTATCTGCTCACAGATAACTTCGTTATGTACATGGTCATTTTTCATTCTCTTATGAGCTCCACTCAGTTGCTTTTTGGTCATTCTGGTCTTGTTCTTTGCATTGATTTGTTTCAAGAATTTGATGTCATCTGACAAAAGGTTTATCATTTTGTCAACAAAGATCTTACGATTTAACAGCATCAAACCTGCACCTTTAACTAGACGTGTTATTAACATGCCTTTTCTGTTTCCAAGTAGTTTTGGCATGACTTTATTATCAATATTATTGTAATTACTATCAATTTGGAAAAAGAAACATATACTTGTAATTGTAAAGCTTTGAAAATGAATTCACCGAAAAGAGAACTCTTCTTTAAATGAATTTTTCCGATTTCCTTCTTCGTATAAGTCACACAAAAACGACGTATATTTTTTAACTTCATTATCGTATCAGCGCAAACAATTTGTCTGGAGTTATCATCAGTAACTTATCAACTCAATACAACTTATAAACCAATGAGTACTTAATAGTTGTTGAGTCATTAGGAGTCACCTACTTGAATAGAATGAGTAGATAGTATTCGTTATTGGTACTTGACCAAATGACAACTGTCAATTATTTTTTTCCTCCAGGTGATTGTTTTAAGGTAGAATTCTTTACAATGATTTACTTAAGGCAAATATAAATCATTTCTGAATCCAATTATCGTGTTTAAATAACTCTTAGTTCATGATATAAAAAGATAAATACTTTTTATTGACAGTCAAGGGATAAGTTTGTGACACGGAACAATAATAATAACATTTATTAATTAGTAGATCATAGGTCAATAATTTGTTTTAAAATAGAGTATCAAATGATAAAACACTTATACTTTAGTTGAATGCAGAATAGTATACAGTAAACATAACTTAATTAACCGCTGAGATATTTTTAAAAGTAAATAAAAGTGGAGAAAAGTTTGATGAAAATCTATTAATTAGTAAATTTACATCATGAAATCAACTCCATTTGAGAAAGCAGTGAAGATATAGAACTGTCCAGAAGATATCCGTAATAAGGAATTCTAATAAATCTGGAAACATTTTGAGTAAACTTCCGTTACACTTCCGTTACAATTTGAGAAAATGAATGAGTACATTGAAACAAAATAAAATTATAAGTTATCATTTAGATACTTTGGATTGATATAGAATGTGGAACAATTGTGTAACAATCTGAAAAAAATTTCATAAACAGAAATCTTTTAGCATTGTAATAACTTTGTAGATCACCAACGTAGATGATCTGTGTCGAAATGACTGGGTACCTATTAGAGTTAGACTGGAATGGTGTGACGAACTAGCTAACTTTGATGTCACACCTCGTGGTCAGCACCTTATGTGAATTGCCCCATTGACGTATCAAGGTACTATAGATGCTTTTAAGACTGTACAACACAAAGGACGTTATTACAGAAATATATTAGTTAAAGTAGACACAAGGGAAAGTAAGACCACCACCACATGGGCTAGTCCATGGCATACGATTAACTGATGCGCGTTGGTTGTCCTTGACCCTGACGATGATCGACGATTTTTTCGATATTGAATGACCCAACTGCCTGATGATTTTGGTAGAATCAGTGGAATTTCACTGGCCCTACAACTTAATTTTTCAGTATGTAGATGTAATCAGAAAAAAATATGTATCAGCATTTTGGTTATTAATAAGTTATGCAGAGATATAAATAAGACATGTTTTTTTGATTGGTTTAATTGTATAGCGATTACTTATTCATTGTTCATCAACTTAGAAGGGTAAGACGGTTTTAGAATGCTCAAATAATTTGGGTTTTTTTTCATGTTAATTAGAGTTTATCATAAAATCTAATATTATAGTAACTTAATTTATTTTGGGTTTGGAGCAGAACTACTATGTTTAAAACAAAACTGGATAGTATTCATTATTTAACAAAGAATTAAGTAAATAGTTAAAGTTTTAATCTTAGAAAATAAATAAGGTAAAGAGAATTTCTCGATTATTTGAAAATTTTTTGATGTTTTGAAACTTGAGATTTGATAAAATTATGGTTATAAGGTCAAACAATTTACAAAGGAATGTTCACGTTTTGTACTATATACAACATGTACTTTCAGATAGAAAGTTTCATAAAAGACACTATGGCATATCGGAATGTAAGTGAAGCTAATACGTCCTAATTAAGTTACAGTTCTTAATAACCTATAACTGAATCACTCTCAGTTTGTGATGACTATATCGACCAATGAGGTTTATTAAAAAAATAAAGAGGTCATGTCACACACTTGCGTTTATAATGTTTTTTTTGTAAAACCGTATACTCACAAACGTGATGACATTGACAGTTTAACCAAATATTTTTAGTCTGAACCTTAAGTGCTCGTCGATGGATCTAAAAGTGCTGGGTGGAAACCATAAGATACACACAAATATTAAGTACTTGGCTTCAAGTAGGATTTTCCACATTCATTAAATTTTCATTGAAGCGGTTGTTTTTACCTAGAGTTCAAACACAACAGTAAATTATGAGTGAGTATAAACCATGAATTTTCTACTGAAATATCTTGACATTAAATTTTCACTACATATAACAGACGAGAAATTATTTTTAAAATTTTAAATATTTTTCTACAGTTTATGTTATTGAACTCAGCAACCTGACAAAATGGTTCATTTTACAAAACAATGAATAACTGAAGAATTACTTTAGAAATGTTTTTTTAAAGTTCATTTTGTACTCATCAATAAGTTTGGTCGACTGTCTCTGGAATACCAATGTTCTAACAAAAAATTCAAAGATAAATAAACGAATTCCATTAGAAAATATCTGCTAAATTATTTAGCCAAATAAAAATTGGATAGAACTAGAGAGGAAGGCCCAGAACACAGTGGTTTGGAGAATGCTGGTCAGCGGCTTATGCTCCATTGGGAGTAACAGTATTTACCCGAATGTTATGACGTTGTAAGATTACATTAAACACAGTAATTTATTTTTATAATTATGGGCATCATATCATTTATTTTATTAGTCAATATTCATGATACATTTTTGAGCACTTGACTTATCAATTTAGTTCCTAATTTCTCTTAATTTGCAAATAAACTGTAATGCTCATTGATAAAATGGACAAAAAACTGACTTCGTATGACATCTTAGTGACTATTTTTAAACCACTAAGTAAACAAAGTTCTAAATGAATTCATAATTAAGACATTCATTTAAATAAAATAATATCCTGTGAATAAAGATAATATCATGCATTGTTTCATTATAAAAATAAGTTTTTTGATTGATATCATGAACCGATTGATGTTAGACCACCATTGAAAACCTGAAAGCACTAGACGTCCGTTTCATCCTATTGTTGGACTCCTCAGCAGTGTGCATCCACTATCCCGCCCGCGGGATTCGAACCCAGAACCATCAGTCTCGAGAGCGAACGCCTAACCTCCAGTGGTTCCAGGTTTTCAATGGTGGTCTAACACCATTCGGTTCATGATCACAATCAAAACTTAATAAACCTATACTGATAAAAATAAATTATTTTTTAATAGCTGAGAATAATATTCATTTTGGTTACAATTATATGATGACTTCTATATATTAACAAATAATACTATTAGAATTGAATCGATCAAATTATAACTAGTCTCTTTAAAAATGTTTAACTATACAAATCATAAATAAAACTGTTAACATTATGCTTTAAAGCTAGAAGTGGGTATTACCAAAGGAAATAGTCGAAAATAAAATTAAAAACTCACATTTCAAGTCATATAAATACGCAGATAATAAGGTGCTAATGTTCAATGACAAAGTAAAAATAGATGCTTAACAAAGATTTCAACTTAATTATAGAAACAGAAATGGATATTCTTGTGTTATTTAATTACAAAAATATTAGTATAAGTTGGGATGTTGGAATTTACTATCTTAAATGGATTAAATTAATGAAAAAACTTCTCGATACTCTTTAGTATTTGCCTTATTGACATTTTACGTCCAGTTCTATTCAACATTTAATGTTGTGGTACATGATACCTATGTTGACAGACATACGTTGTATGTAACACTAATCAGAAGTGGAATGCCTCAAAGCAAAAGGTTAAAAAGATCGAGTTGAATAGAACAATAATGTAAACAGTTAGTAATTGAAATAAAAACAGGAATGAAGGAATGATGATATTTGAGCTAATCGATGGATAATGTGCAGATAATGTATTCAATATATGGATTACATATTTTACGAAGACATTCTATAATTTTGTATTAAACAATATATTGGTTATCTTCACCAAGTATTCGTTCACTACACTATAATTCATTTTCTCAATTCATTCATTCAGAATGCTTTTTTTTCTTCTTGCTTTAAGTTGAAAACAGTTGCCAATGATGTTATTCCATAAAATTATTTAATCTTATACCTTTATAGATTCTGTTTTCAATAATGAGCTGAAATAAAATAACTAGAATGACTTATTCAAATGTTACTCATAATGATCTGCTTACTGTGTGATTCTATTTTTCGTATGGTTATGACCTACTACAGTTACAATGTTTATAGTACAATTCAATTCATTCATAGATAACATCACTTTCCACAAATACATTGTAACTTTAAATTATGTTGATATGAGAAACATAACCAATACAATACATTTCCATTCATTTGAATCAACTAGTGTAATATACATTTTTCTAACTTTTTACTTAGATCATTATTTCATGTAAATTTAGAAAAAACGTTGTTCAAAAATCAATGGATTTCAATGGAAGACAAATGAGTATCCAAGTATTTTATTCCTTAAAACGCATTTTTTTTTCAATCTTATAAGAGATATTCATAGATTATTCTCAACTGTTAAATGCGTGTTTTTTTTCCCTCTATTAGCAAAAGATTCTATGCATCATTTCATTTTATATTAATCATGTGTGATGTATCAGTTTATTGTTTATTGGGATTGAATATGTTTGTACGGAATGAAGTTGTTCAACAATGATCAATTTGTAACAAACAAAAAGAAAAGAAGTATAAAAATGAAAATAATACAATATAGAGAATTTTCAAGCGTTTTAAGTCGTTGAACACATTAACTGAATGATTATCTCTTTATAACTACTACTTTTTAGTAACTTTATGAGATTATTCTTTGTTTTTTATCCACATTCGTATCATTGGTTCATTATTGGCATTATGTTTAATTTATATTTTGCAGTGTTTTAAACTTGAGAAAGATTCAAATCAATGCTGTTAGGTTGCAGATTCTAAGTAAATACAAGCCGAAGGCCTTGGATTTCAATACTGAGTTCCTTTAAAGCTCATCTTTAATGATAAACTGATGTAGCTGACTCAAATCAAATTATAGTAAGTAAATCAGGAAAAAAAACGATAAGCATTTAGGTGATGACGTAGGAAATATTTGTACAGAGTCTTGACTATGTGTAAAATATGATGACAACAGGATCCACATAGATTTGGAGAGATAATTGACATATTTAGGAAGAATCTGGAAACATATATTTAATATGGGTTATTTCAATTAACTTAAACAAATAATACCATAGATTGGTAGAATAAAGAAATGAGATTCAGTAACTTTGCTAGAGGTTTAATCAGTAGATAGAAATATTTCACAAATTAGCATGCAATGAAATAAAACATGCATAATAATATAAGCTATAGTTCCACACTAGAACGAGACGGTTGTCCTGTGCTTCCAGGTTACCCATAGTGGTCTAACTTCAATTGACTCATGAACTCAACTAATAAATAAACTAATAATTTAGGTGAATTTGTAAAAAGAAGACATGATTATTCATGAAAGCCAGAGACTAACTTTTATTATTCATTGAGCATCTCGAAAAGTGATTCACAATTTATCTTACTTTATTTAAGTGTTTAAGTATTATAATCGGATTGTCGTAGATATTTTGTAGTCTGTAGTGACCAGATAATACTACTTAATAACTTTCAAGTAATATATTTCTTAATTGAAATAAAGTGTTTACTACAACTGTTGTTTGGATCTGTAATACTGTAGTAGTAAGTAAAACTTCAAATTTATTTATTATAATTCAACATTACTACTAGGATGCTAAAAATGGAATAACGAAGTTGAAGGGCGAAAAGAGATAATCCAATTTGTACTGTTATAAATAAAATGCTAATTGAATTAAGTAAATTGGTTCTAATGTATGAAATGTTTACTATTATTAATGGTTGTATCAATATTTTATTATTTGATGTTTTTAAACAAATTTTTCCATTGACGTGTTAATAAGGAAACTACTAAAAGTATGGCTAGGATATTACACCCTAATAGAAGTATATAATGAAATGACAATCAGTCCGTCAGTCAGTTACAAGATAGATTTTGGTATGTATGTACATCGTCTCAAGTCGCCTTACCCCATTAGTGCCGATAAATAAAATTGTCAGGCTAAATCTCATAACAGTAAAGGTATCAGTGTTAATAGGAAATACTAGGTATAGAAGATACCATTTGAAAAGAAAATATAAATTAGTGAAATAAAATTAAAACTTGTGATAAAATTCAGCATCATACACTGGTGTAATCAAAAATGCCTCTTACGATCTTTCATTTTCAAATAAAGAGCAATATTTATATTGATCTGTGAATACTTTGAAACAATGTGTGCACACAAACTTCTGTAGCAAACGAACATTCAGATAAAGACAACCAATTTAATATTACAGATCGTTCTCCTATAAAATGTGAAAACTATACATTAAATACTTCATTTACTAATCCTCCAGCAATTGTCTCAAACTTTGTTGTTCCTTCTGATTGATGTTACATACTACTTATGCCTGTCCACATAAGTAGCATACACTACTTACTTACTTACGCCTGTTACTCCTCGTGAAGGAGCATAGGCCGCTCACCAGCATTCGCCATCCAACCCTGTCCTGGGCAATCCTTTCCAGCTCTTTCCAGTTGTTATTCATATTTTCCATGTCTGTTTCTATTTCCCAACGTAATGTGTTCTCTGACCTTCCTCTTTTCCTCTTCCCTTCAGGATTCCAAGTCGGGGCTTGCCTCGTGATGGAGTTTGATGATTTGCGTAATGTATGTCCTATCCAGTATACACCGCACTTCAAACAAAATGAACTAGACACATAGATCAAATTCATAAAAGTGGAATAAATATAGAATTCATGTTTTGTAGACATTATGATGATTGGCTAGTAAATTTAGTGCTTTCTTCTATTTATTTTAATGGTTATTTAGGGTAATCTATGAGAAGTTTTAGACGAAGTTAGAACATTACCACTTTCCAAATAGTGTCATTAAAACAGACTTATTTCATAAACCTATAATTATATGTAGACAAAAAATCATCATTTATTCTTTCTTATATTTATCCGGAATTTTTTACTCACATGATGTTTAATAATTCATATTTAGACTATTTGTGTATACCCATCGTTTTTGAGTTTACTTCTTACTTTTATTAGTCGACAAACTGTATTTCCTTAGAAAAAAACTCTATTAACAATGTTATAACTTGTTGGTTCATGCCCATATCATTGTATGACGTAACGATACCGCCAACTAGAGAACAGTGAATTATCGACCGGACCAATGACGCGTAGAACTCGTAAGAGCAGTCTAGTGTCCTTAACGGTCCCGCTTCCGGCCAAGCCTTGCCTGTTAAGTCCAGAACACCAATCTCAGCTTCTGCAATATGAATCATTATATTTCAAACATACTGGGTTTATATACAAACCAAAATGACCACATCGTACCATAAAATGGAAAATGACATTTATACAAAATTTAGCCAAAAGTGGTTGTTAATGTAGGATATATTAATTAATAGACTGAGCATAACTCAAGAATGGTAAATCGTATAATAATAGTTCATAGGTCAAAATAAAGTTTATAATAAAAGAAACACGAATTTGGTTACTTTAGTTACTTGACAAAAGTACGATAAAAATATACTATAGTAATAGTCCAGAAATAGATCCCAACAGGTACCATTCATTATTCTCATCGGGATGTAACAACCAATAGTATTCCGATCATTTTCACTTGATTCAGAAATCGATGTGTTGAAATTTGTTTAATTTCATGACATTTCTTAATACATTAAAGCAGAAGTTCACAAAATATAAAAGATATGAATAAAACTAGGAATATTAAATATTCTAATTAGAATAAAAAGTACCCATTGTTTCGCATTTATCTACAATGGCATTATATTTCTGTACGATCATAAATTGTAATAAGCTAGTAACTTCAGTTGACATGAAATTATTTACATTAATCACATTCTCAGCATGCTGGCAAAGAAATATATGATGATATGTAATCACACAGGAAGCTAATCCATTTAGGAGGTAAAAGAATTGGAATAATCGTAAGATACCTCTGTTTTTAAATCTTTAAGTCGTAGAAATATGACTAACGATGTTGTATTTGACAGACTAGTCTTATATTCTACGAAGAATTTTTGCTCAGTCAACCACCATCCTATTTCCATGTTAAACACTAGTGTACGTCACGGCAAAGCGTGGCTAATAACACGTTAAAGATGCCTCAAAAAGTTAAGTTTATAAAAATCAGTAAATAATAACCAGCATCATATTAGTCATCAAATACTCTAGTCAAAATGATGTAGGGTGGTTGAATGTAATCGAAAGAATGCTTTGTACCTACGTTTTACAAGTCATCACTTGTTAAGGAGGTGTGCCTGAAATCTCGATACGACTGACACATCCTGTGGGATTAACCTTCAAAGTATGAGACGTTACTACTGAGGTATTAGGTTTATGATTGACCTCCTATAGTACGATTGTCGATTATCATGAAGCTTAGGCTCATGGTTTCTAACTGAAAATTTCTAACCACTTAATATTAAAAATATATTGAGATCTTAAGTTATTTAGAAAAGTGGCAACGTTACAACATGACTGATAGAATTTGATGTACACTAAGAACTTGGCATACATTTTATCGATTGATATAGAGCAACCAATAGTCTAAAAGGCTATTCCTGTTTTGTTTTTGTTTTAATTCGTGGTATTAAATAAGTGAAAACAGTCTAGAAGAAATAATGTTAATTAGTTATCACCTATCAAGTATGTTTAAAATCATTAGGAAACCCCATATTCATTCATTCTAAGGTTTAAATTTTAGTAATTTTCTTAAATTATCAATTTATTTCGTCCCCAAAATGTATCCAAAGGTTTCATGCAAATTTTCAATAAAAAAAAGGAAATTCATTTCACTTAATTCAGTCATCAATAAAATGATAAATGAATGTAACATATCTTATAAAAGTACAAAAAAACAACACAGAACAACATTTAGAGTTAAGCGTTTCTAACATATTTTTTGCCCCTTTTCTCTCGTGTTCAAGTTGCCATGTAGATCTAGCCTAGGGGTTACTAGAAAAGCTTAGGAACCGAATCTAGCGCTCGGCTAGTAGACTCATCAATATGAATTGTAATAGTGACGATTTGTGGCTGAACATGAAGCGTAGAGTTTCTGACAAAATGCTCAGTTTTAAGCTGATGGAAAATACATTTAAATGAAATTTAAGTTAATTTGGTGACTCACTGGAAAGTAAGTAGGTGATGTTCATTAAAATACAAACCATCATGAGACAGAGGCCCTAGAACAGTATTATTAATGTAAGGAGAAATGCATATAGATCATAAAAGGTGGATATTTGTCATTCTCATGATTATTAACCGATTATCAATTGAAAAATGTTCATAGTTCACAAGTAAACCTCTTTCATATCATTTCCATTATCCTGTGTTTTAGTGACTTACGCTCGATTTTAGTGAATGTAATAGAATTGGAAAAATTAAGGGTTTGTTTTAAATTACTTAAGGAAGGGTTACATTTTAGAAATAAATATGTAAGAACTAAGTTCATTTTACTTAGGGATATTTACAGGTTTTTATAAAGGTTCATCTGTAGAAAGCAAACACTTGATCATAAGCGTGTGAGCTTATATAATTAGGTACTTTAAAGTAGAGAGATAAATCTTTCTAATTTTGTCTGATACCGGGTGTATCATTTTTATAAAAGACAGTGGTTTAGTGAAGAACTTGATCTTCTCAGAAAGCAGCTTACTGAAAACAGCTACTCAGTTACTTTATTGATAAGAAAATCCAAAAAAATATAATAGAGAAATTACATATTCTGTTACTAAGATGTTTTCATATGAACCTACAATTTTAATGTATCGAGGCAAAAGAAATTCTTAGAAAATACCTCTCTGGATGGAGTTAAAATATGACTGAAAAGTACGAGCTGAATACTTTATTATGCATGCATAATATGTCAACTCATAGCAAGGATAAATCTTTACTACTTTTTAAGTCATATTAGAACAGGATTTCAGACAATTTGATTCCTTTTAGGTTCATTTCATCTACTAAGTATTTAAAAGTACACTGAATAATAAATTAACTAAACAGTTTTTGGGAAGATATATGAATACAAAAGACAAATATACGAATGTTCGTCAATATCTGAACTGATAGTTTGACAAAAATAGAGCAAAATATGTTAATACATTTTTGTTATTGGATTTTTGCTAACTCCAAATGTATGTTTGAAGGAGAAAGGGGCAATAAATTGATTGGAAAAACAATAAACAATAACTCGATACATTATCTATCTGCGACGGTAATGACAAAAGGCAACAGAAACCTAGCTAAATCATATTTAGCCTTTCTGATAGCTTATCTAATCCTATTTAACAGAAGTCAAATTAAATTATGTCATTCATATCATTTATTGAATGCTGGTCTAATTTAGATCAGTTCATGACTTCAATGAAATCAAATTACATCTTTTATTTTGATAACCGATGAGACTATAATTTATGGACGACCTTTGAGTGATGTTAAAAAGGGCCTTGAAAAATGTCTATCTACTTTCTAGGGCTAAATGAGAGTTATAAACTTGAGTGAAGAATAAGGATTATGATTTACAATTGATGGTTAGGGTTAGGAGTTTAAAGTTTTAATCACAAACTGACATCAGCTAAAATCCCAAAACGCTCTTTAACCAAATGGATGACTGAATTTCTCACCAAAATCTAAGACCTGTTATCTTTTATCTTATTGGTTCGTTCATAAATTATAGTCTCGTCTGATAACCTAGTCCTGCTATTGGTGGTAATGAAGAAAGAAGGAAGATAAATAAAAAGGTAAAAAAACATTAATCAATAATTTGATCTGAGAACATGTTTTACATGCTTTTTGAGACTGTAATTACTAACTATATAGTCACTTATTATTAATATAAACTACTAACGAGTATCATGGAGTATAACATAATTCTAGTAAAACGAAATCTATTTAGAAGTGCTGTTGTTCTAAAATTCTTCTGAACAAATTATTCAAATTAAGAAACACTTTCAAATAATGAACTCCTTGTAACTTCTACCTGTTTATTTATTATATTATTTCTGATAACCTGAGGTTAATCTTGATAACTTTACACTGATAGCAGAAAATGTTATCTACACTAAGTTATCAAGATAAAGTAATGAGTGAGATTGATACGAGATAACTAGAAAAATTCTTGTCAAATTTCAATTCAGGATTTAAAAATACCATTTTGTTACAGTTATGTTGTTGTCTTTTTCTTGGTAAACGTCTAATCAAGAAGCAATCTTGTATTATGCTTGTGAAAACACACCAATTTTACTAAGAAAATTTAATGAAACGAGCTAGGTTTTCTCTTTGTGATACTTATGTAAAACGTCTAAGATGTAGATTGATAATTAAACTTATTCACTTTAAAAGAAAATAGGGTAGTTATTCAACTATAAGAAAAGATTTAGTTAGAATACTTCATTGGATGAGTGAGTAGCCACTTACAGACAACACTAATTTTCAATCGCGTTAAAGCTTTAACGGCCCTATATCTGACTCTATTTGGATCGTATGAATGATTGTTATTTAAATATACATGTCGCCAATCCTCGTATATAATCATCAACTTAAATCGCGTTGATGAATAATGAAATAAATGAGTCGAATACGAGAATGAGGTTTTTAGTACATTTATTTCGTACAATCGTTGATCTACAAAGGCGATTGGGGAGACGTAGCAAAGAAAGCGAATAAGAGAGGGAGGCGAAACAAAATGATGCGCACTAGAGGCGAGTGAGCCAACTCAGTTTAATCAAACGTGAATAGATATTTATAGTCACACAATAATAAATTACAGATATGTGATGAATAGGATAAGAAGTGCACACTCATACGCTTATATAAAAATAGTCAAGGTTGATAAGCGAATAATTGCCAAGGTCAAAATGTAACTCAAGAAGAATGAATAAACTGGTCTGTCTGAAAGCTAGAGTAAGCTGTATGGGCTTAACATACAAACCGACATTACAAAGATAAAGCAAAATGTGTAAGTTTAAAGTAGTAATTCTAAATCAGAGAATGGATGAGAGTACTTTAGCGTAAGCTTACTTGACTATCAGATTTGTGGTATAATATTCATGGTCGTTACGGGTGTGAAGTTTTAATCAACATACTTTGTCTCAAAGTCAAGATAAGTTAAGACACTTATTTCCAGGATTTACAGTTGTATAAGTGCATATATTTATTTGAAAAAGAACAGGATGGTTCGCCTTTCAAAACTGCTAAGCCATAACAACGAAATGCAAACAGTTTGAGATCATGAGTCAAGTGGAGCTAGACCACCATGAAAAACCTGGAAGCACTGGACGGCCGTTTCGTCCTGTTGTGGGACTCCTCAGCAGTGCTCATCCACGATCTCGCCCCCTGCAAGATTCAAACCCAGGACCTATCGGTCTCGCTCCAGGTGCTCAGCCAACTAGACCACTGAGACGGCATCCAACGGTGTTAATGTCTAACTTCAACTAATCCACGAAATTGGGCGACACATCCACCATTGTCATCAGTGAGTTACTACCTCACAACTGACCCGGTTGAACTCCACTGGTCACTGCTTCTCACTAGAACTCCAGGATATATATCTTGAAGCCAGTCACTAGTGAGCATATGTTGATTAGTATCAGAAGGACTGACAGGTCCTGGGTTCGAATCCCACGAGGCGGGGTCGTGGATGCGCTCTGCTGAAGAGTCCCACAATAGAACGAAACGGCCGTCCAATGCTACCAGGTTTTCCACAGTGGTCTAACTTCAATTGAATCATGATCTCAAACTGTTTAGATTACTACAATCTCCACAAAACCCCTTCTGATACAATGAAATGTCTTAAGGAATCACAGAGTCTTGTCATGCAATGGATAGGAAATTAAATTGATGTATTGAAGAATTTTGCAAAATTGATACTTCACTTATTCTCTTTGAGCAAGAGCCTAAAGACAAATTTAATGTAGGCTTACATGCAAAAAGCAGTGTCTGATAGCACTACAAGTTTCTTAAAAACCTGTTCATAGCATCTCCATATTTCAAATGTTATTAGGTTCATGACAGATTTATTTGGTTTTCTGTGTCGCTACAAATTTCAAGTTATTTGTCTAACTCATTTATTTTTTTTTTTTTAACGAGATGATATTCTAAATGATTACATGTTTGCCTTCCGTTCACTTACCCACTTCATCTCTCACTATCTGTTTATATTACTTTTGTTGCGTGCTTGAGAACATTGATTATCTCAAGTAATCTAGAATGTTATGTTTTCTTTTTTTAAAAAGATTATCTTCTGATACTTCAATGTTTTGTTTACACATAATGAATCCAAAAACCAAAGATTCCATGGATGAAGTATCTATTTTTGTGGTTTCCTGCATTTGTTTCATATACTTACTGACTATGGATTCGTCGTTTGACCTAAATAATTTAACCGAAAACGTCCCGATTGGGAATTGGAATTGTTATAAATCTACATTAAAGATTTCGTCTCTATTCAGAGCAAGTTTCCTTGTTGTTATCCAAAACAATAACGAAATCACTTGGGTAATAATATCTAGGTCAAATGTACCGATATCTCGAAAAAAGTGAACATACATAGTTATACTGTTTAATATCAGTAGATAATACCGTTATTATGCAATATTTTTCAAGAGAATAACATTGTAGTAGTATGTTAGTTGAATTTCTTTACATATTGTGTTTGAATGAACTAAGTCATATTCAGTTAAATCAATGTCAACTATAAATGTCAATAAAATGGTTTCTATTCAATCACTAGGCTTTGTTAAGGGGTTTTGCATAAATTAGAAAAAATTTAAATCGAATCCCAAGAAAGATTAAGTAAACGTGATTATACTTTATATACAATAATGATATTTGTAAACAATTTTAATCAGAATAAGAAAAACAAAACTGTCCAAGTTTAATAAATTTTGTCATTTAATATTGGGTTGATGTTAGAAACATACTGTATTTCGTTTTCCATGGATGATTTTGAAGTAATATAATGAAAAAAATGATTTGTTGTTAAGTACTTACCTCTCTTAAAATTATTGAGAAGTTGGTTAAGTTACTGAAAATGTTTTCAGGAGTATATTTTATTATTTGAGTCTTAGTTCTCTAAAAAACATGTTTCTTTTACGCAAAAATTAAGTCACAAAGTAATAGTCGAAATGATGGCTTAAATCTTTACTCCAGAAACCTCATGTTTTATTTTGCTCTACAGATCAGTAATCTATGAATAAATATGTCATTATTTGAGAATGCTAAATCATTATAATGAACATTGAAAATGAAAGGAATATTACAGTTGTAAGAAACCATTCTGAAAACATTAATGACTTATGTAAAGCATAGAGGAGTTTCGATGAAATCACGGACTGATATAAATTAAAAAATATATTGAATATCGTTCCATCCTAGTATGACACTCTTCAGCAATGTGCATTAACGACCTATTGAGTTCATTTTTAATTTAGATAGTTTTTTCTTTTTCTCTCTGTTTTCTTAATTATAATGTTTAGTAAAGTAAATTGAGATCAATTTATGATGGTTACTATTTTATTAATGTGTTATGTCCCGACAAGAATAATGAATGGTAACTTTTAGGATCTATTGATGGAACAATACCAAACGTATATTTTTATCGTATAATTGTTAAATAACTAAACTATTCATATTCATGTTCTTCTTATTATAAGCTTTATTTTGACCTATGAACCATTATTATACGTTTTACCAGTCTTGAATTATGCCCTGTCAATCAGTCACTGCCTCACATATTCACAGCCACATTTGGCCAAATTTTGTACAAATGTTATTTTGTATTTTATGCTACGTTGTGGTCTGTTCGATTAGGTAAACATTTACTGCACGGCGGTAAACATTTATTGCACGGCCATTTTTGTATTTTTTTTTCGAGTGAAATTTTTTTTCGTCCCTTTGGAAAACATTTTCATCCCCATCTCCCAATAATTTTCATTGTGTTTCGTCCAATCAAATAACTAGTTTTGAGTTCGTTATAATTGGTCGTTTATTTCATAAAATCTATATAAAATATGAGGATTTGACGACAGAGCACATTTTCTTACAATTATGGACGGTGGTAACATGCAAAACACGAGTTTTGTCGTTCCTCACGTTGTCACAGAAACCGATAACCTGTTCGTTCTTCAGCACATTGTATCTCGTAACGTCTCAATCACTTGACGAGCTCCATAAGAACTTATGAAACAGCTGCGTACTGCCATTATGTGGTGAGGGATTCTCTTTTCCATAGAGATCGGAAGCCGTATATTAAATTCGTATGTTGGAGAAATGGCCGTAGAACACCTAGCGGTTCCTCACAGCCGAGTAGACGAACGAGGTAATTTGATTAGTGTTATTATAATTTTTCATAAAGGACTACCGTGAATACTCAATGTCCTTCATTCGTATTTTGTAAGTTACCAACTGTCAAAATAACGTCAATATGGATGCAACGTTAAGCAATGACGAGGAAGAAATTGTTTCGATTAGCTCAGAGGAGTTCACTGAACAAGATGACGACAATGACGAAAACGCGCATGACAACAGACTTTGTGATATTTGCAATCTTGCGCAACCACCACATGAGACTGCTGATGAAAGTACCTGGATTTTTGTCCATGCGAAGCAATGCTTCATTTATTTTGTGCTTACGACCCATCACCACACGTCCATGGAATCCACTGTCCCATGTGCGGCGCTATAACGGAGTCATAGCAAGTCTTTGGTTCATGAAATTCGGAACTGTTAAGAGAACGAGTAAAGGCCCTTTTCATGGCCACCCACAATCTGATTTAAATTCTTTTGTTTCAATTTCTTATTTCCATGGCAAAGGCCAATTGATGAAGCTATCAAAATTCATTTTAGATTAATAGTCATTATGTGATTATCGTCCACGTATTCGTAAACGTTTTTAAGCTTTATCAAATATAGGGTTTAAGTAAACGATTTCCTATAGGAAATGTCATCTAATGAACACTCATCTATCTAAGAATAGTACATGCAAAACTTATTCAGAATGTTTCAGTGTTGTGTCATATAGTTAGGATAGGCGAATGTAGTACTACCAGTTCACTAGTACAACGACATCATTTCTATAGGAAAGGTCAACTGAACCAACATTGATGAATTCGAATTAAGCCTTAGTGATTAAGCAATATAATCAATGGAGATTTATAGAAATTTCGTGGATTAGTTGAAGTCAGACATTAACAGGTTTTTCATGGTGCTCCTCTAGCTTCAATTCACTCATGATCTCAACTATTCCAATAAAAAAATAATACTGTCTGACTATTCCATCCCAGTTTTGATCGAAATGTTGACTTTAAAAATAAAAGATACCGACTTCATTTTACTCAGAAAGTAGCAAATAATATTTATGATTGGGTTCTTTTCCAAACAGTAATTCTTAGTACAAAAGAGTTGTTTAGTTTCGCCGGAAAAATGGTGTCAGAAATAAATGGAAGATTGTCAATTGTGTTATTTTGCTAATCCATTAGAAGCGTTCTTGTTTTTACCTGTACATTCTTTGTAGTTGAGCTGTTTAAAATTATGACAAAAAGTACTTGTCTATGTAAGTAGTCATGTAAATGAGTTATTATGCTCGTCAATTGGGCTTAACATTTTTTGACAAGTATTCGAAATATTGGTTACATTGAGTGTAAAAGAACAAGCCTACGTCTGAGGAAATAAGTGTCTGTCTCAATTACACAGCTAATTACGAACAAAGTAATTTGTATCAGATGACATTTGGGTATACGCTCGTTTAATGTCATTGTAATAAATATAAGTCTATATTTATTTACCAAACTTCAAAATGATCAATTTCACTATATTGAAACATGGTGCTCTATCTTCAATTCACTCATGATAAAGACTTTTATAAAACGTATAAATGTATCACTTATTTCCTCAAACGTAGGCTTGTTCTTTTATACTTAATGTAACCAACATTTCAAATGCTTGTCAAAACTTGTTATTCAACAATATAAAATATTCTATGGTGATTTTTTCAAACTACAATTATGCTGTTGACATTTCGTGCAAAACATGTTAAACCCAATTGACGAGCATAATAACTCATTTACATGACTACTTACATAGACAAGTACTTTTTGTCATAATTTTAAACAGCTCAACTACAAAGAATGTACAGGTAAAAACAAGAACGCTTCTAATGGATTAGCAAAATAACACAATTGACAATCTTCCATTTATTTCTGACACCATTTTTCCGGCGAAACTAAACAACTCTTTTGTACTAAGAATTACTGTTTGGAAAAGAACCCAATCATAAATATTATTTGCTACTTTCTGAGTAAAATGAAGTCGGTATCTTTTATTTTTAAAGTCAACATTTCGATCAAAACTGGGATGGAATAGTCAGACAGTATTATTTTTTTATTGGAATAGTTGAGATCATGAGTGAATTGAAGCTAGAGGAGCACCATGAAAAACCTGTTAATGTCTGACTTCAACTAATCCACGAAATTTCTATAAATCTCCATTGATTATATTGCTTAATCACTAAGGCTTAATTCGAATTCATCAATGTTGGTTCAGTTGACCTTTCCTATAGAAATGATGTCGTTGTACTAGTGAACTGGTAGTACTACATTCGCCTATCCTAACTATATGACACAACATTGAAACATTCTGAATAAGTTTTGCATGTACTATTCTTAGACAGATGAGTGTTCATTAGATGACATTTCCTATAGGAAATCGTTTACTTAAACCCTATATTTGATAAAGCTTAAAAACGTTTACGAATACGTGGACGATAATCACATAATGACTATTAATCTAAAATGAATTTTGATAGCTTCATCAATTGGCCTTTGCCATGGAAATAAGAAATTGAAACAAAAGAATTTAAATCAGATTGTGGGTGGCCATGAAAAGGGCCTTTACTCGTTCTCTTAACAGTTCCGAATTTCATGAACCAAAGACTTGCTATGACTCCGTTATAGCGCCGCACATGGGACAGTGGATTCCATGGACGTGTGGTGATGGGTCGTAAGCACAAAATAAATGAAGCATTGCTTCGCATGGACAAAAATCCAGGTACTTTCATCAGCAGTCTCATGTGGTGGTTGCGCAAGATTGCAAATATCACAAAGTCTGTTGTCATGCGCGTTTTCGTCATTGTCGTCATCTTGTTCAGTGAACTCCTCTGAGCTAATCGAAACAATTTCTTCCTCGTCATTGCTTAACGTTGCATCCATATTGACGTTATTTTGACAGTTGGTAACTTACAAAATACGAATGAAGGACATTGAGTATTCACGGTAGTCCTTTATGAAAAATTATAATAACACTAATCAAATTACCTCGTTCGTCTACTCGGCTGTGAGGAACCGCTAGGTGTTCTACGGCCATTTCTCCAACATACGAATTTAATATACGGCTTCCGATCTCTATGGAAAAGAGAATCCCTCACCACATAATGGCAGTACGCAGCTGTTTCATAAGTTCTTATGGAGCTCGTCAAGTGATTGAGACGTTACGAGATACAATGTGCTGAAGAACGAACAGGTTATCGGTTTCTGTGACAACGTGAGGAACGACAAAACTCGTGTTTTGCATGTTACCACCGTCCATAATTGTAAGAAAATGTGCTCTGTCGTCAAATCCTCATATTTTATATAGATTTTATGAAATAAACGACCAATTATAACGAACTCAAAACTAGTTATTTGATTGGACGAAACACAATGAAAATTATTGGGAGATGGGGATGAAAATGTTTTCCAAAGGGACGAAAAAAAATTTCACTCGAAAAAAAAAATACAAAAATGGCCGTGCAATAAATGTTTACCCTGCACGGCCATTTTTGTATTGTTTTTCGATTGGCCGTGCAGTAAATGTTTACCGTTTGATTAGTATGTAAACTCAGTATGTTTGAAATATAATGATTTATGCGCAGAGGCTCGGATTGGTGTTCTGGACTTAACTGGCTGGGCTAGGCGGGAAGCAGGACCAATCAGAACCCTAGGCTACTCATGCTGGTTTACGCGTCATTGTTCCGATCGATACGTCACTGCACTTTAATCGACGGTCACAAGCCATAACATAATTTCAACTTAGTCAATATCTTTTATTATTATTCGTTATTATAACGTTTATAATAACTCCATTAAAGAATTTTGTATTTTGATAAGATTGTTGTACTTTCAAAAATTTGCCATAATTTTTAAAATAACACATAAACGATCAATATTGTTTTCGACTAGATACTTATCAGGCTTTACTCTAATATACAGTAATATTTATATGCATATACGAAATTATTAAACTAACTAAGGCAGTTTATGAGTCAATGATAACTGTGGAATGGATTACATAAATAAGTGAAAAGTACAAATTGGTAGTGTGATGATAGGTGTACTAGTTGTGGTAAGAACAATAAAGGCTTGAATCAATGTTATATAATGGAAAATAGGTCAACGACTAGAAAAATATAGACACTGAAATAACGTTCATAAAATATTATAAGATTACGTAATAAGAAGTGTTCAGATAATTGGACCGTGAGGCGTATATTTGAGGGAAAATAAAATAAAATGGTAGGAGGGGGGGAAATAATAATGGACAATTATGGAAAATAATAACAAATAAAATCATTAATTAAGGCGAAGAGAGAGATAAGGGTTTTACGAATGTCTTATGAACACAAAGATTTCGATTGGTAGCTCGAATGTCTATAGCTTCTCCTATATGTAATAGATGAGATCGAACACTATAAGGAAAACTAGTGGGAATACGACAAATAACTTGAAATGACCTATTTTTGTCTACTACATGACCGCTGTCGATCAAGTGTGATAGGACCGAGCTGCGTATTATCTTGACAGTACTTTTTCCTAACCACGAGGGGAGGTGTTCACTAACTCTGGTTTAATTGTCTGGTTGTGCGCCCAATATTGCTTTCTACACAGGAGCAGATGAACTCAAACTGCCTTAATTAGTTTAATAATTTCGTATATGCATATAAATATTAATGTATGTTAGAGCAAAGCCTGATAAGTATCTAATCTAAAACAATATTGTTCACTTATATATGTTATTGTAAATGATATTATGGGAATTTTTCAAAATTTTAAATTAGCGGTATAAGGTGGTAGGAATCCATTATTGATGAAAATAGTGTAATACATCTGTAAGACTTAACTATTAAAAGAAAAAAAAGAGAATTCTACATAAATAAAGCATATCCTGATGAAAACAATTACTTCTTCTTCTTCAACAACAACAACAAGAGCAACAACAAAAACTCGTGAAAGTAAATTATAGTTTCATTTTATCGCATGTCTAATAGAATTAAAATCTCTCGACAAATAAAACAACATTAAAAGAAAAACTTCAATGAAATAATCTAAAATATATTATTCACCCCTAATACATTCAAAAGGATATGATTTTAGATATCATGTTATCCTAATAACTTCTGTTGATCATTAATTAATGAAAGAATTCACAAGCTCAACCAAAAAAATTTTCTTTTCTTCATTCTCATATCATTTCTATGTTTTACTCATTCTACCTTGTTAATCTATTCAGTGTTGTGACTGTTCTAAATTAATGTTGATAACAATTTTCATTTATTTGGTAATATTTACGTATTTTAATGTTTGTTTGTTTTTTCTAGAACTTTCACGTTTATTAACATATAAATACTCATTTCTTCCACCATTATCAATGTTTTTACATAGTTATTGTCATTATTTTATTACTGTTTATTATTATGCTATATAGAGTGTGTCAGTTAGGCTAGTAAATATAAATAATTAATCTCAATGGTTAAGATCATGAGTAAGTTGAAGCTAGACCATCATGAAAAACCTGGAAGCACTGGACGGCCGTTTCGTCCTGTTGTGGGACTCCTCAGCAGTGCTCATCCACGATCTCGCCCCCTGCGAGATTCGAACCCAGGATCTATCGGTCTCGCGAGTGAACGCTTAACTTCTAGTCCACTAAGTTGGCATCCACAGGTATTTAATGTCTTGCTTCAACTAATCCACGAAATTTAGTGATACATTCACCACTGACCTCAATGAGTTACTATCTCACAACAGACCTGGTTGAATTCCACTGGTCAGTACTTCTCACTACAACTCCAGGATATGCCTCTTAAAGCCAGTCACTAGTGATCATATGTTCATTAATATCGGATGGGTTTCGTGGATATTATAGTAATTTCAATGGTTAGAATCATGAGTCAGTTGAAGCTAGACCATCATAGAAAACCTGGAAGCCCTATTGTGGGACTCAAAAAAATATCATCTATTACTAGTTGTACATAGAAATCAAACCTTTAAAACAAAAGAAAAACAACAGTAAACAGGATTTATTTTCAAAAAAAAGAACAATATTGATTTACAATTTGAATCATAAACATGAATAGTAAATTATGTAAAGATTTTAAATAAACTAAAATCTAATCTGAATTAAACACATTCCTAAATAAGTATTTATTAAAACTCTGAAATTTTATATTTTAAAAACAAAGAAAATACGTTTTGTTATATAGTTTGTAAAGACTCTCTAGATGTTTGTCGTTTATAAGATTCCGATTTTGAATATCTACTTTCATTATCTTCAATATTATGTTGATTTTCATCAAAGCTGAAATTCCTACCGATATGTTGTTGTTGTTGTTGACGATGATAATGATGACATAGTTTTCTTCTGTCATAATATAGTTGATTAGGAATACTTTCAATTTTAGAAAAATGTTTTATTATTGATGATAATTGTTCATTACTTTCATTACAAAGTTTGTTTCTTGATTTATCAAGACATGTATTATTATTATTATTAATTGTATCAGAATCATAATTATCTTCAATATTATGATTCATATATATATGACATGAATTATTTATTAAAGATGTACTTAATCTATATGATATTAATTCCATTGTTGTATTCTTATCTTCAATACTTGGTATTTCATTCATTTGTATTCTATTACATAGATTTATGTTTTGTGAATCAAATGTTATTGTAACATCATTATAATTCATTTTATTCATTGGTTTCATTTGATTTATATCATTTTCATTTGATTGTTTATTTGTATTTAGTTGATGATTAGAATGAGTAAAATATAATAATAAACATGAAAAACAATAATTATTTTGATTAAAATTAAATTTATTATATTTACATTGATTAAATACTAATAATAATAATGAGAATAAACGTTTACGAAATGTTTTACCAGTTGCACAAAATAAATAAAAATTCATTGCATGATTAATATACATAAATAATTCAGCTATAGTATCGATTAAACGTAAATATATTCTTAGATTTAATTTATTTTTATCATTTAAATTTAAATTTTGCGCTAAAATTTTTATAAATACAATTGTAAATGTTGTAAATAAAAATGAAAATGATATAATCAATAATATAATGGTTAATTGTTTGATATTATCATTTATATTATTGATTTGTTTATTTTTTTGATTGATTATTGATTTTGTTTTTATAAATGATGATGACATTGATGGTGATAATAATAATTGATTTTTTGATGATTTAAATGTAGAATTATGTAGTATATGTAATTGTTTACGTTGTTTATTTGCATAATATACTGATTTTAATATAATAACATTAAATGTAAATATTAAACAAAATGGTAAATATGAATATAAAATTGCATCAAATGAAGACCAATACCAATTTAATGAAGAATATTGTGGTAAAATAGAACATTGTTCAAAACATTTTATTTTTGTATTATGATTAATAAATGGAATAGTTAAATTCATTTGTATAGTTTTATTTGTTGTTAACCATGAAGTAGAAGAAGATGATGGTTTAGAAAATTTATGAGAACAATTTGAAGTAATTCCTACTGTAAAACAAAAATGTAAACTTAATATTGCACATAATATACTTAAAATTATGATAAGATTTCTTACACGATTATAACTAATTAATCGTGAAACATGTAATGGAAAACTAACAACTAATGCACGTTCTGCTGTTAAACTTACAGTTAACCATACAGATAATAAACTTGATGATGTTCCCCAAAAATGTATCATTTTACACATAAAATTTGATGTATTCTCAAATTTTGTATCAAATATTTTATCAAACCATCTACGTAATAATCCAATAGTTAATACTATTTCATCAACAATTGAACGAGCAATTAAATAAACAAATATTGTCATTGAACCAGTTGATGAATGTCTTAATATAACAAATGATAAAATATTACCTAAACTTCCAAGTATAAATATAATTGGTGGTATATATATCCATAATAAATTAATTATATTACATATATATAATTGTTGTTTAAATCTTTGTATACCTTTTAATTTTTCTGTTACATTTTTAATATATTCATTTAAAAATAATAATGATGAATTATCATGTTTATTTAAATAATGATTCATTCTATTTGTATTTGATTCAGATAGTTGACTATTTGTTGTTAATATAAAATCAAGACTTTTTGATAGGAATAGTTTAGAATTACTACAAATATCTTCAATCATTTTCATATGGTATAAAAGAAGATTATGTAATCAAGTTTTGTTTATAAGTTGACGTTCATTTAATTATAAATTTAATATAAAGTATATCATGTTCTGTTTGTTTTTTTATTCTGAGCAATTTATATATAGAAAAGTTTGTGATAAATTAACCAATCAGAATGTCACATTGTCGGGAAATAAATAACCAATGAAAAGTAAGGAAATAAAAATGATTAGTTTACAGCTGATTAGGTTTAGTAACTAATCTATTCTATTTATTTTTAATGCGAAATCATATGAAGAGCTAATATCATATACTTGATATGGTATTTTAATAGAAGGAAATACTTATGGAATTATTGTATTCATTTAAATACCGATGTTGTTCTTTTAATTAAAGTGTAGTTCTCTATACTTGGAAACATTTTAACCCAATGGAATCTTATTTAAGAGATTGCTTACTTAATAACTTACTTACTTACGCCTGTTACTCCCAATGGAGCATAGACCGCCGACCAGAATTCTCCAACCCACTCTATCCTGGGCCTTCTTTTCTAGTTCTATCCAATTCTTGTTCATTTTTCTCATGTCTATCTCCATTTCTCGGCGTAATGTGTTATTTGGTCTTCCTCTTTTCCTTTGACCTTCAGGATTTCATGTGAGGGCTTGTCTTGTGACGCAGTTGGGTGCTTTCCTCAATGTGTGTCCTATCCACTTCCAGCGCTTCTTCCTGATTTCTTCCTCCACTGGGATCTGGTTTGTTCTCTCCCACAGTACGCTGTTGCTAATAGTGTCCGGCCAATGGATCTGAAGTATTTTGCGTAGACAACTGTTAATAAACACCTGTATTTTCTGGATGATGGTTTTCGTAGTTCTCCAGGTTTCTGCCCCATACAGTAGAACTGTCTTGACATTTGTATTGAAAATCCTGACCTTGGTGTTGGTTGACAGTTGCTTTGAGTTCCAGATGTTCCTCAGTTGTAAATATGCTGCTCTTGCTTTGCCGATCCGCGCCTTCACATCTGCATCAGATCCACCCTGTTCATCAATGATGTTGCCCAAATATGTAAAGGTTTTCACATCTTCCAAATCTTCTCCGTCAATTGTGATTAGATTGGTGCATTCTGTGTTGTATCGGAGAATCCTGCTTTTCCCTTTGTGTATATTGAGACCTACTGCTGCTGAGGCTGCTGCCACACTGTTCGTCTTCTCCTGCATTTGTTGTTGCGTTTGGAATAGAAGGGCCAGATCATCTGCGAAGTCCAGATCATCCAACTGCATCCTAGATGTCAATTGTATCCCGTGCTGCCCTTCAGATGTTGACGTCTTCATGATTCAGTCGATCATCAGGAGAAAGAGAAAGGGTGAGAATAAGTAACTTTGCCTAACACCGGTCTTCACTTTGAACGACTTTGTCAACTGTCCTCCATGCACGATTTTGCAGTGTAATCCATCATAGGAATTCTGTATGATATTGACTATCTTCTGAGGCACGCCGTAGTGTCGACGAAGTTTCCATAGTGTTGTTCTGTCCACGCTATCAAATGCTTTCTCATAGTCAATGAAGTTGATGTAGAGTGATGAATTCCATTCAATTGATTGTTCCACAATGAACCGTAGAGTTGTGATTTGGTCTGTACACGATCGATCCTTACGGAATCCTGCCTGTTGGTCACGAAGTTGGGCGTCTACGCAGTCCTTCATCCTGTTTAACAATACCCTGTTGAAGACTTTTCCCGGTATTGAGAGAAGAGTGATGCCCCTGTAGTTATCACACTTGCTGAGATCTCCTTTCTTCGGTATTTTGATCAGGAGTCCTTCTTTCCAGTCTGTTGGTACTTGTTCCTCATCCCAAATCTTATTGAAGAGAATGTGGAGTATCCTTGCAGTTACCGCTACGTCTGCTTTTAGTGCCTCTGCTGGGATGTTGTCCGGTCCTGCTGCTTTTCCACTCTTGATTTGTCTGATGGCCATGCTGATTTCTTCAATTGTTAGTGGGCCAACATTGATTGGGAGGTCCGTGGGTGCTGCTTTGATGTTGGGTGGGTTCAGTGGAGCTGGTCGATTCAACAGTTCTTTGAAGTGTTCTACCCACCTGTTTCGTTGCTCTTCAATGTTGATGATTACCTCGCCTTCCTTGCTTTTCACTGGTCGTTCTGGTTTGCGGCAATTTCCAGAGAGTTTTTTTGTCGTGTCATACAATTGTCTCATGTTTCCTTCTCTTGCAGCCTTTTCCGCCGTCGTTGCTAAATCTTCCACATATTTACGTTTGTCGGTCCTGATGCTCCTCTTCACTTGTTTGTTTACCTCTGTGTATTCAGCTTGTGCCTTGGCTTTTTCTGATCTTGTTCGACTGGTGTTGATTGCTGCCTTCTTGTTCCTCCTTTCTTGAATCTTATCCAGTGTATCAACAGTGATCCATTCCATGTGATGGTGCTTCTTGTGGCCCAGAACCTCATGACACGTTGAAGTGATTGCCTCTTTGATCCCCTTCCAGTTGCTCTCCACAGTAGTTCCTTCTCCATTGAGTAGACCATGAAAGGCCTGGAACTTGTTGCTGAGGACTATCTTGAATTTGTTGAGTTTGTCAGTATCCTGAAGAAAAGCCGTACTAAACTTTTATGATGTTGTCCACTCCGTTTTCCAGTGCTTCTTGAGTTTCAATTTCATCTTGGTGATCAGCAATTGATGATCTGAGGCTATATCAGTTCCTACCTTGGTTCTCACGTCTCCCATCGTCCTCCTGAACGTTTTGTTGATGCAAATATGGTCGATTTGGTTTTGCGTGGTGTGATCCGGTGAAGTCCATGTGGTTTTGTGTATGCGTTTATGTGGGAATATGGTGCCGCCTATGACCATCTTATTGAAGGCACATAGATTTGCAAATCTCTCACCGTTTTCGTTTCTTTCTCCCAGTCCGTGTCGTCCCATGATGTCTTCATATCCAGTGTTGTCCGTTCCAACCTTGGCGTTGAAATCTCCCATCAGAATGGTCAGGTCCTTTGTTGGGGACTTCTCGACGATTGACTGCAGCCTATTGTAGAATTGATCTTTAGCGTCTTCATTGTAGTCGTTGGTAGGCGCATAGCATTGGATGATGTTCATTGAAATGCCCTCTTTCTTTGTTTTAAACGAGGCTTTGATGATCCTTGGTCCATGAGATTCCCATCCTATAAGTGCGTTTTGTGCTCGTTTGGACAGCATCAATGCAACTCATTGTGTATTTGGAGCATTTTCTTCTTCATGGCCGGAGTATAACAGAAGCTCCCCTGAAGTTAGTCGTTGTTGTCCAACTTGTGTCCAATGTGTTTCATTGATCCCAAGCACCTCTAGGTTGTATCTCCTCATTTATGCAGCAATCTGGAAGGCTCTTCCGGTGTCCCACATTGTACGAACATTCCATGTACCTAAATAAATGGTCGTTCTGGTTGTCAGAAGGGGCATCGGCCTCGTAACTTCCGAACGAATTCGGCTTTCATCATGAGGCGTCATAATTCTTCTAAATGAAGATCTTCTGACTCCCAGGGCAGAGTTTAAAAGGTTTGAATAATTTTTTCTGGTTGGCGTTTTTTTAGCGAGTTAGTTTTCTACGGGATGGGGACGCTAACCCCATGCCCAACCCTCCTCCTTTATCCGGGCTTGGGACCGGCAGTAGCCCCCGGAGGGACTTCAGGCGGAGTTTTTAAGAGATTGACCTGAAGTATAATCCTTTTTCTAGATGACATCAATTTTTTTCTTTGGTTAAATACTTTCATATCATAATATGCATGTAGGTCTGGTTAACATAAACTAATCAAACTTGAATTGGAATAATCACTTAAAACGGTGAAACAAAACATTTACAGAAAGTGCCTGGATTAAGTAGTATCTAACTATATTTTTAAAATATATGACTTCAGTAATAAGAAGAGAATTTTATATAATTCATATTATATCATTCAATCCAAATGAGTGTGTAGATTCAAGCTATCCTTTAAGGTCTCACCAGAAGAACATTTTACTTTGTTTCCTGTCAGAGGGATTATGATTCAATCGAGAATCATATGTACAAACGCAGACGAATTGATTTACGTTTTTGAAAGCAAAATTATCCTTCAGCATTATCAGATTGGCTCTTGACTTATGATTATGTACATTTCATGACCCACCATTCTTATCTACCCTATGAAATCGTTTTAGAATATATGTTTTATAACATGTATTTGGTGCTTGAATCGTTTATTTTAATATTAGTTTATACATACCAGGTATAAAATCTAAGGCGCATTTTTATTAACCCTCTATTAAGCTTCACAAAGTGACTACAGCACTCAAAACCTTTGTTCTGTTTCATTTCGAGTGTTGAGTATCATCTTTGTAATTTTCTATTTGCATTACAACACTTTTCCGAACATTCAGTTTTTACTGCAATACATTTGCTCAGGTTAGATGTATAACCCTATTCTAACCGTCACTAAGCTGTTTGATCCTGACTATTTAAAGTCACGAAACGTGATATCAGATGACTTTATAACTCTAGATGTATCATTACCAATATGCAAGTATAAGATAAATTTTTGAATCCTTCGATGCTGTAATTTAGTCTTGAGTGATTTACATGAAAATGCGATATTATTAGTCATTCTGCTTTATTAATTCACCATTTCTTTACGTTTAACACTATTCTGACATCAATAAAATCAGCACAGTGTGTTCCACTGATATTTAAGTTAAGCGAATCCACACAAAGTTTCCCGAATGTTACATGAATTAAGCATGAGCATTGTAATAATATGATGTGTATGCGGATCTGTAACACAATATATACAGATAGAATATCACATTAGAAAGTCATATTTTATCCATTCTGTTTAATAGAAAAGTAGTAAAATCGGATACTCAACCTTTGAAAATACTAAAAGTTATTTGTCAAAACTGCGAAAGAAATTTATATGCGACTATTTCAAAAGGTGTATAGTATTATGCGTATAAAATAATTAATGTGTAGACACGTTTCTTGTTAATGTACAGTTATTAGACAAAATAATTCAAATGATTCGCTAGGTCAGCTAAAAAATTCACGACGTACGGTAGATCAAATATTGACTGACGTACCACAACATAGTAAAAGATTATGATATGTTTTTTCAAGCTCTGAAAGGTTATTCAACTTAAAAATCGAATTTGATATTCACAGTAAATGAATAGATGGAAATTATGCAGTTTACACAGTTATCAACGGTGAAGTAATTTTCTGTTTTCAATAGGGTGATGATTTTATTTAGTAGAATGAAAAGATGAACTAGGCAAGGCATATTTTCCGGTGTTTGTATGATGTAAATAATTTGGAGTATTTGGATGTGACTTCGAAATTTTTAACGGATGAATGACTAATAAATCAAGTATGATGAAATATGTTGAGCCCATGGTTTATGTGAGTGCCATTTGAAAAGTTCTCATCATTTTCACGGATTTTATTTACTCAACCAAAGGTGTTGAAGATGACACAGGTATTCAGTGTGTGACAACGCTTCTACCAGTAACACCTTCTAATATGATTCGTTCCCACCCAGAGAAATCAAAAGACAGAGTCGAGGAGATCGGAAGAGTATATTTGGCGTTAACCAATTTATCGGAATTCTCTGATTTAATCTGGCTAGCGATTGCGGTAGATGTTGAGCACGGCGTTACCACACGTGATCTGGTACGGATGCCTGACCGAGCGCCTTCAGCTAGATGAGTCCACTAAAACATATGGTCAGCATCCAATGTCGAAAACTTACAGAGCTATTTATTTTAGGGATTTATTTACCGCTACAATGTCTTTCATCTAATTTAAATATTGCTTGAAAAAGCTTAAGTATATGACTTCACTTCAATGTGGGTTAGTAAGGGAATTCACGAGTGACCAAGACAACGAGCTCATTTTTAACTTTACATTTACTTAACTGTTCTGAATCGTAGTTTACAGAGAATTGTATCTGAGTTGTGTTACTTTTTTCTCCGAAAAGCAAAGTAGTATACTATCTATTTTTATGTATTAATCTTCATAAGCTGTTATTCCTTTAGAAATTTCCAAAGATAATCTGCTTTTACAATTTCGGCCACAATAATAAAACAGCTAAGGGATTAGAACACATTTAGCGTGTATCATTATTCAGTATGGATATAATTATTACTGAAAAAAGTGTAACAATAAAAGTGTATTCAGTTTAAGACGCTTCTTTGAACAAATATTCAACCGAGGACTCTAAAAGGTCTTTCGAATGATCAGAAATATGCCGTCGATTTTGAACTTGTGAAGTGATTTATTCTGGCAAATTTCAAAAATGCTTACTAATAAACACCCAGTTTTGTAAAAACTTAAGCATATAAAGTAAGTTGATGAATATTTGTTTTCTGAGCCGGATTTATTAATTACAAAGCTTCTAGTCATTTTGAATAAACCGATCAGTTCCTACTTAAGTAAAGTTTTAGGTTATGAAAATCCTCACACAAGCGTTCGTTTTGATGACCTTATTTGTAACTGTTCTTTTCTCTATAGATTTATTATCTTCATGTCTTCGGGCTGCTACTTACTGTATGCCCGACAGTATTAACTGAACCTATTGACTCAAAAATAAACTGATTATATTTCATCACAGTTACTGAGATCACACATAAAGTCTATTTTTATTTACTTTATTGTGATCTGAAGTTAACAATCATGTTATTGTTTTTGATCTCTAACTTAATCTGATAAGTGAAATGATATTAATTCGTATTCAAAACCAATTCTAATGATAATAATTAACCATTTATATAAGAAATATAATAGGACTTTCAATTGCTCCTTTTCCTCAGCATTCCTAAATAAATTTGCGAATTTAAATTCAAGATAAAGATCATACAATTCTGCTTATACTTTTCTTTCAACTATCTGTCAGAAAATTAAAATGATTGAGCAATTCTTAAAATGATTTAAAAACAGTAAAGATAATCATTAACTGCTCAAAACGAGTAAACTTTCGTGACTCAGCGATTATCTATGCTCTGAAGAATTAGCTTAAACTAAGTCACGAAACGTCAGAAGATTTAATTTTTCTACTCATTGGGATATTACAAATATATTAATTTATTTATAACAATCTACCAAATGCTCAGTTTATTCGAAATTATGAAGTCAAACCTTGATAATGATATCTGCTAACTGCTTACATTCATATTTGTTTGATAAAAGGCTGACAAAAGATATTTTTATTTTTATATGAGATGTTAATATAACATGATGTTTTTTCTCTTGTTCATGCTCAATGTAAAGTATTCTGAATTTATTCATAAAGTTTATATACTAGTTTCGATCTTATAATCTATTTCGTTCAGTTGATTTGGCAATCCTTCTACAAAAGGAAGTCTAAGGAATTCATCTACCTGAAGATTGTGCTATGTACTTGTTGTTTCACCTCATTTATGGACTGATGTTTGCAATAAAAATGATAAATATCCAACCACACGTAAACAGTAAAGAGCTGACTTTGAAAGCTTTAAAGCCCATGCAAAATTTCAAAGCATTTCAACAAAATGATAAAACCAGGATCATATTTTATTCACTGAGTTTCATCAATTCACACTTAAATGTTAGTTCATGGTAAAATCAACATTCTAATTTTATGAAGATTTATAGTCTTAAACATTAAAAACTTTTTAAGCCCATATGTCTGACTAATTATCCACCCACGAGTGTAATCTATTGTCAAGTTTACATAATAGATTTTTAGAAGTAAGTTTATTTTTAGTTTTTTTTTTAACCATTACTGTTAAAAAAATGGTTTTTAGTTTAACTTAGTTCTGTAGTAAATTTAAATGGGAATGACAAGTTAAATGAATAAGAACAGAGGATAACAGAGGAGATAATAACAATAAACAATGATCGGAAAAACAATGGAGTATTTAATCGATAGAGATTAGAAACTAGATTGGAGAAAATTATGGTATGTTTATTTCCAAATTCATAGGTTACAACAAACAAGTCGTTCATCAATATTGATTTTAAGCAGTTTATATCATTTGCTTAAATTTGGGAAACTTTGTACTAAGTACGAAACTTTTGTGTCGTATAAAGTTATTAATGTTTATAGAAATACTTATATGTACATATATAGAATACTAATTAGTTCAATAAGTCGAATCAAACTAATAGACGAGGAACTTGTGGTGACCGATATTTAATATAATCCTTAAAATTCGTATACAGTTCGTCCTGATAACCGTCACTAGATAATGCCTCAATGATGTATTAATCAGAAAGCGAATATGAAGTGCTGATGACCAAAATTACAGGTACAGTAAACAAGCATGAAAGAGTAGTGTCCAATAGCAAAGGGGCAAGTCAGTGAGTAAGTGAATGTCCGAATCGAATGAGCGAGTGAGTGAACAGGATTAAAATGCTCATACATATACATAGTGAAATGAATGAATCATCGAACCAATTAAGCGACTAAAAGTAAGGCTAGCAGAATGAATACATTCGTAGGCAGTAAGCAATGCTCAAACATACATATTTATACAAGTGCAACAGTGATAAAGGTACAGTGATATAGATAAATGGTTATTGTACGAATGACTCTGTCCGTTAAATAAGTGAACAAAAAGGCTTAACCAAATTAAATGTGAACAAAATTGCACGTGAGCTGCTATAAACTAAATGGAATCTTTTTATATTTCGAAATTATTTATAAGTTCATCAAGATTGTAATCAAAACACTAACGTATTTATCTTTATCAGAAGGGGTTCTGAGGATATTTTAGTACTTTTATAGTTAAATTCATGAGTTAATTGAAACTAAACCACCATGGAAAACCTGGAAGCATTGGAAGGCCGTTTCGTCTTAGTGTAAGACTCCTCAGCGGTGAGCATCTACGATCCCGCCCCGCGAGATTTGAACCCAGGACCTATCAGTCTATCCATATTTATCAAAAATACTGAATGAATACTACCTCATTCATCATAAATAGGTAACTGTTCTTATATGAAATAAGTGGAAGTATAACAGCTAATAATCCCAACCATCTGGCTTATAACTGAATCATCGTTAATTTGAATGAACTGATTTGTTGAAACCTTGAATTAAAGTTACAATACAAATCTGCTAAGTTATTTGTGATGTTCGTTGGGAATTCTTCAACTAGCTGAAAATTATGTCTTAAACTTCAGAAATTCTTTCCTAATTTGATTGTTTTGTAAGTAATAAAGATCAAATCATAGAGTAACATCATGTCTACAAATATCGAGAAAAAATAATGACTAGTTGTGTTTGTTTTAGTTTCGAAATTTTCAGCAGAATTTAGATCTTAAATTAGATATCATATGATGTATGTGAAGATCTAGATGATGGAATGTAAATCAAATAGTTCATATCCTCAATTAATCATTCAGTATATTTTTATTAATATATTTTCAACTACAATAAAGCATCTTATGTATCTTAAACGTTGTTCATGAAATTTTATTCTAAACTTACTATCTGGCTTGTTATCGGTTTCATCACATTTGTCAGTAAATAATTATTATCAGCTATTAATATGTTGCAATTCTGAATTTAGTCCGTCCTTGATCTGGTATTTCGATTATTCGTACTGCAATTCGTTAAAGTATACATACTGAGTCTTTTAGTTCAGAAAGTTATATCAAATGTAATGAAGAGTAATTGCTGAATATTGATATTTTTGTAGCTAAATGTAATGGTAGAATATATTTGAAATTAATTATGAAATATAATAAACATTTTTTGACCGAAAACAAAAAAATCCAACGCTATATAACTGTGATGTACCTATTTCTGTTGGAGTGGAGTGATTCGTGAATGTTGTTCGTACCTGATTCACTTCAACTGCAGAGTTTTGGATGTTTGGAGAATGGTGAATAGATACTTTATGTCATGCTGAAGCCTGAACTCCAATGTAGTATTCAGATTTATAATCTTCAGAATGCCCAATTTGTTCTCTAACTATTGTTATTTCGTGGTAAATGTTAACTTCAAAAGTACTTTGTGTTATGTTTTACAATTTTCCCTTTTTTTCAAAAGTACAGCTTCTTATACAAGTTTTTTTGTTAAACTGTATAACATTTTATTAACATAAATATCTATTTCCTTTATAGGTTTTTAGTTAATTTTGACCAAAAAATCAAACTTAGTTTACTACTTCAAATTGCGATTAAACGAATAACTGAATTGTTATTTATTCTTTATTTCTTTTTATATGCTATGTTTACTATTCAGTGTGTAACTCAGCGCAGTGTTGACGTTTAAAGGTAATGTTATAATGCTCAGTTTTACTTCGTCTAATGTTATCCCGGTTGGGTTTCCACGTTTACACGTATCGGACGTTAATTTACCTTAGACGAATATCTACATTAGATTCCCCCAGTGTCTATTCTACAGGACTTGAACACAACTCAGATCAAGAACACAACGTAAATATATTTCCACACCAAAAACCCGAAACCATCCAACAGCAATGAACAATCAATAATAAGTGAGTAATAATACTATTCAGGACAGGGGAATATATAACTCATCTGACAACTGTCAGACTATCTACATGTCTGACTAAGCAGGCAACCAATCATTATCATTCTCGCCCACACATCAGGTAAATTATCTGGTATAAAAAAACTATAGGAAAATAAAATCAAATCATTTTTACCTAGGAAAAGTTGGAAATTCATCAAATAATCTCACAAGCAAAAATGAATCCATCGGTTTAAGAATATGACTTCAGAACTGTTGAACATCAATTTTACTAGTTGTGATAAGCAAAATAAAATATACCGTTTGAGGGACGCATATTCTATCCTACTGTGTTTAAATAAATGAATCATGTTCACAATAAGATGTTAATGCGTCCTCTGGAACAATCATTTCAACGTCTTATTTGGAACTAATATTCTTTCGATCGACCATTAATTATCCAGAACTTTGAGGATAAAGGCTGGAATCAAACCAAATTAGCGTTTACTTATCAATTCTTCCATTTATAAACAGTTAGATATTTCATTTCAATAGTATTCATGAGCATAGTTTACACACATTGGTTATACACACTTTTAGTTGAAATCTCACATGTTTTGTCTTTGTAATACAATTTCCAAAATCTAAATTTATTCAATATTAAAAACATTCTCCTTTCTATGTGTTAAATATTTGACAAGTAAACAATTGATTAAATTTATCCTACATAAAAATTAAATTCCACTGTTAAATCTATATGGAAACATGAATTCGTTGCATTACTTTCATCGTACCGCATAACTAAACATAGACATAAAGCTGATATACTGAAGTCCTTCAAGGTGATTAACAAACAATCAAACTCGAACCTTTTGAAATTCGCTGAAGCGTTAGCAATCAAACGTTTAAAACCAGATCTATATATACAAAAAGAGACAGTAATAAATCTTTCTTTACCCTGGTAACAATAACCTCACTCTTTCTATTAATTTGCTCCTATTTATTTATTTATTACGTCATTATTGCAACTCTTTCTGAAATATAAATTACATCATACATAACTGATTGATTTCAATTCATATTTTCTTTATTACCATTAATCTATTTTCATGAGTTCTAATCACTATTTCAATGTTCCAGAACTTTCCCTCTCAAACTTTATTTATTTATTCGAATCAAACATTTTATGAGCTCATTAACTCTATCTGAATCTTCACTACATCATCATACACATGTATTGATCCTTAATCACACTCTTATGTATAAATATGTCAATATCTGTAATAATGTTGAATTTCAAATAATTTAGGTTGTAAGCAGCTGATGAGAACCTAACGAAATAAAATGAATTCATATTATTCTGCACCAATGTTTGTTCTTGCTCTCTTTAAAATAGTCTATTTAATTAGTACTTATATATAATATATATAACTCCGCCTGGAGTCCCTCCGGGGGCTACTGCCGGTCCCAAGCCCGGATAAAGGAGGAGGGTTGGGCATGGGGTTAGCGTCCCCATCCCGTAGAAAACTAACTCGCTAAAAAAACGCCAACCAGAAAAAATTATTCAAACCTTTTAAACTCTGCCCTGGGAGTCAGAAGATCTTCATTTAGAAGAATTATGACGCCTCATGATGAAAGCCGAATTCGTTCGGAAGTTACGAGGCCGATGCCCCTTCTGACAACCAGAGCGACCATTTATTTAGGTACATGGAATGTTCGTACAATGTGGGACACCGGAAGAGCCTTCCAGATTGCTGCATAAATGAGGAGATACAACCTAGAGGTGCTTGGGATCAATGAAACACATTGGACACAAGTTGGACAACAACGACTAACTTCAGGGGAGCTTCTGTTATACTCCGGCCATGAAGAAGAAAATGCTCCAAATACACAATGAGTTGCATTGATGCTGTCCAAACGAGCACAAAACGCACTTATAGGATGGGAATCTCATGGACCAAGGATCATCAAAGCCTCGTTTAAAACAAAGAAAGAGGGCATTTCAATGAACATCATCCAATGCTATGCGCCTACCAACGACTACAATGAAGACGCTAAAGATCAATTCTACAATAGGCTGCAGTCAATCGTCGAGAAGTCCCCAACAAAGGACCTGACCATTCTGATGGGAGATTTCAACGCCAAGGTTGGAACGGACAACACTGGATATGAAGACATCATGGGACGACACGGACTGGGAGAAAGAAACGAAAACGGTGAGAGATTTGCAAATCTATGTGCCTTCAATAAGATGGTCATAGGCGGCACCATATTCCCACATAAACGCATACACAAAACCACATGGACTTCACCGGATCACACCACGCAAAACCAAATCGACCATATTTGCATCAACAAAACGTTCAGGAGGACGATGGGAGACGTGAGAACCAAGGTAGGAACTGATATAGCCTCAGATCATCAATTGCTGATCACCAAGATGAAATTGAAACTCAAGAAGCACTGGAAAACGGAGTGGACAACATCATAAAAGTTTAGTACGGCTTTTCTTCAGGATACTGACAAACTCAACAAATTCAAGATAGTCCTCAGCAACAAGTTCCAGGCCTTTCATGGTCTACTCAATGGAGAAGGAACTACTGTGGAGAGCAACTGGAAGGGGATCAAAGAGGCAATCACTTCAACGTGTCATGAGGTTCTGGGCCACAAGAAGCACCATCACATGGAATGGATCACTGTTGATACACTGGATAAGATTCAAGAAAGGAGGAACAAGAAGGCAGCAATCAACACCAGTCGAACAAGATCAGAAAAAGCCAAGGCACAAGCTGAATACACAGAGGTAAACAAACAAGTGAAGAGGAGCATCAGGACCGACAAACGTAAATATGTGGAAGATTTAGCAACGACGGCGGAAAAGGCTGCAAGAGAAGGAAACATGAGACAATTGTATGACACGACAAAAAAACTCTCTGGAAATTGCCGCAAACCAGAACGACCAGTGAAAAGCAAGGAAGGCGAGGTAATCATCAACATTGAAGAGCAACGAAACAGGTGGGTAGAACACTTCAAAGAACTGTTGAATCGACCAGCTCCACTGAACCCACCCAACATCAAAGCAGCACCCACGGACCTCCCAATCAATGTTGGCCCACTAACAATTGAAGAAATCAGCATGGCCATCAGACAAATCAAGAGTGGAAAAGCAGCAGGACCGGACAACATCCCAGCAGAGGCACTAAAAGCAGACGTAGCGGTAACTGCAAGGATACTCCACATTCTCTTCAATAAGATTTGGGATGAGGAACAAGTACCAACAGACTGGAAAGAAGGACTCCTGATCAAAATACCGAAGAAAGGAGATCTCAGCAAGTGTGATAACTACAGGGGCATCACTCTTCTCTCAATACCGGGAAAAGTCTTCAACAGGGTATTGTTAAACAGGATGAAGGACTGCGTAGACGCCCAACTTCGTGACCAACAGGCAGGATTCCGTAAGGATCGATCGTGTACAGACCAAATCACAACTCTACGGTTCATTGTGGAACAATCAATTGAATGGAATTCATCACTCTACATCAACTTCATTGACTATGAGAAAGCATTTGATAGCGTGGACAGAACAACACTATGGAAACTTCGTCGACACTACGGCGTGCCTCAGAAGATAGTCAATATCATACAGAATTCCTATGATGGATTACACTGCAAAATCGTGCATGGAGGACAGTTGACAAAGTCGTTCAAAGTGAAGACCGGTGTTAGGCAAAGTTACTTATTCTCACCCTTTCTCTTTCTCCTGATGATCGACTGAATCATGAAGACGTCAACATCTGAAGGGCAGCACGGGATACAATGGACATCTAGGATGCAGTTGGATGATCTGGACTTCGCAGATGATCTGGCCCTTCTATTCCAAACGCAACAACAAATGCAGGAGAAGACGAACAGTGTGGCAGCAGCCTCAGCAGCAGTAGGTCTCAATATACACAAAGGGAAAAGCAGGATTCTCCGATACAACACAGAATGCACCAATCTAATCACAATTGACGGAGAAGATTTGGAAGATGTGAAAACCTTTACATATTTGGGCAACATCATTGATGAACAGGGTGGATCTGATGCAGATGTGAAGGCGCGGATCGGCAAAGCAAGAGCAGCATATTTACAACTGAGGAACATCTGGAACTCAAAGCAACTGTCAACCAACACCAAGGTCAGGATTTTCAATACAAATGTCAAGACAGTTCTACTGTATGGGGCAGAAACCTGGAGAACTACGAAAACCATCATCCAGAAAATACAGGTGTTTATTAACAGTTGTCTACGCAAAATACTTCAGATCCATTGGCCGGACACTATTAGCAACAGCGTACTGTGGGAGAGAACAAACCAGATCCCAGTGGAGGAAGAAATCAGGAAGAAGCGCTGGAAGTGGATAGGACACACATTGAGGAAAGCACCCAACTGCGTCACAAGACAAGCCCTCACATGAAATCCTGAAGGTCAAAGGAAAAGAGGAAGACCAAATAACACATTACGCCGAGAAATGGAGATAGACATGAGAAAAATGAACAAGAATTGGATAGAACTAGAAAAGAAGGCCCAGGATAGAGTGGGTTGGAGAATTCTGGTCGGCGGTCTATGCTCCATTGGGAGTAACAGGCGTAAGTAAGTATATATATATATATATATATATATATATATATATATATATATATATATATATATATATATATATGCATATTGTAGGAACTTTATCAGATATTTCTATCTAAATTGATATGTAACGAATATGTTTTTATTCCATTCTTTATTTTGATGTACTAATATGTAACAAAAGATGCTAAGAAAACGAAATGTAATAACCGGACGAGAAAAGAAAATAGTTCGACCCATCCATTCCGAATAATAATAATAATAAGCCAGAATACCAAAAAGGGACGATAATAATAACTGATGAATAAACATTATTATTTAGAATACTGGGGTTAATCATTTTCTTGTCTTAATTCATCTGTTTTTTTATTACCAACCAGTTATTGATTTGATAATTTATATTTTGTTCATACCTCACGTTGTACAATCTATTTATATCTATAAAGCATATTATAAATTATGTATAATATGCCTAAATGGAATTCAGTATTATACAAAATAAACATATGGAAACATCTAAAAGAAATAACTAAGCGAGATATATGCTTTTAGAATTGTTAGTAAGATGAAACGGTTAACGTTGAAATGACTAGTGTATTATCCTACTTTGTTTAGTTCAATGTAATTCATACGGCCAGTATGAATGTGTAGTTTTTTTGTTGTGGTAATAATTATTCCCTAAAATCTTCTGATATAAAGTGAACAAAATGGTAGAAGCGAAATTCATGCCAATTAAAAAATAGACCTGATTATATAAGAATTTTGTCTAACCTATTCTCTAATACTGATTAACCTCAGGCTCAATAAGTCAGTATTCACTTTAAGTATAACATGACTTTAGTTCACTAAAGCCTATTTTGTCCAACTTTTTTGTAGTTTCATAAATTAAACTTATTCATTCTGAATATGATTAATTAAATATTCCCACTGAGACATTATGATTCATATAAATCTTTATTATTACTGTTATTATTATTATTAGTTAGTAGTAGTATTAGTAGAAGAAGTGTAATAAGCAAGAACATAATTGGGGACAATCGAATGTATTTGAACACAAAATTACAGAATCGCTTAGTCAACTCTGAGAACCATAAAGTAAATACTTCATTTACAAAAAGTTAATCAATTGTCTCAGACTTGACCTATTACTCTCTGTTCCCGTTCTTTTCTCTTTGAACTTCTTAACCTTCTTCCGCCAGGTATTTCATTTTCTATTGATGATATATACTACTTATATCAGTCGACATCAGTAGCACACACAGTAGTAGTTGTTGTTGTATTAGTACTAGTGGTAGTTATTTTTAAAACGTGTGAAGTGTTTCATTAGTTTTCAATTCATTTCCATAGTGATTTCAATACGGTTAACAGTTGTAAATTCATTGACTATGCTATTAAAAGATGCTTTTTTTTCTTAAACCTGGTTTTTCGTTTTGAAAACTTTATTTTGGAATCAGATGAGACATTCATTAAAAAGGATATTGACTTCTTTGTTTTGTTTAGAAATCTGTTTTTTTGTAAACAGTAGAAAAAGATAAAATTGAGATATCAAGCTTGAAATAGATTGAAAATAAAGACAATTAATTATTTATGAACAATAAATTGAATGAAGAACATACAGTGAATTTTCAAGAAAATCATTCTTTGTAGTTATGTAATCTTTAGATAAGACGCAATTTACGGGTTTGCTAAGTAAGGACTGATAATCGAGGTTACCTTAGTATTTATCAGTTGGTAAACTTTTTGTTGTGGAATAAATATGTTGGGTGCTTAAAGCTTGCATTTTTTACAAGTTCCTACAAGTGCTACTTTGTTTTATTATCAATGACAGAATGTAAATTAGTGAACGTGTCGATTACTGAACACCCCTTCAGTTCGTGTTAGACAACCCTACTGGAAGTACCTTTCAAAATAAATGGAAATTAGAAACATGTAGATAGAAGAGTGTGTATCAATTCATCAATTAGAATTCAGTAGCTACACCAATTCAGTACTTTACTCTACAATAGTCCTAACTGCACTTCCAATTTTTCATACTTCATTTAATTGATTTAATTGTCATCTGTTTTTTTCTTTAAAATCTTTTAAGTATACTTTACGTGAATAATTACCTTTAATACTTCTCATCTGTAAACAATATTTATTTTATTATTCTTCATTATTCATAGGAAAATACCATAACATTTGGATACTTTCGAATATTTGTTAATCGTGAGATATCATTGTTTAACACTTATAGATTATTATTAGAATGGGGTTTTGCGGAGAGTGTAGTGATTTAATAGTCGATTATAATATATGTTAGATAAATGTAAATAATCTGATGTAGTTAACATAAACAATATAGTCGAAACAAAAACGGAACGACTTGCCTTGTTCGATTTTGTTCTGTGTTAAGTATAATTATTAATTGCAGTGGTAAACCCATCATATAACTAGCACTACGCAATTATAAGTCAACTTTAATAGTTTATCTGTATTCAGAAAATTATTATTACATGCCTCCAAAAATAAGAGTTTTTCAGGTGAATTTTAGAGGACGGTCTTATTTGAATTCATTTTGTAGTGTTTAGGACTGTAATTAATCAGTCTCGTACTGGAATACGTGCGATCTGCCTCGATACTGCCATAAGTCACAGATGTTATGAGCAAAGATGGATAGTAGTTAGCGATGAAACTCAGGATGCACCTTTCATCCTATTTGGGACTTGTAATGAGTCAAAGTAAATTTATGAATTACATTGTTAAAATCATTAGGATAAAACATGTTTATTAAATAGATTTAACTATTTCAATAGTTGAGATCATGAAGCTAGATCACCATAGAAAACCTGGAAGCACTTGACGGCCGTTTCGTTCTATTGTGGGACTCCTCAGCAGTGCGCATCCACGACCCCGCCTCGCGTAATTCGAACCAAGGACCTATCAGTCTCGCACCGTCCACTGCTTTCAGGTTTCCCACGGTGCTCTAGCTTCAATTGACTCATCATCTCAACTATTTAAATTACTACAATCTCCACAAAATTCCTTTTGAGATTTAACTATTTCAAAATACTTTATTTAATATCAATTTATAACAGTAAGGTTCAACATTATGCAATAAATTACAGTTTAATAATACTTTCTAAGTATTATTACCAAATTTATCATAAATAGCTGCCCAAAAGCTGATAGTTTATCACTTAAATTCCTGTTATAAATGGTGAGTAGAATATAATTCAGCTATGAAGTAGTTAACCCGTATTTTATTTCGATGATATATATACATACATAGTATTGTATTCATTATTTTATCAAGGGTATACTCTTTGTCATTAATAACATATGATTGTCTTCAATATTGTAAGAAAAATATTCTACATTTCATGCTTATATCTTAATTTAAGTAAATGAAATATGAACTAATTGTCTAGAACGATAGCATATTGAATATAGATTGTTTGCCGAATATGATAAACTACCTGAAGTCGGATGAAAGATAAGCCTGTAAATTTTTTTTCTGAGTTAATAAATGTTTTATATAATTGAATATATAAAACGTACAAACTGATACTAAAAATCCATCTGTTACGAATATTTATCAAGCGTAAATAAGTAACTTAAGGTTATATATTAGTTTTCTAGTTTGTTCTTGTAATTTTTAAAAAGATTTAATCTAGACTGTATAAATGTTATTTACGTGACAAAAAATCGTATTGCATGCTTACTTACTAGCTTACACTTGTTAACCCCCATAGAGCATAGGCCTCCAACCAGCATTCTCCAACTCACTCTGTCCTGAGCTTTCCTTTCTAGTTCTATCCAATTGTTGTTCATTCTTCTCTTGTCTGTCTCCATTTCTCGGCTTAATGGGTTCTTTGGTCTTTCTATTCTTCTTTGGCCTTCAAGATTCCAAATGAGGGCTTGCCTTGTGACACAGGTGGGTGCTTTCCTAAATTTGTGTTCTATCTACTTCCAGCTCTTTATTCTGATTTCTTCCTCCGCCGTGCTCATCAATGATGCTGTCAAAAGTCATATTGGTCAAGATGATATTATTGACAAAGACTAATATATTCTATTCTCGTACTTATTAACGTTTCTGTACATTTCTTCATCTTATACGGGAACCAAGCAGCTTGGTTACCAAATATACAGGTAATCCATTAGTGAATAATATCATATACGTTAACAATAATATGTTGTCTTACTTTAATATCAAGTTATTATCCATAAATGATAGGTTCAATGATACAAAAGTAACTTACTGTGTCTTTATAAGAACTAATATAATCACCTAAGATTCAGGATGGATGTATATAAGTGTCATGACAAATTGCTAAAAGATATTTCCTATTGTGTATCTTGACTTAAAAACGATCAGGAGAATAATTGAAAATTAAATATCTGTATAGAAAAGTGATTGGTTTGTTTTATTTATTTAAGTCCAAGTAAAATATAATAAATCTTCGTAATATCAGAAGAGTTTTGTGGAGATTGTAGTAATTTCAATGGTTAAAATCATGAGTCAGTTGAAGCTAGACCACCATGAAAAACTTGGAAGCACTGGAAGGCCGTTTCGTCCCGTTGTGGGACTCTTCAGCAGTGCTCACACACGATCTCGCCCCCTGCGAGACTCGAACATAGGACCTACTGGTTTCGCGCGCGAGCACTTAACCACTAGACCAATGAGCCGGAATCCAACAGTGTTAATGTCTAACTTCAACCAGTCCACGAAATTTAGCGACACATCCACCATTGTCTTCAGTGAGTTACTATCTCACAACAGACCTGGTTGAACTCCACTGGTCATGGCTTCTCACTAGAACCCCGGGAAATACCTCTTGAAGCCAGTCACTAGTGAGCATATGTTGATTAATATCAGATGGGTTTTTTTGTGGAGATTGTAGTAATTTCAATGGTTAAGATCATGAGTCAGTTGAAGCTAGACCACCATGGAAAACCTGTGGAGTCCCACAATAGGACGAAACGGCCGTCCAGTGCTTCCAGGTTTTCGGTGGTTATCTATCTTCAAGTGACTCATGATCTTAATCATTGAAATATTCATAAGTACATTAGATAACTAACCGCTAAGTTGATGAGGGTTATAAATGGAATCTGATAATCACGATTTGAACTAATTGACAACCTTAATTACATTTGTTGATTCACCTTTATATTACATAGATTTTATTTATTCAAGTAGTTATATATCGTTTGATATTTACCTTGTTATTGAATTTGTGTCCGTGCCCTGTTACATATCTCATTAACTAGCATCACTCCAGTTTTGCTGTTGTTATATATTCAGTAAAAAAATTTATGATCCAACAAAGAAAACTACATATGGAAGAGAAAATGACTGCTATATGTGATTTGATTACACGATTACATAGAATTTCTATAATTTATTCCTCATATTTTATAAAGTATATATTTATATATTATTATTCAGCATATATAAATATACAATGAAACTAAAGGTTTATTAAAGATAAAATTATTCTCAATGAATAAAGACATTAATATGTGAATTCTATTGTAAAAAAAAAGAAAATAAATCTAAATTTTTACCAGGAAAAGATATAAAGGACAATCACGTAATCACTGACCTGGTAACTACTCAATTTAATCACTTTTGAGTAAATATCTGGATTCTAATAAATAAAAAATAAAACTCAAATATCTTAACTGAAATGTTCTGTAATAAATAAACAAAAAGAAAATGCCAAATAGGTCAATTTTTTTTAAATTGTTAAACACATGAAGTGTAAAATAATGATTTCTCTATTCTAATTAAAACAAACCCAAAATTTATTAATGATCAATTAAGGATAAAAAAAAGTGTCATAAATTGACTCCGAATACTAACAACATTTTAAAGAGGTAATGCGAATAAGTAGTCGATGTGAATGTAGGATAAGAGGTGACGTGGAACAAACGTCAAGATTGCCGTCATGTGATTTTCGAATTAATAATTTCAAAATTTTTTATAATATGTGTTAATATTTGAGGAGAGATAATTTATTGCCAACAAGAAAGGTATATTTCACATGTAAACTAAATACATTTGGTGGTATTTATATTATCTGTGGACCTGAGCTGGAAATTGAGAACGACTGTGTCACGAAAGATAACAGTTTGTCTTGTATGATTTGACATGGAGGGTAACATAATCAAGGTCGATATCCTCGTTTTACAGTGAAATAGAATCTTTTCTAAATTATACAAGAAACGTATGATCATGTAAGGCAGTAGGGTATAAAGGTTCAATTCTAGTGGATTTTTGTTTCCCAAAATTATGCCAGTACACAAGTAGCTTGTTTGTATTTTTTAAACGATAAGGATGAAATGAACTTATTAGGCAACAAACAAACAGATGGCCATAAAAAAAACGAGAGTATGTTTACTCAAGGGATCTATAAAACAGTTGTTTTTTAAAACTGAAAGCTACAAAAGACATCGAAGTATATTGTCTAAAAAAGTCTTAGAGAAATACATTTCGTGCGGATCTATTAGTCTAAGTGTTGTATTAGAGCTATTTATATCTTATGTACTAACCGTCAAGCTCTAAATTGCATTTTAAAGCATCGCCTTTCTGTTGAACAAGAAACAGAAACATAGTCATGAAAAGCTATACTTCTGTATATGAAGTCATCTGTTTATGTAAAGTTAGCTTTTACATTCTCTCAAAGTGGTAAAATAAAGATAATTTATTTGATGGTAATAGTTAATAAATCATACCTAATAAATCGTAATTATGTGAAAAACATGTGCCATCAATCTATAGATGAAAATACCACTAACACAATTTTAGTATTGCTAAATAGTAGTATATTCTCAAATTTTCAATGTAACTAAGTTTATATTCATGTTGATAGTAAAGTTAATTTGCAATTGTATCAAGCAAAAATGATTATAATGATATTGATCGACAAAAAGCACAAAGAAAGATGTACAAAAAAATGTATGTCAAGTAAATAGTTAAGGTACTCCGAAATTGCGCGACCAACTTCCATTGTACTGAGGTAGATACCCGTCTCTACCCGACATGGATTAGCTCCACTGATCATGGCTTCTCACTAGAACTCCGAGAATTCCCTCACGAAGCTAGTCACTAATGAGCACATGTTGATTACTAGTATAGGGGTTGTGGAGATAGGACGAAACGGCCGTCCAGTGCTTCCAGGTTTCCAATGGTGGTCTAACATCAATCGGTTCATGATCTCAATCAAAAACTTAATAATCTCCACAACCCCTATACTAGTAAACAAATGATTAGTTTACATCTTCTGCTTTTTTATGATATTCTACTAAACTACTGTTTTTGGAAGTTTTGGAATCTCCTAGTTTAATGATTTACTTACGAACATTTAGTTATCATTGTGGACAAAGTTATAGGTTAGTTCAAGTATAAAAATAAATAAATAATAAGCCGTTTAATAGTTGAATTTATGAGTCAATTGAAGCTAGACGACCATGGAAAACTTGGAAGCATTGAACGGCCTTTCGTTCTAGTATGGGACTCCTCAGCAGTGCCTATCCACCATCCCACCTCACGAGATTCAAACCCAGGACCTATCAGTCTCGCGCGCTAGCGCTTGACATCTAGACCATTGACCTAAGTTCAACTGACTTATGAATTCAATATTAAATTACTTTGATTACCACAAATCCCTTCTCTGAAAATAATAAGCACTTTATTCGTAATCCTCAGTCTACATATTGTCACTTTTAATCAAACAGCTAGAGTTCTAGATTAGCTATTATATGATTTGTGCCAAATCAAGTTTGGGACTTGCTTTTCTCATTGAAGACATTTTTTCATTTCCACACTAACTGTCTCTCTTTATTTTTAGAAGACAGAATAAAAATTTATTTTGGCAACATGGATTCACTAAACTTTTATCATCGAAATAAAAGAAGAATCAATTAATTTTCTAGTTAAGCAAAATTTTTTTCACAGTGATAACTTGTATTGTAGTGAACGAGAACACAACTGGGAAAAATCGAATGTATTTAAGTGCAAGATTACAGAATATCTTGGTAAAATCTGAGAACTATACAGTAAATTCTTCATTTACAAAATGTTTATCAATCATCTCAAACTTGACTGTTCCTTCTGCAAAATATGAATCAATTGTGTCAGACTTTATTGTTCTTTCGTCTCCACACCAACCACTCTCTGTTCTCGTTCTTTTCCCTTCGATCTTCTTAACTTTCTGCCGCCAGACATTTCACCTTCGATTGATGATACATACAACTTATATCTATCGATATCAGTAGCACATACCACAGTATTAGACTATCACTAAAATCATGGTTACATAATACTGAATAAATCAAAATGCCACAGTATTGTACATATAGTATAAATTATATTATGTTTGATTACTCTGTAAAACAAATAATTTAAGATACATTTCATGCATAGTTTCAAATTCTTGTCCAACTTATACGTAGTACATGCTAAGCTTATTCAACTGACAGCTCGTAACACTGACATTAAAATGTGACATTTTACAGTTTGTAAGTTACGATAGGTATTTGAAATTTTTCATCACAACAAGCGAATAATTTGAAGAAAAAAAACTACGTAATTCGGTATATGCTTCATGTTGAGTTTGTCAACCTAACAACACTGAATTCTGTCAAATAATTTTTGAAAATAGAATTTCTATTTCATTCTCCATTACCAGTTATCGTTTTCTGTTTTTTTCTTTTGGAAATCATGAGCACTGAAATTTGTAGACACGACAATTATTTTGATTCGATATATATCACCACCCCCTCCCTTTAACATTTTATCCATCAATCGGTGTATCGATGTGTAATATTTAAAGTAGAAAAAATGAATTTTGGATACGTATATTTTCTACCCTCGTTTAACTAGACAGACAACCATAGAAGCGAAGCGGAAAAGCAGATCAGAGAAGGCAAATATGTCAACTCCGTTTGATGAAGCGTGACTCAATATTTATAACCAGACAGAAATAAGCTACAGACATGTGATGAATAGTGTAAGCGATACACACACGCTCATATGGAAATAGCCAAGGTTATCAAGCGAATAACTGACTAGATCAGAATGTGACTAAGGATGAAAAAATAAACTGGTCTCTCTGGCAGCCAGGATAACCCGTGTAGGTTTGACATAGTAATAGATAATACAACAGTAAATTATTTTGAAAACCGATCATTACATTAAATATGAAGCTAAATAGGTCCTCCTCATGACTTTAATTCCATCTTGCTCTGCTATGTTACCTGAAGTTCATGAATTCGTGTTCTACAGATATTTCATCGAAAGTGGGCGTAAATGGGTACTGTTTTTTTGGTTTGCAGTAGTTCTACATACGATGTTATTCTACAATATACAATTTAAAATGTCTAAAATGCTTCATAAACCACTTTAGTAAACTAGAATCATTAGGAATAATGCGACTCTACCAAAAATACACCGTTAACCAAGTTTACAGCTTGCTAAATGATAATAAATAGCAAGCTGAACAAACATAAGTCCATTTTCATGGTCACAGTAAAGACTCACTTATACACAAACTACAGTATCGATCTACCCCATACGGTTTATGTGTGCGACATCAACGATAAGTTATTTGAACAAAAGAATGTTCTGTTTAAAAGGGGTTATTAAATTTAGACTCTTTAGTTTGTTGGCAACTTTGCACCTCACCCGATTATTTTTATTCTTATTTCTGAATAAACAGTGCTGAGATACGGCTTCTGGTTAGTGAAGCTTACACTTATTATTCGATATAAAACTGGAAAGTACTGGAACTGGATCTGCTCTGATAACTGGGCAACAACATCGTACTTATTATCCGTAAATGGTCAGTAAACGTATACATCGCAACACGACGAAAATCATTTTGGTCCCAAATGGACCAGTATTGCCTTCTCGAACTATACTAGTGAGTGACATCGGCTTAAATCCCACGGCAAGTATCAGTAAAATCACAATTGCAGATATGATTTAGTAATGAGTGCCAAATCAACAAGAAAATCAAGTCAATAGCTTTTTGTCTATCATATTGCATTATTTCACATCGAACAAATAACATGAAGTAGGCTAGTGGGCAAAATCTTGTTTGATCATTAGAATTTGATAACGTTTTAGGACACAAATAAAACAGTAGTGATTGTTGCAAAGACTTTAGTATCATCCGTTGTCATCGGTAGTACTTGTTTTGTCATAGACAGATTTGAGCCATGTTAAATACGGATTATTCCTGAAATTAGTAAGCATAACAATCTCATTGGATGATGGTCTTCTAATATCATGAATTGAATCAAGTTATAAATGTAAGCCAATAAATGTCAATGTAGTGATTTGAATGTTATGTTCAATACCTGATGTTTTCATAGATACCCACTGATAAGGAGTTTCACACTAGAACATAACAGTTGTCCAAATTTTCTTGATTTTTAATGATTGTTTAACTAAAGACAGTTCATGATGTAAAACTTTATTAATATCAGAAGGGTTTTGTGGATATTATAGTAATTTCAATGGTTAAGATCATGAGTCAGTTGAAGCTAGACCATCACGGAAGACCTGGAAGCACTGGGTGGACGTTTCGTCCCATTGTGGGACTCCTCGGCAGTGCGCATCCACGACCTCGCCCCCTGCGAGATTCGAACCCAATGATCAACTAGAATTCAACTGTTTTTCCTTATTTTTCTCTGAATAATTAAAAATCTAATTATATGAAATACTGTAGTAAAATAAACCTCTTTACTGTTATATATTCAGAAAAAATCAGACACTTCTCATATAGTCGGTCAGATTAAATATCGTTTCAATAGCTAAATAGTTTTTCATTAGTAACAACAAAAAAAAATTATTTATGCTTGAGTTGAATGATCCTATACACCAACGAATACTTTTCTAGAAACATTTTTAAATGGATTGGCAAAAAAATACATACATTCTATTTTTAACTTATTTTACTAAACTTCAAAAATATTCTCAACAGTAATAACAATATAAGAAAAGATGGATAATGGATGTCAGTAAAATCTAATACTCGTGTTTCGTCCTATTTGTGACTCATCAGCTGGATAACTATAATCATAGTGAATGACAATATATTGACTGAAATAAACAGATGTAATTCAGCAGTTTAAAAATCCCCATAGAATATTCAAAAATGAAGAATATTTGAACGAACAATTGTTTTCAATAATTTCATCATCAGAGTCTACAGTTATAAGTCCATAATTATAATATTTTACAAAGGCCAAGAATAAGGCATGTATTAATGAATTTGACAATGTTATGCATTAAAAATGGTGCACGTTTGCATCTGTTACAATATATATACTTCAAAATTGTATTATTTGCAAATTAGAAAGGTCATACAATAAAGGTCAGAATGATATAGAGTAAAGCGTTCCGTCACAATAAGTATAATAGTATTATAGCAAAAACGAAAATGAAAAAAATTGTGTGAATAAAATGCATAGTAGGAGAATTTAATCTTGTCAATTGAGAGAATAACAATAAGATTGTTGTGTGAATATAATATGTAATGAGGAGGATGTTATCAAGGTAATTACGATAAACGAATCGGGAATGATCGATGTGAAGAATAAGATAGAGATAATCAAAAACAATGATAATAAGGAGAAATTAAATAAATAAAAATAAAGGAAGGAGGTAAGAGGTTTACAATATTCAATCTAGGTATTCGGTGATCCAGTCGTAGGCCAAGGTAAACAAAGAGGCTGGATATATTTTTTCTGGATACATGGATTTGGTCCTCTGGAGTTGATCCAGATGGATTCGGCTATGTAAAGCAGTCGTAATCTAGCTCCTTGAGGTAGATATTTTGGAACTTGATATAAAACGGAGAAAGCTTCCTCTATTTTGATATGATATTCACTATCTACTAAGTGAGAAAGAATGGTGCTGTTAATCGATTTGGTAACTCATATTGTAATTCATGTTGTTTTTTTCCTTTTTTTTTGTTAGTTACAAAACTAAATAAAAAACAAAAACTATCATTCAAATGATCATTTGTGATATACAGAATAAGAATTTTAAAAATGTAAATAGAAAAACAAATTCCATTTCAAATGAAACTTACATAGAACAATGAAAAACAATGAGCAATACACATAACTTAACAAGATTGTTTTAAATAAACTTATTCAAGGTAAAAACTTCATATTAAACAGTTTAACATTAACAATTTCATTTTATTTTACAAATTATACTAAAACTCAAATCCTATAATGATAAACTCCACTCTAGTTTGGATAGATAACTGAAAGACTTGAAAAGAATTTATTAAAAAGTACATACATCATTCATATATCGATACTTTAATGAGATCGTACAAATGATAAGGTTAAATACATTGAAAAAATAAAAGGAAAGAAATACTTATCAATGTGTTATGATCATTGTCAATATTGTCATTTCTCTTGGAATGATAATTTTGAATGTTTTTTTTTCTTCATTACTTTCTATCATTAAATACATAGATTATTGATAGTTCAAGACACAAATAAATGAATCTTTTTAAACACAAAAGTATAAAATGTAACTAAGAATGTTATTTAATGATGTTAATGTGCTGTATTACATAAAGAATGTTAAAATTAGACGTAGCAACTAGTATGAATGTGCAGTAATCATAATTGTCGAACTAAACATCAGTAAAGTAAGAGAGAATCTGAATTATTTTTTTTTACAAAAAACAAACAAACAGAGGAGTGGGAAAAGTGTAAACTACAATAGAAAGTTGAAATTAAAAATACACTTTACATGAAAATAGAAAACATGGAATAATATTTAATCGATGATTCAAAATAAAATAACAAATGAATGAAACTGTTCTGGTGGTTAGTGCTATTCAATGATTTTGAAAGATAGTCAATAATTATTCAAGGTTAAAGTATTTAACAAACATTTTGGGTCATACCAACAGTCACTAGCTTCACAGAATGACATAACTCACTAAATGGAACTACATTTTAAGCGAATTCGGTAAGATTTATGCTTGTCAATTACTGTTTTTACAGTGGCTCTTAATAAATAATCAGACAAATAATATTAAAAATCAGGTTGTGTCATTCCATGTACGTTTATGACAAATACAATCTGTTTTGCGATCGTAAAATTGAGACTGGTAGTGTATTTTATCTTTCGCAGTAAACTGGATGTTTCTATATACTTTGTTAGAAATTTTAGTTTGATGAGATGCATTTTATCACTCATCACAGATGATAGATATGTATCTTCAATGACATATTGTCTAATTTGTTGCGTGTTTTTGGCAATACCTTTTAGAGATGATACACAAATATATGCATATCTCATTGAAATCCCTAGCTAATCTAAGTTAGATCATCATCGAAAACCTGCATTGCCACTTTTTTCTAGCACGACAGTTCTCAGTAATGCATATCGACGACTCCACACGCGAGAATCAAACTCTGGATCTGCAACCTCGAGACGAGACAACCGTGCAGTACTTCCAGATTTTAAACGTTGATCTACCTTAGATCAGTTGATGATTTCAATAATAAGTCAACAACCTCCACAACCTTATACTGACATATTCATATCTGTTGGTTGAGAGTATAATTTGTAATCAGATAGTCACTTTTATGATAGTGGTGGCCGAAATCAAGTTTATGTTTTGGTCGACCAAACCATCCAGCTCAGAGAACAAAACTCCATCGAAATCATCCACCTGAGCTACAAATCTTCTCCACCATCTCATACTGAATTCAATTACATATTTACCATAGGATAAAGTACTTGCTTATGGGTGACATTTTTTAATGAATTAATAATTTATCTATCAAATTTCTTAGTCTATCAAACAAAGTAAAATATCCTAGTATCAACAGTATTTTAATTTTGCATGACAACCATCAACTAAGGATTGATTCATTTACATGTAATAAAGATGTTTCTAAGACTTACCAAAATTTACAATTAACAGCATTTGCAGAAGCCAATGTCATCAGGTCTTTCCTACTAGCTTGTATGTAAAAAACATAGGGGCGGTTGGCTACTATTTGCTTTAGTACCGTTAAACACGCAACCTGATAGTGTAAAAAATACATATAAATCTCACTGGTGGTTTCCTCTCCAAATGAAGTGAAAATGGTAAAATTACTATGTTACATCATAAAAACTATTTGTACCAAACCATCTGACCACGAGTTCACATTTTATGCAAAGATAATCGAGATACCTATGTTTAAAATGGTTAGACAGAGCCTTTCATTTAGAACTTAAGCAATCATTTGTTCAATGTAAAATAGATGAATTGATTTAAAAACCTGCTCGTAAAAGGCTATTAGTTTAGATCAGTGAATCAAGGGACAATATTATATTTTACACGCATCAGCAGGTGTTCAGTACAAACATATTCAGTCTTAAATACTGACATGTCTAGAGTCATGAAAAAAAGTATAAGTTATATTAACTAGCAACAACAATAATAGTATCGAATAAAAAAACATTAATATATTATACTCATTGTGTTATATAAGAATTAAGGAAATACAGCGTCAACCGACAAATAAATTATACAAAACTTTTTACCGACTTACAGAAACCAAAAACTCTTATTGAGTACGTTACCAAGCAACAGTTAAAGCACGCATTTGTCTTTTGTGAATCAAGAATTATGACAGTTAAAAATTCACTTCGCTATTTTATTGATAAACATATGCCACTAGAGTAAATGTTTATAAATATTGTATGCAATTTGAAAAACTGTAGCCTATTATACTTGTAAATTTCATACGCCTAGTTTATTGACGATAGATTTTATGCTATTCAAATGCTGAAATCTATTTTTCCTATAGAATCATAAATATCTAGAACCAGTCAGATTGTTGAATTGTAAAACCATTAATTCTCAACTATTCTAACAACTTATATTAATCAGATTTAACAAATAGTCATTTATAGTTTCTGACAACAAACTATGTAAAATAGTTCTACAGAACATGTTTCTAAGTTTTGCTACTTACAATACTTTCCTAAATGTATACTTAGATAATGTATGGAACTGTTTATCAGTGATGTTCTTTGTTCGTAGTCCCATTTTGTATGAAGTTATCTTTCAACCAGGTATATTTAATTACTCATTATTGATTGACTGCTGTTAGTGAGTAAAAAATGGTTAAGTCGCTTCTCTACCTATTATACATTCATCATAACAAATCGAGATATGAAGTTTATAAAAACTATATTTCAACATTATTCCCAATATATAATACTCAAAAGTTCAAAGTAGCCTATTAAAAGATTGTTTGTATTCCAAATAATGATATTATTTAGTTCATATTTTATATGATAACAATTTTCCTTAAAACATTGATAAATGTTAAATTCACTTGATATTGTTTACTTGAGTCCTCTCATTGATGTTTAAGACTGCAATTGATAAACATTATAAGCAAAGATGGATAGTAGCTAACAGTGAACTCCAGGACGCACGTTTCGTCCTATTTAGGACTCGTCAGCTGGATATACCCGCATTCCGGAATTGATATTCACTATGGGACTCGAATCCAGTACCATTCGCTTCAAACGCCATCGCGTTATTCATTTACGTACTGAGTCCTGATAGTCAGTTGCTTGTGAAATGAGGTGAAGTTTAAATTCACTTGGTATTGTTTACTAGAATCTTCCCACTGATGTTTAGAACTACAATTGGTCAGTCTCTTATTGGCATATGTACATACTATGCGTATTGCCTTGATATTGTCTTAATTCACAAGCATCATAAGCAGAACAATCCAGATAAATGCGCGTAATTAAAAATTTGAATCATTTTTATGTAAATTGACAAGATGATAATCAGTCACGGGAATTATAAATATCCAATTAAGTTGAACAAAAATCTAGGTCATGACAAATCAAGTCATGTGTAAAAATTACTGTTTTTTTTTATAAATGGAGTTATTTCAAGCAAATCAAAACAACTTTTCTATAATGTTCTCAACAAACACAGATAATATTTGTAATTTTAAAACAGAATAAGATCTCCGAAGTCATTTGAGTATAAAAATCAAATAATCATTTCCCTTTAAAAGAAGTTGAAATAAAGTGGGATCTAAAGAAGTGAACATTTTAAGTAGATTTATCTGTAAACAGTATCTTTAGTGGTTATATAACTTCTCAGTAAATAGAAGAACAATACATGTAATTAGAGAGTAGTTTTAGTTAAACAGTGATGGAAATTCATTATTCTGATTACAGAAATTCCACCACTCTCTTGTTTCGTTAACTATTTTGGAATATCGAAAATCGAGATCAGTTAACAGTGGGTGATAATTACTATTCTCTTATTATAGTTTTCACTTGCGTGGAGGTGATTCGTTAATGAAAGGTAAAAATTTAAAATATAAACTTACTAACGAGTGGATTCTTTTAGATTATTCAGTAAGGCAGTGGATATCGATATTAGGCATCTCACGTGAATTCGTTTGTAACTCAAAATGTCGTGCAAATATTGTCATCGTCTACGTCTATACATCGGGAAGAATTAATTAAATTGTCTGTCTGAATCTGCATTGACATTCTAGTCGTCAAAGATTCATATCTTTTACTGTGTATATAAATATGTATTAAGTAATATAGATAAATTCAAAAAATATGAAGGCTTTGATCCAAAATCTTCCGAAAGATTGACTTTTCACTATTTTAACATGACTTTGGACAAAGTGTTTTTGCCAACCAAATTATGATGACTAACTTATCTCAGACCTTACTAGAATATACCTCACTACCTTACTACTACTTTCCTTCTGAACGCTTGATTTCACTATTTAAAAGTTACTGATTATTTCAACTAATACTTTGATCACAAGGAAAATATTTCGAATTTCAGCAGGATTGCTGGTTTATTTGACGTTTGGTATTATAGAAACAATCAATATGATGTTTTCTGTCATATTGGAAATATAAGTTTTTTATCTTATTGATAAATCTTCTAATTGAACGCTAGGTTCTGTTTTCTAAGCTATTCTAGTAACACCTCCAGGCTAATCTACACGGCCAGTTGAACATGAGAGAAAAGGCGAGAAATATGGAAGAAAAGCTTTACTCCAAGTTTTATTTATGTACAGAAAAATTTAGGGTACTTATAGCATTTCAAGTGGCCTTGGGCTTCTGGAACGCTACTAGACATAGTAGCAGTATAAGTAATTATTCAAACAGAAACTCGACATGCGACTTCTCACTTTCTAGATGTTTCTGGAAAAGCTATCGTTTCTCAGAGCCCTATTTGGCTTTTCTAGGAATTTTCCGAGTCTCTCCACCACTTATCTATAAGTATGCAGACGTTATTGAAAGGAAAATATTAGTTAGTCAATAAATAGATCGTTTCACCAATTAATATCAGCTTTCAAAAAGTTCGAGAACTAAGTTCGAATTTGCTAAGGCGGTTGATGTCGTAAGTCAGACCATATCTATATACATAGAAACTGAAAGTCAACAATATTATTCTCACTCTGATAATCACATTGAGATGTGGGTTACTTATATTCACATAAGTAGTACATAACGGTGGTCAGGTATAGAATGTATTTCAGTAGAAGATCCATAAGGAAAGAACGGAAACCGTACGCGATTGGTATGGAAATGCATGAACAATGAAATGGACTGATATTTGCAAAAGGAACAGTCATGTTTGAGATGATGGATTGATATTTTGCAAATTAACTATATACTATATGGTTCTCAGATTTTAGTAATTTGCTCTGTAATTTCGTGTCGAATACATTCGATTGTCCCCACTCATGTTCTTGTTCACTACAATATCGCTTAGTAGTTATATAGTACACGGATACTATCATCTCAGTATTGGGTATTATAATTTTCCAAGTTTAATACATCTAACCTTTTAGTGCAAGGTTAATATGTTAATCACTTATAAATAATAAAGATTTTAACTTTTAGTAAATATATCACCTGTAACTACTTCTAACTTAAACTGTTTGTTATACTTACTAGGTCGACAAACCTACAATTACATTGTCTTCAGCTTTAACCAATAACATTTTAGTTAACTCAATAAGCGTAGGAGTGAACATTTCAATTTTCCAGGTCGTAAATAACATTTTTGTAATAAATAAACTCATTCATGTTACACTTATTACTCCTAATAGACAAAAGTAGGCTTCAAACATAAAGCGAGATCATCAACAACCATGAGCACTGTGTTAATTGTTTATTTTACATATTATTATTATTTTTGCGTCTAACACTTGGCTGTTTATTAAAATTATTAATAACGTAAGAACTCTTGAAGAACATAATAAAATAAGATCATCAGAACTATTATTGTCTACGTATTCATTGGTCTATTATTAAGATAAAGTAAACAGAAATTTCGAAAATCCCAGTAACATTTGGTACCGCTAACCCTGAAATGAAATTTATTCTTAATATCCTTTGAAAATAGATTGAATTAACTTGACCTAAGAAAGTTTCAATATATTCATATAAAACATGAAATTAGGAAATGATAAAATATGAAGAAAAAATACGGGAAATTGATTTAATTTTTGGATTCATGAATCAATTGAAGCTATACCACCATCGAAAGCCTGAAAGTACTGGACAGCCGTCTCGTCCTAGTATGGGACTCTTCAGTGGTGCTCATCCATGATTCCATCTCGCGAGGTTTGAACCCATGTCCTATCAGTCTTGCAAACAAGCGTCCAACTACTAGAACACTGAGTCGTCTATACACTAAGACGAAACGGCCGTCCAGTGCTTCCAGGTTTTCCATGGTGGTCTAGCTTCAATTGACTCATTAATTCAACAAACAAATGATTAATTAATGTTTTAAGACAGTTTATCAATGAATATTTAAGAAGTCCTGTAATAAAATATCAGGATAAGTTCACTTGGTATTGTTTGGCTTGTATCTTCCCATTGAGGTTTAAGACTGCAAGTGATCAGTCTGTTATTGGTATATGTGCATACTGTGCGTATGCCTCGATATTACCTTAAGTCACAAGCTTTTTGTAAGCAATGATTGATATTTATTTCAAAAAAAGAAAACAATGATAATAAAAATCATAAAATATGTGAATCTTCTTTTTTATGAAAAGAAACATAATAACGTCTACTTAACCAACAGACCTTAAGAACTTTCAACCAACGAATAAAAGATGACAACGGAACCAAAAGAAAATACTTTCTAAGAGTATTTAAATTAATATATAAATTTAATGAACAACTATGTTGTTTTAAGAGATAACCATTAAAATAATTTAGTATATTTGATTTTAGGTTGGCAATGTAAACACTGATGAGGACTTCATAAATGTTTTTTCTCAAGTTGTGGTGCTCGTTGATCTCAGTGAGATAACAGATTGACCGAATTTGTAATAACTAACTTACGATGGAACATATCCGAGTTCTGAATTTAGTTCCATAGGACAGTACTGTTAAAGGATTTACAGAATAACATAGTTTCGATGTTCAAAACTTAAAAAGTTCTCAATATTCATCTGGATTGGATTAGATAAAAATTAGATAAAATTTATTATTACAAATCCTATTTATTTCAGGATGAAGATATTTGTTTTTGGAGACATTGCGGAGAAGTTTAATAAAATCAACCATAGAAGACTCAGCAATATGCCTAAAGTAATAATAAGTTTAGTAACCAAGGTTACACTTTTCATTCACAGTAATTTATTTGTACCAGCATCATTTTATGAATTCAAGATAGAACAAAATAAAAAGCCCACTTCATTCTTAAAACTTCAGTCAACTATCCGTCATCTAATTTTCTTTAAAAGGTAAAACAAACAAAATTGAAAACGCACAAACAACTTGTATTTTTGCACAAAATAGTATTCTGTAAAGAAATTTACAAAATTAAAAAAGCATTTACAAATGATGGAAAATTGTTTGTATATATTTATCTTTTATTCTCTGTTCCTGTAGCTTGAATGATATAAATAAATCACGAGACAAATATAGACGATGTATCACATATGGTAATTAACTGCTCTTGAAAAGCCAATACTAATAACGATTGTGATTTATAAAGTCATTGTAAATAGTTACATCATTTTATTGCCATTCTCCATTTGATCTAGTTCGATAACATAAATATTTCTCAAATAACCATTGTACTTTTGTACATTATCAATTGAAAACACTTTGTTTGGTATATGCACAACTATTCCAATTACATTGTCTAAATGACAATTTACTAACTTTTGTGCATTAAGGCCCGATCCCTGAAGAGAAAGCAAGTTTTGTATAAATAAGTATAAGTAAAGATTTTGAGAGAATTTTAATAGACTACTTAATTGAAAAATTTCATCAAAAAAAATTGCTTTTACTACAAACAAATTAAAAATTAGGCTGAAGACAATTACTAGCATGGTACTATACACTTTAGCACCACATACTCTTATCTGAGTATCTGTTCGTTTCATAATATTAGATAATATAGGGACGTTCCTTTTAATAAACAAAAAGTACAGGTCGATTTGTCAGACCATTATTAGTACTAATTGATAGTCATATATAATCGTTATATTACGTGAAAAGCATCTACTTAGGTACTCGGAAAGATTTCTATCAATAAAAATCATTGTGCCACATAAAATTACAGAAGATAGTGATGAACAATAAGCCAACAAGTAAGTCCTACAGATGCAGTTTTAAAAATTTTCGAGTAATATGTGAATTAACTATGAAGTATTACAGCACTAGAGTTTACAACATAAAAACTCATGTGACTCTAATTTATAAGAAGCCAGTAGTATGATTCTATTCTTCATGTTACCATAGCCCCCAAATGCCCTGTTACGGCCGAGAGTGGGGAGAGTCTACTCTCCCTCTCGAAATGCTCTCACATTGCCACGCGTATATAGCCTCTGGCAGGGAAGTCCTACTCACTGCCTTCTCGTAGCATCACTGTTGTTTACGAAATTGAGAGGACGAAAAGCGAATGTCCGGCGCTTCAAACTGTTTGGTGGACACGGAGAGTCTACCTAGAGGAGTTGGAAAACCCTCATTTCAAACCAATGGTGCACACGAGCTCCAGGATTCTGAGGGAACAAATGGCGTATGAACCAATCGTTGGTCACCGGCTACCATGGGACTGCATCTCCTTACGTTGCTCCACTGCTTTGTGGATCAGACCTTTGGGTCGGAGGCTCCGGGTGTTGTCCCCTAAGAAAACCACCTGCTTCGGTTTGGGCACCCAAGCAGTATCACAGCCCTTATACATATCAAATGAGATTTGTGTGGTGCATATGTGTTTGGTGTCTCCTTGTACCAATATCTATGTGTTAAAATAAAAATAAATAAAAATGGTGCCATCAAAAGTATTACTTATGGCTGAGACATAATTATTATTTCTGTAAAATTATTTATTTATTTATCTTCTGTAATCTTTAAAAAATTATCCTTCAATAATAATATTACAAAGGGGAGTGTAGAGACCTTCATGGGATATCCCACTCAGAAATTGTAAGATTTGACCAATAATAAACAAGGGGAAAGCATTGAATTTAATAATATTTGGAATTTAGTTAATTCGAAGATAATTCTAAACAACAACTGAAATCTGTCAAACAAACATGACGGGAAATTACTTTGTTCAACTTTAAAACACTAGTACTAAGTATTTGTGAACTTATGGTAACTAAAAATATTCAGTGAAACAATAAATTTGGAATTTTATCACTCTGATAACAATAATTAATGGTTAAAGAGAAACATTTCTTCGACACAAAGATTACACCACAACTGAATAAGTTTCCTCTCAAATTACTTTAGCGGATTAGAACTTTAAAAGAAACTTCTTAATTTGAAGTTATTCTCCGAAATTCAGATATTTTTGAAAGGTATACTATCCAATGATTATTATTATAAGATTATAAGATTACATCACCTGGTGAAAAAAACACGTGGTATATATAGAAGAAACCCAATGAACTTGTTTTGTACACTTTGAGCTTTACATTTTAAGATGGACACCCTAATCTTCATTAAATAAATATAGGTTTGATTAAAAGCGATTGTATCAACGATGATTCGAAACATTAACATAGTATCGTAGACCAATATTTGATGTTAGAATCTCTAAGAGACAATGTTCCTGGTTATGAACAGAGTTAACACTAAGACGAAAAGATTTATAAAAGTAGTGAAACAGTTACGATTAAATAAGATGTCAACAGTGCAAGTGTAATTTTAAAATTCTACTCGTATGGTTTCTTGTGGTAACAAATCAGAATTGATTTTTAATTAACTTGACTATATCTCACTTGAATCAATTGAACTCGTGAACTGATGTGACTATGTGAATCAATGGGCTGAATTGATAAGCGATGTAGGTTTTAAACTTTAAGAAAGATATTGTCTTTCTTGAGGTTGATATATATATATATATATATATATATATATATATATATATATATGACAAGGATCGTCAGCAATGCTTGTCGATTACTCAATATTAATTAACTATTTACTATTAGCTGACATCTGTATAAATTATTAGAAGCAAATAAGATATATCAATAGGATACCTTCAACAAATTTGATTGTGTTACATTGAGTAGTTTGCAAAGTCTCCAAGAGGCCATCTGAAAGTAAAGTTTAGCATAAAAAGTAAGTATATAAAGGGGAACGATGATGATAATAATAAATGGAAGCATAAGATGAAAATTTCACACAATCAAATATACAAAATAATGCAGCAGTAAAAAATCAACACCGATTTACTGTATAATAGAAAGTTGTTATAACTCCATAAATCTCATTAGTCAGTCAGTCATAAGCAACGTAGAACCTAGTACATATGTTTATCGATTTAAATCGCCACACTATGTTAGAACAGTAAGACACAACTATCAAGACAAATTCGGAGTAGTAAAAATAGTAACAAAATCAATGGTAGTAAAAAAGAATAGGCATAAATATGGCTCAATAAGGAAGAGTGATCTTGCAAAATAAAGATTATATTCATCATTAGAAACATAATTTTGGAACTCATGATTTAAGGGGGGAGACAAAGACTTAGTGCATATGAGCTACGATGATTGATTCCAAGCTATTTCATCCAATATATTCAACCACTGATTAACGGTAAAGGTGTGAGCCATAATCAAGTAAATCTGTACCTGCCAACACGGCTTAATCTAACAATACGACTTAAACAGAATGCCTAATAAATTGAAAGGAACAATGTATTATATCTATAATTTTTAAGTCAATGTCTTAAAATGTACACATACCTATAAATATAACTTTATATATATATATATATATATATATATATATATATATATATATATATCCAAAACATAGTTCTTAATTACGAGATGAAACGGGTAACTGTCAATGAATATGAGTAATATTACTAGGCGTTCCAATTTTTCAGTATTTTTACTACAGCTACTACTGATACCACCAATACTACTAATGCATCAATAAAGATATTATTAGTAACTTAGGAAACTACTCATTTCCCGCAAATAAAATACAGACCGACTTCCGTGTTACTTTCAGAGAAAAGACGTTGACTAAAAATGAGGAGAAAAATAAGATAAAGAAAACCATCAGTATTATCCTAAATTTGACAGTTCTACAGACAGATGATAATTATGAAAATGAAATAGAGCCATTTAAATTCACAAAACCTAATTTTATGTTTGGATGCCGACTAATTTTTGTATCTCGTGAAATAGCGAATTGACATAGAGAAAAGATAATTTCAGGAAATCTATAAATGTCGACTCCACTAATTTAATTAATTATTTAGATCATATACAAAATAAAAGTAAAACTGCAAAGAATAACCAAGAAGTGAATAAAGTATTCAACTTTTAGTCACTGGATCTCAAGTTTTAATCTATTTTGTTTTGAGTAATTGGACAGTTAGCACATTTCAGCTAAAAGTCAACTACATAATTATATATATTTAGTCACAGGTCTTTCTTAAATGAAATTCGTGTTTCAACATTTATTAATTTTACTTATTGTTCGAACTGTTGTTTATGTACCCGGAAACTATCAAGCATCGACCATATCTTCGGGTTGAGTACATGAATCTGTACTTAGTTACAGTATTACACTAATAAGCTAAAAAAACAACTAATGATTACTTACATTTAGTGTCAATTCTACAGACGATTTATGTCTTTTCAATTTATTAACAGTGGATTGATCGTTGTCAAAATTAATTAAAACTTGTACTTCTGTTTCCAATCGTTCAAGAGGATTTGATAAAAGCGCTAAACATCGGACACATTTCAAATTTTCTTGTTTAGAAAAATATTTGACTTTATTATCAACACCAGAATATATTTCAAAATCAGCGCATGCACAATAAGGACAAATAGACCAAACATGTGATCGACTTGTATCTACATGGATCAATGTACCTGCATAATTTATCAACATATTATAATGATAATGAAAATATGATAATAAAAACTGGAAAAAATCCACGTAGGAGGCAATGAAACTTTAAGATTAGAAATCTTCATGAATAATAAATGATAATTATTAATCGGCATTGATTTTTGTTCTAATCGATAACAGATATGTGTAGAGAGTGGAAACGGACAGACTAAAACAGTATCACAACGGTTAAGTTCTTACTGAGAAAACAACTATTATCATTACTATCATAAAAAACTACTGTAACCATAATATTAGAATTGAATTGTCTATTAGAAGCTTAGGAATACATAAGCAAATGGTAATTCTGTAAACAAATAGAAGAATAAGAAAGTATCGATTAGAAAACACGCTGTAGTTTAGTACAATTTATTATAAGGCAAATATTGAACGGCGGCCTGTCTGAATATCTGGGCTACCTGTTTCTGCCGTCTAATTATTTCAACAAGTTATGTTTTTTTCATTTTGTTTTAACGTCTCATTATGTCCATTAGTCGCATAACCTATACAGGCGTGTTTACGAAAAGCGTACGACCTTTCGCTGCACAAGTTACAAAAAAGTACAATAAAAGACATCATGATGGTTGGCAATATGTGTTGAAGAGAATGACATTAATCGTATGTCGATCCTGGAGCTTTTAAATTCTAACTGCCAATTACTAGTTAACAACGTGGACTATCTTCAATTCCTACTAAGTCAAAATACGTATCGTAATTGTGGTGTCGTCACAATTCAAGAATATTGGTTAAGTGATTTACAGAACGACTGCCTAGTATCACTAGTTGATTTCAAAATTTATTGTCAGGATCGATCAAACAATAAAAAGAGGGGTGGCGGCGGTGTAGCTACATTTGTAAACGTGAACTGGTGTCGATCTGCGTTTGCGTGTTTGAAGTTTTCAAATGGCTTTATCGACTAACTCTAAGATGCAGTCCAAACATCTGAATAAATACAAATATGTTTATGTTACCAGACTGCACATCATCTGCTCTATCTGTTTTCGCTGATGAATTCACTGAGTTCGCTGTTACTGCCTTCATCAATTCACTATCAGTTGTATGTGGTGACTTCAATTAATGTGACTGTAGCTTCCTTACGTCACTAGGTCACCAAAATGTAGTAGATTTTCCTACTCGTTTGGATGCTCATTTAGACTTTGTTCTCATTAATGATGTGGGTGACTCGTAAACGTGCTCCATTGTCTAGCTCAGATCACTGTATAATTCGTGTTCTACATAAAGTATATGGAAAGCATGGGAAGAGTACACTCTTACATCAAACCAAGAAAGTCAAATATAGGAATTACTCAGAAGAAAATATCCGAAATCTGAAAAACATGTTCCATACGACTAACTGGGAATTATTTACAGATAAAACACTGGAAATCACTACTGATGTTATCACTTGCTACCTTAAATTCTGTTTTGATATTTGCTGTCCCACTGAAACCATTTTTGTAAGTTTTGATCGACTTACATCTTCACAACTAAAACGACGACGTAGGGTGAAAGAAAGAATGTACGAGGAGAAAAACTCTAGTGAGGTTCGTAAGCTAAATGACCCAATAAACCTAGAGAACTTTATGTTTACTCAAAAACTCGTGTCTTGTAAAAACTCTTCAAGTATGTGGAAACTCTATAAAGAACTTACAGGTGACAAACACATTAGGAGCGATAACCAGCTGAATGTTTGTGACTTAACTAAGTCTTTTGTACGTCAGTCATCTGATGTAATGCTCCCTTCATCCACAGGTTTAAAGAATGGCTGTGTTCCTAGTTTCACTGAAACTGATGTCCGAAGATGTCTCCAGTTACTTAATTCATCCCGATGATTAGGACCTGATGGTATCCCAAACCTCCTTTTTAAAAAGTGTGCTGACGTCCTGTTATTCATTCACGACTATCTTTAACAGATCCTTCTCGTCTAATCTCATACCGAAAATGTGGAGAAAGATGAAGATAATCCCTGTATCAAAGAAAGTATCTGGTGATAAGAATGTGAAATCTAGACCTATTGTAATAACTTCACCCTTCCTCAAAACAATGGAGAAATTATTTATACTTCCACTTCTGTCTGCGATAAATAAGCACACTGATCCGTATCAGTTTGCTTACAGATGCAAAAGAGGCACCTTAGATGCTGTTGCTGTTCTGCATCACAATATAGTGTTCAACTTAGAAAAGGGTAAGAAGTATGTTCGATGCGCTTTTCTGGACTATACTTCAGCTTTTGATTTTATACCAAGATAACGTTTAATTAACAAGTTAATCAGCCTCAACACTGACAGCTGGATAACAAACTGGTTATGTTCCTACCTCTATGGAAGGATACAATACACTGTATTTGGAGGAAAGTGTTCAGAGTCTACTGTCTCACCAAGGTGTACCACAAGGAGCTGTTCTTTCACCTCTTCTTTTCTGCATGATCTGCCATCTTCCACAGAGAACATCTTTGTGAAATATGCGGATGATCTCACTGTATGTATGCTTATCTCTTCCTCTTTACATCCCATAGAAATGGATGAGTTTTTGTCTTGTATTGATTGTTGATCTGTTGGTAATCGTCTTATACTTAATCCGTTTAAATGTCTATGTATTTTTATTGAAACGAAAGTATAGGAAGATGGTAATATAACATCCATAAACATTGAAACGATTTTACTCTAAAATGTATCGAATATCAGGATATTAGTAATTTCTTTTTAATATGTACAGAATTTAGTTTTCAAGAATCAGTATGCCTATATACCTAAGAACATGGATAAAGATAAAGAATCTTAGTTAGTGAAGCATATAATTAAATAAGCCATAGTGTAAGACACTGACAGCCCGAAGATGCGATTTAACGTATGATTTTAGAAGATCTCATATACTATATTCCGCAAGGTTGAATATTGAAGTCTACCTATATACGGGGTAGGAAATGGGAGGAAACTTGGCGAAACTAAGTTAAACAATCAAAGAGAAAAGGAAGTAGTTAATAAAAATAAGAATGATGTTGGAGGTGTGTATGTAAAGTGAATGAGATTTTCTCAAATTGATCCTGTTTGGAAGTAAGGGGAAGTTAGAAAAATCGACCACTAATTCTTTGCGTGTATTGACAATTACATGAAATTTAAAAAAAGAACAGGGTTAAGAGAAAAAAGGAAACAAAAATATTCCTACCTGAAAAACTAACAATTTGATGAACACGTAACTTATTCACATCTTCAAGCGACTGTAATAAAATATAGTTGGAATAAATCTGTTTGGAGAGAGAATTTTTTAAAGCATACATCGATGAAGAATGTTGAGAGTAATTCTCAGTCTTAAGTGACGTAAAACGATCTAGAAGAATGAAACCTATATGAAAAAGAGAATAATAAAAATTCTCATAGTTTATAAATTTAAGGTCCACAAATAAAAATAAAATTATTCGTATTAAGTGATCTATGGGGTTCCTACATGTTTCCTTTTATATCATTTAAAATGTTGACAAGGTTTGTTTTTAGTAAAGTATACGACGATTTCTTCTGAAAATATCACCACCAGAACCATTGAGATCATTTGCCTTCCGATGATGACATTATCTTTCGGATTGTAATGCTCTACATTTAACGAAGGCGAACTGAGCAAAAGTTTGATTAAACATTATCATTAAAAAATGTGATATTAAAGTCCGGAAGAATATATTCAATCATTTAAATGTGTAGTTAATTTCCATCTTATAAAGTACCAGGGAATTATTTTAGTAAACGAAAGGCAACGTCGTAAGACGATTTTTAATTCTCATACCGAACAAAATCTATATTTGTAACAATTGATGTATATATGTAAACAAGTTTATTACATAAGAACGTGTAAGTTGGATACGATAAACAGGGGTTTATTTAGACATTGCAGGACTTTCACTGCATGGACATTTGGTGGTCTTTGGATGATTCTATGTTTATTTTCTTTTATGCTACATGCATGTATGACACGCCTATTTTAATAAATGAGGATTAGTCAGTAGTTTATAGTCTGATAGTTTTTACCAAGATTAGAGTGGTGGCTATACACATCTGAACAAGTTGTTTGATCACACTCAATTCTATGAGTAATCACAGAATGTAAGAATCACATCGACAGTCAGTAAGTATACAATCTTTTCCAACTAAAGGGCATCGTAAAGTCAATATTTTTAAATATAATCTACAAATAATTTGTTAGAATGTAAGGTAAATATGAGAGCCTTATTCCACACTCATCTCATTATCATTTTAGGTTTCGAGTTTGTAAATGTTCCTTACGATGTATGATTATGGTCACTCGATAAAGTGAATAATAACCAACAGTTTTGTAAAATATGGTAATTCATTTAACTGAACGGATATTATTGTTGGTATTCTCCTCCATCTTTATCGAGATAAATCCATTGCTACTTCTTCGACCTTTTATCTGGTATCAGTCAGCACATTCTAATAAAGTTTGTGACATACATATTTTCTACTACAAAATAGAAAACAAATTTGTGCTACATGTACTCCTACTTCGAAAGATAGTTCATGTTATCAATCACTTATCACCTACGGTTACATCAAACATGACATGCAAAATCACTAACTACTTATTGGTAGATCATGGTAATATCAAAACGCTATACTTAAAATAGATTAAAGACTTCGCACGTTACAAAATGTAAATATCATCAAGTGTTATGAATTGTAATTTTATGATTCGATGGGAAAATTTCGAATTTTTACAATGGATAAAATAAAATATCAATAGATAGTAGTAGCGTGATACCGTGAAGAAAAATTACATTATATATATATGTATAAAGTCGAGACTACTTAATATAACTTACTATCAAAAAATAATCCTTGATCAATGATTATATAAACACCAAATCCAGTAGTAGATAAAAAATTTGATGTTGAAGAGATAGCAAATAATTGTTCGTAAATTAACTCTATAGGTGAAGTAACATCGACTAAACAAATACATGGAATTAATGTTGATGTAACAGATTCAGAAATCCATAAGTAAAATGTTCGTGTAGATTTTTGTTCATTAAATATATTTAGATTTTTTAAATAACATTTCAATTTTTTACTTTCATGATTATACAAATCGAAAATAACATCTTTGACAAGTGAACCTTCTGCTGGCTAATGAAGACAAAATAGCAGATTATATATATATATATATATATATATATATATATATATATATATATATATATGTTTGAATTAGAATACAATTGATTCGTTTGTGTAAATAAACATATTGAATAAATAGTCATTTCAGATAATATTGGTCACGACACAATATTAGTTGAATAAGCCATAGGATAGTTTTGTTCGAACTAAATATGGAATATTCATATTTAAGATTAAACCTTAAAATAGTTGATTCTCAATAGTATCCAAATGATAAGTTTATATATTCCTATTTCACACTATTTGTGATACAAGTAGGTTACAATAGATTTTGAACTAGTATTTGACTGGTATTAAAACATTAAGAAAAAAATCGTCTACTCAAGTTCATGTAAGATAGTAGACAATTCTCAATGTTTTTGATTGAGATCATGAACCGATTGATGTTAGACCGCCATTGAAAACCTGAAAGCACTGGACAGCCGTTTCGTCCTATTGTGGGACTCTTCATGATCTCAATGAAAAGCTTGACAATCTCCATAACCCCTAAGCTGATAATTACCATGTGTTCACTAGTGACTAGCTTCGTGAGAAAATTCTCGGAATTCTAGTGAGAAGCCGTGACCAGTGGAGCTAATCCGTGTCGGGTAAAAATAGGTGTCTACATCAGTACAATGGAAGATGGTCGCACAACTTCGTGGATTGGTTGAGCTTAGACATTAACACCATTGGATGCCGACTCAGTGGTCCAGTAGGTTAAGCGTCTGCGCGCGAGACTGAAGGCCCTGGGTTCGAATCGCACGAGCGGGATCGTGGATGCGCACTGCTCAGGAGTCCCAAATAGGACGAAACGGCTGTCCAGTGCTTCCAGGTTTTCAATGGTGGTCTAACACCAATCGGTTCATGATCTCAATCAAAAACTTAACAATCTCCACAACCCATAAACTGATCATTCTCAATGTGCTTAATTAATTAACTAATGATAACCGCTTTATATTTATTGAGAAATGTAAAAAATCAACATAATATATGATAGAATTTCATAATGTTGGTAATGTGCAAATTCTCTACAATCAATGATCAAACGTAATTAACTGTAAAAATTTCATTGACGCAAATTTTAGTTATTTTTCTGGTAATAATATTTTGCTTTTGCTTTTCATCATTGCTGTGTATAAAACCTCTGATATCATGTAAACAATTTACTTAAGTTTCAGTGTTATCTTTGTTGTTAAAACAAACAATGTGAACAAATTTATATATAATAGTTTTATGAGAAAGGGTTTTGTGGAGATTGTATTAATCTCAATAGTTGAGATCATGAGTCAACTGAAGTTAGGCCATCATGGAAAACCTGGACGGCAGATTCCTCTTATTATGGGACTCCTCAGCGGTGGGCATCCACGATCCCCAGCGAAGTTTAACCGGGTCTGTTGTGAGATAGTAACTCACTGATGACAATGGTGGATGTGTCGCTCAATTTCGTGAACTAGTTGAAGTTAGACATTAACACCGTTGAATGATGGCTCAGTGGTCTAATGGTTAGGCGCTCGCGCGTGGGACTGATAGGTTCTGGGTTCGGATCCCGCGAGGCGAGGTCGTGGGTGCGCACTACTGAGGAATCCCACAAAAGGATGAAACAGCCGTCCAGCGCTTCCAGGTTTTCCGTGGTGGTCTAGCTTCGATCGACTCATGAATGTAACTATTACATTACTATAATATCCACAAAACCCCTCTCTGATAATTATTTATTTATTACCTGTTATATATTGTAGTAAATATTAATAAACTAGTTCAAAAACCCGACTAATTCAAGTTTATTACTCTATGGATAGTATGAACATGAGTGTTGTAATTTTCCTAAAGTGCTAGTGAGAAGTCGTGATTGTTCGAATTCAAACACATTGGGAGTAAAACAGTAGTTACCAGTGGCAATAAATGATCATACAGTATCGCAAATAGACTGAAGAGGACGAAACGGCTGTCTAGTGCTTCCAGGTTTCCCAGGGTGGTCTAGCTTCAATTGACTCATGATTTCAACTATTGAAATAGTTTTATGTTTATTAAATAGTTCTTTTGTAAATTTAATACTTCCCATAATCAACATTCTAACTATTTTTCAGGATTAGATAAGGCTGAATGTGAGTTTTCTTTTTTATTGTTTATGAAAGTCGTTATATTAATAAATAGTCACATTCACTTGTGATACATTACATAATCTATCATTTTACAAGTAATTCACAAATATATCAGTATTGATATTTCAAAGGGAAATGAAAAATTCTGAATTACACTGATGAGCAAAATGTTGAATTTATTTTACGTTGATTTACAGAAAGTTTTATAAATATAATTTTCTTCTTAATGTATTACATTAACTCGACCCCAAGTACTGAGCAACTAATCGTTCAGAAAAACGTCCTTATAAATTTATCAATACTACTTTTTATAGAAACTAAACTTTAACGGCGGACAGTGTTCAAATCTTATCTTTTTTTTCTTAAATTCTATGCATCATTTACGTATTTCAAAAGAAAGAAACGTCGATCTATGAAAAAAAACATCCACAATACTTGTAAGAGTCTATTACTTTTTTTCGTGTTTTCACATTATTAATTGTTAATCAGATTAATAATTAAAAACGAACAGGTAGTTTTTCGGTTGATTCAATTCAAAATGATTTTCAAAGATATTACCAAGGCAATAGATTCCAAAACAAAATTCTATGCATATATTCTCAAATGAATACTTGTCAGCTAAATGATACAAGTGATTGACTTGAAGACATAAACAAAATACATATCAAGTTAAAGAATAAAGAAGAGTTATCCACGACAATAATGAAGAGCATTAAATACTCTTCATTTTTAAAAAAAGCAAACATAATAAATACATCAAAAAATCTTGTAGTAACCTCCCACATTCACTCATAATTGTTCATAACTGAGCTGGTTTAATGCTCAAATTTCAGTAGTACATTAGATGTGTTACTTAATATCCCATTAATTACTGTACATTAACACAGATTATTTATCGATGTACATTTTTATTGGATACGTGTTAATGTGTATCTGTTTGCTTATTTATTTATTCCATTAAATTTATAGATTTATAAACAGATTTATTCACTAGTACAGTTTACCTGCTGAACTGTATGTATGAGATATCACTTTCCCAAAATATTTCTTATCCGACTAATTTATATGGCATTTTTAACTAAACCTACTTACACAATGTGATGTTTCAGAAGTTAACTCGGAACTTTTAGTCTAGAAATTAAATGAGGATTTAAAATTATTAAAGTTATTTTGGACTACAGAGAGAGTTATTGCTGGAAATGTTCACAAGAAAAATAAAGTGAAAATTCATTAAGAGAAAATTCTAAATCACAAATTAGTATTTCTATTTGTAATCTGTATATTAATTGCACAGATTATGAGCTATGAGAAACATTTAGTGCGTTGTAAAATCAACAAAATTTTTTCGGATCACATTTTAAGATAAAATGTCATATTTTCAGACGATGTACGTCTGACCATTAGGTTTTACTTTCACAAATACGTTTGGATGGTAGCGATACGGCATGATAAATAATTATGTAGTGTCTCTGAAAAAAACAGTGGTTCTCATGAGAAAGTTCACTTTTGATTCAGCTAGCTTTATAGCTGAAAAAATAGAGAAAGAATAATCAAAAATCAAGTTAAAAGTCAGTACGAAATGATGCACACAGGATGCTTCATGGATCAACTTATCATAAACATAAATGTGACACATTGGAAACATTAGCAGGCTAGTCATTTAAAATAAGTTTATTAAGAAATAACAAATAAGGGGAGAAAAGTAATCCAGTGAGAATAACTTTATCAAATCATACATTTGGAGCTGTCTGAAATTAACGGAAAGAAGAATATAAAAGAAAAACCCACAACGACACATCATATCAATTGTATGCAACGAAAGATGGTCACACAGTATCGCGAACTGATTCAAGTTAGATATATACACTAATATCAGTTCGTGGTGTGAACTGTAGAAAGAAATTCAATGATATCCACAAAGCCCCAATACTAAAAATAAAAGAATAAAAATATACATACCTCAAATACTAAGTAACCACTGATCGAACACCGCGTATAGTTACCCAGATTACTCTATAAAATGAAAAATGAGGGTCCGTTTACAGTTACTTTTACAATAAAGTAAATAAACCAGACTTTAGCAAGTTGGTATACGTGACATATATGTAGTAACGTTATATAAAATATGATGAACATGGAAAATTGTTTGATAGTAATAACTGGAATTCACCTAATCAGCGATCTGTGACTGAAAACGTCTACATTTATTAGGATGTATGTATATCTAGACGGCATGTTTCAAGTCGACTGAAAAACACATACTACATTCCACCACTAGCCAATAAAAAATGATATGAAAATGTGTTCGCCGGGCATTATAGCATTAAATCATCAGTACAAGCAGCCGACTATCATGTGACCTTAAGGACTTGATTTTTCTTATGGACCAAAAATGTAAAAAAATTTAATCCCTCAATAGGTATATATAGTTTCAAACAAAACGCTACTAGTGAAGTTGGTGTGAATGCCAATGAAGCTAATTTCTACTGAGACAAAGTAGAATAAGTTTACGGCTGATAGCCGAATGCATAAATTACTACATGATGAGGAAAAGTATTACTGAAAAAACTGTCACAGAAAAACCTATTTTGCAATACTCCCTGGTTTTCTATTTTTTACAATTGATCGATCATTGAGTAGTGACAATATCATGACTGTATAGTCCTTTATTGATGACAGACCTCTGTAGATCAAGTTGCGATGTGGCTACTGGTTTATTTAGGTAGCTTGACATCACATGGAATACGTTAACGTATCAACTAGCATTAAATCTAGATTCAGAATCTCCTGCCAACAACTTCCAACCACCTAATATCTTGTTATTTATTTTGGCCTTTAGCTGGTTCTGATTGATAAAAAAGTATCAACTAAGAATAAATTTGTTAAGATAATGACATAAATTGAGAAAAAAGTTTATGTTCATAGGTAATCACTTACTTTGTATGGAGTTGACAAATTGAAGTGAATATAATTTGATTCTATCAAATGACATAAATTGAGAAAAAAGTTTATGTTCATAGGTAATCACTTACTTTGTATGGAGTTGACAAATTGAAGTGAATATAATTTGATTCTATCAAATTGAAATGAGATGCACGAGCATCCCATAACTTTATTGAACAGTTTGAATATTCTATGGATGTATTTTCACTGATAGAAATATGGGGATTAGTTGAACCATGGATGAAATGATTTAACTTTAAAAGGAGTGAAAATCAAGAAAAATCTCAACAGTATATGATGTTAGCATTACAATTTTATGAGAAATCAGTCAGTAGAACAAGACTTTAATATATGCAGTAAAAATAAAGGCAAAAGTGGAGGATTAGTTAAGCTTGTTTTTACTAACATTTGGTTTCCATAGAGCTGTCACTACAATTACTGAACAATTACAATTGACGTATGCAACACGGGATTGCTCTGTGCGAGTGTGTGTTCCCAAATAACTGTTAGCAGCTAATATACTAATGAATTTATACGATGAACTCTTAGCACTGATATTTCGCAAAAGTATCGGCTAAACTTGATAATTTAATGATGTTGAAAACATTAGTTAGCTGGTTGAAATTAGCTTTATACATGTTTAGTTAGTCTATTTCGAAAGAATTCTTTGTCAGATCAAAATATATCTGTAAAGTGATCAACTGCTTCTTTTTCGATATACTATAAAAGATTATAAGAATTCATGGTTTGAAGGGTTGGATAATACCCATTAAGAGATTTGTCGAGAATAGTTGCATGTAAAGCCATTTTGCCTCTAAAAAGAATGATTTTTTTAAAAAACAATGTTTTGTTGAAAATAATGTAACTAGTTTGTAGAAGGATTACAGGTAAGTGAATATTGACCTTCTATAAACTATCTAATTCAATAATATCTTAAACATTATGATAGCAAAAGCAGTCAATATCTAAATGAAAAGTGATATTATTACTAATTGAGATGATAACACTATTCAGTTTAAGCGTGTATTTGTAAGCGATTCCACTGTATAACCTAAGTGAATTACACTGCAGCATAGATTGAATACTATACATATATATAAAAGAAATTTTCAGCTCAGGTCACCATTCGGAAAATTTACGGACCAATATTATTATCCAAAGTTTTTTTCAATCTATTTCTACTAGAATCAACGTATAGCATCAAAGTAAATGGTGTACATTTTTAATCATAATAAAATATTCTAACTGGAAACAAATCTGCTTTTTGTCCAGTACTTTATTCATCGTCAATTCTATTACATTTCTGGCTTTGGAATACGAAAGATAAATGAAAAAAACTGAAAAATACTTACACTATTGACATATTTCGATTCCAAACTATGTTTAATTTCATTTAAGTGATTATGTATTTCCCTTTGAACACTGTCATAAAACCAATAAAAATATTAGTTTTAATGTTGTATAATTCCTATATATATGTATAATGTTTTATTAAATTATTACAATTGATTTTTCAATGGATGGAGGAATAGATTAAAATCCATGGAAAATATCATCATATTCAGTCATATTCAAAAATTCCAAACAAGCTGAATATACTACCAAACGAAATAAAATAGAATCTATAGGTCAACGATTAGGTTGTATGATTGAGCTCTATGATATCTAATTTAATCTAGATAATTGAGTAGTTTTTGTACTGGAACCTCATACAAAATGTGTGGTTGATGGATGAACATAGAAAAGTTTAATAGTTTATTAAGATTCATTAAACTAATGGAATGGGAAAATTATGGAATTATACCTCTATTGTTACATAACGGTTATTTATTTAGGGATAGAAAATGTGTAGTTAAGACTATTCAGAAAATATATGAACAGTTTAAATAAATAATTATCATATTAACATGAAAAAATTAAAGGTTCTACCTGTAAGGGCATAAACATGAAATTCTGACGTGATAATCATAGATTTTCGGGTGAAAGGCTTAGTGAAACAAAGTAACATATTTTAGACGTCATGATGATGAAGATATAATATAAACCACGATGACGGTAAGAAGAAATATTTATATGTGAAAATCTAAAAAAACAGATTTAATTACAGTAAACCTTCAAATCGTTTTTTACTGTCTGAAATTGTTCATATTCAAGTGACTGAAAATGAAAAACAACCTAGATATATCATATTTTGGGGTAAAATTTAACTCATCTATGCTTTTCTTTACCCAGTTTTGGCGGAAAAAAAAACAACTAAAAGTATATTCGTGAATGAAATAAACAACACCTACTTAGCCTGCAACTGATTATCAGGAAGTTGTAAAAGTGACTCAGATGTGTACACATTTCCAATATGAAAATCTTGATAAGAAACAACAGGATTATTGAGGTTACCCGAATGAACTAGCTGATCTGGTAGAAGAATTAGTCCAGGACAATCGTTGTAATGCCAAACTAATAGAATATATCTGAATAATAATGTACAAATAAATATACGAATCGTGTAAGATATTGGTCATATTCATTACTCTTTACAAAAAAGAAATATCACATACAACCTTCCTAGTTCTCATTAACCAACCATGACATGATAATACTAAGTGAAATACAGGATCAGTTGTGAAAAAAAAAATCAGAAAGGAATATTCCAATGATTTTCGCAGTCTACGGCATGTATGATAAAATAAATAGGCAATGGAACATCTATGAAAAATACACAGTTGATTGGCTATCTGAATTTAGTAGCTAAGTGGAAAACGAGACGATGATCGAAGTGAAAGTTACTGGGTTCGAGTCCCGGAGTAAACATCAACTCCGGGACGCAACTTCATTATTATTATTATTATTATTATTATTATTATTATTATTATTAGCTTTATCCAATATTATATTTTTGGTACAATATGGAATCCTTATCACATAGTATTTCAACAAGTTTCCGTTTATTTCTTGGTTGATCCAGTGCTAAAAGTATTCTTTGCCATTTTGAGAACCCGAAGCAGTTAACTCTGCTTTATAATTAATTAGTACTGAGAACATATCTGGTTATTGGGCAACCAAGTAGAAATTTCTATAGCTAATTTTAAGTCTTACACTTTTTGTAAGGGTTAATGATATTATTAGGTTGTTCAAACAAATGTAGGTGGACCGAGGTTTAAACCTGAAAATTAGTAATAAGTGGTCAGATGTCTAAACTACTCGACTCGAGCACTCAAAATGAACCTGTGTAAACAACACCACGAAGGAAACAGGAGATGATAAACTGTTATCAAAATAATTCTTCACCAAAAAACTCAATTATTGCACAGATATATTTACATTGTATACTTCCTTTTCCGGATTTTCTTATTATTCAACACATTTACTAATCGCTTTTTGTTATTCCTTGATGATACCTATTCTGTTATTTTTCATTTCATCGACGTTTTGTCTTTGTTCTATCATAAATTAGGACAACTTGAAATGACGCGATTTCGGGTATAAAGTTCTACATTGGTGTATATGGTTTGTCTCAGTCAGTCAGTCAGTAACAACGTAGAACTTCGTACGTACGTACGTACATCAGTTCAAGTTGCCATACCACATTAGCACAGAGATGCAGTTGTCGATTCAAACCCCATAGTGGTAGAGGTAGTAAGAGTATAAGCAGTAGTCGGAAAGATTAGGGTCTGAAGATGTTATTCAAGGAATATAATACAGTAAAATAAATTTGGAAAGAAAATAATGGAAATGAAGAGTTCAGAAGATTAGAATTTGGGAGAACACAAAGAGTGTATGCATCTGCGCCATTGCAAACGATTTTGAGCCATGTCATTCAGGGTCTCTAGCCATCGGTTGCTATCATCTCGCGGTCCCCAACCAGGTAGTCTACACCTACCAACATGGCTCAGTTCACTTGTCAGTGACTTCATGGACCTGTGCCATGTTTTGGTCTGGTCGCCCCTAGCTTTCTTCCAACCTACTCCTATACCATTGGTTTGTCTATTATATTTCTTATGACACCTAATCTTTCCCATAAAATATCGTCCTCGACAATTATAACACACACTCTGTTGTTTCCAGTCATATTACTTAAAAGGTAAAAATTTTCATTTCAAGACACCTTTTAGCTTCAAAACATGTAAACATTATGCTGTGTAGCACAAAAAGGTAAATTTAAATGAAAACTGAATGCACTCAGTTGTTAGTGCATTATTTCACCAACCTTAATTTCTTCAGTAACCAAAATCGATAGCAACCCAAGACTAAAAAACACTTCCTATTAAATATTTCTGTCAACATATTTTCGGAAGAATCCTGAAACGTTTGAATGACAGATGACTTTGGTTCTGCTAATCCCTTAATCCGAAATAAATACATCAAGAAATTTGAGAATATAGTTATATCACTTAAAAACGATTAAGTAGTATTATAAAGTGCATATAATAAAACTCATTGGATTCAAATACATGATTGTACATCTTTGAATTTAAAAAAAAAAATTGAAATCGAATCCACAGTGTTAATACCATTTGTATTAGTTTTTGACGTAAATTTAAAAGTTATTAATTTCTAAATGGTCCCAAAATATAATGCCGCCACTAAGTGGCATGAGCTGCAGAACCATTAAAATTTTGAGAGCATGGAATAATTGTTTCATCTTAGTCTACAACTGTCAGGGAATGCTAGTCATCCAGACTCCTCAAATCTCATAATGAAAACGATACTCAAAATGACCCATTGTGTCATTAAATAAGAAAAAGAGTATCCAGAGAAGAAAATTTTCTTTTCGACGAGATCATTTACTTAAGCTGTACATTCGTATTTATAGTTATATGGAAAACATATGTCTATAGAAGGATAGAAAAGATTGAATCATAAATTGATTTGAGACTTTTTACAGATTAAGTACCCAATGTTTCGAAATTCATATGTACAGACTAACCGCGATTCATTGTGATGGTACCCAACCGAAATCGTCAGTGATTAACTGTCTCAATTGTGGTTAAATTAATTTCATGTATAATGATTTTCACAAGGGAGTCGTCCATGAAGATCAGTCCTATCTACAATTCGGCTGCATGAAGGATGAACAAGCAGGTACTCCGAAATGAACTGAATTCTGTTTACAAATAGTTTCAATATTTTCAAGTTCGATGCATTCTCGATTGATATTTAAAAACTGAAGACTATTTTGGCTAAAATTTCTTAAAGCTTTGTGTAAGAATTACTATACAAATGGAATTCGAAGATGCTGGGGAAAAACCCAGTTAACTTGGTATTCAGTTAAACAAAAATCCAAATCACTGTATTAAGTGATAACTGACAAAAACCAATTATAACAATAAAAACACTGGAATGAAATAGACCAGTATAAACTTTTTAGAGGAAGAATTATTTGATGTATGTGCACAATGAGTATCCGTTACTTAACATTTCCAATCATAAGGAAAACATGAGACACACAATCAACCATATTTCTTTATGTGGTTACATATAAGAAGTGCATCATATTACAACATTTTGAGAAGGGTGCATTATGTAAGGTTTACCTTCTACACAGAAATCATAACGAACTGCCTACTATATTGACTCAATTCTAATGTGTAGACAAATGCATACAAAGATAAGTGTGGAACAATTCAGTAAGTTATTCAATAATTTGGATTTAAATAAATATGTAGCCCTAATATTCATGATTAGAAAAAAGAAAAAGTGATAGAGAGGAGAAAAACAATTATTAAAGTATATGTATGGGAATCTATGAATGACATAAACAATAGCGTGGGTGTTTTATATTATATATTATGGGAAAGTTCAAAACCACACACTAACGACAATAAACACTGTTTCAACCTACCTAATCAGAGAATAATACTAGCGAAAAACGTCTAATCAACTTACTTTAAAACGTTTTGGACAATTCAAAACAATAAATGGATCACCTACACAGAAAATAAACAAAAGAGAAATAAAGTAGGTTATATGATGGAGTTTTAAGAGGAAAAGACATGAGTGCTAAGAAAGAAATTCTCATTTTATTAAGATAGAAATAAGTATAAACTAAACAAAAAATAAACTTTTCAATAAACTCCCATGTTCTACAGTTATAAATCTAAATTAATGTTTAAGATTACAAGATGATTTCACTCACTCTGTGTTTTCTAGAGTTACTTATACTATTAATCTTTTACGAACAAAGATGGACAGTGGCTGGCAGTGGAATTCAGGACGCACGTTTCGTCCCATTTGGGACTCGTTAGCTGGATGCACCCGCAGTCCAGAATTGACGTTCACTATGGGACTCGGACCCAGTGCTGTTCGCTTCAAACGTCATCGCGTTATCCACTTACCTACTGAGTCCTGTTAGCCGATTGCTTGTGCAGTGGCAATACGCACAGTATATACATATGCCAATAAGGGACTAATCAATTGTAGTTCTAAACATCAATGGGACGATTCAAGTAAATAATACCACGTGAACGTATACAAAATCGTTGCGCTTTGAAAAAGGCACAAACGACTACTGTAATCATAAGTTTATGATTCAACAACTTATAAGTCACAGCAGAAGTAAAAACCTAGAAAATTCCAAGTCTATTTGACCGTACTATGCAATAATGAATAAATACAGAGATATATACGAAGCTTTGAGCTGGAGAACAAAACCCCATCAAAATCATTCACTTGAGCTACAAATCTTCTCCACCATATCAATATATACGAAGCTTTGAGTATAAATATTTTAATGGAAGATCCACTAACATCATTCGGTTATCCAGACTGAATTAGGTGGAGCAGGATTTGGAGCTGTAAAACCTAATAGTCAAAATTTGAATGCTTTAACTATAGGGCCAGTGTTCAGATCATGGTATTTATTGGATATGAATTGAATCAATTAACTTAAGATTTGAAAAGTCCAACTTATATATACCATAAGAGTGCTAATAAAGGACTTTGAATTAAAGACTATCCATTTTCGTTGCTAATTAGCAAGTAGATACAGCCAACATTTATAGATTGACAAACAAATACAAACAACTTACATGATATTAAACATGAACAAGTAATTAGTTCAGGTTTATGAGGGATTATTTGGGAATTAGGAAAATCATTTTCTACATCACTTAAAACCTCATGTCTTAAACGTTCAACCCAGAAGAATGAATACATCACAGGCAAACTATTGAATTCATGAGAAGGATATGTTAACCTACCACCAGAAAGAAAACAAATAAACGCTCCCATAAATTACAACAGAAAGGCAAAATCAGAACTGAACTGTTAAAAAAGATCCTTCTAGAAGGATGTAGATATCCTTAAAATAAAAAAGTATGATTATAAAGTCCTTTTACGTCTCTCATTATTAGTATAAAATACTATTATTTCCATACACCGAAAACTTATAAGTAAATAAATAACCGAATTATCATAGATTATGTTTCGATTCTGTAACTGGTACCAAGCAACATAATGTATGGCTTACCGATTATAAATATGGTCATGTCTCCTGCAGCATTTATTTCTCTATACAACTGTCAAGGATCCCAAAGATCTGGTAATAACTCCAACGACAACTGCGATACCATAAAAACTAGCGCTGCTAGCTTCAAGTTCCCTAGCAACTCAAAAAGATCAATCTTATTGAACGAGACTAAAGCCATTTCAATTATATATTGATTCAATTATTATTAATTATACAGTTCTATTTACTGGGTAATTGCAACTGAACACAAAATCATAGTGAAATAATCAGCACAAAGAAAATGCATTAAGTACCAAATAACTAAATACAACTGCCATAAGCTGGAAGTCAATTAATAGCATTTACGAAAATGAGCTTAAATTGACTGAGCGAAAATCACCTTAAGTTGATATGCGACAATACTACTGATTTTCTTTCTCGTACATTACATTTAAGAATACAGTACCTCCAACAATGACCATAATTTATTTAGATGAATGATACAGAATGATCTAGGGTTTGAAGTTATCCACAAAACACGGAAACTTTGACTCAATTCTTAAAATGTAAAAATATACATCGACCTAGATGAATGTCTAAATGTAGGCAGAGAAACGAGTAAGAAGTTTTATTACAAACTGATTTATGATCCCGTTCGATCTTGACATTTGCCGGAAATTACTATATAACTACAGATTTTAATCGTTATCGTGTACATGAACTTCATTGTCTACGTTCGAAATCAATGCTGTCACATGTCAAAATGCGGTCAGAACAACAAATCTATGTGAATTTCACCAATCTTATGAAGTGGTATTTCATACTGGCTTCCAGCCTTTTGAAGGGGTTTTGAAATTTGGATGGTACAAATTTATTTCATGGTGGTCACTGGCATCTAAGATGATCACTCCTTTTTTATTCAGTCTATCTGTCTTATCACTTCAAAATTAAGATAAAATCTTTATTTTTAATATAAATTTATGGGGAAGTCAGTATGATGAAAATCAAACTTTTTTGGAAAATATATTATTTTGCCCCTCACATATAAATAAAATCAATTTATCGAAATTAACTATACAGTAGAATAACCTACCATGGACTAAATACCATAACAAGATCGCCACATTTTAAATCATTGCCTAAAACGAAATTTGTTGCAGCGGATGAAAACAACTCTTCTGTAACAAAAGGGACACCAGAAATAGGTAGAAGGAGGATCGCGAACTTGTTTGATACATTTTCATTAGCATTATATATTTCAGTTTTATTTTCTAAAGGTATTACAACTTCACGCACACCGAATGCTACTAATCCAGGCAAACTATCTGAATAATTACGAAATACTCTAAGAATTTGAAAAGTTTTCGAAGCATGCTTAGTAGAATCTATAAGAAAATATATATGATAAATTTTATGAAAAATTCGAAAAGAGAGCAGAATTAATTGTTAAGATCGAATTTCTCTAAATTAATTTCTAAAGTGATCAATTATACGTAAACTCGCGTCATCTTGCTGAATTCATGATGAGCCCAATGAATAGTGCTAACGACATACATATGACTACTTATTTCGTACATACGTTCATGAAAAGTTATATGAAGTCCAGTATGAGTATTTTGGGGACGTATATTTCATAAATGTGAATATTAGGCAGTAGAAAACCGTAAGAAACGCAGGCAGATATGTACAGCGTTGGAGTTCCGTAGTGCAGCGAATTCGAGAAAATTAAGAGTGACTCTAGCTTACAAACGGTGTAAAAAATACAAGTAGATACATATATGTATAAGGAAACAATCGAGGTTAAAATTGAATAATTAACGAACCAATCTGTACAGAATAATTAGTAACATCAAAATAATTAGGCTACCTAGAAACAGAATAAACTCATGTGGGGTTATAACAGGCAAACCAATACAAACGCTTTAGAATGGGCTTAAATGACTATACGAAGTAGCAATGAAGTCAATGGTAAGGACAAAATATGAGAAGAAAAGAAAGGATGTAGTATTCTTAAGAAACAACCAAAGGTTACTCCAATGTCAAACAATAATTTGTGGTTAATTGATGAGAAATGATTCTCCGGTAATCATATCATCAATCAACAGAATCATTTTACATTAAAGTGTAAAAATTTCAAGCTGGAAAGTCTTACTGAATAAAGCTGCAGTTACAGTTCATAAATACATTATTTAAACACTAAGTGATAAGGGTTCATTACATTCAATTCTAAATATGTGGTGTGTGGACGTTTGGCAGAAATTTTGAGTTAGAAGGTAGAGCAAAATAACAGAGACCTCGAATGCCACATATCTCCAACATGGTTGACCAAGCCAGTGAAATGATGTTGGCATATTGGTAAGTATCGGCCTCAATAATTGTTGAGACAATACAGATGCTCAGATAAGGTGCCAGGTTCATATAGAATTGCTAGCAGTGGAACCCAGGAAGCGCGTCTTGTTCTATTTTGTAATTGTCGACTGCATGTACTTGCATCTCAGAATGCCAGGTTCATACTTTATGCAACTTACTAACCAAATGGTTCAGAGCTACAATCGCATGATATGTCAAGAACTAAGCAAGTTAAGATTAAAACTGGGAGGAACTGACCAAATATCTTGTGAGTTACTTATTAAATCAATGGACCATTAAGTTTAAAACCTGTGAGATACTGCAATGAAAACAACATCTGGGTGACCAATCTAAAAACGGAATGGAAAAGATGAAAACAAGTGTGCAGCAGCATTTTTAGCCAAATCATACTAGTTATTAAGGAGGGGGAAGATTAGTTGCTGATAATGAAAAATGGTTGCCCTAGTTAGACCATTCAAGGAAGTGTTTTGGGGCCGCATTGTAAACCCTAATCACCTATAAGATAATCGAATACTCAACACAAAATTGTACCATGACTGGGTGTGCTGAGAGAAGAAAGGATGGGAAACAAACCAAGTAACTATCTTTTTACTTGACACATTATCCAATCAAAAGACTAAAAATACGAAAGGGTAACTGACAAACTTGGGATTTGTATATACAAATAATCAAGGCACTATGCTAAGACTTGCTATAGATAACAAATTTGTTTTAAAACCTTAAAACGGATTTTAAAAAGTATAAACTTTTGCTCGATGAATATTCGTACACCTACTGAGAGGTATTTCAGAGTCTTAAACTTGGAATTTTCAGAAAGTTACAAAAGCTGCGAGCATTCTATTGTGAAAATATTAAATAACCATGACTCATATTTCATTTTCTTCTTGGTTAAATTAAACCAACCCTTTACGACTTCATAATTTGTAAGTATAATAAACCATGCATAGAAATTACCAAGGATATTTTGAGTTGAACGTTGATGCAACCAGATAGAACGTTCTGAAGAGTTACGTTTGACCAAATAGTGGAGTTTTCGCAATATACTATTCCTAAACACAAACCATATCAAAACTGTTAGTATATTAAAATATACTTTCGTAATATAATAATAGAAAGTAATTGGAAAATGGTGGTAAACGATAACAATACCCAACGGCCATCATTATTAAATTATTGTAAATATAAGGCAGTGAAACATGGCCGGTAAGAATAGAGGATATCCGTAGGTTACTAGTATTCGATCATAGGTGCCTTCGAAACATTGCTCGTATATCCTGGAACCACCGAGTAAGTAACACAGTTGTTAGGAAACGGGTACTAGGCAGGGATGGCAAATCCATTGATGAAGTAGTGAAACTTCATCAGTTGAGATGGCTGGGACACGTGTTACGTATGCCCAACGACCGACTACCTCGACGTGCTATGTTCAGTGGCATAGGAGTAGGTTGGAAGAAAGCTAGAGGCGGACAAACCAAAACATGGCACAAGTCCATGAAGTCACTGACAAGTGGACTGAGCCATGTCTCTAGGTGTAGACTACCTGGTTGGGGACCGCAAGATGATAGCAACCGATGGCTAGAGACCCTGAATGACATGGCTCAAAATCATTTGCAATGGTGCAAGTTTTGGTGGAGTTTTGTTCTCTGAGCTGGATGGTTTGGTCGTGGAGCTTTCATCGTTCTTCTGAACGACATCATCCACCATCTCAATGGCGCAAGTGCATCCACGTTTTGTGCTCTCCCAAATTCTAATCTCCTGATTCCTCCTTGTCACTTTTTTCTCTTCCCAAATTTATTTCACTGTATTATACTCCTTGAATAACATCTTCAGACCCTAATCTTTCCGATTACTGCTTATACTCTTACTACCTCTACCACTATGGGGTTTGAATCGACAACTGCATCTCTGTGCTAATGTGGTATAACAACTTGAACTGATGTACGTACGTACGTACGAAGTTCTACGTTGTTACTGACTGACTGACTGATTATAAATATAATATAAGTAAAAATAAAAATAAAACTATTCACTACAAATTAGCATTCTACTAAAACTACTTAATAGCACATTTTCTATTAAGGACATTAAATACTGTTCGTTAACCTAACGGATGTTTTGATATAAGAATCAATTTTAGTAGAGGATATCTCATACTAGCGAGTATTACAGCAATAGAAAAACTAAAAAATAATGATATTTCGATAATTGTAAAAATTTGACTGAAATGAATAAACAATATTCTTTAGATAACTTTATAAATGTATTCATTTTATACATTCGGATGCATGCATTCGTGGATTTTTGAGAAAATTCAACCCCTAAAGTAACGAAAAAATCTTTACTCCAGAAGCTTCAAAGCTTTTAAGATATTTACACTCTGGTTTTATCATACTAGCTTGATTATTGCCGTCAGGCTAACAAAAATGACTAGACTCACATTTCTAAGCGGATAAATAAGCTGATATACCTTTATATCTTAGATGTCAATAGAAACCGTTGACAATGTACAATCCTCATCTTATCTCTGAATATCAACAAAGCACTAAGTGTATCCTTAAATTTTGACCACTATTACTGAAGAAACTGTAACACACACCCCCTGGTGGCGACCAACGTTGTCAATAACTCTTCAAAAAATCAATTTAAGTACGACACAAGTATGTTACTGACAAATAGTCATTTTCAAATAGATGCACAATGTAAATGCAATACGTACGAAGATATTCGACGAGGAAGAGATTTGACAGTCAGATTTGTATAAAGGAGCTCTGAACAATCTCGTTGCAACTCAGTAAGATAACATAAGGAATCAAAGTTAGATTCATCGAGATTTGTGAATTCATTCTGATTGACAACTTCAGTCACAGAACTTGGCTGAGAATACTCACAAATTACAGCATTTTCATTTTGAGAGGAAACTGAAGACGAACAGTTACCGGAAATCAAATTCTGGATCTGCTGGAACTCATTCGGTGACTGGAATAAGAAACAAAAACAATCAATGAACATTGACTTGAGATTTTTAGGTAAAAACTAAATACATGAAATATCTGTATGTTCACACTACTTCAAACAAAACGCACAGATGACATTTTCAAAAATCTAATATATATGCAATTAAAATTCTTTTTATGTCTCGTGGTTCCAAAAACATTAAGCTGATTACTTTGGACTGTTCACACCCATATTACAATACATCCAATATGTTAAGTCGGTCAAGCAAAATGTCGATAGTTGCAAAGATGGTGCAAGCTAACTAAATGTATACACACTTAGCAGAAAACTACAACCTCGACAAAGTAAGGACATTCACTTGTCATCATACCGACCGGAATACTTGTGTCATAAATCCTTACTTTGTTAAAAAGGTTTACTAAAGAGCAGAAAAACGAAGTGTGAATTGCTGCAGAGTGAATAGCTGCACCATGACTTCTTGTCGTTTATCTGGATCTATGGTGTCGGTAGGTTTAATAAACAGATGTAACTTTGCAAAGGCTAATGACATTAGAAAGAATATGTTTGACTGATTTTAAATCTCTTCTAATATCCAAATTGTAAAGTCAATTTCGGACATTTGATGAAAATTTTAGTTGTCAGTCAATAGACAGATCGACAAAGATTCAATCTATCAGACCATGCGAAAAAAGATGAATCAACTAAATGATCTAACAATGACGGCTGAAAAGGCTGCAAGCGACGGAAACATGAGACAATTGTACGATACAACAAAGAAACTCGCTGGAAATCACCGTAAACCAGAACGACCAGTGAAAAGCAAGGAAGGCGAAGTAATCACCAACATTGAAGAACAACGAAACAGGTGGGTAGAACACTTCAAAGAACTCATGAAACAACCAGCCCCATTGAACCCACCCAAAATCGAAGCAGCACCCACGGACCTCCCAATCGATGTTGGCCCACCAACAATTGAAGAAATCAGCACGACCATCAGACAAATCAAGAGTGGAAAAGCGGCAGGACCAGAAAACATTCCAGCAGAGGCACTAAAAGCAGACGTAGCGGTAACTACAAGGATACCCCACATTCTCTTCAATAGGATTTGGGATGAGGAACAAGTACCAACAGACTGGAAAGAAGGACTTCTGGTCAAAATACCAAAGAAAGGCGATCTCAGAAACTGTGATAACTACAGGGGCATCACTCTTCTCTCAATACCGGGAAAAGTCTTCAACAGAGTATTGTTAAACATGATGAAGGAATCCGTAGACCCCAACTTCGAGACCAACAGGCAGGATTCCGTAAGGATCGGTCGTGTACAGACCAAATCACAACACTACGAATCATTGTGGAACAATCAATTGAATGGAATTCATCACTCTACATCAACTTCATTGACTACGAAAAGGCATTTGACAGTGTGGATAGGACAACACTATGGAGGCTTCTCTTCAACACTACAGCGTGCCTACGGAAATAGTCAATATCATACGGAATTCCTATGATGGATTAAACCGCAAAATCGTGCATTGAGGACAATTAACAGACTTGTTCAAGGTAAAGACCGGCGTCAGGCAAGGCTGCTTACTCTCACCCCTTCTCTTTCTCCTGCTGATCGGCTGAATCATAAAAACGTTAACATCTGAGGGGAAGCATGGGATAAAGTGGACAACTAGAATGCAGCTGGACGATCTAGACTTCGCAGATGATCTGGCTCTTCTATCGCACACGCAACAACAAATGCAGGAGAAGGCGACCAGTGTAGCAACAGCAGTAGGTCTCAACATTGACAAAGGGAAAAGCAAGATTCTCAGATACAACACAGCATGCAACAATCGAATCATACTTGACGGAGAAGCTTTGAAATATGTAAAAGCCCTTACATATCTGGGCAGCATCATTGATGAACACAGTGGATCTGATGCAGATGTAAAGACGCGGATCGGCAAACCAAGAGCAGCATATCTACAACTGAAGAACATCTGGAACTCAAAACAACTGTCAACTGACACCAAAGTCAGAATTCTCAATACAAATATCAAAACAGTTCTACTATATGGGGCGGAAACTTGTAGAACTACGAAAGCCATCATCCAGAAGATACAAGTGTTGATTAATAGTTGTCTACGCAGTCAGTCAGTCAGTAACAACGTAGAACTTCGTACGTACGTACGTACATCAGTTCAAGTTGCCATACCACATTAGCACAGAGATGCAGTTGTCGATTCAAACCCCATAGTGGTAGAGGTAGTAAGAGTATAAGCAGTAATCGGAAAGATTAGGGTCTGAAGATGTTATTCAAGGAGTATAATACAGTGAAATAAATTTGGGAAGAGAAAAAAGTGACAAGGAGGAATCAGGAGATTAGAATTTGGGAGAGCACAAAACGTGGATGCACTTGCGCCATTGCAAACAATTTTGAGCCATGTCATTCAGAGTCTCTAGCCATCGGTTGCTATCATCTTGCGGTCCCCAACCAGGTAGTCTACACCTACCAACATGACTCAGTCCGCTTGTCTACGCAAAAGACTTCGGATCTGTTGGCCAGACACTATCAGCAACAATCTACTGTGGGAGAGAACAAACCAAATCCCAGCGGAGGAAGAAATCAGGAAGAAGCGCTGGAAATGGTTAGGACACACATTGGGGAGAGAACCCAATTGCGTCACAAGGCAAGCTATCACATGGGATCCTCAAGGCCAAAGGAGAAGAGGAAGACCAAAGAACACATTACACCGAAAAATGGAGACAAGCATGAGAAGAATGAACAACGATTGGGCGGTACTAAAAACGAAGAACAGAGTGGGATAGAGAATGCTGGTCAGCGGCCAACAGGTGTAAGTAAATAAGAGGCAAGTAATTTTAAGTCTTTAAAAAACCACGCGTTATAGCTGTAAGATAGTGTACCCGGAATGTTATCTGGTATACTCAACCTTTGGTAACCGAATCGACACTATACTTACTCTGATAGGTAGTATAAGTTAGTGATAATATTTCTTACATGTTAACACTGTCAAACAGCACAAAAACCAAGCCCTATATGTCTTACAGATTTTCATTCGCGTACATCCCTCACAAGATAGTACCTCAAGACGTTTTGTGTGAGGAAAGGAAACACCAAAAGCATAAAACAAATCACTCAATACCCCAGCGCTGTCCTAAGACAATCTCTATTCCCAACCTTTTAACTACAACAATCGATTAATTTTCCTTATTATGAGCCTAAAAGGATGATCATTTTATACATTTCAATATCGGCTGTGTAGTATATGAATACTGCTGGACGTTTTATGGAAACAAAAATACAGTTAGGATGTACAACTGATCAACTTTCATGGAAAGATTAAAAATGAATAGGCAAACTTCACTAACAAGGGGTTCATCTAAATTTTCGATGCTTAATAGTTGATGGCCTAACTCAAAGGTCTCTCCCTCTGGCGATGACGTCGGCGAAATATTTATGCAACCTTCATCTTCTTGACGCTTTGTATTGATTACGATCCTCGAATCGGGTGCAACACGGCTGAATGACCGTTTAGATCGTAAACTATTTGTAGGACCGAAAGAACAGATCCAAGATGAAGAGTCATTAATTGAAACACTAAAAATTATTAAAAGAGAAGCGTTACCTCTTACGCGGAACACAAATACGTTTTGGTAACCAATCTTTCTTCGTGGACATTTTTGTTTAACATAAAATGGTTAGCTGAAAGAAAATAGGGATATTTGAGAACTTAAGTGCTGCATTCACCACATTTAAAAATCACTGGTTTAAGAAACAAATACTTCTCAGTATGCAGCTTGTCGATTAGAACAATTAAAATCTCAATAAATGTATTTTTAGAAGCACCGAATCATAAATTTGAAAATGTTATACCTAATCTGTAGTGAGTATAAATGGTGGTGCCGACTGGATGTCATGAAAGATGGCGACTCCGTCTCAGTGATTAGGTTTACTGAAACAATAGCTACAGTCTAGGAGCTGAAAGTAATCTCATTCGACCGGTCTTGATGACTAATCGTTCCAGTTTATAACAAAAGACAAACATCCTGTGATAATCATAAAGGAATCCGTTTGATTAATATAGAGTCTAGGAAATAAGCCTCAAAAATTGTGCTGCTTAAATGAGGTTCGCGATTAGGAAACCAAGGTTAGTTTCAGATATGTCTGGTTTTGGAATATATCTAAAATTACTGATTTCCAATAACAGAGGCAATATCCAACTCCGTAGACTAAGAGGTTCATTGGCAATTTGTCATCACAATGTATGCTAACGAAAACTTTGAGGAAATCCCGAAACGATTCTAAACTAGAAAAACATGTCAAGTTCTTACTGGAAAGATGCTCTTTTTCGTACTACTCGTAATTGAAATCTCGTCGTTTCGCAGACCTAATTCCCTTAGAAAACTAGTCGTCTACCAGTCACCATAAAAAATCTGCTTGTTACAGATCCCGCTACATAATGCTATTAACATACTTGAGTTAAAATGTCGTTTGACGATAAACAAATGAGTCAACGGTTCTTGAAAGGTAATATACGGATTCACAATTAAAGATTGACTATGTTATCGAAGCAGTCCTGTTTGTAAACACTTACAACATCGGAAACTTATCTCGTTGTTTATGATTTCTAGAAAGAATCCATCACTCGAAGTATGCTAATGTTAGGCCTTATAACATAATAACACCAAACGCCGACCCTGGCTTGATCACACAAATTAGAGAGGTGAGAATAATCAAATCCCGACCCTACACAAACCATAGTCATTATACCACCGAGCCGTTCGTTTCTATTAGTGAGTTTATCTTTAAATGTTTAGTAATCAGTCATGTACATTTACAGTGAAGCGTTGAGTGCTGTGGAAATGGAGGCTGGATGTATTCCATTTAATTTCTCAGTGTTAGCAACTGGACTGAGAATTTTTACTCGATATCAAAGTGTGCATTTAATACAAGCTTACAAACCAGTTTTTCCAAAACAGAAGTCCTCCCGTCACCAGATCAACTACGTCAAGAGGTGTTGTAAATAAGTTAGTTACATCAACAGTTATTTTTATTCCCGCAGGTATCACACTTGCAACGCAAACTTCTATAAAATGTGGAAAGCCATCAATGTTCTGTCTAATCAGATTAGTAGATTGACCTCATACATTGCATGTTCACCTATCGTTATCAAAGACAATAATATATGCAGTGTGGATTTCTTTAGCTTGGAATTTCTATTCCAGACACTTGACTAGGTACATTGGAAGCTGCACTACAAGAACGAAAGTCCAGTGACTAGTTCGTAGGTTCCAAATGTTGTTTGTTGTGATTGAGGTGATTTAACTGTATGTGATAATCAGAAATGATCTTCGTAAGTGTACAGTCGATTTTTGTTTACTTTATAACGGCCGAACTAACAATTACTTATACTCACTATGGAGCTAAAAGGAAATTGGGTATAAGTTATTATAGATTTTACAGAACAATCAACCAAGTCACAGTTAGACCTAACATTATTGGTTGTACGTTTATGTTAATGGTTTCAAAGTGCTTTTTGCTGTAAAAAGACATCAGACAAATGATGAATGTTGTAAATCAGGCTTTCCTGAACAACGCTACATCAAGTACATAAGCGCCCAAAGACAATCCAATGAAAATGTGGGAATAGTACAATAAAGTTTGTTTACCGCATATATTTAGTTCAAAGGTTTGTGTTGAAATTACTAATCACTGTACATTTTCACTTTGAGGCTGGTTTCAAAAATACTGATATCACTGTAAGTTATTAATTCCAAACAAACTGCTCCAAATGACTTTTCGTACCTTATATACGTCTGATTAGTTTTCACTCTTCCATTTAAATGGCGTGTCTTTCTAAACGCATATAATCAGACCAGTACTTATGTAGAGTTTATATGATATCATAGGATGTTTTTATTTTTTTAAAGAACTGTATAGACGCAAGTTTGAATAAATGTAAGAAAATCATACACACCTACTCCCAAATGATACTTACATGTAAGATGGAAAAGTGTCAAATGTTGTACATATTTCCGTTATAATGTAGCGCACATGATCACTTACAATGTCGTCTAATGATGGCGATGCATAGATATAATAATAAATGTTGCAAGTGTTTACAAACAGGACTGCTTCGATAACATAGTCAATCTTTAATTGTGAATCCGTATATTACCTTTCAAGAACCGTTGACTCATTTGTTTATCGTCAAACGACATTTTAACTCAAGTATGTTAATAGCATTATGTAGCGGGATCTGTAACAAGCAGATTTTTTATGGTGACTGGTAGACGACTAGTTTTCTAAGGGAATTAGGTCTGCGAAACGACGAGATTTCAATTACGAGTAGTACGAAAAAGAGCATCTTTCCAGTAAGAACTTGACATATTTTTCTAGTTTAGAAACGTTTTGAGGTTTTCTCAAAATAAAAAACAATTCGAGGGTCTTCTCAATATATTCGCTTGCATTTCTTAAAAGTGCAAATCGTGTGTAGATATTTTGTCACATTTTTTTCTAGGGTTTTTCAAGGTTTTTTAATTAGTCTTTCCTAAAATTTGTTCATGATTAAAATTTTCAGATTGCTGGATAAACCTTTCAGATAGGATAGACTGACATACAACGAAAGACTAAATAAAAATCCATGAAATATTTCTTTTTTTACATGAGTCCTCAACATTTAAATGTCGAAGGCTTGTAAATTTTCCCAGCACATTACGTTATAGATTGATAGTGACTACATATTATTTTCTAATCTACATGTAAGTTTACATCTCAAGATAAAGATTAGTAAGCTGCCCAAAATCCGAACATGAAAGTAAACTTCACTTGAGCCTAAGTTGCTATAAGTACCGCAAATTATCAAAAACTAAACTTAGAAAGTGGATGAATTTCGAATGGTTCAAATGGTTCAAATGGTTCAAATGGTTCTGCATGGAACAGAAGAAGCTTCAGCCTAACGAGATTCGGTATCTAGGAGCAGTGGATCACAAATGTCAACAAGTAAGAATCTAGGTATATTTAGGATGAAAGAGAATGAAAAAATTAATAAATTATAATGTGGTAATGTCAGTAGTCCTTAAGAATATGTCAAGTTTTCTCTTACAGGACCCTCAGAAAGTCGCTTAGACCAGCTAAGTTGGCACGAATTCTAACGTTTGACTACTGTTAAGGAGAAGAATGTGTGTCATTAAAAGGTCACCTCTGAAACATCAGTATTCCATTGTGTAAAGGTTCAGTGATTGAGGGCGCTCTTCAAAAGACCTGAACTCGAGTCCCTAAACTGATTTCTTGTCTTTAATCTTCTGAAATAAAGGAAGTAACACTGGATTTTCATGCTATAGGAGGAGTAGAATAATTCAGTTGAAGATTAGGTGGAAACTTCCTCGTCGAATTGGCCGAAAATGCGCTACAACGTTACGAATGTAAAGTTTGCTTCAAACGCATTTTATCACAGTTAGTATAAGACTTCAGATCACAGGGTATCAATATTTCTAGATCTTTCCAACTAGGGCTACCTCTAGAGGGGAGTTAACTACGTTGTATTCGTAGTCTGCAACGTGTCTCAGATAAACTACTTTACACTTTGAAGAGTTTGAGGTAAGTCCGTTTATGTTTGCTGAACTCTGAAGTCGATTCAGATCCTCCTGAAGTGTCAGCATAAAGATGCCACAGGTATTCGGAGTTTGACAACGCTTTAACCAGTAACACCTTCTTATACGAAGCGTACGTACCCACGAAGTGAAATCAAAATAGAGAAGCGAGGAGGTTCGAAGATATATTTGATAGGCTATAAATATATCGAAGATCGTCTTGATGATGTCACAGGTATTCAGTGTTTGACAACGCTTCTACCAGCAACACCTTCTAATATATTTCGTTCCCACTCAGAGAAATCAAAAGACAGAGTCGACGAGATCGGAAGAGTATATTTGGCGATGACCAATATATCGGAATTCTCTGATCTAATCTGGCTAGCGATTGCGGTTGATGTTGAGCACGGCGTTACCACACGTGATCTGGTGCGGATGCCTGACCGAGCGCCTTCAGCTAGATGAGTCCACTAAAACATATGGTCAGCATCCAATGTCGAAAACTTAGTGCTATTTATTTTGGGGATTTATTTACCGCTACAGATCACTCCCCCCTAGTGGGGCAGTGACGACCCTAAGACGTGGCCAGCCAGAAGTTTAAACCCAACGAGTTTGTCGTTGGTAAACACTCTTCTGATAGCTTGCTAAATTTAGCAGCGTCTGGTCGTCTTTCCTTACTATATGGGACGGAGGTTCAACATAGTAAAAAAGAAAATGTACAATGAAAATTTCGGATCCTCATAAACGTCATCGTTCTTTTCCAGCCGTCCTGGAAAAGAAAAATAAAATGTAAGTGCATGTCGAAAATACAATCGTATGTGCGTAAAAACACAATGTCGGCGGAAAAAAAATGGAAAAAAAACTCATGAACACGTAATAGCATTAAAAAAATTGTTTTTTTAAATAGAAATAAAAATATATAAGCATATTAAAATTGTTTTTTTTTAAAAAATAATATAAAATTTCGAGAAGTGCCTTACGTGCAATAGTCGTTTAAATGTTCTGGAAATCTCACCCTTCTTCCAGAACGCGTCGTTTTAAGTTTATTTTCGGATACTGTCGAAGTATCTTCGTGTGTGTTGGTTGTCGGATGAGGTATTATAAGTGTCGGAGTCGTGTCGTTCGATTGTACCGAAGGACAATCCACGTAGATAGGATTTCCTTCTAAATACGCTGCTTTTAAGCGATCGATGCTGATGCTATCGTTGGTTCCGTTCTTATCGACTATATAGTACTTAGATTCACGTTGAAGAACTTTGAAGGGTCCTTCGTATGCTGATTCGAATGGTCGTCGATGCGAGTCTCGACGAACGAAAACGTGTGTACTATATCGTAAGTCAGGTTGAACGAAAACATCAGTTGATTGAGGTCGAGTGAAAGCAGGTTTAACTGAACGCATTGCGTTTGTAAGCCTGTTCGTGTAGGAGGTTAGATCCATGTTCATTGAAGAGGATGAAGGATCCACGAATTCTCCTGGAAGTCGAAGTGTCGTTCCATAAACGAGTTGAGCCGCAGTGTATCCAATGTCAGCTTTCACTGCATTGCGGATACCTAGTAAGACGAGTGGAAGAGCGTCGGTCCACTGTGAAACGTTTGCTGCTGATAACGAAGCTTTCAGTTGTCGGTGAAAACGTTCTACCAACCCGTTTGCTTGTGGATGGTAGGGGGTCGTTCGGAAGCGAGTGATTCCTAAAAGTGTGGTCAGACGACGGAAAAGATCGGATTCAAACTGACGTCCGCGGTCTGTGGTGATGGTTGAAGGGCAACCGAAGTTTGCTACCCATCGTTCGACGAAGGTGCGGGCCACTGTTTCAGCAGTGATGTCTTTAATAGGTACTGCTTCCGGCCATCGAGTGAAACGGTCAACGCAGGTTAAGAGATAAGAGTATCCATTTGAATCTGGTAAAGGTCCTACCAAATCCAGATGGACATGGTCGAAACGGGCATCGGGAGTTTTAAACGAGCCTAAGGGACATTTATTGTGTCTGATAACCTTAGATTTTTGGCAGCTTACACAGGAGCGTGCCCACTCCCTCACGTCTTTATTCATTCCAGGCCAGCAAAACCGTTCTGCTATAAGCTTGATGGTTGCACGAACACCTGGATGCGAAAGTTTGTGCAATGTGTTGAAGACATTGCGTCGATAATGTTTCGGCACGATTGGGCGATCCCTACCTGTAGATGTGTCACAAAGTAGAATTTCCTTACCTGTTCCCATCTGTTTGATGCGTAGTTTAAGTGTTGTGGACGATAACTCGTGCTGAAGATCACTGTCTTCTTTTGAAGCTCGGCGAGTTTAAGAAGGTCGATTCCTTGGAAACTGTTCAAGGAAGTTATGCGAGATAAAGCGTCTGCAACTACATTGTTTGCTCCAGAGATGTGTTGAATATCTGAAGTAAACTGCGAAATGTAGTCCAGTTGTCGAGACTCACGGGAGAGTACTTGTCTGAAGGAGAGCTTAACGAGAAAGTGAGCGGTTTATGGTCCGTGAAAAGAGTGAATTCACGACCTTCGATGTAGTGTTGGAAATGCCGTACAGCACAATACATAGCTAGGAGTTCCCTACCGAATGTGCTGTACCTCGATTCGGTGTCTAGCAACCTTCTAGAGAAAATGCCAAGGGTTGCCAGGAGTTGTTAACCCATTGTTGTAAGACTCCTCCGATTGCTGAGTCGGATGCGTCTACTGCGATGCTAATGGGTGCTCGGGTGTCCTGATGTGCGAGCATTGTTGCTTTAGCAATCAGTTCCTTAACTGTGGAGAATGCTTTTCGTGCGGTGTCGTCCAAATTAATGGATTTCGCATTTCCACGAAGTTGGTCGGTCAGAGGTTTCATAAGTAATGCGTATTTGGGTATGAAACGTCTATAGAAACTTACGAGGCCGTTGAACGTGCGCAATTGCTTGACGGTGGTCGGTTCTGGGTAATCCAGAATGGCCGCCACTTTGGTCCTAAGAGGTCGAATGCCTTGAGCATCGATAGTGTGTCCCAGAAAGTCTAACGAGTCGGTTCCGAATTGGCATTTCTGAACGTTTACAGTAATGCCATGTTTTTGAAGTCGTTCGAAAACAAGATCCAGATGCTTGAGATGTGTTTCTCTGTCCGGACTTGCGATTAGACAGTCATCAACATACGCGTGTACGAAGTTGAGACCTCGAAAACGTCGTCTATGAATCTTCGGAATGTTTGAGCAGCATTCCTTAGACCGAAAGGCATTCGCAAAAATTCATAGAGTCCGAAAGGAGTTATGATAGCTGTTTTCGGTATGTCGTCAGTAGCCATAGGGATTTGGTTATACGCTTTAACCAAGTCGATTTTCGAAAAGACAGTTGTACCTTTCAAGGTAGCTGTCAAATCGTGAATGTGAGGCAACGGGTAACGATCGGGAATGGTTTTCGCGTTCAATCGCCGATAGTCACCAGTTGGACGCCAATCGTTGCTGTCCTTTTTAGGGACCATGTGCAACGGAGATGCATATGGGCTACTTGACGGTCGTATGATTCCTAAGTCCATCATGTGATCGAATTCGTTTTTCGCTAACCTTAGCTTTTCAGGAGCTAGTCGTCGTGCTTTAGAGAATACAGGTGGTCCTGTAGTCGTGATGTGATGTGTAACATTGCTGGTTACACACGGTAGTTTCGGTTGAGTTTGTTGTATCCCAGGGTACTTATCGAGTAGTGGTTGATAGAGTGGGTCTATCATATGTTTAACTGTGACTGGGGATACTCTACAACCAGTAAAAGAAGTTACGCAAACGGACAAATTAGTGTTCCCGTCTACTAGCCTCCGTTTGCGCGTATCGATGATCAGATTGTGGTGTTGTAGAAGGTCCATACCAATGATTGGTATAGAAACATCTGCAACAACGAAAATCCAGTGGATGGGTTTGCGTAAACCCACGTTAAGGTAAACATACCTTTTGCCATACGTAGCGATCGGTTTTCCGTTTGCCGCCTGTAAGTTTAGGGTCGATTCGTGTAGCCGGTCGTTAGGATTTGCTGGGAGAACGCTAACTTCTGCGCCAGTGTCGACGAGGTAGCGAACTCTCGTTGTCACATCTGTGACGAATAACAGACGGCTTTGTTCGCCGGCTACGGTTGCCGTTAACGCGTGCCGGCTTGGAAGTTTCCCGAATTGTTTTTCGAATCAGTCGGTTTCGTGTTGGGAAAATTGCAGGGTTTTTGCAATTTCTGGAAAACTTTCCATACTGGTTATGATACCAACACCAGTCGGGGTTATCTGTCTCTCGTGGTCTAGAGACAGATCGCTTACGAGAAATGCTTCTACGTGGTGTGCGCGATCTCTTACGGTCGGTACGAAGACTAAGATAACGCGTGAGTGTGTGACATAAGTCGGTTATATCATTCTGAGTCGTGTGAGGCTTTTCTTTGACTGAAAATACCTCGGTAGTAGAAGGTTTCGTAATTTCTAGAATGCGGTCGGCAGATGCAGCTGGTTCGTCTAAGACGTTGTTCTGAAACGAGACCAGAACTGCTTGCACCTGTTGGGGAAGTTTTGACAAGAAGAGTTGTTTGAATAGACCTTCGTCGAAAGTTCTTAGGCCTATTACCTCTCTCATCCGTTGCAACATGTCTGTCGCAGAACCGTGTTGCAGGTCGATGTTATTGAAGAGTTGATCTAACCTTTGTCGATCGGTTGGGTCTCCTCGTTTAAGAATCGAGCGTTTTAAGATTTCGTAAGGATCGGAAACATCACTAGTAAACATACTAGGTGTTACGTACCTGTTGAATTCGCGCGGTAGTGCCTTGACTACTGCGAGGAATTGTGCACGTGTGTCGATCACGCCGTGCTCGTGGAAGTCGGCTTCTGCGTAGCAAAACCAGGCTTCGATGTTGTCGGGCCAGAAAGTCATCAGTTGAAACGAAGGTGGGGACAAAGTCTTAAGCTTGAGTACTTTAGGTGACTGTTCAGTCATGATGAAGTATGAAGTACGATAATGAACGAGGGGAAAATATATATATATCCAAGAAAAAACACGAAAAAAAATCACAATGTTTAAAAAAAAATAAAAAATAAGGCAATGATATATAAAAAATCCCAAAAAGAAACAGACTCACAGTTGCAATTAGGTGTACCAGATCACGTCGGGCTCACCAATGATGATGTCACAGGTATTCAGTGTTTGACAACACTTCTACCAGTAACACCTAATATATTTCGTTCCCACCCAGAGAAATCAAAAGACAGAGTCGACGAGATCGGAAGAGTATATTTGGCGATGACCAATATATCGGAATTCTCTGATCTAATCTGGCTGGCGAATGCGGTTGATGTTGAGCACGGCGTTACCACACGTGATCTGGTGCGGATGCCTGACCGAGCGCCTTCAGCTAGGTGAGTCCACTAAAACATATGGTCAGCATCCAATGTCGAAAACTTAGTGCTATTTATTTTGGGGATTTATTTACCGCCACAGTCTGATTTAATCGGGCTAGCGATTGTATGATTTGTAGAGCACGGCGTTTTCACTCGTGATCTGGTGCGGATGCATAACCGAGCGCCTTCAGCTAGGTGAGTTCATTAAAGCTAATGTGGTCAGCATCCAATGTCGAAAACTTACAATGCTAATTAGTTTGTGGATTCATTTACCACTAAAAGAGTTTCAATGAGATAACAAACCCACCTCCGGAAGTGCACTAGTAGCTGCCCTTTGTACTTTTTCTAGTATGTCCTAGTCACCTTTTAAACGCAGTTCCCTAGCTTAGTTCTCATTAAGGATGTGTATTCTGTGGTGAACATGGCAGTATCTAACTTAATGAATGTCCTTTTCAAAGCCAGAGGGTTCGAAACCCCTTAGCCACGACCTCCCGGCAGTGGGCCGTCGTCTTAAGATCATTGCTCACTGTCACCCCTAGGTCCTTACGAGACCGGACTACGGGTAATGACACATCCCCTATGTTGTACGTATTAACCTTTAATCCCCCAAGTGCATGTAGACACACTTTTCCGAGTTGATAGGCATTAGCCACTCTTTAGACCAGTTTATCATATTATTTAAGTCCGCCTGAAGAGTAAATGCGTCTTTGTCTCCAGTTGCTACTCGCCAAATTTTACATCGTCAGCGTATAATAACATTGGAGACTATACTATACTTGTAAGATCATTAACGTACATTATAAAAGGTAAAGGACCTAGAACAGAACCTTGGGGTACCCCACTAAGTACTGGTCTCCAGATGGAGCACTTGGAATTTATTCTTACTTTTTGTGCACGACCTACTAGATAATCTGTAATCCATTTTAAAAGAGGTCCGGCAATACCGAGGTTTTCCAACTTCAATAGCAGTCTATTAGTTGGCACTTTGTCAAAAGCCTTACTGAAATCTATGTAGACAACATCCGTTGAGTTTCCGTTGTCTAGCGCATTAATCCAGAACTCCCTTGTTATAGAGAGGTTCGTTGTACAGGATAGACGCTTTCTAAAACCATGTTGTGCCATGTTCAGCAAGTTATTGGTTTCCATAAATGCCGTTATGGTCCGTTTGATTATTCTTTCCAGTATTTTAATTACAACACTGGTGAGGCTTACGGGTCTGTAATTCGATGGAACTTGTCGCGGACCTGTTTTATGTGTGGGAGTGATGATTGCGTCCTTCCAGTCCATAGATAACACACCTTGGTCAAGTGACATATTGAATGTCACAGCCAGTGGAGCCGCGATATATTGGGCAATATGTCTCAAGACTTTGAGGTGTAGTTCATATGGTCCTGTTGACTTCTCCAGGTTTAGGGTGCTAAGAGCCTTAAGCACATCGTTTTGGTCGAAGTCCACGGTGAGCAGCTGGTTTGTTGACTCTATATTTGAGTCTGGTTCTTTCTCTAGAGGTGGTTCCTGAGTGAAAACTGCCCCAAAATAGTCAGCCATAGCCTTTGCTTTTTCCTGACCTTCCTCTATCATTTCAGTTTCACCTCCTACTTTAATTAGGTTGGGAATCCAATGATTCATCCTTTTTCTGTAGTTTATGTACGAGAATATTCTCTTGGGCTGCTTGAGTGCAGATTGTGCCAGCTGCATTTCATATTGTAGCGGTAAATAAATCCCCAAAATAAATAGCACTAAGTTTTCGACATTGGATGCTGACCATATGTTTTAGTGGACTCACCTAGCTGAAGGCGCTCGGTCAGGCATCCGCACCAGATCACGTGTGGTAACGCCGTGCTCAACATCAACCGCATTCGCCAGCCAGATTAGATCAGAGAATTCCGATATATTGGTCATCGCCAAATATACTCTTCCGATCTCGTCGACTCTGTCTTTTGATTTCTCTGGGTGGGAACGAAATATATTAGGTGTTACTGGTAGAAGCGTTGTCAAACACTGAATACCTGTGACATCATCAATATTTTCCTTGAGCTTCCCGAATTTTAGTTATACACTCGTTTCTTATCGATCTGTAGCGTTCCATCGTACCTGCTGTGCCAAGGCGGATGGCAACATCCCAGCATTTCTTCTTTTGTCTTAGTAAACGTCGAATATCCCGTCCTATCCAGGGATGTCCGTGCTTCTTTTCCTTTGGGACAATCCAGGGTATGTATGGTTGGGCTACCCGATTGTATAACTACCTGAATAGAGTCAATGCCCCTTGTACTGATGCCTTTGAGTCAGTTACCCGGTTTTCAGCCTGCATATTTGCCTTCCATATGTCAGGACGAGCCGGCGCGACTGTTTGACAGGCAATCTCAGCCATGAATTTGAATAAGATGACTGCATAGTCACTTCTCCCAAGTGGTGGGAGAAAAGCCATTTGACCAACGTCATCACCGTGTGCGAAGACTAAATCTAAAAGAGAAGAGGAGTTTCATAAGTCGTATCTCGTGGGATCTCTAATGTGTTAGAATAATGCTAGTCCAATCGAGGTTTCAAACGGTTTGCAGTCGAACGACGATATAGATGACCCTACTTCTAAGTTAACCCAGTTTATATGTGGTGCATTAAAGTCGCCTACTACAAGACTTTTACCGCTACACATTCTGGACTGCGATATACTACAACTAATTCAATATCTTGCCTTCGGCATTTCAACTTACATCTCACCAGTTCACATGTCCCTGAAACATGTGCTACTGTCTCAGCTAATCTTATGGTTAGGGTACTTTTCGTGTACACAATAACCCCGCCTCCCCTTCGGTTTAATCTATCAGCCCTACTGGTTATGAAACCAGTCAATTGGATTTCACTATCTAATACTTCTGACGTTAACCAAGTTTCCGAGACAGCAATAACGTCTGTTTTTTCCTTATCCACCACTGACTTGAGCTCCGCCATTTTATTTAGTAGGCTGTGAGCATTTGTGTAGCATACCTTTAAGTCTGTGGAGAGCTTTCCCTTGCCACCCAGAGTGGCTTGGGGATCGTTTTGCTCCGAAATTTTACAACTTGAAAACCCTTAAGAACGAGGTTTCATTCCCCATTTCTGCAAAGCTCCTTTATCTCCACTTCTGTAGCTCGTCTCTTAATACGACCAGCTAGGCTGAGATCCTCATGGACATATATTCCGGATCCAATCAGTTTACGTGAATTACTTAGAATCAGGTTCCTTTCTTTCATCGTGTTGAATGTAACCTTCAAGAGGTGGTCTTTCTGAAAACTTTCGGAATCCACTTTTCCTGTTCTATAAAGCTTATAAATACTGACTCCTGAAACTGTATCTGGGAACAGTTTACTTAATGATGTCTTAATATGATTGAGATCGTGTTCAAATCTCGCCGTTGGTTCTTTATCTGAAGATTCTCTTATCTTATGAAAAATGACTGATCTCTCAGAGAGATCTGTCTTTTCACGCGGTGAGGATTTTTCTTCTGATAACATCCATTTCAATGTCTTGCTGACCAGCTGCGTTTTGCCCACAGCCTTTGTCTTCCCATTTCTTTTTCTCCTTACTGAAGTCCATTTGTCACCACTCAGGACAGCCATACCTGGACTATGTGGATAACTAAAACGGTCGGGAAACTCCTTGGAAAAAGGAAGAATCACTGGAATATGTTCATCTCTACTGGCTTAGAACAATACAGATCCAGTTATTGTAAGATTAGGAATGCCTGTAAAGCGTTAATAAGCAAGACTAGACTATCATACGAAAAACAATTGGTTAGGGATTCTAGATATAGTCCGAAACGGTTATTCTCGTGTATAAAATGGCGAACTAAGAGAAGCGATGGAATTCTATCACTTTTGATACGAGACAATCCGTTAATCTTAGCAGAGAATGATGCCGAAAAAGCTGAAGCTTTATCGGAATATTTTAGTAAAGTGTTTTCTATCGGTAATGAGGAACGAACAATGATTCATCGTGACCGTGACGGCTCGCTGATGGATCCTGTAGTCATTGAGAAAGATACTGTTTTAAGGCTACTTCAGCATCTCAAACATGATAAGTCCAGTGGTCCTGGTGATATTCATCCTAGGATTATGAAAGCCATATCAGATGAAATTGCTGAACCATTAGCGATACTATTCGACATGTCTCTGAGACAGTCCAGACTTCCTAAAGACTGGGAAGACGCCATAATAAGTCCGGTGTATAAGGCTGGGAGTAGGGATTTAGTTAGTAACTATAGACCCGTTAGCTTAACTAGTGCAGTTGTGAAACTGATGGAGAAAATCATTCGGATAGCTGTTATAAACTATGTTGAAGGGCAAAATCTTTTCTCCAGGGCACAACATGGTTTTCGGAAAGGCCTATCTTGCTTGACAAATCTTCTCATTGCACGAGAAGAGTGGGCTGCGGCAAAGGATCGGAATGCTCCTGTGGATGGAATTTTCATAGATCTAAGTAAAGCCTTTGATAAGGTTTCACACTCTTGTCTTAAATTCAAACTGAAACGTTTTGGAATCCATTATACAGTCGTCGATTGGATAAGTAACTTTCTCCATGACAGGAGACAAAGGGTAAGGGTTAATGGGGCTCTCTCCTCGTGGGTACCTGTAAAAAGTGGGGTTCCCCAAGGTACAATCCTAGGTCCTCTTCTCTTTTTACTTTATGTGAATGAATTGTCAACTGTAGCAAAATCATCCGTTCTACTCTTCGCTGATGACATAAAGATTTGGAGACCCATACATAGTATGTCGGATAGAATAGTATTACAGGATGATCTTAGCTCATTGGTGGCATGGTTGGACAGGTGGTCACTAGAAGTAAATCATAATAAGAGTGTAGTGTTGCAGTTAAATAACTCTGATGAATCGTATGACTATACACTACGCGGATTCGTGCTACCCAAAGCAAGAAACTATAAAGACTTAGGAGTTATATTAAGCAATGATCTCAAAACGACTAGTCACTGTAAGGCTGCTGCTGCAAAAGGCTATAGGGTATTATGGTCAATTCGTAGGTCTTTTCAGTATTTAGATGATGAAATGTTTGGATTACTATACCCGATTTATGTGCGACCACATTTAGAATAAGGGATTCAAGCAGCGAGTCCTTGTTTCAAATATGAAGCAGATATGCTAGAAAGAGTCCAACGACGAGGTACTAAGATGGTACAGGGTCTAGCTGGCCTATCTTATGAAGACAGACTGAGACACCTTAACTTATTTCCGTTATCTTACCGTAGAATACGGGGTGATCTAATATTGGCTTATCGTATACTGAACGATGACCTTGGTATTAACATGTCTTATCTTTCGCTTCCGTCTAGAACCGATCATTTGACAGGACATTCGAAGAAAGTTCAAAAACCGAGATCAAATTGTTTACGTCTGGAGTTTCGTTTCTCGCACCGAGTAGTGAATTGCTGGAATTCTCTACCGGAACACGTGATATCAGCACCGTCTGTTAATATATTCAAAACGAGATTGGACCTCCACAGTATTACAAACTGCAAGGATTAATATAGGTCGACAGACCTCCTATCCTTATTACTGAAGACTGAAGTACAAAAATCATTGCCCTTTTTGAAACGAGCGCGGTAGCAGTTCAGCTAATCCACATTTAGAAGCACACGTTTGGGAATTTCGTGTAACTCAAGACTTCTTTCACCTTACATGATCTGAATGACGTTACTGTTTAACTAGTGAATAAAAAACTGACTGACGCGGGTACAATATTGATTAAGTATAAAGCGGCCAAATGAATTTGCGCGGTGTGTCAAGGCTGTTTCAAGTTCATGCCTTGGTAGTTATTGAAAGGTGAGGTTACGATGTGGCTTCTTTTTCAGCAAAACATCTCACCAAACATACCGTTAGTTTCAGTCATAGTATAACTTTAGCACAGTATATCATACTGATAACGGCGGAATAATAGTTCTGATCTGTAGAAGAACTGGTAGCGGGTGGTAAAACTCATCCTTGATCGCATCGAGATTGCAATCTGTTGGAACATTGGTGGAGATGACGAAAAGACATTGTTTCCCACAACGATTTTTTTATGGAACGTTATAATCTAGCAACACTTAACCGACTGTTAATGTGTATCCAATCAACTTGTGCTGCCTCAGCTCTACCGCTTAGTGAGACACCAACGGCAGCAAAACCAGACGAAGATGTTACAGGGTCTCCGGATAAACACATAAAACAAGCTTTTCGAAGTGACAGATAGAGAACAAATTTGCAGACCCGTATTCAAGACTCGAGTCTTGAATACGGGTCTCGGATAGACAACAGACAGCGATATTAAGACTTTCCAAAGACACACCCAACACTACCTGTTGTCCGATCTGCGTTAGTGTGCGAACGTTGAAGGAAGTCAGTTTGAATGGTATATGTGGCTTCAGAAAGAGTCTCAGCATTCGTATTCGTTGGTAGCATTCAATTTTCGACCAATCAGTAACTCGAGATCGTTTAGATATAACAAAGTTTTCACCATAGGCGAGTTGCTGTGTAATTTGAAAACTAAGGATGCACAAAGTCGGGATGAAAGAGAGTGGATAAGTGTCGTAGTATATTAAAAAGTTAAAAATAAAAAGTGAATGTGAATTGTCTGACTTTTAATCGAGGCGAGAATAGTATTTTCAGTAATTATCGTCATTTCATTTTATATGTGTGTGCTTTGATACTGTCCGGGCGCCCAGGGCGAACCAGGTGGTTTTCTTAGGGATCCACAATCAGAACCTTTGACCTGAAGGTCTAATCCATAGGACATTGGGGCAACGTAAGGAGATGCAGTCCCATGGTAGCCGGTGACCAATAATCGGTTCATACGTCATTTGTTTTCTCAGGATACTGAAGCCCATGTACATCATTGGTTTCGAATCAGGGTTTTCCAATTCCCGTAGGTGGACTTTCCGTACCCACCAACCTGGTTAAAGTGCCGGACATTCGCTTTTCGTCCTCTCAATTTCCTAGACAACAGTAATGCCGAGAAAAGGTAGTGAGTAGAGCTTCCCTAGCAGTGGTTGTATTCATGTAGGCATGTGAGAGTATTTCAAGAGGGAGAGCCCACTCTCGGCCGTACCAGGGCATTTAGGGGCTTGAAAGGAATCTAAACAACGTTGTTCTTTAAGTTGGAGACCTTAACAAACATTGGTGTTTTTTGAACTTTTCTAGCCATAAAATGAAACTTTTAAATTCTTTTTTTTACCTATCACTTAAGATGTTTGTTCATGATAGGTCTTCATCAGTTTCATGATATGGCAACATACGTTAAAATAGGTGAAGTTGTCCGATATTTTATTACATGTAAATTTGTAGCGGCCATTGAGAACTAGTGCTCAATCTCACTTATGTATATGAAGCACGTATTTGATCAACGTCTACCATTCTTAACCAAAGCGAAAATTTGTATACACTTAAGCAATACTTAGTATACTTGGATCACAGCAGTGCTGTTATTTAATGTCACTTTTTAGAAAGTTATTATTATTATATTTATTATTTTTTATTTGAACACATAGATATTGGTACAAGGAGGCACCAAATACTTATGCGCCACACAAATCTCATTTGATTTGTGTGAGGGCTGTGGTACTGCTCGGGTGACCAACAGTTGTTTCATACACCATTTGTTCCCTCAGGACCTTGGAGCAGAACCCTGGAGCCCATGTGCACCGTTGGTTTGGAATCAGGGTTTTCCAACTCCCCTAGATGGACTCTCCATGTCCACCAACCCGGTTAATGCCCCGGACATTCGCTTTTCGTCCTCTCGATTTCGTAAACAACAGTGATGTCACGAGAAGGCAGTGAGTAGGACTTCCCTGCCAGAGGCTATATACGCGTGACCATGTGAGAGCATTTCGAGAGGGAGAGCTGACTCTCATCACTCTCAGTCGTACCACGGCATTTGGGGGCAAAAGTTATACAAATACGTCTCAAGTTGTTCTTACAAAAGTTGTATAGATGAATGTTCTTGTTACTTGTTTGTTTGCTATTTGTGACTACTGTATGCAGTGGTACATACTAATCTTGTTATGCCTGTTATCAGTTCAGTTTTACTTTGCGTTCATTTACCTCATTATTCACCTTTTTTTCTAAACAGTTGATTACTTTTACTTGATACCTATTTTCAGAATATAATTAATAATAGCTAAGGCAATCCAGTGAGTTTATAGTGTGTGTATAAATCTCTGACGATTCCTACATCGTACGTATCATCACTACCCAAATCATTTTTGGGGGAATTCGGAAATTACTGCTTATTTAATTTGTTTGTCAACTAGCGTTCATCGATAAAAGAGAGTCAACCACATGAAAAATTCGATGAACCCTTTGGTTAGGTCTGATAGAAATCAAGATTATAAAATAACAAAGTTATAATAAAAATTACGAAGAGTACAGTCCATACGGGAACACAGAATACAATTCTTCAAAATAAACCCGTAATGTTTATTTGGAGTTCTAAGAAAATCTACCGATTAGTTGATTATGTGTAGACTAAGGTAAATTAGACTGAGGTAAATTAATGACAACCGACAAAGGGCTACGTATTATAATCAATTTAGTTGTGCTTTATAAATTGATTGAGTGTCATTTGGATGATAGTCTGATCGTAGAGAATGATAATAATTTATTATTCAACTAAGGAAATATATATTTAGTCATACTTTTAGCATATTTTACACCTTTCAAAATTTTTGTTTGACCTATTGGGAGCCCTTGTCAAAATCTGTTATGAGACGTTTACCAGCAAATGTTATTGGATCATGACTACACGATATCGCCAATCGATCGAAGTTAGTCATACTGGCTATTGGATTTCGGCTCAGTGATCTAAAACTTCGCCTCAATACCTGAGGCTTCTAAGTGCACAGTGTCAAGTCCCCACGCTAATAAAAAGCAACTGTCCAGTGCTTCCTGGTTTTCCGTGGTTGTTTCTAGGGTATCTGAATAATTCATTGAAAATATACTTAGCTTTAGATATTTATTAATAATTTATCATTTGCATTTATGAGTATTATATACGGCACATTTACACACATACATTTTTAACTCATACAACTCTTCTGATCATATTTTTTTTATCAGGATTCTGCTAAATCGTCGATTGTTTGTGTTATTTTCATTATTCGGTAGTTTATCACTTCTGATTTTTATATTTTATGCTAATAAATGGTTTCTAAATTATCATTATACAAATTGTTTTATGTCGGCAAAACAGTTCTCGAAAACAGATAATTATTCATTCATCAATAACAACAATGCTCATGGTACGGACAGTAATATCAAGCCATATCCGGTTGTTGTCTACAACAGAATCCCTAAAACAGGTAGCACATCTTTAATAAACTTAGTCTATCAATTAATTGAAGAGAATTACAGTCATACACATGTGATACACTTGAACATTTCTTCAAATAAACATTATTTAAATCGTGTAAATGAATTATATCTTACAGATAATTTGACACATTGGACCAGTATGCATCCACTGATTATACATGGGCATTTCGCTTATATAAATTTTATCAAATATGGATCATTGTTTAACCCAATATATATTAATATGATAAGAAATCCACTAGACAGATTAGTGTCTTATTATTACTTTCTACGATATGGTGATGATTATAGGCCATATCTGATACGTAAACGTATGTTTGATATTGTGACTCGCAACCAAACATTTGATGAATGTGTTCTTGTAAATGGTAGTGATTGTAGCCCACAACTTCTATGGGTCCAAGTAAGCAAACAAATTTTATTTCTAAACGTGAAAAATCATTTAAAATCATTTCAGTGATTAATTATAACCCTAAAGAGGCTGTAATCAGTTTTCTGGGTAAAATTTTGAAATTACTCACGTTTCAATCGTTGAAATTGTTTCAGGACATTTAATGTCCTTTATATACTCGGCGCTCAGCTTGTCAAACTATTTGTTCGAAAGTGTGTCCATTCACCTCTAGCGTCTTTTCCCAATCTCCTCAGATGGCAGTTAGTTGATTGTCTCTAACCAGTGGATCTTGAGTATTGTGTGTAGACAGCTGTTCACAAGTACCAGTAGATTTTTGGTGCTGGTTGTGGTTGTCCTCCGCTTTTCAGCTCCGTATAGTAGGACTGTTTTAACATTAGTGTTGACAATACTGACTCTGCCCTTGTGTGACAGTTCTTTTGAGTTTCACATATTTCGATAGTATAATAAGAAGACGAAGATGATCAAAAATATGTGATATATTAGCGCAATACATTTCGAACGAAGCAGTGTTTAGATGATTTTTTCTGTTTGGCGTTTTTTTGCAAGGTGGTGTTGGTAAACCTGTAGTCACCATTTCTCCTTTGCCGGGAACTGGGAGTAACCGTGAAAGGTTACATGTAGAGCTGATAAACTATTAACAGTAGTGAGTTAATTTAAAGATCGAATATTGGCATTTTATAGAGTGCTGATATCTACTATTTTGATTTCCATTGATTCATTATATAATGGTTAAAACTATTGTATCCAAATCCATGGCTGGATAGTACTGATATACCATAAGTTTCACTGGTTAGTCGGTTCTAATATAAATCACCTCTACATTGTTCTCCTCATTTGACACTTCAGTGCGCAGTTGATTGATCACTGAATAATAATGAATGTCATTTTTGTCTAGTCCTTTGTATTAAGTGTAAAACCTACTCTCTACAAAATATCATTTATTGTGACTGTGATTTACAGTAGAATCTCAGACCGTTCAATTTATAAATGTGCATTGCTAAAGTGAATCCGGGTTAAATATAATAAAATATATTAACAGGAAGCTTATTTATAAGCTATCTAAATTAACAAGAATTTGCTTCAAAGCATATATTTTAGTAAGTCATCATGGAGCATTGTTTTGTGTGTATACTTCAATTAATCTTGTGCCGCACTAAAAGTTAAACGAATAATATATATCTTTCACCAGAAGGTTTGCTATTCTGTAGCATGACTATAATTTATGTTAAGTAGCTCACAACTCATGAGTTTAGTTGATTTTGAATCTGTTAATAGGAAAAATATTCAGAATAGGATAAAAACTAGCACTATGCGTCAAAAATGTAGATAATGAGACATATCCAGTCATATGTAGTCTTAATTTTATTAAACACATGCTTGAATGAAGTGACTAGTAGACAAACGTATATTATCTAAAATTTTAACTTTCTATCGATTCACTGTATTTATAAATTTTTAAGGTACCGTTTTTCTGCGGACAAGCAGCGTATTGCAGAATCCCTGGTAATGCAGTTGCTGTAGAAACTGCTAAACGTCGTGTGATTGAAGATTATCTTATTGTTGGCCTGACAGAAGAATTTAATAAATTTGTCGACTTGCTAGAAATACTTTTACCATCATTCTTTACCGGTGCTCATAATCTAATATCTCGTTCAAAGGATAAATGGCATCTAAGACGCACAAATTATAAATTGCCAATTAGTAAAGCAACAACTAAAATATATCAAGACAATCCGATTTGGCAAGCTGAACAAGAGTTTTACAACTTTGTTCGTACAGAATTTCATACAATACTCAGTGCTCTCCAAGGACAGTTTTCACACCAACCACTTTCAAAATTTTCTGCATTGTATAAAGAAAAAATTAATTTTGATAAAATTCGCCCAAAATTTGGCGCTTAACTTCGAATACTTTTTTTGCTCTAATATTTACAGTCCTTTTATTATGATAGACATTTCAGAAAATCATTTATTTGTACCATGTTTTATACTTTATTTTATTAACCGCTTTTATTCACATTGAGTTGCATTTACCTTAATTGAAATCACCCTGTACAATTAAAAGTCCTTTACTCTGGGTTTTTTCATGAGGATTTAGTAAATTTGATCAATTTCACAGATCAAGTTATTTGTTACTTTTTTTCAGCTATATCAATTTTATGCATTTAATAGAGATTTTTGCTGACCTTTAAATGAATGCTTATTAGTTCTGTTATAAAAAAAATAATGGGAAGGTAGCTTAGATATTTGTGGATTGATGATAATGTAGTCTACATGTGCCTAATGTTGTTTGTTACTGAGTAGAAATATTATGTACAAGGATGTCATAGTATGTTGCAGAAGTCGATGCTGTTGTCCAGTTAATATAGTAAGTAAACTTTTAACAGCGAATTTAAAATTGGTGTATGTTGTGGATGCGGAGGAATAGACCAATAATTATCATGTTAAGTCCAATGGTGTCCTTGGACTTTAAATGGACATTTCCTATTGGTCGATATCTGTTCACTTGTTGAATATTGTACAAAATGTTGTTTTCTATTTTATGGTACGATGTGGTATGCTTGATTGGTATATAAACAAAGTATGTTCGAAATATAATGATTCATATCTCAGAGGCTGTGGCTTGTGTTCTGGACTCAACTGGCTGGGCTGGACAGGGAAGCAGGACCAATCAGAACTGTAGGTCGTCCGTTCGTGTTTACGTGTCACTGTCACCGGATCGATCAATAAACGCTGCTTATCAAAACCTCCAGTCACACCCGTCATAACAATTTGCGACGGGGTGTAGAAAAATTTTGAACCTTGTAATTGGACGAGATTCAGGCTAATTGTTTCAACCAACCAGCATCCTTGAGCAACATTGGTCATTATTCCTACAGTTAATTGTCATTGCAGGTGCTGAAAAAAATGACTACCTTTTCCGATCAATTACAGCTTCTACTTGAGCAACAACAGCAGTGCTTCAAAAATAGCCAGTTGAATTTTTTAGGAAATTTACGCACACTGTTGGTAAATTTTCCATGTTTCGGAAATGCAACAGAAGTTGGTAAGTTCATTTCTCATCTGCAGACTGAGCTGGAAAACAACTGCAGAACATATGAAGCTGCCTATAAAAGCCTCTGTGAATCCCGGACGACCAGTGATGTAAACGAGAAAGTTATTCATGATCCGCCCAGTTGTCCAGAAATGTCAAATTCAGAAACATTCCCTGTCGTGGGTTCAAATCCCACTGTTCCTGAAACGTGTACAGACAGTGATGTACCCAGCTCACAGGAAGAAGATCTCTTATTAAATGCTCATAAGTTAATTACAGTACCCTCTCACAAGGAAACAGGAAACAAATCGTGCAGTATACTGAGTCTAGCTGCTCCAAACGGTCCTCATCAGTCAAGAACAGGAGATTCTGGTGAATCTTATTATCTAGATCCTCTTGTACCAGAAAATGTGTTAGATGCACCAAGTGATGATCAGAAGTTTAATACAATTTTGATAGATGTTAATTATCCCAGTGATCAAGTATCCACAAATGAGATTTTCAAGGAATTCTATGGGAATGTTCCAGAAGAATCGAACGTTGATGACCTCATATCAAGCGACGTTGGTCCACACTACTTAGTCACTTTTAGTGACTTCTCTGTTCCATGTGACAATTATGTGTTAAATAAAGTCAAATTAATTTTAACTTGGGGATATGAGGACCCAACATTATTTCGTGGGGGAGGATGAACCCAGAAAATTTCAAAATCCGGATATCAACTCCGGATCTTCAAAAAAAGGGATGTTGTGGATGCGGAGGAATAGACCAATAATTATCATGTTAAGTCCAATGGTGTCCTTGGACTTTAAATGGACATTTCCTATTGGTCGATATCTGTTCACTTGTTGAATATTGTACAAAATGTTGTTTTCTGTTTTATGGTACGATGTGGTATGCTTGATTGGTATATAAACAAAGTATGTTCGAAATATAATGATTCATATCTCAGAGGCTGTGGCTTGTGTTCTGGACTCAACTGGCTGGGCTGGACAGGGAAGCAGGACCAATCAGAACTGTAGGCCGTTCGTTCGTGTTTACGTGTCACTGTAATCGGTCGATAAGTACGCTGCTCTCCAATTTTCCAGTCAAGGACACAACAATTAGCACAGGGTAAAAATCGACAGCAACCTAAAGTCATAACAGTGTACTTCATTTCTAATGCAATTATGGTTTTAAAAAATAACTTCTTAGGAATTTATATATACTGCCTTCGAAACATTGTTCAAATAAAGTGGGATGGGTGAGTGAGTAGTTTTGGTTAGGTTGTAGATCACTTAGTCGGTTGATGTAGTTTAGAGCGTCTGTCGACTAATAGGCCAGAGATATCCAAAGTGAGATATGACGTAGCGACAATTCATGAAGCCATTGTTTCTTGATCTAAGCCATGTAGAGATACCCAAACGTTTTGGTCGCAGTCATCAAGATAATCATACTGCATGATTGGAAATAAATGAAATGATTTAAAATCAGCTGAATTGTGGTGGATGTGCGTAACTGAACTTGAGTTTAATATGATTACGTACTTTTCATCCGTTCTTCATGAACAATACTCCTTGATTTTAGTTTAACATTACTACCAGTATGATCATTTCAACCTCACTGGATTTGATTTCGTGTCTTGAGCTTATTGGTTTGATGGTCATTGTTGTATCACTATGGGCTGGTCCACATTTGTGCTTTTTATGGATCACAATTGTAAGAATGAATTTCTGACTGTCATAATCAATGAGTATAATACTGATTCATCGATGATGTGCAATTACACGTGTGGCCATGTGAAAAGTGTGCACTAGACCGTCTTGTTGACGCAAGCTCCCAAATGATTAGGAATCAAAGACGAAAATACAAATAAGAATGTTATGGGTGATCAGAGGGAATTAGTTTGTACGTCACTCATTATCCGATCAACTAAGATCTAATTCATAGACCTAGTTCGTGCTCTCCCCCATATAAGTATACATTGTTTACAAGCAACTGGGATGAACAAAGAATAACTTTCAAATTCAGTTTTAAACAAAGCAAATCTACTTATAGATGACTTAACTAATTTTAGACATATAAAGTCACCTGATAAATACAAATTGAGTTTATCTATTTAAAAGACATTTTACACATATGTGTAATATTATTGAATCAATCAAATAAAAACGTAAGAAAAACCTGAACTCAGTAATCTTGGACTATTTAATTAATTTAATTTCTAAAAGCATTTTAGTTCAGACACTGAGTACTATGAACATGTTTTATATTCCATATCACTAACTACTCAGATGATCATTCAAATTGTCTTATTTTTTGACATTGATTTTTTATTGACATTATTTTCTATATGAAGTGTACAGATGACATAGTACCGATAAATAAAAATTCCGTTTCTTCAGAGTTCTCGAAACCCATCAAGTGGTATTATGACAAACTTTTCAGTGGGTACATGAAAACAAAGAGAAATATAGTGGAAATCATATTATTTCAGCTGATATTTTGATAATGGTAATTTAGTTTGTTATTTTGATAACACAATCTGGTATATGTAATACAGCTTATTCCTTGTTGTAACAGACCTATCCATCCTTACTGTTTTTCGTTCAACTGGTTTTAAAAACTGACTCATCATTAAGAGAGGTTTCAACAACACTTTAGATATCATCTTCAGTAGGGGTTTACTACGAGTATTACTTTGACCGGATTTCAAAATACCTACCACCATAAAATGTCAGAAAGATAAAAAAAACAATGAGGAACTATACAATGGAATATTGATCTACGGTATCACCCAAGTTTACTACAATTTGACAAATAGTATAACCGATTTCTGAATAAAATAACAGCAACACCACCATCATCAACAACAACGGTGTGAAAGTTGAGAAAAGGAAAAATCAGATAAATTCACGATCTAGAATACTGACAATAAGAAAATTGTATACTATGTACTGATCTAAAATATATTTTTAATTCAATAGAAAACAATTATCTATATGTAGGTAATGGTAGGAATCCTCATTAAAAAAACTAAATGGAATGAATTAACTAAATTAGTCGACCAAACAATTATCATCATTACTGTTTGGAGGTGAGGGATACACACAAAGAAGACAATTCATAATAGCAATGTTATAATATATAAATATTACAATTTAAATGTATATATTTGATAGAGTTACTTATTTGATGATCTCGAAGAAGTTAAAAAGATAAACGAACATTTTTCGCTCATTAAATTTATTGTATTGTTAATTCGACTACGACATATTGATCATAAAGAAAAATAAAACAACAACAAAATAAATAAAAAAGATGTTGCAAAGGAAAAATCGAACAAAGAAAGAATAGTGATTCATGTGGTACTAGGAGGATCTTCGTTACTTTCATTTACTGTTCTGATTGAGTCTGAAGATGATACTGATGATGATGGCACTGACAACGACGACGATGATAATAATGGTGTGACGAAATTTGAGGTAACCACCGATACAGCTGAATTTAAAGCATTTGATATCTGAAACGAAATTGATGAATATAATTCAGATAGATATAAGCTAACACGTTAGGATTTGTAGAAGTCATCATTATGAATTTTGGATAACTGTTTTAAGATTATCGTTATTAATTTTTATCATCTCAAAGTGGTAATAATTGAAGGATCGTTAAAGATAAAGACCAAAAAAATATATTAAACTTGCTTGTTGTCCTACTTAACTGGGAATTCTTCAAAAGTGGTTCAAAATTAATGGATTGTTTGAATAATAAAGTGGTGTACAAAACAACTGAATTATATTTGCAAAGACTTACTTTATAACAACAGTTCATGAGAAACTAGTTAATACTGAAAAATCTTAGTTATAACCGAATGTGATTATTTAGTGGTTTCTGTCGTTATCGTACATAGATGTTCGTATCCAAGTATTGGTTATGGAAAACTAAACAACAGTTGAGTCAGTATAGTATTTTGGAAACTGTTGAATTTCATTGAAATCATGGACCGATTCAAGTTAGACGATCATTGTAGAACTGGAAGCACTGGATGGCCGTTTTGGCCTAGTATAGAACTCCTAAGGAATGCGCAACTACGAACCCGCACGCAGAAATCAGAACATGGTTTGTCAAATGCGAACGCATAACCTCAAGGTTGATCGATGTTCAGCACTAATACCATTGGATGCTGAGCCAGTGGTCTAGAGGTTAGGCGTTAGCACGCAAGACCGAAAGTCCTCGGTTCGACTCCTGTTTGCAAACACGTGGATGAGCACTGTCGAAGAGTCCCATGCTACAATGAAATAGCCGTTTAGTGCTTCCGAATTTTCAATGATGATGTAAATTAGATGGTTTCATAGTTCCAATACACTAGTTTAGTATTTCATAATTTTTAATGATGTTTCAATAAATATGCTATTAACTTTTAGAAAAGAAAAAATCTCGATAAAATAAAAACGGTAATGTTAAATAACGATAATGAAATCAATTAACTGAAGGGAATTATCAGTTCTAAGAAGATAGATCAGAATAACTAAGATTAGAAGATAATATTAAGAAATTATGGTTACGTGTACATGTAAACACGTATCAGATATGAATTCACATTTTTAAAAATGTCGATTTTGCAGAAGAAAATCAGTAATTAATTACATGAACTTATTTCATTGTTAAACTTTAAGAACATTAAAGTAATAAATAAAAATAGGTTAAGGAGACAAGGGACATTCTTAATTATTAATAACTATAATAAAAACTTTTGGTAAGATCATATGTGGAAATATATTAGGAGAAACTAACAGGTGTACAAGGATCACATAACAAGGGACTAAATTCCCAAAAAGATATATTCAGTGACACACACATTACGATTATTATTGCTAACTGTTTCCAGTGAATGAATTAGTTTCATATGAGTATTATTAATTTGACGCTAAGGATATATCCGTCATAACGTAGAACCTCGTACGTATGTACATCGGTTCAATTCCCTAAAACCCATTAACACTGAGAGATGATATTGTCAGGGCGAATCCAAGAGTACTAAAGGTAGTAACAGCTTTAATGCTAATAGAAAAGACTAGGCATCGAACGTACGATTCAAGAACATATAAATTGGTGAAGTAAAAAAATTATGAGGGATTTAGAAGCTTGAAATCTAAGGGAAGACAAAGAATAGATGCACCTGAGCCATTGCAAACAATTTTGAGCTGTGTCATTCAGTCTCTAACCACTGGTTACGATAGTCATCACGCGGACCTCAACCACGTAATACACAATTATTAACATGGCTCAATCCAGTTGTCAACGACTTCATAAACTGATCTCAAGCTTCGGTTTGATCGCCCCTAGCTTTCTTCTAGCCCACTCCTATACCAGAAAACGTCGCCCGTCGAGGTAAACGGTGGTTGGGCATATGTGACGCCTGCCTGAACAACTTCATTTGATGAAGATTTATCACCTCTTCAATCGATTTGCCCATCATTACCTAGTACCCTATTCCTATCCCTAACCCAAACATTACTTACTCAGTGGTCCTAAAATACACGAGTAATGCTTTGAAGACATCTATGATCGAATGCCAGTAACCCACGAACATGATCTACTTCTAATGGCTATGTTTCACACTCATAAAGTAGAACGGAGCGAAGTGCTGCACAGTAAGCTCGTTCTTTGGTCGGCAGACTTATATATCCCTTACAGCACAAGTTGGGAAGATTCAGTCAAGCCTTCTGAATGTATTCTGAGTTTTCATCTGACACCAGATCATCATATTGTTAAAAAAAACTGGGCGTAAAAAGACTACTGAATACAATTGATTTATTTGTTCACACACGGATTTCAAGACAATATTGGGATATGGGCTGAGAAATAGAGTTCTATCTCTTCATCTTAACCAAAAACGAACAAAATCACCTCGTGAAAAATGAGATTTTATTTACATGAAAATGAATTAATTTGAATATAGTTGTTAATTATCGCAATTATACAAGGCATCAAAGAGATAGAGATTACTGGAAGAAAAAAAGAACTATAAACGACAACTGTCTAATGGCAAATTCAAGTTTACCTGAATTATGTAGTAGACGACTTGAGTTGTATATAAACAAATAAACAAAAATGAAGAGAAATATGAGTTTTTTAGCGTGAAAGAAAACTAAAAAAGATAGGCACTAAAGTGATACTATTTTGGATTAATTTATGATACTAATAAGAGACAAACACTAGGCGAAATCTAGCATCCTAATAAAAAAAGAATTGTGTCCTTACACAGATGTAAGCTGTTTTGTATTAGTTGTGAGTTGGCCAGCTTCATCGTTATTGGCTTATCTAGACGGAGCTATTTTTGTGTTTCTTAGAAGCATACCTAGTGTAAATATGTATACAGACTTGGAATATGTCTTTTCTAAATGTAGTAGTCTATGCTGTTAGCAGAAAATACAAACATACTGTAACGACAACTGTATAGTGCTTTTACACAATACATACGTCAGCTGTTTATTATTATTACAACGATAGGGTAAGCTGATAGCACACATATAAAAGTTTGGGAACATGATTTTCTAATAACTTCGTATGGAACTACTTAAATCTTCCAAAATTCGTTAAACTAGACATAATTTTGTGCCATAAGTGACTTGGTATCCAAACCATAAAATGTCATTTGTCTTCTACGTAGAAAACAAAAAATCTCATAATACTAGTTAATATCTTGTGTTTAGAGAAAGCTTTATGATCCATTCAGTTTATAGTGGTGTATACATCATAAAATGACAAAGATAAGACAATCAACCCAACCTGTCTTAGTTTATTCACCCAACGATCAGCTGCTTTCTGGCGTCTAAGGTTTTTCTATACTTCAACACATTTTGAACGAAGACTTAATTAATCATATATTAATAACAGAGTGCTCGCTACTAACCTAAAGATAAAATATGAATACCAATTAGCCTATTACATAATTGTAAAGTCAGTAATATGTAGAAATAATGACATAAATAATCTAATGAATAAAGATTAAAACATAGAGTATGTGAAATGCACGACTGCTTGGTGACCATGATTCTCAAATAATTTTTAAATATCATTTTGCCCATGTAAAAAACGAATTGTCTTTTAACAGAAAGTAAGTAAAATTTAAATGATTACAAGTAGTAACTATTTTTAAGACAAGGGTTGGCACAAACCTTCTTACTTATAACTGCTAGTGGCTTGCTTAGATAGGAAATATCAAAAGTTGTTGTTACAAGCGGTAATCGTGATGGAGTTCAATTATGTTCTGCAAAAGGGAGTCGGAAAATTTCTATGAAGTTTAAGAAAAGATGACATTGTAACACAAACCAAGAAAGATGATATTGTAGCTTACAGAAGGGCATTGACCTCATTTAGACGACGACTGGAAAGAAGAAAGCAGTAGACAGCTGTTTAGTCTTAGCATGGGACTCCTTAGAAGTGCATATCCATGAAGTTGCTGGGGATTGAACCCAGCACCTTTAGGTCACGTGTCGAACACTTAGCGTTTAGACCACTGAGTCGGCGTTTGATGGTTTATATGTTTAACTTCAATCAATAACCCCAACCATAGCCCAATACAATTGACAAGTAATTGTCTTATTAACTTAGCTCAAAATACCATAAATGAAATAATATCGTAAACAGGAGGCAGTAGAATAGAGTCCAAGCTAAATTAAATAAATATCTATCATAGAGAAATCAACTCTAAATTTAATCCGATGAAACCTCTAACCAACAGAAGACGACTTCAATGGATAATCTTACTGATCAGAGTAAAGATGTCAATAATGTTACAAAATAGTAATAAAGCTATATCTTGGGTGTCTTTGGTAAGCAATCAGCTAAATACAGAATGAAAAATGTCAACAGAACAAGCCAAATCGGTGGAAATGGAGGGGAGGATAGTTAGAAATAAAAAAGTGAATTTAGTGGAGAGACGAGTAAAATTTCGAACAAAAAGCAAGTATGGATGGATATTATAAACCAGATGATGTTGAAATTACTGTGAACTATGTTCATGATCAAAAGCAAACTGTTTCAGGCTAACCATAGGACGAGGTAATTTTCAAATTACTTAGTAATACAGCCTCATTACAGTACAAACAATATTCATAGGTTCATAAATCAAAATATTATATGTGTATAACTAAAACTAACTTGAGAAACAATTGAATTTTGATTTTCAAAGGGTTTATTGCTATTTCTGGATGTATAGTTTTCATGACCTGATGATGATTCATCATCACTATTAAAAGTTGATTTTCCTTCAGAATTTGATATTGACTGGGTATTTTTATCCGGAACTACAGATTCGTTGGCAATGGGTCCAATACTGTTGATAGTAGATTGAACTTCACGTCTTTTAGTTTCTTCATTCCAAAATTCAAAGAATAAATTTGACAATTCTTCTAATCGTGATTGCCTTAAGGGTTGTAAATCATCACTGGAGCGTAAATCACTGCAAAAATACAGTGATAATTAGGTTCATTAACGAATGAATTACATTTATTTTACGACAGATAAAATTTGTCACTCTCCTAATTGATCTAGTGATGAAATTAACCTTTCAGCATATTAGTCAATATTTTGAGAGTGAATTTTAAACATTGTTTCTAAATCCCGTAAACTACCCATCGAACTGTTTGTAGAAGATATGTACCATGATTCTTTCTCCGACTACTTCATCCATATAACTCGTTTACCTAGTGTAATTTTATATATTTTGTGTTGAGGTAAACATACCAAATGGAGTCAAGTAGAATTATCCAGGCGACTGATACGAAGGAGGACGAGAGAGATTTAAACTTAGAAACGTGTATGCAAAAATCAGGTAATTTAAGCATTGTTTATTTACTTAACATATTGGTATAATTTTTTTTACAGATTTAAATATATTTGATGCTTCGAATGCACCGGTTAATATACTGAACTTAAAGCTATAAACTGTAATTGAGGTATAGCTGCAACAGACCGCCCAAACTAGTGACTCCTTTTCAAGGCCGCAACGGCGTTCGCAGAACTGAACTCTCTTAGTCTCCCATTTGGCAGAGACACCAAATTTAGTAAACGAAGACATGGTGGAGAAGACCAATTAATTGTCTAGTGCAGAATTACAGTGTCATCGTAAATCATGAAAACCATACAATAAATACTTCACTTGCATATCTTCCATCAGTTGTCCTTTACACCCTTCACGATTCGTCCAGTGCTCAATTCCTTTATGTTTCCCTTTCTGTTTTTTTTCAGTTCAATCTTCTCAACCTTCTTTTGACAGGCACTCTACTTCTGATCGGTGTTACATACTACTCAGATATGTCAACATAAGTAGCATACGTCACACAGTGATAGTGCTTAATTGCTGAAATCGAATCTGTTAAAATGTAGTTCAAACGTACGTCTAAAATTGACTGAAAGTCGAATGATTTAAACGTTAAGTCACTGCCTCTAAAGCAGATACCAGCTAATAATCTAGACAGAAGAAACTTGGATAAAAAAACCAAGTAAGCTGGCAGAGAATTTACGGTATTGTTTAATTATCTTACATTATCTTTGGTGTGTATTTCCCCTAAACCTGATATAGTTGAACTCCACAGGAGTCACGGCTTCTCATTAGAACTCCGGAAATTTCTTCTCGAAGATAGTCACCAGTGAGGACATGATAATCTTCCGTATGGAGGTTGTAGAGATCGTTGAATGTTATTGAAACCACGAATCGATCTAAGTCTGGTTTTCAGGCTTTCACATGTGAAAGTAACTCGATTCCCATGGGTTATGAATGAGTATTTTTGAGCAGTTCTATACTAGGACGAAATGACCATTCAGTGCTTTAACGTTTTCAATGGTTGTCTAACGAATTTCGAAAATCCAATGAAAAGTGAAGAGTTATTATAATCTCATGTTCTCTTCACTTTATATTTACAAAATATTCACACAAATTTCAGTTCTCATAAATTATCTCCATTAAATTAGTACTTATAATAAAAACAGAATATTTATACGAATACATGTCCTTCTGTTAATAACAAAACATCTTCAACCTATAACTTCAGATTTGAATGCATTTAAGTTTGTCATATGACTTCATTTGTCGATTGTACTACTTGTGACATTAGACAATTAAGTTAAGGAAGAGTAATGAAGTGCACAATTCAAACAACGAAAATTTATTCTCATAATTCATAGAAAGAGTTAGTAATAAATGAAAGTTTTATATGTTAACATGCCAACGAATATATATATATATATATATATATATATATATATATATATATATATATATATATATATATATATATATATATATATATATATATATATATATATATATATATATATATATAAAGCAACTCACATAAACGAAGAATCATCCGAATCTGAATAGCAAAATTGAAAAACAAGAACAAAATAAAGGCACTAAAAATTAGTTGACATTTATTGCAAATATTATCATATAATATATTTGCTAACAGAAAATTCCGATCTATCAAGTGAGAATAAAGGTGTGACGAACAGACTAATGAATATTGCATACATAAATAAACAACCCTAGTAAATGTAGCTCAGCAAAAAAAATTAATGGTAATTTCGATGGAGTTTTGTGCTCTGAGCTGGATGGTTTGATCGTGGAGCTTTCATCGTTCTTCTAAACGACATCATCAGTACAAACTTCACCTGAGCTACAAATCTTTTCCACCATCTCAAATGGTAATTTCATCAAAGAGATCAAACAGAATAATTGAATATTGATTAATTATTATGTAAAATTATGCGTTAAAACAAAGTAACATATTATTGTTATAGGGATTGTGGAGATTATAGGATTTTTATAGTTTATATCAAGAACTGATCTTAACAAAAGAAATTACGAATTACCTGAACTTTTAGACCCATCAGTAACGTGAATATCATAGCTGTAAAAAACCAAAAACACAAATCATCAAAACAGCTTTAGTATAGGGGGTTTGTGGGGAGTTTTCAATGTTGTAGTGTACTTCATGAACTGACCTTAGTTCGGGAATCGATGAAAATCAGGAAGCTATTTTGTGTATAAGGTCCTTGGTAGAGCACACTAACAAACTTGATGATGGTCGAACATAAAAATACGCGATTCTTATGGTTAAGGCTTAAAACTTAGATTGCTGAATCGTCATCCAGTGGCTTATAAGTCTAAATCTAACCAATTGGTGATAATGTGCGACCATTATCTAATGGCAATATTAGGTGAAGTGGATGTCTCACTCCAAAATAAGTGGAACCCACAGGCCATGGTTTCTCAATAGAAATTAGGAAATTGTCTCCCCGAAACCGACCATTGGTAGATACATGATTAATATTAACATGAGCGGTTTGTGGAGGTTCTTGAAAGACCTGAATGTTCGGCGTTCTCTCCCACTGGAGTCGTTGATAGATACTGGTGAGGAGTTTCATATCAAGAAGAAATAACTGATTGATATGATTCTTCAAAATCTTAATGATGTTGAAAAGGCTATAAGTAATCCAGAGCAAGGGAAAGCAGGGAAAACTGATAGATTATCTACTGAGATTTCTAAGGATGGTGGTCCCGTTTTAGCAGTTAAATTAACTGAGAACTTAGCTAAAATCTGGGAACTGAACTTAATTTCATTTGACCCGACCGCTATTCGACCCAGTCTACAAGAAAGGGAAAAAATTCTCTTGTAACAAACAGACAGGAATCACATTAGTTGAAATCACGAGTCAATTGAAGCTATACCACCATGGAAAACCTGGAAGCACTGGATGGCCGTTCCGTCTTAGTATGGGACTCCTCGAGAGTGCACATCCACGACCCCACGAGATCCGAACCCAGGACCTATCAACCTCGCGCACGACGCCTAACCATTAGACCACTGAGCCGGCATACAACGGTGTTCATGTCTAACTTCGACCAATCCACGAAGTTGCGCCACCGTACACCATTGTCTTCAGTGAGTTGATATCTCACGACAGTTTAACTAGTAGTGTCTAAAATATTAGCCTCAATAATACTTCGACGTATAACTAGAGCTCTTGAATAGCAAACTCGAGAAAACCAGGCTGGTTTCAGACCTGGACGTGGATGTATAGACCAAATATTCACCTATAGGCAGGTTCTGGGACACAGCTATACTATTGGACATCTGACTATAATTATATTCCTTAAGACAGCACCCGACTAATTTGATAGTGAGGTTTTATGGCAGTGTCTGTCACTAAAAGGCGTGCCAAAGAAGTAAATTGACCTTGTACAGGATCTTTACTCGAACACTTCTGGTTGAGTCAGAGCTTATAGAAAACTGCCATAGAAATTGATTGCTATAGGTAATGTTCGTCAGGGTTATCCTCTTTCCACGGTTTTATATATATTTGTCACAGACATGCTTTTAGAGATAAAACTTATAATAGTTCCAGCCCATACAATATTAAGCAAAAATCCAATCCCATGTGCGGGATCGTGAATACACACTGCTGAGGAGTCCCATGGTAGGATGTAATGGTCGTCCAGTGCTTCCAGGTTTGCAATGATGGTCTAACATTGATCGGCTAATGATCTCGATGAATATTCAGTATTTGATGGTTTTCAGTTACTGTTTAACAAAGGTCAGTCAGTGGTGAAAACAACAAGAGTACATGGTTGACAGAAAAATAATAAGATAAAGAGCAATACTCGAAATGAAGACGCCATCAACACATACACTCTGCGAAGTGATAATTCTGTACATTTAGCCATTTCACCGATAAATTGAAAAGTAAATCGGAGTATTTCTTCACCCAATTCCATACGTGTTTTCAATTTATGACCAAACAAGAACCAATCATATCCAAGAGTAAGATATAACATTTGAATAGGTGTTAAACTACAATGCATTAAATCATCAGCCCAAAGTAAACAGCGAAGTAGACAAATAAACAATGGTGTACGATCCCATCCAGAAACACAATGTAATAGTAAGCCTCCAGCACCTATTAATAATAATAATAAATGAGGATTGTGAATAAATTGAAAAATTAATTTAATAGATGACAAGTGTAAAAATCAATATTTATTTATATCTAGTCAAGACTAAGATGATTTCATGAGACTCTTACATACAAAATAAACTATAAAGTATTAAATGTTATGCTAGATGGCGTCGTGAGTGCTATTTTTATGACGAAATAAAATTTATATATTCACTCAGTCATATGTTTTAATAGCCTTAATTATAATTAAATCGTCGTTCGTGACTATATAATAATAATCAAGTTTGAAGCTAGTCGAAATTTGTTCCCCGTTAAAACTGTATAAGTTGAAACCAGTTTTCTAATTATACCTACAATAGTATATGGTGAAGTATAGCAGTCAGTAACAACGTAGAACTTCGTACGTACGTACATCAGTTCGAGTTGCCATACCACATTAGCACAGAGATGCAGTTGTCAACTCAAATTCCGTAGCGGTAGAGGTAGTAAGAGTATAAGCAGTAATCGGAAACATTAGGGTCTGAAGATGTTATTCAAGGAGTATAATACAGTGAAATAAATTTGGAAAGAGAATAAGGGGCATTAAGAATTCAGAAGATTAGAATTTGGGAGAACACAAAGAGTGTATGCACTTGTGCCATTGCAAACGATTTTGAGCCATGCCATTCAGGGTCTCTAACCAAAGTATAGCGAAAAAGGTTGAATAACTAAGACATTTTATTAACAAGTTATGAGACCGTCGAAATGGTCGAAAACGTTCGATGAAAAACCGGAAATCATTCAAGAAATCAAACAAAGTATTCGAACGTTTCTGGCTACCATGCATTGTTAAGTATGATTTCAAGTTGTACAGTTAAAAAAATACTTTGAATGATTGCTTCTAACATTAATACTTCGATTGATAATGTCAGTAGTTCCACTGTCATATACTTTTATGTTGTTATTTTTTCTAGTGTTAGCTGATTGGATTGGTTTATTGTACCGATAAGACCTGACAAATACTTGTCTACAAACTGTTCATGTTTTTGAACACAATAAGTAATAACTTAAAATTTCATGCTATATTTAATTCTCAGTATTCCACTAAAGAGTAGTATGATCCTGTTGAAAGATGATATTCAGTCAAAATATAAAAGTTTTAGAAATTCTATGGGCTCAAATATTTTAAAGTTCAACGTCTAATGTGCAATTTACGATAAGGAAATGATATTTTTTAGGCCCTTTTAAATTTATATTTAGTTCAAATACACACCAGATAGTCTATTGACCTATGCAACTGTAATCAATATAACCAATCTGATATGATGCTCAAGACTTCAGTTAGAGGATTAGTGACCTACAAAATGAGTTTCTTTTTCAAATCACCTACGACATGTAATCACATTTTAAGGAGTAATTTTATTAGTTATATCTGCTACTTACAGAAAACTTTACGATGTAAATTTATATTTATGCAGTAGGTTGTGCATTGATTAAAGTACTATTTAGTTTAATTTACGGGAATCTGACTACTCATCACTGTTACTAAAACACAAAAAGAGGTGTATTTCAGATCAATTTTGAGTGTCATATAAACTCTCGTCTATCGTCTTCTTAGTCTCACTTGCGTCGTGCGATTCATAATTTCCAGTAAATTGTACCAGCTACTCACCGTTAAAACAACTGTTGTTGTATTTTTCGAGGGACAATAAGAATCTTCATCTACATCAGTCTTATTTGTATAGTGCGAATCACAGCCGATTTCGGAGTTACAAATTGAGGTGCACACATTACTGAGATCTATGAAAAAACCAACTTTAATAAAAAGTGAAAATAAGATAAATTCTGCAATACATATGTCTCGGTAACGAGGCTGATTTCACTTAATGTTGAATATTCGTAAGTAATTTGAAAAGTCCATACATGTACAGTGATAACGATGTTTGGATTAGTACAACAACGAAGGACGAGTTGAATATTATAGATAAGATAAACTAGTACAACAGTACAGAACACTGAACCGAATAAGTGGATTCTGAATCCTTATTTGTTTAAAAACCTTTTGAACCTAAACACGATGAAGTAGTTTATGCCATACCAATGTATGTGGATAAATATGTGGAGGATTTGGACCTAGAAAGATGCAACATAAAATGACTGGAGAATATTTTACAACTTCAGTGCCTAACTAATTCAAAAATTAATAAATATTCTGAAATAGATCCAATTAATTAGCTAAGTAAAGAAATAATAAACGATCGTTGGTAAGTCTTTTATTATCCGATCCTAATACTCTTATGACTTAGTATTCTTCGGACACTTCACTCGACTAGTCCCCAAAATCAGAACACGGCTTGGACAGGTACGTAATTATGTCCCAAATAAATTAAGTTGAATGGAAGTGAATCACAGTCAGAAAAACTTATTATATTCATAATTTTACACAAGATTCTAGGGCCTTTTCCACTTATCCACTAGCGCTGATTGACCAAGAATGGGTCAAACAAACTCTTAATATTGATCTGTTTATATGGAATGTTTAATAATTACAAACCTCACAAAGATGATGAAAACTTCAATAAAAATAGATGTTTCACCCAAAGAATCCAAAACCTGAGTATTATATTCCATGCTTTTAACGAAAGCCATCTTTATTTATCAACGTACACAAGGCATAATATATATGAAATTTTCGCTCAGGAAATCACAAGTACGAATCACATTCCAACTATCCCAGTTGGGCAACCATTATACGAAATATGTAGCTTAAGATCGAGAATACTAACATCTACCTATATGTCAAAGTACAAGTAATTAGTCTTTACACAGGGACAAATAATATCAGGATATGAACCTGAAATGAAATGGCTAAGATTTGAGTACATATGTCAGTGTATTTTCAAACACCAAGTTATAACTAGTTCAAAGAATTGTTTTTAGTTCATATTTCTTTTTTTTTCAGTGAACAGTCATTCTGATATTATGTTATTTTAAATTCTATTTTGTTGAATACGGATAAATGGATAAAGTTATATTTCGATTGAAAATACAAAGGAGAACGTAAGAATTCAACAAACTAATTGCTTTTCCTTAAAAAAAACGCAAATTCAGGTAAAATTATTGACTTTATCAAGTATAGGTTTATGTACTCGACTTTCAACTACACACATTGAGTGAAAGGCAAAAAAATTGTCGGGCTACCCAAATTAGTAAATGGAATTGTGGTGTATGCTACCTATGTTTGCAGATATACGTAGTATGTATCACCAGTCGGAAGTGGAATGTCTGCAAGCAGAAGGTTGAGAAGATTGAAATGAAGAGAAGAGAGAAAGAAACTGAAAGCAATCAAGATAACAACATGAATGAAGCTTTTAAGAGACGTTGTGCATATGATTGTGCATTAAAAAACAAATTGGTTATCCCCACCAAGTCTTCGTTAAGTACAGAATGAGGCTCAAACCTACAAACAAGTAGTTCAAAGCTGGATGTTCTAACCACAAAAACTACCGGTCCCAGTTTTAGGTGAAACAGTTTTCCAAGAAAAAAAAGGAACACATCTTTAGTTGTTGTACGTTGTAAGTAAATTTATTTTTAAAGCAACAAAAATTGACCAATATGTATGAAGATGATGATTACCTTCGTAAAGTAATCCAAGAAGCAATTTCATGTAGTTCACAGTAATTGTATATATATCCCAGGACTGAAATATATTATTAGAAAACAATATATTTAACTAGTTAGTTTCAAGTTGGCGATAGTATACATTTTGAACTGATAAAACTCATAAACAGTTATTCATAATTAGATTGAGAACATAGCTAATGAAATCAAAAAGGAATGTTAACAATTAATATATAACATTTTCTTCCATAGTACTTGTAAACAGAGTATTTATTTATCATTTATTTATTTGAACACATAAATATTGGTACAAGAGGGCACCAAATATATACGCGCCACACAAAACAATGAGAATTCGAAGAGAAAACAAAAAAACAATAACAAACAGATTAGTGTAAGGTAGTGTAATAACAATAATAATAGTAATAATGAAGGAAACGGAAAGGTATAATCAGAAGAAATCTTTCAGATAAGGAAGATACAACCACTTTTTATGAAGAAAGTAAAAGGTTACGGCAGGATCGCCACTGGCTTCTATTCTGAGCCATATCTGACAACGTCTCTAGCCACTGTGTTGCACCATCTCTAGGACTACAGCCAGGGAGTCGTGAAGGACCAACACAGGCCAGCCCTTTGCAGCTTTCTTTCATACCACGACACCATGTCATATACTGACCACCTCTCCGCTTTTTCCAACCAGTCCCAGAATCGGCAAATAATGCACGACGTGGAATTCTCTGGGACGACATTCGCAGAACATGTCCAAGCCACCGAAGTCGGTGTTTCAAGATTGTGACACTGATTGCATTACCATCTCTGTGCCCGAACACACGATGCCGAACCTCTGCATTACTAACATGGTGTTGCCACTGGAAGTCAGCGATCCTTCGGAGACAACGATGATCAAACACAGAGTCGTCTAACATCCTCAACTCGGAGAGGCCAGGTTTCACAAGCATAGAGCAGAACTGCTCTCACCGACGCATTGTAGATCCAACCTTTTACAGCCAGACTAACATCACGAAGGCGCCGAAGATGGCCCAGATTGGCATAAGCCGCTCTGGCTTTCACTATACGTGCAATGGTCTCATCACTCACGCCACCACCAGCAATTATGCAGCTACCTAGATACACGAACTTCTCGACTACTTCTATCTGCTCACCATCCAGGGTGAGTATAGGACTAGAATCCTGCCAGTCTTACAAAAGTACTTTGCACTTCGAAGATGCAAAGCACATATCATACCTGCGGACAATGATTGCCAACTGGTTAAGTGCGGATTGCGTGGCTTGGGCATTATCGCACAGTAAGACAATATCATCCGCATACTCAAGGTCGAGAAGTCTTTCTCCAGGCAACAGATCCACATCGCCATTAAACAGAGTTAGTAAGAGATAATGTGTAGATAAAACCACATTTAAGAGAGAGTTAATTTCCTCGTGAAAAAATTATTGGATAAGACGCTGGAAAATATTTTAGTACCGTTACGTTCTGAGCCAAATGATTTGACTGAAAAGCATTCTTGAACGTTCCAGATGACATCTTCAGAGTTTGCTCCATGAAAAATGGAACTCAACTGGGGATTCTATCAGTTTTTAGTTCGAAAACAGGAGTATAAAGGGTACAAAAAATGAAAGCTACGAAGTAGTGAAGGTAGAGCGACTTTGTCGCCATATTCACTCTGGATAGGAAAGACCGATGGGGAAATCCAATTGTTCATACAGAAAGTTATAAAAACTTAATGGATTGTATCACTTTTGAGAAAAGGTTCACTCGTGACGTGACTGATCATGAAAGGGATAAAAGTCCCTGAGATAAGAACCAACTACTAGTTGTTACAATACGTAGTTCAGTGGAAAATAAAATATCATTATATAGACAACCAATAATTTTGACGTCTTATATATGTAGGTTTAAAACGATTAAGTTATTTATCATTTTTACTAAATCTCCGGTTTCCCACAACACAATTTATTGGTTTAAAAATTATAAATTAAAAAATGTTAACAATAGCTGGCCAAAAATGTGACATGAAAAGACAAGGACATTTATTATGTGTTAGGGTAAATGTTTCTTGGTTGAATTCGCAGATAATTTGAAATTAATAAATTTCAGTGTTTCGTTTGTGCATTCGTTTTCTATCTTCATTTATATGCCAAAGATTGAACTATTATAAATAATGATCTAATGTTCTCAAATGTTATTTTAGGATCTCCTTTAAATCTCACATTTCTGCCGGTATAATTGTTTGGAATCCAATGGTTTTATTCTAATTAATCTGCTGACAATTGACTATAAGTGGAGCCAGGTTGAAATAATATAACATTCGTGACAGATCACTATACTGTTGTTCTACTATGAGAATGAATGTTATATATCGGTAAGAAAGTAAGTTGGTAGTTAGTATGTGAAACAACCAGTTATAGACTACTTCCCCTTACTAAATTAACTAAGTAATGTTTACTCTACCTTAACCTTTGAAAATGAGCATGATTTTCGTTCGCTGAAAAAGGGACTTTACCGACCAGTTAGGTGGTTCTTTGATCTTTGGTCATTTAAAGGTTTAGCATCATAAATCTGGTTTTCAAAAGCAGTCATCATTCAACCATCCTACATCCACCAGTTCAATATCTTGTCCATAAATCCACTTGCTTTTGGTTAAAATACAATACATAGCTTAGAAATGAAATATTATGTGAATAAGCTCAATGAAAGTAACACGTAGTTTTATTAGAATTAAACCAACCTTGTACAAGTCCCATTCTACTGAGCAAGAAAACAGAGTTTTCGGTATAAGGTTTGGATTGACGGACACCTCAACTCCTGACTACAACATAAAACAAATCAAACGACAGCCAAAAGGTAGGAATAGTAATTTGAAAATCCCAACGCTGAAACAGAATACAATTTACTAAAACTGAAAATAAACAATGGCGAGAATGTAATCTACAGATTACCTTTGAGCGATCGTGAATTGACCTGGAGAAACTTTGACCACTTCCTGTTGTAAAAATAACGTTATATATTAGTGTGGGTAATCAGGATCAGAAGTTAGATTTTAGGGTCAGGGACTAGAATTAGGGTTCACATCACGGACTGACATCAACCATGATGCCCAAATGCTATTTAGCCAAATGGATTGATTGATTCTGCATCAAAATTCGAGTGTCACCGTCTTAAATCGGATTGGTTCGTCCATAGATTGCAGTTCCACTTAAACTACTGTAAACAGTATAAAGAAATGTTTCAAATAATATTTCCTACAAAAACAACTAACTACAAGTTTGTTAAGAATGTAGTCAGAGATGTTCTTTTTGACATATTACAATAGGGACTATATGTCGTGCAGTTCTCGATTAAGTATCCAAATAAGTCTTCGAATAGTAACTTACGCCAGACAAAATCATGAAAAATTAGGTTTACCATTACTCTTGTTGACTACCTTGACCCATTTAACAACAAATGCAGTACACTAAGATGTTAATTTGTACAGTTCAGTGACCACAAAGCATTCTTAGACCAGGAACTAAAAATGGTCACATTACACTTTAGACATTATAAAGTTCGGTTAGTTGATACTATTAACATTTGATCGGTATTCATTTCTTTAATGGGAAGAAATGTTCACTTTCAACGTACTAATTTCATAGTTGCTATCCTAAATACATGATATTTGATTATATCGTATACATTATTTACAGATTTCTACGTTACATTTTCACAATAACAGAATTACGATATATAATGAACTAATGTTTTACTCAATACCTATTTGTTGTGAATATTACATAAGAATAGACTAACAAACAATCAGGTTTATGTTACTTTTTAGATGAAAACAACAGTTACGAATAATCTTAATCTTCTATATTTGCGAAATCACCAGTTTAAGAGATTCCAACTATATGTCGCTGATGTTGAAAAAGAAGCAATTGTGTTATTCCATGCCTTTTGAATTCCCATCACCCAAATATATTATAGTAAATTTTAACCTGGTCATTTACTAACCAGTTTATCAAATACAGTTTTCACTTAATTTCATCGATTTAAAAATACTAGGTATGGAAATGAAATTAAAATAGTTTGATAGAGAAAATAAAATAATTCCCATACATTAACGGGAAGTTCTGATAATTTGAAGCCAAACATAAGCAGATATATACAGTTTCATGCAGAGACCGGGCATTATACGTGCAATTTTAGTGAATAGTTGTACTAATTAACTATCTACATACTGGTGTCAGACAAGGATGCTTACTTTCCCCCTTCCTCTTTCTTCTGGTGAATGACTGAACTATGAAGTCCTCCATATCTCAAGGAAAGCACAGAATACAATGGACAGCTTGGATGGAACTGGGTGATTTGGACCTCGCAGATCACCTAGCTATTTTATCCATACACACTAACAAATGCAGATGAAGACAATTAGTGTAGCAGAAGCCTATGGATCAGTAGGTTTCAACATACACAAGGGAAAATTCAAGACCCCCAAATTCAACACGGAGAACAACAACACAATCACGCTTGATGGAGAAAATCCGGAAGAGGTGGAATCTTAAACCTACATGAATATCATAGATGAATGAGGAGGATCGAATGCAGACGTAAACGAGAGGATTGGCAAAGTAAGGTCAACATTCCTACAATTGAAGAACATACAGAACTCAAAACAACTGTCAGTCAGTCAGTCAGTAACAACGTAGAACTTGTACGTACGTACATCAGTTCGAGTTGCCACGCCACATTAGCACAGAGATGCAGTGGTCGATTCAAACCCCATAGTGGTAGAGGTAGTAAGAGTATAAGCAGTAATCGGAAAGATTAGGGTCTGAAGATGTTATTCAAGGAGTATAATACAGTGAAATAAATTTGGGAAGGGAAAAAAAGAGACAAGGAGGAATAAGGAGATCAAAATTTGGGAGAACACAAAGAGTGGATGCACCTGCGCCATTGCAAACGATTTTGAGCCATGTCATTCAGGGTCTCTAACCATCGGTTGCTATCATCTCGCGGTCCCCAACCAGGTAGTCTACACCTACCAACATGACTCAGTTCACTTGTCAGTGACTTCATGGACTTGTGTCATGTTTTGGTCTGGCCGCCCCTAGCTTTCTTCCAACCTACTCCTATACCACTGAACATCGCACGTCGAGGCAGTCGGTGGTTGGGCATACGTAACACGTGTCCCAGCCATCTCAACTGATGAAGTTTCACTACTTCATCAATTGATTTGCTATCCTTACCTAGTACTCGTTTCCTAACAACTGCGTTACTTACTCGATAGTCCCATGATATACGAGCAATATTTCGAGGACACCTATGATCAAATACAAGTAACGTACGAATATCCTCTATTCTTACCGGCCATGTTTCACTGCCATAAAGTAGGACGGAACGAACTGCTGCGCAGTAAACACGTCCTTTGGTTGATCGACGGATATCTCTCCTACGCCATAAATGACGCAAGTTGGCAAAAACTAGTCCAGCCTTCTGTTTCCGTGCTGAGATTTCGTCACACACCAGACCACAAGGGCTGATGAGACTTCCAAGATAAGTGAAGCGATCGACACGCCCAATTACTTCACTCCCTACCATTAGTTCGGGTGTCAATGCAACCCAATCCTGAAGCAACATTTTACATTTCGAGAGGGAGAATCGCATCCCGAACATGCTTGCATTGTTGCTTAGAGCGGTCATAGGACTCTGCATTTTGTCAGCGTCTTCGCCAAATAAAACTATGTCATCAGCATATTCTAAGTCAACATGTGAACCTCCTGGTAGAAGTTCAACCCCTGTAAAGTCAGATGAGGAGAGTGTTATCTCTAAAAGTACGTCGACCACAAAGTTGAACAAGAATGGAGAGAGTGGACAGCCCTGACGAACACCACTTGAGGTAATCAATTCTGATGACTAAAACAACTGTCAACCAATATCAAAGTGAGAATCTTCAATACGAACGTCAACACAGTTCTACTGTACTGAGCTGAAACTTGGAGAACTACTATAACCATAATCAAAAAGGTATGAGTATTTTTAAACAGTTGTCTGCTCAAGATACTCAATATCCGTTGGCCGGATACCATCAGCAACAGTATAATATGGGAGAGAATCAAGCAACTGAAAAGGAAATTAGGAAAAGACGTAGAAAGTAGATGTGACATACATTACGGAAATCACCAAACTGCATCACGAAGCAGGCGCTAACTTGGAATTCTGAAGGGAAACGAAAAAGAGAAAGGCCAAATACACTGCGTCGAACATTGCAAGCAGACATCAAAAAGATGAATAGCAAGTGGAAACAACTGGAAAGGATTGGATGGAGAATGCTGGTGAGCGGGATGTTTCTCCACAAAGCGTAACAGTTGTAAGTAAGTAACTACTATAAATTATTTATGTACTATTATTACATATATTTCTATTGGATAACTATTATATGTATATTCATATTCCTTTTATCACAAGCTTTTATTTGACCTATTGGCTGCTATTATACGACTTACTAATCCCAAGTTATACCCAGTCTATTAGTTACATTCACATTCACAGCTTACTTTGGCTAGATCGTTTATAATTGTTATTTTCTATTTTGTGGTGTGATGTGGTCTAATTTGCTTGTATATAAATTGCGTACGTATGAACTACGTGATTAATACAGTAGAAGCTGAGATTGTATTATGGACTCGAACGGGTAGGGCTACGCGAAGATTCAGAGTTGACTCTAGGCTGCTCGTGCTGGTTAATGCGCCATTGGTTTGGCACAAGGCTAAGATTGTATAAGTCGACGTTCTGATTGGCGGTTTTGTCGCGTGATAATTAACAGGGTCAAAATCTCTCTCTCTCTCTCTATATATATATATATAAATGCCCTGGTACGGCCGAGAGTGGGGAGAGTCCGCTCTCCCTCTCGAAATGCTCTCACACGGCCACGCGTATATAGCCTCTGCCAAGGAAGTCCTACTCACTGCCTTCTCGTAGCATCACTGTTGTTTACGAAATTGAGAGAATGAAAAGCGAATGTCCGGCGATTTAACCGGATTCAAAACCAATGGTAAACATGGGCTCCAGTATCCTGCGGGAACAAATGGCGTATGAACCAATTGTTGGTCACCGGCTTCCATGGGACTGCATCTCCTTACGATGCTCCACTGCCTTGTGGATCAGACCTTCAGGTCGAAGGCTCGGGGTGTGGCCCCTAAGAAAACCACCTGCTTCGGTTTGTGCACCCGGGCAGTATCACAGCCCTCACACATTTCGAATGAGATTTGTGTGGCGCATATGTATTTGGTGCCTCTTTGTACCATTATCTATGTGTTGAAATTATATATATATATATATATATATATATATATATATATATATATATATATATATATACATAATTAACTAGTTTCTTGAGGTTACCTACACTTTTGTAGTATTTGTATGACTGATTATAGTCCTACTGGACGCAGTAGAATATTGCTTTGAATAGAGAGGAGAAACTTTCTAAAGAATGACTTAGTATGTATCTATTTATTTGAAATATACGAAGATATTGTAAAATCTTTGCTAATCGATGATTTTACTGGGTATAAAGCACCGACTTCGGAACGCTTGTTACTGATAACTCATATTGATGTACAAAAAGTGGTGAGCATTGAAAATTCGTGGGCCGTTTAGACTGTTATGATTGAACATTTATATCTTTATGCAGACAAAGAAAAATGAAAGTTTCCTTATGATACTAAAACCGCTTTTTATTTTAACACCCTGAAATAACACGAGTATTTACAATGTACGTGTACTACCTAAATACATAACCCATTCACAACTACGAACAGTTTGTGAGTGAAGGGAGACAAGATATATGAAAGCTAACATTTTTTGACCAGAAAATAAATCACATTTACAGCAAATAATAGCAGCATAAAAATGGACTTGATTTGTTTAAGGATAATGCAGTATTGACCCAAAGTCTTTTAAAAATTGTTGAGTTGTGTTAAGCAATCAAAATGAAGTGGAAATAATCAAATGGATATTTCTTTCAGTGATTTTTATATCAAGTATTATTTTCTGGTGATGAGATGTTCTTATGAGGAATTATGCTGCGAAGTATATCTGTGTTACATTAATAATTGAGTGTAAATAGAAACCTAGTCAAAGAGGTTTGATAAATTATGTAACTAAATTGCTTGAAATATAGTCACCTAAATCTTAAGATCTATGGTAATGTACTTCCTGTCAATTTTCTTTATCTTTCTGGGCTGTCTTCGTTTTTACCTCGGGACGTATTTAAATAGTGTAGACCTTGAACTAAATTAGACATTTTATGTTCAAATAAGATCATAAATACTGTTTTTCAAGGTGAATTACTACTAGGGAACGTCAGTTGTAGTGAGAACAACTTTATTTACAGGAAGTTGTATCAAAGTTTCCGAAAATGGTTGCTTTTCAAAGGACAAAACAGTCAACTAGGAGCCCCCACTGTAAGAAAGTTGTTCAGATGATCTAAGTTTCTTGATCAGAAGATACTCTTATGTAGAAAGAGAAAACTACATGTTAATTAGCATAACTTAGTTCCCCATCATCAAATCCAAAAAAATTTAAAAATGGTTATATTTGTGTGGAAAAACATATGTTTTAAACGTCACAATATAATTACCCGATTCCAGTCAAAGTATACATGATGCATAGCATAACCAGAATCACGCCATATACGGAAAAATTCGCTGCCAGGATAAGGGAGAGGTATGACTACGAAATCATTATAGCGTCCTTGTTGATCCACCTTTTCTGATGAACTGATTCTATACGATCGAAAGAAATAAGACTAGCATATATATATAACTGACATACGATCTTCAAGAAATGACATAACATTGGGGGGAGGAAGATTTTCTTTAGGACATTTAGTGTAGTTCAACAGTCCTACTTATAGTTATTTAACGCGTATATTAATACATAAGTTCATTTGAGGCAGTTTGAAATAAGTTTTCCAGAGATGTTAAAAGCAGATTGCCAACAAACCAAGATAAAACACCCAAAACTATCCTCATGAAAACCAAGATTTTAACGACTTTAGCTCACCAACTGACTAACATCAGTTCTTGGAGAAAGCTATATTTAAAAACTACGAACTTTTGTAAGACACTTAAGTAAATAAAACAATTTAGAAAAAACAATATTGATATATTCACTAAAATATAATGCTATGATAATATAACCTGATACAAGAAAAATACAGTACAAACAAGATGCACAGAATTATAAATATTATAACAAGGTCAATGGAATCTGTAACTCATTTACAAACCTTAGTTTTATTTACTCGACTAATGATAATACCCGACTGCCAAAACTGAAATAGATGAAGCCACATTTGAATCTGTTGTCTATTCGTCTAAATGCAAGTGCTTTAACTACTAATTAGTGGAAAATAACTGAAGTCGGTAGAACTAAGATGCCTAAAACTAAAAGATAGCCATTTAAAAAACAAATATAAAACGAAATATTGTGCACCGATATGGGGAGTAGTCCGATAGAATAATGTGTTATTCGAAGATTGTAAAAATAACGCTTTTGTTGTTAATAATGAAATACAAAATAAAAATCACGAAATAACTTACGGAACCCAACATTTTATCTTTCTGTACTCCAACATAAAATCACAAATATAGGTGACATTTAAACGACGAATTAATTCACAATCATCATCACGTAATTTTTCTAAACTGTGACGTCCGTTTTCTGTCCTTAAGAAGTGCGAAAGCATTTTGTAAATAGAACATATGTTATTCAGATATTATAGAAAGAATCAACAATTAAAATCAGATTCATCAACAACTAGACCAGTCAAAGATACAAAAATTCAGTGAGCAGAATATTGACGAAGAAATGGAGTAACTCAACAATAATTTAAATATTAATGGAGTAGACTATAGGTCACAATTATTATGTACGAGCTATCTGGTTATCAAGAATTTATAAAATGGAGTAGAATTCTAAACTGTGACCCATAAGTTGAAAATCAAATGATCAAACGAACTAGCTATATGTTTAACTTATTTCAAATTTGTTTGATATGTATTTTCTGATCTGTCTGGTTCAAATATATCGTAATGTAAGCACTAACTGACTGATTTTTATCATGTGAGATTCTTAGTTAATTATTGAACATGCTAGAAAATTGGAAAGGAAATTCACGTTTTGTGCTCAAAAGAAACAGCTACACGTCGTGTGGAGCTCAGTGATGCTATCTGGCTAGCTGAACCAGAGTAGATAGAATGAGGTTAGACCCTAATATTAAGTAGATAAAAGTCAGTTTCTTCAGCATACTAATTCATTGTTTTAAAGAAAAATGAGAGGCACTGAGCCAAGAACCTTCAACACTTAAAATTGAAAATAGTTGAAGTTTGATTAAGTAAAACCCTAATGGATGTATATATTCCCAGTAAAAAAGATACTCAAAAACTGTTTAAGCAAATAAAACTCACTCAAAACTTGTATCTGGAAACTCTCCTCCTGAAGAGTTACTGACATGTCCATCAAAAGTAAAGCCTGTCTAGTCATCACATGAATAAGTAAGTTTACAAACCTGCAGCTGTGGCAACTTGGCGACCATAAAACTCTAATGGGCCGCTTAAAGTACTACATCGGCATATATTCTGAAATGAAAGAACACACAAAAATTTCGTGACACAAATCAAACAAACAAACTGTGATCTACCTTAGTTACAGTAATCTATTTTTACTATTACCTGTGAAAATCCGTAAACGTCGCGAAACATAACATTTCTGAGTTAGAAGATAACTAGCCTTCACTAAAATATAAGCAATCACTCAAGTGACTTCGTTTAAGGGAATACAATGCCAATATGGTACGGCGTAAAATTCTACATTAACGATGAACATTAGCGAACGTTTCCCGATATCACCAAACCAAAAAAGGGTGGCATCAAACAACACATGTAAATCAGTTAACTGCTGACTATCGATCTGGTAATAGAACTATAAAACTCAAACAATATGTCCATTCCACCCAACGATTGGCTAGGATACCATAAACTGAGTTATCTCATCCCAACTTACTCTTACACGTTTCGTCAAATATCGATTCGGTACAAAGAACTAAGGGTGAAACTAATCTTTGAAAAAACAAGGAAATAGAATACAACATCCTTCACTAGTTTATTCATTTCATACAATACGAATCCCAACGTATCAAAAATCAAATTTAATTGAAACTCTAAGGTTCATTCAACAGATAGATCGACCTCTCCTTGTCTATGTTTGGTTCTATAGTTCTATCTCCTTCAACACCTACTAACTATCGGATATAAAATTAGTTAGCTTGGAACTTGCTTTAGAAAGTACATCAGTTTGCTATTACAAATCGCTGAACGGCAGCAAACTCACTAATTGACACACATGACTCAGCAACATAGAAGCACCTGTCAAGTAGAACTTTGTCTAAGATGTATCTAAGATGAACACGGGTACCGCCTGGTGCAAAACAAAGTTAGCGCAGAAAGGATGACAAGATAGCACCAAATGGAAGGAGTTACCCTATATTTGGACACCCTGCATTGAATGGTCTCAAGAAGAAATCTGCAACTAATCTCAGTCTTCACCAGATACGCAAACTTGCAAAACCATCTCTTTTATATCTGGACCAACTGCGATCTGGGACTGACGGAGTACATTTTGAACTGAGGAAACTGTGTGGTGGGGTAAATACCACCTATCGAGCTGTACTAATCAATAAGTCGTACCTTTGATTCTCAAGCAAGTAGTTAACTTTATTGACTAAATTTACATCAGAGCCATCGGAATACAACGTCAAAACGTCACAATATACAAATATGCAGCAATGATTCTGAATTTCGTTGCACATGGGTTCGCTAAATAACAATGATAATTAAACTTGATAGCATACTTTTTGACGAGGACGATAACATCTAGCATTTGAAGTTCAAACACTTTTCACTTAACCCTGATAAACATCCAAATGATCCTACAAATTTTAATCAGTTTTGGTGTCCTGATGTGATCTAAATTGCACGTCTACTTGAACCTTGATACGTTTGGAAACGAAATTACCAATTTATACAACGGTCGGAAACTGTGGATTAGATCATATTGCCATACCTGGGTTTCCCAGGGGCAGGGGTGGATGTGTGCGGGTATGATAAGTGAAGATATTGCTATTGATCTTCATATTGGTATCTGATGTTTAGCTTGATAAATATGCAATGCAAACCAACCTAAGTCTGTTATAGTCTGGACAGATCCTTCATCGGGCTACTCGACCACGTTCTAAAATATGTCGATTTGACTATCTTAGCTTTATTAGAAGTAGAAGTGTCACAGTCAAGCCAAAGATTAGATTAAATGAATGTGCGTCGGCAGACGGTGTACCAGTGCTTAGTCAAGTGCCATTATATGTTGTGGATCTTCACAGCACAACAGCAGTTATACTGAGGCGAGAACATCCATGATTGCTGAAAGAGCATTTGAAGTTATAAAAAGTAATGGTCATTAGACAAGAGATGGCACGAGGAGTTATCGGTCTTCGCAACGTCTGGGACTTAGAAGTTGCATAGAAAAAGTGTGAAACTACGCTCATGATGGTCAGTTAACGTTACTTTTAATGATATTCCATATGTACGGACTGTAAACAACATACGTATAGTATACTAGTGAGTTAATTGATGATAGACAATAATTGTCGAATAAAGTATTCTATATAAACTACAAAACTGAACAAACCTTGTGTCTAAAAGAAAAGGACGGGACAACAAATCTTGTTCGGCAGCGAGCAAACTTCGACTGAAGCATAAGCTGACCTAAGTCGGCCAACGACCTATTTAAAATAATTGTACAGATTCTGTTCTTACGAAGATAAATGTCGAGTACGGGGAATAGCAATATACGGTGGGTAATGCCCACACATAAAGCCATTCAAATTCTCCAAAATCTTAGCGAAGAATAAAATTTTAGACAGCTTACTTCAGTAGGACAGTCCTCAAATGTTAGTGCGTTGCAAATATCGTTTATTTTATATATTTCCTAAGTGTTTCATTGCGTTAATTATTAATGTACCAGTTACCTTTGGGTAACACTTTAATACTTGTTCGTTAAAATCAGCGTCCAGCATGAAACTGAGTAGTTCAATGACATCTTCCTTTGTAACACCCAACATTTGTGCAAAATTCCCGGGGTAAATATATATAATTTAAAATTTGTGTTGACTCCTTGACCTACAGAAATTATGGAGTTTAACAAAAGCTCAGTTTTTATCGTTATGCAACTGGAAAGTGGCACAAAAGTTTTCTGTCTTCGAACGTTTAATACGACTTCACGTCAAGTACAGTAACTCAACTATTTTTTGGTGCGTTTCAACCGTCGTCAAGTTTCTTATAAGCTCCAAAGGATTCTGGACGGAATGGAAGAAGCTTCTGCCTAACGAGATTCGGTATCTAGGAGCAATGGATCACAAATGTCAACAAGTAAGAATCTAGGTATATTTACGATGAAGGAGAATGAAAGGATTGGTAAATTATAGTGTGATAATGTCAATAGTCCTTAAGAATATGTCAAGTTTTATCTTACAGAACTCTCAGAAAGTCGCTTAGACTGGCTCAGTTGGCACGAACTCTAACGTTTGACTACTGTCAAGGAGCAGAATATGTGTCATTAAAAGGTCACCTCTGATATACCTGTACTCCATTGTGTAAAGGTTCAGTGATTGAGGGCGCTCTTCATAAGACCTGAATTTGGGTCCCACGCCATTAAATACTTTCCATTGTGTCCTTATTATTTTGAAGGGCGGGAAGTAACAGTGAATTTATGCGCTCTAAGTGAGGCAGAATGAAGCAGTTGAAGATTAGGTGGAAACGTCCTCGTCGAATTGGCCGAAAATGCGCTACAACGTTACGAATGTAAAGTTTGCTTCAAACGCAATTTATCACAGTTAACATAAGACGTCAGATCACAGGGTATCAACATTCCTCGATATTTCCAGCTAGGGATACCTTTAGAGGGGAGTTAACTACGTTGTATTCGTAGTCTGCAACGTGTCTCAGATAAACTACTTTACACTTTGTGAGATAATCAATAAAAGGTGATTTGACACCTGATGGTTTGAGCTTATTGATATAACATATACAAAGCTTTCGAGAAGTAAAGGTATATGACGTCAACCTTCTCCTTATGATCAAGGACAGTTTCCATCTGTCTTCCGCTGTTAGCAGGCTGGTTATGTAAAAGTGACCTATTCTGAAACTGTGCTGTAGGGTTAGAAAGTTAATAGATAGTAAGTACTCGTGTACACAGTTATTGCAATGAAATCGCCAATCAAACAAAAAGTAAAAAAGGCAAACATGGAGTAAGTAATGGGGATATTCCACTATATAATAAAAGCCAAGTAGAGAATGGAAATACCAAAAGTCTCGTTCATCTCTTTATATGGGAAAATATTGCTAGATTTCCTCTTCCCGTCTCCGTGGGTTTTGAAATATCTCTACTCTTGCCTTTGATTTCATAACAAAACAAATGTTTAGACACGGCTGACTGAAGTGGTGGTTTTCTCAACAAGTACATTGGATGGTTCGTCATCTCAAAATGTTTTGGTATAAGTTAGGGACAAGATTTGATCGTTATCAAGTGATACCTGAAATTTCCGAAAAAATCTGGACAGTCTTCGATGGTCTGTAAATCATTGAAAATAGGTTTGGTACATAAGATATCGATTACATGACCTGAACTCTCATTTAGTAATATTTATTACAAAGTCGTACTACTTGAGACTTTAGAAAAAATTTCCCAGATGAACGAAACGCTCAGTTTTATCTTCGCTGGCACTGAGTAAGTTGGCTATATATGCATAGATTAACGTTAGACTGGGTAGTACTTAATCAATGAAATGTTGAAAGTCTGTTGAAAGAGCATGTGATACTTAGGTCTTTTAACTTGTTACATTTATCCTTGATGACAGCAAGAATCATAGTGCCAAGCATAACTACAGATGATTTTTTGGCTTTAATTGAATTTACCACATTGTATTTTAGAGTTTTGGACCTATATGTTGGTTGTAAAGGAATAGGTGATTCTGTAAATTGATTGGTGTCAAGTTGTGCTTTAGCCATTAAATGCATAGATATTTCTGTGAATATAACTCCATTGATGTCGACATCGCGATTGCTGTAAATGAGCTTGTGGTTTCTGGCATCTACTATTATTTTGTAAAGTTTCAAAAAATCAACGACAGTTGTTGGTATCGAGACGTCAGCTATGGTAAAGTTCTACGAGACTACAGGCTTATTCGTAGGATTCATTAGAATCTGTTTCTTGTCATAGGTGTTTATGCGAGACGGATTGGAGGTGTTGAATGAATTTTTAGGGTCACGGTTCGGTTTATCTTGTGTGTTAGTGGTTTCAAGTTATGCTTCTGTTTCAATCAGAAATTATTTCCTGGTCTTCTGATCTGTAACTCACAGGAGACAACTGTTTTGTGGGTTCTGGTCAATGACGTCAACCGACACTGGTCTGCAGCTCTTCCTCTTTCTTGATTTATGAATCAAAATGACATGGTTTTATGAACCCCACGATTTGGGTGCTGACTTTATGATAATAAAGAATATGTTGAGACATCTGGTACCTAGTCTATGCACCAATCTACTTCTACATCTAACTTAAGAGCGTTGACCCATAGCTGTTTTTAATCACACCTGAACCACTTGTTCACCCCAAGTGCGAATTGTTTGATTTGGGTCTGTAAGCTTGTATTTTAGCGTGACTAGTGGCGGCGATATATTTTTTATACATTCTTATATTTGGTTAACAATTTCTGCAAGCTGCTCAGTATCTAAATTACCATTTCTGATTACTAGTATCTTTTGCACGTTTTGTGATAAGCACTGAAGACTGGGCTGATAAAATAATCGTTTATCAATTCGTCTGCTGTCCAGTATGCTAGTCATATACCATTTCGATTGCGACAATATACTTTCACTTGGTCTCACATTTCCCAGTCGTTGGTTGGATGAAGACCTGGCTGTGATAGCCTTGTCTCGTAGAATGTCGTGTGGTAAAATCGAGCTAAGCTTTGTCTCTGTAGGAGACATAATGGCTGGTCACTGGCTTTAATTGCTGGTACAAGTAAGGAAATTCTACCCGAAGAACTAGTAAAGATGGAGAGAAAAGTCTTTTGAGGTATAGAGGAGTGAATGCACTAGATACAATGATAAGCACGGGCAAATGGGTTAAAAACAAATAAAAAAATTTATTTGTACATACAAATACTCACTAAATTACGTTTATAAATATAAGTTTGTGGACGGGAATGTATGATAATCTTAAGAAATTTGTATTCACAGAAGTAAAATAAAATAGTTCCACGGGAATGGTAACTTAAATACCATGTATAAATACAGTCAGTTAAGAGATAAGCATAAACTACGATTGTTGGATTATAATCTACAGTTACAAACGTTTGATTCATTGGTGATTTGAATGTTAACAGCGTACAAGCTCACCATCTGCTATAGCATAAGACATATTTGGAGATGTATGTATTAACCTACTATTCACTGGTCTAACAGTAATATGATAAACCATGTATTATGCTATAAAAAGATACCATACCGTGAAATATGAAGAATTCTATCATGATAGCCAACAAGAGGGAAACTATATTCGAAATAGCTCACCTAAAGCTGTCAAAGATTGAAGGAAGAACATGAGAGATTCTCAAACAATCTTGTTATGCACAAACAAACCCGACAATACATACAACCAATAAAATTTATAGGAAAAATTCAATAATGAGCAACTGAGCTTCTACAGGATCAGAAATGTTTACAAACAATTTATTAGAAACGTTTGATAGATTTTGATAATTTAGTTAATTAATGTAACATTCCCCTATTTTATTACACACTATCATGTGTAAAATTCACTGTAAATATGGGACAATTGACATTGGAGAAAAGGAAAATTTCTGTGAAATAGCTTCATTTAGTTTCATCTCACATCTGTTTAAGCATTCTCTGGTAGCTACGATTGGGCAAGAGGTTGAGATTTGTCAGAGACTATGGACAATGGTTAATGTTATTGTATTTGGATTAATCAATAAAATGGTTATCCATAAAGACTGTATCATTTCTAAAATTATTAGTTTTGATATTACATATAATTGTAAGATTGTTCTTGAGTTCAAATAGTAATTTATGTCAAAAACATTTAGAATTTGACTGACATAAATATTCTGAAATTAGCATAATTACAATGATTTGATGTGTTGGTGAAATTATTCTTATTAGAAACGTGTATAAGCATCACTGTGTTTTAAGGGTATGAATTATATGATTTCACATCGGCTAAGCAAAGTTATCAAAAGAAATCTAAACAAGTTTAATAGACAATTTCTATTAATTTGTAGTTTTGTCATTGATTACCAAGATCCTATTTTATGTAACCTGAAGTTATTTCTTGAATGTTGATGTCAATTAAATAACTGAAATTTCTTTTTTTTAAAAAAAAAGAACTAAAATATTTACTGAATTAATGCATTGTTTTAAATGACTATTGTACTGATTAATGTTTATGATGGAATGATTAATATTGAACTACTTTAGATTTCTATAAAGTAGTATGTATTGTCAGAATAATTGAAGTTATTCAGATCTTAGATCATAACAATGTTTCAACATGGAATGTATCCAGTCATCTTAATTTATTTAAAAATTGAAAAATTTAACATTTGGAAAAGTTCAAATTAATTTATTTTATCACAATTAATATCAGCAAAAAAAGTATTCACATAGGAAAAACATAAAAATAAACAGTGAAATATAATTCAATCAGCGTCATTTGACCTCTACTAAGAAAATGTAGTTATATTAGAAATATACAGAAAAATATAAGAAGGGGTTTTTGTGGATGCTCACTGTTGAGGAGTCCCACAATTGGATGAAACGGTCGTCCAGTGCTTCCAAGTTTGCCATAGTGGTCTAACTTCAATTGATCGATGATCTCACTTATCGAGAAAATATTAAACCATTGATTAGTGTTTGCCATTTTAACTATGTATACACATTTTATCACTGGGAAATTAAATTATTTTCAATAAAAAGTATGATTATTATGAAAAGAGCAAGAGCAAACTTTCTAGCAGAATAGCATGAATTCATTTTTATTTCGTTGGTTCTCGTATGATTATTAAGTGAATTGAATTTCATTGTCATTTTAAGTGAATAATAACAAGTTTTGATGCACAAAATAAGGATTATTTCTAATTCTTACAATATAGAATGGGATTAGTCTAGGTGTATAATAACAGAAGAATGTTCAACGTATTTTTCGACTCACTTTGTATTTTGTCACTTGCCATTGATAATGCTTTTTACGTATTGCTTTATAATTCATTAAAATGAATTAGAAACTGTTATAACCATTGGATTTCCACGTTTACATGTATGAGATGTTAATTTATCTTAGACGAATATCTACATTAGATTCTCTCCCAGTGCCTATTCTACAGGACTTCAACACAACTCAGATCAAGAACATGTGATTAACCTGACTAGAACGTAAATATATTTTCACACCAAAACTCGACACAATCCAACAACAACGAACAATCAATAATCAATAATTATCAGGATAGGGGAATATATAACTCATCTGACACCTGTCAGACAATTTATATGTCTGACTAAGCAGACAACCAGTCATTATCGTTCTCGCTCACACATCAGAAACATTATATATAACATTGATTCAATCGGACTTAATATGCCAAATAACGGAACATATGAAAGCTGTATAAACATCATATATGTCGATATATTATAGAATCCATAATTTTTCAGAAATAACATTTTTCATAGCAAAAATATAACATATCCTCTAGTAGAAAAAGCGAAAATCTGCTTTAGAGTCTAAAAATTTGCATCTCTTTTGATTACTGTGATGAACTGTTATATATCAATGATAAATCAGTTTATCGTGTGAATTCAAAGTAAATAGGTTCTCGCCAAAATAAATAACCACCATAGTAAAGTTTAAATACGGAGCCAGTTTTACATTGAATATATTAAGAGTATTGAATAATTCTTGTGATAATTATGAAACATACTCTAATCTTCCAATAAAAGAATGTACAACTTAGATCATCAAATACTGCCATTTGTATCTTATATTAGTCACACCAAATTCTTAAGTCATGAAGTAATCGAATTTAAATACAGGGATTTTATAATGATTTAGTATAGTTTTAAATCATTAGTGAAATTCAAAGATAACTATAATATTATTTGGATTCTATGATAGTAGTAATACCATCACTTTTCATTTGATTTATTTTCACCTAAATACAGACATTACTGATAGAAAATCAACATTCAGTAGAGACTATTAGCAGGTATTACTCAGAGTAGTAAATGTATTCAAATTGATCTTTAGAGTATACAGATTTTTCTCTGAAAGGTCACATGAAATAATTGGAAGTTCTTTAAGTCTCGAAAATCTATATGTAAGTTCTACATAGAATATTAAATAAGCAAATATGGATAGTGGCTTGCATCTTTGCTTATAATACTTGTGAATTAAGGCAATATCTAGATAATACGCACATATGCCAATATGCACAAATGTTAATAAGAGACTGGTCAATTACAGTGCTAAACATCAATGGGAAGATTCAAGTAAAACAATATCAAGTGAATCTAATCCATTTTGTTATATCCCGACGACAATTATGAATGGTAACTTTTGAGAACTATTTATGGACTAATATGACACAGATATTTTTAATGTATAATTATTAAGTAGCCAAACTATGCATAGTCATGTTCCTCATACTAAAAGCTTTATTTTGACCCATAGAATATTATTATACAATTTACTGTTCTTGAGTTATGCCCAGTCTGTTAATTGCAGTCGCCCATATTCACAGTCATTTTTGGTTGGATCTTGTACAAATGTTATTTCCTATTTTATGGTACGATGTGGTCTGTTTGGTTTGTATAAAAACCCAGTATGTTTGAAATACATGATTCATATTGCAGTGATGAGATAAAACATAAGATGGTTAAGAATGTAAGAAATATGACATAAAACATTCTGACGGAATCTAATCATTTAGAGCAGGACAAATATTACAAAGAGTAACGATGATAATAAATGACTATGTAATTAAACGATATAACTAAGATTGAATTAACTTGGTAGGCATATATTAATGTATGAGTAATAGTTTTGTCAAAATAAAACGTAACTCTTCCATTTACGGTTGCTTGGCCACTTATTGGTGACCAATATCACACACGTCAAGTCATTATGAGTGCTGGTCGAATTCTGTCGATCAAGTTGCATATGGTCACTGATCTATTTAACTCGATAGCGTATGCACTATGTTAAAATGTAAGGTAGTGGTTAGAGAGAGATGACAAGAAACCCTAGACCTAGGTTGCATTCCATTTATCACTTATCAATAAGGTGTACCTATGATTGTAAGGGGACATATGCATCCTGAAAAATTCGGTTCTATGTCACCCACATTTACAGTCAAAAGCAAAACGAGTAAACATCAATTTCCTCACTATTACAGTTACATCTTGATAACAAGTGTTAAACAGCACAAATTTTAAGTTCAAGGTTTCGTGTTGACTATTTCTAAATATCAAGTTAAATCACTTCCACAATATTCGGATTATTAAGAAACAAATGTACCCAGATACTTAGTAGTTATTTTTTTCAGTAGTGGGTTTAAAACTGGATAAGATTTTCAATAGTCCAAGATTTTTTACACGTATTTACCAAAATGTTTCTATACTAATTCTTAGATTAAATAAGTATGACCTAGATAGTGATAGAAAAAAGTAGTATGTTTATAAAATTACTGAAATAACACATTTTTTTATTCTCTTGCCAGTAATCGTGTAAATATTTGGAAGGAGTATAAAAACACTAATTACTAAGTATTAAAGAATATGACAGTGTATATACAACTTTATGTTGTGCATGTGTTATAACTATTTCTATGTCATGACTTAATGACCTATATATATATATATACAAAAATACCTATTTTTTATTCTATGAACGGATAAATAAAGAGCTTTCAAGATATAACATAAAATATTTCTATTTATTTTATATCAAAATGTGTTATATCTTGTGACCTTGTACCTTATTAATATATATAACGTAATGATACTGTCAATGAGGGAACATTAATTTATCGACCGGAGCAATGACGCATAAAATCTGTACGAGTAGTCTATAGTCTTTGTCGGTTCTTCTCTTTATCTAACCCTGTATGTTAAAAGTCCAGAATGTTTTATGTGATATTTTCGCTTACTTAACTATCTTGTATTCTATCTCATTTCAAGTTGTGTCAAATCTTTGTTTCTAATCAGTTTTATATTCGTACCGTCAAGCAGATGTGAAGTATTCAAATAGAATGGTGAATACCTTCAAGTCTATCAGTTTTTATATTCTTGTGTATGTTAAACACAAAAAACAAGTGTAATGGGTCTAAACAGCAACGTACCTTAGCCAGGCTTTTCGTTTGTTCAGACAAGAACAGATTTACTCATGGGTATAATATGAGGTCTCTACAATGTAAAACAAAATAGCATAGTATTTTTGTTATAGAATCGTAGATCAACAGTTTACATGTCAAATAAAGTGAATTAAACAAGCATAAGTGTTTACATTGATTTAACATTTTGTGATATCCATAGGTGTAAACATATTAAGATAACTAAACTGGTATTTTCACAGACTAATAATTCACTTTAGAACTTCTGAATATCTTCAAGAACGAAATATACAATTACAAGATGGTATACTCATAGTAGAATATTTTATTCAAATGAAAATATTTTCACCTAAATTATCCTTTAAAATGGTACAATTTACTAAACAGATAACTAACGTATAAAATCCTGTAATCATCTAAAAGTTGGAAACGACTTAATTCTCAGACAGTTTAATGTTTGTTTGATTTGATCAATAAATAAAAATGTCTAGTTAAATAACTGAACATTATTTTCACAGTGAAGAGATGAATGTTAAGAATAGTTATCAGAAGGGGTTTTATGTGGATATTTCAGCAATTTCAATAATTGAGATCATGAGTCAATTGAAGCTAGACCACCATTGCTGAGGAGTCCCACAATAGGATAAATCATCTGTCCAGTGCTTTCAAATTTTCCATGGTGCTCTAGTCTCAATTGAATGATGATCTCAATCACTGAAAAAAGTTATATAAGAAAGTATTGATTGAGATATGAAGTTTTGGTAAGTGAACATTTCTCAATTGCTCTAATCCATTAAGCGTGATTAAATTAAGTAAATAACTAGGCTACAATGAAATCCTATTTAATGAATACGATAATAGATATTTCATTCAAATTCAAAGTATCACTTTAGTTCATTGTAATGAACCTATATGTAAAGGGTGTGACAATGTAAATATTATATGAAAAACAATTTAGAATGCTTTATTTAAGTCAACTTACTGTTCAGTGTTTATCAAATTGACTTCTGATTTTTATTATTCACATTTTAAATTATCGTAAAGCACAATGAGTAGAAGTTTGATAAGTAGGCTTTCCTGATTATGTGAATAATGGAATTGGTTGTTCATGAGAAGGTAAGTTGACAAATTCTCCTGGTGAATGAGAAGTCAGCCAACTTTCTTTATGAATATAAGCCAAGTTATAACACGGGGCCTCAGTAAGCTGTTCTTTCATAGCCTTTAAACTCTCTATATCCAAATCTCATTGATGGTACAGTAGTGAACGAAAACTTAGGCACGGTAAACCAACTAATTGTCGATTTTAAAAATGCATAATACCATTGTAAGATATGAAAACCATACAATAAATACATTATTTGCACATCTTATTTTAATTACCCTTTACATACTCCATCATTCTTCTAATTCTGACGTTGTTTTGATTGCTCTCCGTTTTCCTTCCACTTCTTTTCATTCCAATTTGTTGCTGTTAAGCATTCCAGTTTCTATTCCTGCTATGTACTACTTATATCTGTCTGTATACTAAGTGCACACACTAATACCACCTGCTAAAATCTAGAAAATGTTTAACGGGGATATTTTGTTACTTAAAGTTCTTTCTTTATCTGATTCATGTGTTTATATTTACTTTCCAGATAATGGTGTATTTCTAATTATATTCTTCAAAATGAACTAATGTAGTTCAAGGTGACAAACATTTCACATAATTTTGTTGGCACCTAAAATGTATGGAACGATAGACGTAAGTAAACTGTTTAACTAATATTACCTTTACTATTGATATTTTGTTTCAACTATCTTTTGGACGTTGTCACAGAATGAGAAGTCTCAGAATAACATACAATCATTTATTTATATTTCACAAGCCAGTGCCTATCTGTACCCAACAGCTAAGCAGTTAACACGATAGCGTTTGAGGCGAACGGCACTGAGTTCAAGTCTCAGTGTGAAAACCAACTCTGGGGTACAGTTACATCTAGCTGATGAGTTCAAAATAAAACAAATTGCACATCTTGAACTCCACTGTTAGCCACCATTCATGTCTGTTTATATTGACATACTATCACGTTTTATTCTTATGAAGTGAAATCTAAATAAGGGAGTTTTATTTCACTTAATTTTACTAACATGTTAACTCTTACTCAAAAACTAAAGAATTTTTAAAATATGCAAGGATGAATAGTGGCTAGCAGTGGAATCCAGGACGCGTAATTCGTCCTATTCGGGACTCGTCAGATGGATGTGCCTGTATCTCGGAGTTGACGTTCACTATGGGACTCGAACTCAGTAACGTTCGCTTCAAACGCCATCGCTTGTGAATTAAGGCTATATCAATGCATTAAACACAGTATTCACATATGCCAATAAGAGACTGATCAATTGCAGTCCTAAACATCAATGAGAAGATTCAAACAAATAATACCAAGTGAATTTTCAAAATAGCCTAATTTCCTCCTCATCATGTTTTTCTCTTATATTCTCTAAAAGTTCATTTTGATATTTATGTCTTAGAAAAAATTTATAAGATTCTATTAGTTCAGGAACGTCATTGGATTATGCTTTTAATTAATGATCTTTTAAAAAAATATACGTTACTTGCATCTTTATCATGTTGAATCATCTTGTTACTAATTTGCAACTATTAACAATGTTAAAGTTATAAGGGAAAAACACTTTCAATCTATAAAATCTTTTATTAATAGTGCAATAATTCTACCGCTAAGTGCCTGATCAAAGAATACGTCATTTTTGAATATGTGATACATAAAAGTATCACAGCTCATAGATAAATAGTGTGTTCTAGGAGTATGATTCCACCTAGTCTTTTGTAAAGTTTGGGAATACTAGAAAATTATAGTCCGTTTACTTCTAATCTGTTAACTTCTTATTGAGGTATTCTATGAAACAAATTTTCAAGTTATATGAAATGATTATAATAGTTATCATAATACATAGGTACACACCGAATGATGTCAAAAATCTGTACTTTATCTAGTCATAACTTACGATATTAAAATACTCCATGTTATTTAGAAACATCATAAGAAACGAATAATCATGCATCCTACAAAAGATACCTAAATTCTATCAAAATATTGGTTTTTGAATGATAAAACTCAATGACCTGACTAGGTTAAGTAACGTTGTGATCAATAAAAATGTGATCTAACATGATGCTTTCATAAAAATTCAATAGTATTTAATTTTCTTCTTACTTCTTATAGAACTAAGGTGGTGTCTTCGAAAAACAGGTAGGTTGTGGAAGATTTGCCCGTCTTGTGAAAATAATGAATACGAATTTAATAAGCGGTTATATTAATGAATAATTATTTTATTACAACGATGTAGATGTGCTAAATTTATTGTTTTGTATTTGTATGCCAAACACTTTAAGTATTAGTACAAGTATGGACATATCAAGGATTTGTAAAAGGAAACACTTTTGATTATCTTAATGATAATAAATTAAGAGGATGTGAAATATTGATAATTCTTGTTACTTAGAATGGTATTATAGCACAAAATGACCAGTCGATATTAACATAAAGAAGATCAAGATAATTTTACAAATGACTTTGGTATTAACACACAGATAATGAATTAAGAAGTGACGTTTTCAGTAAATCTAGATAGCAACTAGTAATTTCCATATGCTTAGGAATTAATAATAGTCAGAAGTCATTTATCAGCCAAGTTTGTGCGCGACTTTCGAAAAATTTATGTTTCAACATAGGTTCAAGTTAAACAGATTAGTTTTCAATAAACAAATCAATTATTTGATTGCTATACATACTCCATTGTTGATAAATGTAAAGAGGTATAAAACAGAGGCTATTAACCTTCATAACTGTCATCAGAATCAAATAAATATGAGATGCATTAGAAGGTTTGGAATGCTAGTATAACATATTTTGTTAGCTTTGAGAATAATCAAAATGAGATAAAATTTCCGAATCTGTTTAAACCTTTTAATTGTAATTTCCTTACAAAAACAGATTTTCAATTAATTAATGAGCGGATTCCTCAGAACAGAAAATCATTTTGAGTATTGAAATTCTGATTACCCGTATATGATATTCATGAAGTAGTTTCCTAGAGTTTGTTAGCAAAATTTACTAAATGCGCTATCATTTCTGTTCTTATAATAAATAAAAAAAATAATTATTCCCAGAGTATAATCTATTTTTGTTGAGTTTTGTTCTCTGAGCTGGATGGTTCGGTCGTAGAGCTTTCATTGTAGTTCTGAACGATATCAACGGCATAAACTTCAGATAGAACTTCTAACTGAGTTATAAATCTTCTCCATCATTTCAATATAATCTATTTATTTATTCAAACCAGTCAAAGCCGACTTCATTTTTAATGATGAGTATTATACCATTGTTAAACGGCGTCCAACCAAGCACTGTTATCATGTATACTGACGAGTCTAAGGTAGGTTAAAACCCATAACATAGATGGCTACTCTAGTCAAAATACAAAATCGACTAAAAATTATACCTACGGATAATATGAAGATGTTCATCCATGGAGTACATATTTTAAACAATGATTTATATTTAATCTTCGATTCAAATTACGACGTAATACATAGACTAATAGACATATTTTATTACTAAACACTCAGAGCCAGTTAATTTTTATTCATCATGAAATTAGACTTGTTAACAAGTTCATTAAATTTAATCAATCAAAAAACAACTCCATTTATAAAATATTTTATATTATTAGTGTACATATAAACATATATTAAAACTATCTAATATCTTATCATGTATGTGATCAATATGGCCGGTAAATATAAGTGTGATTTATCTACCCCCATATGATGATATTCTTAGTGTCTCACTATGTTTCTCTATCACTCTTTTTTATATACTATGTATCTGTCTTCCGTCCAGTCTTTTTCAGCTAACCAACGTGATTAAATTACATCACACATACACTATTGTATTAAATATCACTAGAGAAAAAAAACGACCAAAAATCGATGCGGTTCTCATATAAAAAAGTAAATTAAAATAACTAACTGAACATTCTTATTTCTCATTTACCTTGTTTTGTTTTATTCACATATTGTGTTATACTAGTTCTGTGTACACAATAATAAATTATCATTTGGCTGATTTTTATCCATCTAAAAAGAAATAGAATTATACATACATATATAAATATATATATATATATATAATCAAATTAACTATTCAATTATATAATTATGCCACTTGGACGTTCAAATAAAAATCAAGCATTACGTACTGCTAAATCGGATAGTTCACTTCATCAACAAGAATATGATCGAAAAACAAATCAAAAAGTAATTTATCGATGTATTGTATGTGCACTTGATAGAACTTTAGTGAATAGTATAGAAGTAAAGGAAAGAAATAATCTAAGTGATTTATTTATTTCACATATGAAGAAACGTACAAGCCATCAAGTTCGTTTTATATGTTTACAAGATCGAATTATTTTTCGAAAGAAAAATTTTGTTGCTAAATCATTATTTCGTGATCATGTATTATACAAAGATATAGAACATTTTTTTATGTGTAAAGAATACCCAGATATGTTTATGTTATCAGTGAAATCGGAATTTCCATATTCAAGTTACTGTGAAACATATAAATGTAAAGATCCTAATGATACTAAACGTTTATGTGAAATAATTTATGATGCATCTAAACAATCTGATAACATGGTACATGATATGCCGTCAGTGGATTCTCCATTAAAGGCACAATCTATGTCATACATTGATACTCAAATCAGTTCAGAAGTTACAAATAAAAATCTATTGAATCGTTCATTATCAAATAGTTTAAACGATGGTTGGGCTACACCAAAATTACATAATGAATCACCAATACAACTATCAACCGATTCACCAGTTCGATCACCATTACTTTCTTATCGATCACCTGTTCAAACGCCAATGAGTCGTGAATCTCAAATTAAACCATTAGTAGTTACACCAATTAATACAGTGAATACTTCAGCTTACGTATCTGCTCCAACTGAAATGACTACAAATACAACATATTTCGACTATGATCCTATTCATGGACCACAAATTAATGAAGTTGGACCAATTTATATGTTTATGGTTAGACATCCATCACAACCTGACATGACACATTTAATACATGAATCATAATCAGTAACTAAATACAACACACACGAAAAAAAAACACGAAGAGGAGAGTTTTTTTTTCGATACAAAAAAAGAAACAAGATTAATTTTGTTTACCAAAAAAGAAAAAAACTATTTTTTTTTAAAAAAAAGCATAACTTTTCTTTTATTATTTATCATACAAAAGTTATATTCAAAGAAAGATGAAAGTATCTATGAAAGGTAATGCGACATTGTTTACAACAAACATTGAATTAATGATAATAGTTCTACTCATAGCAAATTCACATGATAAAAGTGTTATTGTTATTATTATTGTTGTAATATTTCTTGTTGTTTTTTTCGTTTTCTTTTTTTCTTTTTGTTTGTTTATTAAACTATTTTTAGTATTAGTTTATACTTTATGGATAGAAGTTGTTGTTTTCTTTTTCTTCTTTAAAAAAACATCCATTAAAGAAGAAATTTTTGTTATAAATAAGATATAGTACTAATACTAGTATTATTAGTTATTTATTTATTTTTCTCCTTCTATTTGTTTTGACTAATAGTTTATGTTTAAAAATTTATAAATTCTGCCTTCATAATGATGTTTATATGACTTGCTGACAATAATGGTAACAGTTTGTTTGTTCATTGAACATTGATGAGAATAATTGAAATGAGATTCAACTCATAATAAAAGCATGAAACGTTAGATTATACTTAATGCTCTTACTTGATTATCATGTTTCTTTGTTTGTTTTTGTTTTGTTTTTCTTTTGAAAGTTTTATGCTATTATTGACTTTTACAATTATAACAAACGAATGGTATTTTTTAATGAATTGGATTATAACCAAAATAAGATCTAATATAACTGTTGTGAATTAGTATTCATATTAGGAAAGGTTTATTTTAATATATAAAAGGATTCTTAAAACTTTCTTTAACTTTATTAATCTTTAAATAAATGTGAAAGAAATAAGGTTAATTTAAAAAGTATATGTGAATGTAATTGATAGAGTAATGCAGATTGTTATATTTCATATCAGTATTCATGGAATATGAATTAAGGTTCTGGAAGGTTTAATACATTCAATTAAAATATTCGTATATTGTTCCCACATTTTCTGAAAACAGTCTAGAGAAATAAATGTTAAGACAATTAAATTAATGATACACAAACATAATTCTGATCTTGATCAAGCAATGAAATGACAGAGTTGATCTTATTGCTTTGTCAAAATTTATAAAATACACTGATTATTTTAAATAATCATAATCATTCTGATGTGTAACATAAATATTTATTTATTTGGTTATTCTCTAGCGAAAATTATAAAAAAAATCAAGGCTATACTTAACAACACTTTGTAACCAAAAGTATTACACTGAAGTTGAATTTCAATATAATCAACAGGCATTCATAGACTGAATTTATAAAAAAAAATAGCGGAACGGTTTTTTCATCATTAAAATGGGCTTTTGATCTTAATAGAAATATTTTTTTATATTATAGGATTATAGTTTAATAAATTAATGTTCAATAGATCAGCAGTTTACAATCGATTGATTACTGGGTGGTGATCAATGCCATATATGTCAGGTCCTTCTTAGTGCAGATCGAATCCTATCGACCGAGTTACAATGTGGCTACTAGATTAGCAGTTTAACATATTATTGTTTTGAATGGTTTCATTCATCAAAATGTCTAAGAAAATTTTGTTTGTTGGAACATCGATTATTTTTCATATTCAAGAAAAATAGGTTATTATACAATCAGTATTTTAGTTGCTATATAGATTTTCGCTAGTTGGTATCGATTTTCTCAAAACATAATAAACTTGTTGAGTCACAATTGATTGAGCACTGGGTGGCAATCAATGTCATGCGTGTCTAGTCCTTATTGGTGCAGATCGGATGCTGTCGACAATGCTGCAATGTGGCCACCAGCCTAGGTGACTTGACATTGCGTGCACTATTGTGAGATTAGATGGTGGTTGGAGCTGGGTGACACGAGATCGAATCGGCCAGGGAGAAACAGTTCCCTCAAGATTACAGGTACACCTTGCTGACGAGTGCCAAGTAACACGAAACCTGGGTCCAGGGTTTCCTGTCGACTACCTCCAACCACCATCTAAACTTGTTGAATGCTAAACATAGTTTAGACTGAAATAATTCGAAGAAATCTGTTTCAACAAACTAACAGTGGATGAGACAAAACATTATATATTCAATATTGAATTAAGAAAACATAGGAAATGAGAAGAAATCAGTGATTTCAGAGAAAATATCTCCTACTGCATAAATAAATTAATAAGCCTATTAAAACTATAAAGTACATACTTGAAATGGTTCCCTTAACTACGTGGACAGTCAAAAGTTTACTTTCAAGCTATTTTGAGACAATACATAGTTAAATTAATGTTATGTAATACAATTCGAATTTTGATAATCTAAGCTAGATTGTTGTCTTCTGTATTTCATTAAAGGTTAGTGAGTAAACAATATATATGAAAAATATGAATAAAAGGTTTAATGATAAAACAGTTTAAATTGACTCATAACATGCAATTATAATTTCTTCAGTCCTGTGGAAATTTACTCCGTGGATACTGGGTTGCTTCTATATGTAACATAAAATCGAATAAAGAATATATGGTATCTGGTTGCACGTCTATTCAATATGGCTGTGAACATGATCTTCAAATATACATGTCTACCTCATGTTGATTTTATATTCTGGCTATTTTACTACTTATGTTTTAAAGTGTTTATAATTCTAAACGTCTTTACTCAGCATCTAGGCTATAGTCTACTTTAACATTGTATGGAACAGATTGTAAATCATACTAATAATGTCCGATAAGTCAAAAACATTATTTCTGGTTTAAAACTTTACGGCGCAAAACGTATAAAAATATGATAAATTGAAAAAACGTTTTAATTGAGATCATGAACCGATTGATATTATACCACCATTGAAAACCTTGAAGCACTGGACAGCCGTTTCGTCCTATTGTAGGATTCCTTATCAGGATCTGATCCCAGGGCCTTTAGTCTCGCGCGCTAACGTGAACAATGAAAGATGGTTGCGCAATATCGTGGATTGATTGAAGTTAGACATTAACACCGTTGGATGCCGGCCCAGTGGTCTAGACGTTAAGCATTCACGTGCCAGATCGAAGGCCCTGGGTTTGAATCCTGCGAGCGGGATCGTGGATGCTTCTAGGTGCTTCTAGGTTTTCAATGGTGGTCAAACATCAATCGGTTCATGATCCCAATCAAAAACCTGATAATCTTCACAACTCTATACTGATAAAATGTTTCAAGTTTTCCATATTGTTCAGTTAATTGGATTATCCAAAAATGTTATTATAATTTAACGAGTTCATTGAAAATGAGGTGAATAATCTCATCAAAAAAGAAACATATGTCAACACAATTATCCCACTAACTAATGGAAAATGAAGTACAGAACAAAAAATACATCCATTTAATACCATTCCTTTACTGACATACTGAAATATAGTCCATTTCTTCTTAAGGAATATTTTGTTTGTGACTGAATTTTCAAACCAACAATAAAACCATTGCAACATGTTGTAGAATACAGTGAGAATTTATTCAATAGTATTGTAAACCTAAGTAAATGTTTACATATATATTTGAGTTCTTCAATATTTTACTTACAATTAAAGAATAAAATATTGTTGGTTGATATGAAATTATTTATTCTTACAGATAAAGTGTGTGCATAGAAAATTGAAAGTCTTGTATTGTTCTATATCATATAGTCTCTTAGTTAATACAAACTTCTTCTGAATACGTTTACGGAAGAAGTTGTCATTACTCAATAAGTTAGTGAGTTTCACTTGTTAATAATATGATTTAAAAGTCGATATTCAATGGACACGTTTTTCAGTAGAAACGAATCATTATAATATATCTCAAAACTGAGACCAGATAGACACATATCCTTTTATATAATACGGAGAATAGATCTATCCTAGTTAGGTAGTCGAGGACTAATCAACCACCAGTAGTTTTAACATATTTACATTGACATCACCTGGTAATAAACAAATAGTTTAATGGTAACTCCTCTAAATTAATTAGCTTATGAATCGTCTTCGAATCTGCCGTCTAACATGGGTTTCGTAACGACTTCAGGTACCCATTGTTAAAAAGAGTGAACTAAGAGGGGACTTATTTATAGGACCTCATGTCAATCAACTAACCATGATGATTATTACTGCATTTACTGATACAAACTTAATTTATATAGAAACAGAAAATATTAATCAGTATGGTAGACGGGCTGATAAAATTGGTTATAAGTTACAAAAAGGCAGCTTTAAAGTATCTGTGATGATAATAGGAATTTCAAAAATAGTTCAATATGACGTTAGAATCCGAAAAGTGCATAACAACCTACTTGATGATGATAAAAAACTTGCATGTTTCTGAATTGTTGAAAACAAAAACAATGCTGATATTAATCATGATGAAATCATCATGAAAATGCAACTACACTGAACAACATAAATGGTAACATGTAAAGTGTTGACAAAGATTGCTAATCTTTTCAAAGAGTATGTGTAGAAAAAAGAAAGTGTTTTGAAGGATAATACGGGTAAAATGTTGTTATCAAGACAGCCTTAAGTAATCTACATTACTTGTTTTCCGTATAAACGCGGGATTTTAGACTCACAGTTGAAGCTATGTCAACAAAACATACTATTCATCACATTTTGTAAACAAACAAAGCTTCTACATTCTTTACCGTTTATGAAGGAAACTTGTGTATTTTTTCTATTTCTACTTATATGCTTCACTCAGAATAGTAGAAGAATTTCTTGTTTCAATAACAAATACTTCATTGATTAACTACACGTTTTTTTTCTTTAAAGAACATTAAAATCTATCTTGGCAGTCTAATCATTTGACTTTTCTGAAGTTTCTGCATTGTTATCACCGAAAAATGAGTTAAGTTTAGACCAGCTTTCAATATTTATTAACATAGAAAAAAGTATTTTTGTCGTGACACATAAGCATTAACTGGAATTTTAATAATGGATGTTATTGAGCTTCATAGTTAGTCTATTTTTTTATGACTGAATTTACAGTGAATCACTAGTGAACAACATAAATTTACCAGTTGTGAAAGTGTATTTAAATTCTGTCCACATAATAGAAACCCGCCGAAATGTGAAAAGTATGATTTTATATTTTAACTACCTCGTTCATATAGTTGGTTATTTACGCGTGCTATAATAGTGACGGGTAAAAATCGACTCAAATATCATTAGAAGACTGTCGTTGTTACGATTTATCTGTTAATAACAATAGAGACTAAGTTTTTAAGTTTCGTGAAAACCAATGTCGAAGTGAGCTCATTTAATTTCAATCAAAGAGAAATATTATTATGAAAATGAGCATTGAGCCTGATCACTGTTCTCGATCTACAGAGAATGTACAAATTTCTAAAAAATTTGAATATCTACGACAAATATACTTAGTTGTTAAGGTATGTTTCCAGAAACTGTTTACAGTTTGATAATAACTCATATCATATCATATGATGTCGAACAAGGAAATATTGAAAACCAAAGAGCATTCAATGGATGTTCGATCTAATTTCAACATCTTCAGTCATTGAGAAATAATTAGTCTCAAAGTGTATAAGATGCCTATCTAAATTATGATTATGTAACCACTGGCAACTATATTTAGATAGCTTTAACGTAATTTTGAATAAAAGCCATGAACTGTAAAAGTACTGATATTGAAAGTATGATTATAATTCAGTTGTAACAATAAATGTAAGCCTCAATTTATCATGAATTGATTTTAGTTAAAATATATAGAACATTTCATTTGAATACTACAGTTCGACGATATTGTACACACTATACAATATCTCAAGATTTTGAGTTCAGTTAATTTGGATTTATCATAAGTATCGTTGAGTAGTTTCAATCATTAAGAAAATAGCTCTAAGATGATTCCTAAGTTTTCAATTATCTCCAACTGGTATTAATTAGTGATAAAAAGTTACATTTTGGTGAAGTTTTGTTCTTTCAGCTGAACCAAACCATCCAGCTCAGAGAACAAAACTCCACCAAAATCATCCACCTGAGCTACAAATCTTCTCCACCATCTCAAAAAGTTACTTTCAAACTTAATTAATGTTCAGTTTTGTTTACTTTACTGAAGCTACTTTTATTGTATTCAATAAAGAAGAAGAACGATTATTTCAAAAGATAAAATATAAAACAAAGACATAATTTTATTTTAGGATATGAAACACACAAATACTGAATTTCATCAAAATTGTATTGATATAATCTATTATTATAATTCATTTAGTAAAGATAGGTATGTAAGTACTATTTAAAACTGAGTATAAAAACTAATATTATAGTATACTAGTCTATCCAATTCACAAGATATAATGAAATGATCAAATTTATTTATATTTTCTTTTTAATTGATTAAATGAAGGATTTGAACTTGATAACTCGTAATTGAATAAAGATTCAGATTCATCTAGAGAAGGGCTTGATGTTCTACCAGTGTTTGAAGTTTTTGACTTATATGTAATGGAATGACGCTGATGATAATAACTATTGATAATGTTACAATATTGGCGAGCCTTAACTCCCATAACATATGTTAAAAAGTCTATAAAGAAGTCGTGAGATGTTGGATCTTTTATTTTGTACAACTCATAACGACATATTTTGTCAATACATGAATCGATGCATAATACAAAACAGCCAAGGGTTGATTTGCTTGGTGAGGTGAAAATATATTTCACTTCAGAATAAATGATACATGGTTTTGGGTAAGTAATTAGTCTGCGATTCTTGTTATGCAGAACAAATCTATCTGGAAGAACAAATGCCTTATATTTGACTGGTTTTGTTTTATGATACTTTTCGATAAATGAAATTGCATTAGATTCCGAGAAAATTTCATAAGGCGGTAACAAAACAGAATTAAGTAGTGAAATGTCAATTTCATGTAAATATTCTGCTTTTTTACGTTCTGACGAATAATTGTGTCTACGAAGTTGATTGGTTAACATTAATGAGTTCTGTTTACTGTGAGTCATGTGATGCTACTTGTATTATAAAAGGCGTGAACATACATAATCTGGATCTCTTTGGAATTCCAAAATCAACTGATCACTGAGGAATTTTGATATGTATGTATTTTGTATTTGTAATTCAAAAGATTAAATATGATTTAATGAATTGTCGAAAACACTCAAAATTATCACAAATTAAAATAGCAACAATGTAAAGAACAGATACACTTGTATATATGCGTGAATATGTTAAAGCTTATGGGTGTAGGTGTATGTGCTAAACCTTTTATTCGCCCAATAGAAATTACGATGTTTTGTAGCTTTATGTATGACGCATATTTGAATCGATCACTGATTAGGATTGGAACGTAATTGATATTGAAATGTAATATCCTACACAGTTTGTCAAAGTCATTAACAAATGGTTATTAGTATCCTTTTGGATATGATATATATTAATGAAGTCGAGTAATTTTAACTTTAGGCCGACAAATTATACGAGAACTCAGTAGATTATCCAAACTTTTAGGATATTATGAAAAATAGATTTCAGAGGTGAAATATATTTGTATTTGAATTTAAACGGTAAATGCTGGTGAATAATCCTTACATACAATGGGAATTCATAGATTCAAAGTTGTTACGAAGAATGTATTTTTTTATCGGGATAGGGGATTGTGGAGATTGTAGTAATTTTTAATGACTGAATTCATGAGTCGATCAAAGTTAGACCATTATGGAAGGATTGAACGGCCATTTCGTTCTAGTATGGAACTAATCAGCAGTGCGCATCCATGATCTAGCACTCGGGACTCGAACCCAGGGCTTTCGGCCTCACACACGAACGCATAGCCTCTAGACCACTGTGCCGGTATCCAACGGTGTGAATGTCTATTTTCAACCAATCCCCGATATCGCGCGACCGTCCACAACTGTCTTCAGTGAGTAACTGCCGCACAACAGACACGGTTGTTAAATCTACTTAGCAGTAACTAAAACTGTCTTTTAGAACTACCATACAATTAAGAATAACAAACAAAGTAGAATAAGACGAATTTATTTATCTTCTGCATTCTTATCAGTTCCTTGAAGCCTAGAAACAATAATGATAACTATTATGTTTGACCAATGTGACATATGTTTTGTCATACTAAAGAAAATTAGCAGGATATCGATAACAGTTATGAACGAGTTATAAAACGGTAAAGTGGATGAACATTGATGTGTTACTGAATGTGAAGGTTCTAGAAAATAAATTTTATAGCACATGGAGACAAGTTACTGGGGAATGAAAATTTTTGTCGAAGTTATGTAGTGACAAACAAAATTTGATAAATTAAAAGAGCAAGACGAGTAAGGCTGAAGAATAATAAAAGAAAGAAGTTTGCTATTGACAACGGTAAATAGGATGTTCATTAACTAAACAATGAAACGTAGAGGTTCAGTTACTTACTTACTTACTTACTTACTTACGCCTGTCACCCCCAATGGAGCATAGGCCGCCGACCAGCGTTTTCCAACCCACTCTGCCCTGGGCCTTCCTTTCCACTTCTATTCAATTTTTGTTCATTTTTCTCATGTCTGTCTCCATTTCTCGACGTAATGTGTTATTTGGTCTTCCTCTTCTCCTTTGACATTGAGGATTCCATGTGAGGGCTTGTCTTGTGACGCAGTTGGATGCTTTCCTCAATGTGTGTCCTATCCACTTCCAGCGCTTCTTCCTGATTTCTTCCTCTGCTGGGATCTGGTTTGTTCTCTCCCACAGTAGGTTGTTGCTGATAGTGTCTGGCCAACAGATCCGAAGTATTTTGCGTAGACAATTATTAATAAACACATGTATGCTCTGGATGACTGCCTTCGTAATTCTCCAAGTTTCCACCACATACAGTAGAATTGTTTTGACATTTGTATTGAGAATTCTGACTTCGGTGTTGGTCTTAAAAATTTGCTTTCAATACCAGATCCTTTTTTTTAACTTGACTCATCTTATTTTGTTAATTTGTACAATTTCACGGTTGTTATTACGTAACACTGACATCAGTTTTCATTTTCTAAACATTTGTCCCAATGTGTCATCTTATTGTTCTACGTTTATTGTTCATTTTTTAAAATCATGGTGAAGAACGTCTAATTCATAACTCAATTTAGTGGTGTTTGAGCTAAAAACGTTTGCTTTGAATTTCAGTCAGTTATTCAGTAGCAATAAATGTTAATAAATTGCTTCAATCATTCCAGTATATTACAAGGCAAAATCTAGTTTGATAATATCACTTCAAAAAATTCTAATTCATCAACATTATGGCCATTGAGAAAGCGTTCAACAGTTTTACAATGCCACAATATGTTTGTTTTGATGTCCCATTTAATATCACAAATAAACATAATCCCATAATACCTAGGTGAGGTTCAAGGGATTATTTCGAACAATGATTGGAGACTTTGGTTAACATGATTTTATAATCGGTCATAATAGTTCAGATACATCTGTTCTTTACCCTTCTCTAGTTCTTGCATTTCAGTACTCTTTCATATATACAGTTCAATTCTGTCTTCTCAAATGACATGTTTAATGTTTACTCTTTTTCACTATTATGACTTACTTGTTTACTTACGCCTGTTACTCCTCGTGAAGGAACATAGGCCGCTCACCAGCATTCTCCATCCAACCTTGTCCTGGGCAATCCTTTCCAGTTCCTTCCAGTTGTTACTCATCCTCTCCATATCTGCTTTTATTTCCCGACGTAATGTGTTCTTTAGCCTTCCTCCTTACCGCCTCCCTTCAGGATTCTAAGTTAGGGCTTGTCTCGTGATGCAGTCTGGTGATTTCCGTAATGTATGTCCTATCCATTCCCATCGTCTTTTCCTCATTTCTTCTTCAGCTGGAAGCTGGTTTGTTCTCTCCCACAAAAGGCTGTTGCTAATAGTATCCGCCCAATGGATGTTGAGTATCTTGTGAAAACAACTATTTATAAACACTTGTGCCTTCTTGATGATGGTTGTAGTAGTTCTCCAAGTTTCAGCTCCGTACAGTAGAACTGCCTTGACATTCGTATTGAAGATTCTCACTTTGATATTGCTTGACAAACAGTTGTTTTGAGTTGCTTATGTTCTTCAACTATAGGAATGCTGTCCTTGCTTTACTAATCCTCGCCTTTACGTCTGCATCTGAACCTCTTGTTCATCGATGATGCTTCCCAGGTATGTGAAGGATTCTACATCTTCCAGAGTTTTGCCATCAAGAGTGATTGGATTGTTGTTTTCCACTTCGAATTTGAGAACCTTGGTTTTCCCCTTGTGTATACTGAGGCCTACTGATGCAGAGACTGCTGTTGCACTGGTTGTCTTTATCTGCATTTGTTCATGTGTATGTGATAGGAGGGCTGGGCCATCTGCAAAGTCCAAATCTTCTAATTGATTCCGAGCTGTCCACTTTATTCCATGTTTTCCCTCAGATGTCGAGGTCTTCATAATCCAGTCGACCACCAGAAGAAAGAGGAGGGGAGAGAGTAGACAGCCTTGTCTGTTTCCGGTCCTTACTTGGAATGCGTCTATCATCTGTCCTCCATGCACGACCTTGTACTGTAGTCCGTTATATGAGTTCCGGATAATGTTAACAATCTTCTCAGGAACTCCGTAGTGTCGAAGAAGTTTCCATAATGTTCTTCTATCTACAATGTCTAATGCCTTTTCATAATCAATGAAGTTGATGTACAGTGGTGAGTTCCACTCAACTGATTGTTCGATGATGATCCGTAGTGTCATCCGGTTCAGCAACACTCTGTTAAATGCTTTCCCTGGTACTGACAGTAGTGTAATGCCTCTGTAGTTTTCACATTTGCTCAGATCTCCTTTCTTTGGAATCTTGACGAGGTGCTCTTCTTTCCAGTACATCGGCACTTGTTCCTCCTCCCAAATATTTTTCAATAGAAGGTGAAGCATGTTTGTAGTTACTTCGATGTCTGACTTCAGTGCTTCAGCTGGTGTGTTGTCAGGTCCTGCTGCTTTCCCGCTCTTGATTTGTTTGATGACCAGCCATTCTGATTTCTTCCGTCGTTGCTGGATTGACATCTATAGGAAGATCTGTGTGTGCTGCCACGATGTCCGGTGGATTCGTTGGGGCCGGCCTATTCAGGAGTTTCTCGAAGTACTCTACCCATTTGTTCCGCTGTTGTTGAATTTCGACGATTGGCTTGCCTTCTTTGTCTTTGACCGGTCTCTCTGGTTTACTGTATTTCCGTGCTAGTTTCTTCGTTGTATCGTAAAGCTGGTTAATATTTCCTTCTCTTGTAGGTTTTTCCGCAGTCGTTGTTAGTTCTTCCACGTATTTCTTCTTGTCGGTTATAATGCTCCTCTTCACTTGCTTGTTTGCTTCTATGTATTCAGCTTGTGCTTGGACTTTCTCTGCTCGTGTTCGGCTGTTGTTAATTGCTGTCTTCTAGTTCTTCCTTTCTTTGATCTTGTCCAGTGTTTCTATAGAGATGCACTCCTTATGATGGTGATTCTTTAGTCCCAGAACCTCTTGACACGTTGAAGTTAATGCTTCTTTGATGCCTTTCCAGTTGTCCTCCATAGTAGTTTCTTCTTCCTTCAGTAGATCTTGTTAGGCTTGGAACCTGTTGTTGAGAGCTATCTTGAATTCATTGAGTTTGTCAGTATCTCGAAGGAAGGCTGTATTGAACCTTTGAATTGCTGTTTGTCCAGTTGTCCAGTTCTTTTTTAGATTCAGTTTTAAATTGGCTACAACTAGGTGGTGATCTGAAGCTACGTCAGCTCCTCTCCTGGTTCTCACATCTTCCATTGTCCTTCGGAATTTTTTGTTGATGCAAATATGGTCTATCTGGTTCTCTGTAGTGTGGTCCGGTGAGATCCATGTAGCCTTGTGTATACGCTTGTGTGGAAATATTGTGCCTCCTATGACCAATTTGTTGAATGCACATAGATTTGCAAATCTTTCTCCATTTTCGTTTCTCTCTCCCAGTCCATGTCGTCCCATAATATCTTCATATCCAGTGTTATCTATTCCGACTTTGGCATTTAGATCTCCCATCAGAATAGTTAGGTCCTTTCTTCGTCATTTCTCAATGATTGACTGCAGCCGCTCGTAGAACTGATCTTTAATGTCGTCGTTGCTATCATTGGTGGGTGCATAACATTGGATAATATTCATTAAGATCCCCTCCTTCTTTGTTTTGAATGATGCTTTGATGATTCTGGATCCGTGGGATTCCCATCCTACAAGTGCATTTCGTGCTACTTTGGACAGCATTAGAGCAACTCCCTGTGTGTGTGGAGCATTTTCCTCTTCGTGACCGGAGTATAGCAGCATCTCTCCCGTAGCTAGCCTTTTCTGTCCAGCTTGGGTCCAGTGGGTTTCGCTGATTCCCAGTACTGCTAAGTTGTATCTCCTCATTTCCGTTGCAAGTTGACTGGTCTTCCCGGTTTCCCACATTGTTCTAACGTTCCATGTACCTATAAAAATTTTTGCTCTGGTTGTTAGAAGGGGCATCGGCCTCGTGGCTTCCGAACGAACTCGGCTTTCACCATGAAGCGTCATAATTCTTCTAAGTGAAGACCTTCTAACTCTCAGGGCAGAGTTAAAATGGTTTGAATTATTTTTTCTGGTAAGCGTTTTTTAGCGAGTTAGTTTTCTACGGGATGGGGACGCTAACCCCATGCCCAACCCTCCTCCTTTACCCGGGCTTGGGACCGGCAGTAACTCTAGAAGAGCTACAGGCGGAGTTCTTACTATTATTGCTATTACAATTATTAAACCTTATCTTTTATTCATTAAGCTGATTTCATTTCATTGTGCTTATTTAGTATGGCAACTTGATTTAACTTACATTTATATTAGGCTGTTCTATTTTGTTTTGTTTTGTTTTAATAATTAACTGATTGATTCATTTATCAATATGAGCAAAGGTGAATATTGCCAATTTCAATTTTTGTTACAACATATTACGTATTATCGGTTTTAGTATTCTATACTATAAATGATTATTTTTTTTGTTAATAAAAAGAAAATGAAGAAAACTTTATAAAACATTTTTTTATTTCAAAATCTTGAAATTTTCTTAAAAGTACATCACATGAATAAATGCATAAACAAGCATATTGATTGAGCTTTGTATATTCACAAAAGTGCATAACAACTAAACATTCATTGAAATTGTATCTATTCATTATCCATTTACTTATTCCTTCATTTGTATAAAGTATATCATGATACCACCCATATAAATGAGATGATGAATATATATATGATTATTGATACCAAATGAAAGAAACTAATAAAACCCATCTATTTCAAATCGTATTATCATATCTTAACAAAAATGAATGTTAAGAATTTTCTTTAATAAAAAAAAGGAAAAGAAAAGAAAAGAAGAAAGGTATATACATACCATATAATTGTGTAATGGTATCTATTTATGTAACTGTAGTTATGTATTTTAGAAATGGTTCATTTATTTATTGATTTTCTTAAATTGTAAATTATTTCATTGAATGAAGAAAACAAAAAAATGTACTAATTACAATGGTTCATCAAATTGTACACATGACCTTAAAAAGGTTTTGGAATAAACTAATTAAACATTTTTTAAAAAAAATAATGTTTTCAGTATCATGATAATGATAATAATGATAATGATATCATTGAGTCTATAATTAATTGATACAAATAAGAACTGATTCCAAATTCGTAATAAATTTTATGAATCCTTTTTAGAATTCAATAGATTTAATCAATTGAAGAAAGTAGTGAATAAGTAGTATAATGATTTATTGTTAAAGAAATATTCACCAAGCATAGATGAACATGTAGCCAAATATGTATTGATTGTTAACATATGTATCAGGTTTTATCACTTATAGTGGTAGTTTTAAAAAAATTTAACAATACACCCAATTTTGAATCCATTTTAATTGAAGATTTTCAATTATTGGTATCAGTAGTTGAAATCATGGGTCAGTTGAAGCTAAACCATTATGGAGAACCTAGAAGCATTGAATGGTCGTTTCGTTCTATTATGGGACTCCTCAGATGTGCATATCTCCGATCGCAGACGCGAGATTCGAACCCAGTACCCATCAGTCCCGCGCTCGAGCGCTTAACCATTAGATCACTGGGTCGGCATCCAAGGGTGAATGTGCAATGCTGAGGAGTCCCATACTAGAAGGAAACGGCCATCCAGTGCGTCCAGGTTTTCGATGGTGGTCTAGCTTCAATTGACTCATGATTTCAACTATTGAAATTATTAAAATGTCCACATAATGACTTCTGATAATTATTAGTATGTAAAACAGATAGATAAACTTTAGCTAAGGGTTTTAAGTAAAGATTATGACTCATAATGTAAAATGAGCTTCTATTAATTCTATTGTACTCATATGGTTAATCAAATAATCGAATCTTCGTATTTTTCACCAGATTTATAAATTTTTCGCTTTGAATGAGTGTATTCTGCTTCTAGATTAACGTTTAATTCATATCTTAAATGATTTGTTAGCATTTGTGAAGCTAGAGAATTTTAAGTCAATTCTGATACTGGATATCATATTCACACTTAACTAGATTAGAAATGATATCGGTCTGTTGTCTTGGAGAGAGATTAACATTATGTACGTGCGTACTGATTGTAAATTAACAGACTAATCTATGGTTGAAAACTGTCAATACTTCCTACTATAGGCTATTCAGCTTTTAGTTCACTAAAAAAATTTAAAACATAAGTAGATATTCACTTTTATAATTATTTACCTTCAGCAATGCATCAATCATGTGTTGAGAATGTAGTTGTAATTAGTAACAAATAGTCTACTCTGATTTTTGAGTTAGTGAGATAGATTAGAGACATGTAGATGGAGTAACAATCCCAACATAGATTCAATATTGGTTTTAATTTCCCAATGTGTGTACACACAATGTAGTGAACGAGAATACAGCGGGAAAAACCTATCGTATTTCAACACAAATTTATAGAATCTCTTAGTTAAATTGGACAACCATACGGTAAATTCTTTATTTTCAAAATGCCAATCAACTGTCTCAAACTTGATCGTTCCTTCTGCAAAAAATCAATCAATCTTCTCAAAATTTATTGTTCTGTCGTTTCCACACCAATCGTTCTCTGTCCTTGTTCTCTTTTCTCAGATCTTCTTAACCTTCTGCTGCCAGACATTTCACTTTCGATTGATGATACATACTACTTATATCTATCGATATCAGTAGCACACCCCACAATATATGTGTATTTATTTCAAATAATTTAAAGATTCACTTTGACTAAACATTTTTCAGTTGTGTGATACTTAGTAAACACTTGATAAAAATGTATAAATGAAAACACAAACATTTTCATTTGTTGTATTTAATAGTTCACGATTTTCATAAATATTTTTGCTTAAAAATCAAGTGGGGTAAAATCTTAAGACTTGCATAGTAAAAATATGTTCATCTTCATTGAGTTAGTATCTTTGGCTGTTACATGTAGGTTGTAAGTTGAAAACAATTCATGTTTGTGACAAAATTAAACGTTCTCTATTTCCCGGTTTGATTTCGTACTGGACGTGTTTGAGTCACTTATTAAGGAGGCTTAATTCTAAGTTTAATTCAAGTTAACACTTATCGACAATGTATATCTTAAGTCGAGATGGAAATAGCCTTCCTAGAGTAGGTGGAATCCATTTCATAGTCATAGGCATTATTACTTAGCTATCCAACTATATAACAAGTTCCCCTTAGTATGAGTTCTATGTTCAGGGATTCTTGTGGATTACTTTTACTTTTCTAGCACTACATAGAGTGTATCTCAAAAACCACTCACTTTGATCAAGGGATACATTTCTACTGGATATATATAAATATATCAGCACTACGAACTGTTTGATTTCATGCTGAATTTAACCAATTTAAAACATTAACATCTAGTGAGTGTCTATATTTTTAAAAAATTTCAATTCTGTTTAGAAACCTGTACTTCAATTGAGATCATGGACCGATCAATATTTGACCACCGTTGCAAATCTGGAAGCACTTGACGGCCGTTTCATCCAAGCATGAGACTCCTCAGCAGTGCGTGTATATTTCCTTTCTTTACGAGTAAACAAACACTCTCAACATTGCGGTTAGTTCTATGGTAAGCCACGACAAATAATACGAAAATTTGTAGTAGGCAATTTAGATAAAGGCAAGTTGTGGAAGTTTTCAAAGTTCCAGTTAACAGTGTGATTTTAATATGCTGTTTATACAATAAAACTTTCGAAAGTTATGTCAAACCAAGCCATTTGTGGGGTCTCAGTATGTCTAGATAACATTCCGATTTTCAAATACTATTCAAGAATTAGAAACCAGTATTTTTACTCAAGTCTTCTCTCCATATCAATTAGAACACAGTTTAAATTTTCCTAGATTTTACTAAAAAAGGAACTTTATGAAAATATGCACAGAAATGTCATAGAAAACCAGATGAATATCAAAAATATCATAAGACTGCGACTAAAAATCACTGATTAGGTGGAGAGTATCAGGTTTTGAGGTGGTGGAGAAGATTTGTGGCTCAGATGGATGACTTTTGGTGGTGTTTTGTTCTCTGAGCTGAATGGTTTAGTCGTAGAGCTTTCTTTAAACCAATTTATTGTGAATAATATCAAATTGATTTTCATTTCATCTTATTTTAAGGTGTATGTATGTTACACATTTGAACATCTCAGATGTTAACAGTTTGATTGTATGTATCAGTATGTTGTGATCATGTAATTTTGAGTGGTTGCTTAATTTGAAGAAGAAACTGTTACATAATAAAGGGATGCAATTATATTATCAAAACTTCTAGTTCGTTTTTATGTCTTCTATTTTAAGTCTCTTAAACTTCTATTATTATCTTGTTGGTCGGAAAATCTTTTTGATATAACATTTTATTACCTGAAACCAACAATACTATTACCAGCAAAACTAAACTAATCCCTAGACTAATTTTTGTACGATAGAAGAGCTGTACAGAATCAAATCGCCAGTGTTTGTTATTATGATAAATATCACGGATTACATTAAAATGTCTTTTTGTTTCGAAATTGTAATGTGTATCAATTTACCTATTTGAGAGTTAAGTTTTAATATCAAAAATCTATAATGCAAGTGAAGTATATTATTTCTAATATATATCTTATGTTTAGTTATGATTTGATTCAGTTATCAAGTATTCTACATTAAGCACTTGATACAATTATATTCATCGCTGTTATAGTTAAAAGTGGAATCAGAAATTTTTAGAAATGCTCTTGAGATTTTTCTGAAAAAATATATTATGCATGATAATTTCCAATTAAAACACTAAGTTGTCGTTTAGTGTCACATTCTAATTAAAATAAGAAAGAATTGTTCCGGGAAGAGTTTTGTCAAACATGGTAATAGTGGGGTTACAAAAATGTTATCGAAGAAAATAAGAGTAAATTTGTTGTTGAGATCTTGAATATTTATCATGACAATAGGTAAGGAATAGTTTTTGAAAGGGAAGGCTGAGCGTGATAAGATAACATGTTGAAATTTAGATGAACTGTAATCAAGAGGATCATAGAAACAGCGATAACCAGTGGGGGTGGTAAAGGCCTCTAAAAAAGGTACGAAGGAAATTAAGGACTGTAGATAAAGGGAAGCATAAAGAAGAAAGAAAAAAAGAGATGTTAGGACCATGGTATGAGAAGAGGTTGTGCCAGTTGACTCTGGACGTATAACTCTGGTTTTATCAGATTAGTTGCTAGTGCTACGATAATGCAAAGAAGATGGGATTAAATAGCCTTTGGCAGCTTTTCACTTACATTGTGAACGACTGTGAACCCAGAATTCTGTTTGACTGAATGAACTGTGTTTGCTCATTGAACTTCTTAATTAGCCATTCAGATCTCGTTTCAGCCAAACCGAGTAATGTTTTCAAATCCTTTGTATAAGGTACGCATCGAATAACCTATATACCTGCCTCTACATGAATAGCTAGATTGATAAGCGCACATAGATTTTTTCAATCAAGATAATTTATCCTTAAGGTTATTGGTGAACATTGAAGCAAAAACCATTTACAAAGTTGGTGTGAAGAACGTTCAATTAAGGGAGTAAAAAATTCTTCTCCTCAGAACGTCTTCAGCTATATGATCTTCGAACGTGATCTTCATATAATGTGTTTTGCTTTCTATGGAGGTTATTTATGCTTTAAGTGGTTTGAGTTTTATATTCTTGTCAATAAATATCGGTAGGTTCATGTTCTTAATGAGCATTTTCTTAAGTATGCTCAGTTCGTCATCTATGACCTCAGGATTACAAATTCTTCATATCCATGTAGCGAGAAATATAATTAAGCTTTGCTTCCGACAAATGCGAACCCAGTTGTGAAAACCTGACAAGTAACCATTTCACAAAGGTTTCCTGTGGATGGATCTTCTTAGAATTCCGTCGTGTTTTTTTAATTAGGTCATCATGAAAGTGAATACTTTATTTGTTTTCAAATTCAAGTATGAAATTGAATAATGAATGGCAGTTATTAAATGCCTTTAAAAGATGATTCACATCATATTTATTGTCACAAATGATATAAATATCATCCACGTATCTTTTTTTCAAGTGGAAATTACCATCGGTCTTTTTAAGTTTATTGTTTTCTAGACTAACTATGAAAGCATCAATTATTAATAGATCAGGAAGGGATCACACTGATATGCCATTCTTTTGCCTATCAATTATTTCCAATTCAGCCTATAAATCAACAATCTTCATAAACTGTACATATTAAAACTTGATAAATTTAGAGATGGGATTTCTGAAGTAATATTGGACAACTGTGACGGTTATATTTTAACAATATTTGAAATGTGAGAGATATTTTCGATATTTATTAATTTTTGTTGAGGAATAAATAGAATTGGCTCAATTTTGCAGCACATATCGAGGAGTTCTACGTAGTGCTTTAGTGAGATGGTTTGGAGTTGAAGACATGAAAAAGGTTTTGGCTAGGTAGTGTTAAATAGTCCGAAATTGGGATATAACGAATTTTCAGTGCTCTCTGCTTTTCGCTGGTTCTTTGTTTTATGTTATTTAATAACGAAAGATAGTTTTGTAATGGCTCTATTTTATTTTAAAAAGTTATTTCGTAACAAATTTTTTAGCTAAATGAATCTAATCTAACTTTATAGAATATATTGTACTACATTTTAGAATCATCACTATTTACGGGAAACATCATACAAGGAAAGAGACTAAGAATAGTACCTAACCCTAATGATAAAAATTAAATATACTGGCAGTATTTTCATCGATTTATCAATACACTTTCCTGTAGACATCGAGAGGAGTCGTAATAGTCTCATATAATTTTCACTACTCAGCTGAAGTTCTTAAACATATGCATCATACTACGCATTTCTCAACCATTATGAAGATAATACGTGAAATTGAACTGTTTCATATCAAAAACATAAGTAACTTAATATTTTAAATAGTTGAGAGTAAATTGAAGCTAGACGACCATGGAAAAGCTTGAAGCACTGGATATTCATATTTGTCTACCATTCAAGCTATGAATGCTACATTTTCCTTTCATTTCAATTACTTATTTACAATGTAGCTATATGGATTGTAAGTTAATGAAATCTAAATTATTTCTTTCTAAGAACTATTCACACTACATCATGTAAATTTCACAAATGAGAGTCTGTGTACTTCTTATTTGGCAATGAGATTTTGTATCTACAAATTAAATTACTGACAAAATGTAAGTGTTTATTTACCAAGCAATGTTTACGAAATATCAATAACGAGTTATTGATTGATCTTGCTGAGTGGGTGTGCGTGTGTGTGAAACAGACAGATAGAAAGAGAGTCTAACAAAACGATTCCGTACGATGATACATTAACGTTTGCATATAATTATAGTAGAAAAAAAATGATTCAACTCTTTGATATACTAAGCCAACGCAAACATTTATTGATTGGAAATGTTAGGTCATGTTTTTAATGATGACTTATCAAATATGTTGTATATATTAATCAGAAATAGGTATCCTTTCAATATTCATTCAGAGAAACCCGGAAGCAAAACTGCAATGTAAAAAATTGGCTACAGTTACTAAAGGAACTCTTTTCGAAAACTGTGAGTTTGAAGCAGCTACTATGGTAAAATTCTAGAAAATCGACTCGTGGAATATTTGAGAAAAACATTCGAACTTGCTTAGCCATCCCCTGTCTTCTTCTCTAGCTGTCTTCTAGTTTTAAAATATTTCTGTTTTTACTTTGGGCTACAAAGATGTTGATCTATAAATTTATTTGCTTTTATGGGGAAGCTTACATTAGTCTCGAAAAGGACTCACTTTATAGATGTGTCTCTAAGTACAACAGAGTGCGCTGTTTAAGAGGAAAAAATATTTAAAAGATCACTACAGGAATATCTCATCAATTTTGAACACATTGCTATGCTAAAAATATCCTTCGAAATTATTTGCGCCGTCAAGAGATCATGCTCATTGGGAGCACAACTCAAAAATATATCCAGTTCGAAGCTTCAAAGATTCAAGTTTGCACTCTTTGGGGAAGAGTGGCTCATCCTACAGCGGCTCAAATAATTTTCCACTTTCATACTTTGTGTTTCGTTAATTATGTTATTTTCTAAACTTTTAGTATTTAATAATTATTTGGGAAGAGTAAGGACAAAGATTCCAGCAGAACAGCATGAAGTCCTTTTATTTCGTTTGTTCTCGTCAGCTGCTTACAGCCTACAATATTTAAAAGATAATTACGAAATGGGTTTAAATTACTTACATGAAAGAAATTAGTTGGAAGTTATGTTATGTTATGTAGTATATCAAGGGTGTAAACAAATTTAACAGACCGAATAATAAGAATATTTAACTTATGTAAAGGAAAATTCTACAACAGTTCAAACAATTAATTATGTAATGAATAGACTCTGATAAGAATAAAATGAGTAAAGCTCAGTCAATGAAATAAGACTACTAATCTGGAAGATAGTCGAAATAAAAACTCAGTGGTGTAATGAATACGGGAAAGAGTTTAAGAAAGAAATATTTGTCACCAAAGGAGAGGTTAGTAACCATCTCCTTTTGAACATATTGAACAACAGCTTTAGTAAACTTCAGAAGACTGGAGTTTAACTGTTTATCAATCACCTAAAGTTGTGTATCCAAGAGATGTTTGGTAATTGCAATGATTTGAGTTGTTCTTTCTCTGGTTCTAAGGCTTTTAGCAACATGCTAACAAATCTAAGATAAACCATCTTCTTGTAACTGCTTAATTATCGCATCTACAGCTTTACATATCTTCTTCAGCTTCATGTTCAGAAAGAGAACAACTGATACTAATGCTTCTGTAACTTGGAATTTCTTTAATATATTGGTAACAACATTATTACTGTTTGATTTTGTGCAGTTTAGACGACAAACCAGTGGAAGAAATCATATCTATCGTTATCTACAAAATAAATTGTACTAGTTATGAGAAATATTATACTAAACAGTCAAACTATCTAGCACAGAGGATTCACTAACAACGAAATTATTCACTTCAACTACAAATCATTTCTATCATTCTCATTTATAATACAAAAGTGATCAGAATTGAAAATAGCAATCATTTGAAATTACAATAGAAATATGATTTGAAAGTTAAATTATTCAATTGCAGGTAACAAACTTTTGAAAAGTAATGCAATTTTAGTAGATATAAGCTTGTAACCATTGCTATTATTGAATAACTTCTGTTGTAATCTACATTGTTTCTGCCAAAAATTTCAAATAAATGATTTATCTAGAGTTTCCTTGTCTTACTTAAATGGTTCAAATAATATCACATTGATCTTCACTTCATTTTATTTAAAGGTGTATGTGTGTTACACATTTGAACATCTCATATGTTAACAGATTGATTGTATGAATCAGTATATTGTGATCATGTAATTTTGAGTGATTGCTTAATTTGAAGAAGAAAATGTTACATATTCAATGGATGCAATTATATTATTCTTTTATTTTGTGTTAATGATTATAGTTAATTTAGCTTGAATAATCGATTGCCTGTTAGGGAGTTTTTATCAATAAACCTTTAAATAGTACTTCCGATGAGTAGGTAAATGAAGTGTCAGTTAATCAATAGTTATCATTACAAATAATAATAAAGAAGTGCTAAGGCCAGGGAAGAATATGTTTTATACTGGTGTAGTGAACAGAACACGGGTTGGGACAATCAAATGTATTTAACACAAAATTACAGGACTTGTTAATAAAATCTAACAATCATAAAGTAAATGCTTAATTTGCAAAATGTCCATTGATTGTCTCAACGTAACTCAGGCTTCATTGTTCATGCATTTTCATATAAATAACATTCTGTTTCCATTCTTTACTGTTCGATCCTCTTTTCTCTCTGCTACCAGACCCTCTGTTTTCAACTAACATCATATACTACTTTTGTCAATATAAGTAGCACACACCACACTAGGACTTAACTTGTGGAGTTTTGTTCTCTGAGCTGAATGGTTTAGTCGTAGAGCTCTCTTTAAATCAATTTATTGTGAAACGAACTTTTCTGAACATTGATTTTTCAGTTATCGTTTATTCTGATTTCATTGAACCAATGATACGGAATATTAATTAGAATTTACGTAATCACACTTTTGTAATCTTTCAGAATAAATTAATACTTATAGTGACTATATTCTCTAAATTTTGTTGGATAATTATTATAACTTTCTGAAGAACTTTCTATTTTATGCATTTTTAAATCAACATCTAAAATGATCCTTTGAAAAGTGACTTAATAATTAGGCTGTTAGTAGTGGTAAACTTCAATGAAGTCTGATTATATATATTAAACTGGTATCACTGAACATAAAATTACACTAGGAATTGGCATTGCAATAAACTACAAGTCACAAGAATCGTCATTGGTGAGCGACAGTGATATTGACTTTTGTCTTACTGAAGCTGTTTTTATAAATCAACTATGAATTTTATGAATAGTTCATTCTGACAGTGTTTTTGTAGATAATGAACTTAAGTTATAAAGGTGAAACGTAACCACATGACTAGCTAATTGTTAATAAATGGTGAAAAATGTTGATTCATCTGTACAAGTGAGCTTATTGGAAGTGATTTAAAAGGAACCCTTAAGGTTAAAAAGAAAACATTGTCTAGAAAAAATCCATTATTTCACCTAGTTACTAAGGTTTCCTCACAAATAGTTATCGATTTCAATAACATCACCTTCTGTACCTCAGTGAAGAAAATATTTTTTATTGTTATTACAATAATTTCCTTGTAGATTTGATATGTATGCAAACAAAATTTCATAAGTCGTCTAGTATCCTTTCCTGTTAATTGAAATTCTCAAAATTTGCATTATTGTTTCAGCAATTTTTAGGCTTACAAGCATGTTCTTTTTCTCAAAAATACTGTACTACATACTTACCCTTGATAAACACAGCTTTCATAGTCTTTATATCAGTCACTAAAATTACTTTTTAAAAGTTATTTTACCTATACTATCTTAATGTATTCATCAGAGATTAGTATTGGTGTATCAGCATCAGAACTGACAAACGTAAATATGTGGAAGATTTAGCAACGACGGCGGAAAAGGCTGCAAGAGAAGGAAACATGAGACAATTGTACGATACAACAAAGGAACTCGCTGGAAATCGCCGCAAACCAGAACGACCAGTGAAAATCAAAGAAGGCAAAGTAATCACCAACATTGAAGAGCAACAAAACAGGTGGGTAGAACACTTCAAAGAACTCTTGAATAGACCAACTCCACTGAACCCACCCAACATCGAAGCAGCACCCACGGACCTCCCAATCAATGTTGGCCCACTAACAATTGAAGAAATCAGCATGGCCATCAGACAAATCAAGAGTGGAAAAGCAGCAGGACCGGACAACATCCCAGCAGAGGCACTAAAAGCAGACGTAGCGGTAACTACAAGGATACCCCACATTCTCTTCAATAGGATTTGGGATGAGGAACAAGTACCAACAGACTGGAAAGAAGGACTTCTGGTCAAAATACCAAAGAAAGGCGATCTCAGAAACTGTGATAACTACAGGGGCATCACTCTTCTCTCAATACCGGGAAAATTCTTCAACAGGGTATTGTTAAACATGATGAAGGACTGTGTAGACGCCCAACTTCGTGACCAACAGGCAGGATTTCGTAAGGATCGGTCGTGTACAGACCAAATCGCAACTCTACGGATAATTGTGGAACAATCAATTGAATGGAATTCATCACTCTACATCAACTTCATTGACTACGAGAAAGCATTTGATAGTGTGGATAGGACAATACTATGGAGGCTTCTTCAACACTACAGCGTGCCTACGGAAATAGTCAATATCATACGGAATTCCTATGATGGATTACACTGCAAAATCGTGCATGGAGGACAGTTGACAAAGTCGTTCAAAGTGAAGACCGGTGTTAGGCAAGGTTGCTTACTCTCACCCTTTCTCTTTCTCCTGGTGATCGACTGGATCATGAAGACGTCAACGTCTGAAGGGAAGCGTGGGATACAATGGACATCTAAGATGCAGTTAAATGATCTAGACTTCGCAGATGATCTGGCCCTTCTATCCCAAACGCAACAACAAATGCAGGAGAAGACGAACAGTGTAGCAGCAGCCTCAGCAGCAGTAGGTCTCAATATACACAAAGGGAAAAGCAAGGTCCTCCGATACCACACAGCATGCACCAACCCAATCACAATTGACGGAGAAGATTTGGAAGATGTAAAATCCTTTACATATCTGGGCAGCATCATTGATGAACACAGTGGATCTGATGCAGATGTGAAGGCGAGGATCGGCAAAGCAAGAGCAGCATATTTACAACTGAAGAACATCTGGAACTCAAAGCAACTGTCAACCAACACCAAGGTCAGGATTTTCAATACAAATGTGAAGACAATTCTACTGTATGGGGCAGAAACCTGGAGAACTACGAAAGCCATTATCCAAACAATACAGGTGTTTATTAACAGTTGTCTACGCAAAATACGTCAAATGCGTTGGCCAGACACTATTAGCAACAACGTACTGTGGGGAAGAACAAACCAGATCCCAGCAGAGGAAGGAATTAGGAAGAAGATAGGATAGGACGACATTGAGGAAAGCATCCAACTGCGTCACAAGACAAGCCCTCAATAAGAATCCTCAATGTCAAAGGAAAAGAGGAAGACCAAATAACACATTACGTCGAAAAATGGAGACAGACATGAGAAAAATGGACGAAAATTGGATAGAACTGGAAAGGAAGGCCCAAGGCAGAGTGGGTTGGAAAACGCTGGTGTGCGGCTATAGTATTCTAATTATAGTATGAATTAGGAATTCCAGGATTAACGCAATTGAATTAAGAAGACACAGGCACCAACGAATGTATTGTATTTAGAATTCGAAATCAAACATTCAACCAGTACAAAGGTATCATTAGTCCTTTCAAACACCACATCCGCCACAGCTTAAATAGAAGTATAAGTGTTTGTAATCGGTTGTACGTCTTCTTGTTAAGTTCATCCTGAGTCTGTCCGACATTGTATAAGATAAAAACTTTGTAGTATCTAGAAAGTGCTCATTAGTATTGGAATTAACAAACGAAATCGGAACAGACTCACATGGAATTGTATACAATTAGCATATCGGTTTTGTACTGAAATCATTAATATCTAGAATTTGAACCATAGATTTTTCAATCCTATCCTCCCCCACGAAATAATGTTGGATCTTTATATCCCCAAGTTATGAATAATGTGGCTTCATTTAAAACATATTTCTCACATTGTTTAGAGTAAACATTAGAACTGTTTTTGTGATAAGGGTAAACAGCAGTTGATATGAAATCATCCGATATGTAATCAAACTCGAGGTCACTTAGTACTCGTGCTTCGCATTGAGCAGGTTTTTCACAAGGATCAAATGCATTATGAGGACAGGTAATATATGATATGACATCAGGATTTGATTCTTCTGAAATATTCTCATGAAATTCATTAGGACTGTCATTGCAGAGCGTAGGATCGTTAGAAAAACCAGCATCTATCCAAACCACACCAGGTTTCCGATCATGATTAGGTTCATTTAACATATTTTCCTCAATATTGCAAGTAATTTCATTAGAAATATGTGAATCATTAGGAAAAGTCATACCTGGTACAATAGCATGAGAATTCTGATAAGTCGGTTGATTAGGAACTGTTGTCTCACAAGAATTCTGGATTTCATCTAACTCTGAACTGTCATATGACTCTGCACTGTCTTTTGAAATCGTTGATAAAGATAAATGATCATTAGAAACATCCGAATTATTTAAATTTAAATTACAAGATTTAGTACAGCTTGAAGCAAAATGGACAGTAGCAATGCATACTGACTGAATGTGTCCTACCTTACCACATTTAAAACATTTAGCATTACGAAATACACATGAATTGCGAGCATGAAACTTTTCACATGATAAACATTTACCAAACTTCATCTCACCTTTGTGATTTGCTTTGTAATTCCTCGTTGAAACACCTTTCATATTTACACGAGAATAGGAATCACTGTTAAATGAACGCAAGTTTGATTGACCCTGAGATTGTAGTTCATCACGACGACTAAGCAAAGTATTAGAAATCTTCATCGACTGGATATCAAGTTCATTGACTGCTTCGTAGTTAATACATGCGGTTCTAGCATCTTGAAAGGAACAGTTTGGCATTCTTAACAGCTCTCTTTCCAAACTCGGTATGTTAATTCCTGCAATTAATCGATTTCTCAGTTGCACATGAAGTTGATCACCGAAATTACACTTGGCAGCTTGTTTCTGTAATTCAAGGATGAATTCCCGAGCCTTTTGGTCATTTTGACGAACCATCTTATGAAACTTCGCCCTTTCACGGCATTCAAAACTGGTGCATTTTACATGACTTAACAATAGCTCTTTAAGAGTTGTATAAGGGAGTGAGATAGGTTTTTCTGGATATGCCAAAGTTTTTAATAAGCTGTACGCTTCTCGCCCAATGAATGTCAGAAAATGTGCCACAATTTTATCACCTTTGACATCTTTCTTAGTCATGCTCCAGATTTCAAACCTTCCCAAATAATCCTCAAATGCTTCCGAAGTTGAATGAATATCCAACTTTTCCATTGCAGGTTCCATCACGACGCCAATATAGTATTCTAATTATAGTATGAATTAGGAATTCCAGGATTAACGCAATTGAATTAAGAAGACACAGGCACTAACGAATGTATTGTATTTAGAATTCGAAATCAAACATTCAACCAGTACAAAGGTATCATTAGTCCATTCAAACACCACAGCGGCGTAAGTAAGTAAGTCATTAAGTGCATGAACGGATGTGAACTTTTCTGATGAAGCGAATTACGTTTATACTTAACATGCAGAACAAAGTAAATTATTGGTACATATTGAAGATAATTTGATGCAACCCATGACATTCACTTGATAATTCTATTAAGATTTTTCTAACTTGGTTCCAGGTCTTCTCATTGAAGAAACGTACATTTAAACAAAATAAACACTTATTTCAGAACTCCATTGATCATAGCTTTGATTGCATGAAGAAGTGTAGTGAACAAACGTCATCTAAGATCACATTATGTAACTCTTTCCGTATATGTTATAACTTTTTATTAGCTTATAGTGTTTTCTAAAATGACTAGTTTGTAGAAATATGCGTTTAGAAGACACATTTGGTAGCCTACTTACATATAAAATCCAAAATCACTTAAAAAATAAAATGTTGTTATCAAAGCCACCCAGATTCATTCATCACGAAAGAAAAGTAAAGTTGATTTGTACTGGATTACAATCTATCTTAGTGAGTAAAAATAAAAGATACCTTTGACCAGTCTTATCGTTATTGATTATTTAGTATTAGACTTTGGTTAAGACTCAAAGTTTCAAAGTTTTAATTCATTATATTTGCCTTTAAAATAGTGCCTTGTGACACCTATTTGATAACAACGTTAGTTTTAGTTCATACTTATTTCCATAAATCTGATTCATAGAATAATTGGACAGTAGTAAAATCGACGCTAAAATTTGAACAAGCTGCCTATGAATCAAATCAATTAATCTTACGTAACTTTATACATACTACTCATAGGTGTTAGTTGCGATATTATGGACAATATATGATCGTGGAAACATTGATTATGAATTAACCAATGGTTTCCTTCCTTCATCAAAATGTTAATTGATGGTTCTAAGGAACAGTATTTTTATAAGTTCCTTTGTATAAATAACTGAAGACGCTATGAAAAAAATATTTTTAAATAAAAGAACTACAAATTAATAATAAAATAAAGAAAATAATGGAAAAACTGATCATCAGGTTTATTTCATATAGAAAGAAGTATTAAAATGATGAAATTCCAAAGATCATAAGACTTGAATCATGCAATACTTCTTTACAAATCTAGATGATATTTATATAGTTATTTGTTTCTTATTTAAACACAAACATCGGTACAAGAACGCATCAAACAGATATGCGTCATGTAAATCATTCGATTTATGTGAGGACTGTGATACTGTTCGGGTGCCTAAACCGAAGAAGGTGGTTTTCGTAGAGGGCCACACACCGAGTCTTTGACCTAAAGATCTGATCCACAAGGCAGTAGAACAACGTAAGGAGCCGGTGACCAATAATTGGTTCATACGCCATTTGTTCCCTTAGGATCCTGGAGTCTACGTGCACTGTTGGTTTGAAATAAGGGTTTTCCAACTCACCTAACTAGACTCTCCGTGCCCACCAAACAGGTTAAAGCGCCGGACATTCGCTTTTCATCTTCTCAATTTCGTAAACAGTAGTAATGCCGCGAAAAGGTAGTAAGTAGGACTTCGTTGGCAGTGGTTGTATGCGCGTGGCCACTTGAGAGCATTTCGGGAGGGAGATCCGACTCTTCCCGTTCTCTGCCGTACTAGGGCATCTCGGGGCATGATATTGCCCAAGGTTACATAATGAAATTAGTTGGTACCGAGTTTACTTATTCTTCTTTGTGGAAATATAAGGACAAAAGTTTTTTAAATTTTTTCTGAATTCATATAAATATAAATATTCTTATCACAACGTTGCTAATATATCTATTAATTGAAGCATCCATGATTCGATCAAGAGGGTGAACAAAATACTACTGGAAATTCATTAACAAAATAACTGAAAAATGACATTTCTTCCAAATTATCATGAACAGCATTAATAGGACAATAATGTTTGTTGAACCTGTTAATGCATTAATAAGTGAATACGTGTTTAGATACTGAGCTTCGTGTAATGAATTACCTTATCCAAAATAATCGTCCATGAATCAGTAATTAATAGTTCTGTTTTAATGAACTTCGCCAAACAGAAAACTGGTTGTAATTCACTTATGAATGAATATAAAAACTCATAGAACTTAATACATTCAAAGTAAGAGTGAAGTTATTTGGATTTGTGTAACAGACACTATTTTATCTCAATTAACAGTAAATTAAACATAACTGGATGTCTGAAAGTAAACTACTGACATCTTCGCTCATTCTCCCTCAACATGAATAACAGATAAAATGTATTGTGTAATATAGTCAACAGAAAGTGACTGAAATTAGTTGCTTAATTTTCAATTTCTACGCTTTTACTTAAGACCTTGTATGATCTCACTTTTATTAGGTATAGGCCATGATAATAAACAAATAATGAGATATATCTATCGTGCTATTATTCTTAAAAGTTCGAATCTATAAATTGATTTACTGTTTTGACAGTCAGTTGTCAATGATAGGTGCTGAATTAAAATCTTTGAAAATCTACAGGAATTTACTTATATATGAAGACTTTGAACGTAAGTGATGTTTTTATGTATTTAGGTCATTTGATTTTATTGATCAGTAGTCAACTTTATTCAAGTGTCAATAAAACAATATGGATTATGAACAACTGATTCTGTTTTGGCATAGTTCAAATAGGAGCTAAAATATTGAATAAACACTGGCAAAAATAGACGTTAAGTATAATGTTCACTCTGACGTTTACAGAAATAATTTGATATTGTTAAGCTAATTATTATTTCAGTTCATACTTTCGGTATGATTACGAATTAGATATTTTAATGAACAATGTTAAGCCCCAGAGAGGATAATATGAGAGGTATTTAAGTGGCATATCCTAATTTGATAATTATGAAGATGTTTTTCTGTGAAAATCTAGGTGTCACATGTAGGTACATCTATATGGCCAGTCCCAAATGATACAAAATGCGCGTTGTGTATTTCACGGCTAGCCACCACCCATCTATACCTATAATCCCTGTGGTTTAATGACAATATAGATGTAGTTCGTACAGGATTCACATATGCCAAATAAGACTGATCACTTGAAGTTCTCAACGTCAATGGAAAGATTCAAACAATCAAGAAAAACAAATCAAACCTCAGTTTATTGCACAAGCCAGTGATTATTCCGACTCAATAACCAAGTAGATAACTCGATGAGATTAAAAACAAACGGTACTAGGTTCGAGTCCCAGGATGAACATCAACTTTAGGGTGTAGTTACATTCAGTTGATTAATTAAAAATAGGGTAAAATCCACGACCTAGATTGAACTGCTAGCCACGATCCATCCCGCTTATATTTATTTAATATTAAAAACAATCGAATTAATTCATGGAATCTTTTAGATATAAACCATTCTTTAAGGAAACGATGTAGTGAATATTTTATATGTAAAACAATCCAGTATTACTGAGAAGTGAAAGCGCTCCGAGTTGTATGACCCACCTAGTCTAGCATTTACATAAATGGTTCTTATATTTTCTCGTTATTAAGTTTAATTTCGACCATATACTTAGCTCTATATGAAAAATAAAGGAACTTTTATTTACAATGTCTATATCACATGCTTTCATATGAAGTAATCGAAAGATTTTTTGAAAAATCACTCTCTGAGTGAATCTAATGTATGTTTTTACTTAATAACAATACTAATGGATTTTCAGCGATGATTATCAACACACTATAATAATTATGAGTAAGAGAAGAATAACGATGTTTACGTTTCATGCAGATGCTTACCATTGGTGTATAAAAATCCAAACTGTTTGTTTTATATAATGAATTATTGATCAGAAAGTAAAAACAATGAACAATAAAACTGTGAGCAATAAAAAAAATATACTGATTAGGAACAAACAATAATTAAGAATTCATTTCAATATGATTAAGACCTCTATTCAGATATAATAAGTATTTGATTCAATTCATAATCTTAGTTGTTTTAAGTAACCTTGTAAGCCTGATTTCATCTATAAATGTATAATTAGATGATTTGTCAATGGATCATTATGTAATTCTTTTAAAAAAAAACAAAAGCCTTTAAATGTTCACTTAAATGAACATATATTTTTATATTATATAAAGAAAAGATGTAAACCAATAATCCAATTCATAATATCTAGTTGTATTTCAATTATTTAAATAAACTATATGAGCATACATGTTTTATTGAATTAAACAACTACAACTGAGTGGCTTCTTTATTGAGAGCGAAAAAGAAATAGAACAAAGTAAAGAAACAACAGTGATAATGTAAAGTCTTGAAGTTAGTAACAAAGTATTATCAAAAGTAATACTGGCGTATATTCGGTTAACACAAGACACAGTCATTCAAATATAGATATATAGATTCACTCCATTTGTTTTCTATTCAGCTTACATTAATTATCTACCATTTGTATATTTCGTTAGATAAATAATCATTTTATATTTTCATTACTTATAAACTCTTAATTAACTTTTTTTTATACTGTATCATAATTATTATTATTTTTTTGGTTTTTGAAAGAAAATGTTTGACCATGGTTACAATCTGAAAATTAGTTTTGCTTTTACAGATTTATATACATATGGTCAATGATATAAGCCAACAACGAAACTATTTGAAATGGTGATATTATTGATTATTATTGTATCTATGGCTTGTATTTTTTTCTTTTTTGATTTAGAAAAGAAAAAAATTTATATATTTGAGTATAGATGAATAGTTTAATGAAAGAAAGAAAAAAAGTGATCGAAAAACAAAAATGATATCGAAAGTCTATCATTATATGATTTAAAATGTTTGTAGATCGATACATAAGTTTTGAGAAATAAATACAAAACACCATTGAAATATTTGTTAGATATTTGTTTTCTTTAAAAGAATATTACCATTATGTGATTTATAAATGAATATATGAAATAGTTAATAGTTTGATTTATTTTAATACCTGTATGGTGAGTTTCTATGATGATCTTCATTTCCATAACTATAACTACTTCGTCTATCTGAGTAAATAGAATTATTTCCCAAAGTTCCTTGACTTTTTGGTCTATACAAATATAAATAGACTGGACCATATCTGTTGGTTATTATACCTTTGTGTGGATCATAAGTGAGATAAGTTACATCATGTAAACTGTCAATAGTTCGACGTTTAGCACTGGCATTAAGTGATGGACTATAACTTTGTTTAACTGGTGAAACCATAACTGGTGATGGTAAATAAACAGGGCTAATATTATTATGTGTATAATAATTTTGATTATTCTCAGGTATTGAAATTGTTGCACGATTGTTTTCAACTTCAAAATTACTTACTGAACGTACACGACCCACATCATCAACGTAAACTTGTCGAATAGATGTTAAATCACGTAATACTTTATCTGTATCATTCATTGCTCGTCTAAGATATTCACAAACGGTTTGTGCTGTTTCAGGGATTTTACACTTATATATTTCATAATATCTCATAGAACTATACATAGAATCAATACATAGTACAAAAAAATGTGGAGTAGCTCTATTTATGTATAATTCTTTAATTTCTTTATATGTTACCCATGGACGAAATGGTATCTTACCAGATGCTTTATTTCGTTCAAAACTAATACGATCTTCTAATAAACTTCCAGTACAATGAGATTGTCGTTTACGACGATATTTTTGTAATAGATATAATGCTCTTGTTTCAGAAAAATGTTCTGCTGGGCCAGCATTCACACGAAATATTGTACAAATATGTGTTTCATAAAATAAATGCTGTTTACTTCCAACATGACGTAAACAATCATCAATATAATCACGTTCTTGTTGATAAGAGACAACTTCTTTATTCCTCATATTCAAAGAAAAATGTTAAGTTCTTTCTCACTTTTTAATATTTGTAAATAAATGTACCACTATATATATAGTATAAACTTATGTATCCAGTTGGATAAATCTGTTAAGAAAGTTTTTATAAGGACTATTTATGAGCATATATGAGCATATGAGCATATATATATATACTCATGTACATCACTGATATGAATGTAAAAACATTTTTTTCCAGAAAACTTCAACATGAATGACTAAGTAACCAATTGATAATATGAAGTTAAAAAAATATTTTTCACACAACAACAACAATAATTTTTGTTTTTTGTATTACTATTTGTAATAGAGAAAAATAATAATAGTAATAATAATAGGTTTACTTGTATTTGAAAACCTCTTTTTTTACAATCATAAGAAAATCAATCATCATATTAAGGATGTGTTTCTATGCAGAAATGTATCATATATGAATGATTACTTGAATTATTGATTTTCATAAAACAATAATGAAAAAAACAAACTTGGAAAGCAAAACACTGATTATAGATAATTGATTTAAATGATTACAAAAACAAAGAGAAAAGAGACTTCATTTTCTTTCTTTAGCAATAGAATGTATGATGTGAATTTTATTAGAAATTAGTAACATGAATTGAATGTATTAGGTACTCAAAATTGATATTGACACAAGTGAATAGCTTTTGTAAGTCACTAGAGAAATAAAGAATCTCACATCTATATCTAAAGCAATAAGAGTATGGTTCGAATTCTAGTTGAGTTATAAAAATTGATTCATATAGATCCAGATGATTAGCTTTAAATAAGAAATTAACTGAAGCCTGGATAAGTGTGCTAGACAATATCATGATTTTATGGAATCTGCAAATGAAAGCAATGCCAAAAACTCCATGAAAAGAAACGGTATTGTTGTTAACATAGAAATTAAAACCTAGTTATGAATGAAAATTGATATTTTGACAAGAATTATATTTGCAATCTTTCATATTGATTCAATGAGTTTCAAATAACAAATGGGACTTATACGTTTTTTAAGAGTTTTTAATCAATTTACGAACTCTTTGTCTACATTCACTTTATTTTGAGTTTCAACAAATACTATGCACATTTAATATTTATATTTATAAGCAATGATGGACAGTGGCTAGCAGTGGAATCCAGGGCGCGCGTTTCGTCCTATTTGGGACTCGTCAGCTGGATGTACCTGCATCTCAGAGTTGACGTAGCTAAGTGGATAACGCGATGGCGTTTGAAGCGAGTGGTACTGGGTTCGAGTCCGATAGTGAACATCAACTCTGAGATTCAGGTACATCCAGCTGACAAGTCCCAAATAGAACGAAACGCGCGTCATGGGTTCCACTGCTAGCCACTATCCACCACTGCTTACAAAAAGCTTGTGAATTAAGGCAATATCGAGGCATACGCACAGTATGCACATATGCAGTCCTCAACCTTAATGGGAAGATACAAGCCAAACAATACCAAGTAACTATATATTTATTCTCTGAATCTTGATTGCTTGCAATCATTTATCATATAGTCATTTAGTCTTATTTGAAAATATCGGACAGAAAAGCATTACTAGCTCTGCACTGAAAATACATATGCTGTTTAAAATAGTATCTTTCGAAATAATTTGTATCACAAGTGGATAGAAGAATTAGTATTTTTAAGCAAGGTTAATTTTTATGTGATTGAGTTGCTAAATTCATGTTCAACCCTCCTACTTTTTTCAGGTTTGAAACCGTCAGTAACATAAGAAGGCCTTTAGAGGAGTTAAATGAATGGAAGAGTACAGAAGAAATTGTGAGCGATTTCAATATATAAAGGATGCAAACATTATGTAGTTGATGTTTAAATAATCAAATCATAATACGAAATGAAGTAATGACTTTAAATAATAGTTGCTAGGTGTAAGTGGAAATATTTCATTTAAACACTGAATGAATGCTGTCTTGATGCGTATCACATTTTAAACGACTGGTTGAAAACATAAGTGCTTTTTCCATGATGAAATTATTCTATTCATATTTGTGATTTGTGGAGAGAAGAATAAAAACCTTCTATAGTTTTTTCCAATATGCATCAGTAGATGTTTAATCTCTTTATAAATAAAACATCCTGGGATGTAGGCGCCACTGAGTAGATTTCAAGAGTTGATTATCTAATTTTAAATCCTGTACTCAATATGGTTTTAGATCGAACCTACTTTTTGAATAAGTCCACTGTGTCTCCTAAGTGGTTCTAATCCAGTTAACAGATCAAAAGAGTAAATCTCTTTGTACTGTATGTATCATGATAAAGTGACCCTCTAAACTACTAAAAAATAATCTGGTTGAACTTATCAATTCTTTCATTCCTCGTTAAACCGAACATCTGTGATGCTGCACTATTAGAAGTCCTGTAATATCTTTCCAAGAGACGAAAGTTATTCAGCAGATACAAACTCGGGGTTTATGCTCAATCTTCTAGATTTGTGCTCATCATTGTTTCTCTGTAAAGTGTGGCGAACATATTTTATCCAACTTTATCAAAGTCTTTCATAATGCCGATATCATTCTAAAACTTTTAATTGTAACTGAAATATATTTACCCATGGTCCTCAAGTCTTTATTTACAATGACTTGTAAATAAAGGCTAACTTGAAATGTGGTTTGCTAGAGCATCATCTAGGTTTTCTAGCTACCGTAGAGGCACATTTTATTAAATTGATGACGATGTCTGGAAGTTTTTTGACGTAGGAGACTAACAGTCTTTGACTTATTATAGTCCTCACAGATAGCTCCCTAAGTGCCGGCTTCTAATAAATGACTATGGAGGTAGTTTGTATTCTATTTAGCCTACAAACAAGAACTTTTCCAGTGTGCCTAATCAGGAGTCAGGTGAATCCCAAGTTTTCAACTTTTTTAGAGGGATGGTGTGCAATTACTTATCGAAAATTTTGCTGAAACCGAGTAGATCTGTGTGGCTATGTCTTATTGACAGAAGGTTTACGATTATCGATAAATCGTTTCTGATGATGTTCTGTACACTATTTATTACAGGGTGTATTCAGGGGAAGCTCATAGTTATCTTTTTAGCGATTCTTCTTAAGTTTGTTACAATCACGTTTTTGAATGATAAATTGGTCTCTAACTTAACGGTGCCATCTTGGATGCTTTTTGGTAGATGAAAGTGACTCTCATATCTTTCTGAGCTAGCCACAGGGAAGAAAGAAGGGAAGAGCTTTTATATGTGTCATAATTTGTCTCGACCTCTAAGTTTGTGACTAGCCCAGGCCTGCTGGTCTGGAGTGCCCAATGAGTTTATTACATTATCCTGGTTAATAACTTTAGTAACAGACCACTTTTAAATTTGTTATTCATTGAGAGTAAATAATAAACTTTGCAAAGCAACTTTCCATAGTCTTCGTTTTGTTATGATCTTATGGTTTTTTAAACGCGTTCGTCTAGCTAAAACAGTCATCATTTGACGTCTTTTAGCCTCACAATTTATTTAAGAGAAAATACTCTACAGTGTATATAAGTTGCTAATTGTTATGTAAGACCCAGGATTGCTATGATGTACGTATTTGTAGTCGGCTCGTAGAGCAGCTTTTCTTTAGCAGTGCCAAGATATATGGTAATATTCCAGACCGTTAGGTAAATAATTTGTTAATAATCCATAGAGACTGCTATTTCTCGTCTTTGGGACTGAGCAAATTAAGAACGTTTTAATATAACTGGTTATAGAACTGTCCTACGTATATCTATGGGGCTTTAATTAAAGGTACAGAGACGATTGCTATGTTTGAGTCTTTGTAGAAATTGTTGAGTTAATCTCAACTTTGTTATAGTTCAAAACGCTAAAACGGGCAGGCACAATGATATTGTATAATATAGCACCAGTGAAATAAATCTTAGTATCCAAGTCATTTCTAAATTCGGGAAAGGTTAGTATAGTTTAGTGATTTCTTCAAATATTCAGCTTAACAAACATAAAAAAAGATTTATATAACCTTTACTTATCATGTCAATGAAAAATTACGTTTTTTACCTATGTAAATTACTTATTACTTCACATTGCCTAACTATAATTTCTATAAATCTATATTAAGGCTAGCTATTGTTCAATCTAAGCTTTTGTGGTGATTTGTTCACTTTAAATGTTCTAAGATAGTTAACATGTTGAGTAAAGCATGTACCCATTGACAAATTGTCATTTAAATGACATCAGTGTAGGTTATACTTCTATTCATTCCATAGTACATTTGGGTCTATGCCAAGATCTACCTGCAGATTGAAAACAAACAAAACAAGATAATTGTACTCTTTTTATTTTCATAAAAAACTAATTTGTTAAATATTACTTTGTTTTCAATTCTGATTGAAAAATGCTCAAAAATTAAATGAATTTAAAGAAAAAAACAAACTGAATATTACTGTTTTGACATGAGTCAAATAGCACTTTATGTGTACAAAAGTGACTGATTGATTTGCTCACATTACAAATGTTTACAATATACACTTTAATACAACCATTTGAACATAGTACACATAGAAAAGCTTATTCTTATCAATCATAATCATAAAATTGTGAGCTTATTGCATATGACAACGTTTGCTTACGTTTTTGATTGAACTAAATCATAAGATACCAAATATTGATTTGTAATACTAAAAAAATTTATGAAATATTTTGGCAGGAAAATCTTGTCGTTATAAATTTCTAACGGAATATTGAGTTAGTTGCTTTTACATCAATGAAAGAAATCAGACTAAAGATTATTTATCTTGATGGAGTTTTTTTATTTGAGCTTGAAGGTTTGGTTGTGGAGCTTTCATCCTAGAAGTTTGTGCTGATGATGTCGTTCAGATGAATGATGAAAGCTCCACGATCAAACTATCCAGCTCAGAACAAAACTTCATCACAATCATCCACCTAAGCTACAAATCTTCATCATCTCAAGATTATTTATTAAATGAAAAGTTACTTTGTAGTTAAGTAAAAAATTACTTATGAGAAATAAGTTTTGCTTTAATCCATCATACTCTGGTGACTATGTATGTTTCAAGTGACATTTCATATTGGGTGAAACTAGATTCATAAGTGTGAACCATAAACGTATATAAGATTGTTGTCTTCAAATTAACAAATTTTGGTTGATGATAACCACAAGTGATTTGATTTAAACAACGACAAATCAAGTATCTGAGATTTCACTGCACAATAAAATTAACTTTTCTTGTCATTCATTTAACAAGTGAGTTATCCATATTATGTAAAAGGTAGTATGGACTGACGAAACTATGGTGGAAAGTTTAATCAATGTCTATTTTGTACCGGTTTATTAGAAAATCACCTATATGTTACATGAGTTTGTCTGGATAACAGGCATCTACAATTGGAACTTCTATTTTAACTAACAGCGTTCTTAACACATTTCTGTTAGATTGATTATAACAGATAAGCGTTTTGTCTTCGGTACACAATCAGATTAAAAATATGAAAATATATAGTTGCGCACTTACTTACACATTACGTCTGTCACCAAACGAGGAGGAGCGTAAACCAGTTACCAGCATTCTCCAACCACGTTTTTACTGGGGTTTCCTTTCCAGCTGTGTTCCAGTTGCTATTCACTCTTTCAATGACTGCTTCCAATTCCCAATGCAATGTATTTTTTGATCTTCCTCTTTCCCGTTTCCCTTCAGGATTTCAAGTTAGCGCTTGCCACGAGAAGTCTGATGATTTCTGTACTGTATGTCCTGTCTATTTCCATCGTTTTTTCCTAATTTTCTACTCAGCTGGTTTGTTCGCTCTCACAGTAGGTTGTTACTGATGGTATCCGGTCAACTGACAATAAGTATCTTGCTTAGACAATTGTTTATAAATACTTGTACCTTTTTGATGATGGTTGTAGTAGTTCTCCACGTTTCAGCTCCGTACTGTAGAACTGTGTTGATGTTCGTATTGAAGATTCTTACTTTGATATTGGTTGACAGTTGTTTTGAGTTCCATATATTCTTCAATTGTAGGAATGCGGTTCTTGCTTTACTCATCCTCGCTTTTCCATCTGCATCAAATCTTCTTCCTTCGCCGATGATGTCCAGGTACGTGAACGTTTCTACCTCTTCCAGATTTTCTTTGTCAAGTGTGATTGAGCTACTGTACTCCGTGTTGTATTTGAGGATTTTGCTTTATCCTTTGTAAATGTTGAGACCTACTGCTGCCGAGGCCGCTACTACACTGGTTGTCTTGGCCCGCCATTTTTACTGGGACAGAGAAGCTAGATCATCTGTGAAGTCTAAATCATCTAGTCTCATCCAAGTTGTCCATTGTATACCGTGCTTCCTCTGAGAAGTGAAGGTTTTCGAATTCCATTTGACCACCAAAAGAAAGAGAAACAGAGGAAATAAGCAGCCTGATCTAACACTGGTCTTCACGTGGAATGCATCTGTCAGCCGTCCAGAGTGCACGACATTGCATTTTAGTCCGTCATGTGAATTTTTATGTTGACGATCTTTTCAGCTATTTCCTTAGTCCAAAACAAGATTCAACGTGATTTTTCTGTCTATACGCTCAAATGTCGTTGTTTATCAGCAAGTTCCATTCAATTGATTGTTCAACGATGATCCTCAGTGTCGCATTTTAGTTTGCGCACGACCAATCCCTACGGGATCCGGTCTGTTGATTTCATTGTTGGGCGTCTTCTGATTTTTCATTCTGTTCAACGACAGTCTGTTGAAAACTTTTCCTGGTGTTGACAGCAGTTTGATGACTTTGCAATTCTCACATTTGTACAGATCTTCATAACTTGCTATCTTTATGAGTTGTCCTTCCTTCCATTCTGTCGGCACTTGTTCTTCCTCCCAAATCTTCCCGAATAGAACGTAGAGCATGTTTTCGGTTGCCTTTATGTGTAACTCTAGTACTTCGTCTGGCATATTTTCAGGTCCTGCCTCTTTCCCACTCTTGATTTGTCTAATGACCATTCTGATTTATTCGATCATTTGTGGATGCAAGTATGGTCGATCTGGTCCTATGTCGTATGATCCGGTGATACCCATGTAGCTTTGTGAATGCGTTTGTGTGGGAACATAGTGCCACCTATAACCATAAATTTCCAACTCTCTCATCATTCTTGTTTCTTTCTCCCAGTCAGTCGATGTCTTCCAATGACATCTCCATATACGGTGTTGTCCATTCTGACTTGGGTGCTTAGGTATCCCATCAATATTGTCAGGTTTTTTCCTGAGCTCTTCGCTATGATCATCATCGCCTTCGTTGCTCTCGTAGTTGGACGCCTGTCACTGGATAATATTCACTGTAATCCCCTCCTCCTTCACTTTGATGGTACAGAATCCATGAGATTCTCATCCTACAAGTGCACTTCGTACTTCTTCGAACAGCAACTGCCAGAATGTGCGGAGCATTACAACAGTAATTTTGGTGGAGTTTTGTTCTCTGAGCTGGATGGTTTGGTCGTGGAGCTGATGATGTCGTTCAGAAGAACGATGAAAGCTCCACGAACAAACCATCCAGCTCAGAGAACAAAACTCCACCAAAATCATCCACCTGAGCTACAAATCTTCTCCACCATCTCATTACAACAGTAACTCTCCCGAATCTATCCTTTTCTGTTCAGCCTGGGTTCAATGGGTCTCAATTATTCCATGGATCATCAAACTTTATCTCCTCACTTCCGTAGCTATCTCATAAGTCACTCAGGTCTTGGCTTTCACCAAGAGGCATCATAAATCTTCTAAATGAAGATCGGTTGACTTCCAGCGGGAGTTTAAATGATTTTTTCAGGACGACGTTGTTTTAGCAAGGTTGTTTTCTGCAGGATGAGGTTGCTGACCTCATGCCTGACCTTCCCCCTTTATTCGGGGTTGGGACCGGTAGATACCCTAGAATGGCTATTGGAGGAATTAAAAGGCATACAGTGCTATTTATCACACATGCCCTACAAATCACTCAAACAAAAGTAATTCAAGTACAGTACATTAGTTAATACAAAAGACAAAACTAGTACAAAATAATTTTAATTAACTTCCTGGGTCACGGTCAATCATAGACATTCCGTGAAATAACTGTATTACAAATTTAATGAGTTGGCAACAACAGCAAGTATAATTTTCTAACTGAACAACTTACATTTCTTGAGAATGTTTAATCAAAATCAGATAGAGAACTATCCAGAACGTTCTGATTCTTCACTAAGCCACCATTTGATATCACTCTCTCAGTAGAACGAATCTTCACAGATAGTGAACGCGAACACAAGTGGGGACAACCAAATTGTGGACACAAAATTACAGAATCTTTTAGTAAAGTCTGAAAATCATACGGAAAATACTTAATTTGCAAGATGTCAGTCAATTTTCTTAGGCTTTATTGTTCCTTATTTTTCCCACCAATCATCCTCTGTTCTTTTTAACCATCTACGATTAGGCATTCCAATGTCGATTATTGATACATACTACTTATATCTGTCGACATCAGTAGCACACACCAGAAGACGACTAAATATTTTTCCCCTACGCTACGTATATGTGTACATACACACCATCCCAGTAAACCGACTATATTGATATATTTATGATTTCTATTGTAATTGATATAGCCATTTTCTTGTATTATATATTTGTGAACTTTAGTTAACACTTAATTTTTTGCTAAGTTTTTTCTAAATTTATGAATTGACTAAAACACGTGTTTATCAAAAAGATTGAAAAATAAACATTTCAAATAAAACCTTGAAATACACAAGGTAGTTACGGTACAATAAAACTGTTTTCATCCTTAAAAAACGGTTGATAATTAAATGTCTGATCAGCTAAAAATACTTACTGATTATAGTCGTGAGTAGTATCTTAAACGTAAGAAGTCGAAGTGAGTCTCTCTTCTGATAAGAATCTTTTTCGGTCTCAGAGAAAACGAAAATAGATTATCAAGTATCAGGGAGAGGAAATAAGCATTTACGGAGATATGAAAAGGAATATCTGTATGAATATCAACGTTTTGATTTCAGTCCCGTAGAGAGCATCAAATCTAGGACGCAAGTACATCCAGCTGACGAGCACCAGATAGGATGATTCGCGCGTCCTTGATTCTACTGCTAGCCATCATCCAGCTTTGCTTATCAACGCTTTAGTTTAATTGTTATTCAATAATTGTTACCATAAGACGTTTTTAGGTTTGAATGTTTTACTACTGTAAGTAGTATCAAGAATGAATGTTATTTAATAAAATCAATTACCAAAGAACATTACTATTTCTGTTTTGATAGCAAAATATCCAAAGTAGATTTGAAAGGATTGGAAAAAACACAGTTCAAAGAATTCTCAATTTTATTTCAACGATGTACATTGACTTTTAACAAATTATATCACATATGGAAATCATTGAATACACTATTTATAATGACATCCGAAACAGAGGTTTCGTCCTATTATAAAAATCTCCGAAGGCTTTAAGTCATGCTGCTCCAAACACTATGCAACTTATTACTGAAGGAATAAGGATAAAAATAACTGGTCGATGACGAAAAATACACAAATGTTCATAAACATTATGTTAAATAAAACCAGATCACCCTAACCACCTATCCAAGTTAAAATTAATTTAGTGTCTAAATAGATTCGCATTTCTTTCGATAAAGCTTTCACAAATATGCGTTTATCCAGATGAGTACTAACAAGTTCAATTTACCAGTTCAGGAGGATGGTTAAAATAATCAGATGCAATATCTGACATTTTTATTGAATCGGTATAATAGCGGAAATTCTTGGCTACTAATCATATCACAAACCATAATCACTTAGTTAGGAATAATTCCTGGTAAACAAGTACAATAAAACTGCTTGAGGACAACTTAAATTATTGAAGAAAGTTGTATAATATCTTCAACCTATAAATATACATAAATATATACTGTTACTTTCAAACCATGCTGCGGTTTAATATACAACTTTTAATAAATATTACCATTGTAAATGCTTTGATAATACATCATTCCTTTTGCAACAGGTTATCCACAGTTGATTTTGTTACTGATACGAAACTATTTGCTCATTTGTTTATTGTATTCATGTAATTCATGTATTCAATAAATTTTCAACTAATGTTTGGAACTGGAAGTTGTTAAAAAGTTATTTAAGGGTAATTCGATACACTTGTTTACTTGCAAAATGAATAAAAGGTCTCAGATGATTTAAGGAATCACGGGCTGATAACCTCCTACCTTCCCTTTAATAGTTCTTTACCTTAACTTACGAATGACCTTCTCACCAATATAGTATAAGTACCCATATTCCTTTATATTATTATAAATATTATAAGGCTTCTTTCATTTGCAACCTTCTAATTATTGGATATTATTAATCTTAAATATTCGTTAAAGGAACATTTGTCAACGGCTGATGTTTATTTAACACTTGACATTTTCATTAAAACTAATGTGATACTCATTTCTATTTGATTATCTCTAACACTAAAGCTCGGAAACTTCAAGACTTCTTTGTCGTTACAATACATATTTGCATATATATGCAGATTTCTGCCTTTAAAAACTTAGTTTGACTCATATAATTTACTCTAGGTCATGACACCAGAATATTTCAATACAGCCATTTCGTTTTTATTTTACTTATTAATGTTTTCTGTAATATTTAATAGTCTTCATCTGACTATAATGGATAAATGTAGATAAACGTGGATTGGTTAAAGTTAGACATTAACACCGTTGGATGCCGGCCCAGCGGTCTAGTTGATTAAGGGTTCGCGCACGAGGCTGAAGGCTCTGGGCTCGAATCCTGTGAGCGGGATCGTGGACGCGCACTGTTGAGTAGTCCCATACTAGAACGAAATGGACGTCCAGCGCTTCTATGGTGGTTTAACATTGATCCACTCTTGATATCAATTTAAACTTAACAATCTCCATAACTCTGTACAAACAAACATAAATTATTTAAGAAGCTTTACTATTGCAATATAAAATAAACCCAACACACGTACTGAAATACAAAAATATCTATTAGGGAAATATTCTACGATTATCTAGATTCTATAAAATTGTGTATATGTTAAGTTCAATAAACGCTGTTATTTAAATATTATTATTTATATAAAGCATATACATAGAAGGTTTAACATGATATCCCATCACCAAATGAATGACATATTTTTTTGGATATATGCATTTATACATTTGGCGTTAACACGGTGGAGAAGATTTGAAGCTCAGATGGATGATTACGATGGAGTTTTGTTCTCTGACCTGGGTGGTTTGGTCATGAAGCTTTCATCGTTTTTCTGAACAACATAATCAGCACAAACTTCAGGTAGAAGTCTACCTCGTGCATGAGTAGCCAGTAGCAGTTTTTGACAGTTGGCGAATCGTTCGAAAAAGGGACATAACGTGAAGACGAACTGTCACTTGCAATCGGGACAGTGGAACAGTTCAACTGTAAAATCTAAGTGCAGTATGTGTTTCAATTACCACTCTGTTGACAAATGCCACGATTCTTAGCGTTTCCAGTTCAAGATCGACGGTCTCACACAAAAAGCAAAGGTATTTACTGTGTCTGTATTAGGCACGGGCATAAAGTTAATGAATGTAAGTTGACAATGAGTTGTAACGTTGACAGGTGTGAGAAAAAACATCACTCCCTGTTGTACAACGATTCTACAACAAATTGCTCGAATGATAAACTCGGTACGTAGAATTATTGCGGATTCACTAAATCACTAAACAGTCAAGTGTGTTTAGGAATGACTCCCGTACGACTGAGATCGGGAAATGCCAAAATTGTGGGTTGTGCGCTTTTGGATAATGGTTTTGATGTAAAATTGATAAAGTCAGACTGTTTGAGGTCGCTCGGGCTGAAGGAAGACCAAGAGTCAGTGGTAGTTCAGACTGTGAGTGGTAATAGAACAACGAAGGTCACGAGCGCTCCCTTTGAGGTATATTCTTTGGATCGGTCTGAACTCGTAATGATTGAAGGAGCTCCGACCATGGAAAGTATACCAGGGCATAAGCCGACTAAGTCGGCAATGAACAATCTAGTTAAGTGGCCACATTTAAGTGACGTACCAATAGATAGCCTAGACTCTGGAGAAGTTCTACTGTTGATTGGTTGCGACGTGCCGGAGGCACATTGGGTGTTGGACCAGCGGTTGGGTGGAAGGAAAAACACGTATGCTGTGAAAAGTTTACTGGTGGACTGTTTTCGGACCTGCATCATACCCGGAATTTAGGAAAGGAGTTATTAATCATACCAGTAAAGTACAGACGTTAGAGGACCATATACGCAAGCTTTATGATATGTAGTTTGTTGATTTCTATTCAAGTGATAAATCAGTATCAGTAGAAGATAAGGCAGCTACAGAGATTGTGGAAAGGGGCATACGCTTCGACAATGGTCATTTTATTGTTCCGATGCCATCGAAAAAGAATCCAAATAGGAAAGTGGGGAATTATGAAGTAGCAAACAGTAGATTGCAGAGTTTGAAGCGTAGATTGTTGAGGGATGACAGTCTGCACGTCAGGTATACCAAAAGTATTGAAAGTAACTTTACTGAGGGCTATGAGGAGAAGGTCCCTGAAATACAATTGCAGCCAAATTATCGCCCTCGATGGTATCGACCTCATCATGCAGTGTTAAACCCGAAGAAGCCAAAAAAACTTAGTGGTCCGTGATCGTGCCGCCAAGTTTGCAAGGGTTTCCCTAAATGATATGATTTATCAAGGACTCGACACTACTGCTGAGCTAGTGTGTATATTATTACGTTTTTGCAAGGAGGCAGTTGCGATCTCTGTAGATGTTGAGGAAATGTTCATGCAGGTGAAGGTTCTTGAGCCTGATCGAGGAGCTTTAAGATTTCTGTGGTAGAAGGAGGAAGACATATCGAGGGAAACATCTGAATTTCAAATGACCTTTCATCCATTTAGTGTCACATTATCGCCGTTTTGTGTGAACTTTGTCATGAATAAGACAGCCCAAACATTCTATGATGGTTATGATCGTTATGTCGTAGATGCTGTCAAAAAAATTTCTATGTTGATGTTTGCTTGATATCCTTTTCTACTTGTGATCAAGCAAAGAAGTTCGTTAAGCAGATAAGTGAATTATTATATAGAGGAGGTTTTAAATTAAAGAAATAGATTACTAACTCGGAAGAAGTAAGGACTATCTTGCCTGATGTATGTAAATAGGAGTCTTTGATAGAAATGTCAACGAGTTACGATACCACACATCAAACCCCAGGTGTAGAATGGGATTTCAAACAAGATGTATTTATGTTTCACTTTGATGCACCGGAAAAGCCTTTGACTAGGAGAGGTATGCTATCTGTAGTATCTTCTCTGTTCGATCCTTTGGGTCTAATTGATCCAGTCTGCCTTACTGCCAAACTTCACTTGCAAAAATTATGTAAGTCCCAAATAGGCTGGCATCAGCCTCTCAACGAGCCATACATGTCCACGTGGCTAATTTGGGTGAATTTTATGCGTCAGATAGGTCATGTTACGGTAGCTTGGGGGATCAAGAACAGAATCGACGAACCTGACGCGAAAGTAGAATTACATTTGTTCAGTGATACTTCAGAGATTGGTTATGGAGCAGTTGTTTACGCACGGTTTAGTTGAACAGCAAATCTAGAGTAACACCTATCAAACAAGTCACTATACCGAGACTTGAGATGTCGGCAGGGGTGTTAAGTGTAAGGCTGAGTGAAGTCTTACGGAGGAGTCTGCCCGATTTTTTCTGCAAAGTAAACTTCCATACAGATTCCATGATAGTGTTATACTACATTAAGAATACCGAAAACCGGTATAGTACCTATGTAGCCTGTTGAGGCTAATGTTCTCTATATCTGACTCCAATAAATAATATTCCGTTAACTGAGTATTTAATGTAGGCCAAATCTCCTGGTTGAATTATGGATTTTACGCGAGATTATTCAAAAGCCTGAACACCAGTTGTAGAGATAATTTATTGTCAATGATTAATAAAAATCCGCAAGCGTACAGCAAGCAAGCACACGATGAAACAAAGTGAGTATGTGTGAGTGAGTGTAAGTCTGTGTTAAAAATCCATATATATTTTTGAGAGTTAGTCGGGTGTGGATAAATTATCGATTATCGGTACATTGTAACCAATAGGAGGATAGCTTAAGGGTTAATGTACAGACATGCATTCGATCATACACACCGAAATTAGCATAGTGAATTAAGAGTCTGAAATGCACACAGAAATTAACATGATGAATTAAGTGTCTGAGTTACAATGAGTAGACAAATGATACAGTGGCCAAATGGGCTTGCCACAAACCAACCGCTTCGCTATTTTGCACTAGTATACGAAAGTTGAACAATGGAGTTATGTAAAGTCGTCACAGAACCCAGGTGATTGAACCTCAAGGAGTATACAAAAATTGACCGATCTTGAAGCTTCGTTTAAATGTCCTACTTTACTGTATGGCGATTTTTGTATAACTATTAATGACTGTCCGGAACCTACTCCTGACAGTATTGAGTTTAGAAAAACTGCTGGGGTTAACTTGAGTAGCATAAAATACAACATGTCACCCATTCTTTCTTATTATTCTGAGTGGTTGAAATTAGTCAGGGCTGTAATCTGGCTTAGAATTCCTGATGGTACTGTGTTCACCGAGTCACTAAAGATCTGTTCATATAGGATGCTTAAAAGTAAAGGAGCTTGATATCGCCAAGCGTAAAGTTTTAACGATGGTTCAGAAAGAGGTGGATGGAGAATTACTTAGTGAATTTAAAAACAACAGTAAAGTAGTTAGTCATAATGATCTGAAGGGTTTATCACCGATAATGCTTGACGGCTTAGTCTGTGTTGGGGGTCTCCCAAGCTACTCAGATTTCCTCAATGCTTTTAAACATTCAATAATTTTACCCAGTCAACACTTAGTGACGGAGATGATAATTAGAAATTATCATAAAGAACAAGGGCACTGTAGGAAGCAATTTCCTACAGGTTTAATTCTGAGCTATTCTCTAGACCGTCGAATACAGAGTCTTGGTTTGGCCAAAGTCAGAACAAGCAAGCTATTTGACTATATAAACTTTATCTGTTTCTAAAACATAAATTAACATCGTTAGTGTACAAACAAACAGTACGGTCTATTAATACAGGGTAAAACAGACAAATAACATACCGAACAGTAGCCAGAGAATAGGAAAAATGGGTCAACAAGCCAATATTGTTTTACAATGAACATCAAACTGTGATTGTTTAATAAAGAGATACAGTCGTACAAGGTCAAGAGGCGTTAATGTGGTGGTGGGAGTTTCCCTTTATTATTGGTAGGTTCGTCTATCGATCACATTTTACAAGCGCACAAGAACGTCTCAAGTACTGTCCACAGTTCGGAAAAGCTATTGGATAGTAAAAGGAACCAGCACGGTTAGGAGAGTAATAGGAAAGTGTATGACATGCCGGCGGTTTACGATGAATCCAGGACAACAACTGATGGCATCGCTTCTAGCTTGTAGATTACAACAAGACTGGTATAGCTTCTCAGCGGTAGGAGTAGACTACTTTGGACCTTTCTTAGTCAAAGGAGGAAGGTCATTGAAAAAAAGATATGGATGTGTATTTACTTGTTTGCAAACACGAGCAGTACATATTGAAATGACATGTAGTTTGAATACTGATTCATTTATAATGGCCTTATTACTTTTTATTGGAAGAAGAGGGAAGCCTGTAGAAATGTACATTGACAATCGATCAAATATCGTGGGTGGCACTTTAATCCGCCCTCATCCAGCCACAGGGGTGGAGTTTGGGAAAAGATGATTAGGTCAATACGCCGACTGTTATTGTTGATCACCAGAGGACAGACTTTAAGTGATGAGACCTTAGGCACTTATTTGGTCGAAATTGAGAGGATATTGAACGATCGACCCTTAACCCCAGTTGTCCAAGATGCTAACGATAAACTAGCCTTATCGCCAAATAGTTTTCTGTTATTAAGAGAATGTGACGGAATAGTCGAAAAAGGTAGCATCAGAGATAAACATGACAGACGTTGGAAACAGGTTAATTATCTAGGTAATGTGTTTTGGAAAAGGTGGTTAAGAGAATATTTACCGAACCTACAAAAACGTCAAAAATGGTCAGCTGAACATCGCAATTTTCAGAAAGGAGATGCAGCAATCGTGACTTCGGACATTTCTACCCGCGAAAAGTGGCCCTTAGGAGTAGTAGAAGGTTGTGAAATAGATAACGACGGAAAAGTTAGGACAATAACTGTTCGTACGAATAATGGATTAGTTAGAAGGGATATACGCAAGGTATGTCTCCTTGAAGGTTCGAATTAGCTCCTTGGTATATCAATATAGGCAGGTCGCGTAGGCGTACTGTTGTAAGCCCTGCTCGTTCCTATAGTGTAGAATATGTTATAGAATGAACCATGACCATGGGCATCAAGGTGGCTTGTGTAGTATGGAGGGATTTTGCGGGCCGGTGTAAGATCCATTTTGAATGTTTTGTGTGTGAAAGTCCCTCCATGTATACACTTGCAGTTTGTTCCTATTGATCTTACAGTAGCATCATGTCACGTTTTAAAAAGAAAATTAACGTGAATATAAAAATCTTTATATAATTTCTTCTTGGAAATTCTTTAGACTTGTTTAATTAATTGTAAAGTTACATTCTAATAAACTGTTCACTATATAATAATTAGAGGATAATTTAAGTGCAATGTAACTGAATCCGGATTTTCACGATAAACAAAAACTTGAAAATCATTAAACGAGGTTTTGCATAAATAGTTGCCATAGATGAATGTCTTTTCTAAATATTTATAGTTGATTCATAGTGCATACAAACATATAACTGAAAAGATCTTATGAACCCTTTCATTATGATCTTGAGATACAATTGATTTTGAGGTGGTGGAGAAGATTTGTGGCTCAGGTGGATGATTTTGATGGAGTTTTGTTCTCTGAGCTGGATGGTTTGGTCGTGGAGCTTTCATCGTTCTTCTGAACGACATCATCATCAAAAACTTCAGAGTGAAGTGAAGTGTTCGAATTTCTCCATATGCATTTCACAGCTTGTTCTGTACACCTCGACGTTGATTGGTTCTTATTGACCTTAAATTTGTCATTGTTTACTCCTTTGTTTTGGTTGTCTCCAATTGGTTTGGTTTTTGTTCCTATGTTTTTACATAATTTTCCTGGTTGTTTGATAAATTGGATCGATTTCAATGTGCTTGTTGATTGCTGATTGAGATGAGTGCCAGGCTTCTAAAATTTCTCTGGTGTTTTTTAAATTTCCTCTATCCAAGATTTCCACATTTTTCCAATCAAATGAGTGTCCGCAGTTGTCCACGTGGATCGATCCAATTTATCAACCAATCAAGAAAATTATTCACAAATATAGGAACAAAAATCAAAGCAATGGGAGACAACCAAAACAAAGGAGTAAACAATGACAAATTTAAGGTCAATAAGAACCAATCAACGTCGAGGTGTACAGAACAAGCTGTGAAATGCATATGGAGAAATTCGAACACTTCACTTCACTCTGAAGTTTTTGATGATGATGTCGTTCAGAAGAACGATGAAAGCTCCACGACCAAACCATCCAGCTCAGAGAACAAAACTCCATCAATATACAATTGGTTTGTAGGTTTACTAATCTTTTTCTTTGTCATCGTTGTTGAACGGGTTTAATTTACTATCTGTATACTCGTAAGTTGATATGAATTACATTTAAAACAATCCCATTTCTTAATTGAAATATTTTAACAGATTTCAAATACTTTATTAAGCTGCAAGTGTTATTAAATAAAATCATTATTCTGGGTCTAAAACCATCGGTTAAAAGAGCTTTGAATAGAGTATTAGCTCAAGTTACTTTCTCCACTCATTATCGATGAGATTGAGCTAATAAGAAACAGCCAAGTACTGATAACCGACTAAAGTGAATTTATTTATTTCTTGGCTCTAAATGAGATGATATCAGAATACTATTATTAAGAGAACTGTTCCTTTGCATAGGAACCAAACGTTTTTATGTACTGAAATCTAGCATAATAAATAAATACCTGATAAATCCCATTTAGTACAAAGATTTGCAGTGTAACTACCTCCTCTGCTTTGCTTTTCAGAGAATGAGCTGGAATATTATTTACCAGTCATAAATACTAATTATCTTCCTAAACATAAATATATATTCAAATGTAATGTTCGTATACATTTTTCACATAAAAATGTCTTTATCAACTTAGCTAAGACCCTTCAGACAATGTATTACACTGAACTTTATCAATTTAGCTAGTGTATGAAAAAATCACCACTAAACAGTAACAAAGAAAAGCCTTTCAGAATGAGTACAAATTCATTATGAAAAGAATGGAATAAGTAGCGCCTAATATATATTAGTTGTTAGCTTACATCATATGAATATGAAACGGCACATGACTAACACACGGTCAATAATTTGAGCACGTGCTCTACAACTTGTATTTAATTTGTCATCATTTGACAAAATATTATGCTTATTTTATTGCTTAATCATTGAATGAGGCAAATTTGGTAAGCGTTAATTGATCGTAACCCTTCAGGTAGATTCAGTCAATTATATTTAAAGTCCCATATATAAGACATGAAATACTTCATTTCTGCATATTCATAATTGCGTTCAAGTAGTAATTTGATATTCATACAACATTTGAATTTGATTTAAAGGCCTTTTAAGAACTAAACTACACTTTGATTTACATTAAAGTGTTAGTGTATACTTTATTTTTTGTCACTGTCACAAGAAATTCAACAACAAAAAAAACTAAACTATCAAATAAAGATTCCTTATAATGTGGCTTCTGAGCAAAATTTATTTTTCCCTTACCGTCCACAAATGTTTACTTGAATTTAAGTTAAAAGGTCGAACTCATAACAAGTACATTATTTTTTAGATTCCTTTTTTATCATTCAATATTACACATTCTTATTAACAACGAATTCGTGACAGTACCTGAACTTTTAATATTTCCATATTCAAAATGGTTGAGTTGCGCTGACTATGGATTCTCATTAAGTTTTAGAGAGTATCTTGCAAAAATGGTAAGCAATAAACACACAATTAAGTTAGTGAATGACTGTTTAATTCGCATTCAGCATCACGGAGTGACAACGATTGTACGATCATTGAAAATCAAAGAAGATTGAACAGATCTTCCATCTTAGTATAGGTTCGATAATATAGCTACGTGCTGGGTGTTAAAGGAGAACAAAATGACTACCCACTACTTAGTCTATTTCAGTTCCTTATAAAAACGAACCTCAACGACCCAACTATCACAAAATGTCTAACCCAACCGTGGTTCCACACATTTCGCCTCTCATCCTCCCAGTAAATTTAATTATAACTGTTGAAAGAGATAACTGTCACATATCATAGATGAACAGTTATTGTAACTACGATTTGCTTTCCTTTCATTAACAACAGTTTTCTAATGGAGTTTGAAGCTTACCTCCTTCGGTGATATCATATTCATATTTGCTAATGGTTTTTGGACTCAGGATTAATTATCACTTCATGTTTAATCCCAATGAATGATACCATTTCATTAAATCAATAACTTTTCTAAATGAAAACATTCGGTTAAATGTACATATGTTCATGTTTCACATCTCTATCATTAATAAAATCTGGCGATGCTACATGGAAAATTCCTAGTACTTGAACCAACTTCCTGAATCCCAATGAACTAATACCAGTTTATTTACAATCGTAGTTGTAGTCATTTTGATGTTAGACATCTATTTTATGCGGAAAATGAACTCCATTGTTCAAGATTTATGTAATATGTCAATGAAAACTATCCAATTGTAGAGTAGTATCTTTATATTATCAAGTCACTTTCTACTTTTTAGAATCATGTGAAGGCGATATTATTTCAAAGAAAGATATCAAACAGATGAATATTGATCATTTTGATTCAGTTACAATAAACACGACAATAGTCAAGGATGAAGGGAAACTGCCGGTAGTTCTAAGTGCACCCTGGAACAATGAAGTTTATCAATCACCAAAAATAAATATAATAATTACTTAAGCTAAAAAATCACATTTTGATAATCTAAGAAGAAAATAATCTATAAAATAAATGAATATACATATTTTCTCAGTGTTTTAGTAATATGATATTAAGGCTAATATTTGGTGAATTGATCACTGTACTGAACGTCGTAAATCTTCTATATGATCTCTATCATGAAGATCTGAAAATACTTCGAAAGACTATTGTTATGTTGTATACAATATTGTAATAAAGAATTTTTCGAAAAATGATATCTAGAGATAATGAAAACTTTGTGATTAAAGCTTGCAAAACTCAAATGTACGAAAATGTCTGGAATAACAAAAAGTTATTGATCGACTGAGATCTTGAACCGATTGATGTTAGACCACCATTGAAAACCTAGAAGCACTGGACGGCCGTTTCGTCCTATTTTGGGAATACTCAGCAGTGCACATCCACGATCCCGCTGGCAGGATTCGAGCCCAGGGCCTTCAGTTTCGCTCACAAAACCTTAATCAACTAGATCACAGAGCTGGCGTCCAACGATGTTAATGTCTAACCTGACTTGATAAAAAGTTATTTATCATATTTACATCAAATTGATGTATATATCTAATATGTTTAATCTATGGTGTTGTTTTCGATACGATGAATTGCAAGTTTTACAAAGACCACTCGGTTTGATAAAAAAAACACCAGAATTTTTACGTTAATGGTGATCGGTATTTTTATCAGGCGATTATAAGAATAGAACAATACTTTATTATTCAAAAGACAGAATAATAAGATGATACACTTGATGGAATATTATGATACGTTCATTAGAAATTTAATTTTGAAACACAGACACTGAGTTATCGTAGCGAATTCGTCTGTATTCACAGTTTAGATATTTAATATGGATTTTTTATAAACTAATAGTTTGAACTTGTTTGCACTAAAACTGATTCGTTTAGAAAGTACGTTGTATTGTAAATAAAAGGAGTTCATCTTTCTTTTTCACATCAGCACAATAAAGGATGTAGCTCAACAGTGGGATGTTGGATGTAATTATTTTCTAATTCAGGTTTCATCAGCTAGATGTACTTGCGTATTAGTACTCGTTTTCACACTGAGATTCAAATTCATAACTCCATTTCCACTGACCTATTGAGTTCAAATAGCCAATAACTTATTTAGAAAGGATAATGTTTATATTATTATTAAAATGATTTCAATTATTTCATTGTTAATATTCTTGACTAAATTTCGATCAGTCTTTTTGGTTTGTCTGTATCTAGTTAAAATTTCCACAGTGCAATGAATAGATAAATGCTTTTCACATACGATTCATCACAGTAACACTTTCGTTACAGAAGGGTCGCAAAATTCAGTTTATTTGTGTAGTTCTGTACATCTTCTAATCCTAGTCATTTGAACATTAGAGAAATAAGTTGAATTCTTAATTAAGAATATTTTGGAAAAAATTTCATTGAAGTAGGAATAGATATATCTCATCACCCTCATCCTCATATACCTCCTACCATCTTTTGTTTGTTACATAAAAAGAAATGCTACGCGAATTATGAAGTCAATCATCTTAATTGATAAAGTTTTGTGACTGAACAATAACTACTCACAAGAGTCAAATTATTGACTCATAAAGCTCCTAATAAATAAATATCAGATTTATGAGTCTTTGTGTACAATACAAATGACAAATGTATATTAAAACTATATTATATAAAATGGATATGAATGAGCATAGTTGTTAGATATTGGTTTAACAAATCATCTACTAACCTATGTATTTGAGGTTCGATTATCAGGTTTATTTATTATTAGTTTAGTGAACGAGAACTCTAGTGGGATACAAATTGAAGTCGCTTGAACCCAACATTACAGCACATCTTAGTAAAACCTGAGAACTTCCCAGTAAATAGTAAATAGTTTCAAACTTGGCTGTTTCTTTCCCAAATATCGGTCAGTCGTCTCAGATTTCATTGTTGCTGCATTTTTATACCATTTGTTTTCCGTTCCTATCCTTTCCTTCTCAACCTTTTGCTGCCAGACATTCTAATCTTGACTATCTTAATATACTACTCATGTCGATATAAGTAGCACACACCATATTAGTTGTATTGACTTGTCAAAAAAACTCATGATCCGTTTAGCGTTAAAGTTATGTTTTTTGTAGTATTTCTATTATCCTTGAAATTCTACTCAAAATGGTATCATGTATTTTCCCTAGAATCTGTTACTAAGTTACATCTTCTTTGTTAAAAGTTGCATTTTTTTAATACGTCAGTACTCATGTGAATTAAATTCACTTTTATTTTTAATAGCGGAAGAAAAAAGATATTTTAAAGTCACCATGACTTGAAGAAACTTTTAAGTGTACTTTAATTTACTTATGAAACTTAAATAAAACTTATATTTTGGTTAATAAACATGATTATTTTAGACATTTTTTTATAATTCAATATTTTATTAAACATTATCTAATGAAAAGATGGAGGTGGCCAGCAGTGAAATCCAGGATGTGCGTTTCGTCTTATTTGGGACTCGTCAGCTGGATGTACCTTCACCTCAGAGTTGATATTCACTCTGAGTCTCGAACTCAGTGCCGCTCGCTTCGAATGCCACAGCATGCACATATGCCATTAAGAGATCAATCAATGGCAGTCCTAAACATCAATGAGAAGAGTAAAACAAACAATACCAAGTGAATTTAAACGTCACCCCATTACACATGCAGGTGGCTATCAGGACTCAGTAGCTAAGTGGATAAGGCGATGGTGTTTGAAGCGAACGGTACTGAGTTCGAGCTCCAGAATGATCATTAACTCTCAGGTGCAGGTACTTCCAACTGACGAGTCCCGGATGGAACGAAACGCACGTTCTGAGTCCCGCTGCTAGCAACTATCCATTTTCACATATGATACTTGTGAATTAATGTTATATCGAGACAATACACACAGTATGCACATATGCCAATAACAGACTGATCAGTTACAGTGCTAAACATCAATAGGAATATTTGAGTAAACAATACCATGTAAATTATTCAATGAGCTTTCAATATTTTTTTAGTTGAATTTTTCGATTTTGTCTTCTGAATGGAATCAAGCTGTATTTTTAGTAAGTGTATTGAATTAGTAAAAGAAATGAATGGAGTTAAATTACTTTAATGTTTTAAGAAGCTTTGAAATATCAAAACACCTGAAATTTGAATATCATTACAATTTTTTGATTGATCTATCATCTGATTTCAGTTGAATTGTATGCTGATTGTTATCGAAATACACATGTCGGTTGTCCTCGTATATTTCATCGACTTAAATCATTTTGATGAATAATGGAATTAAATGAGTCAAATACGAGAATGGATTTTTGAATACATATATTTTGTACACTTATTTATCGGAACAGGAAATGTATAAGATGAAACGAATAGAATAGAGCGAAGCAAAATGACGCACAATGGAGAAAGCGTGTGTGCCAACTCGATTTAATCATGCGTTAATCAATATTTATAGTCACACAAAAATAAACTATAGACATATGATGAGTAGGATAAGATGTACACACAAATGCGATCATATGAAAACAGTCAAGGTTGATAAGGTCAAAATGTGACTCAAAAAGAATGAATAAATTGGCTTGTCCAGAAGCTAGAATAAGTTATGTGTGCTTATGATCTTATTTTATTTCTTAAACCCTATTTTGCAGTTATGTTTACAGATGGTACATTGTATTTTGCTAGGCTCACAGATACATTAATTTAACATTTATTATTATGCTTGGTCAGTTCTTACTTAAATATATATTTTACATTATTATTTTAGATTGAGATAATTAAATCTTAGAGTAGTTAATTGCTCTTAACTTTCTTTGAAGTTCTAGAAGTTATGGATACCATCATGAATCAAGTCAAAATACTTTTACCTTTACGTAGCATATATATATATATTCAAAATTATCGATAATGTATGCAGCTATACAGTATACCCGTAACAAATACATTACTTACATGTTCACAATATATATATATATATTCACTAGAAACTAATAAGAAGCAGATATAAATTAACCATACTGAAATTGTTTTTTTTACCTTTAGTATCATTCATAAGATCATTTTATAAGTCAAGATAAAACAAAATGTAAGTTTTCAATGGAATTTTACAATTCAGTTCAAATGAAAGATTTATATCTAAATTTCTAGATATAAATTCGTCTTTACCTTTTACAAAAACAAAAAAAAATTGAAATTCTTTTGAAATGCCTATCAAGTTAAACGTACTTCAAATTTACTTAGTTCTATTATTAAAATACATAGTTAACAATGAAACGAATAAAGAGATGTAAAGAATAAATGAAATTCTATATGTATATAAGTTGGTGATAGATATTAATGCTAAAGTTGAACTGAATAGTTTCAAATAAATTGAGTATTGGATAGAGAGTGAATAATGAATATATTTTATTTGTTTACTCGGAAGAAGTAGTTTATATTAAGTTACGAAACGTCAGATATACAATTTTTTTTCTACTTATTGGGATATAATAAAAATATATTCAATATATAATTTAGTTCAAATATAAGATTTTCTAAATCACAAATTTTGACGATAGGGATTACAGAAGACCATTGTAAATTCTGATCAATGTATTATTAAAAACTAACGATTTTACTAACGACGTCTAGGGATAACAAGCCATTGTTTCTATGCTTTGAACTTTACAGTTTCTAAGGTGATTCTGTAAATTTCATTAGGCTTATTTATGACCGGTGTATTTTTAAAAAAATATTGAGCTGATATGTTTGAACATATGAAAGTCTATAACAAAATCTATTTATTGAAGTTTCATAGGTTGAAATACAAATGTTTGATAGTGTGAGATATACTTACGAAAGTAAATCTAATAAATACTATTGTAGTGAACAAGAACACCAGTGGGGACAATCGAATGTACTTAACACAAAATTACAGGACTTGTTAATAAAATCTAACAATCATAAAGTAAATGCCTAATTTGCAAAATGTCCACCAATTGTCTCAAAATGACTCAGACTTCATTGTTCTTGCATTTTCATATAAATTGCATTCTGTTTCCATTCTTTACTGTTTGATCCTCTTATCTCTCTGCTTCCAGATCTTCTGTTCACGACTAACATTATATACTACTTATGTCAATATAAGTAGCACACATCACACTATCACCGGAAAAGGAAAATTTACGTGAATAAATATATGATGAGCTATTTTCAAGCAACATATTCAGTTTTAGATGAAATTATAATGCAGAATATATACAACTTTTAGGCAGGCAGAGAAATAATCATCTAATAATTGGCAAACAATGTAAGTATCTACTGTTTACAAAAGTAAAAATAGATGAGATTTGTCAAGCTTAACAGTTTTTCTAAAGGAAAGCTAACATGTCTAAATAATAACAGGTGACATTGTGGTGTGTGCTACTTATATTGACATAAGTAGTATATAATGTTAGTCGTGAACAGAAGATCTGGAAGCAGAGAGATAAGAGGATCAAACAGTAAAGAATGGAAACAGAATGCAATTTATATGAAAATGCAAGAACAATGAAGTCTGAGTCATTTTGAGACAATTGGTGGACATTTTGCAAATTAGGCATTTACTTTATGATTGTTAGATTTTATTAACAAGTCCTGTAATTTTGTGTTAAGTACATTCGATTGTCCCCACTGGTGTTCTTGTTCACTACAACATTACTATCAAAATCAAAGAAAATACTTGGTCAAAAGGTTCACGTATATTTTCTTCGAACTATTTCTCTATGAATGATAATATATCCAAAACGTTCTCAATATTCTTCATTAAATTAATCAATTACGCAATTCGCATTTGTAATTCACTTATAAATTTTCATATGCATAATAAAAAAGTACAATTAATTGTAAAGAAATTTTGTGAAATAAAGTCTTTAGGTGAATTGGTTTTTGAAACGTTTAAGCTATTATTCTTTAATTCTATGAATTATATACTTCCTCTGATTTATACCATGGACTGAACTTAGTTAAACCATCATAATTGATCAGGAAGGCAAGGATAGCTGTTTTACCCTAGAATGGGAAATCTTAGAAGTGCACCTGCACGAAAACTAAGAAAATTTAACAATCTTCACATAACCCTGCACCAATAATCAAATAATTTTTTTAAAGTTTAAACCATAAACTGATCTTAATAAAACCAACACTGAACATTAAAAAATATTGGGCGCCCGTTTCATCTTAGTAAGGGACTTGGCTCAGCACCCATTATTAAAACCTAAAACCTACCATCTTGTTCTTGAATAGATGCTGAATTAGCAGTCTAGAGGTCACATGTTCGGGTGTGCAACCGAATGTTTCTAATCCGAATCTTTGATGCAAACTCTTTGATAAGCACTGTTGAGGATTTCCATACTATGATGACAAGACTGTTCACTGCTTTCAGGTTACCAATGGTAGTTTATCTTATGATCAGTTCCTGATTTAAACTGTAAGAATACCTCAACCTCCAAAAGTTTCTTCATACTAATTAAATTATTGTCAGGAGAGATCAAACTATGAGCCTGTCTTCACGTTGAAAACCCCTTCTAGCAGTTTCTTTTCGAATTTTTTATTGAACATTTAAAATAAAATGGATATACTCTAATCTTAAAAACTGTTAATAGCGTTTCAAAAGACTTATATGAGATGTTTATCTTTATTTCTTAATAAAAACATTTGTGGTTGATGATGTCAATTTAAATATAACCATTTATTTGATTTGTGATTAGTAACAATTTAAATTGTGCCACACAACTACATATATATCATTTAGTTGTCAATCCCAAACTGCTCTCTTTAAGGCTTGTTATAACATGAACCAGATATGAGTACATACGAATGCATTAACTGCGTTAATAATGTTGAAGGTATTAACTGTTTTTGTTTTGTGTGTGCGAAACAATATAACACTATTAACATGTGCTTTACTTACAAAATCTATCAAGTGCTCTGAAATTATTTGAGAATGTTAAAATTTTCTTTAAGATCTATTTACTTTGAATAATCAATATTGAAATACTTGAATCGCAAACCAAAATCAATAAAGTGAGAGTAAAAGAGATGAATCGATTTTTATTTCATTAAATAATATGAAATCGAAAATGGTAAACTAATGAAATTTTAAGTACGATGTAGTGATTTCATTCAAGTGTTTGTACACAGTGAATATCAATGTAGATATATTGTGAACTAAGGTAATGAAATGGTTTGATGTTAATAAATTTTAATAGAAACACCGAAAAAATGAATGGATGTTGAATGAATGAACGTCCTAAACTTTTAAAATCTGTACAATTTTCAAGTTTTATTGCGCGCCTTACTGAAAACAGTATACGTTTCCCTGCAGGACTCCAATTTACAGCTAGCCATGTGATGTAATTTGATGATTTCCGTAATATATGTCCTAACTACCTCCAACGTCTTTTCCTAATTTCTTTTTCAGATAAAAGTTAGTTTGTTCTCTCCCTTAGTAATTCGTTGCTGATGGTATCCGATAAACGTATATTGAGTACCGTGAGTAGCTCTCCTAGGATTACAGCCGGTCCAGAGCCCACACAAAGGAGGACAGTTGAGCGTGGAGTCAGCAACCCTATCCCATAGAAAACAAACTTGCTAAAAAACGTAAACTTCACGTATTCGTAATAAATTTTGCGAACTCTAAATGCACTATTATCCTGCCATCTTATTGTTTTTTAATCATTGAATTGTTTCATTTTTAAATTGGTAGAGTAAATATATTAAGTTAAATGGTATACTGTTAATGAATGCGAAATTTGAATCTAACATTCGATTAGTTCTCATGACTTGAGTAAATAATTTCTGATTTGTTTTATGAATTATGGTGCTTCTTTCATTAGGAATGATCTATACAATGAAGCATAAATACTGAAATTCAGTTTTGATGTATTTCGCATTGGAATTACACTAGTCATAGCTTCTTATTAGAACACCTGAAACTGAATCTTAATTATTACATGTCAAATCTGTGGAGTAAAAGTTAAGAATTCGCTGAGAGATCTACAGGTCTTGGGTTCGATTTCAAGTAGTGTCGTGAGTGCACATTGATATGGGAACCCATTTTAAGAAGTAAGAACTGCAAAGTGCTTCCTGCTTTTGAGTTATCTAAGATCAGTTAATGATTTAAGCTGTAAAATCCTAGTGGGTAGCCTATTCTTTTCTACAAGAGTTAACAGGCTTAAGTAAGTAAGTAAGTAAGTAACAAAATTAGTTACTTTGATTACAAATTACTTTTTGTTCTTTTTAATATTAACAAGAATCTATTTTTAATTTATCTTAATGTCATCGATCGGTTGAATCTATGTGTGGTCTTAAATGGATTAAGTTTCAAAAGAGATTTAATAACTAGTCAAAGTTGATCTATTTCCAATTTGTAGGATGACATATTTACATGTAATTTGTATAGTAAATTCTACATTTTAAGAAATGAAGGGGCAGCCAATTAAAGTGAATTGATCTTATGATTTATGGACAGACTTAATGAAAGTACTAAATAATATCAATAACTTATTTATGGAAAAAGGAGATCTTTCTGTTTATTTATTTGAATTGACCATACACATAAATTTTGATAAATTGAGACTTTTTTTTTGAAAAAAAATGAAACGGATTAGCTGATTCAAAGAGATTGTTACAAAGAAAATTAGGCGAGACTCTAATTTATGGACGACCTTTGAACGAATTTTAAGTGACCTTTAGAATATTAGTCAATCAGCGAACAGTAAGTATAGAGTAAAAATATATTATACAAAACCAAGAAAATATAGCGGATACACTTCTTATACGTGGTTCAAAAACTCGTCAAGGTTAGAAAGAGGTTCAGAGGTTCTAAAATCCTAATGCATGCAGTAGAGGAAATCATCTATATGGCTACAGAATAGTCGGCCTCTGGATCCATGATAAAGTCTCAAAAACTCTTTCAGCCCTCGACCACATAGCTTCAATATTGCTTGTGAGCACTCCGGTTGTTGAGTACACAAAATATCACTTGTGGATGACGACACGATGCACATATCCAAGCCTATGTGGGAGTCTATAGGCTCTCCAAACATCCGTATATATTGTAGTACCTGGCTGCAGCCAATGTCACTGGTACTTTTATTATCTAGTTCGCCATAATTGTCATAATTTGCCTCAGTTAGGAATTATATATTGGGTTTTCATCACTAACTGATATCAGCTATAATGCCAGAAATCTATTTAGCCAAATGGATGAAAGGCTTTTGCGTTAAAATCCGAGATCTATTATCTCATACCTTATTGATTCGTCCACAGATTACAGTCTCGCCGTTTTATTTATTATAGCTGCTCAATTATCACGTTTTGTACAAAATTCCTTGTGAACCCATCATGCGTTAGCCTTAAGCACTGAAGTTGGCGCCGTAACTGTGAAATCCTTTAAACGCCTTTGATTGGCTCATCCATAAATTAGAGTCTCGCCGAAAATTGAATAATATATTTAATAACCAGTAATAACTGTATTCACTTTAAACTCAATTAACTGCACAATTTGTTAGTTTTCACTAGGACAATGAAAAATCTACACAGAACCTTATTACCAACTCATATAATGATTAATGTTTAAATAGGTGATAACAAGTTTGTTATATTGAAGAAAATCCAATGAAAAAGTATTCAGATATTATCTGTCTACAACATCTTCGATAACACTACAATTACAAACGAACGAAGATTGGATAGCTAAATCTCATTCTCAGATGTGTTATTAATTACATTAAACAAAGTAACGTTTGAAATCTAAATAAACGGAATGCCTTGTTATACCTTTATATATAATCATGACAAACTGTTCTTGTTGTGGATTTTAAAACTACTCAACGCATTGAAACAATTATTAGTATATGACTATTATTACCGAAAATTAGTGATCTTTAATTTCCTGAAGAATATTGATAAAGTTTTGCGCAAAACTTTGATGCGTTCAAAGAATTGTTAGTATATTGGTATATTTCGTTTCTATTTATTTCAAAATACAATCTAAGTGAAATAACTGATAGATTATTGAAGATCCTAATGAGAGCATTCAGGTTTCTTCTAATAAAGGGAAATTTATTTAGCGATTTTAGTTGATAATATATCACTTTTATTCATCTTACAGATTGCATTTTAATATGGCGTTACTAACGCAACTCTCTCTCTCTCTCTCTCTCTCTATATATATATATATATATATATATATATATATATATATATATATATATATATATATATATATATATAACGTGCATAAAACACAATCCACCAAAGATTCTCCACTTGTACGTACATATATTTATTCGTATCAATGTGACTTGTCATAAACATTAAATATTTTCATTATAATCGTCATCAAAATGAACGAATTTCATATTCTGTTAATAGAACGACGCCAAATAAATAAATCTCTTTTCGTTTTTAACATTCTTGTCATTTTAATTCCCGTGATTACAAAGGAATAGATTTTGTCAAAATTATTATTTTTTTTTTGAATAGAGTAAATATACAGTTAAACTATTCATAAAACATCATTGGAAAATAACTACCATTTTCTTTTATATCAGTTTAGTCTTACATAATGAGTAGTGTGATAGTCATAAGTAAGTAGTAAAATAAAATCTTAAGGGTGTTCTTCACCTCTTTTTTTAAAAAACGTTTCAAGAAATGTAACATAACATAGACATTTTTAAGAAAAATGTTTAAATAGTTTATTCTTTTAGTCAACTAAAATGATCAGTTGCATGTAATCTATTCAAATCTAACTTATTTCAAGTATTTGACTTACACTTATCTTTAATAATAAGTGAAATATCTTGAATTATCTTTTTTTTCTAGTTATGGCTTTTTTAGGAAGTCAGTTAGATCCTAGTGGAGGAAGAAATTAGGAAGAAGCGCTAGAACTGAATAAGACACTTATTGAGTAAAGCACTTAACTGCTTCACAAGGTAAGCCGTTATTTGGAATCCACAAGGCTAAAGGAGAAGAGAAGAATCAAAGAACACAGTACGCCGAGAAATGAAGACAAATATAAGAAGAATGAACAACAATTGGATAGAACTAGAATGAAAGACCTGAGACAAAGTGGGTTGAAGAATGCTGGATGGCGACCTACACTCCATGGGAGATAACAGGTGTAAGTAAGTAAGTAAATATCATGATAAGATTTCAGTTAACTTTAAAATGTTCACAATTCAAAGAAAACTTTAAATTTTAAGCAATCACATGAATATTACTGAAACTAATTAAAATTTTTCTATATTTTTGCAAACCAAGGAACTAACTTAGTTACAATAATTAATAATTACATATATATAGTGCTTGAACTAAAGAAATGAACTTTGTTTAGTTAAATCTCATTGTTACGTTAAATTTATGTTTTCATATGGAATCTTATTTTTCGATAGAATGAACGGAAATAATTTATAACATGTGATTGTTATTAAATAAAATAGTTTGTTGAAAGAGTTATGCGTTTTGTAGTTTATTTATTTTACTAAACGAAGAAGAAGAAATCATTTTAGATCCATGACAACTGAGTATTTGTTTTAAATTCTTTTTTTAATATCCACATATGACCAAATGTAAAATCATAAACCGTCCCATTCCGACATTAAAATACTGTTTATATAGAGATACATTTAAATTGTAGGTTCAGTTTTGTAGGTCATCAAGGTTTCATGTCATAATTGAATCGAAAAATCTCACAAAATCGTTTCCTAATGCTCCTACCTTCTTAACGTTCATGTCAGTTTCAAAAAGAAAATCATGTTAGAAATACAATCATACTACTTTGTGTCTGTTGTCTCCATAGTATTGGTTTGCATATTTTGTCGTGAATTTTCGACGCTCCAGATGATCTATTATCCCGTACTAGAAAACAACAATGCATAACAAAACTTATGTGTACGCTGCTTCGGATATTAGCGATTAGTTTAGCACTGCCATACCATTTAAACGTTAACATAGTGTTACCACGCATATTTACCTTACAAACACATTTTAACTTCGATAAATACTAATGTTACTCATTATCAGACTCCCACATTACTTTGGACTGTCTAAATATCGTTACTTTTATTAGAAGTATTTCGTTAATAATCAATCAACAGTATCGATCCATCAACAGTATTTTAACAATTTGCACATGTTAACCGTGGTTGATTACATAAGAAATTTCATTTATTCTAAGCATACATAAAATGCATTCGTATAATTGTGAGAATGTCTTATATTTATAGTTTTAATTGTTGAAGAGAACGGTTTCTTATTTATTTCTCACCAACATTGAAAAAATTTGTTTTATATATAAAATACATTTCATTTAATAGTGCTTTCTTCATTACTAGCCTAAAATATAGTAATTATTAGGTAAGGTACTAAAAAACTCATCTATCATAGGATAAAAGCCATTTTGAGCAGTAATAGAAACAATAAATGGGCAGGGAACAAAACATTTGTAGGTGATGTTTGTCACAGTTTTATATTAACCGAATTAACATGGTAACCAGGCGGTACCATACGTGTAGTTTGTCCGAGAATAATCTTTTCAAATAGTTCTGGTTTTTTGTCTCGTTAAATATCGAGACTAGAACCATAAGGTTTTGTGATGAGAGTTCGGTCTTTTAATTGGCTGAGTTTGGATACAGTAGTTGATATTTCCAAATTCAGCCGATCAATCAACAACACTTGTCTGATAAAGAATATCACAACTGTTTGAGCAAACATACTTCCATTTGTATTTTTATATTTCTCCTTAACTAAAGATATTGATCAGAACTAATTATAAATCATTCAGATTAGACGATAAAGATTTGTACGTTAATGCCCAGATACTGCTTACTAATTTAATGATATGCAACCGTCAGTTTATATCAGTAACGTATTTTACATAGATTTCATACATACTTGTACTAAGTCTACTTTCAAGGTACACTGGCTGTAAGAAAACTGCATCTGGTTATTGACAAACTTAAAACTATGTGCTGTGTTTTATGTAGTCAGGTACACTCAATGTAATGCACTACCAAGAATAAAAATAACTTACATTATTCATGTTTTTTTTCAATTAGATTATACCACCGAATACATAATGATACATACTTATGTAATTACACATATTTATTGAATCAATGAATAAGAACTCGATAGTAATCGACACCGGAAACCATATATATATATATATATATATATATATATATATATATATATATATATATATATATATATATATATATATATATATATATATAAGCACGTAGTTTAAAGTCCGTCAGTAACTAGATGTAGCGTGTTTATAGACAGTGCACCTTGAAAGTAAGCTGAGAACAAGTATGTGTGAAATCTATGTTAAATACGTTAGTGATACAAACTGACAAACGCACATTCAAACATGATTCCAGCCAAACAAGTCCTATTTGAACTTAGTTTCATTATCATTATTTTAAAGGTAGTTAGACCTAGAATTTAAAATAAATGGGTAAATAATCTTAGATAAAAACTACGTATATTATGTCCACTTGTAATTAGTAACTTCAGGAATTGAAGACTTTTTAAGTAGGGACTTGGAAACTTTATGTCAAACTATAGGTCTATGTTTATGACATTCAGAGTTTCCGGCTTCCATAGGTTTTTAACGTGTTATCACATCTTTTCAATATATCATTTATATCAAAACCAACATTCGGTCTAACATGTATCTTTGTAGTATCCCCAATCTTATGTTCACTTCAAATTCGTTCATTCTGAATATATATAGATCAAAGGTTAAGTCGATTTGTCTATAAGTAACTGAATCAACATGCATCGATTTCCATAGCCTTAAAACAATGGCCGAAGTCGCCCATACATTTATGTCATGTATAGTGATAAAGAAGAGGTTACTATGTAACAATTCTTATTAAGCTCTGATAATCAAATTGGTCACTACTTTACACCATGCATTACTTACTTACTTACGCCTGTTACTCCTCGTGAAAGAGCATAAGCCGCTTACCCGCATTCTCCATCCAACCCTGTCCATCCATCCAATCCTTAACAGCTATTTCCAGATGTTATTCATCCTTTTCATATCTGCTTCTATTTCCCGACGTAATGTGTTATTTGGCCTTCCTCTTTTCCGCTTCCCTTCAGAATTCCAAGTTAGGGTTCGCCTCGTGATGCAGTTTGGTGATTTGCGTAATGTATGTCCTATCCATTTCCATCGTCTTTTCCTAATTTCCTCTTCAGCTGGAAGTTGGTTTGTTCTCTCCCACAGAAGGCTATTGCTGATGGTATCCGGCCAATGGATGTTGAGTATCTTGCGTAGACAGCTATTTATAAATACTTGTACTTTCTTGATTGTGGTTGTTGTAGTTCTCCAAGTTTCAGCTCCATACAGTAGAATTGCCTTGACGTTCGTATTGAAGATTCTCACTTTGATATTGGTAGAAAGTTGTTTTGAGTTCCATATGTTCTTCAATTGTAGGAATGCGGCCCTTGCTTTGCCAATCCTCGCCTTTACGTCTGCATCTGAACCTCCATGTCTATCGACGATGCTTCCCAGATATGTGAAGGATTCTACATCTTCCAGAGTTTTGCCATCAAGAGTGATTGGATTGTTGTTTTCCACTTCGAATTTGAGAACCTTGGTTTTCTTCTTGTGTATACTGAGGCCTACTGATGCAGAGACTGCTGTTGCACTGGTTGTCTTTATCTGCATTTGTTCATGTGTATGTGATAGGAGGGCTGGGCCATCTGCAAAGTCCAAATCTTCTAATTGATTCCGAGCTGTCCACTTTATTCCATGTTTTCCCTCAGATGTCGAGGTCTTCATAATCCAGTCGACCACCAGAAGAAAGAGGAGGGGAGAGAGTAGACAGCCTTGTCTGTTTCCGGTCCTTACTTGGAATGCGTCTATCATCTGTCCTCCATGCACGACCTTGTACTGTAGTCCGTTATATGAGTTCCGGATAATGTTAACAATCTTCTCAGGAACTCCGTAGTGTCGAAGAAGTTTCCATAATGTTCTTCTATCTACAATGTCTAATGCCTTTTCATAATCAATGAAGTTGATGTACAGTGGTGAGTTCCACTCAACTGATTGTTCGATGATGATCCGTAGTGTCATCCGGTTCAGCAACACTCTGTTAAATGCTTTCCCTGGTACTGACAGTAGTGTAATGCCTCTGTAGTTTTCACATTTGCTCAGATCTCCTTTCTTTGGAATCTTGACGAGGTGCTCTTCTTTCCAGTACATCGGCACTTGTTCCTCCTCCCAAATATTTTTCAATAGAAGGTGAAGCATGTTTGTAGTTACTTCGATGTCTGACTTCAGTGCTTCAGCTGGTGTGTTGTCAGGTCCTGCTGCTTTCCCGCTCTTGATTTGTTTGATGACCAGCCATTCTGATTTCTTCCGTCGTTGCTGGATTGACATCTATAGGAAGATCTGTGTGTGCTGCCACGATGTCCGGTGGATTCGTTGGGGCCGGCCTATTCAGGAGTTCCTCGAAGTACTCTACCCATCTGTTCCGCTGTTGTTGAATTTTAGTGATTGTTCTGCCTTCTTTGTCTTTGACCGGTCTCTCTGGTTTACTGTATTTCCGTGCTAGCTTCTTCGTTGTATCGTAAAGTTGTTTCATATTTCCTTCCCTTGCAGCTTTTTCCACCGTCGTTGCTAATTCTTCCATGTATTTCTTCTTGTCGGCTCTAATGCTTTTCTTCACTTGCTTGTTTGCTTCTATGTATTCAGCTTGTGCTTGGACTTTCTCTGCTCGTGTTTGGCTGTTGTTAATTGCTGTCTTCTTGTTCTTCCTTTCTTTGATCTTGTCCAGTGTTTCTATAGAGATCCATTCCTTATGATGGTGTTTCTTTAGGCCCAGAACCTCTTGACACGTTGAAGTTAACGGTTCTTTGATACCCTTCCAGTTGTCCTCCATAGTAGTTTCTTCTTCCTTCAGTAGATCTTGTAAGGCTTGTAACCTGTTGTTGAGAGCTATCTTGAATTCATTGAGTTTGTCAGTATCTCGAAGGAAGGCTGTATTGAACCTTTGAATTGCTGTTTGTCCAGTTGTCCAGTTCTTCTTTAGCCTCAATTTTAAATTGGTTACAACTAGGTGGTGATCTGAAGCTACAGGCGGATTTACCATGGATTAATAAATGAAAGAATTTTGTATGTATGCTATCCGAAATGAAATATTCTAGTTTGAGATCTTTAATCCTATTTGACAGGATATCTTATTTTACTATCGTTTTTAAATTCCATTTTCGTTGCTCTAACCCATTCACAGTTGAGAAAATCATTATAGTTTGTAGTCTTTTAGATTTATTACCGAATTTGTATATTCCGGTACTATATAACTGACATAAATTTACTTCAAAACATTACATCATAGTTTAAACTTATTGAGTCAGATGTATTTTACTGTCCAGTTTAAATTTCAATAGTATGCGAGAGGAATTAATGGTAATTTCTCAGAATCATTTACTATAATTAATAAACAGGTGAGTTTACATTTACTGAAATGTCTGAAGTGTATTTTAGCTGTCAGCATGATATTAATGTTAATCTTGAATGACTTAATATCACTATATCTGATTGCGTAATCCACTTCAGAAACACTCTTCTTAGGTGAACTCTTTCCAATAAATTGTTGATATGAATGTTTTTCGCTATCAAAATTCCGTCATCTTGAAAGTCATTTTTTACCTTAAAAAAACACTTTTCAATACAAAATTTAAGTCATCCTTTACTTAACATGGGAACTTTAACTCATTTCGTTCTAGGCAATAAACTATTCTATCGTTTATTACAAATAATGTTCGAATAAAGGTCGCGAGTATAATTTACTTATCGTATCACTTACTGTACCCAAAACAACCATGTAAATCTGGTAAAACTAAATACATTTTTATAGTTTATATCTGATCGCTATGGATAGCAAGTAATTGGAAAAGATCCATGTAAACATAAAACCCAGTAATATTATTGTTTTACTTAGGTATTTAATGAGATTAATTTGTATATAATGTATCGCATATGTTATGACATTATTCATTTTAGTTTAGTCCCTTAACGCTGATAGCATCAGATTAGATATTAGAGGTCTTAATTAGTTATACAAGTCATTAGCTCTCCAATTAAGTTTTTTTGAGATTCAGAACCGTTTAGTTCGGCGTTAACTGCAGATGGTTTTTACTTTGAGATGAATTTGAGGAAATCTACCGATTGCGTTTAAAAACAGTTTCATCCACTATTTAACAGTCAACTACTTCTCCAGTTAACTTGTTTATTCAGTTTCCAAAGCTACTTTTAAAAAAAGAACATACAGATCATGGTGAGAATTTATTTTCCGGGGATATGAATATTGTTACTTATTCATCTGCGTTGTAATAAAGATATTACTAAAACCTACTGAACAGATGCATAGAAATGATAGGTTTCTAGGAAATAATCAACAAGAATTCTACCACAAATTCAAACTTCCAGGAATTCGGATGTCTATGTTTCTCACTCTTACTTTTAATAACAGTGAAGTCAATAACTAATCATTGAACTATTCGATTTCACAGGTTTTGTAACCTTTTAGATTAAATTTTTTCACTTTTCCCTCAACCCATAACTTTTTGTTCCTTGAAACAATATTTAAACCAATGGACGTATCTATTAATCTTAATATACTTCATAAGGACTTTGATCAATAATCTACTTCAAACTGGTTTATCAGTTCTCTGACCTGAAATTCATTGTTTTAGATACAATAGATATTGTAAAAGTTTTTAATCGCTGAAAAAATTATGGGAATTTTTCAGTGATTTAAATCTTGTGATCAACCCATTGCATTAAAGGTACTCAATGAGTCCCTGAATTATAACGCAAAGTTCACAGAAACGAAGACATAATTAGTATTGTAAAAGTTTCAAACTTAGTATCTATCTCTTCGCAAACAAATAAACTAAAAAAATAATGAAAACAGCATAGCAGAAAGAATTCTAAATTCACTTGGTATTGTTTGTTTGAATCTTCCCATTGATGTTTAGGACTGTAATTGATCGGTCTCTTATTGGCGTATGTAAATAATATGTGTATTGCCTCGATGTAGCCTTAATGCACAAGCATTATATGAAAAGATGACGAGTCCCAAATAGGATAAAACGAGCGTCTTGCATTTCACTGCTAAATACTATCCATGTTTGCATATAAAGAAGAATTCTAGTTTATATCTTATCATTGAATCTTATCTATATCATAAATGTTATAGTGATAGATACTGTTAAACATTACTATAAATATTATTCAAATACTTAGAGATAATGAAAATTCCCATTTTGCCATTTGGTAAATAAAGAAGGAACGAATTGAGCGAAGAAATTTCTTTTCAATTAGTTTTTCATCATGGCTCTACACTAATATATATACGTTTTACAATAATAATATAATACTCATCGAGTGGATACGTTAGGTAATAATTACATAATGACATTTAAATTAATCAAATTAATCAATGTTAATTTAAATGTCATTATGTAATTATTACGTAACGTATCCACTTAGAGATAAGATTAGAACAAGACTAATCAAAATCAGTAACTTAGTGATTTCTTCAAATGTATGAATAAACTTACTTAGTTTGAATGAATACAATGATATTAAAGGTATTAATGATATTCCACTGAAAGGATCACTAATATAGACAATTATCATTTCACATCAACATGTTTCCATGAAAAATAAGGAATATACCTTGGTATTCAATAGTAGATTAAGATTAAAAATTAATTTCTCACAAACACGTTTAAAACATTTTAAACCCAGGAGAAAAAAAGTGAAAACTTGACATTCATGGAATTTCACATTTAAAAGAACCCATGTAAGAAATTTTATTGAATAATGATAATATTAATATTAATATTATTAACTGATTTCATACATTCTGTTAAAAGAAATAAAGAAAATGGAACAACTAAATCATGACAAGATTATTTTATCCATACTTCAAAGTGAATTAATTCTTCACTTTTGTAAACAGAAAAAAAGGAAGTGAATAGATACATAAAGTTTATTCAGGATTGTACTCAACGAACCCCCAGTTCTTATAAAGTAAAAACAAATATAACATGGAAACATATATTTACGTATTACTGTGAGTATAATAAACAATATTATCCATACATCCTTTGGTAATAATAAAATGAAATTAATAATAAATGGTTAATCTTTATGAAATATGTATCCATATATAAAAAGCAATATATATATATATATATATATATATATATATATATATATCGGTAATTGTTTAGGCATGAACTTATGAATGTAAGGATGACTAAATTATTTACTAATCACTGTAGCAACTAAATCACACACACACATATCTGACGTAATTTTTTTTGTAGAAATGAACAAAAACATAACGAAATATGTTGATCAACTTCCGTAGTGAAACAATATTTCATAATGATATATTCATAACGAAAAGATTTTGAAAAGAAAGAAAAATGAGAAAATAAACACAGAATTTGAGCAGCAACAATTTTACTAACCTGAGTATGACTAATAAATTGTACTAAATAATCGAAACGAAAACATTATGTCTTTTATTTTTTTGCTTTTAAAATAAAGGAAGCATAAAGCTACAATAGTATGACACAAGTAGGTAAAGCTGAAAATTAATTGTATACTGTAATCAAAGAAGTGGAATTCTTCAGGTAATTTCATCATTTTATGTTATTCTCTTAGTTGTTCATGTATAGAAACTAGTGAATCTTTATGATGGAAATTAAAATCTAGGATACTATTCATTAGAGTATGACTTTGTTTTATCATGGTGAATACATTACATTAGAGTTTTTAGTTCTTCTGTTCCAAGTTGGTGAATCATGATTAACATAATTATTGTAAAGATTTGGTTCACTTTGATTGTTTTTCTGCCTTGAAAAAAACATATAAATTGGTCCTTCTTTATCTATCATTGGACCTCTGTTAGGATCCAGTTTGATATACGTGACATTTTCTAGATCATCAACATTATAACGTTCAAAATTAATTACTGGGCTAGGTGATGCTGCATTGTACACAGGGACTTGTCTTACTGGGGCTACCATCACAGGAGAAGGTAACTGACGTACTGGTGGTGGTGATGGGTACTGATATGGTGGTGAGGGAGATCTATCTTCAACCATAGTATCACGTATATTTTCTTCTTCGAAATTCGGCAGGGAACGTATTCGGTCACTATCTTTCACCGCTACTTGTCTTAGTGCATTCACATCATGTAGTTTTTTGTCTGGATCATTCATTGCACGTCTCATTAATTCTTCAACTTTTCTAACATTTGCTGCACTCTTACATTTGTATATTTCATAATATTTTTGTAAACTTCTTTGTGAATCAATACATAATGCAAAGAATTCCGGTTTAGAATGACTTACATAGAAATGCATAATTTCTTTATATGATACCCATGGACGAAATGGTATTTTTCCAGTAGTTTTTGTACGTTCCAAACTAAATCGATCTTCCAATAAACCAGCATTACAATGTGCTTGTCTTTTACGATGATATTTTTCTATTAATGATAATGCTTTTGATTCACTAAATGTTTCTCCAGGTGCACATGTTACTCGATAAATTGTACAAATATGTGTTTCCAAAAATAAATATTGTTTAGTTCCTACATGACGTAGTATATCGTCTATTGGTTCAGAATTACGTATTTTACTAGTGGAACGTTTCGTTTTCATTTCTAATTAAAAGTAGTCAAATAAAAGAAATTTAAGAAAAAACCAAGTTAAATGAATGGTATACAAACTTACTTTATCTTGTTTCTTTGTAAAAATTGATGAGCGATTTTAATTTAAATATTTTTTGTATATGTATCACTATAGGACTGATAAAAAAAACCCCGTTAATTGTATGACAATTGTATAGATAACTGGATAATCTATATGTTTCCTTATTGCATTTCAATTGCTTTAGTATAAGATTTATTTAGTGCATTTATATCACTTGTTTCTTTTCCATTTAGTAATTTATAATAATCAACCAATAGATTGGCTATGAACAATAAAATGATTACACAAAAAATATTTTGATATACACGATTAGTGGGGGTGGTAAATAGTGTTGTTTAGTATGAGCTAATTAAATAGTGAATAGATCTTTGACAGTTAAAGTTTATTGGTGGTGATAGTGTATAACTGAACACACACTGATAGATTGCTCAACTATTTATAAAAAAATGTTCCACTATTTTTATCTGTGATTCTAGTTTTTAATACTAGCTTTAATCAATAAATTAGTGATGTAGTATGAAAAAAAATGAAGCAGATAGATAAAACCTGGTCATAACATTGATAAGTAGTAGTAGTAGCAGTAGTAGTAGTAGTAATAGTAGTAGTAGTAATAGTAGTAGTGTAGTGAACAGAACCCGGGTGGGGACAACTGAATGTATTTAGTAGAAAATTACGGAGTCACTTGGTAAAATAGAAAAACCAAATAGTAAATCGTTAATTTGAAAAATGCTATTCCATCATATCAGACCGGACTGTTGCTGTTGCAATCATCAATCCATTGTCTCACATTTCATTGTTCATGCGTTTTCTTACAAATTGCATTGCGTTCCTGCTCTTCCTTTCTTGGTCTTCCCCCATCTTCTGCTGCCAGACACTACGTTCTCTAACTCGCGTCATATGCTACTTATATCAATATAAGTAGCACCCACCACAGTAGTACTAATAGTAGGAACGTGTGAGGCAAATAAAATTTGGTAAATTAGATAACTAAGAGGTTTTTGTTACCCGGAGAAGAATGATACCACCTAATACATATGATTTTGTTGAAACACGTCATAATGATCTAAGTATAGACATGTATGGTGAACTTTCAAACACTGAGCTATCTCCCGGGAGTCGAAATATCGATGCATTAAATATCTGTTAGTCATTTAGTTGGAGGTTCCATGAGGTTGCTAAGTGCTTTTATCGTAAATAATTTGAATATTGACTAACAACAAAAATTTACAACTGGGTGACATGTACTGGCTTATTTAATTCGATTAACAAGTGCTTATAATGTAAGAAAATTATCTGAACATCTTATAGATAATGAAATTCTTAGACACATATATAACAAGAATGGATTGTTTGAATTCAAACCTGAACATATTTGAATGCCGACTCATTGGTCTACACGTTAAGCATTTGTGCACAAAATCGAAGGTCCTGGGTTTAGATTCATGCCTGCCAGGTGCATGCTCACTCTTGATGAAATCTATGCTAGAAGCAAAAGGTTATCCTGTTCTTCCATATGTTCAACGGTGGTTTAGCTAATACCGATTCATGATTTCAATTAATGGAAATGATCTAGCTAGTCAGGAAATGCTAAAATCAACTTTAAAACTAGTAGGATTGAATATATTAACCACTTTAAAGTTATTTGAAAATCAAAGTTATCTAGAAAAATGACTTTATAAAGTCGTGTGGTTTCCAAGTAGCTTGGTTTTTTGATGAATCTAGAACGTTTATAAGATAGTTTATATTTCGGTCAGTTGAAAGAATGAATGTGAATATATATTGTCAAGATGTACATGTTCAGAATGCTCAGATCATAAAAATGTTACGTCATTTCAGTGGAAGTAATCATATAAAATTTCGTCTTCATGTACATATAATTGGACAAAAAAGTAACAAATCAGTGATCATTTCACTCATATGCATGCCGGCTCAGTGGTCTAGTGGTTAAGTGCTCGCGCGCGAAATCAGTAGGTCCTGGGTCGTGGATGTGCACTTCTAAGGAGTCTCACAATAAGACTAAACGGCCGTCCAGTGCTTCCAGGTTTTCTATGGTGGTCTAGGTTTAACTGACTCATGATCTCAACTATTGAAATTACTATAATATCCATAAAAACACCTGATATTTATCAACATATGCTCACTAGTGACAGACTTCAAGAGGTATATCCCGGCGTCCTAGTGAGAAGTAGTGACCAGTGGAGTTCAACCTGGTCTGTTGTGAGATAGTAACTTACTGAAGACAATGGGGGATGTGTCGCTTAATTTCGTGGATTGGTTGAATTTAGACATTATGACCACTGGATGCCGGCTGTGTTTGATAAATTAAATCCAGTTAAACGGAGTAAAATACTATCTATGACCAATTACGAACTAATACAAGATTACTGAGTATTGTTTGATTGTATCTTCCCATTGTTGTTTAGGACTTCAATTGATCAGTCTATTGTTGGCATATATGAATCCTGTGCGGACTGACTCGAGATTGCCTTAAGTCACACGCTTTATAAGCAAAGATGGATAGTGAGCAAAAGTGGAATCCAGGACGCAAGGTTCGTCTAATTTGCGACTCATCACCTGGATGTACCTGATTCCGAGTTGATGTTCACTCTGGGACACGAACCCAGTACCGTTCGCTTCAAACGCCATCACACTATCCACTCGACTTCTGAATCCTGATAGCCACTTTCTTGTGTAATGTGGTGTTTGTTTTTTAATCTTCTCATTGATGATTAGGACTGCAATTGATCAGTCTCTTATTGACATATGTGCACCATGTGAGGATTGCAGGTATATACAACTGACGAGTCTAAAATACAATGAACCGTGCGTCCTGGATTCCACTGCTAGCCATTATGCATCTGTGCTTATAACGCTTGTGAATTAACGCTATATCAAGGCAATACGTTTGTAATACAAGATTAGTTTTCATGTTTGTCATTTATGAAATTTGAAAACATAGTCAGTCGAAAAAGGTTGAACAAAATATTTCATTATGGTAAACTTTTATGTTTTTAACACGTAATTACTAGATTGTTTAATAATTCCAGCAATAGTAAAATACAGATATATTAAAGAAAAATATTCTGTTCAACAACTTTCCATCATATTCTACGCTGAATGATGTAAAGTACTACTTAAAAGGAATAGTCATATTTGAAGGAAATGCATGTAATAAAAATATAGAATATAAATTTATGATTGATAGTACACAATGTCGTTAACGTTATGAATGCTGAAATGAACTAATATGGAATAATAATGAATAACGTTTTACGATTAACTCATCAGCTTGAAAAAGTACATGAAGACAATAAATTTACGATGGAAAATATGCAACTATTTATACCTGAACATAATACAAAGGAAATACGGAGCAATTTACAAAAGAATCATGACTGAGAAAATAGTGCAATAGTTTTTGATTGTGTTAGTTGCAAATTCTGTTTAATCAACAAATTATCTAATAAAAATATAGTTGTGTTCAGTGAATGAAATGGAAAAAGAAATCTCTGACATTAAAAAGTGTCTATAAAAAAAGAATGTTCAAAGTGATTTATTCTGAACTACTAAAAAGTCAAGACAATCAACTGTTAAGAAACCATTTGCCTTCATCTGTTTGTAGGTCAAAGGAGATTATATTTCAAAAATAATTAAAGGGTTAAAACAATGATAATAAGAAGCTACGCTTCAGCTTACTGTTATGTATTATACATGATCGAATTTCCCTGAATCAGTCAAAGTGGATCAAAATCCTTCTGAGGCTACCTCCAAATGTATTTATAAATTTATATGTGCTTGTTGTAGCAAATTTATAGGAAGGACTGAAAATAAGCATTTACAAAGTATTCCAGATATTTCCCTCAGAAGGTGTGCTTAAAAGCCAGTAGATTGTTTATGACTGCTATTAATAAGGTCTTTATGGAAAATGAAGGTGAGGTATATATCATGAAGACGTTTAAATTAATAAACAATCAATCAACGCCGTTTTTACTCCATCTAGAGGCATTTGTTGTCAAGCGTTTTTGACCTGACCTGTACATTAAGAAAGTGTGATAGACTTGGTAAGACCCTTGTCGAATACATAATGTTTTTATTGTGCCTTTAATTTTAAAATCACCAGTGATATTCACCAACAACATTAACCTGATATCAACCAAGTTAATTGATTATCATTCAGTTGTAAAATAATTGTTTTTGTTCGTACTATTCATTACATCACACTTTTAAACGACCTCATTTTCAATAAATAAATCCTAATAAATCTTGGTTATTATGGTAAATCTGTTGATTCATCCTCCTATTTCTTATGGGTTTTTTTTGCTGTGTCGTCTTGAACCCAACTTCATTGATTCAGATATGTAAAAGTGTTTATACTAATAGAATTACTTTTCAAATTTGGCCATTCAAAGTTGAAGAGTTGCCATGAAATACAGTGAACTGCCTTTCTTCTGCAAATCATATACTTCTAACTTGATTTAAATTTATCAAGGGATTATGATGTATGGAAATAGTAATGTTATCATCAATCAGAACAAATGAATAGTCAGAGGTGAAGCAGAAATGACACAAATTATTAAGGACGTTATGAAATGATAGTGTTAACTAAATTGTCTAAATTTATATCAAATACCTAAAATTGAAATCATTAATAGTAGACTAACTGGGTTTTTTTCTAAACGAAGTGGTTATGAAATCATATGGTTTGTGGTTAGTCAAACACAGAAACAAAATTTCTTAGAGCTTACGGCTAGCTATTCTGAATTTTAATGAAGAATAGTTTAGTTTTGATGCGTACTATATTTGAAGATTTAAAAAGATATTAGCTATTAGGTAGCTAGTCAACTTATATAGATTCTGTGAGCCATCTGTTGTGTATACTGCAAAACGTATAAGTATTTCAAATAATAAATGTTAACATTAATACAAGAACTATATAAATTACGGTACATAGAAGTTGTTCCCGATCTAATAGCTTTGTTTAACCAGGTAATTTCATCGACAAGTAGAGCATCGTTTTTTGTTAGAAATATCTTGTATGAAGTCTGTTTTACTAAGTTTGTACTTTCCCGTTTGTTGGCCTTCTTGATTACTGTAATTCAGTATTTATGACATACGTGCACTATGATAATTACATCGATATTGTTTCACTAGAGTTTCAATTGAAAACAAGAGACTTGCAAAGGCAATGGACAAGAAACCATTTCCATCAGTTTTGTTTCTTATCATCTGCCTTAATAGTTGTGAAGCTGAGACATTTGTTGTTCATTCATAAATAACTATTTTCAAGCCTAAGTTTAAAGGCTTAAGTCATTTAATAATCATTTCGCAACATCAAATGATAATTAGTTATATTTAATTCCTACATTATTAGAAGGAAATCGAGATTTAAAATGGAAGAATGATCTATTGTGTAATCTAACATTTTTTCAAACATTTAGATCCTACCTAAAGCCATTTAAAGCAATGATTATACATATTATCATTGTTCAAGGAATTTCGTTATGATCTAAACCATTTCAAATCCTGCTATATGGTCAAATTAAAAGTCATTCGAAAATTATAAATCATAATTACGATCAAATTTGATGAATAAAATAGCTAAATTACGTGTTTGAAATTTCTTAAACTTGTTGACGTTTATATCAAACAAAGTTTTGTAATCACTCACTGTTGTTAGTTAAATTGATCGGTGTTATTCAATATACTATCGGTCTAGCTATATAATTCGATGGAATTGATGTGATTCAAATGACTTGGTTCTATGAAATGGAAGCTGTTAAACAAAAGTCATGTAGTTGTGTCGTCTGGATGTATTTCCTCTGCTAAGTTTTCGGACACTCAAATTTTTAATTGTTGAAACAGATTAGCTTTTTACCTCTTGAATCGGGCATCAATGACTACGCTACTCAGATTATAGGCTGCTACTGACATACAATTAGTGTTCCCAATGAAAAATGATGGATTTTTTTCAAACGAATTAAATAAAACCGCGTCATGACTACATTGAAGTACATTGTACAAACTGTCGATACGAATATACATATAGTTCATTGATTCTTTGATACATTAGTTGCTGTTGATGTTTCGAATAACTATACTTTAATCACACTTAAATTAATTTTATCCGTGCCAAATAAAAGAAGTAATATTTAAATGGCTTAAGTTTAGAATGAATATAATATAATACACACAATACTGACAAATAAACACTTTACTAAATCTGTTACTGAGATGTTGATATTTATTTAATGACTCATTATAAACTATTCTGTCCATCAATTTATCATTACGAATAGTTTCTGAACTTTATATTTTATGACTTTGTTGAGCTTACCCATTTCTACTGACCACTTTTAACATAGTAAATGGAACTACTGAAAGTGTACACATTCATTTCGTAATATTAAAACTATGAAATAAAAGAGCTGTGTGTATTGTGATTTGATATAACTAGATTCCTCTGTTCCTAATCACAAGTTAGTTTTATAAGTATAATATCTTTCTTGGTAGTAAATTTCTTAACTGAAAGAAAATTTTCGGTAGGTCAAGTCATCCTATTTGGGGCTTTCATCTCTAATCTAGAAAACATTGTCAAGATACAATTCAGGTAAAACTGAATTATGAGTTTTACTTTGTCAGTTACTAACAGCTTTTTTTAATCAACGGTTAATTTAACTGGTTGTTTTCAACACTTGTTCCATCACTGTTTGAACAAATATATTAATTTTCTATCCACTTGATTTGATTCTCAGCTTGATAGTTGTGTATGGATTTTTCCATTAGTTTTCCAGATGCATATGATGGATATAAAACTCCGTGTTATAAGCAATAAATCTATTTTCTGTAGAATTGAAACTTGTTATCAGAGTGAGAGATTTATAGATAATGTTCAATTTGTAGCTTAAATCAAGAATCCATCTTAGCTAAACAACCAGTAAGCATCAGAATACCCCATTCAGGTATGGTAAAATTCAGAAGTGGCCATTCAAGTTCCTGCCATTGATTGCACTAAGGAACTTTGGATCACTTAGGACCAGCACGTGGGACTAGAACCCAGGACCTTTGATCTCGCGCGCTAACGCTCAACATATTAGACCACTGAGTCGACATCTAATGGCGTTAGCGTGTAACTTCAATCAAACTTCGGTGTTACGTAATAATTACGGTAACTTTACGTACGTGCATTATTTGTTTTGGGAATATTCAATAGTGAACTCCAAATAGAAACATTAGTATCAGTATTGATTTGTTTACAAACTTGGTGTGCTATAATTGGAAAAAAACGTATAAATTTAGAAATTGTCGTCAACTCGACTAGTATTCATATAAGTAGATTATAAAGAATAAATAAACGTTTAATGATTGCTGAACTAATTCCAGAATATTGACATGGATCAAACTATATACATTGTAGATCAAATAAAATATTAGTAGAATCATGTTTAACTAACCTTTAAAAATTCATTCCCAAACTTAGAATATTGTACTATTTAACTTACTAAAAAACAAAGCAAATATACTGTGAACTAAACACCATGCATCTAATACAAGATGATGGTTGGCGGTAAACAATAGGAAACCCTGGACCTAGGTACTGTGCCACTTGGCACTCGTCAGCAAGGTGTACCCGTAATCTTGAGGGAACTGATGCTCCATGACGGATTTGATCCCGTGTTATTCAGCTTCACAGTCAGAGACGTTACCACCGAGTTATCCAGGCCTCGACTGATCCTACAGGAGATCAGTCTGAGATGTATTTACAACTGATTGGTCACTGGGTGGCGATCAATGTCATGTATGTCAAAATGTATTTATTATACTCAATTTCATATTATTAGGTTTCTTGTGTCAAAGCATCTATGGTGAATTAATTTTTGAAAAAATGCAATTTTAAGATAATAATAATATATTCTGGGAGTAATAATTACAGAATTCATGCCAGTTTACAAGAATGATTAGCTTGATATAGATAAGTAATATAAAATGTACAGAACACATATGTGTTATAAGATTTTTTAAGTTTTCTGGTTCAAAAATTCTTTAAGTAGTACATTTTTCACATGTATTAAAGCGATGAAAGGCGTCAGCTTGGAACTTTTAATTGTTTTTAGGTTGACAACCTATTGAGGTATGAATCGTACACTGAAGTTCATTTCTTGAGCCATAATGAATTGATAACAACAATCTATGACTACAGGAAATAAAACGGAAGCAGACAGTGAGTAACAAAAAAGGCAGTAATTAGTACGATAGGTTAATCAGATATACCAATATACATATGTCAGGTTATTTTATGACCTATGATTCGTGTTAGCTATTGTTCAAATTAGTTAGGGTTGCAGGTTATAAAAACCAATTCTCGAGAAATTCATGTGGAGAATCATTCATAAATTCTTCAGTGAGTAAATGGTTGAAGAGTTCAATGACAACAACGTTTTCCATAATCCTAGAGATAACTGGAGTAATATTTATGGACCGATAATTGTTCATTTTAGTCTTATCTGCAGTTTTGTAACATGGTATTATATATGCGGTTCTCCGACAGTAAAGGTAAGTAGCTATTTCCAGAGAGATACAGAGAGAGAGAGAGAGAGTAAACAGCTTTACAAGAAGTGAAACATCTGGCCCACCATATTTTTAGAGAAAGGATGAAATCGCGTCTAATCTACGACTGTCTGACACTTTAAGGTAGTATATAGCGTTACTAATATTTAGGTATGTGAAGGAGATAGATTTTGTTGAGTTACAATGCCGTCAAGAATTTCATTACTGTTCGTGAAAGTAACACTGAAAAGGTTTGCAATGGTTTTAAAGTCACTCTTAAAAGTTCCATTATAAATGATGCATGGGATATCGACATTTTGAGTTTCTTTAAGGCGTTTTTGGAGAAGGAGAATTAGGTTTTGTATTTTTGAGCTATTATTACTTACTTACTTACACCTGTTACTCCTCGTGAAGGAGCATAGGTCGCTCACCAGCATTCTCCATCCAACCCTGTCCTGGGCAATCCTTTCCAGCTCCTTCCAGTTGTAATTCATCCTTTTCATATCTGCTTCTATTATCCGACGTAACGTGTTCTTTGGCCTTCCTCTTTTCCGCTTCCCTTCAGGATTCCAAGTTAGAGCTTGCCTCGTGATGCAGTTTGACGATTTGCGTAATGTATGTCCTATCCATTTCCATCGTCTTTTCCTAATTTCCTCTTCAGCTGGAAGTTGGTTTGTTCTCTCCCACAGAAGGCTATTGCTGATGGTATCCGGCCAATGGATGTTGAGAATCTTGCGTAGACAGCTATTTATAAATACTTGTACTTTCTTGATTGTGGTTGTTGTAGTTCTCCAAGTTTCAGCTCCATACAGTAGAATTGCCTTGACGTTCGTATTGAAGATTCTCACTTTGATATTGGTTGAAAGTTGTTTTGAGTTCCATATGTTCTTCAATTGTAGGAATGCGGCCCTTGCTTTGCCAATCCTCGCCTTTACGTCTGCATCTGAACCTCCATGTCTATCGACGATGCTTCCCAGATATGTGAAGGATTCTACATCTTCCAGAGTTTCGCCATCAAGGGTGATTGGATTGCTGTTCTCCGCTTTGAATTTGAGGACCTTGGTTTTCCCTTTGTGTATACTGAGGCCTACTGATGCAGAGACTGCTGCTACATTGGCTGTCTTTATCTGAATCTGTTCACGTGTACGTGATAAGAGGGCTGGGTCATCTGCGAAGTCCAGATCGTCTAATTGGTTCTGAGCTGTCCATTCTATTCCGTGTTTTCCTTCAGATGTCGAGGTCTTCATAATCCAGTCGACCACCAGAAGAAAGAGGAAGGGAGAGAGTAAACAGCCTTGTCTGACTCCGGTCCTTACTTGGAATGCATCTGTCAGCTGTCCTCCATGCACTACTTTGCACTGTAGTCCGTCGTATGAGTTCCGGATAATATTGACAATCTTCTCAGGAACTCCGTAGTGTCGAAGAAGTTTCCATAATGTCCTCCTATCTACACTGTCGAATGCCTTTTCATAATCAATGAAGTTGATGTATAGTGACGAGTTCCACTCAACTGATTGTTCGATGATGATCCGTAGTGTTGCAATTTGGTCTGTGCACGACCGATCCTTTCGGAATCCAGCTTGTTGATCTCGAAGTTGGGCGTCTACTGCATCCTTCATCCGGTTCAGCAACACTCTGTTGAAGACTTTCCCTGGTATTGACAGTAGTGTAATGCCTCTGTAGTTTTCACATTTGCTCAGATCTCCTTTCTTTGGAATCTTGATGAGGTGTCCTTCTTTCCAGTCCATTGGCACTTGTTCCTCCTCCCAAATCTTTTTGAATAGAGGGTAAAGCATGCTTGTGGTCACTTCGACGTCTGATTTCAGTGCTTCAGCTGGTATGTTGTCGGGTCCTGCTGCTTTCCCGTTCTTGATCTGTCTGACGGCCATTCTAATTTCTTCCGTCGTTGGTGGGTTGACATCTATAGGAAGATCTGTGTGTGCTACTTCGATGTTCGGTGGATTCATTGGAGCCGGCCTATTCAGGAGTTCCTCGAAGTATTCTACCCATCTGTTTCGCTGTTGTTGAATTTTAGTGATTGGCTTGCCTTCTTTGTCTTTGACCGGCCTCTCTGGTTTACTGTATTTCCCTGATAGTTCCTTCGTTGTATCGTAGAGCTGTTTCATAGTTCCTTCTCTAGCAGCTTTTTCCACCGTCGTTGCTAATTCTTCCACGTATTTCTTCCTGTCGGCTCTAATGCTTTTCTTCACTTGCTTGTTTGCTTCTATGTATTCAGCTTGTGCTTGGACTTTCTCTGCTCGTGTTTGGCTGTTGTTAATTGCTGTCTTCTTGTTCTTCCTTTCTTTGATCTTGTCCAGTGTTTCTATAGAGATCCATTCCTTATGATGGTGTTTCTTTAGGCCCAGAACCTCTTGACACGTTGAAGTTAATGCTTCCTTGATGCCTTTCCAGTTGTCCTCCATGGTAGTTTCTTCTTCCTTCAGTAGATCTTGAAAGGCTTGGAATCTGTTGTTGAGAGCTATCTTGAATTTATTGAGTTTGTCAGTATCTCGAAGGAAGGCTGTATTGAACCTTTGAATTGCTGTTTGTCCAGTTGTCCAGTTCTTTTTTAGATTCAGTTTTAAATTGGCTACAACTAGGTGGTGATCTGAAGCTACGTCAGCTCCTCTCCTGGTTCTCACATCTTCCATTGTCCTTCGGAATTTTTGTTGATGCAAATATGGTCTATCTGGTTCTCTGTAGTGTGGTCCGGTGAGATCCATGTAGCCTTGTGTATACGTTTGTGTGGAAATATTGTGCCTCCTATGACTAATTTGTTGAATGCACACAAATTTGCAAATCTTTCTCCGTTTTCGTTCCTCTCTCCCAGTCCATGTCGTCCCATAATATCTTCATATCCAGTGTTGTCTATTCCGACCTTGGCATTTAGATCTCCCATCAGAATGGTGAGGTCCTTTCTTGAGCATTTCTCTATGATTGACTGCAGCCGCTCGTAGAATTGATCTTTAATGTCGTCGTTGCTACCATTGGTGGGTGCATAACATTGGATAATATTCATTAAGATCCCCTCCTTCTTTGTTTTGAATGATGCTTTGATGATTCTGGATCCGTGGGATTCCCATCCTACAAGTGCATTTCGTGCTACTTTGGACAGCATTAGAGCAACTCCCTGAGTGTGTGGAGCATTTTCCTCTTCGTGACCGGAGTATAGCAGCATCTCTCCCGTAGCTAGCCTTTTCTGTCCAGCTTGGGTCCAGTGGGTTTCGCTGATTCCCAGTACTGCTAAGTTGTATCTCCTCATTTCCGTTGCAAGTTGACTGGTCTTCCCGGTTTCCCACATTGTTCTAACGTTCCATGTACCTATAAAAATTTTTGCTCTGGTTGTTAGAAGGGGCATCGGCCTCGTGGCTTCCGAACGAACTCGGCTTTCACCATGAAGCGTCATAATTCTTCTAAGTGAAGACCTTCTAACTCTCAGGGCAGAGTTAAAATGGTTTGAATTATTTTTTCTGGTAAGCGTTTTTTTAGCGAGTTAGTTTTCTACGGGATGTGGACGCTAACCCCATGCCCAACCTTCCTCCTTTACCCGGGCTTGGGACCGGCAGTAACTCTAGAAGAGCTACAGGCGGAGTTTTTGAGCTATTATTAAGTGCTAACAAATCCTTATTGATTCAGATATCATATTCCGCTTAAAGTTTATTACTCTATCAATATTATTTGATAGATAATTAAAGCCGGTTAACTGCGTTGATAAAAAAATACTGCCTATATAAACATTTTGTTCTGAAAAATCAAATCATAAATAGAATTGATTATTTTGACAAAAATGTTCATTCACCCTAATGTTGAGATCACGATTGCTCCTCCCTATGTATGTGTGACCACACACACATTTATATTGGTAAACACAAATGACTGCAGAAATAAATAGAATCGAATGACCCAATAAGAATAGAGGATAAACATCCATAATCCTCTTTTACCAAACACATAATTGAAACAGGTCATAAGATTGATCTAAATTCAGCTTTTGTAGTGTTGTACAAAAATGTAAAAGGGAATGCACTATGGTTTATTGAAGCTTTAGCCATACGAAAATTCAAACCCCTTTTGTGTGTTCAAAAACAGTTTGTTCTTACCTTAAACCTACCATGATAACCACTGAGTAAATAAGCTCAACTGATGCTTCCCGAATAGTTATTTTTTGGATCATACTCTTAGCAACAAAAGTATTAGAAGCAAACGTTCATTTATTTTAATAAACATTTTACAATTGAGTTCTTTATCCTAATTGATTACTTTTTAATCAACCAATTTTTAAATAGTATATCATGATTCATTGTGAAGGCGCGGATCGGCAAAGCAAGAGCAGCATATTTACAACTGAAGAACATCTGGAACTCAAAGCAACTGTCAACCAACACCAAGGTCAGGATTTTCAATACAAATGTCAAGACAGTTCTACTGTATGGGGCAGAAACCTGGAGAACTACGAAAGCCATCATCCAAAAAATACAGGTGTTTATTAACAGTTGTCTATGCAAAATACTTCAGATCCATTGGCCGGACACTATTAGCAACAACCTACTGTGGGAGAGAACAAACCAGATCCCAGCAGAGGAAGAAATCAGGAAGAAGCGCTGGAAGTGGATAGAACACACGTTGAGGAAAGCACCCAACTGCGTCACAAGACAAGCCCTCACATGGAATCCTGAAGGTCAAAGGAAAAGAGGAAGACCAAATAACACATTACGCCGAGAAATGGAGATAGACATGAGAAAAGTGAACAAGAATTGGATGGAACTAGAAAATTAGACCCAGGACAGAGTGGGTTGGAGAATGCTGGTGTGCGGCCTATGCTCCATTGGGAGTAACAGGCGTAAGTAAGTAAGTATATGATGATTCATAATGTTACGATGTTTTAAACATTGACTATATATATATATAGTTTCATTTTGAATATTTATTTGAATAGTGAATTGTATCAATGATTCTTTATTATTTTAATGCATATTCTACGTATTCACTTCGTTACCACTTAATGTGTGTTTATAATAATATGATCATCAAAATAACGAACTTATTTTGTAGTCAAGTATTGACATACATACAAAATATCCATAATGTGAAATTTTACAATGATGGCACTTTCATACTCATTTTTTTCAATGTATCTTTCTATTGTATTCATATTCTTTGTAAACCATTACATTTTGTATTGTATTGTTATTATTCAATGTAATGACTAAACTATGAAGAAGATGAAGAGATAAAATCATTGTCTAGTTATATGACTATTTCAATGAATATATATTTCTTTGTTTAGAATAAAAACACCAACCATAAGGATGAAGCACAATTGAAACATTCTATTCAGATTACAGTATTTGTTTAGAATTGAAATAGAATTATACTCTATATTTTACATTAGTATTTAACATAATGAATATCTGTTGTTGGCATAGATTCAATCTATTCTGTTATTTTTCATATGATACATTACAATTACTAAAACTGTTTGTATAATCTTAAAACTATAATTTATCATATCAAAAAAGAAATGCGTGGTTGTTAACTGAAACCATATATTGGTGAATTCTCAAATTTATTGATCATCTATCTGTATTTAATCATAATTGTAGTGATTTTATCTATATTAAAAATTAGTTTTAATCACTTCGTGATGTACTAGAATTAACATATTGACTGTTTATATATTTAAGGGAGATACAATTACAGTATTTATTCTGGCTAATATGTAGTCAATCATTCGTTAAATATCATACTGTGTTTGTTGGGTTTGTAGTCATTTATATATATATATATATATATATATATATATATAGACGGTTTCACTTGATATTGTTTGGCTTGTATCTTCCCGTTGAGGTTTCAAGACTGCAATTCATCAGTCTAGTATTGGCTTATGTGCATACTGTGCGTATGACTTGATATTGCCTTAATTCACAAGCTTTTGTAAGCAATGATGGATAGTGGCTAGCAGTGGAAGTCAGGACGCGCGTTTCGTTCTATTTGGGACTCGTCAGCTGGATGTATCTGTATCTCAGAGTTGATGTTCACTCTGGAACTCGAACCCAGTACCATTCGCTTCAATCGCCTTCGCGTTATCCACTCAGCTATTTAGATGCAGATACATCTAGCTGACGAGTCCCAAATAGAACGAAACGCGCGTCCTGAATTCCATTGCTAGCCACTATCCATCATTGCTTACAAAAAGCTTGTGAATTAAGGCAATATCAAGTCATACGCACAGTATGCACATATGCCAATACTAGACTGATGAATTGCAGTCTTGAAACCTCAACGGGAAGATACAAGCCAAACAACATCAAGTGAATTTATATTCATCCCATTGCACAAACAAGTGGCTATCAGGACTCAGTAGCTGAGGGGATAACGCGAAGGCGTTTGAAGTGAATGTTACTGGGTTCGAGTCCCAGAGTGAACATCAACTCTGAGATGCAGATACATCCAGCTGACGAGGCCCAAATAGAACGAAACGCGCGTCATGGATTCCACTGCTAGCCACTATCCATCATTGTTTATATAGACGGTTTGTTATGAAATAAATATTATTAATAACTAATATATTTCATTTTTCAACAGTTGATGATGTATATAGCTAACAAGATAGTATACAACCATTGTCCAAACTTTTTTAATCTGTTAATAAAACAGTTATAACGATGATAACTGAAAGTATTTGCTTTTCAGGAACGTACAAAGATTTAAAATAATGCAAATTACACTGAATAATACTGTATTAAGTAACTAGAAACATATTATCATTTTCTGAAACAGTGAATCCAAACACACTACTTCACTCCTCTAATTGACGAGTCTCAGCTAACTCCTAACACAAATTCAGGGTTTCCTTATGATTACTTTTAATTCCTAACATTAGGCGAAGTAAGGCATTATATTGAATTATTTAAGTCTTAGACCATAATGGAATATAACCACTAGAAGTAGATTATTATTTAACATTAGATTTAGGTCTTACAGGTCAGTGGTAATAATTGTGAGTATGACACTAGATATCCTCATTTAGAGTTCTAGGGTAAATATCAAATTCGTGGAGAATATACAAATACTATTCAAACAAATCATAACTGGCTAAAATCAAAATTCAAGTACTTTTCATCGATTACTTCCAGTAAGTTAACATCAATAATATGAAAAAGCATCATATTTTTCAGCACACCTTTCAACATACTCAAATACGTTAACTTGTAAATATCCGGTAAATTACAAAAATTAAATAAAACGGTTACGAAAAATAAGTTTAACTACGCTCATTAAATCAAAATTTTCACAATGTGGTTATTAAGTTACTGAAGGGTATACAACTAATCATACTAAAACGTTTATTACTTACTTACGCATGTTACTCCTCGTGAAGGAACATAGGCCACTCACCCGCATTCGCCATCCAACCCTGTCCATCCATCCAATCCTTAACAGATATTTCCAGATGTTATTCATCCTTTTCATATCTGCTTCTATTTCCCGACGTAATGTGTTATTTGGCCTTCCTCTTTTCCGCTTCCCTTCAGAATTCCAAGTTAGGGTTCGCCTCGTGATGCAGTTTGGTGATTTGCGTAATGTATGTTTTATCCATTCCCATCGTCTTTTCCCAATCTCCTCTTCAGCTGGAAGTTGGTTTGTTCTCTCCCAGAGAAGGCTGTTGCTGATGATATCCGGCCAATGGATGTTGAGTATCTTGTGAAAACAACTATTTATAAATACTTCTACCTTCTTGATGATGGTTGTAGTAGTTCTTCAAGTTTCAGCTCCGTACTGTAGAACTAACTGCCTTGACGTTCCTCAATGTGTTACCTATCCACTTCCAGCGCTTCTTCATGATTTCTTCCTCCGCTGGAACCTGGTTTTTTCTCTCTCACAGTAGGTTGTTGCTGATAGTGTCTGGCCAACAGATACGAAGTATTTTACGTAGACAGCCGTTAATAAACACTTATAACTTCTGGATGATGACTACCGTAATTCTGCAGGTTTCCACCCTATACAGTAGAGTTGTCTTGACATTTTTATAGAAAATTCTGCCCTTGGTGTCGGTTGACAGTTGTTTTGATTTCCAGATGTTCTTCAGTTGTAGATATGCTGCTCTTGTTTTGCCGATCCACGTCTTTGCATTTGCATCAGATCCACTGTGTTCATCAACGATGCTTCCCGGATATGTAAAGGTTTTTACATCCTTCAAAGCTTCTCCATCAAGTGTGATTTGATTGATGCATGTTATATTGTATCAGAGAATCTTGTTTTTTCCTTTATGTTTGTTGAAACCTACTTTATTCAGTAGTAAATCATCTAACTGCTCATGAAATGAATCCATAGCTTAAATTTGTCTGTACTTTGAGCTTAATCTATTAATATAATTTTCATTACTGCCATCCTTCATTTTTGTTTAAAATATACCACTTAATCATTTATCAAATCGTTTTAGTAATCCTACTCTTAATTGTTTTCTATACAATTTAAATTGAATCCATCTATTGTATGAAATTTAACTGATGATATGAAAATACATTTCTTTTATTTACCTTGATACATTTACATCATAGAGCACTATTTTTTTTCTATATTGCATACATATCAGTATCGTGTTTATATACTTTTATTGATTTGTTAATAAAAGAAAAAAATTATTGGAAATCAACATATTGATTATCGATTTTCATAACTGTTAGTCAATATTATTTAGTTAAATTGATAGATTATCTTAGAATGAAATTTATATTTAGTATTCTAATCAATGAATAAATTAAGTTTAGACAAATATTTGCCATCACTAAGTTAGAGTAACAATAATTATTAGTAAAATGAGAGGGAAACTTAAAAGATTTAATTCTCATGTGCAAAATTAGAAAAAAACGACTTTTACAAGCCAAGGAATTGTGTTGAAATATAATTGTTACTGCGTTGACTTCTTTCAGGTGTTTTTCGGGTATGACTGGTCTCAGTGAATCAATAACTAAACGGTTATTGAAATCTATACGGAGTACACGATAACTAAATTATATGAACGCGTATATAACCGGTTGATTATTGAAACCGGTGATAAGGGTGAACTTTTAGGGTTCATCTCATTCATGTCTTCCTACAAAGGAAGTTTTGCCACGTTCATAATTTGTCAAGTCCATTACCGAATATGATTCTACTCAGTCAAGTAATGAGTACTTAAGGTCATTTCAGAGCTCCACTTAGAAATGTGAGAGATTCATTCGAATTAAATAAGGTCTTTTTTAATTGAAATAACTCATTATTTCATTGAATAAAAATAAAAAGATAATTGTCCTCGCGACAAAATCATCTACTTAAACTGTACCTCCGTATTTATAGTTGTATGGTAAATGTATATCTATAGAAGAATAGAAAAGATTGCATCATAAATTGATTCAAGACTCTTACTATCATATGAAGTTATGCAATAATCAACGAGTAAGAGAATAATATGAAGATGGAAATAATTTACGTGTCGGAATTATAGAAGACATATACTTACCATACAACTATAAATACGAACGTACAGCTGAAGTAAATGATTTCATTTAAGAAAAAATTTTTCTTCGTTGAATTCTATTTCTTCTTTAATTATACACTGAATTTCACAACCGTAACATATTTAAGCTTACGTAATTGGTATAAATATTCAAGTTTTTATCAAGACTTTCTCAATTCCTTTAAAGTGTGGCATGTAAACTTAGAAACCATTTGACTGGCATTGTTTTATTATTATTATTATCGAATCTTTAAAGTATTATTTCTTTGTCGATAATTGTTTTCTTTTTTTACATGTTCGTTGTCATTTGAATTTTTGTATCCAAAGAACATTAAAATTAAAACTACAATAACTTTTAGCAAAGTACTATGCAATGAAACATCAAGTGATCCCCTTTAGTAATTGTAACACAATTTCAATTAGCTTTATCAATTTTGTGAAACATTATTTTATTTACTGATAATGCTCACATAAAATTATTTGAAGGTATCTATTCAGAAGGGCATGAGTAAAAAAGAGAATATCAAAAACGTGAGTGAAAAGGATGTGGTTTTAAAGGGTGTACATTGATAAGAGTGAGTATCAAAAAAATGATTATCGAAAAGTTGCATATCAATAAATGTGAGGACTGAAAAGAGGAGTAACATATTTAATGTTGAGAAATCTATTCAATTCTCTCCCTATCCCACTGTGCTACGAACAAGCAAAATGTAGTGGTATAAACATCCAATGAAAAACACACCTTTAACAAATACTGTAATGCCTTAAATCTGGCAATAAATTGTTATCTAATTTATATTATCTCATACGCCTATTTTGAACAGTTAGGGGATATTCTGTATAGACGGATGTTTCGGAAATATTACAGAAACGTTTGAAGAAGTTTCAAATTCTTAAAACATGTCTTACTTTAAAAATCAACATGCTATACTTGGCATGTATTCCCGAAAACACTCAATGTATGCTATCCAGTCAATCTGAATGAACATTTATTCTGTGGATTGTTCACGTCCGTGATAATAAAAGCCAAATACCTAGGTTTTATTTAATGTCAACTAGATAAACAAGTGTACCTTATGCTGTTATAACTATTACCATAATGTATATAAGTCAGATTATCATTTATTCCAGTTAAATATCATACTCAGATTTACATTTGATGGGCAGAAACGCTTGAACAGTTTTTCAGATTAGTTAGCTTCAAGTAAAAATCCAACTACATTATAATAATATCTTATAAATGATTTCTCTACAGAGGCGGTTGAAGTTCATCATTTCAAACCTGAGCTAAGTATGCAAATGTGTCGTATCAAGTCGTCATCGTTTCAAGACTCTAAGACCCCATATTTTGCACATAGTCAATCTGTTATTGATATTTTATCTTAGTACTTTTAGATTTTAGTCACTTGTAGTTACTACCATCAGGTTTGTTTAATTTGTTCTTTATCTTTCTCATACTCCTGAAGTGGATAATTATCTTTTACACCTTTGGCCTTATTGTTTTTATTTTACTTATAGATCGTTACACAACATTATTTCGATCTTTGAAGTTGCGTACTACGTCTTTTATTTTTCGACAGGCTAAGAGGTGTAATAGGTGTAAGCATGTAAGCCACATAAACACAGTTCAAAATAGCGATTCATTAATACAATAAAATAATCCCAGCAATATATTAACTGATTGACTATGATAAATCAAAATAGAGCATCAAAAGGAGGCAAAGACAACTTGACATTAAATGTAAATGTTACTTACGTAACAAAATCTTCGTAACATTTTCGTATGAATACATTCAAATTATGTGCTCTTCCATGTCGATAGTCCAGTATCAATCTGTTTTTGTAACGTTCTACGATCAGGTTGGTAACTACTGCTACCTTCCCATAGTTCCTCTCTAATTTCTGTTGCTGGATACCTGTAAACGTTAGTTCGATTTTCAGTTCATTTAAAGTCTGTTTCTTTTTCAGGGCATCAATAAATTACAATTAAATTAGATCAGTGGCAACAATAGGTTGGCTAAAGATGGTCCCGCTTTTTCATCACATTGTCCGTTTTAGGAAGCCCTTTCACAACAGAGTAAATCGAACATCTTTCATGCTATCAAAAAGTGATCCATGATCATCTTTATTAGTGAGCGCCCTTTAGATTGTAGCCTTTTTGTAATCTCCATTTTAATAGTCGCTTTTTTAATTGGTTTGGTTTTTTTTAATCGGGCCCTTTCTCACTTGCTTTTTTGCTCATGCTCTTATTAGTGTAAACCACTATCAAAAAGGCATTCTCTGTGAATACCTTAAACAAAATCAGCTTATTACCAACAAACAACGTTTTTGCATAAAATTAATCAGTACTCATGAAAGACATTATAACAGATGTGATTATAAAAACAGTACATATTTCCAATACTACAGTGATGAATCTTGGTTTAATCAGATTACTGTGAAGGTAAATAACGTTGGAAGTATATTAAAATACAGTAGCTGTAAAATACAGACTCACTTTGGTAACATATGACTAGTTCCGATCTTAGAACATTAGAGGACTCATTATATTAGTTCAACGACCATGTTTCGTGTTAACTCTACTTACAAAACATTTTGAAATATAGACATATCTGTACCTCTTGTAGGATTCGTGAAGTTAAATAGCACTAAAATTCATTAATGATGACACTTTGCAAACTCTTTGGGTAACGAATAATGGTTATCTCAACATCAGCGAAAATTCAGTGAATTAATTCCTGGATTATTGTTTGCAACCCCAGGATCCGTTTTTATCATCAATAAATATTGGATAATTTCGTTTAACACCAACGAATAAGTGAAAATAATTGGTAATTGTGATCAACATGTTCATATTTATTGTATAATGTGCATTTATCTTCAATGATTTTATAGATGATTTAAGCAACCGACAGAAAAATTATATTTACGCTAAATGGTCGTATTTATGGGAAAGGAAATGACTACGTATATCACTATAACTATGTGATAGATCACGTTCAGAGTGTGGAAAACAACCAGCTGAAATTGTGAGTTATTTTCAAGTTTCTGTTTCCTTAATATTGCTATATACACAAGGGACATCACAGTTAATTTCATTATCTCCCGAAAGTCTGTTTGATTTTTACACAGTAAATAAATTGAGACATTCCATGAATTTAAACCAAGTCATTTTGTGAAACCATGTATAATCAAACACTTTACAGAGACAAGTCACGCCCGACACGATTGGCCCCCACTAGTTACGGCTTCGCAATATAACACTGAAACTTCCCTCCCGAAGTCAATCACTTGTAAGCATATGGTAATTATACGCAACTCTCTATTAATAACAATGGATTAAACTGTACACTAAAATGATTTGACACTAACGTGATGCACAATCAATCAATGCAATTGGATATGAATGGAAAATTAATGAAAAAAGTAACCTTAAATCGATGTGTGGATTTTATATTTGATTTCTTTCAGAATATTTAGGGGTTTAGCATACTCGATAAGTCAATATCAAGTAAAGTGGAGTATGAAGGAATAGTGAATTATTTAAACAAAACAATAATTTTTGCTTTTTCGAACTGCGGCTAGCAATATAGTCGATTATGAGCGATTCATTCTATCCTGCGCTCATCATCTCTATATAATTACAATACAATCTTGATTGTCAAATCAAAACTGGAGCCTAGTATCTATCGTTTCAAATACCATCATGTTATCCAGTAAGCTAATGAATTTCAATGATCATTCATTTTTTCAACAGGTGTGACATTTAAATTTAATTGTGGAAATAGTCTCAGATATAACACTAGTCGGAAGAGAACACTCAAAAGTGATTGTGTAAAAACATTTTTTTTCAATTTAAGAATACATATCCCTATATGATATTATTCCACATATAGTCCGTCCTATTTACTATTATCTTTTAAACTTATCACATCCTATCGTTCAATAACAATCTAATCTTTTGTTACTTGAAAACACTAATTATAACCTACAAAATACTATAGCTTTACATCAATGACAAAACTTCATTCCTGTATGACTTTGAAAGTAAACTTTACTATACCCATTCTTTTATCGTTAACAACTCCCACTGATAGATTTTTACCTTGCTCCAATCATTGCTAAAGAATATTCACAGATCTCAAACTCTTTAAGTTTTGGGAAGAACTCAACACCTAGTAATTACCTCTTACAAGTTATTTTATTTGGTACCAATCTATAGAAAAAAACCAGATGAATTCATTAAAGCTATATTTATTTTTTCGTTTTTATCATCGAAGGCATAACCATTATGACACGAATTTTCCAAATAACTCGATTAATAGATTTCCGAGCTGAAGTATACTTAAGTAACTTGTTATTTTTCGGGTCAGTAAAATCTTACGTATAACTTATGGTTGGTGTTTTATGAATACTATCATAGTTTTGGCACTCAATGTTCCACTTTTAGATGGGGAATAAATTACCAAGTAGTAAATGTTGCGAATATGCTATCAAGAGTTTTGCTATGAGTTTCTTTGGACAAACTTATAAAGCAGGTCTATGTGAGTCATGTTGTGCGGTTATATATGTGTATGTAGGGATATTTGTTCAATCTTATACCAAACATCTGAAAACCGGAATGCGCCGGGACTCATTTTGTCTTTGTTTAGGTTTCGTTAACAATGTTCGTTGACAACCTTTTATATAATTATACCTAGGATACTTTTTGGAAAACACAATAACATTAAACTACTGGGCTCGAATGTATAGCTTGATAAAACTTTCATTGAAAGAAATCCGTTTACTGAATTGCATGTGTTGTCGATACTTTAATAAAGATTATAAAGACACTAAGTTGGAATTTAATAATTTTCATCACTGGCTTCTGTCACCTTACAACGTGAAGAGAAAGTAAATTAGAAAATTGAAATGGGAAATAAAAACAACGGAATAATAAAATATATTAGTTAAGATATTATTATTATACTACTATCAAAAACTTTAAAATAAATCACTATCAAGGTGACAGATTTATAATTTTGTTGAATGTCTAACTTCAGCTTCATTATATTCTTCGAGTTATTTACTTAACAAAACTTGATGTCCATCTCTATACTTTAAAATAGTTTAAAACATCAATAAATATTTGTCGTTAATGACATGAAATAAGATATGTATATATGACAGCATAATATTAACCATTTGTATTTCTGAAGCCTTTAAATCTGACTACAACTACATCGTAAGATAATATTATCGAAATATACATCTCAGTTACCCCTGTATATATTTATCTAATTAATTCGCGTTAGTGAATGATGGAATTAAAAAAGTCAATTAGGAGAATGAACTTTGAATATGAACATTTCGTAAATTCGTTCATCCGAACAAACATTCACAATAAAAAGCGAGAAAGAAAAAGCTAAGTGATAAAACAAGATTCAATGTTTATAGTCAGATAAAAATAAGCTACAGATATGTGATGAATGGGATAAGCAATGAATACACATGCTCATATAAAAAGTCCAGGTTAATAAGCGAATAATTAACAAGGTCAAAATGTAGCTTGAGAAGAATAAATGAATTGGTCTGTCTGGAAGCTAGAATGACCGATATGGTCTTAAAATATACTCGACCCTACGGTATCTTCCAATTTTTGGAACTCAGTTGCTTAAAGTTTCTACCTTTTCGTATAATTTCTGCTCATATAGAACTGTGGTGAAATAATTTAATCTTTTTACAGTGATTATATAATTAACGACAAAAATTATCCTGTTCATCCTATCGTATATAATAACTTGCTTATAAGTCTATTAGAATGTATGACAAGCCATCTAAGTATCCTATAAATAAGTATAAATAATATTATTAGCATGAGATTTTGTTCACACACATTGAATATGTAACGCTATTGTACTATACATTTTAATTAATGGATGATCGGGATCAATCAAGTGTGAGATGAGAAATTAATTCAGTATGATGGCAGTTAACTATAAATTGCAAGTATACTTTAACAATTTTTTTTATGTATTCTTTCACTATGACACATTTTAAGTTTGACATTTCCCTATAATTATTTAACTTGGGTTAATATTAACTGCCAAATGAATTTGTATACAAAAGAATTATATTTGTCCCTAGGGTGTATTCCACACACTCACTAACAAAGCTTTATTTTCTAATCTTCCATGGACTAGTAACACGTAATATTCCGGGGGGACCATGATCATACATATTGTCTATTCGTTTATCATCATCATCATCATCATCATCATCATCATCATCATCATCATCATCATCATCATCATCATCATCATCATCATCATCATCATCATCATCATCATCATCATCATTTCGAATCCGTTTCACATAACTGTACAAACTCTCTAGATCCTACCTCCAGTAGAGGCCTCATACTAGGATTTTTCAATGATAAAAAGCTGCTCCGAGTTACCTCGATGTATATCTGACAGTTTACTCGCTCTTATGGAGTTTGTTATATTGGCCGCACAAAGCGTACTTTTTCCAAATGCATATTGAAGCACTGTCCAGCATGATTATCAAAAAGTGAACGCAAGTTAGTCAGTAGTTTATTGGTTAAATATCTAGTCAATTCCGGTCGCCTAACTCCACCAGAAATCTCATTCAGAATTATTCAAAAAGTGAAAGGTAATGGTTCGAAAGGAAACTGAATAAGAAATTTATGCAGAGTGGGAAATTTGGTGATTCATTAGTCAAACTTAGTCTTTGTATTCAGAAGCAGTATATTCAGTCAATTAGCATAACGTGGTTTTAACATCCCTTCATTATTTACTGGTTAGTTATTAACATATATATATTTTCATCATCTTCCTGTATTACCAAAGTGCACAATGATCTTTCATATCTCGGTTCCATACCATTGTTTAACATGTTTGTTTATATCTTCCTAAAAATCGTCAAGTAGATAATAATTAATATCTCTATTCGATAGGCTACTTCCGTCCTGTAACCCATTGACCATTACAAAATTTTTAATTCTGATTGACTATTAATATTTCTGTTAATGGCTCGTTGATTTTTCATTTATTTCACAAATCAACGTATATAATAAATAACCATTAATGCGATTTTACAGCTTTAGTGAATGATATCGTTCAAATAAAAAAGAACTTTCTTCACCGAAACATCTTCATTTCTACTTGAAGTTTGTGCTGATGATGTCGTTCAGAAGAACAATGAAAACATGACGAACAAACCTTCCATCTCTCAGGACAAAACTCAGTTTCCGTGGTTAGCAAAAAAATTAATCCCTGAATAATAACCTCTTGTTAATTCACGATAATGAAATCTATTGAAAGCACAATTTTTTGTCTTAACAGTAAAATAGATTCAATGCTTGAAATCATGAGTTAATTGAAGCTAAATCACCATGGAAAACTTGGAAGCACTGGACGGCTATTTCGTTCTATTGTGGGACTCTCCAACAATGTGCATCTACGATCCCACCTCGCATGATTCAAACCCTGGGCCCATTAGTCTCGCAAGCGAGCGCTTAACCACTTAACAACTGGGCCGGCATCCAACGGTGTTATTGTCTAACTTCAACCAATCCACGAAATTGAGCAACACATCCACCATTGTCTTCAGTGAGTTACTATCTCACAACAGACCTGGTTGAACTCCACTGGTCTCTGCTTTTCACTAGAACTCCAGGAAATATCTCTTGATGCCAGTCACTGGTAAGCATAAGTTGATAAATATCAGGTGTTTTTATGGATATTATAGTAATTTCAATAGTTGAGATCATGAGTCAGTCAAAGCTAGATCACCATAGTAAAATAATTCTTAATCTGGTGTAATAATTTAATACATTAAGAACTTTACAACACAAATGGTATTTATATTCTGACTACTTTTAAGTAGGCAATTAATATAAGAAAATTCAAGTCATAGATTAAAGTGTTTTCTACGATGGTTATTAATTTGAAATCGTTTTGAATATATAACAAAATATTTTTAGATCATAAAAGAAAATTGAATCCATACATTATCAGTAAATTGCGAGGAATCCTTGTCATATTCTAGACAAAATTTATATGAATATACTAAATTGTATGCAGAATCCATTGGCCGGATATCATCAGCAACAGCCTCTGGTGGAGGGGAGAACAAACTAGCTTCCAGCTGAAGAGGAAATTTGGAAAAAACGATGAGAATGGATAAAACATACATTACGCAAATCACCAAACTGCATCACGAGGCCAGCCCTAACTTGGAATTCTGAAAGGAAACGGAAAAGAGGAAGGCCAAATAACACATTACGTCGGGAAATAGAAGCAGATATGAAAAGGATGAATAACATCCGGAAGGAACTGGTAAGGATTGGATGGATGGACAGGGTTGGATGGAGAATGCTGGTGGGCGGCCTATGTTCCTTCACGAGGAGTAACAGGCGTAAGTAAGTAAGTAAGTAAACTGTATGTAAAACAAGATGTTATTATTCCATATTATATTTTTCGGCATAACGTAAAATTCTCAGCACAAAGTTTTTCAACACGTTTCCGTCTCTTACTACTTAGTTGATCCTGACGATAACATATTGAGTGATCACCAGTTAGAAATTAGCAATCCAGTCAATCGACATCTAAATAATGTACATTCTTTTTACATACATATTTCCAGCAACCACGATATCTCTGATTGAGTTTTTTTATAACTTGGACAACGAAAGGTTGTACACTTTTCAGAAACGCACTTAAATAGTTTATGCGATTAATAGCCATATTGATGTATTAAAACAAACAAAATTAGATAACTTGTTGAAATATCTAGATGGTAAGAACAGGCAAGTCAGATGTTCAAGCAGACCGCTTGCTTTATTGGTCAGTTAGTCAGATATTTACATAAGTCATTTAGTCAACAATACAAACGTATGACTTTGAAGGTATGTATCAAATGTTTGATAATTATAGCAGTTATGAAGAGAGCAAATAAATAAATACGAAAAATATTCTATTAAAAATTTTATTTCAATGGTGAAACTAAATACTTTGAATTTTATGTATTTTAAGAATTCACATGTGTAGTGTTCATTTTACCAAGAAAATAAAATGGAATTCCTGTGATGTAATCAAATATCCATAATGCTAACTGGTAATGTAAATGTAGAAACATTGCCATAAATAATTGAAAGAAAATATTCCTTTTTCAATGTAATAAAAACTTCAGCATTAACCGAAAAGGATTCATGAGTGTATTATATTTAATGTAAGTTTGGATTATATAAAATTTCAGTAAAGTAAAAGACATATGATTTTAAGGAATTGAAATGGGATTTCATCTCGAATTGAACCATTGTAAACCAAGGTGTATGAGATAGCTGCTTCGTGACAATATAATATTTTTCAGTATTGACAATCCATGACTCAAATAGCAGTGGAAAACAAGATATTCACAAGGTTGACATTAAATAGCTATAACGTCTTGATCAACAATCTTCGTCGAGATTTTAATGGGAATAATGACAATCAAACCTACTGAAGATAACGAAAGATCAAGAAACAACTCTGTCATAGTTATTCAATAATTTCGATAGTGTAATAAGAAGACAAAGATTATCAAAACTACGTGATTATATATTAGCGCAATACATTTCGAACAATCTGATCACATATATACTTGTTAAGAACATTTATACATAAAAATGAAAGATTAACCAGACTAGAAATAGTGGGTAAGAGGAAACAAGGATAATAAAGAAATAATATGAAAACGATTTGAAACATCTTCACTCCGGATAATAAGTTAATATTACTAGGGTAGGTTTAAGGTGAGAACAAACTGTTTTCGGATACACAGAGGGGATTTGAATTTTCTTATGGCTAAGGCTTCAATAAACCATAGTGCATTCCCTTTTACATTTTTGTACAACACCACAAAAGCTAAGACCAATCTTATGACTTGTTTCAATTATGTATTTGGCAAAAGAGGATTATAGATGTTTACCCTCTATTCTTATTGGGTCATTCGATTCTATTTGTTTCTGCAACCATTTAGGTACATAAATGTAATAATATATTTGTAATATTCCAATGAATAGAAAAACTAAATTTTCTGACTTTTCGTGACTATGTTTTGGTTATTTATTCTCTGAAGAGGTGGCTCACACTGAGTCACGAAACGTCAGAAAATTTAGTTTTTCTATTCATTGGGATATTACAAATACAATGATTTATTCAAAACAATCTACCCACTGCTCGATTTATTCGAAATTATCATGTCAAACCTTGGTAATGATACCTACATTTAGGTACATGTTCATACACTGATTTTTAGATCACGACTACTCCTCCCTATGTATGTGTGACTATACACACATTTGAATTGGTAATCACAGCGGGATTTGACGCAATAGTTTTACTATCTTTTAGGTTTTCGATGAAGCATGAACCCTGTTGTTTCCTTGATAATCACTTTTGCCGCATAATATGTTTTGTTAATGACTGATTTAAGCCTTTGCTTCAATAAAGGACACTTTGAATCACCTTCAAATGGTAAGGTGATGTAGACCAGCTTTTTTTTCAAGGCTATAGTAAGTCTTACTGTACCATGGACTGTGCATCTATTTATGAATTTAAGGGGATAGCCGTTTTGCATTAATGTTTTATTTAGCAACCTAACATTGTCATCAATGGCGTCATTTGTACAAATACCATCAAGCCTTTTGATGGAGTTTTGTTCTCTGAGCTGGATGGTTTGATCGTGGAGCTTTCATTGTTCTTCTGAACGACATCATCAGCACAAACTCCAGATGGAAGTGAAGTGTTCGAATTTCTCCATACGCATTTCACAGCTTGTTCTGTACACCTCGACGTTGGTTGGTTCTTATTGACCGATCAAGCCTGCTAATTAGGCACCTAATTGATTTGATTTTTGTTCCTATGTTTGTGCATAATTTTCCTGATTGGTTGACAAATTGGATCGATCTCAATGTGCTTGTTGATTGACGTTGATTGACCTGAGTGCTAAGGTTCTAAAAATTCTCTGGTGCTTTCGGAATTTCCTCTATTCAAGATTTTCACATTTTTCCAATCAATTGAGTGTCCTCATTGGAAATGGAAAAATGTGGAAATCTTGAATAGAGGAAATTCCGAAAGCACCAGAGAATTTTTAGAACCCTAGCACTCAGGTCAATCAGCAATCAACAAGTACATTGAGATCGATCCAATTTATCAAACAATCAGGAAAATTATGCACAAACATGGGAACAAAAATCAAATCAATGGGACACACAACCAAAACAAAGAACTATGACAAATTTAAGGTCAACAAGAACCAATCAACATCGAGGTGTACAGGACAAGATGTGAAACACATCTGGAGAAATACGAACGCCCCACTTCTATCCGGAGTTTGTGCTGATGATGTCGTTCAGAAGAACGATGAAAGCTCCACGGTCAAACCATCCAGCTCAGAGAACAAAACTCCATCAAAAAAGCAACACTGATATTGAACTTTCTTGTGAAAACAAATGACAGCATATTTTTTATCATAGATTGAATAGATGCAAGACAAGGTTTTCGTTGAACTTTTTAAATTCTATGTTAAGAATTATTTGTCACCTAACAAATGGTCACTGATTAAGGCGATTATTATGTGAATTTCCGAATAATGAACTGACATTGACTAGATAACCAATAGAACTAAGATGTACTGGACAGCTACTTTGTTCTATAATAGAACTCCATGTGAGCTCAAACTCTGATCTTTAGGCCCTATGGCAAACAATTAAAATTCAGGACTATAGTTTGACATTCCGTGGTCCATATTTTAAACTTTAAATCTAACAATCTTCACAACATTCAAAATTAGCAGTCATCACATGATCGTTCGTGACTAATTTCGAAATGTAATACTGGGATTTCTAGTGGAAATTCAGAACATTGGAGTTGAAACACGTTATTTATGAAACATATCAGCAGTGCTATTCAATAACAGATGCGCAGTATTAAGAATTATTTTATTATAGTACAAAAGTTTAATAAACTCGTAAACCAATAAAAATGTAAAATTAACGCAGTTTTCTTTCTTCCATAATGACTAGTTTCAGTATTTTCGGTTATGAATAATAAGCTTTGTTTCTTTCAACATAATTTTCCTATTTTGATTGCTATAATCCTTTCCTTTGAGTAATACAAAACCTTCAGGGAAAGAATATTAGGTCTGTTGGATACATTATACTCCCCTTTTATATTAAATTTACTAAACATGTATAATTGAATGAGATATTGTTGCGATAAACTTTGCTGTCTTATTTCATCATCAAAATACATCAATGCAATTATGATAGAAATTAAGTTTAGCCGTTTGGCTTGATTTTACTTGTCATGGTTTTTGTGGGATACTATTTTAAAATGATACACATGGAGAGTTAATTAGAAAGGAACATATATGACGTGAGTGTTAGCCTTCATTGTTCATAACTGTATTCCACATGAAGTTAAATTCGAAACACTATCTAGTTTCAAAGTGGTATACTCAACCTATTTTTATTGTGTCCAATTATCCAAAGCTTTACTTGGTTTACATTGTTATTTTTTCATGACTGTTGAATTGATTTGATTTTATTTCAGTAGGATTATTTCAGAATAACCTAAGCCTAATAGTGGAAATTTTTTGACATACTATTAAGAATATAGTGTAGGTGTTTGTTCTGGCAAAACGAAATAAAACGTGGTTTGAATGCTTTCCTGATATTGTAACTGTGAACACATGCATGTGGTTTTATCAATACAAGTGAAAATAATGTACATCATGTGAAAATTCATATAAACAATGAAACGTAAGTGAATATTCATACGTATAATTTCCAGCTTAGGTGGTTTATGCATACGCATACGTTGACGCAATACAATTTACCATTATGCATACATACACATTAATCATATGGGTTATAAAAAAATATCGTAGTTATAACGTATGAATTGAGAATGTAAGATGTATTGTTTACAAATCCAACAATTAATTAACGTGAATTATTTCTAAGTAAAATATGTTAGTGTGTGCTCAGAGTAATCACTATCGATAAGTTTATATATTGATGTAATTTCTTTAGTTCTTTGACAATTCATGTAGTTTGTTGAAATAAGACTAGACTAATTTATTGTAAAGTTGTATATAATTGAACAGCGTAATAAAAGAATAATATAATTATTGATTTCTTGGATTGTTTTCCCATGGATATTTTAACAGATACATTACATGCACTACATATGAGATACCCTGAGATAAATTTATTTTTCATCAAAATAAAATCCATGGTTTCTTACTGATTAACTAAAATTTCCTTTTGATGGATACCTATATAATTGTCCTCAGTACAATTATCTGTATTATATTTCTATTTTATGCATGTAACAATTATAAGCAATGACATCTAGTTCATCTCCAATGCACAATAATTGTAATAGCAGTTTTAATGGTAGCGGCTCTATCAACGGGACTTTGTGCAGAACCGGCAGTCTTGGATTTATTGATGAAGTGCTACGTTACTCTGGAACTAAACAATATATATTCTTACAAGTTCACGTCTGTGCAATTCACCAAGTGTCTTTAGGAGATATATCAGATTTTCATGAAACAGATGCTTTAAGCTATATTGATAGATATTATAAAAAAAGAAGAGCTCATTGTACTGCAGCTTTACTAGAAGATCGAATTTGTTTACGACGTGTTAAACAGTCGGGAAAAATGCCATTTCATCCATGGGTTGTATATAATGAAATAAAGTATATATTCATAAGCCGGAAACGACCTGAATACTTTGTCTTGTGTATCGATTCAAATCATGACCGGAGAAAATACTATGAAATATACAAATGTAAATCAGCTGATGATGTTAAACAAATTGAAGAGAAGATGAAAGCAGCAATGAGGGATCCTGATAAGTTACTACGTAAAATGCATATTTTAAGCCGTATTAGTTTACCTCCTAAAAATAATGAAAATCAAAAAGAGTTGGTTCCGAAGATCATGGTAGAAGATGTAAGTAAATTAAATGATGATGAAGATAATAAAAATATTTATAGTAATATTCATGATAATAATAATAAAATTCGTAATAATAATAATAACAATAATAATAATAATCGTAATAATAACAATAATGGTGGTGGTGGTGGTAGTAGCAGTAATGATAATAAAAGTGGTAGTGCTGACAATGAAATCGATGTCAAGAAAGACAAAAAATCTACTAGTTCCTTAAGTCCCGTCACACCAGTGAAAGATTTAACTCTTGAATCATTGAATGAAAATTATGTTGTATCTAGTATTTCAATTACTCCCATCGAATTTTTTCATCATTCACCTGAATCATTAATTTATCAAATAAAACAAAGTGTATACGAACCATCTCAGAATACACATTCACTGCCCCATTCTATGTCATCAGAAAGTGGAGATATTCATCTTGAAACTCGAATTAATGATATAATAGATAAAATAACATTTATTAATCATGATCCATTAAAAGGATTTTGTGAAAGTCAAAATGGAAATTTTTATATGTTTCTAGACCGTCAAGAATTTCATTTGAATAAATACATTGATAGAGAAGAGAGTTTTATCATATCTAATCAAAAAGAATGAGCACTTTAAAATTACCACTTATTATCAAAGAATTATAAATATATTTCTTATTATTTCTTCTTCTTCCTCTTCTTCTTCTTCTTCTTATGTTCATGACAATCATTACAATAGTATTTTCCTCATGATTAATATATTCTGTTATAATATTCATTGATACAAAACTGACTTATCCTTTCATCATAATTACATTTCTAAAAAAGACGAAGTATTTAAACGACATTGAGAAATGATACAATTTGATAATAGAATGAATAAATCTTTAATATGATAAACATATGCTGAATAAATCAAGAATCATTTAAAGAGAAAACAGTAAAGAGAATAACAAATGTAAGATTTGGAATTTTCATCAACTAGATAATGTCCTATCAACAACTTTAGCATTTCAATGTATATTAAACTATTTTTTAGGATACATCCATATTTTTATTGAGAAATGTAATATATCTTGTGAATCATTTTGACATTTTGTAATTAAAGTGAGTGTTGTATTATTTCATTAGTTATTTGTATGTACTGATATTGTTTAGATAAAGATTTATAAGTATAGAGTTATTAACATCATTCATACTTACTTACACCTGTTACCCTTCACGGAGAGAGGAGCATAGTTCGTTTACCAGCATTCTCTATCCAACTCTATCCTGAACATATTAGCATTATATAGACAAATATTGTTTTCTAGTTAATCTGCCAACATTTTAAATATTAATTTTATATACACAAATAAATTCCCGAGTTTTGTTAATCAAGAAAAAGATATAGCTAGAATAAGCATGTTTGGATTGATTATATAAGATCAAAACAACAAGTAAATCCATAGTGTATAATTTAATAAGAATCATTAAAATATACCACAGATGATTTAATCTGAAAATAATTTTGTTAGAATTAAAGTTGAATTTTATGAAGCTGCCTTCAATGAATAGTCGGAACCCTAAAAATCGTTTGATCACAAAAAATCAACTGTTTTTAGAGGATTGATTATATTTTCCTCAAAATTATTTTGAATATACGTTAATTGCTTCGAGTAACGCTTGTGAAGTATTTAGTACGGATTTATTCGATTTTATCATTCTCAAACTGAACATAATGCTTTTGAATACGGATAGATTAAAAGCAGGAAAAACGGTTGAGTTTTACCATGAACAACAGTGCAACTATTCTATGTTCGATCTCATGAAATAAAATGTAGCTAATTCTCACGATGTCTGACAATGAACAAAAAACAGATGATGATATGACAACATTTTTCAAAGGATTTTTCGTAGATCTTTGTAGTTAATTGAAACAAGAATTGATTTTTCACTTATGCTTTTTAACTGCACTAACAATTCTAGACAGAACAGTTACGGTCACGAGTTAAAATGCATCAATTTAAACGGTTTTATGGTAGTTGACATTTCTGTAAGAAAAAATATACAGCCTAAACGAAGTTTTGTTTTCATTGAGAGCCTGTTATCTTACTTGATACTTTGAGATAAACATACATTTGCTGAAACTAGGGTAAAGTGTTCATAGTAGGATGTTAATACTAGCAATATCGTAGTATCAAAATGACAAACGATTCATTATAATCATGAAATTGGAGAATAGATTAGTTCCTCATTACAGAAATTATATAACTGTAAATTTTCTATCTTAAGTTCCGGTTTCAGGCTTACTAAATTCCATAATTTCTAATAGTAAGGTGGCTGGAAAGTGTTACTCTGTAAATTTGAAAATATTGTCGTCTATAGTGACGTGGGTGCTATTGATCTGTTTTATTATGTTATTGTGATAATCAGGAATATTTGAATTATAGTACGAACTAAGAATCCCAGAAATAACGTAATAGGATCAAGAATTACTAGATAACCACAAACGAGTGTACTGTATTTAGTATTCGAAATCAAGCATTCAACAAGTACAAAGGAATCATTATTTCATTCAAACACCACAGTTAATTGATTGTAGTGTATGTTTTCTTAAATTGATCAATAAAAACAACGTCTTGTTCTTTTCCTTAGACCCAAGTTAGTGAAAATATAAAATACAAATGGAAAACTTACTGAAGGCACTAAAAAATGAAATTAGGTTTACAACTATTGCGTACAAAATCATGTACAATATCCTTAAGAGAAGAGTTCGAATAGCATATTAAATAGTGATGAACCAATAGGGATAAGTTTATTTGACTGCAACAAAAATCACTTGATAATGTGAAATCAAAATCATAAAGAAATATATGATAAATTAAAAGCAAGTGAACTTTAGGGAATAAACCATCTTCTGCGTACGGAATTCGTTTCAGTATATTCTTGTTGGTGCACCATACTTTGTTCGTGATTTCTTTTCAGTTTCTGACTCCTGACTTTAAGTTGCTCAAATGCAATTGTTGTCTCATTTGTCTACTGTAGTCCTGAGCCTATTGTGCGTAGTATTTCATGTGATATTTTTGATAAAATGTTTGTTGCTTCAACTTTAACTGTAATGGTAAAATTATTTTCAGTTAATTTTGTTTTAATTTGTATATTTACCAATTAGCTATGATACAGTGTTAAATAAAAGTGAAGAAATACATTATGAAAGCAAACCAGATTTTCCTTTCTTAGTGAAAATAAAACTGCAAATAAAACAATCCTTTTCAAAACACAACGATAACTTATCTCACCCTATTCAGAGAGTTAGTAATGCGTTATTGAGTTACGATCTCAAGGTAATTGAATATAGATTCCGAGATATTGTAGTTTACTAGGCATATGAACAGATTTTTGGATTTCGCATGATATCTTGTCCATGGAAAACTTTTCCGTGTACTTTACACCAACGTCTTGGTTATCCGTCAACTACGGACGTTTCCTATTGACATTAGAAATAATCTTGTAATACTAACTATTATTGGTAATTGAGTCCAGACGTGACACTAATTTTCTGTCAGATCACTGTGAAATATCCTTCAAATCTTAATTTCATGTTAGGGTAGATACCTTATTAATGAACGTTTTGTTATTATTGCACATTACCGTAAAATAATTTAGCCTTTCATACTATATGCTTCAGTACAATTTTCCGACACTATACTTATTTAAGACTCCGAGTAATAATGTACAAAAGTTTTGGATTACTAACATAAGTAAATGGAGAAAAGAAACACACAGAAACCAGTATTATATCTCATGTATTAGACAAAGATCACGTAACTAGAATCATAGAATAAGTCGATTACCTTGATTTTTCCAAGACTTACTTGAATATTCTAAAAAAATGGACAGCAAATCAACAACTCAACATTCAAAGGTAACACATTTTATGATTACTAGCACCTGAAAATTTTATACTTTATTCACAAACAACCTAACATTATGGTTAAAAAATGTTTCACGCCTAGCCATTGTATCCAAGAGAATAGTGTAATAAAAACCTATTTAAGCTGGTGAAGATTATTTCCAATAAATATTTTAAGCTTCTATATATTCTCATTCCTACCCATCTAATGATTGTCACTTTTTAATCTAGATTTATCTCAATGATAACTTATGACTGTATAGAGGATTACCTTGAAATTATGATTCTTAGTTATTATGCCCACGTTCCACTTAATTTAGGTAACTAGATTTTCAACAAAGAAAAATTACACTAATTGAAATCATGAATCATTTGGAGCTAGACAACCATGGAAAACCTGGAAGCACTGGACGGCCGTTTCGTCCTAGTATGGGACTCCTCAGCAGTGCATATCCACGATCCCGCACTCCGCGAGGTTCGAACCCAGGACTGTTGTGAGATATCAACTCACGGAAAACAATGGCGTAAGGTGGCGCAGCTTCGTGGATTGGTTGAAGTTAGACATTAACACTGTCGGATGCCGGCTCAGTGGTCTAGTTGGTTAACCGCCTGGTGCAAGATCGATAGGTTCTGGGTTCGAATCTCGCGGGGTGCGGGATCGTGGATGTGCACTGCTGAGGAGTCCCATACTAGGACGAAATGGCCGCCCAGTGCTTCCAGGTTTTCCATGGTGGTCTAGCTTCGATTGACTCATGATTTCAATTAGCGAAATTTCTAAAATCTCCACAAAACCCCTTCTGATAAAAGAAACCTAATCAAACTCACTCAATATGGTTGTTCGAACAAACTGTTTTGTTTACAGTAATTTTCTTTTTGAAACATTCATTTCGGCTTAAACATTTTTTTCATTTCTATTTAGATTATTCTTTGTAATTTTAGGCTGTTTGATAGCAATATCTTATTAGAACTTCACTTGCTTTTACTTCACATATAAACCATTAACAATGGTAAACTGTAGGTGTCACTACCGAGGTTTGATTTGATAATTTCGAATAAATTGAGCATTGGGTTGATTGTTATAAATAAAAATAATATATTTGTAATATCCCAATGAGTAGAAAATTGAATTTTCTGACGTTTCGTGACTTAGTGTAAGTCACTTCTTCAGAGAATTAATAACCAAATTAAAATTAATCCAAGTTTAAATAGTACAACGGAACAATGCAAGAATAATATTTGATCAATCAAAAAACAGGTCTGAACAAGTTGATGTCATGTCATTTCTGTCAAGGTGATTCATAAGTGATATGTATGTAAATTTGTGTGTATGTATATGTGCATTGTTTAAGAATGAAAACTTGTGTGACCTTTATGGTAAGAAAGGATAGAGTTTAAATGTGTAACATGATAGTGTGAAATTGTAAATACGATCAGAGTGAATGGCTAGGATAGATGGTCCAAGTAGGATGTATAGTAAGACCTTCCTCTCTATTGAGAGAAGTAGGATTAAGCATTATATGGAACGCCTCAGCTACCCTTCTTTCTTTGTAGTTGAAAAAGCCTTTTTGCAATATTTTGATATTTTTAAAATCGATTTGGTGGTTGTTGAAAATGGCATGAACTGCTATTGCCGATTTAATTTGAAGTTGGTTCAATCCTACAGGATTGTTAGGAGGTTTCTTTGTGTACCTAATATGTTTTTTGGCTCTAGTCACGATTTCGCGGGATGAATCTCCAATATAATAGGCATCACAATCAATATAACCTAATTTGTAGACGCAGTTCTGTGTGGACATGAAAGTTTTGATTACCCTGAAACCATAAATCCTATATTGTTTTTCGTAGTTGCAATCATGCTTTTTGTGGACGTTGGTTATTCAATGAGTATTAGAGAATGTTATATCTGTATTTTCCCAAACGTCCGTTGAAACTTATCAATCAAGTTCCAATGTAGTCATTAATCTAAATGATTCAGGATCTCTTATTCAGTGTTATATCAGGCTTTCTAAGGCAGTTGATACTAAATAATAAATAAGCATAACGTTATTTGCTATTCAATGAACAGTCAGTGTAAAAGATCACAATCCTTCAGAATGTCATCAACAGCATTCAGTATTAAAATCTCTGTGAAACTGTATTATACGTGTTTGAATCACACAAAACGTTTTAGTTTCTTATTAATCACCTGATGTGATTTTCTGATAAGTATTAACTTGAACAAAACTCAGTTTTAAGGCTTTCACTCAAATATCTCCAGCAACCTTAAAAATCTTTCAGTGACTCTGTACAGAAATTCGTTGAGTAGTTTAATGTTAATAATATAATGTTCTTTTTAAGGTTTTTATATCTTCATCTAATAATCAAGGCGTTTGTAGTACAAACCTCTTACTATAAATTAATTGTCAATAAGCCCTGTTCTGTATTTAATTATGTTGTATTAACTTTTTTTCTTTCAAGTTTATTACTTTTGAATAATTCTACTGTAATTTGAGTCGATATAAAATGACAGTTTATGAGAGAATTCTTATATGTTTAACCTGTTTCTTTGCACATTTTCAAATTTCCTTCGATTGAATAATCATTGGGAAGTACATTCGTTTTAAAATTGTTTTTTTTATGTGTATTTGAGATTATTGAAAGAATTTACTGAATATCATAGAGCATTGAATAACCTTTTTATCGCAGACTAAATCTATTCATCTTCCAGTTTACATTTTCGAAATTATGTCATTCAGTTAATACAGATTTTTAAAAAAACATACATTATTATTACCAGAATTCGGTCTGATACTTTCACATAAGTTGGAAAATAGAGAGACTATAATAAAATTAATGATATGTTTTTAATATCTCAATAAGAAGAAAGTTAAATTTCTGTCGTTTCACAATTTAGTGCTAGACACTCCTTCAAGGTGAATATTAAATTTATTTACACCTTTGCTACACTATATTAATGTGTCTTCAACGTAATTTCTAACTAATTTCTTTCATGTAAGTAATTTAAACCCATTTCGTAATTTTGTTTTAAATATCATAAGTTGTAAGCAGCTGACAAAAACTAACAAAATAAAATGACTTCACGCTGTTCTGCTTGAATCGTTGTTCTCACTCTTTTCAATATGATAAATGGATCTATGTGTATGAAAGTGAATATTATTTATTTACTTGTTAACTCTGAATTAAAGCCCTACATTAAGTTGTGAAACGTCAAAATTTAGCTTACTACAAACATATCACTAATTTTGTTAAACATATAATTCAGTTTACAAACGTGGATCATTTATAATGAATAAGTAAATTAAAACAATGTGTTGTATTCCGCTTGGTCTTTGTCTTGCTAAAGTGAATCCAACTACTAACTATTTATTTAGCGACAACAAAAATTAAAATTATCAATGAGAATGATATACCAAAGCCCGTACGGTATGACTATTTTATATGCACATTGTTTTTTAATTACATGTGATTTAACTAAGCTAGCATTACAAATATAAATTATGTAACATGCTTATTGATTTTTTTAGTCAGTGGAACTTCAATGGTAGATTACATGAGATCAAGAAAACATAGGACAGTTACAATCGGTACTTAAACGTAACTAATCAACTAATGTATAGTTGATCTTTCTAATTAGAATCTTTGGAAATAAATGAAACCTTTCATAAATACGATAATTTTTACAGTTTTGTTTAATTAATGTGATTAACATATTGCAGTTGTATCATTATTATAGTCTTTGAAGGGATTGTATAATATAATAATTGAATTCGTGAGTCAATGAAAGCTGAATCACTATGCAAAACCTGAAAGCACCGGATGGCCGTTCCGTCTTAGTATTGAACTTCTTAGTAGTGCGCATCTACGATCCCGTTCTTGGGATTTGAACCTAGGACCTATTGGTTTGGCATGCGAAAGCTTAACTTCTAGGCCACTGAGCCGGTATCCAACGGTGTTAATGTATAACTTCAAGAGGAATTTCCTGGAGTTCTAGTAAGAAGCTGTGACCATTGCAGCTCGACCGGATCTGTTGGGAAATAGTAACTCACTGAAGACAATATCGTGGATTATTTGAAGTTAGACATTAACACCGTCAGACGCCGGCTCAGTGGCTTAGAAGTTAAGCTTTCGAAAGCCACACCGGTAGGTCCTGGGTTCAATTCTCAACAACTAAGAAGTCCAATACTAAGACAGAACGGCCATTCAGTGTTTTCAGGTTTTTTATGATGGTCTAGCTTTAATTGACTTATAAATTCAACTATTAATTTCCTACAATCTTCACAAAATCTTTTTCTAATTATATAATTATCATCTGATTTACTTCCATAATAGAATTAATTACATAAAATAGGAAAGAGATGACACTAATTACCATTACTAAACAACTATGGATCACGATTAACTTTGAATGGACTATTCAATTATGATTGAAGATTTATTTATGTATTCGAAAAAGAAAATTTTTTTCCATGTAACTTAAATGAAATGGTAATGGCATTTTATCAAATTTACTGAATTGTCTTTCAGATTTCACTTTTTATTTATTTATTAAATTGTTAACATTTAACATAAATTCAAATTTTGAAAATTTGGTTTTACTCAATACTATCAATACGGTTATTAAATTTCAAATAATTTTGCCTTTCTTTTTTCTTTTTTTTGGAATTTTTTTTCTGGCTCATTGCCAAATGTACATATATATATGTTACTTTATTGAGTATTGATTTCCAATGTGATCAAATAAAAATAAATATCAAAAAGTTTATCAATGGTAAAAAGAACTTACTAGACGAAATTGTATTATATATATACTTACGATGATGTTTTCCTGTACATGATGAAGGTATTATGACCTTATTAAAGAAAAAAATGTATGCACTTAGTTATTCTTTTTATAGGACTTTACACTGTAAGCTGATCCAAAGTTTGCTTGATTATGAAATGAAACTTCATATTGAATTAAATAGAAATTATTAATAAACATAACATGAGAGTATATTGTTGATCAATGATTTCCTGTACATCTTATTTTCATAAAAGATATATTTCACAAGTAAAAGTACCAAGTAGAATTGTGAATGATTTATCATTGTAAGATAAATATTAAATCTTATATATATATCTTTTGAAGTAAACTTACTGAGTTTATTGTAAGGTATACATTCCTACTTTTATCTATTTAGAAATTAAATGTACATTGATAGATAAAATACTACTGGGCAATCAATAATAATTTTAATAAAAATGCTTTCCATTAAAAATGTTATACTCACAATTTGTACAATCAAGGTTTTCTGTGTCGATGCTGAATATCACATTTGGTCTGGTTTACTTATAGTTTATCGATATTATTATATCATTTTATGAAAATAATATTAAACTGTAAGCAATGATGGATAGTGGCTAGCAGTGGAATACAGGACGCGCGTTTCGTCCTGTTTGGGACTCGTCAGCTGGATGTACCTGCATCTCAGATCTGATGTTCACTCTGGGACTCGAACCCAGTACCACCCGCTTCAAGCGCCATCGCGTTATCCACTCAGCTAGTGAGTCCTGATAGCCACTTGCTTGTTCAATGATGTGAACTTAAATTCACAGAGTGATCAATTGCAGTCTTAAACCTCAATGGGAAGATACAAGTCAAACAACACCAAGTGAATTTAATATTGAACTGGCTAGTATTGTCACCATATGTATTTAATTGCAGAAACCAAAGTTATTAATGTTTTTCAAAATCCCAAAATGTAACGAAGTCCATCAGTCTTATGACATATATATATGTAGCAGAAAAAAAGTTTTCTTTTTCATGACTTTATTCACCAAAGCTGAACAATTGTATTATTAATGATTTATTAAAGAAAGTAGTTTAATACCAAAATAACTATATAATTATGTGTTCAAAGATATCAAGTCACATCAGACGTCACGTGGTAAGCTTAATTAAAAATAATGTAACGAAAATGAATTACGGCGTGCAGCGTTTGTAGTCACAGTTTATGCTTGGGCTGTAAAATTGGCAAATCGTAAATAGTGTACACGTTTGCACCGTTTGAGTCGACTCGTTCAGCTTTATCAGTTATTTTGAAAGAGAATTTTGGTGAATCAATGTGACCTAAAATGATGTTATTCTTGTTTTTAGCTGTTTAACAGTCATTTCGTATCCCGAAATACATCTGCAAAACGTTCTTTTTGTGTGACCAGCGTAAACCACGCCAGAAGATCAAGCAGACTAACAAATTAAGCATAAAGTGGAAAACTATACCTAACATATTCATGAATGACAGGATTGATAGAGAAGTTGGTACGATGCTTCGCAGAATGGGTTTTTCAGTTTTTCGACATTTCTATAACCGTACCCCCCTAAAACTTGATATTCATGAAACGATATTTCTTTTGAAATCTCAGAGATCTGTCAGGTTATATTTTCAATCTGAGATCCTTACCCATGAACCTGTATATGATGTCAACAGAGAAACAAAGAAGCCATGACAGACAACGTAAGCTATTTTTGAGACGTTATTTCACTTAACTCGAAGCTTGTAAAACGCTAACACTTATTTTTGCCCCTAGTTTATTATACACACTATAGGCTTTCGTTTGCCTAGTTCTGGACATTAAAGAATTTTCCAATCGTTTGTGCTTTGTGGTCACATTAGTCATTTATATTATTCAGGTATCTTTTTGCACTAATCTGTGTCAGACCTGAATCCTAGTGTGCATCTAGTGTGGAATCCGAATCGGGAATAAATCGAGTAGGGTTAATAGTTGACTTGTCTTCTGACTCGTGCGCTTGTCAGCCAATCAGGTGACAGAATAGTTTTCGTCCCTTTACTCAGGGCACATGGTCTCACTTCAAACTCGCGCGTTTCCAGCCTTAAGGTTTAACCAGCAAGCCTATCAATCGTGTGAAGGACTTAATCTAGATTTAGACAAGTTCTTTTCTATATATCAGTGGGTAGACGTAACAAGATTATAGTAACATTCCTACAATTGATTTTGTTCACGTTTAATTTTGTCAAACTCTTCAATTAACTTATTTAACAGAAAGTGTTACCTGAACAGTAATAATTCGTCTATTCCTTTGTATTATTATAATCACTACATGTTTGTACAAACGTGTATGCATAATCACATGTCACAGCCTACGCACATATCTCTCTCTACCTTAATTGCTTATCGCTTAGGTATCACTCGATAAATCATTCTCTATCCCAGATATACATGTGCTCAAATCTTATTAATTGTCCTTGTCTTGCTTCGCTTCGCCTTGATTCGATTTGACTCTAAATCCGCCTCTGTATTTGCTAACTCGCGCGCACTGACTTCTCTGCTCCGATTTTTTCAATGTGCTTGTAACTTTGTTATACTGTAGATGCCGCTTCGTATTGCCTTCTGAATCCATACATCGTTGGGATTTATTTAATAACGGTTACCAAGGTGATTGATAAGCGAGACCTAAAGAATTATATCGAGGCCAAGCCACTACAGTGTAGTTTCCGTTTCTCATTATTTCTTATCAGAGTTTAATTAGTTCATAGTTCATTATGTCATAGAGCTTATTAGTTTAGTCCGTGACGGTAAAGACAGAGTTAATTTTATTGTTATCTTCAATGGGACTCAGCTCGGAAACTAATATATTGACCATTCCAAGTTTGTCTTCTGTATATAGATCTTTGTAATCAATCATCCAAACTTTTGCTTAATAAGACATCGCTTCGACTGTGAACTTAAGTGATTTGTGACAACTATTGAATATTATCAGAATGGGTTTTGTGGAGATTTCAATCTGTGAAATTTCTAAAATCTCCACAAAACCCATTCTGATAATAATCAACTGCTCACTAGTGACTGACTTCAGGAAAAACTCCCGAAGTTCTAGTGAGAAGCCGTTACCAGTGGAGTTCAACCAGGTCTATTGTGAGATAGGAACTCACTGAAGACAATGGTGTACGGTGGCGCAACTTCGTGGATTGGTTGAATTTAGACATTAACACCGTTGGATGCCGGCTCAGTGGTCTAACGGTTAAGTGCTCGCGCGCGAAGCTAGTAGGTCCTGGGTTCGAGCCTCGCGTGGTGCGGGATCGTGGATGCGCACTGCTGAGGAGTCCCATACTAGGACGAAACGGCCGTCCAGTGCTTCCAGGTTTTCCATGGTTGTCTAGCTCCAAATGATTCATGATTTCAATCTGTGAAACTATTGAATAATTAAGTACATTGAAGGTACATCGTGAAAGTAGTCCTCAAATAGTAAAATCTTTGGAATTAAGTAAAAAGTATTTCTTTTCAATATGGTCTAATTCATTCATCCATTTGGCCAAATAGCGTTTTGGCATTTTAGCTGATATCAGTTCGTCATGAAAACTCTAACCTTAACCATCAAATGTAAGTCATAATTCTAATTACGCACACTGATTTATAACCGTCATTTAGTTCTAGTTAGTAGGTAGACATTCTCAAGGTCACTTAAACGTCGCTCAAAGGTCGTCCATAAATTATAGTCTCACCTTCATAACCACTATGGGACATAGAAGTAAATCATTTTTATAAATCCTTCGGAGGTCATATAGTCCTGGAATACCAAGACCGAATAACCTTAAACTTTATAAATCACAACCGATGGTTGACTCATGCAATATTTTCCTTTCAATTTCATAAAAGTTTAATTTTCATATAACTACTATCTTGTCTTTCAAATAACCTGTTCTTTTTAACGAATAACTTTTTTCACGATTGAGATGTACCTTTTTAAAGGCTCTATTTGTCACTAATTAGTTTTATATACGATTTGATCATCTTTGAATGACATTCGGATAAAAATATATGACTTTTCGGGTTTGTAAACTTTCATCCTACCATGGTATTCAGTGTTATAATTCTTTGTAGAAACCTGAAGTCATTCATTTTCTTGAAGACTTCTATTGTCATCTCTATTTTCCACAACCAATTTGATTCTAATATAAACATCGTAAAATTCAATAACACGAACAAAAATAGAGTTTACCTTCATCACATGCTACCTCCAACTAAAGATAGGAAGTTACATTCAAAGACATGTAACTTGATAGGACACAAAAACTACCTTCAACTCATTTTACTGGATATTTTCCAAAAAATCTATACCTCTAAAGATGAGATGTTGTTTGAAAAGAAGTTCAAATAAATCATTTTATGCCAGAAATATTTTCATTTTCCTTTTGTTTAAATGAATGATATGCATCAGGGCTAAGTGGAATCTTCGGAAAGTAGTTCTGTACTAATTTTCATTAGATTATGTTTTCTTAGATTTTGAACAGAACCTTGTATTACACTTAAACTAATCGATGTTCTTTTTGATTTTTTGAATGTTTCATCTAATAAATGGACCAAAGTAAGATATTAGATACTGAAATCAGATTGCGCTATTCTGAAACAAATGGCTGCAGACAAAATGTAAGAAGTTTCAAGATATACAAGATTTGGAAAACGATCTGGCTCTGTCGACAACAATCCAATCGTCAGTATCTCAGATATAATAGAAAAAAAGAAATGACTACCACCAAAATAACAAGTGAAATGAATTTTAAAAATTAAACTCGCCCTTAATTGTTTTCAATAGTTGAAACCGTGAGTCAATTAAGGCTAGACCATCATGGAAGCCCTGGATGAACTGGACGGCCGTTTCGTCTTAGTATGGAACTCCTCAGCAGTGCACACCACTGTATACACTTAACTATCAATACATAATTCAACTAGTGATCAAGTAACTTTTATTTGCTGTGTCTTAGTTGGAACTCAACATAGTTCTCAAGCTTTGTCAAATTCTTAATAAACTGTTACGTCATAGTAGATCAATAGTTTAGAGATCAATCTGAATATATAAAAGTCAGTGATAAACATTATTTGAAATGACACAGAAAATATTTAGTGTAGATTCTAATAGTGAAACTTTTATGATTCTGACAATTTCTGTTGGGTTTATTATATTAACAATAACTACAATGGTTGTAAGTTTTTAAAACACAATTCAGCGAATTGACAGTTACTAATTGATTTATTTATCTTACATCTTAGAAGACTGGGTATTTAACAGGTATATCACAGAATTATGGATGATAATTAACCAATTAAACAACTACATCGTAATAATAAATCTAATAATATGGATTATTAAGTATAGCTACTAGATAATCCCCTCTATACTCGACTTTGATTTATTCGGATTTAATATCTAACTTACTAACTATTCTTGACTATAAATGATCTCAAACGTTATAAAGAATTTTTAAATTGAATGTTTTCCTATCATCAGTTCACTATTGGTTACACTTTTGACTATTGAATGTAATCGATATTATGAGCCACCTTGACTATATTAACACAAACATACACACACCCATTGATCTTCCAGTTAACTATCTATTATCGGTCTTAAGCAAACCAACGGAAATGTGTAGAAGGAATTTGATTTCATTCAATCGTAAAAAGATTGATCGATAGTAAATTTAAAATCATGCTATTAATCAATCATTGCTTATTGTTAATACTTACGTCATATTATTACTTAAACAAAGACACAACAGTCTAAGTGCGTATGTGTGAAAAAAAATGATCAGTATCAAAGGATAGACGGGACATTGGTGTACAGTTACCCATGTTGATAGCAATAATATTTTAATGAACTACTACTGTAAATTCAATATTCCATGTTTGAAATTGATTTTTGTTGGTTTAAAACTCTAACAGCAACAATAATAATAATGATAATTTATATGTTTGAGATCAATATATACGTATACATGTATACAGATATGTTTTATTAGCTTGTAACAGTATGTTTAGTGTAAAATACACAACAAATCAAATGTATAAAGTATCCTATATTGATAAAGATTAAGTTTAACTTGTTATCTTAAAAATTTTAAAGGATCTGTTTTCTGAGTCTAGTTCATTTTATTTCTAGACTTTAATAATGAGACGAATAAACAATAGTAAAAGGACTTGTATAGTATTAGATATTAATAATAATGTAACTCATAGTACATTTTTAAAGCATAAAGGTGTATTTGTTTTGCAACGGCATACATAATTTCACGGTAAACTATTATGCACTTGTGACAGAAAACTGATGGTAACAGGGGTTAAGCTCTGGAATTTTTTTCATTGAAAATGAAATTCCACCCTTAAAATTGAGAAACAAATAGCTTGATTAGGATTCACGACCCTCAACAAAAAATAAACTTATTGAATTCTAGTTAATCACTGTAGAATCCAAACTAAGCTTTGGACTGGAGAATAACTGTTTAGGTAGTTTAGATACGTGCTATTGCCCAGTTGAAACCAAAACAATGGTGATTGTGTAAATGACAGTTCTACATTTCATCATAAATACAAATGTACTTCATTACCTAAACAAATATTACCACTCAGTTATTCAATCGATATTTGTTTATTTAATCAAATCTAAATTACAATAAATAAACAAGTTGATAAAGCATGTAAGAAAATTACCAAACGCAAGAGATGTTATTCTATCCTTTCTGGACAGATCACGTACAGATTCGTTCGAGAGATAATATTTGGTTGCTTTATAACACAGAGTGTTTCCAATTTTGGAAGAGTGCCTCAATTCACAATCAAAAATGCACAGTTCCAGTTAATACAAGCAACAAAATCAAAAGGAGGAACAAACCAATATGGCTTCCGCCAAGACTAAGTATCCAGTAAAACAACATAAATCCAGTTCAGAAAGAAACATGGAAACTCAGTGAAGGCGTAAGAGAAATAAAAACTATAATAAAATACAAATATTACCATCTCAAATGGAATCAAAAAGACTTAAAAGATATACAACTGAAGGAATCAATTGGAAGAAATTGCAAGTATATGCATGGAGGGATTTCCACACACAAAACCTTCAAAATGGATCTTGCAATCACCTTAAATTGTAACTTTTGATACATTTCAGCTGAAATTTTCTCATTGGCTTAACAAACTGATACTTTGTTACCGATTATAAAATTGGGATATTTTCTTAATGACACTATAGCAACTCACGCACGATTGAGTTGGTTCACATTTAATTCGGTTAAGTTATTTCGTTAACTTATTAACGAACTGAGTTATCCGTACAACAACAACTTATCTATATCATTGTATCTTTATTATTGTTGCGAATGTATGAACATGTATGCTTGAGCATTGCTTACTGCCTACGCATTTATTCACGCTGCTAGCCTTACTACTCACCCTTTAATTGATTCGATGATTCATTCATTTCACTATTTATATATATATATGTCCATGTTATTCATGTTCATTGCTCTCTATCGCTTAATTGTACTCGCTTACTCGTAATCATATTCGCTGACTCACTCGCTCGCTTGCTTGCCTGCTTGCCTTTCGGCGCAACTTTCTCATGCTTGTTTAAAGCACCCGTAATTTTGGATAACTGTGTGTGGTCCCATAATAAACGTAATCAACACTTCGTATTCGCCTTCTGATTAATATACCGTTGGGGTGTTATCTGGTGACGGTTATCAAGACGAACTGTATACGAAGTTTAAGGATTATATTGAAAACCGACCACCACAACACAATCTAATTAAACAATTACAAATAGAAAAATAGACATTTTCAAAATCTTTAAGATGTTCACTGAAGCATTAAGTTTATTAATTCAGTTGTACTGAATACTAATTGATTTTTAATTCTTAATACCGAATAATTAGGTTCATCATTTGTTTTGACAGTTTTCACTTTTGAATTCGTTTTTAATCTGCCAGTACTTATTTTGATAATGGAAGGTATAAACATCACAAATCACTGTTCTCATAACTCCTTTTAATCTCCAAAAAAATTGTTCACAATTACTCGAAAAAAATGAAATGTTTATTGAATTTCTAAAACGAATATGATTTTCTTTTCATTTTGTTTAAACTTTTATTAATTTCACAAAATAATAAATAAGAACTTGAGTCTAAATTTGAATGGATAGTTTCACAGTATTTGAACGCTGAGTTAATGTGAAACATGAAAGAGGAAGAATCTTGTACTTGTAAAATCTCAGCGAAAGAATTTTTCAAGCTTTTCCTTGAAAAAACTTGGACCAGATTGCTAGGTGAAAGGTTTTATTTACTTCATATTCTTTCGCTGAGATTTTACAAATACAATATTCTTCCTCTTTAATTTTATCAATTTCACTTTAATGGAACAGTTAATAATTTGGAAAATCAGAGTATAGTCACTGATCAATAATTATGGATGGGTATCAAAATAAAATGAAACATCTACTTAATTCAAATTGAACTTAGATTAGAAACGTTTTTCTTTGATTTATTATGAATTTCTTTAATACCTCGTCCTGCATACTCTGTCATTCAAATAAGATTTTATGTAAGTGTTAATTCTAATGCACAAACAGAGTATTCAGATAACTTTACTTTTGATGTTTACAATCCTTTCAATGTATATATATTTTTTATGAACTGGGATAATTTATTACTGTCAGACTTATTCGGATATCAGTGATAGATATGTTAGTATAAACGGTGAAAATGTTAAAATGTTATCTTTATTATTTAACGTAACTTGTTCTGTAATAACCTACTACTCCACGAAATGTTAGGTGAATATTGACCAATTATATGCTATTCGGGTTTTTAGATAATAATAATCAGAGTGTTCACATCCTCTGTTAAAACTCTAATCAATTATAGGAATTAAAGAACTGTTGTTTTAAACACTCCTTCTAGACCGAATCATCGCACATTATGTATGGGGGTAAGTAAACTAAAACATTTTGAGATGGTGGAGAAGATTTGTAGCTGAGGTGAATGATTTTGATGGAGTTTCGTCCTCTGAGCTGGAAGAAGAACGATAGAAGCTCTCTCTATTGATCAGTAGCATAATATGTCCTTCAGGGGATTGGCCAAAATACGATACTGATTTAACTAAAGTTAACATCCATAAATACCCGTGTTTTTCTGTACAAAAATGAATCTTTGGAGTAAATTGTTTTTCGCTTATTTTGCGCCTTTTCTCTCGAGTTCAGGTCACTGAGTAGTTCTAGCTTGCGAGTTACCAGAATAGCTTAGGAACCGAATAAAGCGTTCAAATTAACAAAACTTATGAGTAGCGACGGGGATGGGATAAAAATTCCCAGTTACAAAAAGTAGCATTAAAAGAATTAAGACAATAAGCATTTAAACGACAAATTATAACAATTGGCGACAGGGATGAAAAAAATTCTGAACCTTCAATCTTCAAATTATCGAATCAAGGTCAGCCTGTAATTGGACGAAACTCAGTGTAATTATTTCGAGCAATCAGCATACAAAATTTTCGCCGGTGTCCTTCAACGACATTGATTGTTAATTATTCATGCAGTATTTTTCATTACCACGCTCATTCAGATAATGGATATCTCTTCCAACCAATTACAGTTGCTATTTGAGCAACAACAGCAGGGTATCAAAAAGAACCAGTTGAATGTTTTAGACAAATTAAGCACACGCTGCTAAATCATCCATGTTTTGGAGATGTGACAGAAGTTGATAAATTAATTTCTAATTTGCATATAGAGCTGGAAAGTGACTTCAGAACGTATGAACGTGTCGATGAAATCCTCGGTGAATCTTTGATAAGCGGTAATATAAAAGAATTAGTAGCAGTCATTATTGATGCGCCCAGTGATCCAGAAATGTCCATTTCAGAGACATGCCCTGTCGTGGGTTCAAATCCCATTGTCCCCGAAACACCATGTACAAACACTGGATTGTCCAGCTCTCAGAAAGACGAGGTCTTATTAAATGCTCATGAAATTATTGCAGTACCAGCCCACAAAGAAACAGAAAATGAATCGTGCATCATAATGAAGACAATTGCATTAAATGGAGCTCATCATTCTACGACAAAAGTTTCTGATGAATGTACTTATTGGGGCTCTCTAGTTGTTTACCAGATATGAGTTGTCTTAGTGACTCACATGCTTTTGACCAATTTTTTTACAAAAATGTGGAAAATTTGTCGGATGAATCAAACGATGATCAAGAACCTAATAAAATTTTTATAGATGCTGATTATTCTAGTGGTCGATTATCTAATAATGAGACTTTTAAGAGATCTGATGAAAATGTTTCACAAGAATCAAACCTTAATGACCTCATATATAGTGTCTCTGATCCTCACCATCTAGTCAGTTCTAGTGGAGTCTCTACTCAATGCGGGAAATATGCTTTAAATAGAGTCAAATTAACTGTAGCTTGGGAATATGAGCACCCAACATTATTTCATGGGGGGAGGATGAAGTCATAAAATCTAAAGATGGATCTCAACATAGAGTCTTCGAAAAAAGAAGGGGAGGTGATATGATGGAAAGAAAAGTCAATTTTAGATTGATTTGCTCATTATGAGTTTTGTTCAAGATTACTACCGTTTTGATTCAAAGTAATGATTACTCAATGTAGTATTTGTTTTCTTTTCTCGTATGATATTTTATTCTGTATAATATGTGATATTCTTGTAGTCCATTGACATGAACTATGCTCAGTATGTGATTTTTCATAAGTCTAAGTATTTTTCATATATGTGGTTACATTCTAATTATTAATCAAAATGCGTGTACAATCCATATATAAATGAGTGCATTTTCTGCTAGAGTCATCGTCGTCGTCATAGTGTTTTGGGGTTAATAGATCATCACTTATGCCAGTCTTTGTGTTCTTACTTTCGCGTCGTGGGAATTTCCGAAGTACCTCGTTCCTAGTATAAGTGATAAGCGTTTCCGACATAACAATCAGCAACGACCAGATACAAAAAGTAGTATTAAAAGAGCCAAGAAAATAAGCCTTCAAAGGACAAATTATAACAGGAAATAAAATTGATCATTTTAAATTCCAAAATATAAAAGTTGAATTTCATGAATACTTTCTAAACTAATCTTGTACATTCTTGTTTGTAGTGACTATGAATGAATTTATTTCTGCAACCATTGCTATTTATGTATGTGGATGACTTTTAAATAAATGTTTCAAACATTCGTTTACTTTAATAATAGTAAGTAATATATCTTACATAAACAAAATATTATGTTGATAACTTTAAGTAATCTAGACTAAGCAACTCATGAGAATCCAGAACTACATTTCGGTAATTACGTTTGGGATTTCATTCAATAGTGAGCAGATGTAAATTTTCGGAATCAAGCGTTCGTGAAGATATTTAAATCCATGTTTTATACCAAACAAACATATAAAATAATGCAATATAGTCAGTCAGTAACAACGTAGAACTTCGTACGTACGTACATCAGTTCGAGTTGCCACACCACATTAACACAGAGATGCAGTTGTCCATTCAAATCACATAGTGGTAGAGGTGGTGAGAGTACAAGCAGTAATCCGAAAGATTAAGGTTTGAAGATGTTATTCAAGGAGTATAATACAGTGAAATAAATTTGGAAAGAGAAAAAAAGGGACATGAAGAATTCAGAAGATTAGAATTTGGAAGAACACAAAGAGTGGATGCACCTGCGCCATTGCAAACGATTTTGAGCCATGTCATTCAGGGTCTCTAACCATCGGTTGCTATCATCTCGCTATCCCCAACCAGGTAGTCTACACCTACCAACATGACTCAGTCCACTTGTCAGTGACTTCATGGACTTGTACCATGTTTTGGTTTGGCCGCCACTTCCTTTCTTCTAATCTACTCCTATATCATTGAACATCGCACGTCGAGGCAGTCGGTGGTTGGGCATACGTAACACGTCTCCCAGCCATCTCAACTGATGAAGTTTCACTACTTCATCAATTGATTTGCCATCCTTACCTAGTACCCGTTTCCTAACAACTGTGTTACTTACTCGATAGTCCCAGGATATACGAGCAATGTTTCGAAGACACCTTTGATCAAATTCTAGTAACCTACGAATATCCTCTACTCTTACCGGCCATGTTTCAATGCCATAAAGTAGGACGGAACGAATTGCTGCGCAGTAAACACGTCCTATGTTTGGTAGATAGATATCTCGATGATTCATTCTCTTCCTCGTGTATATATGTACACCAATCCAATTACCAGCCTTTGTTTTGCCTTGCTGTGCCTCTATGTAATTTGACTATAAATTTGCCAATGTATTTGCTCGAATATACATATTCGCCTCTACGCATTAAATTCACTTGATATACTGATAGCTTTGTGATCTGTGCTATCAGCTAATAAACTGTAATTGTCGATTGTCATTGCCTTCTGATTTCAAACACTGTTGAAATTTAATTAATAACGATTACAAGATTGATTGATAAATGAAGCAAACCATTACAAACAATCCGGTCCCTGGAAAATTACAATAATATTCGTATCAAACGCGCTAATTACGAACTTTCGAAGTTAATCCTTCTTTTTGAAAAAGTACGTGCTTTTAGTTATCTACGAGATAGTTCCTAAGGCTTTGTTTATCACTCTCCCTGATGATCATTATTAGATGAAACTATCGGTGTATGAATTTCAGAAGACGGTATGAATGGTCAACTACATTTTCATATTGAACAGCGCTGATCAGTAAGTCATAAGTTCACAAAGCAAATACGAGTAGAAGTGCGAATACAATTAAATGCGATCGAGCGCATACAAATATGAAAGCGAGTCATCGAGAGATACAAACAACAAACATGTAATCTTGTAAGAGGGAGATGTGTGGAAGCTCTTACACGTAATCAAGCATACAAATGCATGCATACATGTTAACATCGCAGAGATATACAAATTGTTATTGTTCCATGGCTATAAAATAACTTAATTGAAAGGCTTGACGAAACTAAACGAAAACAAACTCGAGTGTAAATGAGGTGAGATAGCCTAGACAACATCGATCTCAAGGTGTCAGAAATTTGTGTGCATTTTGTTTCATATGTCTTAGTCCAATAGTCAGTTCTTAAAAGTCCTTACCGTGCCTCTGAACTAGGGTTCTGACTTTGGTTTGTATGTTTTATGCTCTCTATTACATCGCTTTGCTGGCCTAGTTAATGTTTCAAATTTTTCACTCTTCATAAATATGCTTCAGGGTAAGCTGAAAATAGTTTTCTTATAATAACAAACAAGCCCGTCGCATAGCTTATTTCCACTCATCAGTTTTTAGTGACCTAGTTTCTGACTCTTGGTAGATCGTTTGATGCTTCTTATCGAAATATACATGTCACCAATCTTCGCCCATGATGAATTTTCAATACGTATATTTCGTACAGTCATTGATGTGCGTTTGAGAAGGCGTGTGATCCAACTCAATTTATCAAGGGTGAATCGATATTTATAGTCAAACAAGAATATATTATAGACACATAATGAGTAAGATAAATAACTAGCACATATACGATCATATAAAAAACAGTCAGGAATAATAAGTGAATAAGTGACAGAGTAAAAATGTAGTTTGAGAAGAATGAATAGATTTGTCCCCTTGGTTTGCGTTTTTTTTCTTACTTATTTTGGCCTTTACCGTGAACATATCATCAGATCAAAACAATTATCAAAACATGCAAAAAGACTTTTCTTTACAAACGACACTCCACAAAACTTATTTTTACGTAATCAACGATAATAAGTGGATAATATTATTCCTCTTAGTAATGATCCTTACTGTTGTTATACAATACTGTTTATTATTCCGAATTCCAGTATTATATTACACTCAATTTATTTTTCAGCTAACCGCTCAACAGAGAATTCACTTGACCTGCTAGTTTTACGATATTATCATTGCCTAATTTATTAAACAGATAAATCTTGGAGATTCATAGTAAAATTGCATTTTCAGAGAACGATAAATAAACTTCATAATATTGTGGTGCATCTGTTGTACAGGAAATTTTCTAGATAACAGGTTTAAACTATAATGTGAAACATATAGGTTACAGTAAACACCATCAGTAACTTGGGAATCATCCGGTAGTGGCATAGCTTCGTTAATCAATCACTTTCATAATCGTCATATAACATAAATCTCAAGATTTTCGAAATCAAAAGGCAATAAGAATCGACAATTACAGTTTATTAGCTGATAGCACAGATCACAAAGCCATAAGCACACTAAGCGAATTTGATGCGTAGAGGCGAATATGTATATTTGAGCAAGTACATAGACAAATTAATAGTCAAATTACATAGAGGCACAGCAAGGCAAAACAAAGGCTAGTAATTGGATTGGTATACATATATACACGAGGAAGAGAATGAATCATCGAGTGATATTTAAGCGATCAACATTTCAGCTAGAGTCTGTTATTTGATCTAGTGATCATAACGGTACAATAAAAATTTGCGAATTGTTACAGTTCTAATAACATTGTCTGTTTAGTGAGTTAATAAATGTATTTAAATAAAATTAACCATAATCGAAATTGGTTGTACGATAGTTAGTTTAATCCATTCACAAATGGAATAATAGGAAATACGTAATTAACCAGTAATCATTTCATTATTTAAGCATCTATATTTTGTGTAGTGGCACCAGACAGATAATCGTTGGAATCAGGGTAACAATGAACAGCTGTATATTTTTAGCCTCAGTCTATTCGTATCTATACTTCAGACAGTGATAAGTTTTGGACCTTTTCTATGACTGTGCAAATATTAAATAACCTCACACTAGTTCAACACAAAATTACCGTCAATAAAGTTCTTCCAGATTTTCAATGATCTTTCGGTTGAGTTTGATTTGCGTCCAAATCTGTTTTGAGATTGAAATGATCTCCACAAAGTACCTAACTTAATAATCGTCTTTTGAAATGGCAGAGTTTATGTAGGTAAAATACCCTAATCTTCCATGTAGTATTAAAGAAAATATAATTATAGTGAGCTTTTATGTATGACCGTGTGCTTACTGGGACAGTTTTAACTATATTGAGTATTTTTTCGTTGGGAATATTAGTACAAAATCACTCTGAAAGGACTGATGTTTCCTAACTTACTAAATATTCAATTCGTTTAGTATTGTTTACTTGAATCTTACTATTGACGTTTAGGACTGCAATTGATCAGTCTCTTATTCCCATATGTACATACTGTGCGTATTGCCTCGATATTGCCTTAGTTCACAAGCATTATAGTCAAAGATGGATAGTGGCTAGCAGTGAAATCCAGGACGCGCGTTCCGTTCAGCTGACGAGTTTCAAATGGGACGAAACGCCTGTCCTGGATTCCACTGCTAGCCACTATCCTCCTTTGCTGATAATAACAAAATATAAGATATGAAGTTTGTAATTACGGTGATATTACCTTATGTTGTTGACTTTTATTGACAGTTAAAAGATCTTTACAAGTATATTTTTGCATTTCTCAAATTTCATAAAAGTTTTTTAACTATCTACAATACAGAAAATTTTTCATTTAAAAGCATGTGAATGTTCTTCTCATCTTTTTTTTAAAGTTTGTTAATCGCATTGTAAACGACCTCAAATATTCAATACATTTTGAACAAGTGATAAATCAACCAACTCGTTTTGTTTGTATAATTTAATGAATTCGCCTAATTCTTAAAACTATATCATCCATATCGTTAAAAATGAAAGTTTTACAAGCTTTAACCTTTTCTACGAATCCCGTAAATATCCTGTTTCTACAGACTATACATCAAGACTTTGTTTATGTACACATTTCATCCTTTAAGATTATATAATTTTTAATAGATTCATTTTAAAGTCTACCCTGCAAATAAATCACTCATCAATTGAAATTCATAGTATTCATAATACTACTAATTTTTCCACGTTTACAATTTAGTGAAAACAAACTGTTTCCTTTGTATTATTTAAACTTATATTCATTTAATTCGATTATTTATTCACTCTGAAGAGGTGACTTAAATGAAGTCACGAAACGTTAGAAATACAATTTTCCCGTTCATTAGGATATAACAAAAACAATAAATATTATTTACTCTCTATCCAATGTTCAATTCATTTGAAACTATCAATTCTAATCTTGACGTTGAAACCGATCAACTGTTAACAGATTATTGATATACTTCAGTAAGACACTGTTACTGAATGTAACTTAAAAATGAATCAACTTAAACTTTTATGGACAGAATTGTTTCAACATACAACAAGTACTGGTTTATATTTAAACCCTTCTCTTTTCAAAACGTTAAACAGGTTTAATGAATGAATGAATAATTAAAATTGTAATTATCATTAATTAAAAACATTTTAGTAAAACAATCAAAATTATGTATTCAATTAATTAAATGTAACTATACAATACATTTTAAATAGAATTTACATAAATATACTTAATATATTTGTACTATTATTTAAATTATATTAAAATCCAAACAACTGGATTAGTGAATTTGTCATTATGTAGTATAGTTTCATTTATGAATTCAGTAGTATGAATTGATTTACTAAACTGTAATGAAGAATACATTTTTACGAAATTTTTAAACTATACATTAATTGTTGAAATTACCTTTTAAAGAAAACATAAGTAAATTTCAAAATTCATGATTAGTAATTTTAACCAGGTCACTAATGTCAATGCTGTATACACATGTTCATCAATGTTAAGGGTGGACTAGTTATGTGAAATTTAAATTATATTTAATGAATCACTCGTTTCAGACATACATTTCACCTTAGTAACATTATTTGTAGCCATTTTAAATAAAATTTTATTGTTGATTAGACTTCTAAATGAGCTGTACCTTATGCCTGTTTGATTGTAATAATAATAGTATTATTATTATTAATTTAATTATTATTATCATAATACAAACAGAGATGGATGGTGACTAGCAATGAAATCCAGGAGATACGTTCCATCCTATTAAGGATTCATCAGCTGAATGTACCTACATATCTATATCTGCTTATATTGCTTGTACCTTGAGGCAATATCGAGGCGATTCACACAGCATTCGTATATACCAATAAGAGATTGATCGATCGCAGTCCTAAACATCAATGGAAAGATTCAAACAACCAATACAATAATGAATTGATAATAATAATAATAATCTAAGAGTTACATTTTAGCAGATTAGTTTGAGTCCTTAAGTTTAACAATCTTTGTTTATGAACGACTATTAATAATAATAATAACCAGTTTGATCTTATTGTTGACATCTCCTTTTACCTGTTTTACTTATAGTTTACCGATATCACTATTATCTTTTTTATGAAAATAACATTGAACTGGCTAATATTGTCATCATATGTATTTAATTGCAGAATCGTAAGTTATTAATGTTTTCTTAAAATCCCAAAATGTAATAAAGTCTATCAGTGTTGTGATATATATATATATATATATATATATATATATATATATATATATAAAGTATATCGCTCAAGTCGGAAAATGAAATATGAACTTCATTTTCACTTTAAATACAGTTCATTTTTATCAGATCACAAAATCTATACATTATAAAAATGAATCAAATGTCGTCGTTGTCGTTTCAACAAACTAAAAACAGTATCCCTGGCTTCTGTTCAAGTGCTATGTTATCAGTTGTGAAAATTATTTATTCTTTTTAAATTCATGTTATTATATCTACAATTTAACTAAGATATTGAATAGTGTTTGTTACAGTTTCAATGTTTACCTAAATACGGTTATTCGAGTAAAATACTTTGTATCACCTCATAATAAATTAGTTAGAGTTAACATTCTCACGTAAAGTATCTTACTAACTCCTTGTTCAGTATGTCTAATGGACAAACTTATGATACATATTTGATGAATTTACTAAATGAGATAGATGAACCACTTACAAGTTAAAATATTTTAGGTTAAAGGGTAGCGGGATTTTTACTTTAAATCAAAGGTTTTTGTAGTAATTATTTCCTTTTTAATATGTAATTTTTTGAGTAGTAAGTCGAAATTTCACTGTCTTGTAATACATTATGTGCACTGTCAATTAAGCGAAATGTGTACAGAAACATATGATTCCAAGTAGTTGATAGGTACAATATAGTTTTGTTACATAATAAACTTCGATTCTTGCCTATTTTTCCTCAAAACAGAAGATCGTGTGCATTTTTACTGCATTTCTACTGGATATCACAGCATTGCGAGGAAAAATGATTTATTTCTATCTTTCAGAACTATAGTACTAGTCAGCAGCCAGTAGTATGTCGATATTAATTTATTCCACCCAGTTATGCTAACATCATTAGCTTTACCACACTGGTATATATTGAATATGCGAATGAATATCGCCATTGATGCTGCAAGCTGTACAACTTAGAAACATCCACTATCTTTTTCTCTGTAATTATTGGTATTTCTTTTAGGATTATTATTTAGAATTTAAGTGAAAGTCTCGTTTAGTGCTTACTTTATTTTCTAAACACCAGTGATGTTCATAACAAGATGACCTTAACTGGGTATCTTTGTTGGTATACTAACTGACGTCGATCCATGAAGATTATTATTTATACATTAACGGAATCACCAAACAGTCATACCATCAAAACTACCATTTAAAAATACGAGCGTATTTTCTTTACTGACCATATTAAATATTAACCTTAATAGTAAGATTTTTACTTCTTTACAGGTCTAGGTTAAGGTTATGATTTTACTTATTTCTTTTGAATTTTCACAATATATATGTACATAAAATGGTTTAATAATGAATATACTTTTGTTATATCCCAATGTGTAGAACAAATGTAATTTTGACGTTTCGTGACTTCATGTAAGCCACTTCATCAGGTTAGTAGCTTACACGAAGTCAGGTAACGTCAAAAATACATTTTTTCTACTCACTGAGGTATAAAAAACCGACGTTTATTATTAACACTCTACACAATACTCAATTTATTTGAAACTACCAGGTCCAATCTTCGTATTGATACCTATAAAATGGTTTGTTTCTCATTCATGATAGATCACCTATTCGTATGACATATTGTTTATTCACACTATATGTTGTTTAATTTCTCAATGTAAGAATTAACAATCAGTATCGCGTAGATACTGTTTACTTTGGCAAACGTATAGATAGGTTTAACTATTTGAAGATAGTAACTGAGTGATATCGATCAGCCTTTTTTTAATAAAATAAATTTATTAAACTAAAACCACATTTTAAGTAATATACCATATTTGTTTTTAACGCTTGAATGAACTATCATAGTTTTGTGGTTCTATTTCAAAATAATATTATCTGTTTCATGTGAACATAAAATATAGATATTATTTTCCTCCTATATTTTTTAAGTACCTTTCTTATTTAACTTATTACTTATTAGAAATTAGTAAGACAGCTGATGGATTTTGGAAGAACTCTAGACAGCATATTCCCCTCGATTTCATTGTACTTGATTCGACACTGACTATATTTATGTAACCTAAACAAATACTGAATAAGTTTTATGTTGTGGAAAGAGTTACGATAAGTGACAGATACAGAAGTAACGTTACTGCCTAATAATGTAATATATAAATGTTCAAATCATTTCTTCTAATTTTAAAGTTGTAAACACTTTCCAATTCTCTGATGTAAGAATACGCTGTACACTAATTACAGCTCTAAGGATAATAGCTGGACACGGAAACTTATTCTTTTAAATATCTTCTGACTAGATCGAATCAGCTTTATCAGTCAGTGTAACATAATCTAAAATCGACTCGCTTCTGATCTCAAAGTATTTGTGAGGTTCATTCGCTACCTGAACAAAAATGTAAAACAATCTAACATCAAATTATTTTAATCAGTCTACTGTGGTTTATTTAAATCAACTAAAGAACGAATATTAAAAAAATGAAGTTCTACTTTTCCGTACAGTTATCAACGTCGACTCTATCTATTTTATACATACAGCTTACTAAAATAAATTTTCCCCTGTAACGAAACAAACCAGAATCGTGACTACGGGATAAATTAGATGCTGGTTTACCAATGAGTTGGGAAGATTATTAAATGGATGTATACTGCAAGTATGATATGGCTTACTGGATTATTGTGCTCAAAAGGTTTTATCAATTATGATGAATAACTAGATGATACTTATTTCCTATAATTAGAGTATGGATAGAAAATGAAATTTTGTTAATGAAAAGAAAGCAACCAATGTTTCCCATCTAATTTTAATAACACTTATCGAAACATCTGTGTTTGAGAAGTTTTAGTCGATTATCCAGTTTAAAAATTAGAATTGATCAGTAGTCAACGTGTTTTACGAACCATCTACAAAATCGGCAATACAATCTTCCACTATATCGGTATAAAATTCGATTTTACTGATGAACATCTTTTCTTTTCAGTCAATTGTACATAATGATCGTTATTTACAAACAGTGTATAACTTCTGTCCTAGTTATTGACTGAGATCATTACACAAATAGAACTAGAATATACATCATCCATGAATTTGAAATAATTACACTATAATAGCATTAGCTATGTGTTCCACATACATATATTTGTTTAGGACACTTAACTGTTTGGTTTTTAGCCATATTAGGTAAAGATGCCTTTGTTTCTATAAATTTACATAATTCATATGCTCTTTGATGACATGTTTCATTATTTATGTTTGCACAAAATCAGACAGAATAGAAAGAAAGAATACTGTGTATTTCGCATTCAATTCTATTCAGAATCAATAAATCATTTTACAACTATTTCTATATAGTTTATGACCCCACCGGGTTTCGTGCTACTTGGCATTCGTCAGCAACGTGTACCTGTAATCTTGAGGAAATTGGTGCTCCTTGGCGGATACCCGGATCCAGGGTTTCTTGTCGACTACCTCCGACCACCATCTAATCTCGATGTATAGTGCACGCAGTGTCGAGTCACCTAGACTGATGGCCACACTGCAACATGGTCGATAGCATTCGATCTGCACTAAATAAGGACTTCACACACATGACATTGATCACCACCCAGTGATCAATTAGTTGTGCTATATATTTTCAAATGAATATGATTGTTAATCACTTTGACATTTACTTCATGAATACCATTTTCAACAAATCTTAATTTGATATCCTTTTTTCAGATCATCTATTCTTTGAAAGCTGTCGTAATTATCAGCGATACATTTGTGATTATCTATTAATTATTTTTAAGTATTTTCTTCATTTATATATACATAACTGTTTTCCATTATAAGTAATGGATTTAATCATTTCTTTCTTACTAGACTGAAATAATCTCTTTATCCATATTAATTTATATGTCCTTTAATTTTGTTTAATATTTTGCATTTATATGATTGTTTATCAAGATTCCAATTACCTTCTTTAGGTATAGATTTAACAAAATACGTTTTTCTTTTCTATGAAAAGAAAAAAAGGGAAACTATGAATTAGTGGTTAACTGTAATGGTTCCAGTTCATTGTATCTGTCTAAGAATTAAGCTAAATTACTGTATTATTATTTATATAAGCTTTTCTCTGTTTATCTAAAACACATTCACGTCATACAAAGTTTATGGAGAATCACTAACGATTATATAAATATTAATCTACTTTCTAAAACTCACTTATAATTTTTGGCATGACAGTACTATAGAAACACTATAATCCAGTACAAACAAAATTATCCACAGATTGGTGGGTATTTTGATCATATCAAAGGAAATCTGTTGATTAAGCTTTTATGAATAAATCTTCTTCAGGACAACGTTTATTAGACAGTACAGGTGGCTAATTCCTATTAATTACATATGATTTTATAAGCTGCTTTGTTAATAATCTAATATGATTTTACGGTATGTCTTTTGGTTTTCATCCCCTTTTTGTTTTCTGTATACATAAAATCAACAAATCATGAACAAGTCTGGATAGTATGTCCTGCATTACAGGGTACTTATTGTTTGAATTCTTCTTTTGTTCATTTTCCAGAATAAAAAGAATTACAAGTAGTAAACATTAAAAAGATGAGTGCCTATTTTCAGCATGAAGAGTAGAGTCATCCCAAATGGATTGTTTAATTGATTGACTTGCATTCCAGAATGATATCCCAAGTCATAAGAAGCTTAATAAATGTCGTTTTTTTAATAGACCGTCAATGAATAGTGTTACTGGAGAAAATTTTGTTGTGCTATAAACTATGTTTTGATAGGTAGACGACTGTTGTCTTCACTCTGGACACAATATTGTTTGTCTTCTGTTAAGCGAGTCTTACTGGCCTGTAATTTGTTTATGGGCTTAATTATCTATATTTAACTACTTTGAGTTACATGCCTTTTGTAAATGATTGTTCTATATACCATTGTTATTAAAATTAATCCCGAGTAAATTTGTAAATTGGATGTTATTTTGATTTATCAAGTTAGCCGTCCTAAGAAATCTATTAAGTACGAGTTTCATAGCATCTAGTTCATATGTAATAAGGAACACTTAGAGGTGATACAGTTTATATTTTTGTTATTTTCGTAAAGTACTTACAGACCTTGATCCGTGTATACATTACCAAAGGTAACAGATAGTTAAGCTCCTTGGCTTCTTACAACCTATTCCAGCCATCATGGTGCGTCACGGTAGTTGGTATGAACACGCGTAATGTATATCCTAACCATCTCTGCGTCTAATCTCACAATTGTCTATCCAAATGCCCTATGATACGTGATCAATGCCTCCAATTCACTGATGCAACACTAGTAGCATAAGGGCACTCGATATGATGCCGTACATCGGTCTACGCGCTCGCTTAATTTCTTAGTGAATATTCGACTAGTCCTGTTAATCATGTCACGAACCCGTTAACGTCTTCATAGTAAATATGTATATGTTTACTGAATATAATATAATGCTTCCATTTTCAAAAGTTAGACATATGACAGTAAAAATGGGAGTAAAATGGCGGTACACAGCAAATGACGCGACTTGTCTCCATCGACTACCTGAAATATCAAATAGGTGAATTCATTCAGTCTTTAATATCAATTTTGGATGAATGAGTGGACTTACCATGTGAGAAATAGTTAAGCTACTACTATTAATGTTACCAAAATCGAGTTTTCCAGCAAGTATGAACTACTCGAACTGCAAGAAGGTTATCCAAAAGTAATTTGAATGGGAAAGTTGTAAGCTGTTACACTATTTAAGCACTGACCCGATAAAATTAAGACAAACCCCTATTGAGTATCACTTTAATGACCAGACTTATGACCCTTCTTATTGCGTCCTCAGCAGTCATCTATCTTAAAAGTGTGGTAATTGTGTGAATTATATTATGGAGAAGATGATACAGTCTGTTTATTTCTGACACGGTATAGCCGGAATGTTTTGATCTTAATCTTCCCTGATAGCCTAAGTCCATCTCCTGCAGCGCTTCAAAACTAAATAGACTATATCATCAAACGAAGATGAATACAACGTACCTGTAGACTTGGACACCTGAAGATGAGTAAATGCCATGTTTCTGCATGGAATTTGGCACATTTGGAATACACAACATGTGCAATTACCGTCGTTTATATCTATTATAGGACAGTGATTAACGTCCACAAAGGACACTTATGATGACACGCTTTCATCAATGTGCATCATGCCTCTACTTTTATAGTCTCTATGGGCTATAAACACTGCATACGTAGTCCACTTGCCTAAAAGAGGCATTAAGCCATCTGATGCAATGAATCTACGTTGGTGACTACAATGCAAGCTCCATTCCAATGACTTGCGTGCACTTCTTTGTACATGCCACATGTATGTATCCACTTACATTTACACAAAGAATATTTGTGACACAACTTCTGCTTCAATTGTCTATGAGAATTTTCAGTGCGGTTATTTGCATCGTTACCCAGAGTTACAATATCACCGTTGAAAACGGAAGCGTTCCCGCTTCATGCAGTTTCTGTCTAAGTAGGTGGTAATACGTCTGCTACATACACTAGTTATACATTGAGTCTGATAAAACTTTGCCACTGACTGTTCACAAACGAGTCGACATAGGTACTGATTTAATATTGAGTGGCGAGTCTTTTTACACATAATTCTACACACGTGAAATGAACATAAGTTATGTGAGCTGTAAGGGCAGTTGTTCCCACCTCAAACATAACGAATTTTACGCAGTCGATCGCAAATGTTTCCGTATTACTAGTGTTCACCATGATTAATTTGAAATGATTCATGATCCACATCGCATATTCCTTCTTTTCTTTCATCCAGGCAAAGATAAACGGGGTTCTGCATCCATACATATATGTAGAAACTAACTGGAAGAGTTTATAACTAAAGACACTCGAAAAACAGAACACTTTCACTTAATTTTCTCCGTCAAATCGAGGCAAATTACTTCAGGAAAACATTCATTCATCAGTACTGAATACTATTCTCCTCACTTGGTTAGCATTGCCACCATAGCATACAAACATATTCGCACCATTACGTAAGGTTGAAAGCGCATAACTGACACTCCCACAACCTAAACAAGCATAGATCTATAGGAAAAACGGACGTTTGACAACTTTACGTTTCAAATTATTGACATAGTGAACGGTAATGGTCTTTCTAGAATTATCTTCAACGTATTTAACGATCCGCTTGGGACCACTCCCACTTTTTCATCGGTATGAGAACTTGCAACTGATCATCGTTTAATCTCCTTAATCACATATCATTTTGTCAAAAAATTTTCATCGCAAGGATGATTGTGGATCATCTTAGATGAAGCTACTATGTATCGGTCGAGGTCATACCTCAAACAAAACATGGTTTGCAACCGGTAATATCTGATTTATGAAGAAGTGAGCATAATAAAAGTTATTTACCCTTTTAATCACTGGCCATGACTCTCCGGCTTCATTTTATTACCAAAACAACAGACATCACTACATACTGGCACTAGATTTCCGACATTCCAATTTTCAGCTCGCTTCCACGCATGACATAATAAGTCCAAGTCATCTAATAATGTTACATGGTATATAATCAATAACAAAGCTTCTTCAATAGATCGATAGCATTTCTGATTTGATCCAAGATTGTTAGGTACTTAAATCTCATAATCCTTTTGAAAATATCACTGGTATCCACAACAACTTGACTCGTTGATGGGCTAGGGTTATTCATAACATACGGTAGATTGTTTTCTTTCACTGCACTCTATAACATTATAAACGAATATGCGGACAGTTAGAAAATCCTAGGCGGCAGCAACATTTATTATAGGCAAAAAACTAACTCTGGTTTGCGATAACTACAAAATAACGCGCAAAACAAAACGAATCAATATTTTATTATATAAATCACATAAGCACGTCTGAAAGAATACACAAACCTGAGTAGCAACAGCAAAAAGCGAGAGAAAACTTGACTCAAAAAAATTAGCTCCAGCAGTTAGAGTATCACATAAATAGCGGAATTTCAGCTCACTAAAAGATTAAATTATGCAGCGACACCAAAATGCCGGAGGAAAAACACAGAATAAGGCAAGCCGATGGAGAAAATGATAATTCCCGCTTCATTCCAATTAATCACTAAGTAGACTGCCAAAATTACGAACAGAAGTTGAATTTATTTCATGTCCAGTGCTATTAATCAGAAGAGTAATAATGTTTTCTAAATAACTTCACTTATGAGAAATAATTAAGTATAAAATTAATATAAATATAGATTTATTACTTATGAAATGTAATAAATTTTCTAATGAACGAGATGTACGATATCCTCACGTATGACTACCGTTAAAATCTAATAACACTGAATCTATGACTCATAAACGTCTGACTGTCACATCATGAGTTGTTTTTTTTGGTGCTGAGGAAGAACTTTACATATTGATACGAAACTACTTAGAGTAATATGAAATTTATCAACCGACTGTTTACCTAATAAACAGTTTAAAGTAGTTATTCAATCAGTGAACTTGATGAAATAATCCATTAAATCTATTAATGCAGATCTTTTTTACAGAATTATTAAAGATCTCTGTAAGTATATCAGTCATCATCTAACTGGAACCTCCAAGATGAACGATTCAGTGTAAATGTATGAAACTATATAATTCTTTAAAAAATTTCATTTACTCGACGTTATAGAACTTCCATCATCTATTGGTTGAACCTATTAAGATTCATTTAGATAGATTGCCATATATCAATCAAATTCTTTACTAAATTTCTCTTCATATTTATTCATTCATCGTAGTACTTTTACATAACTTTACCATACGTAAAGATGATATAAATCGATTACAAAAAAGAAAAAAAACAAACAAAACAATTCCGATACATTCTAAACGTAGTTGGTTTTCTGTAATCAGTAACTATCATATAGTATATATATGAATGTGATAAATGTTCCAGTTCTAAGCACATTCCTCATCTTTATTGATTTATACACTATAATGGAATAAAATTAAGTCACCAATCAATTAAACTATATATAGATTTATTCTACTTTATAATGTAAGCAGGAAAATCATTAATCACTAAGCAATTAAATATGATAATTACTATTGTGCTTGTTTTTTTTTGTTTTTTTTATGTATCACCATATATCAAATTAACCATAAAAGAAATAAATAATATATCATCATATTCATCAAATGAAGTAATTTTTCTTCTTTTTTTTTTAAAAATTTCACCGAGGTTTCTAACAAAGAACAAAGAGTATACTTGTTACCATGTGGATTCAAGTACTTTTTTAATGAATTATTTTTTTCTTCTAAATCATTAACTTATGTCATTTTAAAAAATTGATTTTAATTTTTTTAAAAAAAAAAACTCATATGATCAAATGTTTTATTGAGTTATGGAATAATGAATTAAATTACACTAGATCATACAATTGCATCAAAGGCATTTATTAAGTACATATTGGTAATACAAAAGTACCTAAATGTAATTACTTTTGAACACTTCCATTGAATGTAAATCTTATGATTTATATTAAATATATAAGAAAGTTGTTTGACAATTTAAAAATAGTTGTATTATTTTGTCACGTATTAGAGAAACTATTTATTATTGTACTGTTTGCTACTGATGTTGACAGATATAAGCAGTATGTATCATTAATCGAAAGTGAAATGACTGGAGATAAAAGGTTAAAAAGATTGGAGAAAAGAAATCGAGGACAATGAATGATTGCTGTGGAGATGAAAGAAGAGTGAAATCTGATTGATATTTTGCAAATGAAGTATTTAATGTATGGTTCTCAGATTTTAGTAAGATGTTATGTAATTTTATAACTAAATATATTCAGTTGTCCTCACTTATGTTCTCGTTCACTACATTATCAAGTTTTCAAATGATCTGTGTTCCATAGATACTCCAAACTCTATAGGCTTATCGATAGGACTTCAGCATTGATGTGACACATTCTAGTCCAGAAGTATTTTCATACCATTACATTAACTATAATCTTTAATTAAATAAACATTTTCCGCAACAATAAAAACGGAATAGTAGACTACACTCACCGTCTTACATGTAGAAACTAAACGAAAGGATAATTTCATATTCAACGCCAATTTTTACGCTGTCAGTCATTGGTGTTGTTAAAGTGTACCAAAAATTTATTTGTATATATATATGATATAAAAAATCATTTCAGTGATCAAATTTTTAATTGTCTGACAAGTCATAATGATTGGTTTTTCTGCCACGAATGCCCTGGTATGTCCGAGAGTGGGGTGGGCCTTCCCTCTCTCTCGAAATGCTCTCACATGGCCACGCGTATACAGCCTCTGGCAGGGAAGTCCTACTCACTGCCTTGTTTACGGAAATTAGAGGACGAAAAGCGGATGTCCGGCGCTTTAACCGCACCCCAAACCATTGGTGCACATGGGCTCCAGTATTCTGCGGGAACATTTGGAGTATGAACCAATTGTTGGTCACCGGCTCCCATGGGACTGCATCTCCTCACGATGCTCCACTGCCTTGTGGATCAGACCTTTAGGTCGAAGGCTCGGGATGTAGATCCCTAAGAAAACCACCTGCTTCGGTCTGGGCACCCAGGCAGTATCACAGCCCACACACAAATATAATGAAATGTTGTAGCGCGTATATATTTGGTGTCCTCTTGTACCAATATTTATGTGTTCAAATAAAACAAAATAAATAAATTGATTTTTCTACCTTTAAACCTACTTATAAATCAGTATGGTTAGATCTGATTGTCCATTTTTAACATAACCTTCAATATTACCAACAATTTCTTATAAATTAATCTCTTTAACAATAGAGCTAAGAATGAGTTAATGATTTCTTGAATAATATACTTAAAGACGGTAATACATGCTATTTTTCATCTATGATCACACATTTACTTTCAATTCTTCATAATAATAAAAATCATACTTCTTTACTGTCGCGTGTGTTTTACAAATTTCTTATAATAAATCAAGACAATTAGAAATAATGCTTTCTAGTTATTAATTTTAAAAAAATTGTATAATAATCATTTAGTTCAGCAATCATTTGGACAACAGTGATGATCTTTGTATCATAATGATTATTACCGTTTAATTATTCCGAATGAGATAGAGTTTCACTAAATAGTTTTTTCTGTATATAATGTCACATGATTGCATTTTTACTGTTCCAATACTTTTTAATAGAATTAATTTATGAAACACTTTTTGATCACTTCCAAATGAATGTAACCCCTAGAATTTATTCATTTACTTCACAAGTGAACTTCTCTGTCTTCTATTATCACAATTATCATAAACTCATAGTCGTAGATAGTTAATTGTGCGAACAAACGTTATATAAGGTTATGATAAATTCTGTTGATAAGCTTTTACGAAATGAACCATTCACAAAATTGGTGAAACTATCTTAACCAACATATATGAATATAGTTACTGTCAAAGTATGAAGTTTTGTGGATGTTAGTTAAAATTGAGAGTATTCTTTGTTTTGGGTTTATTTTAGCTGGTGAATCAATAAAAATGATTTCAAAGTGTATCTATAGTTCTTACGAACACTCGTTGTTGAAGAGTTTCAAAACTGGAACAAAACAACTATTTACTCCAAATCTTTTATTAGGCTTGTTAAATAGGACATATCAATATCGAATTACTGATATATATATATATATATATATATATATATATATCTGCGGTGTCATAAGTTAGAACATGATACATTTAATTATTAATAAAATGCATTACCACTGCTTTGTCGAGTAATTTTCAGTCGTGGCACTGCTTTTGAGCTCTAAAACATACAAAGTGATTAGCTGCTTTTCCCTAGAGCATGTAATTCACACATTATAAAAACGAAATATAAAGATTTGCTTAAGATAAGGTTTTAAAACCCATAATTAGTTCAACTTAATGACTTACTCTATGTTATTTCCAATAAACTTGACTTATCAAAAAGTGATGTTTGCTTACTTTGCGCTCGCTCAGTTTACAGTTTATTATGATGACAAAAATTTCTAATGATAGTTTCTTCCATATTGTATGATCTTTTACTTGAACAATACTCCCAATCAATAATTAAATTCCTTTTTATATGAATACTGAATTACTTTCAATAACTTATTTAGCACAGACAGAAACACTGAAGTTGAATTGTAAACCACTAATCTTCAATTACAGTAATTACCTTGCACCTTAAAAATCCTGTACTCATATATATATACATATATATATAACACTGAAGTCTCATACTACTCCAGAGTTCTCAATAAAAACGAAACAGATCTCTAGTGTTCACTGGCTATCAAAGATTCATTGTCGATAATTATAACCTATAACCAACCCAATCATCAAGCAAATTCAGTTTTATAAAACAATAGTTCAAACTGTATTTTATTTTATGCTTGATTTTTATTTGAAACGAACTGACATCATAGAACCAGTACTTTTTTTTTAGCTCAAACTGTTTCATTTTCACAAACATTCCAACAATCACTTAAATAAATACAAAATCATTGAATAAGCGTCTCCAATAAAAAAGTGAAGCGGAAATTTCGCAATATATAAACAGTTGTACTAGTAAATTACCTGTTTTGAGCAACATGTAACATGTGAAATGCTCATTCACAATTTCATTGTAACTATTGTTCAAATTCAGTACGTTTATGATATAGCCAATGAGTAGTCTCATTTCACTAATGATATATTTTTCATTCTAGACATCACTTATCTTCACTATTCATGAAAACTCACCAGAATCGTTAGAATCTATCATCAAGCAGAAAACATTTAATCACTACTAATCTAGTATTTCTCTACTATTTAAAGATTTATCAGCATTCAGTACCAAAAATCTCACATAAAAATTGAACAAAAATAATTTAAGTATCATGGAGATGATTATAATTTCATTTATTAACTCTTACCAATAAGTCTATTTAATAAAATGTGGTAAATCAAAAAGAAAACTATGGGAAAAGAAAATACATTTTACTATTTAAAAACAAAACCAAAAAAATAACGGATCCTTTTCCAACTCCAAAATTGATCAAACTTATTGACAAATAGATTTATATTAGATGAAACTTAATTAAAATGAATGACTTGAATAATTGACTAATCTATATAATTACCCGATACAATAGTGATAAAGTGTTTAAATTACTAAACATCATTCATTGAATTGGCTACATATTTGAGATGTTTCAAAATGTAGAAATAAATGAATGGCTAATATTAGAAAACCAAAAAAAACACAAAAACAATTAGGTTACGTAATAATGTTGGTAAGAAACAGTGATAAATATATGTAGCTATGAAATATTGGTGTAAAATACAACAACAAAAAACAAATTGATTATTCAGCTAGGAATGTATTACAAGATTAGTTGTGTAAAATTAAACCATAACCTACTGAAATTTATTCAGAAGAGTTTAAAAAGACAAAAATTGAATAAAGAATCATGCTTAGTGAATATATATTCTGTTCAGTTTAGTTAATAGTTCAATTATCAGAGATTATTTCAGTTGTCTTGCTACAAACATATAAATAGGACCAATGTCATTGATTCGAGGACCTCTTATATAATCCGTCTGTAATAATATCAACGATTTATGCCAGGTTTTATTACTATTATTAGTACTATATTCACCATCTGGATTATAGGCACTATTCAACTTTTGTAATAATTCCATTGAAATATCAGAATATCTAGATGGTGAATTTGAAGTGATAGCTTGTTTTTGAATCAATTCATTAGAATGTTCTTCATAAATATTTGTAGTGACACCAGTAAATTTAGTTCTAGATAATGATCTATTCATTGGTAATAATGATTGCCTTTTAATATTACTCATATATTTTTCATTATTATAATGAATATTACTTTCATATGTAGAAGGATTGATATTACTAGTAGTATTCATAGTTCTATCGTAATTTAAACAACATTGTAATCCAATAGATACTTTTGGACATTTTAATTCATCTCTTAATAAAAATTCTTTATCATTTAATGCTTTCTGTAATAAGATATAAAGCATTTTAACATCTTGTGATAATTTACATTTATAGACTTCATAAATTTTACATTTAGCTTTATCATATTCTATACATAATATAAATGTATATGGTTTACTTTCAGAGATATATATACATTTAATATGTTTATATAATATAAATTTTCTTGGTGGATTTGAACTGCATTGTTTTGATTTTTCAAAACGTATTTGATCTTGTAAACAATATAAATTACAATGAGCTAAACGTTTATTTAAATTATTTTCAATTAAATATTCTGCTTTATCTTTAGTCAATTCATCATTTATATTCATTTGTTTACTTTTTAATATACATATATGACAAATATAATAAACCGATTGTTTTGTTTTTTTATCCAATTTTAATTGATTTAATGAATAGGTACTTAATCCATCATAGTTACAAATATGTGGTAAACTAAGACTTTTACTACGATTATCTGACATATTATTATTGAATAGTCTAATGATGATATAATATCCAATGAATATAGAATTGTTATTGTTGTTTTTAAATGTACAATTTGAACAATTCAAAATTTGGTTTGATCCTATCTATCTATATATATAATTAAAATTACATAATGAATTGAAATTATATACGTTGGTATATGTGTTTAGTGTTCATTTGTATATTCATATGATTTTAATAATGGGACAATACAATTGTAATATAATGTCCAACAAATTAGTTTTCTTAAATCTAATCTGATTGGGTTCTTATTCTGTTCGATACATTTCAATTGTGCATATATATTTCAATGTAAAGTATGAAATTAAATGATCAATTATTCTATTGTTCAATTTTGATTAAAGTGTTCAATGTAAAATTGAAAATGTAACACATACAAAAAAGATCTTTTCACAAAAAACACCAAAAAAAAGGAACAACATCTTTTGTAATCATTATGCAATGGTACTAAAATGAGTTCATTGCAATGAAATTTGATACATTTATTTGAAAACATAAATTTTATTGTATTTAGAACATTCTATGTTTTTCTTAATACCTTTTTTTTATTTTTGTTGGTTGTATCTTTTTTCAATTAAATATATTATAATCAATAAATAATGGTGATTATGGGTATGGTGAAGCGTGATATACAAAAAATCAACGGAAACTTTGAAGATGATATGCTTATTGCATAAAAATAATTTTTTTATATTAGAAAGGGTTTTGTGGATATTATAGTAATTTCAATGGTTGAAATCACGAGATGGTATCATGGATGCTCACTGCTGAAGAGTCCTACAATAAGACGGAATGGTTATCCAGTGCTTCCAGGTTTTCCATGGTGGTCTAGCTTCAATCGACTCATAATCTCAATCATTGAAAATTATAATTTTATTTCGATAACAATATATATCAAGTTCATATATATATAGGTATATGGAAAATGTATGTCTATAGAAGGATAGATAAGATTGTGTCGTAAAGTGATTCGAGACTAAATATCAAATGAAGTTGCGTACTAATCAAGGGGTAAGTAAGAAAATACTTTATGAGTCAGATAATAGTCTAATTGAAAGATATGAAGATGATGCATATCATGCGATCTTTTCTATCCTTCTATAGACATATAATTTCCATATAACTATAAATACGAATGTACAGCTTAAATAAATGAGTTCATCAAAAAGGAAATTTTTTTCGCCGAATTCTTTTTTTCATATTCACTGACACTATGGGTTATTTTAAATATCAAGTTGTCTTATTCACCTAGCTATTTGATGTAATCAAAATTTAGAACATCATAGATAAGCGAACAATATTGACACATAAACTACCTTGATTAGTTTAATGACTTTGTATATGCATATAAATGTTACTGTGCATTAGAGTGAAGCCTGATGAGGATCTAATCGAAAACAATATTGTTCGCTTATTCTAAATCGTGATCACAATTATATTACTTAACAGTTAGTAAAGTGTTTTCTGTATATACCATATTAATCAGTATCTCATTTTCTAGATATTTAAAGAATATATTAATGAATATATTAAGTTTAAACAAAACGTTTAACTCTGAAACAAGTGATATAATTAAATTATAGCTTCATGTCTGGAAACATATTAAATGTCATTGAAAAGATGAAAAAGTATAGAATTTCACGTTATTGATTCCTCCATAATGGTTAGTGAGTAAATCTGATATAAAATAAAGGTTTTTTTAAAAAATAAAGCTAAATAATAGGAATGAATTCATATCTGAAGGGATTTTGTGGATATTATACTAGTTTTAATAGTTGAGATCGTGAGTCAATTGAGGCTAGACCACTGTAGAAAACTCGAAAGCACTGGACGACCGTTTTGTCCTATTGTTAGACTCCTCAGTATCAACGACCCCGCCACGCGAGATTCGAACCCAGGACCTATCAGTCTCGCGCACGAACGCTTAACTACTGAGTTGGCATCAAACGGTGTAAATATCTATCTATCTCACAACAGACCTGGTTGAACTCCACTGGGGATCGTGGATGCCCACTGCTGAGGAGTCCCACAATAGGACGACATGGCCGTCCAATGCTTACAGGTTTTCGATGATGGTCCAACTTCAACTGACTCATGATCTCAACTATTAAAATTCATATCTGTTTAAAGAATGCTATCTCAATTAAAATAGTTTGTAAACTTTCCCAAAATTACACAGTATTAGTTGTATAATAAAAAAACGTATAATTATACTGTACATTATTAGCTAACACTTTATTATAAGAAAATATTATGAATAACAATTAGAACCATATTTATCAATCAAAAGTCAAGTATGAAAATATCCGAATATTTCGAAATTCTGCTATAAAAACAAGTTGAAACTGGTTTCCTACATAAAAGTTGAGTTTCATTAACTAATGGAAATAGATCATATGAACGCAAAGAGTTTTCCTTATTTATAAACATGTTTTTAAATACATCCAAATATTGGATGGAGAGAGGGCGTATAAGAATTGAAGATTCATCATTCTAATATTTATATAACATTGAAATGAGACTAAAAGCTTAGATATGAGTCTCATGATTGTGTCACTAAACTCCATGACAAGGAATTATGAATATGATACGTTTACTTCTGATTCTGCCCCTACTCATGTTTTCAATTTTATTTGTTATTTGATAAAAGTATTTGTCCGATGAGATTACCTTACATAGCCTTATGTTATGTGCTGAGAATTCTATATTGTACCAAAAAGATAATATTGAATAAAGCCATTAATAATAATAATAATAAACTTGTTTAGAAAACTCTCGTACATTTAATGGCCCTAAATCTGACTTCAATTTAGTCGTATGGTGCTTGTTATTGAAATATACATGTCCCAAATCCTCGTATATAATCATTAACTTAAATCGCGTTGGTGAATAACGGAATTAAATAAGACAAATACGAGAATGAAGTTTTGATTATGTATATATTGCACAATCGTTGATCGTAAAGTGAAGTAAAACAAAATGATGCGCAATGGAGATGGAGAGTGAACGAACTCAATTTAACCAAGCGTTAATCGATATTCATAGTCAGACAAAGGTAAGTTACAGACATGTGATGAGTAAGATAAGAAATGCACACACAAATACACCTGCATAAAAATAGTCAAGGGTGATAAGCCTATAATTGACGGAGTAAAAATGTAGCTTGAGGAGAATGGATAAGTTAGTTTGTCCAGAAGTTATAATAAGCTATGTGGCTCGACATAACACCGGCCACTACATACATAAAATTTCATTTATAAGGAAATTATATAAATCGTTATTCTGGTCCATGGTTTATAGTGACAACCTTCATTTCGACAGTTGATTAGTGGTCTGTGTCTAAAATTTCCTGACGAAACATGTTGATGGAGACATCCATGGAGAAAGTAGAGCTGCTCTAGAGCTGAACGCGTCTGTTGGTTAAACTCCTATTTTCAAACAACAGGAAGCGTATCACAATCATACGATTTTGAGATGTTAGTTTCGTTCTTTGAAGTGGATGGTAGGTCTTATCATATGGTTCCCTAACACTAGAAAGTTAAAACATATGTGATTAATTTTCCATAAAATTGCTACGTATTTACCATAAAGTTTACTAAGCAGGATTGTTGATGAAAAAGATTTAATTGTTTCTGAAGTCATTTCAACAACTTTCTAGGCAGCGTATTATGTAGAGTTCTAATAATTACCAATGATCACAAAATACCACAAAATCCGCACAAATCGAAATATTTATTTGGTAGGTGGATTGAATAAATTATTATCAGAATGAAGTTTTTGTTGAGATTGTGGTAATTTAATAGTTGAGTTCATAAGTCAATTAAAGCTAGACCACTATGGAAAACTTGGGAGCATTCGACGACCATTTCTTCTTAGAAAATACTGTGGTACTTTGAAACGCTAAGTATTTCTATCGCGGTGGATTTTAGCAACATTTAGATATCATCATTTTTCCAGTAATATAATGGATATGGAATAATATTCCTAATACTGAACATGAAATGAAGGTTGTTATTTCACAACCGACGAATAAATCATCAAATTTCGCTTATAGTCCCTGATAAAATAAAATTCTTAAAACTGAACTGCCACAGTTGCTTAAAAAAATTTAAATTGAATAATGATATTTATGTAATGTCTCAATGGGTAGAAAGTTTAAATAGTATCGCAAATATTGTCATTACTGTATCATCAACCATCTAACTAATACTCAATTAATTGAAAATTATGATGTCAAACATTGGTAGAAATACCTATTTTGAATAGTTATAAGTTCTGTGTAAGTTTACCTCTAAACCTTGAAATGATTCCTGGTTGTAATTTTTTCGTAGATAATAATGAAACCTGTCTTCACTTACACCAATTACTTTGGGTTAGCTACCGATTATGAGACATTTCAAAATTTAAATACAGTTATGAAGTATAGTCCAAGTTCAGTAAGTATGTACGGTTGCAAAATCAAGTGAGTAAATAAACATTAGAACCAAATTCTGTAAAATAAATTATGTTAATTTAAGGGTGTTTCTATTTATCAGTGATTCTGTTAGTCTGTAGTCAAATTTTAGTCGATATTTGAATTAGAATAGAGCTTAAATGTTGCGATATTATTATTATTATTATTATTATTATCATGAATAATAATAATAGCTCAAGTCTAGATGACTATCCAAACAAGTAGGAAAATCAACTAACCTAGCAATGAAAGAAAGCGAAAATCGCTTGAATTTAAAATGCCACTTAATTGAAAGTGAACCGTTCAAGACAGTAACAGCAAACGCGGTAAACCCATCAATAAAAAACATAGTTCAAATGATGTGCAGTCGGGAATCATGTAGATGTTGGTAGCATAAACATAGTTGTATTTGTTCAAGTTTTTTAAACTGGACCTTAAATTAAAACAGTCTATAAAGTCGTTAGAAAGCTTGGACTATCAAAAATTAGATTGATATCAATTCACATTAACAAATGAAGCTACACCGCCATCATACTTTTTCTTATTGCTTGATGGATCCTGACGATAAATATCGAAACTATGTAGTGGTAGTAAACAGTCGTCATGTTAATCACTGAACCTGGATTCTTGAGTTGTGATTACTCGGCAACTGCAATATATACGTGGGCTTAGTAGTAATCGAACATAGTCCTTATTGACAATTGCTGATCGGGTGTTGAAAGTTTGCAGTTCTAGAATGGAAATCTGATTAACGTTCATTTTCTTCGATGTATGTTTCAAGCCACCGCATTGTCTCTGACTGTACTTTATTGTACCTTGTATTGTGATACTTTGTAAACATTTTGCATTCTCGCCTTAATAAGTTGTGAAATTTATGTGCAAACCTGGTGATAAAACAAACACAAAAGATAGCTTGTTGAAATATTTAGATGAAATGAGAAAATAAGTAGCTCAAATATTCAAGAAAGTTTATATTTATGCCAGAATAAAATTTACATGTGATATGTTGTTTATTGTAAGAACGTTTGTCAGTACTATGTTAATTAACCACTTACAACATAAATTATTACCGATCGTATCTTTCGAATTTGATTCACTTGAGTCTCACTGAAATTCCGACTTTAATTCTAGCGGTACTTGTTCGAGATTTAATATACTTATTGATAATTTCTATCGTACAGAAATAGAGAGAATATTTGGTTTCAATTCATTATTCCCTATCTAAATTGCATTATTGGTATTCATTCTACGTTGTTTTATCTGTTTATATACATTTTTCATAATGCTGTATTTTGTAGTTTAAGACTTAAAACGATAATATCTTCGTGCGCTTCAACAAAAAGCAGTAATAGTCACTTTGACACCTATTCAACAAAGCTCAGATCAACTACTGCTATCACATACAACCATACTAGTCATTTACATCTGTTTGTCTTCACAAGTTTCATTTCTCACCCAGATGAGTTTGCAAAAGTACATTTCAAGGTAGTCTGATTCAAACACTAATTTCTGTGAAAATTTCAATGTTTTATAACACCAAGGAATTAAATGTAATTTACATAATATTTTGCGTATTGCTCATGGTTGCATATACATTTTACTAATGAAATTCTTGTGAATTTATTATCAGGAAATCGCTTCGAATAATGATTGATGTGACTTTAAATTTTTTATCATACGACTAGTTCCAGAATTATTCGATCAACTTCCTTGTCAATAAAAAAAATCAGTAATAACTAAGCTAAATCAGATATTTCATATTGTCTGGATTATATATCATAGAATACAGTGAATGATTAATGTTACTTATACCCAATGTTTGCATTTATTTTTTATACGCTTCAGGAAAATAAATGTATTTTATATTGACTACAGTTTAGAATGATTATTTCGATCAAATTTATCAATATAATGTATATGAGGAATCAGGTGATGTGCCTCTTGTATGCCACAAAATAGCTAGTTGGAATTAAACCGAAAGTGTATATCAGTGAAAAGAAGTAAAAAATTTAAATGTCTATGGGAAATGGGACTGTTTTCTCAATTCTCCCTGTCTTATTAGTGACAAGAGTAATCACTTATTATCTGAATGAGGTTACTAAATTCCTGCAAAAGTTACTGGTTTCATCAAGCTCGAAATCTCTCAGCGAAAAATGTTATGATAGAATGAGAACCGGAAGAGTTGGACCTTTAAAAATGGGTGGTTTAGGAAAATGATCTTGGATACACTGTAAGAATTTTTCGCTATATCACAATTAAACAAAGAATCAAGTTAAAAGTCCTTTGGTTGTTACTATCTGCTGTGTAAGTAGATTGTTCGTTTGGATATTATTTTCTCAAACAGGTATTAGTTTAACCAATTTATATTTTACACTTTTTCAATGAATATACCTAAATGTCAAATAGGTGATCAAGTAAATGTCCCAATTTTTTTTAAATTGCGAATAATGTTATCACATTCGTATTTAAATGTCATTTTTCTGAATTTCAAGCTTATTTCCTGGTAACAGAAGTTTCCCCTAAAATTTATCTCAAATCCTTACTTACCAACCTCATCTCCCGCCTCTATGCAGTTAATAAGAGTGTTTAAAGAATAAAGATATAAGATTATCACTACATATATATAATAGATTAAGTGATACACAGTGGTAAAGCTTGCCACTGGTGTGTGATAAAAATTAATCTAGTTCAAAGCTTTCTGAAGCCACTCTACATATGTATAGAGTTTATTTGACATCCTAAATGACTTGAAATATTAATCGTTGTACTGGAGCTGGTTATCTGGAGTTCAGCTTGGTAGATAATAACACTCGGGAAGTGAAAGATAAATCCTCGATCAATATAAGAACATTTATCTGATTATTTATTATCCAGAGTGGTAATCACATTTGTATTTGTGTACTTAATTTTTTTTGATTGAGATCATAAACCGATTGATGTTAGACCATCATTGAAAACCTGGAAGCACTGGACTGCCGTTTCGTCCTATTGTGGGACTCCTCAGAAGTGCTCATCCACGATCCCCCTCGTGTGAGTCGAACCTAGGGCCTTCAGTCTCGTGCGCGAACGCCTAACCTACTGGGCAACTGAGCCGGCATCCAATGGTGTTAATGTCTAACCTCAACCAATCCACAAAGTTGCGCGACCGTCTTCCATTGTACTGAGGTAGACACCTGTTTCTACCCAACACGGATTAGCTCCACTGGTCACGGCTTCTCACCAGAACTCCGAGAATTTTCTCACGAAGCTAGTCACTAGTGAGCACATGGTACTTTTTTCCTTGTTATGGCTTACCTTCAACCTGTCTAGTTGACCTTTTAATTTTCATTTATCTGATGATGATGATTCAACTACAGTTTATAAATGTCTCTCGTTATTATGATTAGTTCTTGAAATATTATTGAAACAATCAATAGGCAACGCTGATAACTTTGTCTAGTATGACAGATTTGATAAATATAAGAGAACTTAATAGCTATTACACATGACCAACGTAATATTGTTTTTTAAATATATGTTTAATAACTAGGACTGCAGTGAACATAAGTCTTTTAAATAGACTATGGTAATATCTTTATTATTATTACTATTATCAATAAGATGTCAAAAGTGAAATTTTAGCAAAAATAAAAACTGTTTATCCTTCTTTATTTCAGTTAGTTAACAGAAGTGAAGACTAATTCCGGTGAAATTTAATCAATAATAGATGTTTGTGATAAAATATTGTAAAAATAAGAATAATATACTAGACAGTAGAGAACGGGAATAATTTACGTATAATTTGAATTGTCGGAAAATTCTTTCGAACAGAAACTAGATTTCATGTGTGCCTTAGTGCAGCATGTGAAAGAAGCAACTAGGTATGACCTGGACTATGAATCATCATTACTAGATCTCATATTGACCCACCATGAGGATGACGTTAAAAACCTGTATTACATGCCACCCTTAAGTAAAAGTGACAATTCAGTTCTAGTCTTTGATTGTCATGCAACTGTCACTAATAAGAATGTGTCAGCCTATGCCAGACTGAACACCTGGAAAGCAAATATACAATATATTGTACATTCAGCGTCCTCAGTAGATTACTTGACATAACCAGAGTCTCCTATTGAAACGGCAATCTATATACTGTAGATATGCCCTCCCCTTTAGCTCATACAAACCCACACACACACACTCTGAACACTATGACCGTTAAAAGACTCTATGTTTTTGGTCTGCTAAATTAGCTTGATATAGGCTAATCCATTGGACCCAATGAAATGCATTTTGGTGGAGTTTTGTTCTCTGAGCTGGATGGTTTGGTCGTTGTTCGAAAATGGGAGAATTTCGCCAAAAGGCAGGCTTCCACTCGAGAACAACTATATTTTCTCCATGAAACACGACCAAATCATCCAGCTCAGAGAACAAAACTCCACCAAAATCATCCACCTGAGCTAAAAATCTTCTCCATCATCTCAAAATGAAATGCATCCTAGGTTACTAAAGGAATTAGCAAATCTTATCGCAAATCCCTTAAGCATATGTTTAAATCTATCTATAACCCAGCTTCAATGGACAAAAGACTTGTAGAACGCCATAGTAAGTACTGTTTTGATAACAGGTACGAGGCACAAACTTGTGAAATATCGACCAGTAATCTTAACCAGCGTGGTTGTTAAAATAAAAAAGAGACTATCCGTAAGTTTTTTTTATATCTAGATAAAAACCATGTTCTTCCTGAGAAGGAGCTTGGATTTAGAACAAGTTAGTTATGTTTCACTAACTTATTAGTAGCCCGTGAAAGTTATTGCACTCTTAAAGATCAAAATTTATTTATAGGTGTAGCCTAAAGTGACCTTAGTAAGGCTTCTGACAGGTATCTTCACATCTAGCTGTTACCTGAGTTAGATGATATCTGAATTAGAAGCGATTCATTTGTGTGGATAAAGAACTTCCTAGTTGGGCGTCAAAAAAGAGTACAGGTGAACTCAAAGTTATCTAGCTGGGAACTGTGCTTAGTAGAGTGCTCCAGGGTACAGTTTTGAGATAAGTCTTGTTTTTCCTGTATGTACATAACATTCGTAGTCTTCTATCGTCATCGGTCTTGCTACACGCTGACGATGTTAAGATATGGAGAGCAATAAAAGGTGGTGATAGTTTAGGGTATCAAAATGACCCGGAGAAATTATCTGACTGGTCTGAAATTTAGCAGTTGCCGATAAATGCCTAAAATTGCATTGTGATGCATATTGCTCGCCAAGGCACAGATACATTCACGGTGAATATAATTGAGTTACCAGTTGTTTAGGCACACAATGACTTAGGATTCATCGTTATCTAAGACATAAAAACTACTGCACACTGCTATATGATAGCCTCCAAAGGTTCTAGAATTCAATGGTCAATACGTAGGACCTTTGATCATGTCGATGATTAAAATTTTTGAGTTTGTACGTAGTATTCGTGCGTCCAGAACTTGAGTACTGCATACAAGCTGCTAACCACTGCCTAAACAGAGATAATGAGCTGTCGGAAAAGGTTCAGAGAACCCCAACTAGGCTGATTCTCGTAATGGCAAAGCTCTCGTATGATGCTCGACTGGCTGAACTGAACCTATTTCCATTGTCATATACAAGGAGCAAAGGCGACTTTATCACAATTTTTAAATTACTTAGCGATAAATTTGCATCTGATATGACCTCACTTTTCTTGTCTTACAAAACAAAGAATTTACGTGGACACTTTGAAATAGTTCACAAGCCAAGAACAAATTGCTTGTCAGTTGACTATAGACTTTCCCATCGAACCACCAACAAATGGAATCCATTACCACGAAATGTGGTTAAGGCTCCATCTGCCAACGCTTTCAAAAGGAAGTCGGGTCAACTGATAGACCAACATTACCAAGACCACACAGGTCACTTAGCCTCATGTCCAGTCTAAATTAAAAGTGTAACCTAAGAAAAAATAATGCCATCTAAGCATATAATTCAAACAACCATTACAAATGAGTTAAACGTCATCATGCTGATGGCTATTTGAACTCAGCTGCTAAGTGGATAACGTCATGGCACTTGGAGTGAATGACACGGCATTCAAGTCCTGGATTAAACCTCAATTCTGGGATTCAGCTACCTAAAGCTGATGAGTCCCAAACAGAACGAAACGCGCGTTCTTGATTCCACAACTAATCACCGCCTATCTCTACCTTTTGTTTCTTATGAATTAATGGAAATATTGAGGGAATCCACAGAAGATGAATGCATGTCAAACAAGAGACTGATCATTTGCACTTCTAATCATCAGTAGGAAGACTCAACTAATCAATACAACTGAAGTATTAAGTATAATTCAGTAAATTACTGAGACGTTTTAAGTGATCACTAATTCACTTCATTATAAATACTTTACTATTCGTACTGAATAATTTCTCATTTCTATCAGCTTAGGGGATTCACAAATTTAAACGTTTTCCGGATGACAATTGTAAAACAAGAGATGTAGAAGTATGACGATTTTAGAAAATTTATTGAGAATCGATCATCGTTCGGACTAAGTTACTGATTTCTTTCATAACATAAAATGCTAGTTGTTTTTAGCTCTCCTTAACATCTGCTAGTTCAGAGATAACTGTATTATTACTGTGAGTGTAAAGAAATTTCATAACAATTTGATAATCATTCTATCATACTTCATAATCTTCACGTATAGTCAGGAATCCATATTAAATAGAATTTCAAATAACATGTAGAAAGAAAACTCTCGATAGTATAACATGAATTCATTTTCATCATCTGTATGAAACTTTTGTTGGTTGATGAAAACCTTTCTGATTAAAATGATCCTGTTATTATTCACATCGTTAATGAATAGAGTTTACGGAATAACCTTAATTTCTACATATTCTTCAGTTGGATTCCATTATTTTACAGAGAACTTAAAAGTTTTCTTCATTACCGTTAACCTGATCCACCGATTTATTTTATTTATCTTGAAGTTTATCGTAGTAAACCGAGTTGATGGAAATTTAGAATAAACTATATAACTAGAATAAATCTTACTATTACATCATTTGAAATCATTTACCAAGTATATATTTTTTCTACTCTTCTCGAATGACACGTTTTTCATGTGACATCCATTGAATTTATCAAGTGGATTAAAACTACGTAGACGGAGTAGAATTCATTTACAAATTTAAGGTGTTAAATATCATGTTTATTAACCACCGACTTTAGTCTATGCAATAATCAATTAAGTCATGGATGGTATCTTAAACGTTTTGATGAGTATTTTTTTTCATATTTTTGATGATGACAATTTGATTACTTAGGTATTTGAAACAAAAAATACACTTGAATTCATATGCCAATGAAAGCTAGATTACCATGGAAAACCTGGAAGCACTGAACGCTTGTTTCTTCCTAGTATAAAGCTTTTCATCAGTGCTCATCCATGATCCCGTGAGCGGGATCCCACTCCACGTTTTCCATGGTAGTCCAGCTTTAATTGGCTCATGAATTCAACTATTAAATTACTAAAATCTCCACAAACCCTCTCCTTTTGATAAAAATATATGCCAAAACGTTCTGAATAATCATTAATGTCACATTAACTCGGCGCCCAAATACTATGAAACTATTCGATCGAATTTAGACGGAAGTTCTTATTTATTGTTCTGAATAATCGTTCAATATAAATTTAAAGTGTTGAGTTATTTATATTTAATTATAAATTATAAGTATGTTACTCTGCTTTGATGGTGGTTGGAGGTAATCGACAGGAAACCCTGGACCCAGATTTCGTGCTACTTGGCACTTGTCAGCAAGGTGTACCTGTAATCTTGAGGGAACTGATGCTCCCTGGCGGATTCGATCTCGTGTCAACTAGCTTCACATTCAGAGACTTTACCACTGAGCTATCCCAGCAGCGACCGACTTCTTGTAATCATAGTTGATTGATCACTGGGTGGCGATCAATGTCATGCGTGTCTAGTCCTTATTAGTGCAGATCTAATGCTACTGTGCTACTGTGCTACTGTGCTCCTTGATCAACCTATTCCATTGAAATTAACTGACTGTCACAATTTTCAACCTTAATTTTGCCTGTTATTGGTAACAGAAATGAGGTATCTACTAAAAATGTTTTTAGGAAAATTCTGCTTTCCTCGATATGTTACTCAAATGTTAATAAGAATACTGGAAATAACTTAGTTTGTTCTAAGTTTCTAAAATTAAAATACAGGGATACGTATTGTGACCAACTGTAATATTAAATACAGCTTAGTTTATTTATTGTTCGTTTGGGGTGGAGATCAGACTGCGGGTCAGTAAATTCAGGAACTAATACATGATGATGAACGGGATGTTAGTTTATATGGGGAAATAATATTGGAACCACATTTCAGTCAAAATATCTAAGTATCCCACAAAACCTTATAGTAATATAGAGAAAGCCTAATAATGATTATTAAATGATTAATGTATAAAGTGTCGCCTTGATTATACTAAAATAAGACAGATTTTTCAGTGAATTCAGTTTTAGTTACCTCTGTTATTTATTATATGATCAATTTTGAAACGTTAACTCAACAGATATTTGCCATCTAGTTTCAATGAATAATATAGTACCATTGATTTAAAACATTTACGTTCTACTCTTTGAACTCACGTGGCTAATCGCTAACACTGTTAACTTTCATCCACTGGTTGTATAACAAACCAAGTAACCTATTTATACATTAGCTTTTAGAATATAAACATTGATTATCGACTAAACAGATATCCTATATCATTCGATAAACTAATATATAACAACTTATTGAATAACAATACACATAAATATATTTTAATAAGGAAAGTAAAATTAACATTGAATAGCAAAAGAACAAACAAACGTAATGATTAATTTTCATTGTTGAACTGAAATATTATTTCCACTGTTTACTGATGTTTTCATATTAACACTTATAATTGTACAGCATACATATAAACTGGACCACGTTCATTTATTTGTGGTCCAAAGACTGGATGAACTTGTATATATGTTATGTTGTCATCACAAGTTTTATATGGAAATGTCATACTTTTGTCAAGTTTTATTCTTGGTAATTTGTTAGGTTTTTGTAATTTAGTTCCATTATATATTTCTTTCATACTAGTTAAATTAATTGTAGATTCATCGTTAACTTCTTTAAATAGGGTTTGTGTTGAATTTACTTGCAATGGTATTGAAGTTACACGATGAACAGATGATTTTTCTATTTTTTTATTTTCATTTTCATTCAGTTTTATATCTTTTAGAGAAGTAAGCTTAAATTCATTTGGTTTCGTTATTCTCCATGAACCAACTGCTTCATCACATGTTTTCTTTGAATATTCACTATAATCTCCTATCAGTGAATTAGGTTTTAACAGTGAATTACGAACTGATTCAACGGACATAGCTCGATTCTTGTTATTTATATAAAGGTTTTGCTTAATGTTATCATTATAAACTATCGGTAGTTTTTGAGATAAACGAAATGAATCTGATTGTGTAGCTTTATCTATCAGATTACATATTCGATTAATATCATTTGGTGATTTACAACGAAAGAATTCATAAGTACGTTTATCATCGAGATGATTTGAGACACATAATGCTAATGCTTGTGGTTTTGAACGAAATGTTGAACAACGCTTTATATCTTCATAACGTAACTCTGAATGAAATGAACGTCGACCCATAGATTTCAGTCGTTCAAATCTCATTGTATCATCAAACATATATAGCTTACAATGAGTATTTTTAGAACTATAATATTTGTCCAATAGCGTCTGTATTCTGTCTCTTGTAAACTCCTCATCTTTTTTTAACTCAATTTGTTTCAAAATGTAGATATCACATTCATGAAATACATGATTTCCAATATCTTTAATCGGTGGATGTCGATGTTCAAATGAAAGATCACGATCTAAACTGTCACCCCAGGAATCTGATACGCTTTTGTCAGATGTAATACGTGATTCAGATTGTGTTCGACGTCCCGACATTTGTAGAATTAAAACTTCTATAATATCTCTTCATAAAACAATGCATATCAACACATATTTTTGTTTTAAGTACATTAAAAAACTATATATAAATGCGGGTCAGAAGACATGTAATGTGATAACATACTGTAATTCCATTTCACTGATTTATTGATTCTAGTTATTTTTGTTTACATGAGATGTAGAGGGTTAGCTGAGGACACAACTTCTGTAATAACATTTTTACAGTCATTTATATGCTTCACTGATATTTACCAGCAGAAAGTTTAACAAGCATTTACATACAATTTTTCATATCGAATTCATCTTTAATTAAAACTGAAATTATCATTGGATTGATAACATTAAATTATTTTGTTAATATCTATGAAATGACTTAACTATTTTCTAAATACTTGACATTCAGACAAGAGATAAATTGCCTGAAACAAAAAGGGTGAATTTATCTCGGAATTTTTTAATTGGATATGATACTAATTTTCAGATGGAAATAATGGCAGCTTAAATAATCGAAAAAATAATCTGGGAAAAAAATTTGTACGGTTGTCTAGTATTGGCTGTATTGACACTTGTTAAAACCGGTTTTAGAGAAGTAGGTCAACTAAAAAAGAAATATAGTGGTAAACAGAAGAAAATAACTTATCTCTCTCTTTCATGTAGGTAGAGAATATTCTAGGACTTATGAATCCTGGCTTCTCCAAATCAGTTGATATCAGAAGTAGTGTGTTTTATTCAAAATTTATGTACAGTTGTGTTGAAATATTTATTTTATTTAGTTGTATTGACGCACTGAATATAGTTCAGTAAGACTGAAAGAGTAGACCGATTAACATAGGCAAGAAACAGTGTCATAATGTAATATTTTTGTGACCCATTATAATATGTTCATCTAGATCTGGCCACTGCCCAAGAAATCATGAAATATATTTTAAAAGGTAGATGTCTGAGTTTGAAAGTTTAAAATGTAAGTCATTTATGGATGGGTTTATTTCATCAATATAACTTACGATTTCTTGATGCATATCATATATATATATATATATACTTTGTTTACCACCCTATAAGAACTCGTAGATTGTGTTACATAGACTCGGCAACCGCCTACTTCAATATGCAATGGTGTTTAGATCAGAAGAAGAATAGAGGCAACAAAAACAAGTCTTAATATTACTTCATAAAGTCGCTGATTGTTGATTCGACAAGCTCTGTAAGGTGCAGACCTTAAGATTATGGTCCGTTTGATAATTTGTATTTACGATTGAAGTAAAGAGGTAGTGCAACACGATATCGATTTTAGTTGGATTGATCTACTTAGTCAATCCTACCAATGGATTCATAAATTATATTTATCTGATTTCATAATTTTTGTCCCAACATGAATAAAAAATTTGCCTTACAGTCACCTTAAATTTTATATCCTATACCTAATTCATAATACTTGATGGTTTACGAATTCTTTTAACATCTGGCCTAATAAATATGGAACAAATAAAATAGAAAAACAATAAATAGAAAGTACAAATTGATATGACATGTAATGTCAGATGTACTAGTTGGGATGTGAGTCATAAATGCTTGACTCGATATTTCACAATAAGAAATGGGTTACTTACTTACTTACGCCTGTTAATCCTAAGAACATAGGCCGCCGACCAGCATTCTCCAACCCACTCTGTCCTGGGTCTAATTTTCTAGTTCCATCCAATTCTTGTTCATTTCTCTCATGTCTATTTCCATTTCTCTGAGTAATGTGTTCTTTGGTCTTCCTCTTTTCTTTTGGCCTTCAGAATCCCATGTGAGGGCTTGTCTTATGACACAGTTGGGTGCTTTCCTCAATGTGTGTCCTATCCACTTTCAGCAATTCTTCCTGATTTCTTCCTCCATTGGGATCTGGTTTGTTCTTTCCCACAGTTGGTTGTTGCTGATAGTGTCCGGCCAGCGGATCCGAAGTATTTTGCGTAGACAACTAGTAATAAATACCTGTACCTTCTGGATGATGGGTTAGTTTGAGAAATATAGAGAAAGTAGAAATCCCTAAAAATCATTATCTTAAGTTGTACATTCGTATTTATAGTTGTGTGGTAAGCATATATCCATGCCCGTACTATAGCTTATATAAATGATTTCGTTAAAAAGAAAGAAGTTTGTCCGCTTAATTTTCTTTATTTTTATTTAATGACAATGAATTATTTAAAAAATCATTATAATGACATAATAAGGAGTGTTAAAATAATTCGGGAGGGAAGAATATACACGAAAAAGGAGTGAAGTAAAATATACGATTGAGGAATATAGCAAATAATAATGAATGGAATCGTTTGACAAGTTTTATCTAACCATGGAAGAGATAAGAGTGTTACAAATTTCTTATGCATACATAGACTTAGATCGTTAGCTTGAATTTCTAGTTTTTGCCATACATAAAACAGGAAATCCAACCCCATAATGAAGGGTAGATTGTATTTAATAAATTACTCCGAATGATTTGGTCCTACCTGCTAAATGACCACTTTTAATCAAGTGTGATAAAACGGATCTTCGTATTGTTTTCATTACATCTTTTCCCAAACACGAAGAAAGGTACTCACTAAACAGTTAACTCATATGTTCATATGTATGTCCAATGCGAATTTCTCCAGAGAAGTGGTTGACTTTGTAGATAATTTTGAATGTGGCAAACCAGGTAAATTATCTTTCAGTTGAAGAACCGCCAAAGTTCAGGTAGGAAACGTTGGACAGAGGATAATAACATGAAATGTTTTCATCATTGTTTTATTCTATCCCACAAGAAATCTCTGTCGAACTTTAGTATTAGGAGGAGAGGTTTCTTACTAATCGTCAATATCACTACTTTCCTGATTCCTGTGTGCGTACATTTGTTCAGAAAACATTGACGGTAACCCATTATTTCTGTTCTTTACTGGTTGCATTCCTCATTTTTTTGACCATATCAAACCCATGTATCTATGCGACACTAGAAATTATTAATTGGCTCATTTTCTTTCACTCAGATGAAAGAATGTAAACTCATCGAGGTATTTCTTTAGCCTAGTAACGAAACCTTTCGTAACATTGGTTTCCTAAATATTTCTCTTCCTCAGTTACATCATTTCATAATACTTTTCTAGTTTCCGATAATATATTAAACCAGATAAATTTAGCTTATACATATTCGCTTTTCAATTACTGTTAACTATCATTTATTTATTGAAATATGCAATCACATAATTCAAACGCCACAGTTTTCTGTTATAACCGTAATCAGTGTATTGAAATGTTAAATCTTATGTTATTCTTTATTGTTTTAACTTTATATGGATTCTAATAACCTTTGGTACACTATCATGATACGACCTAAGAAAAATTTCCGACAAAAACCATGAAATAAATATTTCAACTGTAGTGAACAGAAACGCAGGTGGGGACAAGCAAATGCATTTCAATTCAATATTACATAATATCTTACTAAAATCTGAGAACCATACAGTGAATAATTCATTTGCAAATTATCCATCAACTGTCCAAGACTTTATTGTTCCTTCGTTTCCTTACCAATCACCTTCTGTTCTCGTTCTCTTCTCTTCTATTTTCTCAACCTTCAGCCGCCAGGTATTCCACTTTCGACTGATGATACATACTACTTATATCTGTCAACATCAATAGCACACACCACACAACTACTTCAGTATAAATCAAATCACTTGTACCCATCAAACAGAAATATTACGTCCTTAAGATCTGCAACTACCTAGAAATGAAGTCCGAATCTATCATTCAACAAATTCATAAAACTTATTATGTGTTTATCTGGTGTAAGCTATGAAGCAACGTCAGTTCATCGTGGGTTTTTGTCAATGATCTTGTTTAAGAAATGTTAACAACTAGAATTGTACTTGAAATCAGTGACTTAATGCAGTCATAGTATACAGCATTCAATTATTCGTTTAGACATTTCTTTAAACCACCAATCGTTTAGTAAATCTAAATTTTGACAAGTCAATCGAACTACTTTGAGCGAAGCCATAACTGTTGTATAAATAAATGAACGCTTCACATTGCACAAGCATACTTTTGACTGAAGTCGGCCAGATGAGTTCCTCCTAAGTGTTTGTATTATAGCACGGATATGCTTGAAAACTACATGTACTTAGCTATCAGGTTTTTTGTAATTATTCAGATAACGGCGAATCGTTATTGTAATATTTTTTGATAACTAAAAACGGTTTCATACATACATTAGAAATATTTGATACTACAATTATAGATGGGAAAAATCATACCATTTTTAATCTTCATAAAGATAGACAAAAGACCGAATTCTAGCACTTTCCAAAAAACCCCTTCTGATAAATACGAAATAGTTATTTTTGAAAATAATGGAAACGCTCATAACCCTCACAATTGACTGGTCACTAGGTGTTGATCAATGTCATGTGTGTCAGGTCCTTCTTAGTGCAAATCAAATACTACCGACCAAGTTGCAATATGGCCACTAGTCTAGGTGACACGATATTGCGTGCACTATGATGGTCGATAGCATTTGATCTGCACTAAGAAGGACCTGACACTTAGGACATTGATCAATCAATTGTGAATAAATATCACTCCGACAGGAGGTCAATCGCGGCCCGGATAGCCAAGTGGTAACATCTCTGACTATGAAACTGAGTGACACGGGATCGAATCCGTCAGGGAGCTTCAGTTCCCTCAAGATTACAGGTACACCTTGCTGATGAGTGCCAAGTAGCATGAAACACGGGACCATGGTTTCCTGTCGACTACCTTCAACCACCATCTTACAAATAACCCTTAATAGTTTGTCATTTATATTTAATAGACATTCCTTTCAATTAATAACAAAATCCATTGTTATAGCCATATCAGATACTATTGAAAATGATAATTTTCTTTTAGTTATTTCGCCTGAAAACACGTAGAGTTCAGAAAAGAATTATTGCAAACGTCAAACATAGACTTTTCTTCGTAGTATTTTCTTACAAATTCTGACTTGTTGTTGAGTTCAATCCTTAGTTAAATAGAAATACAGCAACGGGATTATTTGACCAGTCTGATGCTTGCTACGTTTAAAGTGAACAGAAATGTTTTTACAACTGTTGTATACACTTGTTTTGTTCATTAATTAAATTTATACGTAGATTGGTGATGTGTTGACAAACAAATTGTTGTACACTAGAAGTGTGTTCTATTAATATAAGAACTAGATTAAAGTTAGTGTGTACGAACAGTGAATTCTAAGAATACGAAGAATATTTATCGACTGAATGCTCAAATTGAATTCTTACATCACCGTCTCATTTCTTAGAAACCCTTTTAACCTCTTAAAATAAACGATATTAACGATCAATACAGTCACATTCAACGTAGTTCTACCAACAATTTTACTCATACACAACCTGACGAACTAATACCCCTGAAGAATTTAGCGAACGATATACAATTCGAAGACGTTAGGTGGTATTTTCTTCCAATAGTTCACATAGAAAATCATTCTTAATTTCAGTTTATTACAAACGACGTCGGATATTCGCACAGTAGGCACCTGTTGGAGAAATATTTTGTAGTCTCAATATTCCAAACCTGTTCCAGGCTTTTATCAATCAACCTTCTGAGCAATTGATTTCATTAAGAGTTATCCTGAAGTGATCAACCTATTTGTAGTAAATATGATATGTTCGTCAATAAAAATGAAAACGACAATAAGTTTTTTCTTTTATTAGTTAGTCAACTGAAATAGTTCAATATTCATTTAATGATGGTTGATGGTATGTTCTGGAATGATAGGAAATATTTTTAGCTCAGAATAAGAATATTAGAGGCTTTGTGGTTTCCATTGTTCTTATGAGCAGTATTATCAGCACTAATTTGAAAAAGAGGCAAGCGCTGTTGTTTAGAAGAACACTGAAAGATTCATAACCAAACTATTAGGCACAGAGACCTAAAAACAAATACTTTCAGAGTGATCGATGAGGAACTCCATAAAAATAATGTTATTAAATGACGACACATGCTTTTTTGTAGTTTCAATCTTTTAACTGATTTACAGCAGTGGTCATCATAACATTTATTTACTTAATAACTTTTATGCGGCATATTCTCTCGTAATAATAAATGATCAGTAGATAACCTATTTGGTTAATGATTCCTTAACAATATTTCTGACATTTTCTATTTCATTCATGTAGTACCAAAACAGCTCTCAGTTGAAGCGTTTTGACACTGATCCTAGTAATATAATTATATTGCTTGGTAATCACAACAACAGGTTGTCATATGAATTTATTCTTAGTACTGGTACAGTTTCGGTTGCGTCGAATTTGTACTGTATCATGAAATGTTTTTTTAAAAGTTCCATACCTTATTCTGTGGAAAGTTTTGACGCTATTCTGTATCTGTTGTATCTTAAATGAGCAGGATTGACACTTATAACTCTATTAAAAAGCAAAACTTTTGAAATTATCTAGATATACAGTGTTTGTGTAACAATTCTTATGATTTATCAGCGCACTATTTGCCTTCTTCTATTATCTAACTTATTTTGATCTTCCTCCCAGACTACTTAAGAATAGTAGAGTTCTATATAACCATGTCAATAACTTTTGGCTGGTACGAAACTTTAATCCTCGGATGCAATACTATCTTCTCATATATCATGGCTTAACGGATAACGATTGATGTAGTAAACAATTCAGTTGACAAATTTAGTTTAGTAACAAGTGATAATTAAACTTGACAGTTTTGAGTATACGATTAAATATAGTTGCATATATATGCTTGTTGTTTTCTTTTGAAACTAAGTACAAGTTCTGAATCAATAATTTGCTGAAATGAAATGATCGTACTTCAGTTACATACTATATGCTATGCAACAATATGTCCTGTACACAGTTTACCATTTTATTAAATCTACGAAATTTAAATGTTATGGCTATTGGACGTCTGCTGGAGAAAAATAATTCTGCTACCTGAAATAAATATATGATTTCGCGTGTTAATTTTTGATATAGCTTTGATCAAAGAATTATTTTTAGTGTTCCACTTGTTCTTTACTTTAATTTTTGCTGCATCGAACTTCTAGGGAAAGACTCAAGAAATCTAGTTTTTTTTTCTTTCGATAAGTTACAGTTCTGATGAATAAAGGAAGCCTTTATAACTTAAAATTACTACAATGACCTTCATTATTCAATGTTTGACTGTTTTCCACATCAGTTTTTTTTATTTTGTTTAATGCTCCCAAGATCATTGTTATTATCATATAAACAGAATTTTTGTACCACATTCATGACTTCAAGTAATAAAGCGGCTCTTTGATCGAAATACTTTTCCTTATCTCTTTTATTGTAACCATGTGGAGATATTATGGTTAATTTGATTCTGATACATAGTGGGGGGGGACAACAAAAAGTTAAAACTTTATTCCAGTATGAACCGATTATGAATATTACATCACACATTTAATTGATAGTTACTGTAGCGAAATTGATCGGTTTACCGAGTGGAACAATTCTAATGAGTACTACGTTAGTTTTCTAATGTAAGTACTGATTAAACTGGATTATGCTTAGGTAGTCTTTAGTGATTTATCCATATAATATGTAATCTTCAGTTTGTCGACTCAAACTTGGTTATATATATATATAACATGTTCAGGCGAATATTATTGACGCACCTCTTAATTATGAAACATATGGCTCATTCACATAATAGTTATTTTTACTATGATCCGGAACCATGTCGAAAATTCAATATTACTATGGTTTTCATAAAACATACGTAATAGTCCATCAACTACCTAAACCTTGATTATAAGTTATCGATTGATCCTGTTAAATTAAATATTAACCAAATTACTCTAGTGATCATTAATAGGAGTGAACAATTGTTGACTTTTATTTCCATATAAATTAGCACATAAGAAAAAAAAGATTATTAAATATTGTATTACTCTAATATAATTTAAAGTATAAAAAAAAGAAGAAACAAGTAAACAGGAAGAGATGATTATGAATATCAGTTAAAAGACAATACAGTTTAAGTTAACTTAAATGTTTCATTGAAATGTATTCGGGAATGTAAGTTTCATAAAGCATAATGTAACAGTCTTATAATCAGTAAACATGTTTAATTGACTTACCATAAGAATTTCATGAATTGAACTTATTACTGTTTAATCATTCATATTAAAAAATGGATAAATGTTTATAGTTTGATAAATATCTATATAGATATTTTCATTTTTTTTTTAGTCAGTTGATGATTCATATAAAGGTCCTTCATAACTTTGAAGTCTTTCTAAACCTGATTGACAAAATAAATACTTTGAACCATGTTCAGATTCAACGACATCACCACATGAAGAAGTAAGAAATGTCAAATCATTATCAAACATTGCAATTAATTCATCTTTTTGAGTATAAATATTTTCATTATCTAATCTATATAGATTTTTTAAACTTTGACGTCGTGAATTTACTGGTGTCGTATCATTGTTATTATGATGATTCGATTGATTATGTTTCATTTTATTCTTTGATTGATAACCAATTAAAGGATGAAAATTATCATTAATTGGAGGTGAAATCATTCCTGTTGGTGAATGATATGAATCTTTTTTTCGATTTATATTACTATTTGATTTATTTTCAATATAACCATTTGCTTCATGTTCATTTGGCATATCACTAACTGAAACTGAAGTTAAATTATTATAAGTATGTGATGGAGAAAATGGTGAAGTACTAGGAAATACTTCATTACGATCTACTGCTTCAGTTACAGGTGATCCAGTATCACGTAAAAATCCACTTTGATAACTTAATGATTCATTATTTAAATTTGTACTACTTTCAAATAATTCAGCAGCTGAAATTTCATTATTCATATCAATAGTTGATCTTGATGTATTTTGACTTTTATATAATCTATGATCTGAATTATTTTTAGCTGAACTGACTAAACGTGTTAATTTTTCTAAATCAGATGGATCATCACAACAGAAACTTTCATAAGTTTTTTTATTTGTCACAGAATCATGTTTACATAACACAAATACACCTGGTTTACTTGTAAAGACAAAGAAATTTTTAATATCTTTATATTCTGCATATTTTCGTGTTGAATGTGGAATTATTGATGAAGTTTTAGTAAATTTCATTCTATCTTGTAAACAACTAATAATAATATTTGTATGACCTTTAGCCAAATGTTTTTTTATAATTTGATCAGCTGAGAAACGTGAAAATGATTCATTGTCAGTAATTTCAGTAACACCGAGTTTTTTTCCACGACATTGAAAAAATATCTCTTTATCATTTGAAGAATCTACACTGCTTGATCGTTTTCTTTGTTTCATCTGTTCTTTTTGTTATTATTGTAATAGATTATAATATAATGTTAAAATAGTTAATCTTCTTGAAGATTTGTTGACTGATCGATTTCTTTAATACAACAGTAGTCACCAGTAGTTTGTTAAATAAAGCGATGATAAAAGTACTAGTTTGGTAGTTCAGTAAAAAATGACTACTAAATGAAGATTATCAGTATAAAAAAAATACTTACACATACAGATACAATCGAACATTAGTAAGACTCAATTAGATTCTTAAACGCATATTGGAATACATATGTATGTTTTTATGTTTATATGTGTATGTAAGTAGATGAGCATATGACATGTAGTATTTCTTGCTTCATTATTATAATATTTATTATCGATTGAATTTACACCCACATCTATAATTCTAGTACTGTTATATTTCATGTTTGCAATACTTATGATATGTGGTTACCGTAACTACATCTCATAATATACATATTCGCATGCCAGAAATAAAATATAAATAGAATATATACATTTTACAAAGTACAATAATTTTAAATGTATAGCTGAAAATTGAAACATAACAGAGTAAAAAAGAAAACAAAAAGAATTTAAGTTCACTTACAAATAGTTCAGTTGTAATTTCAATGAACCATTTAAAAATGTACACGTTGTTTAGATAAACTTTGATAAGGTTTAAAAGACCTGTGTCATTTACAGAAAGACACTTCATTATCTAGCAATCAAATAAGTTAGTAAAGATTAGTAAGATTTGGAGCTGTTAAAGATTTCATTAAAAACCCGTAAGCACTGGATAACTGTTTCATTTTAGTATAACACTCTTCATTACACCTACAAATTCTAGTTATAGTGTAGTATACGATCACACGTGGGGGCAATCAAATGTATTTGAACACGAAATTACAGAACTTCTTACTGAAATCTGAGAATCATACAGTAAATTGTTTATTCGCAAAATGTCAATCAATCGTCTCTGACTTCGTCGTTCCTTCGTTTGCATACCTATCACTCTCTGTTTTCGTTCTTTTTTCCTTGATCTTCCTAACCTTCTGCCTTCAGGTATTTCACTTTTGATTGATGATCCATACTATTTATATCTATCAATATCAGTAGCATACACCATAATAGTGGCGAATGCTTAACCATAAAGCTACTAAGCTAAAATCTGACGCTAAGCATTTACGAATTCGATATATTTGTGATACTAAGATGAAATGTTTATGAAATGTTCCCTGATTTTTTAAGCTACTCAGAGTGACGTCAATTTATGACAGAAGTTACCTACAAATTCTGTAAATCTCCATAATAGATCTCATTCGTAGGAATATATTTTGGACTACTTTTAAAATTGTCTGTCGTAGTTTTCTTTTTATGCCTATTACTAGACATTAGAAATTAATGTCTCAAAACTTCGTTGAATCTGATTTTTCATACGTGTACATCCTCATTATTATTTTATACAGTCAGTATTATAAAAATGTGATTGTTTTCAAGAATAGTTTATTGGATTATAAACGGTTTAATGAAGACATTCTGGTGCAAATCTGACTGATAATTTAAGCACGATCCTTTCTTTTCTTTTAAGAAATAGTGCTTGATGACGTATGTAACCTCCAGAACAAATTGACAAGGTATGAAAAACCCTCTTAATATAGATAGTTTCTTCAAGAATTAGTTCTTAAAGTGAATCACAGATGCATTGGTTCACTGATGATGTAGTGGTAACTATGTAATTCATTCACTAGAATGTAACTAAAAGAAGATGCCTTACTTCAATAAGTATCTAACATTTTAAGTGTTTCATATAGTTTTCGTAAAAAATTACAAAAAACAGTATATGCGTTACTTTTTAATAACAAGTTTAAGAATTAGGGACTGTAAATAAACTGTTACAAATCCAAGAAAGAAATTTCAATTAAAAAAACAAACAAAATAAATGTAATGAAGATATACTGACTGAGCATTTTACTTCCATTGTTACTTTCTTGCCGAATAAAGATTATTGTTTACATTAAGAAAGTATGTCAGGAATCATTTAGTGAATTTAAATTATTTTACAATGATCAAAGATCAAATAATATTCAATGTATTATGCATTGAATAGCGTAAAGGTTATTGTCTTTTGAAATAAACTGTTAAAATAAACGTTTACTTCTAGAAATAAATTAATATATATTTGTGATGTTCCAATGAGTAGAAAATTCAAATTTTCTGACGTTTCGTGACTCAGTGTATCGTTCATAACATTTGCAGTATGTCTTATAATTGTTGGCAAATAGTGTTTTAATCGTTTAGAGATCCCCATCATATTAAAAGAATAATATTTGAACAAAGAATATTCTTTTCGATAAATTCTCTTCAGGTTCTACAATTATATATCCAAGTTATTAATCCAGAAAATGGCCAGGTTAAGGGCGAAATACATCGTATAATGCGTGTGAATTTAGGATTGTTAAACAAAATACAATAAAATTGTTAATGTTAATATGACTCATATAGAATGTAAACTTGAATCTGCATATATGATCAGGATAAATATGGGTTAGATAGAGTAAATTCGATCAAAAGTTTGGTGGAAGACTATATTGTGTGAGCGACCGAGTTACGTGGGTCGAAGTTGTCGGAATTCGCATTTTTGTGATCGTGAACACCTCTCTCTCTTCGTTCGAATATTAGTCTTTTAAATAAATACGCATGATATTATGTTACTGTGAATATCTTCCTCAAGAGTTGACTGAACTAGGAAGTATATATTATTTTGAATTGACTTGATAATTTACTGATATTTTATCGTCTGCAACATTTGAGTGGTACGAATTTCATTCCATAAGTGGTTATTAGTACAGGCTACTTTATAGATGCATAATAGGGTAATATATTTGTATTGAACTTTTGGGCTTTCTACAACCAGTGTTAATTAATGATGCAGATTACTATATGCAATTTATTATCGTTACAAGCTCAACTTATTGATAAACAATAATTAAATAATGTAAAGACCTTATTTCAATTAACAAAATAACAATAATGTTTATTCTACTTGTTATATTACTGATAGTAGTATAAATTTTAATCAAAATGAAACTCAGATTTGTACTTAAGCTAATGAATTACCGTAGTGGTTTCACTGTATCAAGAATTTGATATGATAGGAAATAATAATGATAACAATACTACTTTTTAGAAACAAATTTCTCTTGATTTAGTATGAGGCATATACAGAATGAGATCAAAGTAACATCCAAAATGTCATGATGTGACAAGAACTACTTTTGTTCAGTTACATATTCAACTATTCATTCCTATATCGTGAATGTAAGCGGATCGCTTATAATAAAAACAAAAAATGTTGATGTAATAGTTAAAAATCAAGGTTTATGTTATACTAACCAGTCAGAAGGTACGATGCACCTCAAAACTACCGCCCCTAAACTAATATTAATTTTGAAGATCATAAGATTAAAACTTTAACAGAACCAGATTTTATACGCACCCACATAGAAAATACAGTGAATTTGCAAAATAATTCACCCAACTCACACATTAGAATTATGCATTGAGTCAGTAACTTACAAGAAAAAGAAATCTCTACCGCAATTGTTAGTTATTAATCTTGACCATTATTATTGTGAAATTCGTTATGATTTTTTTATTTATTACTTGCTTAATTTTTTTTCATTTTGGATCTGAATTCAACAGACTTTTTATTAAAAACCAAATAATTCTAGATTTTAAATGTGTCATAATAACCAAATCAAATCACTCCACATTTTTATTGATCAACCCTCTAATTTGAAGTTAATGTTTGTTACCACCTGACAACGGCTTAAGAAACATTGACAAGATAGGTGTACTGGATAGACATTACATTTTAGTATAGAACTTTTCATTAATCTCCGTCCATAACTTTACATAGAACTGAACTCACAACTTTAAGATTTAATCTTTTATTGGCTCTTTGGTTTGAGTGCTTTTCATCTGCTGTCAAACTTAAAGGGAATTCAACTTAGAGAATGCCAAAAACATTTTTAAAAATGCACATTAAACGTTTTAAATCACAAGACATCATTACATATTACCTAATATCCTTATAACTATCCATTTTCTTTCTAATGAGAACTCATCGTCATACAGTTTTGTTTTCATATTCGTTCCATAAAACACACAACTCTTAATTAAGAACCTTAAAGTATTTATTTGATCCTAATAATTCTAATTGTGCAAGATATAATTAAATCAATTCAGTATTTCTGAAAAGTAAGTTAAGTGTAGTTCATGAAATTTTGAGTAAGTATTAGTATTGAAATGATTATGTATTCCTTTTATTGTGGGTAAGTGAAGTATACAGATCACCTCAATAATGGAGCACTCTAAAAAGTGATTATCAAAATGATGCATGTTTAATAATGCAGTTCAAAATTGCTTAAATCAATAAACCTTGTGAAAGATGATTCATTTAGAACCAAACATTAAAAATGAATAGATCAAGAGTAATTAGAATAAATACTTTCATGACGGTTGTAGAAGTCCCCAAATTATCAGGTACACAGATCAGAACTATCTCAACGTCGATGTTGAAAATTATGACTGTACTGTTGGCCGACAGCTGTTTTGAGTTGTAAATGCTCATCAGTTGTGGAAAGGTTGTCCTGAATTTGCAAACCTGTCACTTCACATCTACATCCAATCGCCCTTGTTTGTCAGAGTCACCTTTCAGATACGTGAAGACGCCTACCACTCATAGAGAATAACTGTCAAACTTGATTTGATTCGTGCTAACGGTTTTGTATTTCGAAATCTCAATTTCTCACTTGTGAATGTTGATACTTACTGCTTGAGAGGCTGCAGATACACTGACTGTCTTCATATGCATTTGTTCCTGTGCATGGGATAGATTGGCTGTGATCTGCCGAGTGCAGATCACATAGCATCATACAAGGGGTTCATTGTATTCCGTCCTTTTCCTGAAATGTGGAGGTCTTCATAATCTGGTAAACAGCCAGAAGAGTGAGGGGAAGCGAGAGAGTAAGTAGTATTGTCTTCACTTGAGATACATATGTGTGCTGGCCTCCATTCAGTGTATTCCGTTATCAGAGTTCCGTATGATGGTAACAAACTTTGCAACTATTATGTAGTCCCATTGTGGTGCGTGCTACTTATATTAATATAAGTAATGTATGACGTGAGTCAGGAATGTTATATCTGGCAGCAGAAGATGGGGGAAGATCAAGAAAGCAAGAGCGGGAATAGAATGCAATTTGTATGAAAAGGCAAGGATAATGAAGTATGAGGCATTTTGAAACAACTGGTGGACATTTTGCAAATTAACGATTTGATATATGGTTCTGTAATTTTGTGTTAAATACATTTGGTTGTCCCGACTCGTGTTCTGTTCACTACACCATGAACATTCAACCAAGTTTTCCTATTCGCACAGTCCAATGTCTTATTATAATCAAGGAAGTTGATGTACAACAACGAGCACCATCCAACTGATTATTGAACAATGACACTCAGTGTCGTGATTTGGTAGGTGGACGATCGATTCTCTAGGACACTTATACTGTTGGTGTCATAGTTCAACGTCCACTAAATCATTCTTTTTGTTCGTTGACAGTCCATTGAATACTTTTCCTGACACTGATAGTAGTGTGACGCCTACATAGTTCTTCTTTCTTTGATATCTCGATCAGATATCTACCGTTCCGGAATGCTGGTACTTGTTCTCCATCCCAAATCTTTCTGAGCAGAACATGAAGCATCATTTCAGTTTCCTTTATATCTGACCACAGTGCTTTTCCTAATTACTTTTCTAGCTGCAAGCTGGTATATTCTCTCTCATAGTAGGTTGTTGGTGATGGTATCCGGTTAACGGATATGGAGTATGTTAAGTTGACTGACGTTTAAAATACCTGTAGACTTTTCATGATGATTGTAGAAGTCTTCAATTTATCAGATACACACAACAAAACTACCTCAACGTCGACGTTGAAAATTATGACTTTACTGTCAGCTGCCAGCTGGTCCTGTTCCATCATCCCTTTCAATTTCTGTGATGCTCTTGATAATTCATATGATTGTTGATGCGGCAGAATCTATAGGAAGATCTGTATGTGTTGCTTCAATGTTTCATGGATTCAGTGTGTCTGGTGTACTGAAGAGCTCTTCAAATTGTATTCCCCACTTATTGTTGTGTTGTTGAATTTCATTGATTGGACAGCTTTTGTTATCCTGGGATTGTCTCTCCGGTCTTCTGTATTTTACTGTTGACCTTTTTTGTTGTGTCATGAAACCCTCTTATATTTTCTCTTCTCATAGCTTTTTCTGTCATAGTCCACAGATTTTCTGTACATTTCCACTCGTCAGTTCTAAGGTTTTTCTGTATAAAACCTTTAAAGTGTCGCATTTTAGACTATATAATTCCTCTTTATTTTCAGTCTTAGCTAGACACCACCAGGTTGTGGTTTGAAGCAACATTGCACCTCTATCTATTCGTACGTCTTTCATAGACACTTCGAATTTTATAGTGATGAGATGTAACTGATCTGGTTCTGTGTAGCATATTTTGATTGAATTCACGTAGCTGGATATGAACGTTCGTGTAAGAATATGAGGAAATATATAACCACTTCGTTGAAGGCACATATATTTACAAGTCTCTCACCATTTTCGTTTCTTTATCCCAGTTCATGTCTTCTCAATGTCATTACTAATATATTTTACTAATGTTTGCGCCATTGAATCGAACCCTTTATCATATTACCTGTTTGAATATTTGTTCTCACTCTCGCTCTTATGGAGATAAACTATTTAAACTATGACTAAAATAAAGACAATAATATTAATGTTCATTTTAATCACTGAAGTTTATCATGTTTTTTCTTATTATTAACAATATTTTATGCATCATTTAATCCATGTTTACATGATTAATATAAATGCGGAAAATCAGTTCAATGGTTTATTGGATCTTTCAAGGGTTAGGTTATAGGAATAATTATTTTGTTTAAACCCATTACCTTTATAATACTTCTTTTTGAATATATCCACAATTAATCACATTCATATACTTGACTTTCAAAGCTTTGTGGATTATATGATAAGATAAATGTGTAATAAGCATCAAAATTGTTAGCGAAACTATAATTTATGGACGAACCAATCAGGTATCAGATAACAGGTCTCAGAGTTTGACACGAAAATCACTGATCCATTTGGTTAAATAGAGTTTTGGCATTATAATTGATGTCAGTTCGTGATGAAAACCATAAGTCTAATTTCTAACCTTAACCATAAACTGAAAATCATAATTCTAATCCCCTACAATATTTCATAACCCTTATTTGGTCCTACTTATTAGGTGGACACTGTCAAAGTCACTTAGGCCTTCGCTCAAATGTCGTCCATAGATTATAGCCTTACCAAATTGTTGGTTTATCGTAAATAAAAGCAACTTTTTTGTTCAATAAATTTAAGAAGTAAAGTGTAACATATTTTTTTAAAAAGTTTAAGTCATTCTAGCTAAAACTTCTAAAAAAAATCAATCATATGGTGCTATTATGATATGAATAGTATACTCAACACTTACTTTCGATTCATTTTTCTTTTTCTTCTGGTTGACAAACATTATTTACAACAACAACAAAAAACAACAACAATGAAAACCTATACATAAATGTAAATAGTTTTTTTGTTGTTGAGTGGGTGGATTAATCTATTTAAACATCTACTCATTCCCAAGCATTTTGATTTATTTTGTATCTATAAAATTAAGTGTACATATTTTATTTTATTTCGGTTTTTTTTTTCTTTGTCTTTCACATCATTACAATTCTGAATACAAACTATCTAGTTGAAACTTAAATGAAACACAAGTAAATACTAATTCATCAGAAAATAATTATAAAGTGAATATAACATATTCTTTACATTCAATAGATAATGTCTTTGGATCATACAAGAAAACGTTCTAATTCATTAGTTCCAAGAATTGTAGAAAATTTACCAAATGATCCAGTAACTGGACAATCAATTTTATTTAGAACAATATTCAAAGGAAGAGATCATACAAAAATTATTGATCCAGCAGGTTTTTGTGATAATAAAGCTAGTCAATTATTAATAAAACATTTACGAAAAAAACGTAATTATGGTTATGTATATTGTTTAATTGATCGAATGCGATTTGAAAGAAGAAGTCGTTCAAAATTATTTCGTAATCAAATTTTTTATCATGATATTAAATATATTTATTTTTTTTCAAATTTACCAAATGTTTTTATGCTGGCATTGAATGATGAAAAAGAAAGACGTGTTTATGAAACATATTCAGTGAATTCAATGGAAGATAGAAATAGAATTGCAGAACTTACACAAAATAAAAATTCGTTTGGAAAATTAAGAACAAGTATAACTAGTCAAATGGTAAATTATAGAAATGATATTTTAGAAAATGGTCATATTTCATTGGAAGGAGAAGATGAAACAGAAGGTGAGAATGGATATGAAGAAGAAGAAGAAGAAAACTTTCATATGTATAGAAACAACAAGAGATATAGTCATGATTCATTGCATAGAATTAATACATTACCTAACGGCCATTTTGAATCTTATGATAACTCTAAAACAACTGGACATTTGGAGAATGCTTATACAAATGGCTACTTAAATCAATCAAATATACCAACATATTATAAAACGAATACAGTATCACATGCAATAAATTCACCAACTCATCAATCTTACTCTAAACAACAAAATAGATCGTTTACGGAACGTACACCTTCTCCAACAGATTACTTCGTTATGCAATATCATGGAAGAAATCTACATAATAATCAAACAATAAGTACACATTCACCATTTAAATACAATGCGGATGGAAGTTCTATACCAATAACTAGCAGTGAACCACTATTAACAAATACTCCTATAAGAGAAGACTGTCCAATATATTTTTACGTTCAACGTAGACCTAGTAAACCGGAAATACATATGGATGAAACCACTAGAATAATAAAAAGTCCTTCATCAATTACTATATATCGTTAATATATTGTACAATAGAAAAGAAAAAAAATAATTGTTATAATTACATTTCCTACTAGTTGACTATTGTTTATACTTTAAATTGATAAAGGAAACTAACATCATGTTGATAATTTTTAGAATCTGGTAAATGTTTATCAACTTTTTTTATTTTTTACTTATTTTTACAAAACTAATGAAATTCATAATGAACAAATGAAGGAGTTAAGTTTTAATTGTATCATTTATTTAGTTTCCGGTTGTATGAAAAAGAGTAGCATAAAATAAGGCAAACATCTAATTAAATGTGAGTGAGGAAGTTACAATTCAAAACAAGCAAGTCATCTAATCAAAAGTGAGTGAAAGGGTTATGCCTCAAAATAAAAAGTGGTGATTATGAAATATTCTAAGTCTATTCTGTGGTATAGGGTTTAAATGAAGTGCAAATTTTAAACTACTGTGTATTAATTACGTAATAGTGATGGACAAAAGAAGTTGTGAAACTGAGAATATAAGTGAATTTTAACTAGAAAGACATGAAAATACGTTGTTTAACTCTTAACGGATTAATAAATTATCAAGATAAACTTCAATTAATTTACGAGATAATTGTTATGCTTAAATTCAAAACTTATGTATGGAGGTTTCGGTTTTTTAAATCAGCTGTATCTAATAGTTAATCCTAGTTATGTGTGATAAAGTGACCAATTATCTTAGCCTGATGACATTCTTTGCTAATATTTGTCATAATCAACCATTCTGTATGTAGTTCATTTCATCTTATAAAAAATAGTTAAGCTTTAGTTTTGTTATTAGATTCAGATGAATCATTCAATTTAAAGATCATTTCAGATACGTTTTATTATATTGTATGAATTACCTTACTACAAATTAGTTGTACAGGCCCTTATCATACAACGCTGCCAATTGGTAGTCATGATTATTCTCAATTCACATTATAACTGGTTTACGCATTTTATCAATGGTTTGATTTTTTCTACGTCTTGTTACTAACTATTTTTGGTTTGTCAGAAATAACACTTTAAAGTTATTTATAAGCTTCTGTTTTCAGGATAAGATAGGGGACATGTGACTTCTTTTGAGAACTCTCCATAAGTAATGATAACCATGATATTTAGATAAACTGAGTTGTAGTGGCTTTGTTTCGTTAATCGATCACCTCAATAACCGTCATAATATAAATTTCAATTTAAAATCAAAAGGCAATGGGATGTGGCAACTACTGTTTATCAGCGGATAGCACAGATCACAGAGCTATAAGCACATCAAGCGAATTTGATGCGTAGAGGCGAATATGCATATTTGAGCAAATGCATAGACAAATTTATAGTCAAATTACATAAAGGCACAGCAAGGCAAAACAAAGGCGAGTAATAGGATTGGCGTACATATATACACTAGGAAGAGAATGAATCATCGAGTGATATTTAAGCGATCAACATTTCAGCTAGAGTCTGTTATGTGATCTAGTGATCAGAACGGTACAAATAAATATGCGAATTGTTACAGTTCTAATACCATTTTCTGTTAAGTAAGTCAATAAAAGTGTTTAACTAAAATGAACCATAATCGAAATTGGTTGTAGGATAGTTGCTATAGTGTAACCGGAAGATTATAATATAACATTATTCATCCATTAAATAATGTGACTTATCAAATGATACATAGAAGTAATAATGGGTTTCTTTCATTTATCATTATTTCATAGGTCATAGGCGTTAATAAACTAACGATTTATTGGGGTTTAAACAGTTGACTGTATCACCACACTGATTCCATGTCAACTATCTTATCAAATTTTAAATAATTTTGAATAATCAACAGGTGAAAACTGTGTTGGCAAGGAAATTGTCTTAGTTTCTTATAGAAAACTTGATTTTATTCTAGAATAGTTCCAGAACAACATGGCAGACAATACTGAATAAAAATTAAGATTTCAGAATACAGTACATGTTATTACATAGTTTTCGTCAGTCCTTAACCGTAGTAGACTATGAGCATTAATTAAATATGATACTAGTATAACGCGCAGTTATACAAAAATGATGATCCAAAATTTAATTAAAAACATTTGTTAGACGAGATAGTTTGGAATAAGAAAATGTCATGAGTATATTACACGCATTGACGCCATTTTTTCATGAAAGTTGAGTGTTAAACTAGTTTAAATAGTATACCTTTTAAATTTGCTCGTTGGAATACAATCCAAAGATTAATGATCATAGCGATGAATGATGCTAGTGTATCAGAATGTCAAGTCTAGCTTACAGTAATTATATACTATCAAATATAATGAGACCGAATAAACTGAAACCATGAAATCTTTTAAGCAAGATCCTCAAATACAGCACGGAGAACACCAGCACAATAACGCTTGATGGAGAAAATCTGGGTGATGTAAAAAATTTCACGTAAATGGGTAGCATCAATGAATGTAGAGGGTCTGATGAAGACGTAAAGCCAAGGATTCGCAAAGCGAAGTGAAGTTAAAACTTATTTAACACGGAATCTTTAGATTGATATTATTCCCGAAATATTTGAGACCTCATTTGTAATTACTTGGCTTTTAAAATGAATTACTCAAATTATTTGTGTGTACAAATGAGTGGGCAGGTATTTTGATGTATACCCTGTATTTCAAATCAATAAATTGATTTACTCTGTTTCGTTAGATATTACATTTACTGTAATTATTCTATGAGCTTCCACTTACCCAGAGTAATGATCATTATTAAAAGGATAACAATAAAATGCAGTTACGACATACATAGCTCAAGTCCCAAGTTTCTCAAACTTCGAATTACAATTTCTCTGTTTGTTTCTAAATTCTTACTTTAAACTTCAAAGTGGTCATTGATAGGGTGCTTGCAGCACAAAAAAATACCTGGACACTTGTATTATGAGTGGGATGTCTGGACACATTACCAAAAAAACAACTCTCATTTAAGCTATGTTTTCCTGATGATCATATTACCTAATCTTCCTAACGTTGTATGTTTACTATATGAGCTATCTTTCGTTATTCTCGCTGCATTTGTTCTCAGTTTCATGACGTGTATCATCAAATTTTCTGTTGTGTCTAAATAACATCTCATTTTGAAGTCTGATATATTATTTACGTGGGTTATTCGCCTTGATATTTATGTAGTACAATAATGAAACATGGGCTGTATGGTGTTAATATTATTAGCATTTTTCTAGCATGAGCAGTGTCTGTGATAATTATAATCTTCCCAAAGTCTACATTGATGAGCTGAATTATTAGATCACTGTTTAAATATCACTCTCTTAAAACCTTAGTTCAAATGTTACAAACATAAAAATGTTAGGGATTAATTTTTGCTTACAAATTACTAGTTCTGAACTTCAGTAGTCAATATGTGTTGTCACCTAATTATCTTTTGGAGTAATTCTAAAAAGGATGGTCTATACTAAATGATAAACACCATATTCAGTTTCAATGGATCAATCCGAAATACTTTTAAACATATACAGTAAACCACTTAAGCACTTCGGTAAGAAACCTTTTGTTTAAAAAGGTATTAAATATGCCCTAACATTTCACCACAAATAGTCCAAATTTTGAATAGAATTTGTTTTATATATGATAATCAGTAGTTGGTCCATAAAATAAATGGATAAACGACTTATACAATCGATTAATCTCTGAGTAGTGAACAATGTCGTTCTTAGTGCTGATAGAAGTATGCCGGTCAAGTTGGAAGGTGGATACTAGTCTAAGTGACTTGATATCGTATAGACTATGTTGAAATGATGGTTGCAGGTAATCGACAATAAACCCTGGATCTCAGTCCCACAGGTGATCAATTGCGGCCCGAATGGCCAAGTGGTAACGTCTCTGACTGTGGAGCTGGTTGACACTAAATTGAATCTGCTAGGGAATGTCCATTCTCTAAAGATTACTGGTACACCTTGCCGAATAGCACAAAATAGGAGGAGACGTAGTTTCAGAGTTCCTTGTCGACTAACTCCAACCATTACCTTACGCGAAAACATATTTAGCAAACTTATCGCATCAGTTTTTTAAATGCAATCACTTTTTATCACAATGACTTCAGTTTCAGGACCATATTTAAAAAATTACCAGACAATTACCTATTCAGCACTTAAGGTTACAAATGGATCCAAATCAATTCTACATCAGGTTTCCATGATGATATATCAGTTTACACAAACGTGAATGATTACTATATTCATATCTCCCTTCAAATTTTTATCAACTTCACAAAACAGAAACTATGTTGAAATATCAAACATTTCATAAATCTAAACTCTGTTCTACTATTTTGCAATTAAGAAATATTATTGTTTATTATGGATCAAGCTTTTGTAAGTCCTTATATTCTGATAAACACATTTATTAGTCTGTACCAAGCACACCTATTATGTTCGAACTGGATTATATCTTCATATAAACTGAACGTATTATTAATAGTTAGACGGAACTTGATAAAATACAATGTTTAATGAATAAATAAATAATAATAATAGTTTATATTCTGAAAATAATAATTACAGAATTCACGCCAGTTTACAGACATGATCAATTTGATATAAATAGTAACATTAGATGTACAGAACAAACATGTGATAGAAGAAAGCTTTAAGTATACTAGTTCAGTAATTGTTTAGGTAGTACATGTATTACAGCGATCCAATGCATCAGCCGGGAACTTTCAGTATTTCTTAAATGGACAGCCTGTTGATTTAGGAACGATGTAATTAAGGTTATTTCGTGTGGCAGATGGAATTAATGATAATTATCTACAACTAGAGAAATTAAAACAAAAACAGAGAGCACGGAACAAAAAAGCAATAATTATCAAAATAAGTCAATCAGGTCTACCTTAATGCATGTGTCATGTGATACAGTGATATACTGGTTATGTTATTCAAATTAGTTAAACTTGCTGAGGACGGTGTTAACATAAAGTGACAGCAAGTAGGTGATTTTACTTGGGGAATGCACTTATAAAGATGGCTAAACATTTAAAGTTCCTAAAATATCACTTGTGGAATGAGATACACTTACAGGTGCTAGAACATTCAATGCATTATCAGAGGAGCAGTATGCATCGGTGCAGCGAACAAATAATGGGAGTGATTTTATCGTACGGATAGATTGTGGTTGGTTATTCCAGAGTCTAGAAAATTTACAGGTAAAGTGATTCATATAAAGAGATGATTTAGAATAAATTTGTTCCACTATTGCCAAGGAACTACGGATGTCATAATGAGAAGTTTCTGCATATTGAATCACGTTGTTGTATGTAAAGGATAATTTATTAAGTAGTTTGAAGAAAAAGATAAGATTTAGTTTGAGTCTTCTCTTCCAAAAGGTGTCTAGCCCAAGTTTATTTCATCAAGAATTATAAGTTAAGGTACAATCAGCTCCAAGAATACGAAGTGTAGATCGTCTCTGTACCGATTCCAGCCTTAAGTTATCCTTTATGTGCTCACTGCTAAGAATTAACGTGCAATATTGTAGAAGAGGTCGAACACAAACTTTCTGCATTATAATACGTGACTCATTGTTGTAAAGGTTTCGAGTTATGTAACCTACTAGACGTTGAGACTTAGAGGTCTGTTTCAATATCTGTTCTGTATACGACAGGTCTTGGGAGTATCTAAGACCTAAGTCTACCACTGTACGTAACCTAGATAACACTTCTCCACTTATGGTAAGGTCTAGGTTGAGTGATGTATCGCCGAAGCGTATCCATCCACATTTAGCCGTATTAAGCTCCAGTTGCCATTTTAAGCACCATTGTGCTACCTTGTTAAGCTTCATGATGTTGCAATTTTGCATATTTTTCAGCTCATGTGGAGAAAATGAATTTACTACTTTAAGATCGTCTGCATATAGAAGGGGCTTACTCACACAAAAACTCACAAATATCATTGATAGACAATAAAAAGAGCAAAGGGCCTAATACACTACCTTGTATTACACCACTTCTAACAGGGACAGCGTTAGACAATGAGGAGTTAATTTTAACTATTTGATATCGATTGCTGAGAAAGGAATCAAACCAAGCTAGCAAATGATTTTGAACGCCATAAGATGCGAGTTTGCCTATAAGAAGTTGGTGGCTAACCATGTCAAAGGCTTTAAAAATGTCCAGATATAGCATTAAGACTAGATATCCTTGACTACGTAGAGAATAGAATAAATTAAAGAAGTCAAAATGACATGTCATGCAAGATCGATTTTTAAGAAATTCATGTTGAGTACCATTGATAAATTTTCCATCGAGTAAATAGTTGGAAAGTTCATCACTTATAATTTTTTCCATAATCCTAGAGATAACTGGAGTAATATTTATCGGCCGATAATTGTTCATGTCAGTCTTATCTCCAGATTTGTAACGTGGTATGTGTACGTGGTTTTCCAACAGTAAGGGTAAGAACCAGTTTCCATAGAGATAGTAAACAGCTTTAGAAGGAGAAGTGGAATATCTGGACCACCATCTTTGTAGAGAAAGGATGATATCCTGTCTGCTCCATGACCTCTCGAAAGCTTAAGGGTATTTATAGCCCTATTAATTTTCATGCATGTGAAGGAGACAGATTTTATTGAGTTGCTAGTCACGCACATAACTCTTGAAGTAGAGCCACTTATGGTTCCTACATCATTCTCAAAAATACCACTGAAAGGTCTGCTATGATTTTAGAGTCGTATATAAAAATGCTATTATGCTGGATGCATGGTATGTTAACATTTTTAATTGCTTTAGCGCGTTTATTGACAAAGAGATTTATGTTTTGTACCTTTGAGTTAGTATTAAGTGCTAGTATCTCCTCATGAATACAGTTATAGAAAATATCCCACGAACAACTACTTATAAAAATAAACAGTAGTAAATTTGTTAAGGTTTCAAGAAAAGAAATCTATATGGAAGAACTGTTGAACTAACATCTGTATAATTGTTTACAATAGAATTGAAAATTAAGTAATACCCAGTTTTATGCTTTGATAGTTTATGGATTACATAATAGATATGCATTTATAGCATATTTAAGCATTATATCCAATATAAAGTAAGTGTTTGTAAAATATTTATTTTTTCTCCGTGAAAAGTCAGAAATTGAGAAAATGATTTCAATATAATTTTGAAAAAAATACTGAAACAATTAATATGTCAATATTGAATCACGCGAGGCGAGATCGTGGGTGCGCATTGCTGAGGAGTCCCACAGTAGCACAAAACGGTCGTTCAGTGCCTCCAGGTTTTCCCTGGTGGTCTAGCTTCAATTAACTCATGAGCTTAACTATTAAAATTAATATATTATCCTCAAAACTCTTTATGACACTATATCAATATTTCTTTTAAAGTAATCAGTTCCTTTGGTCAATTTCGATAGTGTAATAAGAAGACGAAGATTATCAGAATTATTTGATATATTAGCGCAATACATTCCAAACAATCGGAAAACATATATATATATATATATATATATATATAATGGTCAACCAGACTAGAAACAGAAGGTAAGAGGAGACAAGGATAATAAAGAAATAATGTGAAAACCATTTGAAACCTCTTCACACTGGATAATGAGTTAATATTACCAGGATAGGTTTAAGGTGAGAACAAACTGTTTTCGAATACATAGAGATGATTTGAATTTTTGCATGGTTAAGGCTTCAATAAACCCTAGTATATGCCTTTTTACACTTCCGTACATTATCGAAATATTTTTTTAAAATTGTAAGTAAGTTTTCAAATTTAGCTTCAACTTTTGTTTCTAGAAAGACACTATAATAGGTGGACAACTCATTGCACATACATTAGTTTGCCTAATCTTCATGAGGCAGGTATATATTGAAGCTTATTATTTAATAAATGCTACATAATTTACCAGTATTACATAACTAGAAATGATTTAAATCAACCGTATATTCGAAATAACAAAATGGTGATTTGTTTATGTACCATATTCAAGATCCTGTCAAGTTTTGTATTAAAAAAGACTTTTGTTTGGCTCACACTACAGGAGCCGTGGATATTCATAATCATAAAATAGACTTGTACATAAAGGAAAAACTGTTAAATAGATTTTCTCTATAACAAATGACTTAAAAGTTAGTCTAATACATTCTTTGATTAATTGACCGACAAGTAGCCTAATAGCTCAAATCAAAATGATTTTTTTTCTGCAGTTGAGATCATGAGTCAATAGAAGCTAGACCACCATGGAAAACCTGCAAGCACTGGACGGCCGTTTCGTCGTACTGTGGGACTCCTCAGCAGTGCGCATCCATGACCCCGGGTTCGAATCCCACTAGGCGAGGTCGTGGATGCGCACTGCTGGGGAGTCACAAAGTACGATGAAACGGCCGTCCAGTGCTTGCAGGTTTTCCATGGTGGTCTATTTTCTATTGACTCATGATCTCAACTGTTGAAATTACTACAATATCCACAAAACCCTTTCTGATACGAATTTTTTTCTCTCAAAAAAAAACGCCAACGAAAACTATCAATATTTCTGTGAATAATAATGTGTTCTGTATTGATCTAATGTATTCACAAAAAAAGTATTCATTTGCCTATTACTTAGTCTTTATTATTGGTGTTTGAAAATACAACTTTATAAAGAAAATATTTTGACAGCACAGAGATTGAAGTGGTTGGTTTATTTTCGTTTTGATAATTACAAAAAAATTAAATATCGATTGCAAGTGTTATTTATTAATCTATGGGTACTATTACGCTTATCAGTCAAATAGTTACGTGTATGATTGTAATATTTTAACAACAAAAGAGAAATTACGATACATTTATTTACGTAAGTGTAGATATTTGTACAGTGATTAGAATACTAACTTGTTACTATGTTACATTATTGATTACATAGAATGGTAAGATATTGACTTGATTACTATGAAAAACCTTTTTTTTCTTTACGAAGATTTTAAAATTTTTATTTACTCAAGAATATGATCAGCTTATTACCTTGAGTATACTTTTCTTATATAAATGTACTAATCTGTTTATTTTGAATTATATGATATGTAATAGCATACCTAAATGCATATGTACCCAAATGAATCTATATCATCAGTTACATACATGATGTTATGTAACATTTGGAAGCCCAATAATAGTTTGATTAATTATTCAACTTTAGATAGGAACTCTAAAACTTTAATATGATTCACAGTATGAAATGTTATTGTACTCTTTCATAAATATGCCAATAATCAACGGATACTTGAATAGTATAGAAGCTTATACAAAATCAATGAGTGTATTAACTATCTTGGATTCGCTAGTGAATAATTTTAATTTGAGCTATATAAATAATTAATTGAAAATTATGATCTTTAGAGTAAACATGATCGAAATGGCACAATAAAAACAATTTTGATATTTGATAATCTTAATTTTATATTGAAAAATATCTGGATTTGATAGTTCCATTTATTTATTTATTTTAACACAGATATTGATACAAGGAGGCACCAAATACATATGAGACACACAGATTTCATTTGATATGTGTGAAGGCTGTGACACTGCCCGGGTGCCCAAACCGAAGCAGGTGGCTCTCTTAGGGGAGCCTTCGACCTGAAGATCTGATCCGCAAGGTATTAGAGCAAAGTAAGGAGATGTAGTCTCATGGTAGCCGATGACCAACGATTGGTTCATACGCCATTTGTTCCTTCAGGATACTGGAGCTCATGTGCACCATTGGTTTGGAATGAGGGTTTTCCAACTCTCCTAGGTGGACTCTCCATGTCCACCAACCCGGTTAAAGCGCCGGACATTCGCTTTTCGTCCTGTCAATTTCGTAAACAACACCTCCGGCACGAGGAGGCAGTGAGTAGGACTTCCCTGACAGAGGCTATATACGCGTGGTCATGTGAGAGTATTTCGAGAGGTAGAGCGAACTCTCCTCACTCTCGGCTGTACCAGGGCATTTGTGGGCGGATAGTTCTAACGCATAGCTCATATCAGTTTGTTTGTCATATCGAAAAAGATTTATAGAAGGCTAAGAAATTCAGAACTTAGGTATGGGAAATTATTGTTTATATTTATGTATACTCAGATTATTGACTTATTATATTCGCTTAATTATATACATTCGTTTAACATATAAGCGGTCACTATTTATCTTATTATTCCAGATTTGTCATTAATTAATTATTTCCTTATTACCCTATTGTTGCATCACTTATAAATGAGTTACGTGAACATTGTAATTTTCCATTTCTGTTACTTAACGGGTCATGTATCATCGCATGAATTTTGAGTCATGGTTGAATAAGTTAGAAAAAAGAATCAATTCGCTTGTTATCTTAGTCTTTTGATTGGAAACAGGGCTGAAAAAAGCTAGAGGCGTTAAGGTCTTGGTTGTTGTATTATCGGTTATTGCTTATATTGATAAAATGAATCACTAGTCCTACAGAAAATAGAGGGGACTAAATTAATAATCGGACTAAATAGTTTAGCTGCTCTGGTAATAACTGTTTGATTACATGACTTTTAATAATAATACAATTCTCGAATCTTCTTTTTTAAAGACATGACACTTGCAACTTCATGCTATTTTGTACAATCTGCATATTTTCTAAAGGTAGAGACTATGGTGAAACAACTATAATGTGCTTTAAATTTTTATCAGTTTTCCATTTGTGATTAGTTGATGTTAGCATTTTAAATAGAAACCTGAAGTGAAACAATTATATACACATGTTAAATGTATCTGTTAATTATCTAAACAAATCAGTTAATAGGATAAGTAGTGTTTATTGTAACATGGTAAGAATGTGGCATAACTTCACTTGTTATGTATTCTAAAATAAGTCCTTTCGAACAAAATTCCTTTCTGTAATTTAGTCGGATACTCTGTTGAATTGTTAAAGGTGAATAATTATAATTCCACTGTGAATAATATCATAACAAAGCAGTACTTATTATATACTGAAAAATATAGTAAATTATAGAACTCATCGCTTGTGGCATATCAAAATCCACCTTTTCGACAAATATTATGATAAAGTGGCTATATTGAAATTATCTGTACAGTATGTACAAATGCCAACTGAAACACCAAAAATTTAGATGACAACATCAACAACGGGATAAAATGAACCCTTATAAAATACACTTGGTGTTGTTTTAATTGTATCTTCCCATTGTTATTTAGGACTGCAATTGATCAGTCTCATGTTGACATATGTGCATCCTGTGTGCATTGCCTCGATATAGCCTTAAGTCACAAGCTTTTTAAGGAAAGATGGATAGCGGCTGGCAGTGGAATTCATGATTTAATAAATTATCTTCACAAACTAACAAAATAAGTATTGAGTATAAATGTTGGTTTGATTTATTTCCCGAACTTATTCTTTTCTATTTTATAGCAGTTTTCTTTCAAAATATTAGTGGTGATGTGTGTCTTTATTGAGTTAACACATTTTACAATTAAGCTACAAAATTCAATTAATAACACATACAGTAATAAAATTCTTCAAGATATCCACATTCATATGAAATGATTCAAAGAACCTTAAATAAACCAAATAATTCCTTTAATTGTTCGACTGCTTCTTGGAATAATCTCCCTCTCTTTCAGTTGTTGTTTGATATCACTTATTCTTACCATCAAAGTTAAGGAATACTGAGTCGTTTTGTATTTTTCAATTCTTCACTCTTTAAAATTGGACTAAAATCCGGTCAACGATAGTGATGGTCATATTATATGCTTAATTATTTAGATGCCAATTTGTGGTCAAATCACTTATCTATATTGCGATAAAAACGGCTAGAAAGTTGTTGAAATATAACGTAGCACTTCTGGCAACTATAATGTATACAGATAATGCAATGATAAATCCTATGATAAATTATTTCTGTCACTAATACCTAGTGTTATTCAGCAATGTAAGGCGCTAAAGAGATTCTGTACTACAGCTTTATTATTATTATCGATCAGCTGATTAGGATTTTTTCAAAGCTACATATTGTGACTTGAAGGTTTAGGGTAAATTGCTAATAACGTTATAAGGTGAGGATAACTTACTTCCCATTTTGCAAACTTGCATTTAATCTTATTAGTTTGTCGTAAATTTAAATGAGAAACAGGCGAGTAAAGATTGTAGAAGACGTTACAGATGTCAGATGCATAATGAATTATTTATTTCCTACAGATCAATATTTCGAATATTTTCTACCATTTTGTCTTTATGAACGCCAGCCTAAACTAGATACTGTATGACAGGGTGTAATATAATTGATGTTATCAAGAGCGAGGTATTCCAAATGCATATATGAAGGGGGGAAATAAAAAATTCTGTATCATGACAATTTCAGAAGCTGCAAAGAATAACTTTAAGTTAAGCATTCTGAATCAAGAAATAGCATCTAAAAATCTGTGTAATTAGTTCTAGCTTAGAAAACTCTTATTATTTGGGATGTTAATATAAATATAAGTATATACTTTCTGAACTCTAACATTCAAGGAGTTAACATGGATGGTTAACCAATTAAAGCAATTAAATTAAACTGGTTTTAAGTGCTTTAGTTGTAAAATACTCTGGCCGTTCATTTGAAATCTTTTTATAAGTAGAAAAAACAAGTTGTTCGACTCTCGATTATAGATAATCGATTGGTAGGCTGATGAAAAATTATTACGTCATTAACACATAAAGACTAATTTGATTCATACTACATCTAAATTTACTGAGAATTAAAAAATCCTGAATATGGTGTAGAATGAATCCATGACATACAAACAAGTATTTATAATTATTTGTCTACGCAAGATACTTAATATCCATTGGCCGGATACCATCAACAACAGCCTTCTGTGAGAGGGAACAAACCAGCTTTCAGATGCAGAGGGAATTAGGAAAACTTGTTGGAAGTGGATAGGACATATATTAAGCAAATCATCGAACTGTATCACGAGGCCAGCGCTAACTTGAAATCCTTAAGAGAAACGGAAAAAGGGAAAACCAAGGAATACATTACGTCGGCAATTGGAAGCAGACATGAGAAGGATTAATAGCATCTGTAATGAACTGCAAAGGAATGTCCAGTGCAGGGTTGGATGGAGAGTGCTGTTTGGTTGTCTATGCTCTTCCACGAGGAGTAACAGGCGTATGTAAGTAAGTGTTTTGTTATGGTGTGCGCTACTGATGTCGACAGATGTAAGTAGTATATATCACCAATAGAACGTGAAATACCTCGCAGCAGAAGGTTAAGAAGATCGAAAAAAAGAGAATGATTACTGTGGAAATGAAGGAACAGTGTAGTTCGAGACAACTGATTGACATTTTGCAAATCAAGTATACACTGTATGACTTTCAGATTTTATTAAAACTTTCTGTAATTTTATATTCCAATACATTCGATTGTCCTTTCTTATGTTCTCGTCCATCACATTGTCATTATTCATTTGAATACATTGGCTATTCCTATTACAATGTAATTTTGTATAAGTTTATTATAATAAGGTACCTATGCAAATATGAAGATTGATTTATCCCTAAATTGGTTCGTCTGAATTTGTAAAGTAAACCGCTAATCTTCAAATGATTGATTATTGACATTCTTTAAAACAATCATTAGGTATATAGATAATGATAAGTGGTCTGGGAAATTCAAATAGAGTTAATTTCATCTTAGATACTTTCTTACTTATAAGTAGTATAAAACGTATGTATTCATACCCAGATCTTATTCAGATGTTGAAATGTATAGAATATCTCACGAAATTTTTTTAAATATCTGAAAGGTAGGAGTGTATGTCATGTTCCTATATGCCTATCTAATATACAATATATTATCAATTGTGAAAGTGTGTTCGAGTATCAAGGATATTTGTAAGTTTTTGTCATTATTTCAGAACTTGGTCAGAAATCTATTTATGTACAAGTATACCTTATAGACACATCGATAAAATAGCAATACGCAGTTGTTTTTCTCAACGGAATGGAAGAGTGGAACTTTCAAAGAAATTTCTCATCACCTTCATATGTTATGTTGTTGGTATGAGTTTCCAGTAAACATTTATGACATGTTTTAAATGTGACAAATCCATCATCGCTTGTTGATTTACTATTTTTTTTAAAATACACGAAATAGTCCAATTGAGATAAAATTCCTCGGAATAAGCTGACTCCCATTTCAGTTTACCTATTCCTTTAGCTCGAAAACTACCGTATACAAATAAAACTCTTTTACATGTAGAGCCGGAAATATCTTATCAAACAAGGTCAAATTATTAGATTTATGACTGTCCCATTTAGAAAATTTCCTTTTTACATTAATTATCTATCAGATTTGATAACAAGAATAAATCTTAGTACTGCTGCTCAGTAAATCTATTCATCCAGTCGAACCGGATCGAAAAAATGACTTTCATTTCGTTTTTTAATCACTATTGTCTTAAATGTTCCTAAATATTTAAAATATTTAGCATAGCACATATTTATTTCCTTATCATCAAATAATGATTATCGATAAGTGATTTAAAGAAGAATCTGTCAGAGATAATCCCTAAAATAAACGTTCAAATGAAGAACTATTGAAAACAAGAGCGCATTTGAAAGTTTTCCAGTATTTGATCTATCCAAATCCGCATATAAACAATTTCTTTATTTTAATGATTTCAATTTTAGCACAGATTGCAATAGAATCTATTAGTTTTATAACATCTTTTTTGAATTCTTTTATTACATAAATTCGTGAACATCTAGAACAACATCAATTCCTTGAAATGATTGACCATCACTACAAGGATATTAATTATATTGATAATTTCAAAATATAACTACCTATTAGTACAGATTCATGATCAATAAAACAAACCGAATCATTCAAGATGGTTTATTTCAAAAAGAGATTTTTATTTTGAAAAAAAATCACATCACCTTATTAACTACACTTCAGTTATCGATGAATATTTTGACTAGAAAATTTGTTTTACCATCATCATCATCATCATCATCATCATCATCATCATCATCATCATCATCATCATCATCATCATCATCATCATCATCATCATCCGATTTTGATATAATCAATTAAATCAAGTTTACAAAAATGTGAAAAATGTTGAAATTTTAAAAACGATACCTTTTGTTATTGTCACTCAACTTAGTATTATGCATAGAATATTTTTTTGAGTTATATAAGATTTAAATGTAGTTCATCTCTCTCTATATACATATCTTCGTTATGATTATGTAGTGGAGAAGAACACAAGTGAGAACAAACAAATGTATTTGAACACAAAATTACTGAATCTTTTAGTAAAATCTTAGAATCATACAGTAAATTCTTCATTTGGAAAATGTAAACCAATCGTCTCAGAATTCATTGTTTCTTCATTTTCACAGCAATCATTCAATGTACTCGTTCTTTTTTTCTTCTGTCTTCTTAACCTTCTGCCAGTAGACATTTCAATTTCGATTGACGAGACATACTACTTATATTTATCGACATCAGTAGCATGCATCATATTTTATTCACCAACTAACCTCAGTCTACAACCAATTCATTGAGTCCGACTCACTTGGTTGATTTCTCTTTAAATATTAAATCCGAAGATGAAATTTTTTGTTATGATGTTTAACGCTCGTTTTCTTTTACATGTTGTCAGATTATTCTTTTACTTCCTTATGGTTTATTTTACCATTGGTCTGTGACTCCAATTCGGTACTAGTTAAAAGTCTTTCCGTATTTGAAAGACCTCTGTTTGGCAAACACGACCTTGACGGGATGTAAGGATGACGGGTATTTTGTATTTGTACATCACAACGTGGTCCACTTGATTGTCGCCTACCTTGATATTCTAATATATATCCATTTGTAATCTCTGGGTAATGTTTAAAAAATTTTGTGGACAAATCAGTTCAAATATTGTTTTTTGTTTTATGTTCCATAATTTAATAAAAATTTCTCCGTTGTTTTGGTGTTTACTACACCGGGTAATAGCAGTATCATTGTATCATATATGTATGGACATTCAAGTAATCGGCTTATCCATGGTTCTGTAGTGTCCAGTCCTATGTTATGCCAATATAGGTTATTCTAGCTTCCAAACAGACCGATTTATTCTTTCTTTCTGAGTCATATTTTGACCTTGTTAATTATTTGCTTATTAACTTTGGTTATTTTTATATGAGCTGACGTGTGTTAATTTCTCAGCCTATTTATTGCGTGTCTTATTTCTGCCTGATCATAAATATTGAGTCACTGTCGATCAAATCGAGTTGTCTTACTCGCATTCTCTTCGTCGATTTGTTTCGCTTCGCTTCCCCCCTTCTTATTCCGAATGTTTGTCGGGATAAAAGAATGTTTGGAACAGATACCACCAACGCAACCCGTACTTGGTTTCCTAATACCGCCGACACACACGGGATTAGCCAAGGTAATATATGATGTTAAATGGAAGATCAATGTACATAGCACCCTCCCACATTCATCCAAATCGGGGTCAGATAGCGGGCCACTATTCTCAAAAACATGTAGAATTATTATTATTATCATCATTATAAGTGGCTTTATTCAATATTATATTTTTGGTACAACACAGAATTCTCAGCACAGAATATTTCAACAAGTTTCCTTTTCTTATTTATTGATCGACCCTTGCGTTAAATATTGGATGATCGTCAGTTAAAAGTTAGCAGTCCAGTCAATGGAAATCCAAATAATCTAAATTCTCTTCGCTGCATACATATTGCCAGCAACCAGCTACTTTCTAAGTTGAAGAGCGAAATGTCGTAAACTTTTCACAAACGCACCTGAAAACGTTATGTGGCTAATAGGCACAATGATGTGTTAAAACAAACTAGAGAACAAATGACTTGTTGAAATATCTAGATGGCAGGAACAGGTAGCCCATATATTCAAGCAGGCTGCCGTAGCATATCAAACGTTGATTATTGCCCCTTAACAATGGATGAGTTCAGAAAATCTTACTACTTCAGAAAGAAAAATTCAAACTATTTCCTGTGCCTAACCATTATAAATACATTTATGGTAATTTGGACCTCAAACACATGACTGTTGACCATTTTCTTTATACCGATTTGGAAGACAATCTAAAAAGCGACATGGTAGTTAATGATAAACATACGTTCTACCCATTTCGATTACAGATGACCTAGCCAGACGGAACAAATTATTTTAAATTATAGATACTGTATCCGAACACTTCGTTAGTCCAGACCGAAAGATAACGTCCCGAAAGAATTGGGAAGTTAGGTGAACAACATCACAGATGAGGTATGTTTAATAAGAGTGTACTTTGGTACAAAGTTTTGTTATAACCTATCATAATGAGCTTCGAGAAGTTAAAAACCATATATTGTCTACATTTGGTCTCGTGAGAATAGTGCTGTCAACTGTTGGTCGGACCTGAGGAAAGTTGTCATCCCCTTAACCCTATTTAAGCAGGTTCAAATATACTTGAACTCAAAGCTTCAACGGAAGAATTTCCGAATTTGCTATACTTCCAAACTTGTACTGGATGAACAAAATCTATAATTTATTCATTTTTTCCTTTACCTGTTCACTCTTAGCAGGATGCACCTTTGGAAATCATTGATTTTTCAGTATTGATTGCAATAAACTAAAACTTTTTCTCTGAATTATGTGAAATTCATACCATCAATAACATGACTATCACCTAGTTTCAACAAATATTTATTCATCTTGTTTAACAAAAATCTTATGGTGCATCTCGTTTACTTCCTCTCAACAAGAAACTTTACCATACATATACAGATAACGTTAGAAAATACAATAAAGTGTGTTAAATAAATATGAATTGGTTAATGAATTTCACATTCTGCTTCTTCATACCACTTGATAAACACTAACGTTTTATTTACACTGAATATTTGCAAATCTCATCCAAATATAGCAAAGAATTCATCACTAAGTAATGGATTGGCAATTTGCAAGCCATTGTATATTTAATTTATTTGCTGAAATGACGAACAACACCAGTTTTATTTCACAAAGTAGATTGGCATTTAAAAGCAATAAATCATAATCAAAAGTATCAGATTAATTACCTCGTCATTGCTAGCTAATTTGTTTGAACAAAATTTTATTTATCAAACCTCGGCTTCTATTCAATCATCACGTGCTTTATCCATCGTATTGAGAGAAATGTGAGGATGACTAATTTTTTATGATACCGACTCAAAGAAGTACTCTCTTCTTAATCCAAATACAAATTCTCATATTAAGCTGCATAAGTTTTTAAGAGTCTGGGAAACCGAGTTTTCCATGTGTAAAAAGAGGATTTGGTTAATGAAAAGGTTATCGAACAGCATTAACCAAAGTTATCAAGCATTTGATTCACTGATTGTACAGCAAAACATGGTGTGGTGGTCATGAATCTTTAGTCTGCCCCTTAGGCATACTTACTTATTTAAACCTATTACTCTTCTTGGGTTATAATCCGATGATCAGGAGTCTCTAACGGACTCTGAACTGCGCCCTATTTTCAATTATTCTCAGTAGTTATTCATTTTTTAATATCTGCTCCCAATTACCAGCGCAAAGTGTTCTTTGATCTTACTCTTCTCCTTAAGCCTTAGAGATTCCAAGATAAGGCTACCTCGTGATTCGGTTTGATGATTTATGCAATGAGTATCCTAACCAACTCTAACGTCTTTTCCTAATTACTTTTCTAGCTGCAAGCTGGTATATTCTCTCTCATAGTAGGTTGTTGGTGATGGTATCCGGTTAACGGATATGGAGTATGTTAAGTTGACTGACGTTTAAAATACCTGTAGACTTTTCATGATGATTGTAGAAGTCTTCAATTTATCAGATACACACAACAAAACTACCTCAACGTCGACGTTGAAAATTATGACTTTACTGTCAGCTGCCAGCTGGTCCTGTTCCATTATCCCTTTCAATTTCTGTGATGCTCTTGATAATTCATATGATTGTTGATGCGGCAGAATCTATAGGAAGATCTGTATGTGTTGCTTCAATGTTTGATGGATTCAGTGTGTCTGGTGTACTGAAGAGCTCTTCAAATTGTATTCCCCACTTATTGTTATTATTATTATTATTATTAATGGCCTTATTCAATATTATATTTTGGTACAATATAGAATTCTCAGCACAGGGTATTTCAACAAGTTACTTACTGAACTAACGAACAAAAAGGCAGTAGAAAATACAAAAAGAAATATAAAAAAAACAAAAAAACTACAAACTTTTTAAATTAAAGACATGTTAAGAATGTAAGCTATTGACTAGGTTAATTCTAACAACCTGTTCGTCACAGAGTATATTTCCTAGGTAACGTATTATAGAACTTTTATACTTTTCCTTGCGTGCAAGGATTTTAATGTAATTATGTCTCGTTCTACCAGAAGATATACAAGGAGAAAGATAAGAGTGAAGGGGATGGTTAGTATCTGATAAAATAACACTTGCCACGAGTTTGCATGATTTTAAATGTCTATCCACAACCATATTAATTATGACCTCGAAAGATTCACCACACGTCTTACTAACTGCCTTCAGCACTCTTCGAAATACAGCAAAGTCTTTTCTCAAAAACCCAGGAAAGAATAATGGAGAACAGTAAAGAATAATAGGTAATATGCAATAATTGACAAATTTTAAGAGTAAATGACGAGTAATTCCAAGAGCATGGAATCTCATTATGTAGTAGGTCAGACGGAAAACCTTCTTCGATAACGATAAAACGTGGGTAGACCAAGAGAGATCAGAGGAAAAGGTGACACCAAGATAATTGACCTTCGACACTGAGTTTATCAAACAGTCTCCAATGGTACAAGCACTATGGGATCTCAAAATAGTGTTTATATTCCGTTCATGTCTCATACTAAAGTTAACATCTTGACATTTAGACGGATTAAATATGAGACCATTACCAACAGACCATTAATCAATACGAGACAAAAACTCATTCATTTCTATGGGATGTAAAGAGGAAGATATAAGCATACATACAGTGAGATCATCCTCATATTTCACAAAAGTGTTTTCTGTGGAAGATGGCAGGTCATGCAGAAAAGAAGAGAATAGAAGAGGTGAAAGAATAGCTCCTTGTGGTACACCTTCCTGAGACGGTAGAGAATCTGAACACTTTCCTCCAAACACAGTGTACTGTTCCCTTCCAGAGAGGTAGGAACATAGCCAGTTGGTTATCCAGTTGTCAGTGTTGACGCTGATTAACTTGTTAAGTAAACGTTGTCTTGGTATAGAGTCAAAAGCTGAAGTATAGTCCAGAAAAGCACATCGAACATACTTCTTACCCTTTTCTAAGTTGAACACTATGTTGTGATTCAGAACTGCAACAGCATCTAAAGTGCTTCTTTTGTGCCTGTATGCAAACTGGTATGGGTCAGTATGCTCTTTTATCGCAGGCTGAAGTGGAAGTATTAATAATTTTTCCATGGTTTTGAGGAAAGGTGAAGCTAATTCAATAGGTCTAAATTTTACATTCTTATCACCAAATGCTTTCTTGGGTACAGGAATTATCTTCATCTTTCTCCACATTTTCGGTATGAGATTAGATGAGAAAGATCTGTTAAATATAGTTGTGAACGGATGACACAGAACGTCAGCACATTTTTAAAAAGGATGTTTGGGATACCATCAGGTCCCAAACATCGAGATGAATTAAGCGACTGGAGACATCCTCGTACATCAGTTTCAGTGAAAGTATGAACACAGCTATTTTTTAAATCCGTGGATAGAGGGAGCATCACATCAGATGACTGACGTACAAAAGACTTATTTAAGTCACAAACATTCAGCTGGTTATCGCTTCTAAACTTTCTGTCACCTGTAAGTTCTCTAAAAAATTTCCACATACTTGGAGAGTTTTTGCAAGATAAGAGTTTTCGAGTAAACATGCAGTTGAGACGTCTAATCTCTAGGTTAATCAGACCATTTAGCTTACGAACTTCATTTGAGTTCTTCTCCTTGTACATTCTTTCTTTCATCCTCCGCAGTCGTTTTAGTTGTGAAGATGTAAGTCGATCAAAACTTACAAAAATGGTTTCAGTGGGACAACAAATGTCAAAACAGAATTTAAGGTAACAAGTGATAACATCAGTAGTGTTTTCGAGTGAGTCATCTGTAATTAATTCCCAGTTAGTCGTATGAAACATGTTTTTCAGATTTCGGATATTTTCTTCTGAGTAATTCCTATATTTGACTTTCTTGGTATGATGTAAGCGTGTACTCTTCCCATGCTTTGCATATACTTTAGGTAGAACACGAATTATACAGTGATCTGAGCTAGACAATGGAGAACGTTTACGAGTCGCATATATACCCATATCATTAATGAAGACGAAGTCTAGATTAGCGTCCAAACGGGTAGGAAAATCCACTACATTTTGGTGACCTAGTGACGTAAGGAAGCTACAGTCACATGAATTGAAATCACCACATACAACTGAAAGTGAATCACTGAAGGCAGTAACAGCGAACTCAGTGAATTCATCAGCAAAAAAGATAGTGCAGATGATGTGCAATCTGGAGCGACGTAACATAAACATATTTGTATTTATTCAGATGTTTTGGACGACATCTTAGAGTTAGACAGTCCATAAAGTCATTTGAAAACTTAAAACATACAAACGAAGGTCGACATCAGTTTATGTTTACAAACGTAGCTATACCGCCACCACACCTCTTTTTATTGTTTGATCGATCCTGACGATAAATTTTGAAATCATGTAGTGATACAAGGCAGTCATCCTGTAAATCGTCCAACCAAGATTCTTGAATTGTGATGACACCACAATTACGATACGTATTTTGACTAAGAAGGAATTGCAGATAGTCCACTTTGTTGATTAGTGATCGACAGTTAGAATTTAGCAGCTCGGGAGTCGACATACGATTAATGTTCATTCTCTTTAACTCATATTGCCAACCACCATGATGTCTTTTATAGTACTTTTTTGTAAGGTCGTAGGCTTTTCATAAAAGCGCCTGAATAGGTTATGCGATTAATGGACATAATTATAAATTAAAACAAATGAAAAACAGATAACTTGTTGAAATAATCAGATGGCAAAAACAGGTAGCCCAGATATTGAGTCTCATTGATTGGACAGCTTTTGTTATCCTGGATTTGTTTCTCTGGTCTTCTGTATTTTACTGTTGACTTTTTTGTTGTATCATGAAGTCCTCGTATGTTTTCGCTTCTCACAGCTTTTTCTGTCATAGACCACAGATTTTCTATATATTTCCACTCGTCATTTTTAAGGTTTTTCTTCACTCATTTGTTTGCTTGTTTATACACATTTTTTTGACTTCTGATATCTGCTGTCTTCTTGTGCTTTCTCCATCGAATCCCGCCAAGGTTATTTACTGAAATATTATTCTCATGTTGGTGGCTTTTGTGACCCAGAACCTTCTGATATGATAGATTCATCCCCTTTCTATCTCTTTCCAGTCGCTCTGTGTACTGTTTCTTTCGCCTCTAATAGATGCTGCAATAATTTGAATTTGTTGCTTTGAACTGTATTGAGCTCAATGAGTTCGTTAGCGTTTCGAAGATAGTATGTATAAAAGCAGTTATTATCCTGCTCCAATGTTGGATGATAGATACCATTAAGCATGTAAAACGAACTTAAACGGCGTCATAAATAAATAATAAATTTTTAATATCCCAATGGGTAGAAAATCTAATTTTTCTACTTATTGGGATATTGTAAATATATTATTTATTTATAACAATCTACCCAATGCTCAATTTATTTGAAATTATCAAACCAAACCTTGGTAATGATACCTACAAACTCATTGAACGGCATCAGTTTAACCAAACACATTCACTATCTTTATTCAATTTTGGAAATCTCGACTCAGTTAAAACATACAAACTGACAAAAACTAGTTAACAACTAATCAGTATCAGAAGGGGTTTTGTAGAGATTGTAGTGATTTAAACAGTTGAGATCATGAGTCGATTGAAGCTAGACCACCATGGAAAACCTGCAAGCACTGGACGGCCGTTTCGTCCTACTGTGGGATTCCTCAGCCGTGTGCATCCACGACCCCGCCTCGCAGGATTCGAACCCAGGACCTATCAGTCTCGCGCCAGGCGTTTAACCAACTAGACCACTGAGCCGGCCGGCATCCAAGCGTGTTAATGTCTAACTTCAACTAATCCACGAAATTGAGCGACACATCCACCATCGTCATCAGTGAGTTACTACCTCACAACTGACCCGGTTGAACCCCACTGATCACTCCATTATCACTTTACAAATCAACTTGGTAAAGTTTTTATTGAATTTTACAATACAGAATTTCATGCTTTACATATCAAACTATTGTATAGGTGTAAACTGTCATGTTAAATAATGTTTCTACATAATGTAGTCAATTAGTTACAATGTAAACTGTAAAAATTTGCTTAATCGTTATTGTTTTTTTAATGTTAAAGTAATTTAATTTAATTTAATTGATATTACATTTTTCTCTTTACCAATTATGGATCATAAAATGTGATAACCATTTGATAATTTACTATTAGGTATGACATATAGTAAGTAAACAACTCTGAGTTATTGATTATCCAGATTGATATTTTATCTTTTCTTTTTAAAGAAATTATTGTCTCCAAGATAGCAACAGAACTAAATAGATTGGTAAAAAATTTTTATTTAGATCCCAAAGATGATTATTGTTTATAAATTTATCTAAACATGTTATCACATAGAAATCTCGTGTTATGTAATATTTTCTTTATAAGAGAGAATTGAATTGTTTGGGTTGTAATCTGTTAGAATAATCATTTATTCTTTGAATAGTATCTCCATTATTACTAATATTCTAGAATTTAGATAAATTGTCAATATACCTGAGAAACATAATCGTATCCAACTCAATCTGGTGAATTAATTAGTTTATTTACAGGGGTTGATACCGTATCAAGCCCACATAGGTTATTCTATCCTCTGGACAGATCAATTTATCCATTCTTATTGAGTCATATTTTGACGTTGTTAATTCTTCGTTTATCAACCTTGACTAATTTTATGTAAGCGTATTTTTGTCTGCATTTCTTATCTTATTCATCACATGTTTGTAATTTATTTTTGTCTGACTATAAATATTAATCAATTCTTGGTTAAATTGAGTTGGTTCACTCGCCATCTACATCGCGCGTCATTTTGTTTTACTCCGCTTTACGATCAATGATTGTACAATATTTACATATTCAAAACTTCATTCTCATATTTGATTTATTTAATTCCGTTATTCACCAACGCGATTAAAGTCGATGAGATATACGAGGGTAGCCAGAATGCATATTTTATTAGCAATCAACATACGATCTACTTGGAGTCAGATGTTGGGCCACTAAATATTATTTTCATTTATGCTAAAATTCATCCTTAACTATAAAAAAACTGTTTAGTCTTAATTTCCAACTGTCATTAAGTGAGTTTGATAATTACTTAGGTAACATCGGTTACACAAAGTGAGATCATTTTTTGAGTATATTATTGCATGTAAGTCAAATATTAAACAGGTTGACTGATTACCTTCTCATATTACATATGAAGGAAAGATAAATAGGAAATGTAGAAAAGTTTGTTAAATTTTAATATTTATAGTGTGCATTCAGACTATCAGATCACGTTATAGCCAGTTATAAATAGTTATTTTTAATCAAAAGTTGTTCTGTGACTGTTAATTTAAGACATGCAAGTAATGAATTAAGTAGTCGAATCTTTTCAAAGTTACCACCTTTAAAAATATTTTTACAAATTTATTTATCAAATGAACTGATTCAAAGATAAAAGTGTTAAATATTGTATAACATACAATCGTTGACGATAGAAATGTAGAATATATTACCATAAACCTCGAAACACAGACATTTTGATTCTCACAGTTCACCTTTAATTCTGTGACATCGTAGCAATAATATACATTAATTTTATACATCAGGGACATTAACTGTAATTGTGAATTATTAAAATTATGAAATATTATAACACTGTAATAATTTTATATTAAAGTTAGACAATAATTTGTACATTCAGTTTGAATGGTTACCTTTGAAAAAATACAACAGATAGGTGACGTAATCTTCAAGCTTCACATATTTCTCAATCATCAAAAAAAAGTCATTACATTTCTGATTTTCATCGTTCTTATACAAAACAGTGAAAGATACACATAGATGAAAGTTCTAGAGAATGTATATATACATAAAATGAATTTGAGTTGAATTTTATGATAAAACTGAAATATGCAAAACAGATTATAAGTAATATATTGTTCAATAAGTTTCCAAATCTACACAATCATGACTTGATGATATTACAGTAGAATTATAACGTGCCATATACATATAAATTGGGCCCTTATTATTTATACGTAAACCAACAACTGGATCATAACATAAATAAGTCGTATCAGCTGACCCTATATCAATATTAGATTTACACTTCCTTAGTTTATTTTCAAGATGATTATAATCATCATCATCATAATCAGTGTAAAAACCATAATCATTCATCTTCACATTCACATTGTCATGATAAATATTTAAATCTTTTTTACGATAATAAACTTTACTTCCTGTAGGTATTGTCAATGTTTTTAACATTCTAACATCATGATTACAATCTAATGGTTGACTTAAATGTTGATTAAGATCAATTGAATTTCTCTTGGTATCATTAAATTTGAAATTCATAGGATAATTTGTAGAATAGATATCTTGTTTTGTATGTATATATTTATCGAAATCATAATCATCATTAAATGTTGTCAATGATAATGGTGATGTTGAAGACGTTGAATTTAATGTCTTTTGTTTGTATAATTTATTGTCTTTGACATAAATATGTTTTTCTTCTTCTTCTTCATTATTATTATTATTATTATTATTGTAAGGAATAGGGAACAGTTTGCTTGCAGAATAATCACTATATACATGATTATTAGTTATATTCATCTTTGGATTAACACATTCTGATTTATTTGAATATAAATTATATAATGAATAAAATTTTGGTTGATATAATTGTAACTTATTAGAACATACTAAATTTGAGGTACTTTTTATTGATTCTTTTTTAATTAAATTATTATTATTATTTATTGAATAATCATTGGAATTATGAATAATTAAATTAGAATTCAAATTCAAATTTGAATTATTCTTTACAATAGAATGATCAATTTGTTTAGATGATTTTATAACATTTAAATGATTATTTGTTTGATTTAATAAATTATTGAATGTTGAATAATTGAATTGATGTTTTGAATTATAATAATAATGATAATTATGATTATTATTATTATGTAATAAATGATTTAATGTGATTGGATCATGTAATGTATGATATAAATTAATAGATGCTTTATAGGTTAAATGGCATACAATACTAACATCATTATAATTCATACATTGATATAATTCATAAGATTTTTTATTATGATTATGATTATTATTTTCATTTATAATACATAACATAAATAATTGTGGATAATTAGGGAATATAAAAAAATGTTTAATTTCACGATAAATTATTTCTTTACGAAATGGTTTTATATAAATTACATTTTTATATTGTTTAAAACGTATACGATCAATTAGAAAATAGGCAATACATTTTGATTTTCTATGTTTATTTAAATATTTATTTAATAAATAATTTGCATAAGTTTCATTAAATGTTTCATTATTTTTAATAAATATTTGTTTAATTAATTTTAAATGACAATGAAAAAATAATAATTGACGTGTTTTATAATCAATAAATTGATTAGATGTATGATTATTGATTTTTTTCATGATAATTAATTAAATGGAAAATAGATTTGTGATATTTAGATAAGAAACATAATCATTGTAATAATATTAATAATGATGATAATAATAATAATGGGACTGATCAATTACAGTTCTAAACATCAGTAGGAAGATCCAAGCAAATAGTACCAAGTGGATTTAATAATACTATTAATGAGACTGACCAATTACAGTCCTAAACATCAATAGGAAGATCCAAGTAAATAGTACCAAGTGAATCCAGTAATAATAATAATAATAATAATAATAATGGTTTTCTTATCCAATATTATCACAATATAAATATTTATTGAACAAAACTATTACTATTATTATGATTAGTAATAATAATGTTTGTTTTTTTTTATGAAAAAGATGTAAGTTGTAAAATCTATGTGTATACATTATTTATACATGGTGATTATAATAATAATGAACAATTATGATTATCATATAATGTAAATGAACAATATGACGTGAGTATATATATATATATATATGTATGTGATTAATTATATTATTATTACATCAGGTGTAAAGGTAAACATTATAATACCTAATATGTATAATACAAATATACTAATTGATTGAATTTATTATCATATGATACATTTATTAAAGTGTTATTTGTTTAAAGTACATTTATTCATTATTCATTTAATTGATTTTTTATTAATTTTATTAAGATGATGACTTTAGATTGAAGGTGAGATTTTGTTTGAAAATAATTTTTAAAAAGAAAACATAACATAGAGAAGGCTACATAGTAACTAAAACATCGATCATTCAAAATAGATAACGATTGGAAATTTTTGATGGAGTTTTGTTCTCTAAGCTGGATGGTTTGATCATGGAACTTTCATCGTTCTTCTGAACGACATCATCAGCACAAACTTCAGATAGAATTGAAATGTTTGAATTTCTCCATATGCGTTTTACAGCTTCTTCTATACACCTCGACGTTGATTGGTTCTTATTGACTTTAAATTTGTCATTGTTTACTCCTTTGTTTCGGTTGTGTCTCTCATTGGTTTGATTTTTGTTCCTATATTTGTGCATAATTTTCCTGATTGGTTGATAAATTGGATCGATTTCAATGTGTTTGTTGATTGCTGATTGAGCTGAGTGCCAGGCTTCTAAAAATTCTCTGGTGTTTTTGGGATTTCCTCTATCCAAGATTTCTACATTTTTCCAACCATCCAGCTCAGAGAACAAAACTCCATCAAAATCGTCCACCTGAGCTACAAATCTTCTCTACCATCGTACTATTGGAAATTCATAGACTTTTTGTTTTCATTGATAAATTATTTATCTTGAAAACTATTAAATTGTGTTTGAAATAATCTGTTTACCTAGTATCATAGTGAACAAGAATATGACTGAGGACAATCGAATGTATTTATCACAGAATTACAGAAATTGTTAATAAAATTTGTAAAATGACCATCAGTTGTCTTAAAATGACTCAGACTTCATTGTTCTTGTATTTCCATACAAATTGCGTTCTGTTTCCATTCTTTACTGTTTGATCCTCTTGTCTTTCTGTTGCCAGACATTCTATTCCTGACTAATGTCATATACTACTTATGTCGATAAAAGTAGCACACACTACAGTATTACTATAAGAATAATGAGATTTTATCAATCAATATATGTACTAATATCTTAATAATTAGCATGAACTGAATAGATGTGTGTGGAAAATAGTTTGCATAAGTAGCAATTGTTTTAATATAAAATTTGTATTTAGGGTATATAGACCAGTATTCTCAAGTAGGATTCCAGGAAATCGTTATAAAGGTAAGCTTAGTTAGGGTACTAAACCACACACTGTATTTGCGAAATATGAGCACAATCCATTCAATGCATACAGTTGCATATTGTTCTTGTTTCTCACAAGCTCCATTGTCCTTCCATTTCTGTTACTACTTGGACTACTTTTGTTTTTTCTCTTTCATCTCCCCATGTTCCTCTTCTGTCAGTAAGAATTCTACTTCCGATTCTTGATACCTACTACTTATACCTGTCTGTACAAAGTAGCACACACTACAATATTACTTCTAGTATTTTTTAAACATATCTGACAACAAAAACGATGTGAGAATTTTAAGAAGTTAATTTTTCTCTGTATTTATATGATTTATCAATCTTAAATACACTGAGAATATGTGATAATTAGTAGTATTTGAATTATTATACGAACTAGGAATCCTCGAAATAGCGAAGTCTAAGCATACAGAAATAGGTGAGCGCAAACGAACTTACTGTATTTGGAATTTGAAATTAGACAGGTATCAAGTACAAAAGAATCATTACTTCATACTAAGACCACATCCGCCACAGCTTAAATGAGAATCCAAATTTCTACAATCAACTATACTTCTTCTCCTTAGGTTCATCATATGTCTGTCTGACTGTGTATTGTATGTACACTCTGTATGGTCTGGAATATACTTATTAGTATTAGAATTAACAACTGAAATTAGAACGAACTCACCTGGGTTCTGGAATTTTATTTGTTTAACATGTTGGTCTTGTACTGAAATCAATGATATCTAGAATTCAAACCATAGATTTTCCAGCACTGTCCTCCCCCCACAAAATAATGTTGGATCTTTGTATCCCCAAGTTATAAATGTGGCTTCGTTTAAAACATATTTCTCACGTTTATTAGAGTATTCATTGAAAGCAACCTCATGCTAAGAATGAACAACAGTTGACAAGAAATCATCCGAATTGTAATCGAAATCGAGGTTATTTAGGACCCGTGCTTCGCATCGAACAAGTTTCCCACAAGAAACAGATGCATTATGAGGACAAATAACATTTAATATGACATCAACATTTGACTTTCCTAAAATATTTTCCTCAAATTGATTAAGAATTTTATTAGAGAATTATTAATCACTTGAAAAATCAGCATCTATCAAAACTACAACAGATTTTCGATCATGATTTGAATCACTCAAGATATTTTCCTCACACTTATAATAAATCTCATCAGAAATATGTGAATCATCAGGACAAATCATATCTGGTACAACAACATGAAAGTTCTAATCAAGGTTTGATGCACTGGATATATCTTTCATACATCTGTAAATAATTTATTGGAAATACATGAATCATGGGAACGATGCACATCTGGAAAAATAATGCAATGAATCTGATAAGAGTATGATTCATTTTGAACATTCAACTTAATAAAATCAGAATTACAAAGTTTAGCATTATTTAAAAGTAAATGAACAATAGTATTACAAACTGTTTGTATGTGTCAACTTTGACCAAATTTAAAGCATTTAGCATTATGAAATACACATGAATTACATGAGTGAAATTTGTCACAGGATACACATTTACCAAGCTTGGGCTCATCTGCATAACCTTGAATACACGTCGGATTGGGATAACGTAGTAAAATAGTGAACGAATCATTATATGAAATTTTCTTCCTTTACACCACTCAAAATTTGTACACTTTACATAATCTAGTAGCAGTTCCTTGAATGGGAATGCTGAAGTTTTTAATAAGTTGTAGGCTTCTTTTAAAATGAATGTAAAGAACTGGGTCAGAATATTAACATTTTCAACATCTTACTTGATCATAGTGTAGATTTCGAACCTTTCCATATAATTCTAGAAAGCATCAAAATTTGAACTTATGTCCAAATGTTCCACCACTTGCTCCATCGCAACGCCAATGTGACAATTAGAAGTATTTGAATTATTATACGAACTAGGAATCCTCGAAATAGCGCAGTCTAAACGCAGTCTAAACAGACAGATATAGGTGAGCACAAACAAACGTATTGTATTCGGAACTCGAAATCAGACATATAGGGTATTACAATTTAAGCACAATTCACACTCAAGAACTCGACATTTAAATTATCTGCACAAATATAAATCTTAAAAACAAACTGATGGTTTTTAGGTCAAAATTATGATCTCACTACTATTTTTTTAACTGTTTCTGAGTAGAAGCTTACTAAATAAATGTTGGAATTATTCGATTGGCTAAGATTTTTAGAAATCTATAATGGGTTATGTTTTAGTTTACCAAAATCAGACTTTGTAAATGCTAAGAAGAAGGATTTGAGCAAAATGACATGAATATAGTTTATTTCGTTTCGTTTTTGTCGGTCGGTTACAATCTCTAATATTTAAAAATTGTTATTGTGAAACGGCTTTAGACTACTTACATGAAAGAGTTTAGTTAGAAATTGCTATCATCACACATCAGTATGTTACAAAAAGAGTGCATAAACTCTGACAAATTAAATACAATACCGCAAATTTATATCTTCTTTTGAAAGAATCTCCTACAATACTGTTAGTAACAAAACTACAAAAGAGCTAGAAACATGTGGTTGCACGATGACCAAACACTGGTAATAAGTAAGAATAAAATGAGTAAACCTCAGTTACTTAAAATAAGATTACAAGTATAGAAGGCAGTCGGAATAAATGAAATTATAACGCAATTAATTAGAAGAAAGAGTCAAACAACAATTTATGAGGTATTTTAAAACTATTCTTCATCAAGAGAGTGAAAGATTAACAGCCATCTCCATTTAAGGACACAAATCAGGTTTCTGACACCTAATAGAAATATCTTTAGCAAACTTTGGGAGACTTGAGCTTGGGTGGTTATTTTTCAGCTTTAAAGATTCCTAAATATTGACCAATGCCTTACGTCCAAGAGATATCTGGTGATTACGTTATTTAAAGTATTTCTTTCCCATGTTCAAAGGCTCTATGGAACGTGTTCAAAAAATTTAAGATATGTTCTCATTTCTGTTTGGTCATTGTAGTTACCCTGACAGGTAATTGTGAGTTCATAGACACAGTTAATGGTAACATGAAAGATGTACTTGTCGACCTTTGATTGAGTTACTGAACATATTTCATACTGGATAAAGTTTGATTGCAAGATACGTTCTGGTTAATGCAGTGTTAAGCCTCCTGATTGTTATGCTTGTAACGTTATAAACTTTGAAGTTAAAATGGATAAATATTGGTGTTCTGTTGACTCTTGCAACGTCTGTCCCAATATCTTCAACTTTCTCTGCATTTATCAATCAATCATTTTGAGTATCATTAATCTCTTGAGCATTTTTAAATGTTTATCATTTCTTCTTTTAGTTTGCCAGTGGTAGATATTTATTCAACCCTATAATGTTGTAGAATGTTCTTTAATACAAGATATATGTGTAAAATAATTTAGTAGCCAACGAGTGCTAAACGAAATAAAATGAATTGAAGTTATTTTGCCCAAATCTTTGTTCTTACTTTCTTTAAAATGACAAGTTGAACTATGTGTATGAAGTTTAAGATTTTTTCGCTATTCAGATTAGAATCGATATTCCATAGGTAATAACCAAAATTGTCTAATCCATTTAACAAGTAGTATCTGACCATGTCTAATAAACACGTTATGAGTTCATAAATTGTACATAGCAGTTTTTTACGATCGTATATCTGAGCTCAATCGTTAAAAAAACTACCTTAAAGCTTAACTAATTTCTATAAACTACTAAATTAAACTATGTACAAATAAGCTAGAAAGAGCATAAAAATGTTTTCAATATCATCTGTCACTAACTTTTAACAGTATCTGCTTCTCAGTTCTAATTATGTTTCAATGAATCCTTTTAATCCTTCATGGCAATATTCGGTCATTTATGTTGGCTCATCTTTTATGAATCTAATTTAAGTTCAATTTACCGACAAACTAAAGAAAAATAAAACACATTTTAACAAAACGAGATACATTTGAACAATAATCATGAAGAAAACGGAGCTTTTAAAATACAGCAGAGAATGTTCAAATGATTAGTCTTCAAGGATAAGGATTTCTGATTTATGCACAGCATAATCATCATGAAAAAATAAGATGCACTGATCACCGAATCGAATAATTAAAATACGATACCTACATTTTGTATATGATTCACGAAAATGTGTAGCCTAAACACAATTTGATTAGCTAATAATTTAGTTTGCAGAATGAATTCAAACTAATTGGTATAATTCTACCAGCAGTATGAACTGGCAACAGCCTACTATGAGAGAGGACAAACCAGGTTCCAGATGAGTAGGAAATTAGGATAAGACGTTGGATGTGGATAGAACATGCATTACGGAAATCATAAAACTGCATCACGCGGCAAGCGCTCACTTACAATCCTGAAGGAAAATGGAATAGAGGAAGACTAATTAAGCAGATATGAATAAGATGTATAGCAACTAGAAAGGACTGGAAAGAATTGCCCTCGACAGAGTTAGGTTTAGAATGCTGATGAGCGGCCTGTGCTCCTCCATAAAGGGAAACAGGAGTAATTAAGTATGTATGTACTGGACTTTATGACTTAGTTACTCATTTTGTTACTGATTGATAAACATAATTATTTCAAAGAAACAAGAATGTGATACATTTCGTCCCACTGTCTCCAAAAAGAACGACTTACAATGGGCGTACTACTGATATCTGTTACATGTAATTCAGTCCAAATGTCGGAACTGAGAGCTAATTACATCAAAGATTTATATTTTTGGATACATCTATAAAGTTTTACTAAAAAAACAGTATAACTTGAATGTCGAATAAAAACTTAGAAACTTGATATCAAAATATTCTCAGTACTAATCAAGTCATTTGTATGGCATGATTTAAACAATATATTATACCAAAGCTTCTGAATATCTAAGATCTCGTCGAAAAGGTCATATATTCTTTCCAACTTTGATAAATTTCTCCACGAGTTTACAGTTAACATTTGATCTGCATGTTAATGTATTTAATAAACGGATTTTATCAAAAAATGGATAAATCTACCTGACACTGTCAGATAATTTAAGTTTTACAGAATAATCTAGAAGATTTATGTGGATTGTGTTTCAATGCAAATCTATTCTCATTGATTGATTGAAATTTTACTTTCGAGATTACATTTTGTCTTATTTTGAAACAGCTTAATTTTAAGATTATACCAAACTTATTTACTTTTATTTCTTCATTCTATAATGCTTTTTGTATTTCAAAGCTTCATGATATGTTTCTAACTTCGTTATGTACGACTCATATAAGATTATACTCTTTAAAAATTCATTGACTAAGCATAATTGAACTATGAGTTTGCTTCGAACAATAGTTTGTACCTTTATTTAGTTAAATTTACTATAAAATGGTACATTTGAGTTTAACCTGTACAGTCTTGATTATCCTCGGATAGTAAAGTCATGAATCACTTTCTTCATTTCAATGCACTTTCTTTTCTACCATTTTCATTTGATTGTTGATTGTTAATACAAGCATAATTGTTAAGAAAATGTAAAACAGTGATGGATGATCAGATATTAGTGTGAAATAACAGTTTACATTTGACATTAAAGTAAAGCGGTTTTTTGTGACTGCAAATATTAGGTTCAACTTCTTATAATAGCCAATAGAGAAATCCGTTAGTCTTTATTCAACAGATCATTCAGTTTGGATTAAAACAATTAACATTTTATAGGTGTCTTTACCAAGGTTTGATTTGATAATTTCGAATAAATTGAGCATTGGGTTGATTGTTATAAATAAAAATAATATATTTGTAATATCCCACTGGGAAGAAAATTGGATTTTCTGACGTTTCGTGACTTAGTGTAAGTCACTTCTTCAGAGAATAAATAACCATAAGAAGTGACTTACACTAAGTCACGAAACGTCAGAAAATCAATTTTCTACTCATTGGGATATTACAAATATATTATTTTTATTTATAATTAACATTTTATTTCAAAGCTTCTAAAATTTTGTTGTCGGATATTTGTTACTTTAAATTCATAAGTAGTTTGATAAATAAGAATAACTTAATGAAGAATTTGTTATTATTTAAGAAATTACGGTCGATTAGATGTGAAACTCTTGTGCCACATAATCTCCACAATCCATCATGACTTGTACTCTCTAATTTCCAGTCTACAGATGAGTTTCTCGAAGTTTTAGTAGAAATTCATGGTTTTAACGGCTAAAATTAGTATAAGCAAAGGCGATATTTCTCATTAAAATTGGATATGACGAATTGTACGAAATTGAAATTTTGAACCGTAGGACGTTGAATCAATAACCTAGTAATATTACGATTCAGATGTGCTCTTTCATTTCCTAAAGGGCTTTTTGGGATAAATCTTAAATGGGTCTACAAATGAGAGTAACTGCCCAGAGTTTTCTAGCATTCAATCATTTACAAACCGATGTTGGAGAGCGACGACAATGATTTTGTCACCTATAACTGCTTTCAAACAGGTGTGGAAATATGGAATTGTGTATTGTCCTCGTCTGGCTTTTTACCCACCGACCTGGGAGATGACCACTCGTTCGATGTTTAAATTAAATGTTAATAAGCACAATATAGCTGTCTCTATAGGAGCAGCTGAATTTGTAGATGCAAGCTAAAGTGATTTATTCTTTGTTATAGTAGATATCACTGGTAGACTTGGAAATGCGAATGTAAGATCAACTGAGTAAGATGTTTTTTGAACTGACTCCAATAGGCTAACATGTAGGAGATTACTAGGTACTTCCTCTTGGAATCGTAGTATTAGGAAAAGGGTATTCATACTACCAGTTCACATCTCTAACTCCTATTCTTCTATATATATATCTTTAAAAACCTCTAAGAATAAACAATTCTCTTTACCATGTCATTAATGAATTAAATGCCTCTTTTATGGCATATTCAGAGCAGATCTTTTTCTGCTTTACGACATTTAACGAGGTTTCTTCTGAGGTAGATGTGTGTAAATCTGTAGAAATATGTGTACTGGCACGCAGATGAGCACTCCAAGCAAGGTTCCACTTAGCGAGCCATATGATTACGCAGTGTATGCTATTAAATTGGACAAAGAGTTCTTCCTAACCAATTCTATGTTGTATGGTGATGGATGTATTATCGATTTAACGACAGTATGTACTGAATTTATAGATAACCTCATATACGGTTCCCTTTTTAAAACTTGCTACAAAGAAATAAGCTAAAATCAAACCTAAAAGTGAGCCGGTAGCTACGAAAACAATCTTATATTGAGACAGAAGTCTAAATACACAACCGGATTCGAATTGTAAAGTTTGGTACCAGATGTTTAAAGATATTTCGTACGATTCCCTAGGATGAAATCTTGTTTCGATTAAATCTCATTTAATCTTAGTGATTGATCCTCACTCTTCATATTCAATCTTGTGTGGCTCAGTTTCACAGCTAGAAACATTTAGTTGTGAGATACTTAGATCTCAACTAATTGGTTGCACTGTTAAAATACTTTAACTAAACATCCAGCGACTAATTAACTTGTTAACCTGTTGTAGTATCCTATTACTTAACTGACCGAATGTTTTCAGTGACGAATATGAATTCAGTTGAAAACGACTCCATTTATTGCTTTATAGAATTTCCCTTTCAGTATACTTCGTCCCTACAGACACATATGTTAGTCAAATGTAAATATTTAGTAGGACTTCCAAATTATGCAGATAATTTAACCAAACATGCTGGTTGACAATGTTTAATCAACTGTTAGCCTTACTGACAAAATTTACATAGCCTAAGAGTTAAGAGATTGTTGTTAGGTTTATTATTATCAGAAAATTTAATCATAGGATTACCAAACCCTCATTTAATTATTGTGATATATATATATATATATATATATATATATATATATATATTTAAAGGTTGCAATGAGTGCGATACACAGTGGCCATTATATTGATAGACATTCTATGTTCTTTCATCTAACTAAATAATTTTAAATAATGTGTCAATCAGGTTCCTTTTTCAATCAATTAATAATTGAGTTGCTTATGTTTATTAACAAAAATTAGACAAATGTAAATCCATTAGTGCAGCTTGAAGTACTTTTCCGCCACCTATATTATACGCTATATGTAATGATGCACAAACAATATATATTTATAAAAAAAGCATCGATCGAATTAAGGAAGAGAGCCAAAAAACTAAATGTTTATGCACATGCAAAACCATATGATTACAGATACGTTATGTAATCACATACAACATTATCTAGTTCACCTTAATATTCAAATTAACAGTACAGTAATGATAAATAGATATTCATATGAAACTTTTAAAAGATCTAATCAAATTAGTCATGTTAAAGTGAGACTTACTGTTAATCTTTTCAACAGTAGAAACTCTTTCAAAATTTAGTCTCAAATAAGCATAGAGTTTTGTTGAGAATTGTTTTGTGTTAGGTTTTACACTATTTCAGATTACAATTTAATTGATCATAAATTGGATGAAGGAAAATAGATTGGGAACTTCATGTGGTTTTCGCATAAATTCCAAGTAAAATGAAAGGAAGTTATATAAAAGCAATCGTATGCTTACTGGTGATAATCCTCTTTCTTCCAACCACTAAAAATCATTTAATGATCTATATGCCACTATTAAGGTAATTTCGTAACGTAACTTCTCGTTTGTTATTACTTCATTGTTGTAAATCATGGTTTATGTTTAAATATTTTATGATGACATAAAAATATGTCTACGGTCAAGTATTTTCTTGATGAAAATTCTCTAGTTAGTAACATAGTTACTTCGCTATGATTGAATGACATTAGATTTAATTACCCTTTTTTAAAATATGCATTACCTTGCTCACGATTTTTCTGTCGATCATGTATACACCATATACAACATACAGTTGTGTACGCATATAAACTGTTTGAACCTTACAGTTACTGTAGAAAAAATAACTAATACATAGTACAACGTCAATTTAAAAAAAGCTTAACAAATATGTAAAGCTGATATTAATGAATAGGTATATTGTATGACTACAAAAATTTAATAAATACATAATAAATGAAGAGTCTTTATTAAGGATTTTGTTTATATCAAGATAAATTTGATCAGGTGCCTCTGTTAGTTATAGATCCACTGATGTGTTCTAGTTCGAAACTACTCGGTTTAATTCATTCACGATCACTCATTGTATCACATCTAGGCTAATTATGTCTCGCAACGAAAACAGTGCTTTTAGATTACTGAGAATGAGATCACAATACCGATTTTAATTGATTTGTGGTATACAATGATCCTCATTCAATATCATAATTAAATTACCGTCTAACATCATATGTGGTCAACTTTATAAGTTCTAGTTCGCCGTGAGAACTTAGTTATTTCTACTTCAAAGTTTACCACCAGCAAGCATATGATTGAATTTATATAACTTGCTTTCATTTTACTTGGAATTTATGCGAAAACCAAATGAAGTTCCCAATCTATTTTCCTTTATCTAATTTATGATCAATTAAATTGTAATGTGAAATAGTGTAAAACTTAACACAAAACAATTCTCAACAAAACTCCATGCTTATTTGAGACTTCATTCTGAAAGAATTTCTACTGTTGAAAAGATTATTAGTAAGTTTCACTTTAACATGACTAATTTGATTAGATCTTTTAAAAGTTTCAACTGAATATCTATTTATCATTACTGTACTCTTAATTTGACTATTAAGGTGAACTAGATAATGTTGTATGTGATTACATAACGTATCTGTAATCATATGGTTTTGCATGTGCATAGACACTTAGTGTTTTGGCTCTTTTCCTTAATTCGATCGATACTTTGTATAACCAGTATCAGTCACTAAATAATGTAAATTACATTTGTTACCACACACATTGATTAAACACATTAAACTCTCTACTCGGTTGGATGTAAACCAAAGTAGCACAATCAATTTATTTATTATTGATTATTTCATATGCTTTACGTTTTCGAAGTATCTATAAGAAATTGTCGTCAATCAAGTTTATAAATCCCCTCTAATAGATGAGTATTTACAACATAATATTCATTTAAATAAATACCGATTTCAGCACAATCCAAAATACCTTTAAATATTACATATTCTAGAACATATTTCTCAATTGCACTTCCCTATATTCAGCCATATTTCACTGTAAACAAGTCATGGAACTAAAAACATGAATTAAATAATCTGTTCATGCGGTGTTCTCATCTAACATGTCCAGTAATATTAACGAAAGAAGAATTACTTGATCAGATCAAATGTTTTATTTAAACATGTCATTATACTTCCTATTTTTCCATACGACTTTTTCATATTAAAAACATTTTCACATTAAAATTTAAACTGTACACACATTACAGATAACGAAAAAAAGTGTACAAAATATGTCTGAAATGTTGGTGCATTTTCTTTCATCATTTCCCCTTTCCTTTGATCGTTTATAAAACGATGAAAAAAGTTAAACTCTGGCCTTTCTATGACATCTAGGTTTTAATGTTCATTATCACAAATTGTGTATATGCGTAGAAATAATCTTTTTTATTTGTTCACCTATTGATTATTTGTTTCTATACATTTCACAAAAGTCAATAAGCATATGGATATGAACACAATGTGACTGTCATAGATTCATTGGAATAAAATTGTATGATAATCTCATAAGATATAAAAGCAATCTACTATATATAGACTTCTGTTTTTTTTGTTAAGAGATTGGCAACACTACTTATGTTTATTTATGATAAATATTTTAAAATGTTGATCACAGTAATGAAAAATAAATACAACAGTTTATTTGATGTAGGTAATTTCAGTAAGAAGGTGGTTTGTTGTTATATGGTAAAATATTCCAATCTATACCGTGTGTCTCATCATGTATTACATTAAGGATTCTTTAACGGTCACAGACATCCTCATTATGATTTATATTGTTATTCGTTATTGATGTGTACTTGAAATCGGCAGAGGAATAACGTGTATTAGTAAACAAGTCCCTGCAATAATTAGCTTGGTAAGTCTTCGACATTGATACTGACCTTATAAGTTTTACTAGACACACCCCTAGCTGAAGGTATTCCGTCAAGCGTCCAGGCCAGAACAGTTTCGGCACACCGTGTTGCTTATCTACTAAGACAACTAGCCAGTTTGTACGCAATAGAAAATTATATATTAACCATCACCATCAGTGTATCTTCGCATCCCATTATCCACGAATTTTGGTTCGGTTGGCTTTGGGATCGTTGTTTAAGAAGAGGTTTTGGATGGTACCATTCTCAAACACTGAGGATCAGTGACATGTTCAAACACAAGCTGAGGAAACATTTTGCTTCATGGAAATCATCATGTTGCTCTCATGTTTCATTTAAAAATTAAAGACAAAGTCATAAGCAAGATGGTATAAGGAAAAGTCTCATTTATTGCGTAAAAACAAAATAATACTTTTCATTACAATAACAGATTTACTGCACTAGATTACTAAACAAAGTACTGTGGACTTACGTAAGCATATTCTTTTATGTAAGGACTATTGAATGATAAATTCGTTATTCTACTTATTCACACCAGAAAACTAAAACGACAGGAGAATTTCCTAATCACTAAACTTGAGAAATGATCCATTATTGTAATGTTAAGTAAGACTGAATACATTGATAAACTGAATCTTTTTCTATATAGGCAAACAAAGTTTCAAACACTATAGTTATGAGAGGACATCGCCGATGATACTGTAGTGTATGATATTTATGTTGCCAGATATGAGTAGTATGTCGAATACCTGCGAGCAAAAGATTGAGAAGACTGAAATGAATTAAAGAGAGAAGAAAATACATGGCAATCAAGATAACAACAGGAATGAAGGAACGACAGAGTTCATAAGAGATAAATGATGAGAGATGTGCAAATGATTTATTTAATGTATGATTTCTGTATTTCACGAAGACACTGGAATTTTGCTATAACGATAAATTGGTTATCCCGACCTGAGTTATTCGATCACTACAATACTAGTGGTCGACTTACTGGGATGTTACATTCTCTGGAACGCACTCCTTACTCTATCTAGTATGTACTTGAATATTCCGTAATACAAAATCAACAACCTTACGGGTCACCTAAAAATCTCAAGCTAGTGATTCAATTACGTCCTACCACTCACGAGTTACATAGTTGGTGAAAACATCAGAATTGTTACATCAAGACTCAGTGAAACTCAGTGTCAAAAATATCTCTGAGTAAATAGTATATATGTAAAGGACAAAATTATTTCTTTACATAACGTCTTCATTTACAGTTATCTAAATGTCAGAATTTATTTTAGAAAGCACAATAAAATGATACAGGTACCAAAAAAGAAGATTGATGATGAATGTCAACTTCATATCAAATATCGAATTCTATAGATAAACTAATGAAACAGAGATGGGATGTAACCTAGTTCAGGGATTATCCGATATCTTTTAAGGACATTAGAAAAATGATCATTATACGATTCTCTGAATAAATTAGTATGATATTATCGTTGCGTAGATAATATCGTAATTATGTGGTGTTTAATGTTCATTCTGTCAGAACTTTCAGTGACCTTCAATAATCCGCATCTACCAATCAGTTTCACATGTAAAGAACATAATAACAAGATAGCATTTCTTGGTTTAGTAAAAAAGAAATTATTTGACTGGACAATTTATTTATTTCCATAGCCTATCACATCTCTAACACAAAACTAATCTGGTTAAATGCCTGAGTCATGGAGCCTAAAGATGATATAGAGACAAAATTAAACAAACTGCCGTTAGTAAATTTTTTGAAATAAGTAACAAGCTGCTACACTCGGAAATATAACTCCATTTAAGGCTTGATTTTGAAGGTGAGATGGCTAGTGAAATTCTACCAAGCAGACTCATGTGATCGATGAAAACGACTTTTAATGCAGCTAAGAAACCCAATATGGATCCAGTAAATCAATGTTAAGACACTAATAATAGTTTTATTTATGAATATTTGTTAATCTCGGGGGTTGGTTAAGTTGCCTATGCTCAAAAGTACGCTCGAATACGTGTACAGCATGATAAAGTAAAGGTGTCACTAAGTTTATCAGTAGTATTAAATATTCTCGTCTAATTCGGTGAATATAATTCCACTGTTACATATCATATTTCAAAAAATTTATCTAAGAGAGCAACGTCATTGAATACTGATGGCTGATTGTTAAGATCAATATGATATATCTATAAATGCTTAAATTATAAAGTTTAACCCTAGTTGCCGAACTAGATTATGTTGTAAAAAAAAGTAACGCATCATTTTCACATTAATTGAATAATTCACATACAGGTAGTTTTTGTCGGTGAATGATTCGTGACAATTTCATGACAAAAGAATTTACTAATCATTTTAGAATTTCTTGTGGTAGGTTTTATAACTTAAGCTTTGCTTCATTCACTTCTAACTATAAAAATGTCGTATAAATTAAAGGAGTTCAGATTGTTGATGTGCACTAATAGATTAGTGTTAAAATTCTGAAAGTTGTCAAATGTGTGAAAATTAAGATGGTTCAATAGAGAAAATGTTCTGTAAGAGGATTTGATTTACAAAAACTTCAAAATCGTTTTATAGTTATTTTACATATATTATTCCGTGATAATATATAAAGGCTTTGCGTAACTAACCAAGTTGTCAGAGCTTTACAAAATATTTCCAAGTATTGAATATATTTTACGTTATATTAGATGAGTTATGACGATCTATGTGATGGAAGTTTTGTGGAGACCCGTTAGTTTTTAATCGTCATTTAGATCGAACGATGTTGTCGTCTGAGCTTTCCACTTTAGTGGCTCGTGGATCTGACTCCAATTAGATCGTATGAATGTTTGTTATCGCCTATCCTCTTGTATAATCATCGACTTTAATGGCGTTAGTCAATAACGGATTTAGATAGGTCAAATAACGAGAATGGGCTTTTGAATACATATATTTTGTATATAAAGCGAATGGAATAAAGAGAAGACAAACGACGCAGAGTGGAGATGGCTGGTAAGCCAACTCCCATTTAATCATTATTTATAGTTACACAAAAGTAAATTACGGACATGTGATGAGTAATGCGATAAGAAATGTGCACACACGCGCTCATATAAAAACAGTCAAGATTGATAAGCGAATAAATAACAAGGTCAGAATGTGACTCAAGTAGAATGAATAGAATGAGCTGTCCGAAAGCTAGAATAAGGTATATGAGCTTAACATAATAACCAACACTACAGAGGGTAAGATTCAAAGTATGAAAGATAACATTCCACTTAAAGAATATACAACTGAATAATGAGTGAATAAGTGTCAATTACAATATTTAAAATTAGGAGTCCGAATACCATGAATAAATTGAATCTTGTTTCCGATTCTCTCGGTGACTACAGATAATCCAGTGTTCAATAATAAACCTAATAAATAACTTGAATTTATTTTTTAATAACCATACAAAAGTGGTTCATTCATTTGTATTCAGAAAAAGCGTGCCTAATGAGTCTAATATACATAATGAAGTACCAAAAGAGGAACAAGTCTGTCATTGATAAATTGCCAAAGAAAGTAGGAAATGAAGAAAACAGTTAAGATCTCCATTAAATTACATCTTTTCCTTAGAAATATTAACAGCAGATTTCTTGTGAAATCTAATGACATGTCACTTTGATGTGCTATTTTTCATCGAAAATACCAAAGTAGTCAATTGCTTCTTATTTAATTTTATTCATATACTAGTATAGGGGTTGTGGAGATTATTAAGTTTTTGATTGAGATGATGAACCAATTGATGTTAGACCATCACAATTGAAAACCTGGAAGCAGTGGACGGCCGTTTCGTCCTATTGTGGGGCCCCTCAGCAGTGCGCATCCACGACCCCGCGAGCGGGATTCGAACCCAGGGCCTTCGGTCTCGCGCGCGAACGCTTAACCAACTGGACCACCGAGCCGGCATCCAATGGTGATAGTTTCTAACATCAACCAATCCACGAAATTGCGCGACCAACTTCCATTCATATACTTACTGCTGTTACCCCTCGTGGAGGAGGATAGGCCGCCCACCAGCACTCTCCATACAACCCTATCTGAGGTAATCCTTTCCAGCTGTTTCCACTTACTATTCATCCTTTTGATGTCTGCTTCCAATTCTCGACGTAGTGTGTAACTTAGTCTTCTTCTGTTCCGTTTTTCTTCAGGATTGTAAGTGAGCGCTTACCTCGTGATGCAGTTTGAGTATTTTCGTAATGTATGTCCTATCCACTTCCAAGGTCTTTACCTAATTTCGTATTCAGCTGGAACCTGGTTTGTTCTCTCCCACAGAAGGCTGTTCCTGATGGTATCTGGCCAATGAATGTTGAGTATCTTACATAGAAAATTTTTTATAAATATTTCTAGCTTTTTGACGATGGCTGCAGCAGACCTCCAAGTTTCAGCTCCGTGCAGTAGAACTGTCGTACTGAAGAATGTGACTTTGATATTGATTGATAATTGCTTTGAGTTCTATGTGTTGTTCAACTGTTGGAATGCTGTCTTCGCTTTGTCAATCATTGGCATTTTGTCTGTATCAGATCCTCAACGTTCATGGATGCTACCCATTTACGTGAAACACTCCACATTTTCCATCAAGTGTGATTGCGTCAGTGTTCTTCAAGTTATACTTCAAGATCCTTCTTTTTCCCTCGTGTTTGTTGAGGTCCACTGACGCAGGTCATCTGTGAAATCCGAATCGTCTAGTTGCATCCAAGTTGTCCATTGTATTCCGTTCGTCCCTTTAGATGTCGAGAACCTCATAATCCAATCAATCATCGGAGAAAAAGAAACAAGGGAGAGTAGGCAACCTTTTTTGACTTTGGTCCCCACTTGGAATGAGTCACAGCTGTCCTTCATACACAACTTTGCACTGTAGTCCATCATATGAATTCCATAATGTCCGTCTATCCACACTATCAAATACTTTCTCATCGTCAAGGAAGTTAATGTATAGTAACAAGTCCCATTTAATTGACTGTTCAACGATGATCCGTAGTGTTGCGATCTGGAATGTGCATAAGCAATCCTTTCGGAATCCGACCTCTCGATCTAGAAACCAGGCAACTATTGAGTCTTTCACCTAGTTCAGCAACACTCTGTTGGAAACTTTTCCTGGTACTGGCAATAATGTGGTGCCTTTGTATTTCTCACATTTGCTCAGATCTTACTTTGATATCTTCACGAGGTGTCCTTCTTTCCAGTCTGTCGGCACTTGTCCTTCCTTTAAGATTTTCCTGAATATAGTGTGAAGCATCTTTGCAGTTACTTTTATGTCTGAGTTCAGTACTTCAGGTGGTATAATGTCAGGTCCTACTGCTTTCACACTCTTGACTTGTTTGATAGCTGTGCTGACGTTTTTAGTCGTTGGTGGAGTAACAGACATAGGAATTTTAGAATTAGCATAATAAAGTTGTGAAACACACATTCTGAACAACAGGTACATTTATTTCCTTCAGCAGTATTTTTTCAACGTTGTTCGAAATAATTCATCAACCCGAATATTTCTATGGTTATCTATTCAACATGTAATGCGGGACTAAGAAGTTAGTTAGTGCATTATTTTTAGCTCTCTTAAGTATAATAGTTCCGTGCACTCAAGTTGCTATCTTAGTTTTTTCATTATTTAACCACACTATCTCAGGATTAACTGTTTCTTTTGTATCATCTGTAATCCAAGACTCGAATGAAAATCATCATACAGACTTTTTCACACTATTCAGTTAAATAAAGAAAACAATCTTCATTTAAATCAAGTTCATCTCTAATTTTAATTGTATTGTAGTGAGTAAGAACACAAGTGAGGCAATCGAATGTATTTGAGTACGAAATTACAGAATATCACACTAAAATCTGAGAACCATACAGTAAATACTTAATTTGCAAAATATCAATCCATTGTCTCAGATTTCATTGTTACTGCATTTTCATACCAATGGCTTTCCGTTCCCATTCTTTCCTTCTCTATCTTCTACTGAAATAAATTCTATTTCTGACTACCGTTATATACTACTTATGTGTATATATGTAGCACACACCACAGTATAAAAGTGATAAGCAATTATGGAAATTAGTTGATTAATTTATCTTCATATAATGCTTAGAGTTTTATAGTACAAAAAGGCTTTGAATCGTAAGACAGTAACAATGAAAATAGTTGAATAACCTAGTTGAAGATTAAGCAATCAATGATGAACTTTAACCTAAGATCTGAAATACTACTACTTATTCACTTCAGTACCTTGTTAATATTAGATCACTTTTAATGTGAATTATCCATATTTATTTATTTATTTGATGAGGATAAATACAACAGTAGTAGACTATTATAGAGGTGACTAAATCATACAATGTGATTACAATAATTATTGATTTCTATATATAAGTTACCAATTCTATGTTTACAATTTAAATGACACATTTAATTATCTTTTGTTTTTATATATTTTACTTAAGAAAATGTAATGTAACACCCACTTTTAAATCTTTTGATCAATACATCAAGGTCATCTCTGTGGTATAAATTCTATAGAATATTTAAGAAAATATGTATTTCATACAACTAATATAAAAAGCTTGACAACATAAAGTTTAATTTTAAAAATTTCACCATTAAAACAAACATTCTATACAATAAACTATTACATTTGACTTAACAGTTTGATCTATATCTATATCTATATATATATTGAGTAATTAAACATGTCATCGCGTAATAGATCAAAAAGTCGAACATATTATTCACAAGCTGGTGATCATTATGTGGATAGCAAATCTAAACAATTACTCTTTCAAGAAGCTCAAGTATGTACAATGGGAAGAACTATATTAAAGAATAATGAAGCATTTGATGCAAATGCAGCTGATAATTTAATAGAAAAACATTTTAAAAGACGAAAATCACATGGTTCAATGTATTGTTTAGTGGATAGAGTAAGATTTCAGAAAAGTAAATCAACTGGATCACGTTCATACAGATCTGATCTAACTTATAGAGAAATTAATCGCTTTTATGAACACAAAAGTCGACCTGATTGTTTTACATTAGGAATAGAAGATGAAAGAACTGGGAGACGATCTTATGAATCATATAAATGTAAGCGACCTGAAGATGTTGGTTTGCTACGTAATACAATACTTAAAGCACAACAAGATCCATTTTTTCTTTTAAGAGATTCTACAGCAATCCGTCAAATTTCGGTATCACCAACATACTACCATGATACTTCACCTCGAAATGGTCCAGTTACAGTGATTACTGTCCCACATGAGCATACCAGATCGTATGAGAGGACAGTTCGCTCCCCATCACCAGTGTATATTAGACCTGTGACAAGACAGAGTGTACGTCGCTCACCTTCACCTGAAGATGTCTATGTGTATCGGAATAGTCGACCAGTCAGTATTGAACGACGATATGATACAATAGAACCAAGTAGACCACGTAGTGTTACAAGCTATAGAACCGTATCTAGTCCAGCGGTGAATGATGAAGTAACTTATCTTAAAGTAGATAATCAATCAGGAGCTCAAATATCTCCTAACGGTCCAATATACATGTATGTTTCAAGATCAAGACCTGCAGATGATTTGGTATCATCACCAGATGTATCAAGTTATCAACCAACAAGGAGAAGCATCTATTATAACAGATAAGTGTTTTTTTCATAAGACAAACTATGTCATAGTTGTAGAGGATATGCGACATTCATTTTTTTTCATCTCTGTTTCTTCTCAGCTAACAAACATTAATATGTTCACTTTTTTTAAAAATTTTGTAACAATATTTTCTATATATCCACGAAATGTTTAAATTCACTATAAGTCCATGTTATATATATGGAAGGAATGTATTATCTAGTTCATTCGGAAGTTTCATGTTAAACATTTATGTCTATTTTCTACCTATTTTTACTGATGTATATGATAGTTAATTTAGGAGAAAAAAATTGATAAAAAGTAAACCTCATACATGAACTCTAGTAACCATTCAATAAAATAATTAATTTGTAACATTTAATTTCAAATTTGATAATAATATCTGTTTTTTCTTATGTTCCTTCTTGAATATATTGAAAGAGGATGAAATAGTAAAGTGTCAATGAAGAAAAACTCGCTTTTTCGTTGTGTTTTTATTGTATAATACTTTTATGGTTTAATGTAATAGTAGATGTAATTCAGAATGACAATATTACTTTACTTACTTACTTATTTACTGATGCCTTTTATTCCTCGTGAAGGAGCATAGGCCGCTCACCAGTACTCTTCATTCAACCCTGTCCTGGTCAATCCTTCCCAGTTCTTTCCAGTTGTTATTCATCCTTTTCATATTTGCTTCTATTTCCCGACGTAATGTATTCATTAGCCTTCTTCTTTTCTGCTTCTCTTCAGGATTGCAAGTGAACACTTGCCTCATAATGCAGTTATAATGATTACTGTATTATCAATATTATGAATGGTATTTTCAAGTAATTTAAACTAATGTTATTAACCATATGACAATTTTAAATTTGATTACATAACTTTGAAAAGATCTTTAACATTCTTTTGTTTTGTTTTTGTTTATACATCAACAAATAATCTTATAAAGTGAAATTATTCACTAAATGACAAGAATCATTATGATGGATTATTGAAGTGAATTGTCAGTGTCTACTTGAAAATTAAATACTTTTGTGAAAACGAAAATTGTGAAAAAAAACCCAAAAAAAATGACATTTCATTATTTATTCAGTCTATAGGTTTGTACACTGTTTTTTTTTATTTATTATTTTGATGGGATATACAATAAGTTTGTTGTAACCGGGTATTATTTAGATATATATTTTTTAAAAGAAGTGATCTTATATGGTATGATGAGGGGGGTTTCTCGACTGGCTGGCTGGATGGCTGGCTAAGTGACTGACTGATTGAAACGTTTTTTTTATTTATAAAAAAAGAAGATGATTCTCAGTAGTTTGATCATTCAATATTACTATCAATTCATTAAATAAAAGTTTCCTTAATATTCTTAAAATGAATGTTGTAACAGATTGATATCATGTTGAATTCAACAAAAAAAATCATAAATTGTTTATATATTAGTTAAAGCATAAAGTTAACAGTTTGATAAAAAAAAATGGAAGAACCACCTTTGACTGTTTCATGTTACTTAGAATGTAAACGAAAATTTAACTTATTGAAAGGTTTGAGTAAATTTGATTGAAAATAGATTTTATGTGGTCTAATCCCTGTATTTATTGAGAAATGATTAACTAAATCGTGATAACAGAAATTATTATAAAAGTAAGTAGATGATCGAATAAAGATACATCAAATTGTAAATGCCTAACATGTTTAATTTCATTCATATTGTTATTCATAATATTTTGAATGTTTAATCAGTAATAGGCTGAATGTTTCAAGTTAAAAAAAAGATCAATGATAAGTAGTCTGTAGAATAGTGATATGTTATTGTATTGATTTAAAGTAGAACTATTGACTCTTTAAAGACTATACACCATGAATTGTTTAGCTTTATTACTTATATCGACAAGTATGTGGAATCGAACGTTTAGCCTACATATAATGTAAACATTTTATGGTATTTTTTTTTAATATTGAAAAGAAAACCATCGCAATTAATCATTTGTATATTACTTGGTAAAATTGTTTCATGCTGAAATAATTTTCTAAACTATACATGATTGACATAATCCCTGTAGTGATGAAATATTTTTGTTCCATTTGTCACTTGGATATACTTTCTATCCTTAGTATTATAAAGCATTAAATCTTATAATAAACACATTATATTTTATCAGTATAGAGGTTGTGGAGATTGTTAAGTTTTTGGTTGAGATCATGATCTCAACCAAAAACTTAACAATCTCCACAACCTCTATACTGATAATTAACATGTGCTCACTAGTGACTAGCTTCGTGAGGGAATTCTCGGAGTTCTAGTGAGAAGTCGTGACCAGTGGAGCTAATCCGTGTCGGGTAGAGACAGGTATCTACCTCAGTACAATGGAAGGTGGTCGCGCAATTTCGTGGATTGGTTGATGTTAGACACTAACACCATTGGATGCCGGCTCAGTGGTCTAATGGTTAAGTGCTCAGGCGCGAAGCCAGTAGGTCCTGGGTTCAGATCCCGCGTGGTGCGGGATCGTGGATGCGCACTGCTGAGGAGTCCCACACTAGGACGAAACGGCAGTCCAGTGCTTCCAGGTTTCCAACGGTGGTCTAACATCAATTAATTCATGATCTCAACCATTATATTTTGCTTGTATAATATTATGATTGTAAGTGTTATTAAATGTCTACATGCATAATTTGATCATATTAGTTTTGAAACACAATTTTAAGGGAAAAAAAGGAACTACGAATTATTAGTAGAGTAAAATTAGACATGGTATCATTATCTAATTTATCTGACTATATCAAATACTATTTAAAATTATATATAGCAGAAGGGGTTTTGTGAATATTGTAATAATTTTAATAGTTTCGTCCTATTGTCTGATTGCTCATCAGTGTGCATCCACGATCAAACCTCTTGAGTTTCTAACCCAGGATCTATCAATCTCGCGCGTGAGCACTTAACCATTAGATACTTTTCTCAAGCTCAAATTTCCACATAGATATATTTATTAATAATGAAAGTCTATTATCAATATAATCATTCACTTTTTTTCTCATGAAATATTAAAATTGTATTTAATTACCATTGGTCAATATGTATGTTAAGATCAAATAGATTTAAATGGTATAATGAAGTATTTCACACAATGAAAAAAAAAACAGTGATAGGAATAATAATCTCCATATAATTGTTGGCTAGGAATTAGATAAGATACGATAGTTAAATCAGCAATATTTATCTCAATGTAATACCTGCTTTGATACAGTTAAAATATCACTTATTTACTTTAGAAAGTAAGTGTTCATTTGTAAGTCAACTGAACAGATTGATGATCATCTGGTAAGCTATCAGTTCTAGAAATCTAATTAACGATAAATTGGAATGTGCTTATTACCACATTCTAATCAAGCAGTAAGATCAAAAAATGTGACAATATACGACAATTAGTTACTCTTAAAGTTTCAGTAGATCTGTTCTGAATGATTTGTCGCTTAATTACCTTGGTTTACTAAAGTATTATATTTGAAAACATCTCCAATAATGAAACTAAGTCATGAAGAACAGTGTAATTTTCCGATAAAAAAATATTTGACTTCAAAGTTAATGATGTATTAATAACCTTGAAAAAAAATTGCTTTTCTACATTAATGTCTATAGTCTACTTGTAACTACATAGAAATATAGATGAAGTCAAGTGTACAATATTTTGGTTTATTTCTTTTATTTTGTATCCGATTACTTTACAATAAACTAACTCTATCGTATAATTCATTATAATGTATTTAGTTCAAATCTATATAAATTAATTATTAGTTACTTCCATCAATTATAGAAAAAAAACTACACATCGTGGATTGGTTGAAGTTAGACATTAACACTTATGGATGCTGGCTCAGTGGTCTAGAGGTTAACCGCCTGGCGTGAGACTGATAGGTCCTGGGTTCGAATCTCGCGGAGACGGGGCGGGATCGTGGATGCGCACTGCTGAGGAGTCCCATGCTAGGACGAAACGGCCGTCCAGTGCTCCCAGGTTTTCCATGGTGTTCTAGCTTTAGTTGACTCATGATTTCAATCCGTGAAATTTCTAAAGTCTCCACAAACCCCTTATGAAACTACACTAATTAATTCAAATTAACTATAAATTACGTAATTTATATCTACGTAGAAAAAACATAATTTTACAAATCTTAGTTATATTTCTATTTATTGATTATTAGTTTTATCAAGTATTGAATAAAGTTACATATCTATATGTTTCAAATGTTATAAAACAATATAAGTTTCTTAATAGGTTGATAACTTTGATTAACTGATTCAATACAACCAGAACAACCGCCACCACCACAACGACAACAACAAACATGACTACATACATATTTCAAGTATAAAACTATGATTAAATATTTTATTAAAATTGTAATTACCTTCTCATAGTGATAATCGTTTTTTTAGCTTTTCTAATTATTTTTCTTATGTAGCCTTATTTTAAGTTTGATATGTTTATCCAAGTTCGGAACTTATATTTGTTGATTCATATGTTATCAGTAAATCGTTTTAGCTTATTCTCGGAAATATTTCTCTTTTAAAGTACAACATGGTAATTTAATATTTCAATATATCAAGATTATTTGGAAAGCTTAATTTCATCAAATAGTTGCTTATTTTTATTAGATATAGATGTAGAAGAAATTCACATAATCTTTGTGTTAATATTTAATGAAACTTACATATATATTTATCTATGTGCATGTAAATGAAACGATTAAAATGTGAGTATTATAATCAAGATGTAATGAGTGTAATAAGCCATGGATATAGTTAATTAAACACAGGTACTTTTTAGGAATAGATTGCTAGTTGACTGAAATTATAAATTTAAGTTATTGGATACTAACTGACTAGACTGAAGATATGAGCCTTTGCTAAGTAGTTTGAATGTTCTGAGTTTCAACCCTGAATATATTGTGAATGAGAAAATCGGAGATATACCATAATAAAACAAAGCTGTTATCAATTATTCCAAAATTTCAAATGAATCCTTAAATAAAATCAGCCTATGACATGAACTACGGACTGAAGTGGAATAGTTGAAGAAAATCAATGTAAATGTCACGGAACACTGTTGCAAAGTATTGATTTCTATCTATAGTGCGAATCGTATCCATGTTCTTGTTTATTCTAGAAAGATGACAGAAAATGCATAATACTGACATAATCTTTTCCGAGTTAAATATTAACCGACTTATAGAGCACTCAATTTAAACAGAAGGCTATCCTTCTACTCTTATTAATGAGTGCTTTTGTTCACTTTGACTTAATCATTCTGGTTATGGTTTGCGATCACAAACGTTGTTGTCTATTTATTGATTGTAAAATAACGGCAACCTCAATTAAATTTAAATACGCGTTTTAGATGTTCGAACCGTAGAACTGTCATTTTAAGATTCCCAAATAAATTAGTATTTTACGAATATTGTTAGATTCGCAACAGATCGTTTACATACAATCCATTTTGGTCAATATAATGATATCTCATTTCATGATTTTAGATTAATTTCTTTTGTTCGCCGGCTCAGTGGTATAGTGGTCAATCGCTGGCGCGTGAGACTGATAGGTCCTTGGTTCTAATCTCACGGCGGACAGGACCGCGGATGCGCACTGCTGAGAACTCCAATACTAGGACGAAACGACTATCCAGTGCTTCCAGGTTTTCCATGATGGTCTAGCTTCAATTAACTCATGGTTTCAACTATTGAAATTCTATTCTATTAATTCTTCAGAAACATTTTCATTTATCATATGTTGAATATACAGATTTTCAATTAAAACAATTTCATAATCCAATTTCTTTAGATTTTAATGATAATCTCCTATATCCCATCAGCAGTTGTCTTGAAAGACTGGACTGATATTGATGGAGTTTCGTTCTCTGAGTTGAATAGTTTGGTCTTGGGGCTTTCATCGTTCTTCTGAACGACATCATCAGCAAAAACTTCAAGTTTGTGAAAGCTCCACAACCAAACTATTCAGCTCAAAGAAAAAAACTTCATCAAAATCATTCACCTGAGCTACAAATCTCTGCACTGATAATATTTATTCAATAGAAAACCTTTCTCTAAGACAATTAAATACCAATTATATTAGTAGTACTTGCATAGTTTAATCAAAATAATGCTTTTTATTATTATTATTATTATCATCGTGATATTGTTAACCGATCGATTCTATACAACCTTGATATTAGGAACATTGAATACTTGCATAGATCATTGTCATTCATTAAAGATTCATAAATTTCTGTGTAATATATATATTCTATTTTTTTGTGTTGTCATATTTGTATAATCTACTGAATTATTGGACATAATAAGAATGTTGATATACCTTAAACATTGAGTTGAGAAAAAATTCCACTGTTGGTATTTGATAAATTTATCGCGGGTAAGTTTCAACAAGTATACATTTGTATGCTTCTGTGATGTACATATAAGGATATATATATATATATATATATATATATATATATATATATATATATTAATAAAGTAATCACTCTGTTTATGATTTTATCATTCTATCAATTGTTTGGTAACAATACAATGTATATTGAATAATATACCTATTATGTCATTTAAATTCTTTCTTAAAATTCTGTTTAACAGACAAATATGAAGTATTTTTGTTCTAAATGCTTTACTATGGATATGTTAATATGTAGATGGATAAGCAAAGAGATTAGTGATTGAATACTCATTGTTTATTTTAAGTGGTGTATTAAAAGAATTCGTTGGTTGTCTAGAGAACAAATTTTAAAAATAGTTTTCAGTACCTAATAATAATAATAGAAATTATATATTTCTGATATCCCAACGACATGTTACGAATTTATTTTCATTATGAACAATCTACTTAATGCTCAGTTTATCTTAAATTTCAACTGATATCATGAATGGATGAATGTCAGACCACCACTGAAAACCTGGAAACACTGGACGGCCATTTCGTCCTAGTATGGAACTCCTCTACAGTGCGCACACTATAGTATTTATAAGACAAAATTTTCAAAAAGTGTGCATCTACAAACTTACTTAATTACATCTGTTACTTCCAATGGAGCATGGGCCTCCGACCAGAATTCTCCAACCCACACTGTCATGGGCATTCCTTTCCAGTCCTATCCCATTTCTGTTAATTTTTCTAATGTCTGTCTCCATTTCTAGGCGTAATGTGTTCATTCGGTCTTCCTCTCCTCTTTTGGCCTTGCGAATTCCATGTGAGAGCTTGTCTTGTGGCACAGTTGAGTTTTTTCCTCAATGTGTGTCCTATCCACATCCAGCTCTTCTTCCTAATTTCTTCCTCCGCTGGAATCTGGTCTGTTCTCTCCCACAACCGGTTGTTGCTGATAGTGTCCAGCCAACGGATCCGAAGTATTTTGCGTAGACAACAGTTAATAAATACCTGTATTTCCTGGATGATGGCTTTCGTAGTTCTCCCCATACAGTGGAACTCTCTCGACAAAAAAATGACAAAACGCCATTACTGAAATATGTAGAAAAACAACAAGAAAATGAGTATGTAGATAGTTTAATGCGGAGATTAAGACTATAGAAATCACATGGTCTTTAATCTGAATACATTTAGAACTATTTGACAGCACATTCTTTTGTTAGTGTTTTTGTGTAAGAAATTGAAAATAAAAACGTATTTAGGCAAACAAAACGAAGAAGTAAACAATGACAGGTTTAAGTTCAACAAGAACTAATCAACATCGAGGTCTACAGGACAAGCTGTGAACCACATGTGGAGAAATCCGAACACTTCACTTCTACCTGAAGTTTGTGCTGATGATGTCGTTCAGAAGGACGATGAGAGCTCCAGAACCAAACCATCCAACTCAGTGAACAATTCTCCACCAAAATCATCCACGTGAGCTACAAATTTTCTCCACTATCTCATTATCAATAGTAAATATTTCAAAACTCAGTCAAAAAATTTGAATGACAGTTTATCTACTATTTTAAAGTGTAAAATTACAAATTTAAGCTTGTTACAATAGTTATAGTTTCAAGAATATTCTTGAAATATTATCACCAAAACGACTAGATGATAAGTTGTTAATGTGTTCTCCAACTTTGTTGTATATTCTTACTATTAGATAAGTGGACTTAATTTTTATTGGCTACAAGTTTTTACATTGTTATTCATGCTTAGTTAGTCCTACAGAAAGTTTGTAGAATTTTCTGAAGTTGATCAAAATCCCGTACGTCAAAACGTTTTATTCATATTAAATTGATATATTTTCAGTAAATACCTTCATCTTCCATTGTAATTTAGTCACCTATGTTTATTGTTTTCTGATTGGCAAAAAGACTTCAACATTTCGTATTTCGTTCGAGAGTATTATTTAGGCTTGCCTAAACTAGGTACTCAGATAATTGAACGTTTCAAAATATTAACATGAATATTCAGTTAATTATTTAAGGAATATAATTCGTTGTTTAATTAAGTTTGAAAATAGTTTTGGTTGCGAAATGAAGTCCACTGGGGTATTAATGAAAACCAAGAAACATCAGGTAAATATTTCACCCTAATTTAAAACTTTTCCGTGGTACCCACTCATAGCTATGAATGAGATTGAGCTTAGTATTTCAAGTTTTCTCGATGAGCATGATAAGGTCTAGTCACTAAAATTTAAAAAAATATAATACTCTATGATCTAAACTCATCTTGATTCATGATCTATGTACAAGGTCACTTTTTAAAGGTTATTTTACTCCCAAATCTATAGATCCAACCTCTCAAAACTTTCTGAGAGAAAATTGAGCAATCCACTGCGACTGTAGTGCCTTTGCGATCAATGTGTCTACTGATCTGTTCATATTCACTCTCTGTAGACTTTGATACACTTACATTTTTTTGATTTTTATTAAAGAGTGTTTCCAGAGTGATATTCTTAGAAATTCGTGTTCAGTTGTAACGTTTTCCTGTGATGTTCACATTTTATGGTAAACCTGAACATATTACGGCGATACTAAGTAGACTACGTTACAGTTGGTCTACTCAAACATTTTTCATCTAACCAAAATCTAGAAAATAAGTTCACTATTTCAAGTTTACCTTTTATGAGGACGATTAACAAGATAAATGTCGGAATTCATTACTTATAAATCTTTTTGTTAGCTTCATGGGTCGATTGAAGTTAAACATGAACACCGTCGAATTCCGGTTCAGTGGTCCAGAGGTTGATTGTTCGCACTGAGGACCTAAAGTCTTGGGTTCGAGTCCCGTGTGAAGGATCGTGGATGTGCATGCTGGGGAGTTTCATACTGGGACGAAACAGCCGTTCAGTACTTCCAGGATTTCAATGGTGGTCTAGCTTAGATTGACTTGTGACTATAAGACTTCAAGATTGAAATATTCATCTGCATGACCGATATCCACAGATTTATTAATTGAATAGACTATTTAATAAAATCACAAAACATCTACATGAATATTTTGTTACAACATTTTATTGTTCTAATGAATATTGCAGTTTTTCAATTTACTATTTATCAGTTGGATTTCATGTGAGTGTATAACGATTATAACTAATGTAACTGGTTTGATTATAATTTGGATCAATAATAAAAAACATTATAATACAAGTCAACTTTGACATCTCAAACTAATAAAGTTATCAGGCTTTAATAAAAAGTTAAATTGTTGATGTAGGATAGTTGTGGAGTTCGTTGAATGTGTAGTTTTGCATCAAAGAGTGATTATATCTATTTGACCATTGAAATCTATCGCTACTAGATACCTGTTTTGTCCTATTGTGGAGCATCCAAGCAGTGAACAACCATGACCCCATATATGATCTAACTTCAGTAAAAAATTCATTTCTAATGTTTGATCTAACCAAATTCGGTTGAACTTACATCAACATACTGTAAGGGTGAAATGATTCAGATCGGGTATGTAGAGCATGTATTGGTTTTAGTAAAATAATTTTGTAGAGATTTATCGGAATTTGAAGGCGACTTACGTAAGTTGGTTTAGAGGGATTGTACTGAACACACTACTTAAGAATCGTTATTACAGTCGTCTGCATGTTGTGGGTGTACATTTATAGGAAGTTTCAAATTATTACATATCCAAAATAGGAAAACTTACTTATGAAGTGTTTTTTAATTTTCTCATCAACTTTTTATCTGATAGTAGTTCGTGATGAAAACCAATTTCGAATTTACATCTAATTTACTAAGCTGAAAACATTTTATGTTTTCTTTAATCCATAATAAATATAGTTTTTTGGCTGGATCAAGTCACAAAAGAAACATTAGTTTCAGTCACATATTTGCCTTATTAGCTATTTTTAAATTTACTAGTTTCTCATACCGTAACGAAATACATAACAGGAACTCAGGGTGATAGCCTTTTTGATAATTCTTTCGATCGGCCTTATATACTGAAAGCTTATTAAACTATGTAAGAACTGTTGAATCAACTGACAGAACTATTTTAGAAAAATATAATAAATCAAATAACACAGATCATTTCTTAGTGTAAATGGTTATCATTGATACCATTCTGGGGTGGATAGTTCCATAGATTGTACCTCGCTAAACAAACATATGGGATTGTTTTAGAGGTAAATGATTCAAAAGATTTTATTTGTAGTTTACTTAAATCATCTGATAGTGAACATTTCTGTTCTTTACATAGTAGTGTATGCTGAATTCTACAAATAAACGAATTAAAAACAAACTCTTCCTTGCTTTTCTCCTGGTTTTTAACTTATATCACTTTATAGAGCATAATTTTACACCAGTATGTTATTTTGCCCTAGAAAAGCAACACTATTATACAACTTTACCAAATTACTCAATAGGAATGAAGAATTCAGAAATGTTAAACATATAGGTGAATCAGAACAAAATAAACTCTTCTAAAAGTGACTCTGAGTTCTATGCTCTCATAAATAAAGACATAAAAAATTCCAGGAAATAAATCATCCATTTTAATTAGTACAAAGTTCTATCATTTATTACAGTTTATTGGAAAGTGGAAAGTTGGAAATCCATTAGTTAGATTACTTTTAGTGTTTGGTAATGAACACCATTCATTCAACAATCTGCTTCTTTGATATTATGATTGATGAACTGATAAAATCTGCAGTAGATTCTTCTTAACTATCAATGTGTATCGACTTAAACGACTGTGGAGTTTAAACTGTTATTTGCAGAAATATAAGCTAGTACCATAATATACGGATGAAAATATTTGGATAAAGGCATTTACTGTGAGATTTCTAGAAGCTCCGAGAGAACTACCAACCCTTATTTACACAATGACTAGATATATTTAAGAGAACAAATAGGTCTGATCACTGAGTAAAACTGAAACAGTATGAATACAAAAACAAATGAAATGTATATTCATTCACATGTAAATTGTATTCAACAGGAATTGCCGAAAGGACTCATCACCTTTCAATGAAGTTATGTGTAATCTAGAAATTGTTATACATTTAGTTGAATAGGTTTGTGGAATCTCAGAATGAGCCATGAAAACCTTCTGAGTCATGTAAAATTTCTATACATATTTAGTTTATAGTTCCCTTTCACTTCAGCTTCTTCATTCATAGTGATGAACAGAAACAGTTTTAAAATCCGAATTTCAATATCCCTGAAGATAGACAATATCATATTAGTTCCAACAAGTTTTATAACTATTAATATCGTTAGTAAAATCAAAAATATTTACTGTAATGTAGCTTCATAGTTAAGAAGAAAAAAAACAGTTACATAAACCGGAATAGATTTGTAAATTTTAAATTAAATAAGAAATATGTATTGAGATTACTAACCACACAGATTAGCTATCTATCATCATGAAATCTATAGTACATCTTTGTATATTTAAAAAAACAAAAAAAAACAAAATTCCGATACATTTTAAAACTTATAATACCATGGTGATTAAATTTAACAGTTGTAATAAGGAATTTCTTATCAATATTAAATCAATAATAAATAATTGAAATTTACCGCTAACATTCTTCGATGATCAAGATGTAATGTATATTAATGTTATACCATAATTATTATTATGGTATTATTAAAGAGTATAGTAAACGTTGTCATGTTTAATTATGAAAATATTATTGTTATTATAAGCAAAGATGGAAAGCGGCTAGTAGTGTTATTGTTATTGTTTTAAAATCAGAATGGGTTTTGTGGATATTATAATCATTTTAATAGTTGAGATCATGTTGTTTTGTTTTTTGTTTTCCATAATTTGGTAATCAACTAAATAAACAAATTCATTTTACTAGTTATGAAATTTGTGATTAACAACAACAGTAAAAGAGAACATCAAATAGTTTGGTTTTGGCTGAGATAATATCTAGAAAGATACTGCTCTAAGAATGATGACAAATGTTATGCAAAATAATGATTCATTTATGAAATGAACGTTATTTTGATGAATATTAAAAGTAAAACATGTCACTAATTCATTTGTTTACAACAGAAGACAAAACAAACCAATAAAGCGAAACGTAGTCATGTAGCAGAAGAAAAATGGTTAATTTGATCATCTAGGCCTCTCTTTAGAAACATCAAGTAATTGTATTTACAAAAGATTTCAATATATTTAATTTTGGTCTTAATATTCTACGTAGATTTAGTAAATATAGACTACTAGATCATTTAATAATCGTAAGAAAAGTAATACCATACTCTGAAAATTATTACAGAACTCATGATCAAATTGATTTAGATAGACATATGACTTTAAATTGTTTATAATAAGATAGTTTAAAAAATTATTTTAAGAATATATTTGTCTTATGGATTATGGCAATGTAAGGCTTCAATTGGGAATCATTAGTTCTTTGTGGGAGGATTAGTACATGTTATTAATGCATGAATAGTGTTTTCAAGATCATTTCCAGTAACATTACAGAGTACTTGTGGTCATTAACAACTAAAAAAAAAGAGAACAAACAAAAAACATAAAACAGAGGCAGCAAAAATGATAATGATAAGTTCTCCATAATGTATGTACTAAATTGTCTTATGATCTATTGAATGGAATAAATTTACCACTCACAGTGTAAGTGTAAGATTTTTGCAAGTAAAGGAATCTAATGAGTGCGCCCAGTGATAGCGATGATTAATTATCTGATGTCCGTGTAATTTTACTAGCTGGATGAGACATGTTTGAAGATGCAAGAATATTTAGGACAGTTACAGAGGATAGGTGAACGTCGATACAAAAAACAAATGTAGGCAGTTGTTTTGTTCCAACGATAAATTTCAGAAAATTATTACAAAGTTGTGAGAATTTACTGCTAAAGTAATTCATACAGAGAGAGGATTTGAAATGAAATTGTTTCATTCATAACCAAGTGTTACATATACTATAATTAGGCGCTTATGGGTATTAGATTGTATCATTGGATGTTAAAAAAATTGTTTGTTAGGTTTTTTTTGTAGGAAAACATTAAATTAAGTTTCCACTTCCTTAAAGGTTCGAGTCCAGGCCTTTTACATCTAGATTTATAGTTTAAGGTACAATCATTATCAAAGATGTGAAGTGTCGATCGCCTAAGAAAGGGTTCCAGCTTTAATTGATTCTTTATCCAAATGTTACTAAGAATAAACGAGTAATATTCTAGGAGAGATCGGACATATAATTTCTACAATAAAATACGTAAGTGGTTGTTATGGATGTTAAGAAATATATAATTCAGAGGTTTTCGGGACTTGAAAGTCTGTTTGGAGACCTATCCTGAAAAAGACATATTCTGGGAAATTTAGATAACCATTTACCAAATACGGTGAAGTCTAGATTGAATAAAGAATTATCAAAGCAAATCTATCCACATTAGGCAGTTATAAGTTCCGAATTGCATATTAGATACTAATGAATGGTCCTATTGAACTCCATCAAGATACGGTTTTTTATATCGTTTAACTCACATGGAGGAAATGAATACATCACTTTGAGATTATCTGCACACAGAATGGCTTATCTAAACAAAATCAACTGAAGATATCGTTCATAGAAGCCATAAAGAAAAAATGTTTTAATACACTAACTTGTGTCACCCAAGTCCTGATATGGGCAGCATTCGACAAGGAAAAGTTTATTTTAAATATTTGGTGTCGGTGACTAAAAAGATAAATAAGCCAAACAAATGAGAGGTCCTTCATTCCCTAAACTCTGAGTTCGCCTATAAGAATCTAGTGGTTAACCATATAAAAACTTTAGGAATTTCAACGTATAGCATTAAGACTATATTTCCCATGCTATGTTGAGTAAAGACGAAATCTAAAAATTAGAAGTGACAGGTTATGCAAGGTCTTGTTTTAAGAAATCCAGGTCTTGAATCAGTGATATTTTTTTCGGTAAGTAGATGGTTGAAAAGTTCATCACCAACAAGTTGTCACACTATGCTACAGATAACTGCAGTAATATTTATGAGCCTATAATTGTTCAAGTTGGTCTTATCTCCAGATTTGTACCGTTGTATAATGTGTGCAGCTTTCCAATAATAAGAGTTAGTTCCTGTTTCCAAAGATAGAGAGACGGAGAGAGGAGAATGAATCGATCGTTTTTGGGAAAGTAGTGAAATACCAATCCCACAATATTTGAAGTAAATAAATGAATTCTAGTCTACTCTGTGACTTCTCTTTACCTTAAGAGAGGTTATAACTATATTAATTTTAGGCAAAGTGAAAGAAATAGATTTTATAGAGCTACAGATAATATAAATGACTTCGAAAGATACAATTACTTAAATAGTTGTTAATCACATTTGTGTAAATACGTCTGTAACTTTCACATAGCTGTACATTGTAAGGAAAACGAAAGATATTAAATGTTAGCTTCAAGCAATGGTTGATAACTATCTAAACAACTCAATTTTATAATAAATTCACATTATTCTATTTGTAATTAATGAATTTTAAAAATGATTGGTATTTGATTGAGTAACCTCCAACTGTGATTCATTTGTAGGTAAGTAAATGTCTATATTCTTCCTTAGTATTCAGTTAATCCAAATGTTAGCTCATGGCTAGAAGAGATAATGATTAAACCGTGGAAGCTTGAATTTATCTATCAACCCCTAAGAAAAATACTATTTGAATTTTTATACTAAGTAGAAAAAAACTACTACAAAAGAAGATAAACGAGTCAGGGATGTAGCATTTTCTGTCTATCTAGATATATATGAAATATAAATATCCTGATACCAAATTTTGAGACGTTGATGACTGTAACAATTTACTGGTCCGTAGTGCCTTAAAAGTTTCTTTGAGCATATTTTTGAATTCTGTTTAGAAATGCCAATATTTTATCCACTTCCAAAGTACACTCTTAGACAAAGGCTGATTGCGTGGTCACTAATTTTGATTAGTTATGGGTCGGAGACAGATTTGTTTTACATAAATCCCCAAAATTTTTGAAAAGATGATAACTCTTTAGGCATGAACATTTGATTAGTAATACAAACAATTTTATCGTAGGAAAATTCGAATAATTTCCAGGTATTTCACTGGGAAACTTAATCACCAAATTCTCTGTTTTCATTCCATTTGGAGCTATTGAACTGGTAATAGGCTTCTTCATACTCGACTATTTTGGATTAGCACCAGCGATTCTATTTTGTTGGGGAACATGTGGAAAAATTATATAATTCAAAATACCAGCACAGTGATACTTAGTATTCTTAGTTCCAGGTGGAAGCTGGTCTCGATAATATAACACTGAAACTAAGGAACCGTAAGGAATTTTCCTGGATTGTGGAATACTATGTGATCAAACGTACGGTGCTTTCTAAATATTCTTACTCCATCCTTGAGTCACAGTTCGACAAAATCTATTTATTTACGATATTATTCCGTGTTATTTCAGGCTCCTGTTCCAGACGATTAAGTAGTTGAATATTGACAAATCTTTGAGACGGTAAAACATATATCAAGATCAATAACTTGGGATAAATTAGTATTTCCAATGTGATTGTTTCGTGTTTCACTAATGGATGAAAAAGGGTGAAAATATACCGATAACTGTTTTGTTTCAATTCAGATATTGCTATTAATACACATAATTAGCTAACAAAAATACATTTAAAATAAGAAAATTTATTACAATATTTATTAGGTTGAGAAATTGGTTCACGAGAAGATTGAGCACACTGTAATAAAAATACAGTAATCCTGTATTTCATTTAATTATGTACTGTTTCTTTTAAATTACTATAATTACTTTATTTCTGAATTTCTTTTAAAATGTCTTTCTTTTATTCTCAGGAGGGGTTTTGTGGAGATTTTAGTAATTTCAATAATTGGAATCGTAAGTCAATTGAAGCTAAATCACCATGCAAAACCTGGAACCACTGGACGTCCGGTTCGTTCTAGTATGGGACTCCTCAGCAGTGCGCATCCATGATCCCGCCCCCCTTGACATTCGAACCAAGTACCTATCAGTCTTGCCCGCGAGCGCTTAAGCACTATGCCCCTGAGCCGGCATCCAATGATATTAATGTCTAACTTCACCTAATCCACGAAAATGCACAACCGTACACCATTGTCTTCAGTGAGCTGATGTCTAACAAAAGGCCTGGTTAAACTCTACTGGTTACGGCTTCTCACTAGAACTCCAGGGAATGCACTGTTGAGGAGTTCAATACTAGGACATCCAGTGCTTCCATGTTTTCCATGGTGGTCTAACTTCACTTGACTCATGACTTCAATCTGTGAAATTACTAAAATCCCCACAAGACCCCTTCTGATATTAATCATCTGCTCACTGGTGACTGACTTTAACAAGCATATCCTGGAGTTCTAGTCAGAAGCCGTCATCAGGGAGTTCAACCAGGTCTGTTGTAAGATAGTAACTCACTGAAGACAATGGTGTGCGGTTGCACAATTTCGTGGGTTAGTTGAAGTTAGCCATTAACACCACTGGATGCCGACTCAGTGGTCTTTTTTATTTGTTTTAAATAGCCAATGTACTTTTCTATGAAAAATAACTGAGTAGTTCATTTATATTAAATTTCGTAAATTTTGCATATACACTAATACATAACATTGATTTGATTACTCCAATTATAAATGCTGAGTGATTCTCACTTTGATGCATGAAATATCTTAACATATCTATTGACATGTGTATGTTAGCTAAGTATTTCATGAAAGTAATTCTCTATTAAATTATTAGTAATGAGGTCATTCTATTGGCATGTAAATGAAATCTAATAAAATAATGAATAAATTTGTCAAGTTTCTCTAAAAAATAAAATAAAAATTCTAAATTACTAATAAAAATTTAATTAGAAATAATTCCTTTGTATTTAGTATAAAATATATACACATACATTGCATCATTTGATCAATAAATACTGTTTAGTGTTTCGCACTTAAGGGCCCCCAAATGACCTGGTACGGCTGAGGATGAAGATAGTCAGCACTCCCTATCGACCTTTAAGTCTAAGGTTCCGGGTACGACCTCCCAAGAAAATGACCTGCTTCTGTTCAGGAACCCGAGCAGTATCACAGCCCACACACGAACCAAGTGACTTGTGTAGCGCATATGTATTCGTTGACCCTCTGTATCAATATTTATATGTTCAAATAAATGAAATAAAAAGTAAATGCACTTGAAAACAGGGTTGTTAATATACTAACCACAAATTAGCAGATGTGACTAATCAAGACTTAAAGTCCATCAGTTTTTGAGTATCTTGGTTTGAATGAGCCGGTCGCCTAATTTTTTCACGATTTCATTAATTAGGTAAACACGAGAATCCATCAATACGTTTGGTTTCATACAAACAGAGGTTGACAGTAGAAGCCTTACACATATGGGGCAAACTTAACAACAAATAGGAGAGATGGATTACAGTTAGCTGTCCCATGACAATTAGTAATTAATAAGTAAATCTGAATTTCAATTCACATTTTGCTTCTATCAATTCATCTCTTATTGTGTGAACAACAACGATTACTTTCATTTGTTCTGACCAGTTAATTCATCTGAATTTAAGATAAACAACCAGCTTGGTTGGAATAATAATACAAACTTGGATTTGTTTATTTTTATTCGTCGTCACTTTATTCATGGTGCATCATGTTTGAATCGTGACATCATTAGTTAACGGAGGCGAAATATGGTCAATGGAATTTCCTCTCACATCAGATATATATACAAACAAATACACTTGTTATCTTACCACTATTATTCTCTTTATCACATTGAATGACTCATATTCATAGTTTAATTAACATAATTGGACGATTGGTTTAGTATAGAGTAAACCTGTGAACCATGCATTTATTCGATAATTTTGAGGTTTGTTTATATTCCCTTAAAACAGCTTGGATCAGACAGCCCAGTGTAACATTAACTCCTCAAAAAACAACTGTGTAACCATTATTTCACATTTAGACGAAGGCCTGTAGTGGAATTGGTCCTAACCACACATTCCTCAAAACTGAACACGAGATAACTGGGAAAATAGACTTTCAACATGTAATACTAAGATAAGGCCAAGAATGGTGAACGTGGGAACATTCATTCGAGATTCAGTCGGACAGCATAACTAAGCCCTGCAGGCGTAATCATCCTTGTGTAACTTATCTCTTTTATCGGTATAGGAGTTGTGGAGATTATTAAGTTTTTGACTGAGATCATGAACCGATTGATGTTAGACCACCGTTGAAAACCTGGAAGCATTTTTATTCATATCAAATATATTGTTCTATCTCCAGTCTAAATGTGTTCTCCACAAGTATGTCACATCACATTGGTGATTCTTATGATAGGACGAATCAGTGTAGATAATGATATGACTTCCATGTACGATCTTATAGATTAGATAGTCACATCACGACAAATCTACACTTTCACGATTAGGTCTAATATTATAGCAGTACTGATAACGAACCTGGACTATACATAATTATACAGGTTCTAATAAATTTTGATACAACAGTTTTAATTTCTAAATTTTACCAATAATTATTGAAAGAACAATATCAAATTACTATTAACGAGATATATTCAATAGTGTTCAATAGTGATTCTTTAAAAATAGCATTCTTCGCAGCAACGTTGCGAATAGTATTCTCCAGACAATCATTGTTCACTAATAATCTTGAAGATAAATTATCCCATCTGACTAACTCAATGTGCATTTACCAATCTACTATCTGCTCTTGTGGAGCTAGGTATATCCAATAGAATTCAAGAACATTGTTCGGCGTGGCTAAGAAGAGGAGGAAACGGTTCAATAAGAAATTCAATAATCAAACACCTTGTGGACACAGGTCACTCGATCAAGACAGACTCTGTGTTCAAAGTTATCTACAAGGCAAGTAGAAGTCTTCCAAAGACAATTATACTGCATCTTCTTTGTATAGCCAAGGCTATAGCCATACATCTGGGAGAACTAGAATTGTGTGTCCAAAAGAGATTGGTGCAATCTATGCTCTGTAAACTTTTTTCTTCATACTCTTCTTCCTTTATAGACATCTGTTTCCCCTCCCATCTTCTCCTTAAATCTTCGACACACAACTGGTTCAATTCTGTTTCTACGATCCTCCTGATTACATTTAATCTCAATTTCAACATTTTATCTTGTCATTGTGAGCCATCCTGTCCCAATGATAATTTCCCTATTTATCTTTTGATGAATACTTAAGCCATTAACAATCAAACGAGTGTCAAACTTTCCTTGTTTCCAAAAAGGTTTTTCAAATACCTCTGTTTATTTAACCTCACTGTCACCATGTATAACAGAAGTTTACTATCAGTATTATTATCATCCTGTTAATATAAGTATATATATTTGCGATTGTACAGCTTTGAAAATAAATTCACCGAAAGTAGAACTTTTCACTGAACTAATCTTTCTTATTTAATATCTTAATAGATGTATTCCGTTTATTGTTCAATAGTTGTAGAGATCTTCAATTTATTGGAATTTTTAATTACTTTCTTTAAAGTAAAATAACAATAGAATAGGAATATAATTACTATTTTAACTAAATAAACTATATAATAATATATAATAGTAATATAATAATATAATCATAATAAAACGGAATGGAGAAGAAGAATCATGTGAATATTTGAAGAAGTATTTTTATTTACATTTTTAGAATATTTTAATTACATATTATATGTGCACAGAATTATTTCCAGTATATCATTATTATTACTATTGTGGTGTGTGCTACTTATATTGACATAAGTAGTATATGATGTAGTTGAATTATTTATGTACTGCCATAAATTTATCTACAATATTCTGGTAAAAGAAAACCTATAAACATTTTAGTGATCAAAACACGGAGTATATACCCACAGAATGAATTACAAGTTCTCTTACACGTTGACAATTTAGTCAACATACATACTGTAAGAAGATTAGATTAGTGCAAATCATGAATTACCGTTTAGCACATTCATAGGTCTTTAAAGATCCCCATCATATTATAAGACTAATATTTGAAAGAAGAATATTCTTTTCGATATATTCTCCTGTGAATTAAGAAGCAGAGAAAATTACATATGACCACGAAAGGTCGTTAGTGCAACATTAAAACTTAAAAACACGAAGTTCAGCGAAGGGATCTCTTTACAACGAATTTATCAGCAAGCTGTACACTTGTATATATATATATGAAAATTGTTTGTTACAGTACTAGTTCCTTGAGGAAATATGAACACGAATAACCAAGATGACGTAATAGAAAGATTATAATACTAGATTAGTATTGATTAATTGGCATTGAGATTGGCCAGGAAAGGAGAAGCTGTTGAAGATATTTCTTTTGTACTCATAGCTCAGGTTTCTTCATCCGGATGGCTACTGTTTCAGCCGTTTGTAGAAGGTTGAGCGGCAGAGAGATAAGATGATTGAACAGTAAAGAATGGAACAGGATGCAATTTATATGAAAATACAAGAACAATGAAGTCTGAGTCATTTTAAGACAGTTGATGGACATTTTGCAAATAAAGCATTTACTTTATGATTGTTAGATTTTATTAACAAGTCCTGTAATTTTGTGTCAAGTACATTCGATTGTCCCACACCCGTGTTCTGTTCACTATACTGTTACTATTATTATTACTATTTCGTTATTATCCATTTAATGTTTCATAAATTACATAACACTTTAAGGACAAAACTAAGATTAGAAATTTTTAAATTATACAATCAAGATTAATAATGAATAATTATAATACAAATGGTCAATGAAAATTTCTAGTCATATCAGATAGAATATTCTATTGTAATGTCTAATAAATGTTAATATATTTGTCTCCTGAATAAAAAAAATATAGATTAATACTTACAATCATTGGAATATGTTTCCTGTTGTTGATAATCTACATTTTTCCCTAAGAAAAAAGTATCATTGTATAAATCATTGATTCTATTGCCTGGGCAACTATCATCATGATGGCTTTAAACAATAGAACATGATATATAAGTGAAAAGAAGTAGTTAGACTGATTTATTACAGACAGCTAACTTTAATGATGTAACTCGTAAGTAAATAGCGAGTGAAACAAATGAATAGATTTATATTTTAAAATCTCAATAAATAATCAAATGGATAAATCATTGTCAATGAAGTAATAAATAGATGATTTCAGAGATTCATGTTTAAACATATAAGTTAAATAAATGTGTACGTAGACTTATGCTTACTTACATACGCCTGTTACTCCCAATGGAACATAGACCGCCGACCAGCATTTTTCAAACCACTCTGTCCTAGGGCCTTCCTTTCCAGTTCTATCCAATTTTTGTTCATTCTTCTCAACATATGCACCTAATCATATATCATACTTCTATAGAAATATTTGAGAAATTAATGAATATTAAAAAAATACTGCTTATCTAAACATAGGCTAATTTAAAAGACTCATTTAATTTAAAGACTTTCAAGCTTTTATGTGAGTAAAATTACCATAGATAGGGTTTATGAGGACCTTATAAAGCTGCTTACAATAAATTTAAAGTTTTTATCAGTCAGAAAGTCACCAAAACGGTTCTATAGAACGCGACTAATTGAAGAAAAACAATTACTAATCTCCAACTCAGTACTTTCCTAACATGGTTACGTTAAGTACAGTTAGTACTACATCTTATTAGTCCATGTAGTGATTAGCTGTTGGTTTTAGCTAAGTCAGTAGGCTCTACTAATAGGAGTCTGTGGATTAAGTATAACATGCAATATAATCCAAGGTAAAAAGCCGCTGACTTGTGTAATAGGGCTGCCAGTACTTAAAGGGGAGAAAAGTGCTTCAGTGATTTCATCACTAGCCAGTATCCAACTTTGGTCAAAAGACATGTTACTTAATGGCAATATCGAGGCAATCCGCATAGACTTACCAACCATGATCGTTAACGCCAGCAGGAAGATTCAACCGATCCTTAATTGAAGATGACGTGAGTGGGTATCTAGACTAGGCAACTAGGTGGAATATGCATTCGGATTTTGAAACGAAAGTTACTGCATTTTTGTCTCGGTGTGAATATTGAGTACTGAGGTACCGGTACATCCAGCTGACAAATTCCAAATAAAAAGAAACGCGAGTCACTGATTCCACTGCTAGCCACTGTCTTATTCTACTTAAAATAAAGTAAATGTGTTTACATCAGTAATCACTGAAGACAGCAAGAACAAAGATTGGGGCAGAATAATATGAATTCATTTTATTTCATTAGATTCTCATCAGCTACTCACAACCTAAAATATTAAAAATTCAACATTATTACAGATATTGACATACTTATACATAAGAGAGTGGTTAATAGTGAATAAATGTATCGTGGTGTAGCGAAGATTCCGATAAAGTTAATGAGGTCATAAAATATGAATTGAAATCAGTCAGTTATGTATGATGTAATTTAAACTTTCGAAAGAGTTAGGATGATGACGCAATAAATAAATTGCATGTCTATAGATATGTAAAAAGTACAGGTTGATCGTAAGAAGATAAGTAGTGATATGAATAATAAAATAACAACAGTTCTAGTCAGTAGTTCAGCATAAGAAATAGGTCAAACTTCGATAAATAGATCTTAAAATGATAGTCATAATATATGATAAGAAGTGTGCAAATAATTAGGTATTGAAGAATGACAAACAAACACGGAGTGTGAATAAACTAATAAAGTCGTTGATTATTATTATTAATTAATTAATTAATTAATTAATTAATTAATGGCTTTATTCAATATTATAATTTGGTACAATACAGAATTTTCAGCAAAGGGTATCTCACCAAAAAACAGAAAAAAAGACAAAAATAGGAAAAAAAGGTTTGAAAAAATCTGAAAAACTGTTCAACTTTCCAAATTAGAGACATGTTAAGAATGCAGGTTATTGACTAGGTTAACTCTAACAACCTGTTCGTCACAGAGTATATTTGCTAGGTAAGGTATTATAGAACATTTATACTTTTGCTTGCGTGTTTTGATTTTAATGTAATTACGTCTCGTTCTACCAGAAGATATACAAGGAGAAAGATAAGAGTGAAGGGGATGGTTAGTATCTGATAAAATAACACCTGCCACGAGTTTGCATGACTTCAGATGTCTATCCACAACCATATTAATAGTGACCTCGAATGAGTCACCACACATCTTGCTAACTGCCTTCAGCACTCTCTGCAATACAGCAAAGTTTTTTCTCAAAAACCCAGGAAAGAATAATGGAGAACAGTAAAGAATAATAGGTAATATGCAAGAATTGACAAATTGTCAGAGCGAATGACGTGTGATCCCAAGAGAATGCAATCTCTTTATGTAGTAAGTCAGACGGAAAACCTTCTTCGATAACGATAAAACGTGGGTAGACCAAGAGAGATCAGAGGAAGAGGTAACACCAAGATAATTGACCTTCGACACTGAGTTTATCAAACAGTCTCCAATGGTACAAGCATTATGGGATCTCAAAATAGTGTTTATATTCCGTTCATGTCTCATACTAAAGTTAACATCTTGACATTTAGACGGATTAAATATGAGACCATTACCAACAGACCATTAATCAATACGAGACAAAAACTCATTCATTTCTATGGGATGTAAAGAGGAAGAGATAAGCATACATACAGTGAGATCATCCTCATATTTCACAAAAGTGTTTACTGTGGAATATGGCAGATCATGCAGAAAAAAAGAGGTAAGAAGAGGAGAAAGAACAGCTCTTTGTGGTACACCTTCATGAGACAGCAGAGACTCTGAACACTTCCCTCCAAACACAGTGTACTGTTCCCTTCCAGAGAGGTAGAAACATTGCCAGTTGGTTATGCAGCTGTCAGTGTTGACGTTGATTAACTTGTTAAGTAAACGTTGTCTTGGTATAGAACCAAAAGCTGAAGTATTGTCCAGAAAAGCACATCAAACATACTTCTTACCCTTTTCTAAGTTGAACACTATGTTGTGATGCAGAACAGTAATGGCATCTAAGGTGCTTCTTTTGCATCTGTAAGCAAACTGGTACGGATCAATATTCTCTTTTATCGCAGGCTGAAGTGGAAGTATCAATAATTTCTCCATCGTTTTGAGGAAGGGTGAAGTTATTGCAATAGGTTTAAATTTCACATTCTTATCACCAGATACTCTCTTTGGTACAGGGATTATCTTCATCTTTCTCCACATTTTCGGTATGAGATTAGATGAGAAGGATCTGTTAAAGATAGTCGTGAATGGATAACATTAGTCGTCAGCAAATGTTTTTAAAAAGGAGGTTTGGGATACCATCAGGTCTTAATCATCGGGATGAATTAAGTGACCAGAGACATCTTCGGACATCAGTTTCAGTGAAACTAGGAACGAAGCTATTCTTTAAACCTGTGGAAGAAGGGAGCATTACATCAGATGACTGACAAACAAAAGACGTATTTAAGTCACTAACATTCAGCTGATTATCGCTCGTAATCTGTCTGTCACCTGTTAGTTCTTTAAAGTTTCCACATACTTGGAGAGTTTTTGCGAGACAAGAGTTTTATAGTAAACATAGAGTTTAGACTTCTAATCTCTAGGTTTATCAGACCATTTAGCTTACGAATTTCATTAGAGCTTTTCTCCTTGTACGTTCTTTCTTTCACCATCTGTAGTCGTTTTAGTTGTGGGGATGTAAGTCGATCAAAACTTACAAAAATGGTTTCAGTGGGACAAATATTAAAACAGAATTTAAGGTAGCAAGTGATAACATCAGTAATGATTTCAAGTGAATCAACTGTAAATAATTCCCAGTTAGTCGTATGAAACATGTTTTTCAGATTTCGGATATTTTCTTCTGAGTAATTCCTATATTTGACTTTCTTGGTATAATGTAAGCGTGTACTCTTCCCATGCTTTGCATATACTTTAGGTAGAACACGAATTATACAGTGATCCGAGCTAGAAAATGGAGCACGCTTACGAGTCACATATCTACCCACATCATTAATTAAAACGAAGTCTAAATGGGCATCCAAACTAGTAGAAAAATCTACTACATTTTGGTGACCTAGTGACGTAAGGAAGCTACAGTCATATGAACTGAAAGTTATTCACTGAAGGCAGTAACAGCAAACTCAGTGAATTCATCAGCGAAAACAGATAGCACAGATGATGTGTAGTCTGGAGTAACGTAAATATTGGTAACATAAACATATTTGTATTTATTCAGATGTTTTGGACGACATCTTAGAGTTAGACAGTCCATAAAGTCATTTGAAAACTTAAAACATACAAAGGAAGATCGACATCAGTTTATGTTTAAAAACGTAGCTATACCGCCACCACACCTCTTTTTATTGTTTGATCGATCCTGACGATAAATTTTGAAATCATGTAGTGATACAAGGCAGTCATCCTGTAAATCATTTAACCAAGATTATTGAATTGTGATGACACCACAATTACGATACATATTTTAACTTAGTAGGAATTGCAGATAGTCCACTTTGTTGATTAGTGATCAGCAGTTAGAATTTAGCAGCTCGGGAATCGACATACGATTAATGTTCATTCTCTTTAACGCATAATGCCAACCACCATGATGTCTTTTATAGTACTTTTTTGTAACTTGTGCAGCGAAAGGTCGTAGGCTTTTCATAAACGCGCTTGTATAGGTTATGAGATTAATGGTCATTATGGGACGTTAAAACAAAATGAAAAACAGATAGCTTGTTGAAATAATTAGATGGCAGAAAGAGGTAGCCCAGATATTCAAGTAGGCCGCCGCTCAATGACTCTAATTCGCTTCCACTGCCAAGACGTTTCATACCAGAAAGAAAAACTGTCTAGTGCTTACAGGTTTTCAATAATGGTTAAACTTAGATCGATTCATAATTTCAATGAAATTCAATAATCTTCACATTTCCATACTGAGAATAAATTTTATTTAAATAGCATAAACATTTTCTTTTTTATCAACTTTTCATTATGACTACTTTTAAGTAGTATGAGTAATTTTAAATTTTTGATTGGATATGGCTCATAAACTCATAAATGTCAAGAGAGTAAATGAAATTTAATGCAGTGATTATACAGATGTTTCATTTACCTTTAAGATTGTGTTATTAAGAAATAATATCGTGTCTAATGGCGCTACAAACAGCTTTTTTGATATTTATATATGTTAAATATAATTATATTTACAAGGTGAAAATTTGTAGCTCAGATGGATGATTTTGATGGAGTTTTGTTCTCTGAGCTGGATGATGTCGTTCAGAAGAACGATGAGAGCTCCACGACCAAACCATCCAGCCCAGAGAACAAAAACTCCATCAAAATACTTACAAGGTTGCTATCGTTAATATTGATGCGAAAAAGATTAACTCATGATCTCAACCATTGAAAAGGATTTGTTTAAAATGAAACAAGACTGAGAAAAGTAGAATAAGTATTTAAAATAACCGTACTTGTTTAAAGGAACCAAATTTTGGTGAAGAAAGTTCGTTGTTTGGTAAGCAGAAGGCTGAGATTAATGATTTGGGAATTTGAAATAAAATGCTATTCAAAGTATCACAAAAGAAAAATATACTGATTTTTATATTACAGGTATGTCTATTGTTAAAATAAGACTATAAAATGAGTAGAACGTTTAATAGTCTAACTTCGCTCGACCACATATTCAATACTGTGTATGGATTGTCTGAATCATCAAGATTTATAACGATATTGGATGAAGAAAATTAGATATTGATGCAAAATATTTGCACTTTGTATGGGTCGGTATTTTTAGATCGTTGAAAGAGTTTAGCAAGAAACAATGGACTTAAGTCCCGTATTGATTGGCGTTCATCAGAAAGTTATTATGTAAGTTTACCCAAGTACTTCCTAAATGTTAAAATTTAATTTTGATTACATAAATGAAGTTTCCTGATTTTTCTGGGTCGAACTTCATTGTCAACTTTATTAGGTTATTTTAAGTAAAATGATAAGCAAAATGTTTATGGTTATCTACCACTAATCCATTATGATTTAAATGCCTATTCACAATTACACATCATCATTGAATTGAATTCATGGTGGGTTTACTATCATAAACGTATTTATAACTATAATTATGTAATAACTATTGTAGAATCGTAAATTTCCATAAGTTATAATTTGAACAAACCTATGATCTCAATAATCAGAGTTTATTCTACTCATAATTCAGCAGTAGTACCCATAAAATTACTGCTATGATTTTATTAAAACAAGCGAACAATGTATGTTATTCATCAGACAGATTTCACATCGTTTATGTTTGGTACAAACATCAACATATGTGTGCTAATTCTACTATAAAATTAGATTATATCTAAGTTAGAGAAAGAGTAATTTCATTGCAACAAACATCTTAGTTCATAAAGCTAGAATACTTTTTTAAATGACTTCATGCTGTTAAGTAACTATGTAATTAGGACTTTACAAAATTTGTCTAGATATATTCAAAATAAAAAGCAAAGACCAAAGACAAGTTTATCATTTTTATTTTTTTATTTTCAAAGCTTTTAGTCTGAAGTACAAAAACATCTCTAAAGTTCTATTGCACAAGTAGGTGGCTATCAGGACTCACTAACTAAGTGCATAACGCAATGACATTTAAAGTGAACAGTACTGTGTTCGAGGCCCGGAGTGGACATCAACTCTGAGATGCAGGTAAATCCGGCTGACGCATCACAAATAGGACAAAACACACGTCCTGGATTCCACTGCTAGCAACTATCCATCTCTCCTTATATCTCACAAGTTCATTATCGATTAAAACTTTCAATAATTCTAGTCAATACACAAATCATTAAAGTATTAAATGTTTATTGATGATCTACCATATGTTCAAGGATTAAAGTAAACATTGTTTTGTACGAATTTTGGATTACTTCATAAAACATATTTACCAGCTTTGATAGAAGAAACGAAAGATAAGGTATGTTGTATCCATTGAATTAACACTAAGATACTTTTGAATATCATTTAACTCGAATATCCATTTTTTTGTATTGTTTTTCTAATTAATTTTTCTCCATCCCATTTTGAAAACTTTTTTCATTCCGTTTCATCCAACCCAATGATTAGTTTTAAGTTAGTAACAATTGGTTAGTTATTTCATAAAATTGATATAAAATGTAAGTACTTGTCGACAGAGCAAATTTTCTCCAAATTATGTACGTTAATAACATACAAAATAAAATCTCTATTATTTCTCAAGTTGTGATGGTTACGGATATTGTATCTGGTAGTGTTCCAAGCACTTTGAGAGTTAAAGAGAGCCATCAGAAATTATGGAAAGCCGACTTACTGCCATTATGCAGTGCGTGATTCTCATTTTCATAAGGATGAGAAGTCGTATACTAAATTTGTATATTGGAGAAATAACCATAGAGTACCTAGCGGATCCTCACAGCCGATTAGACGAAGAAAGTTATTTGAATAGTGTCATTATATTGTTAATGAAAGACTGCAATAAACACTCAATGTCTTACTTACGCCTCTTACTCCTAATGGAGCATAGGCCGCCGACCAGCATTCTCCAACCCACTCTGTCCTGGGCCTTCTTTTCTAGTTCCATCCAATTCTTGTTCATTTTTCTCATGTCTATCTCCATTTCTCGGCGTAATGTGTTCTTTGGTCTTCCTCTTTTCCTTTGGCCTTGAGGATTCCATGTGAGGGCTTGTCTTGTGACACAGTTGGGTGTTTTCCTCAATGTGTGTCCTATCCACTTCCAGCGCTTCTTCCTGATTTCTTCCTCCACTGGGAACTGGTTTGTTCTCTCCCACAGTACGTTGTTGCTAATAGTGTCCGGCCAATGGATCTGAAGTATTTTGCGTAGACAATTGTTAATAAATACCTGTATTTTCTGGATGATGGCTTTCGTAGTTCTCCAGGTTTCTGCCCCATACAGTAGAGCTGTCTTGACATTTGTATTGAAAATCCTGACCTTGGTGTTGGTTGACAGTTGCTTTGAGTTCCAGATGTTCCTCAGTTGTAAATATGCTGCTCTTGCTTTGCTGATCCGCGCCTTCACATCTGCATCAGATCCACCACGTTCATCAATGATGCTGCCCAAATATGTAAAGGTTTTCACATCTTCCAAATCTTCTCCGTCAATTGTGATTGGATTGGTGCATGCTGTGTTGTATCGGAGAATCCTGCTTTTCCCTTTGTGTATATTGAGACCTACTGCTGCTGAGGCTGTTGCTACACTGGTCGTTTTCTCCTGCATTTGTTGTTGCGTTTGGGATAGAAGAGCCAGATCATCTGCGAAGTCTAGATCGTCCAACTGCATCCTAGATGTCCATTGTATCCCGCGCTTCCTTCAGACGTTGACGTCTTCATGATCCAGTCGATAACCAGGAGAAAGAGAAAGGGTGAGAGTAAGCAACGTTGCTTAACACCGGTCTTCACTTCGAACGACTTTGTCAACTGTCCTCCATGCACGATTTTGCAGTGTAGTCCATCATATGAACTCTGTATGATATTGACTATCTTCTGAGGCACGTCGTAGTGTCGAAGAAGTTTCCATAGTGTTGTTCTGTCCACGCTATCAAATGCCTTTTCGTAGTCAATGAAGTTGATGTAGAATGATGAATTCCATTCAATTGATTGTTCCACAATGATCCGTGGAGTTGCGATTTGGTCTGTACACGATCTATCCTTACGGAATCCTGCCTGTTGGTCACGAAGTTGGGCGTCTACGGAGTCCTTCATCCTGTTGAAGACTTTTCCTGGTATTGGGAGAAGAGTGATGCCCCTGTAGTTATCACACTTGCTGAGATCGCCTTTCTTCGGTATTTTGATCAGGAGCCCTTCCTTCCAGTCTGTTGGTACTTGTTCCTCATCCCAAATCTTATTGAAGAGAATGTCTGACCTTCATCCATTTTAAGTTTATTGAAGCTCACTGGACTGCTGTTCGTGTGAATATGCATCACAATCATGAGTGTTATTCCCTGCGGTACGATAACAATTCTTGAATGTGCAGGTTAACGAACGTGGAGTTTGAAACAATGCAACCTCATCTGATGTTGGAGACAGCAACATTCAATATTGTTATCGAAATATACAGATCGTCAATCCTCGTATATAATCACCGATTTAATCCACATTAGTGAATAATGGAATTAAATAAGTCAAATTCGAGAATGGATTTTGAATAAGTATATTTCATACAATTATTGATCCAGATAAACAATCAGAGAAACGAAACGAAGAAAGCGAAATGAAGAGAGTGAAGTGAAACGATGCGCGATGGAGAAGGCGTGTGAGCCAACTAAATTTAACCAGGCGTGAATTGATATTTATAATCAGATAATATTAAGTTACAGACATGTGATGAGTAAGATAAAAAATGCATAGGCTAAATATTAGTAATGCACTTCAAGTTAAACAATTAGTATTGAAATCTGAGCTGAAATGTGACTGTCACTACAAATATGAATTTATCACTTAGAAAAACAAAGCTACTGAACATATTATTCAGTAGTAAACCATTTATTACTAAATTTAGTTCTGACCAGTAGTGTAAACCAGGACGTACGTCTTAATCTCTTCGATACTTTGCAGTAAACTGCATCATTCCTAGTGCGACACAATGAAGAGTGGTGATCAACTGTGTCAAGTGTGGTTCAGTTACTCCTTAAACTCAATAGAATATAATCCTTCATTAATGCAAAGTGATTGAAGTTAAACATGTATGTTTAAGCTATAGCTACAAGACTTGAATATTCTAGGCTAGATCCGAAGTAACAAGTTAGTGCATGCGCACTACTGAGGAGATCCATACTAACATGAATCATCTGTTCAGCAATTCCTGGTTTTCAATGGTTTTTTAATGTAGTTCAATTCTGAGCAATATAATCTTTCAACTTTTATGTTTATCTTTATGACTAAAGTTAATTGACAGCGAAATTTGATACAACCAGTTCAAACAAGACATTTGCAAAAAGAACAAAGAATCATAAGTGAATACGAACGCTTATTAGGAAATTGCTTGACATTTTTTACGAGAAAGCATTTAATATTTTATGATATAGATTTGAACATTATTTGGAATATGATCGTATTGCCAATTTAATTATATTATACAGTTAGATTACTCAAATTACTCAAAATAAGTAGTATGGTTGTCATAATCAAATATACTTAAATTCATTTCAATTAATCATAGAATTTGCCTAATTTTGTATATTGTGAATAATTTCATGAATGAGAGATACAACTTGAAGAATTTGTTAATGCCAGATATCAGATATTACTAAATAAAATCAACATGAAATCAATCCATGGTTTATGTATGTAGTTTATGGATGAAATATGAACTTAAGCATAACTGGAACTCAAGATAGAAAAAAAAGAAGCATTATAACATCGAACATTATCAATGAATTATACAATTACGAAAATTCACAGTGATCAGTTTAATTTATCATTGCAAATCATATGTAAAGTGAAATGTTACTCAATTACTATAAAGCATTAAAAAGATGCCTATTCACAAAGACTCAACTATTTTAATTCTGATTACATCTAAATGATAATACGCTTAGTGTAAGAGAAATTTGGTTTAATTTTTGAAAATCTCATATGTATCTAAATATAGGCGTACAAATATGATTACAGTTAATTAAGTAAACCAATATTATTTGAGAACTCACTTTAAAATCAAGACAATAACTAAGCCAACGTTACTATTGTACTCAGCTTGAAAAAAGTTATATCTTAGTAAGTCAGTGAAGTTTTTTGATATACATTACCAGTAAATTACAATAATCCATTTTCTAGGTTTATTAATAGTTTAAGTTGTGGACTCAGTAAAATTTTGTGGCTAGACTAAAATTTATGGACGAATCAATCATGTATAAAATAATACTTCTCGGATTTTCGCGCCAAATTTACTCATTGATTCGGATAAATAGAGTTTTGGCATTATAACTGATGTCAGTTTGTGATGAAAACCCTAAATCTGATTTCTAACCCTAATCATCAACTGTAAATTATAATTCTAATTCCTCACACAGGTTTATGACCCTCATTAGATCCTGCTTATTAAGTGGACACTCTCAAGGTCAGTCTAACGTCACTCAAAGGTCGTCCATAAGTTATAGTCTCACTAATTTTGATTAATATTTGCATCAGTTTAACAACTTGATATTCAATGTAAAAGTAATCGTATTTTGATTTGATAATTTTCTTAATAGGAGATTAAGATTTCAGAAAGTTTTAGTTATTCAATTATTTCTTTTATTATCATATAAAATTGACGTCTATTAGTAAGCGATTTAGGAAAAATACATAAATCAACTAACTGAATTCAATGGGATAACGGTTACTCTATACTTTGGATTATTTAATTATACTAACCATTAGGGTTATTGGTTAACTACTTATTTTTTTTTTAGTTTAAATTTATTGACATCCCTTAAAGTTTCTTAATTGATTTATTATAAGAGAATCCAATGAAATAACGATTATTTACCTAACAAACTATGTACAAAATGGACAGGAAATTCTCTCTAATTACAGATAATAACAAAATAAAAGCAAAACGTTTCCTATAGATCAATTAAATAATGGTTGAATTCATGACTCAATTAAAGCTAGATCATCAAGGAAAACGTGGAAACACTGTTGGTATATATAACTCCCCAACAGTGCGCATCAAGAGATATTTTCTGAAGTTATAGTGAGAAGTCATGATCGGTGAAGTTCAACCGGGTGAGATAGTAACTTGCTAATGACAATGGTGGACGGTGGCTCAAATTTTGTGGATTTGTTGAAATTAGATACTAACATCGTTGGATTTCGACCGGCTTAGTGGTCTAGAGGTTAGGCGTTCGCGCGGAAAACTGAAAGTATTGGATCCCAATCGCGCCGGGCAGGATCGTGGATGCGCACTGCTTAGTAGTCCCATAATAAAATGAAACAGCCGTTCACTGATTTCAGGTTTTCCATCGTGGTCTAGCTTTAATTGACACTTCAATTCAATCATTAAATTACTATAATATCCACAAAATCTTTTTTATGATAATTATATAATGATTATCCATACTTTATTTCATCTAAAATCTAGACATGAACTCGTTGATATATAGTCGTACTGTATCAATGCACACAATATGGTTTATATATGTAAAGTCTAATTTGGTTAAATTACCATTTGTATGAATGAATTCAGATCTATAAATTAGTCGTATAAATTCATTTATTTCCCAAAATCTTCATTTAGTATATAATGTTAATCTAAAAGGAATTACTTACTTACTTACTTACTTACTTACTCACTTACTTACTTACGCCTGTTACTCCTCGTGAAGGAACATAGGCCGTTCACCAGCATTCACCATCCAACCGTGTCCTGATCAATCCTTCCCAGTTCTTTCCAGTTGTTATTCATCCTTTTCATATCTGCTTTTATTTCCCGACGTAATGTGTTCTTTGGCCTTCCCCTTTTCCACTTCATTTCAGGATTCCAAGTAAGGGCTTGTCTCGTGATGCAGTTTGACGATTCTCGTAGTGTATTTCTTATCCATTTGCATTGTCTTTTCCTAGATTCCTTTTCAGCTGGAAGCTGGTTTGTTTTCTCCCACAAAAGGCTGTTGCTGATTGTATCCGGCCAATGGATGTTTAGTATTTTGCATAGACAGCTATTTATAATTACTTGCACCTTCTTGATGATGGTTTTTGTAGTTCTCCAAGTTTCAGCCCCGTACAGTAGAACTGCCTTGACATTTGTTTTAAAGATTCTGACTTTGATATTGGTTGAAAGTTGTTTTGAGTTTCATGTGTTCTTCAACTGTAGGAATGCTGTTCTTGCTTTGCCAATCCTCGCCTTTATGTCTGCATCTAATACAAAAGAAATAAGATAGGTTTAAAATTGTATAGAATCATTCGATGGTATAGTTTTAACTCTTATCAACATAGTGCATATATTTAATTATATTCCTTACTACATAACGAAGTATAATTAAGAAAAACTTAAATATTTTCTATACATTAATGAAGTATTCATAATATGGACTCATTGCATAATAAACAAATTTTTCAACATTTAAAGTAGGTCAAAACATTGTGAAAATAATCGATAAAGTTTTGTGAAAACTAATAGACAAATTGTGTCGTCAGCCTATGCTCTGCTGGGAGTGAGTAAGTAATGGACAAACTGTGTAAATATGCATGATGTATTTAAGGAAAATAACGGATGAAAGATTGATTATATAATGTTGGAAATGAATGAAATAATTTAATAAAACAACTCCAATGTTAAATAAGTGCACTGGTGAGGAGTCCCATACCGAAACGAAACGGCCGTCAAGTTATTCCAGGTTTCACATGTTGGTCTAGCTTCAATTTACTCATGATTTCAACTATTGAAAAATATATATCATCATTCTAAATGTTTGATATGAAGTCAAATCTATTACAGGGTTAACAATGTTCAATTACAGCATCATGTTCTTCTTTACAAATGTTCCGACGGACAATAATAAATATATACTATACATTAAACGACAGGATGCGTTAAATATGTTATTTGAAAAAGAAAAAGGAAGAAACAACGCTGTGGATGCGAGTGTTTACGACTACCTTGTAATGAGATGTTATTAGGAAATCCGCATTTCTAAAACAAAACGACTAACAAATCATAATTTATTAGTAGACATTGTAAAAAAAATTTGAAATCAATTTGATTTCTCTCGTAAATAGACTAATCAGGAAATTGCATAAGATCTGTGTATTAATAAAAGGTATATTTAAATACAGTAAACTCTAAATGTGGTGTTATAGCAACTCTCCTACAATCAATTAATTTACTTAACAGACAATTTTGTTCGAAAAGTAACAATTCGCATATTTCTTTGTACTAATATGATCACTGTCTTGTCTGTTCAAACGTGTGCGCTTGATCACATGCAACTTGCGCACATATCTTTCTAGCTTAAATGTTATTATCTTAAATATCCCTCGATGAATCATTCTCTTACCCATGTATATAGGAATTCGAATCCTATTAATAGGACTTTGCATTGCCTAGCTGAGACTTATTCGATTTAAATATAAATTCGTCTCTGTATTTGTTTGGACACATATATTCGTCTCTCTACTTCAAACTCACTCGATATGTCAGTAGCTTTCTGATTCGTGTTATCCGCTAATAAACTGTAGTCGCCGCTTTTTATTACCTGATTTTAAACACCATTGGGATTTATATTATATCTGTTATCAAGGTGATCGATTTACGAAGCTAAACCATTACAATCTAAAATCTGAACTAATTAACTGTAAATGGAATATATAAATTCAATGACTGAGGAATATACTGTTTTTTTCAGATCTCAACAATAATTTTGACCATTTCAAATGTATTAGTGAATAATTCATAAGTATGATAGAAAGCAAAGGATTATTCCCAATTGTTTAATATTTTTTCTTCATCTATGTAACTGAATACTGTTAGTGTCTTTTATGTGAATGACATTAATGAATGATGAATATGAATTCAATGTTACTAACTATAATATTTACTAAATTTTTTGCATCCTTTTTTAATTATTAATGTTATATCGTAGCGAAGATTAAATTACGAGTAACTTCTGAGACCTATAATGGACTAATATTATCTATATATTCTTATGGTATAGCTATTCACTAACTAAATAGTATATATCTATATTCCCTTTATTATAAGCTTCATTTTGATCTATAGATTATTATTATACGATTTACTGTTCCTAAGTTATACTATGTTTATTAACCACTGTCTCCTGCGTTCACAGCCACCTTTGGTTATATTTCGTACGAATGTTATTTCCTATTTTATGGTGCGTTGCGGTTTGTTTGGTTGACATATAAACCCAGTATGTCTGAAATAAATTATTCGCATAATTGAAGCTGTATTGGTGTTCTGGACTCAACTGGACAGGCTAGGCGAGCAAGGGACTAATAAGGATGCTAGGTTTAGCACAGTGTGAAGATTGTATAAGTCGTATTGCGATTGGAGGATAAGTCATGCGGTAAAAAGCGGGCCAACAAAGTCACAACAGTTTATATCAGTACTATACAAATATTCCTTGAGTTTGTATTTCTCAAATTATTTTCAATATATATTTAAGTTTCCACCATTAAACATACATGTCTTAAAATAGTTACTATTATATTAGCCGAGTTATTCAGGATATCTTCTATTTCATAGTGTTATAACATTTTTAAAATCTTCACTACATCACTACTCAATAATCATAAGTCTACTTTATTTCATAGACGATTTACGTACATAACATAAGAGAAATAACACCGGAAAATGTAAAATATGATTAAAGTACATCCATATTTGTCCGCTCCAAAAAAAGATTTTCAAAATCTTTTTCAGCTTAGACAAATACAGAAATAAATGACTTTACTTTTCTATAAAACGTACTGTCTTTTTCTTCTCCAAAATATGTATATTCTAGTTAATTATGTATTATCTAAATTTCAAAGGTTTCCTTTAGAAGGATAATATACTAACATTATTATTATGAACTATCTAATCATAAAACAAGATATGCGTTAATTCAGTACTATTTACTAATGAATTTAATTAGTTCTATATATTTGATATAACCCATAGTGTCATTGAATAAGAGAGAAAGAGTATTCAACGAAGAAATTCTTTCTTTTTTGAGGAAATCATTTACTTAAGCTGTACATTCGTATATATAGTTATATAGGAAATATATGTGTATCTATAGAAGGATAAAAGGATTGCATCATAAAATGGATTCGAGACTTTTATTATCAAATAAGGTTACTTAATAATCGAGGGGTAAGGAAGAAAATAATTGGTGCGTCAGATAATAGTCCAATTGATAGATATGAAGAAAAAACGACAAACATAAAGGTCATAATAATAAAAAACTGATCATTGTCCATCAATAATCTGAAAGATAAATTATCGCATCTGACCAACTCAATGTGCATTTACCAATCTACTATCTGCTCTTGTGGAGCTAGGTATATAGGACGTTCGATGCGTACTTTATCCAAAGAATTCAAGAACATTATGCGGTGTGGCTAAAAAGAGGAGGCAACGGCACAATAAGAAGTTCTATAATGGAACACCTTGTGAACACTGGTCATTCAATCAAGACAGACTCTGCGTTCAAAGTCATCTACAAGGTAAGTAGAAGTCTTTCAAAGACAATTAGACTGTATCTTCTTTGCATTGCCAAAGCAATAGCCATACATCTGGGAAAACCAGAATTGTGTGTGCAAAAGAGACTGCTACAACCTCTTCTTCTACCATGGTCGTAATGTAATAAAAATTTTCTCTCTTTTTCATACTCTTGTTCATTTACAGTCATCTGCTTCACCTTCCATCTTCCCCTTAAATCTTCTACCTCCAACTGGTTTGTTTTTATTTCTATGATCATTCCGATTACATTTCATCTGTGTTTCAACATTATATCTTATCATGCTGAGCCATCCTTTCCCAATGATAATTTCCCTATCTGTCTTTTGATGAATACTGGATAATAATAATAATCAAGCAAACTTGTTTATGGATAATTATAATAATAATAGTGACTGATTAGAATTTAAAATTACAAAACGGTAGTTTGAAAAATCAATAATTATCAGGTAAAAATGAAACTAAAGAAAAACCAAAACATACTACTAAGAGGAAGTTAGGTTAAGGAAGGATAAGAGGTTGAACGAATCGTTTCTACAGTTCTTTTTCTTCATTTCTAGATATCTGATAATTTTCATCTAGATGAACTAGCCTTTATAAAAATTTTATTAATATCGTGTTTGTATTTTCATCATAAAAAAGGACATAAGATTTACTCAACAGTGTTTAATTAAAACAGTCATCTATATGGTATGTTTGTTCATTTTTAAAATATCAGACTAATTATTATTTTGTTATTTTACTTTTAGACAACTTAAATGAAAAGAATTTCTCATTGACATTTCAAAAGATCAATCTTATCGATTTATCACATAAATGTTACATTATTATCAATAGCTGGGATCATGAGTCAATTGAAGCTAGACCACCATTGAAAACCTGAAAGCACTGAACAGCCGTCTCGTCCTATTGTGGGACTCCCAAGCAGTGCGTATCCACTGAATTCAAGAGGTATTCCCTGGAGTTATAGTGAGAAACAGTGATCATTAGAGTTCAATCGGGTCTGTTATGAGATAGTAACTCACTGATGACAATGGTGGATGTGTCGCTCAATTTCGTGGATTAGTTGAAGTTAGACATTAACACCGTTGGATTGTGGCCAGCTCAGTGGTTTAGATGTTAAGCGTTTGCGCGCGAGACTGATAGGTCCTGAGTTCGAAGCTTACGAGTCGGAATCGTGGATGCACACCGCAGAAGAGTCCCACAATAGAAAGACACGGCCTACCCATGCTTACATCTTTTCCACGGTGGTTTATCCTTATTTGACTCATGGTCTCAAATATTGAAATTACTACAATCTCCACAATATCCCTTCTGATACAACACTATCAGACAGATTTAAAAGTATAGTTGCTAAGATAAGCTTTGTTCCTCAAATTTAGAAAAAATTACAATGCTGGAACAATAACACTAACTAATAATTGAACTGTTATACTGTATGGCTGAGTTGAAACAAATGATAGTCGACTTTTCCTCTGGAAAAATTTATTCGATACAAACTAGGGCTTCTACTCGAAATTTATGAAAAATAAATTTTTATGATTAACTATCATGTAGTGTATTTCGAACGTCCATGAGTCACATATATGATGAAGTACTGAAACTTTTAGATAACATCACACTTCTGAAGTACTACTTAGTGTGTTGCAAATATCCTATCTAAAGATGTTTCGTCTTGTGCTTCTATTTTTCATATTGCTTGCTCTCTAACCTTAAAATATGATCTACATGTTTATCTACCTATTAGGTGTTAAGTAATTCGTAATATATTATGTAGTTGAATTATTTATGTACTGCCATAAATTTATCTACAATATTCTGGTAAAAGAAAACCTATAAACATTTTAGTGATCAAAACACGGAGTATATACCCACAGAATGAATTACAAGTTCTCTTACACGTTGATAACTTAGTCAATATACATATTGTAAGACGATTAGATTAGTGCAAATCATGAATTACCGTTTAGCACATTCATAGGTCTTTAAAGATCCCCATCATATTATAAAACTAATACTTGAAAGAAGAAAATTCTTTTCGATATATTCTCCTGTGAATTAAGAAGCAGAGAAAATTACATATGACCACGAAAGGTCGTTAGTGCAACATTAAACTTAAAAACACGAAGTTCAACGAAGGGATCTCTTTTCAACGAACTTATTAGCAAGCTGTACAGTTGTATATATATATGAAAATTGTTTGTTACAGTACTAGTTCCGTGAGGAAATGTGAACACGAATAACCAAGATGACGTAATAGAAAGATTATAATGCTAGATTACGTAGTACGAATAGTAACAATAGATTTAGTAAGTTAGTAACGAATTATAACGTGAATGTAGTAAGATGATTAAAATGTTTTTGTTACAATAATTAACAAACAGTTTTCATATATATATATATATATATATATATATATATATATATAACATTGTTTGTTTACGCCTGTTACTCCTCGTGAAGGAGCATAGGTCACTCACCAGCATTCTCCATCCAACCCTGTCCTGGGCAATCCTTTCCAGCTCCGTCCAGTTGTAATTCATCCTTTTCATATCTGCTTCTATAATCCGACGCAATGTGTTCTTTGGCCTTCCTCTTTTCCGCTTCCCTTCAGGGTTCCAAGTTAGGGCTTGCCTCGTGATGTAGTTTGACGATTTGCGTGATGTATGTCCTATCCATTTCCATCGTCTTTTCCTAATTTCCTCTTCAGCTGGAAGTTGGTTTGTTCTCTCCCACAGAAGGCTATTGCTGATGGTATCCGGCCAGTGGATGTTGAGTATCTTGCGTAGGCAGCTATTTATAAATACTTATACTTTCTTGGTTGTGGTTGTTGTAGTTCTCCAAGTTTCAGCTCCATACAGTAGAACTGCCTTGACGTTCGTATTGAAGATTCTGACTTTGATATTGGTTGAAAGTTGTTTTGAGTTCCATATGTTCTTCAATTGTAGGAATGCGACCCTTGCTTTGCCGATCCTCGCCTTTACGTCTGCATCTGAACCTCCTTGTTCATCGATGATGCTTCCTAGGTATGTGAAGGACTCTACATCTTCCAGAGTTTCGCCATCAAGAGTGATTGGATTGCTGTTCTCCGCCTTGAATTTGAGGACCTTGGTTTTCCCTTTGTGTATGCTGAGGCCTACTGATGCAGAGACTGCTGCTACACTGGCTGTCTTCATCTGCATCTGTTCGTGTGTACGTGATAGGAGGGCTAGGTCATCTGCGAAGTCCAAATCGTCTAATTGATTCTGAGTTGTCCATTGTATTCCGTGTTTTCCTTCAGATGTCGAGGTCTTCATAATCCAGTCGACCACCAGAAGAAAGAGGAAGGGAGAGAGTAAACAGCCTTGTCTGACTCCGGTCCTTACTTGGAATGCATCTGTCAGCTGTCCTCCATGCACTACTTTGCACTGTAGTCCGTCGTATGAGTTCCGGATAATGTTGACAATCTTCTGAGGAACTCCGTAGTGTCGAAGAAGTTTCCATAATGTCCTCCTATCTACACTGTCGAATGCCTTTTCATAATCAATGAAGTTGATGTATAGTGATGAGTTCCACTCAACTGATTGTTCGACGATGATCCGTAGTGTTGCGATTTAGTCTGTGCACGACCGATCCTTACGGAATCCAGCTTGTTGATCTCGAAGTTGGGCGCTTACTGCATCCTTCATCCGGTTTAGCAACACTCTGTTGAAGAATTTCCCTGGTATTGACAGTAGTGTAATGCCTTTGTAGTTTTCACATTTGCTCAGATCTCCTTTCTTTGGAATCTTGACGAGGTGTCCTTCTTTCCAGTCCATCGGCACTTGTTCCTCCTCCCAAATCTTTTTGAATAGAAGATAAAGCATGCTTGTGGTTGCTTCGATGTCTGACTTCAGTGCTTCAGCTGGTATGTTGTCGGGTCCTGCTGCTTTCCCGTTCTTGATTTGTCTGACGGCCATTCTAATTTCTTCCATCGTTGGTGGGTTGACATCTATAGGAAGATCTATGTGTGCTGCTTCGATGTCCGGTGGATTCATTGGAGCCGGCCTATTCAGGAGTTCCTCGAAGTATTCCACCCATCTGTTACGCTGTTGTTGAATTTCGGTGATTGGCTTGCCTTCTTTGTCTTTGACCGGCCTCTCTGGTTTACTGTATTTCCGTGCTAGTTTCTTCGTTGTATCGTAAAGCTGTTTCATATTTCCTTCTCTAGCAGCTTTTTCTGCCGTCGTTGCTAGTTCTTCAACGTATTTCTTCTTGTCGGCTCTAATGCTCCTCTTCACTTGTTTGTTTGCTTCTATGTATTCAGCTTGTGCTTGGACTTTCTCTGCTCGTGTTCGGCTGTTGTTAATTGCTGTCTTCTAGTTCTTCCTTTCTTTGATCTTGTCCAGTGTTTCTATAGAGATGCACTCCTTATGATGGTGATTCTTTAGTCCCAGAACCTCTTGACACGTTGAAGTTAATGCTTCTTTGATACTTCTCCAGTTGTCCTCCATAGTAGTTTCTTCTTCATTCAGTAGATCTTGTAAGGCTTGAAACCTGTTGTTGAGAGCTATCTTGAATTTATTGAGTTTGTCAGTATCTCGAAGGAAGGCTGTATTGAACCTTTGTATTGCTGTTTGTCCACTTGTCCAGTTCTTTTTTAGATTCAGTTTTAAATTGGCTACAACTAGGTGGTGATCTGAAGCTACGTCAGCTCCTCTCCTGGTTCTCACATCTTCCATTGTCCTTCGGAATTTTTGTTGATGCAAATATGATCGATTTGGTTCTCTGTAGTGTGGTCCGGTGAGATCCATGTAGCCTTGTGTATACGCTTGTGTGGAAATATTGTGCCTCCTATGACTAATCTGTTGAATGCACACAAATTTACAAATCTTTCTCCATTTTCGTTTCTCTCTCCCAGTCCATGTCGTCCCATAATATCTTCATATCCAGTGTTGTCTATTCCGACTTTGGCATTTAGATCTCCCATCAGAATAGTTAGGTCCTTTCTTCGGCATTTCGCAATGATTGACTGCAGCCGCTCGTAGAACTGATGTTTAATGTCGTCGTTGCTATCATTGGTGGGTGCATAACATTGGATAATATTCATTAAGATCCCCTCCTTCTTTGTTTTGAATGATGCTTTGATGATTCTGGATCCGTGAGACTCCCATCTTACAAGTGCATTTCGTGCTACTTTGGACAGCATAAGAGCGACTCCTGAGTGTGTGGAGCATTGTCCTCCTCGTGACCGGAATATAGCAGCATCTCTCCCGTAGCTAGCCTTTTCTGTCCAGCTTGGGTCCAGTGGGTTTCGCTGATTCCCAGTACTGCTAAGTTGTATCTCCTCATTTCCATTGCTATTTGACTGGTCTTCCCGGTTTCCCACATTGTTCGGACGTTCCATGTACCTATAAAAATTTTTGCTCTAGTTGTTAGAAGGGGCATCGGCCTCGTGGCTTCCGAAGGAACTCGGCTTTCACCATGAAGCGTCATAATTCTTCTAACTGAAGACCTAACTCCCAGGGCAGAGTTTAAATGGTTTGGATTATTTTTTCTGGTAAGCGTTTTTTTTAGCGAGTTAGTTTTCTACGGGATGTGGACGCTAACCCCATGCCCAACCCTCCTCCTTTACCCGGGCTTGGGACCGGCAGTAACCCTGTTAGAGCTACAGGGGGAGTTATATACGATTGTACAGCTTGATAAAAGATTTGTTGAAAAGAGAGCCCTTCACTGAATTTCGTACTTTTAATTTGTAGGTATAATAGTCAAATTAGGTCATTCCATAGCGCATATAAGTATTGATTAATGGCATTGAGATTGGCCAGGGGAGGAGAAGCTGTTGAATATATTTTTTTTGTACTCATAGCTCAAGTTTCTTCATCCGGATGGCTACTATTTCAGCCGTTTGAAGATATTTAAGTCAAAGATGCTGTAAACATCAATATACACAATACGGACATTTATTTGAACAAAAATGCCCAAGTGTTAGACATTTTAAAAGAGCCTGTACAATTCGTAAACAATTTGTAACATTGTGGCACCTTATCTATTACAACCGCTCCTTGATTTATTTTAACTTTGGAACACAAAAGTTATGGTTGTATTTGTAATTGTCAATAATTTGCATCTTGAGCGTTTTTTCTAAATCATTGTGGATATAAGTATATCTATCTTTGTCTATAGTCTGATTACTTATCTATTTACTTGCTGTGCTTTTTACACAATACAATTTTTTTATTTACAAGGAATCACCCTCAATTAGAATAAGTTAGCTGGTGTTACAAGTTCATTCTGTATCTGATTGTTCTTCGCTTAAATGATAGTCTACTGATAATCAGTACTCCTCAGCACTGCTGAGGAGTCTCATACTAGGACGAAACGGCCATCCAGTGCTTCCAGGTTTTCCATGGTGGCCTAGCTTGAATTGACTCATGATTTCAATCAAAAAATGTTTATATTATTATGTTAGTATATATGCTATTTGCAAATGAGTTAACATAATTTTTATTCTGTTAGTGATCATGTGCTCAATCAAAATTATATTAACTAAAAAGTGTCATATTTAAAGATAAAGTTATTATTTCATTATGACTGTTCATTTAATGAGATAACATTTCTTGTTTAGTTTCTCTGTAGGGATTCAACTCAGAAAATAACAAAACTTTCATGAGAATTTTATCAAAGAAGGAAATTTTCTTTTTGTTAAAACTTTGGCATATAAATTCAGGAGAAATGAATGAGTTTGATGAAGTGTAAGCATTCTTATAACAAAACAGTAAATAACTATTTTGATGAATGAATTCGATTACTGCTTTCTTTTAGAAATTATTGTCATTTTAGCGAAAACTCATTATTATCCAAAGGATCCGGACTAAAAATAATGGTGGCTTTTTTCAAATTATTGAATTCAATGGTTCTTCTGATAAATTTTGTCATATGTCAAAGTAATATCTAATTGTTTTAGTAGAACGTTTGTACTCAAAGTCTCAAAGGTTGGAACTAAGATTAGAAAATTTTTACCTATTATCACTACTCTGAGTGTGAACGTAGACAGGAATTACAACTAGGTACTGTTGAGAGTGTTATGAGGATTCACTCATCTTACACAATGAAATGACTGAAAGATAATTTAACTTTGAGATTTGTTTAATTTCACTGTCGTTTTTGTATGAAGGTAAAAATACCATAGGTGAACTCTCTAGTTAACACTAGGGAATACATTTTTGGCTGAAATTACAAAGTCCTGGTTATACTTTTCTTCAAGCATATGAAATTAAAAGGAAATCGTTTAATAATAAGTTGGATAAGAGTTTTCTTAGACTTAACAAAATTCAGATTGTTGTAACATTTACCAAAAACATAATTACAGTATCAGAGATATATATATATGCCATCCAGATTAATTAACATATGTGTTAAATGTCAGCGATATCATAGGATGATTAACTTTCCTTCTTCTGAATATTTGATGTCCTTAATCTTTCAATAACCAAGAAGGAAATACAATTCAGTATTGAGTAAACTGTTAAACATATTTTAATTATAAACGGACTATTGTTATTGATGAGATTGTACAAAATCGATTAGACGATAAAGAAACTTCTTATTATTTGACAGTCAGGAAAAATAACATAATTATAGGTTGCTTTTGGTCTATTTTTTGCATCTTTATAATTGCAGTCTAGTTAAGAACAGCACGTGATTTATCCATAAATTCACTTTACTAAAGAGTGAACATATGCGCTTAACTTTAATTGCAGTAACAAAACATTCATGATTTCTCCTGAAGTTTGTATTTAATAAAATATTAATTTATTATTGTGTTGATGGTTAACTAAGAGCAAACTGCATTGGGTTTTACAAAAAGAAAACAGGACACATAGAGATAAGTAATCGTATCTTGATTTATAAACATTATCTAATGTATTCTAGTTAGCAACGTGTTCTCTATTTATTTACCAGTCATATTGAATACCAGAGACTAATCAAAAAACTCATTTTTTTGTAGTTTTAAAAACATATTTGAGTAGATGAATTGAGGAATTTACAGACTAGACGTTACGGCCTTTATCTGTTCCGCGATTAATAGAGATATCGCAGAAAAAACAAGAAAGGAAACATGAAATTTCACATCAAAAGAATTCATTCATTCCTGTCGTTAGACATAGAACAATCAGTAGCAAAATTAAACTTTGTAAACTTTTCTTCGTTTTTTTCGTTTTTGACCATGAAACAAAATATTAGAAATGTTGAAAATACTGCCAACAATATCCATCACGATACTGTGCTCTGTTTATCTTCTTAAAAGTTACAAGATTCACGATATACTAGATAGATTTATACAGATTAGCTGGGAAAAATTCGTAAATTAAGTAGACTAATACAGAAGTTCAACCACATGATGTTGTATATTACAAGTCTGATTTATTTAGTCTCAGTTAAGTTACAGTAAAATAAACAGTTAAATAAGAATTTCAATAGTTGGGACCATGAGTCATTTGAAGGTAGACCACCATGGAAAAGATGGAAGCACTGAACAGCCATCTCGTTCTATTGTGAGACACCTTAGCAATGCACATCCACGATCCCACCTCGTGAGATTCGAACTCAGGACCTATCAGTCCCGTGCGCAAACGCTTAACATCTAAACCACTGAGCAGGTCGCAATCCAACGGTGTTAATGTCTAACTTCAACTAATCCACGAAATTGAGCGACACATCCACCATTGTCATCAGTGAGTTACTATCTCATAACAGACCCGATTGAACTCCACTGATCACTGTTTCTCACTATAACTCCAGGAATTACCTCTTGAAGCCAGTTAGATAAGGTTCATATTTCATCCATTAAATTATATTTACTTACGTCCAAATTTTTCATACAATCCAATCACTATTTTTGATGATTTTAAGTCAAATTTTATTAATACAAATTTTATCCTTAAAGTTATAAATGTTGGTAAAACAATGTATCTTTATTCATATTTGAACTAAAACATTAGAATATAACTTTGATCGTTAAGTTGGATGTATGTGTTTTGATCAAAAAGTTATCGATGAACAACGTTTCTCTGAAAATATTTTCATATTATCAAACAACCGAGTAACGAGAAAATCAAAGTGTTAACTTAAAGTTTCAGTATTATGTAGCACTTAAAACAATAAACATGAATTTTATAATAAAGATGCATGGTGCCTGTCAGTAGAATCGAAAACGAAAGTTTAGCCCTATTTTGGGACTACTTACATCCCGAAGTTACAGTTCATAATGAGGCTCGAACCCAGAACGGCTCCTTTTGATATGCCATCACGTATTGCCATTGATTGTTAGGACTGGAGTTGTTCAGTCTTTTTTGGCATGTATACATTCTGTGTGGATTGTATCGGTATTACCCACTGTTACAAGCATTGTAACCAGAGATGGATGTTGGCACATCCAGTTAACGAGTACCAAATAAGACGAAACACGTGTTGTGGACTCCACTCCTAACCGCCATCGATCTCTGTTTATAATTCTTGTGGATTAGTGAAAAGATCGAGGCAATGTGCAGAGGATGCACAAATGCCGAAAAATTTATTAAATAACTCCAGTCTTAATTGTCAATGGAAAGATTCAAACAACCAATATAAATTAATTAACATGAAGTTTACTTATATTATTGGGCTAGACACCAGATCATTGTTAAAAACTTTAACAAAATAATAGTCGAAATAGTTGCGTGATAATAAAATAACTAAATGTCCGAGCAATTAGTTTGTATACAAGTATTAATATAGATATACAAAGAGCGTGAAAAGTGAAATGAACTAAGTGTGGAAAGAATATCTATTGTTGTCTATTTGGCCTTGGCCAAGAGTCTTCTAATATAAAGACTGGGTTTCGTGATGTAATTCTCAACATGATTATTCAAAGAAACCTTTACTCTTCCTTTGCGCAATGAAGACCTTACAGAAAATGATATTTTGAAGTGAGCTAATTGTTTAAGCGTCCAATAATCATCTAAGGTCTTAGTTTCTCAATAGTTCTGTAATCAGAATATCACTTTTGAATACACCATTTCATGATAAGTAGTCAGTATATCGAATATATAAAACTTTTTAATTTAACCTTGAGTTTCACTTCTTTATTTATCATAATGAGATGAATTTAACTTTTTTTGAAAACAAATTCTGACTATTTTAAAATGTTATGCATTATTCAATTACTGAATGTGCTACATGTCCAAAAACATTTTTTTATTCAAATTTGAGCATCACATGAATGAACAAACAGTCTACATTGTTATAGTTAGATTTATTTACTCAATTCAAACATAGAGCGGATGAATTATTGATTACCCACATTGTCTATTACATTATAACTCTTATTTTGTTTCATTATATTTTGTGTTACCTATTGATTTTTGTACATTAAAATGTAAAATAGTGAAATTATGAAACTACAATATACTGAATGAATTAATCGATTCAATTACAGGTCAAATCTGAACACAATGACCAAATTTTATGTTATTCTATTAGATTATGTAGAATGCATAGTAATTGGTTCAAAGTTATTAAGATGTGTAAACTTTTGGCTTCATTCAATTTACTATTTATATGAGTCACCTACTTTAGTGTATGTAATTAACGTTCAATCTGTTTCTATGCTCTAATATACATTATTCCAAGTATATATATACATACATACGTGGAACTATGTACAGAAATGATTTTTGGATGAACTGACAGACAGTAAAATTTATCAAAAAAAAATAATAAAAAATTAAAAAACAGAACAAAACTAAAAGTGATAGGACTTATTTCAATATCGGTGAATTTAACATCACTTCCTTATGTTTATTTACTTTAATTCATTGAAAGGTGAAGGAATTTCTACTTAATTAATTACTACGTTTGTTTTTTAAAAAAAATATAAATTCTATGACATATATGTTATATATATTCTATTGAACTTCTTGAAGTATAATCATTGGTTACATTATTGATATTTAGTCAAATCAACTCTAGATTTACTTGTATTAGCAACAATATTATACTCAGTGATTACATTTATACATATATAAATACTGTAATATCAATTCTATTCATCTTTTTGTTACCTTCTGATTCTGTGCCTATCAAAGAAAGTCAATATATATTATCATGTCACGTAAATCAATTCAAAAGAATGCATTAAGTAATTCGGTACCATCATTCAAAGAAACCAATTATGATATTCATGAATTAATTTATTTTAAATGTCCTGGAAAATTATTTATACAACGTACATTAAAACCAAATGAAGAATTTAATAAAGAATATATGAAGAAATTAATTAATAAAAAACGAACTATTCAATCTCAAGAACGTATGATTTATTTAACAGAAAATGGTTTAAGAATAAAAGCTTATAAAAAACCAACTAATTCATATAAACGTTTATATTTAAGTTATGAACAAATTGAAATAATTTATATATCAGAAGGTATTAAAAATATTCTTGTATTAGGTATTATTAGTAAAAATCAACAAATACGTGCTTATGAATGTACAAAAATTAAAGATGATGATGATTTTAAAACTTTGTGTAGATTACTTGTTCAAGCATGTGAAAATAGTGAAAGAAAATTAATTGAATTAAATCCAATTGGTACATTATCTATGTCATCATTATATGATAATAAAAGATTTAGTCATGGATCACTTGGTTCAATTGTATGGACACAATCTGGTGAAATTGATAATGAATTACAAAGTCAATTAGAAAATCGTTTATATCAAAATGAATTAATAGAAAATGAAAATGATGTACGTAAAATGGTGTCACAATATTCACAAAATGATTCAGTAACTAGTATTATATCATCAATTTTAAAAAATGAAAAAGGATCTAATGAAAATATGAATAGTAAAATTGAATCAAGTGATACAGAAGGTAGTGATCCAGTGAAACACTATAATGGAATAAACGGTGATTTTAATTACATAACCTATGAAGATGATTATGATGATGATGATAATAATAATGATAATATTAATAATGATAATCGTTATGCTTCAGCGATTTACAAAGCGGACGCTTACGTCGAACCTATACTTACGCCAATATTTCATGCAGACGATGAATCAGCAAAGTTATATTACAGAACAGGTTATGAGGGTGATTCATATGAGGAAAATTATGAAGTGACAGATTTGTATCCACCATCTAAATGGCCAGCTGGAGTTACCTTTATTTGTCCAGACTCTAAATCTGGTGCAACTATCGCACATCTTGGACCTGTTTATTTATATTCTGAAAGATTTGTCGATGTTGACAATGACTGTATTGAGAATCAGACATCAGCCTAACATTATAATTTGATGAAAAATTTAATGATTCGTTACTTAACTGTGTTTTTTTAAATATAGCTTGTAAATTTGGACAGTATTCGGATTTTACAATTAATTTACTTAGAAGTTTCAAGTTACTCGTTTATTAAAATTATTACCATGGATTAAATCTTATGAAATATTACTGCATGTTGTGAACTTGGTAAGCCATAATCTAACCTTCTGGGCCTACCTCAACTATCGTACTTATAAGTTATTCGGCAGAGATTTTAGCTTTAAGCAACCTTGTCTCATTAGAAATGGCGTTTTGAGAAGTGAAATAAGATGCTAATTTTTTATCTTTATAAATATGCCGTATCTCTAAAACATTACCAACGAACGTCAGGTATACAATCATTTTCAAAATTATTCTGTTTTTAATGTTAAGTTGAATAACATTAAAAGAATCTGAAAAGTTCCATATTCGATTTTAGAAGGTAGTTACTTTAACAATCAATGACATACGGTTTCGAATCGATTTCTACGGGCGACAGAATGTAGTAACTTTAGCAGGTTTAATTTTCCTAAGCCTTAAATACTATGCTAGATTAAACCCGAGAGCTATAGAAATGAAATAAGTTATTTTCGGTTCAAACTTTACTTTAAGCTCCCCATTTTTATTCACGAATACATTTCAGTATGTATTTTTATCCGGTATACTGATGAGATTCATAAGTTACTACTATAATCATTGATTGATTTATATAAACTTAAAATATATCGAACCATTGTAATACATAAGCTCTAGATGTAATTCATCTTGCGTTCTGAAGTTGGAGGTCAAATTCGTTCGATGCTCTCGACAGTGATGAGTAAATCAGAGTTTACATAATTCTCTACTCCACTATTATATGTTGATAGTTCAGTCTGCACGTTAGAAGTGTCAAAACACTAAATTTTACTTATTTCTACTTATTAGAGATGTGAAACTGATTTTCAATACAAATATACCGTAACAAAGTATCTGTGAAGAAGAAATCATTCAATCCAATTCATCACTGAAAATATATCGTTGTTTGTGGTTTACTACTTGTAAACCTTATAAGCTTGAACATTTCGGAGGGAATCATGTTTAAATATCCACTAATATGTCCTATTAACAAAGTAAATTTATTAATGTTCTGACCTTCAAAGGAAACGTTTTCTATTAGTGTTCTACACTGTCAACATACTTCAGGATACAAATGTTCTCTTCTCAACATCCCACAATATTAGATAGAGATAACAGGACACTTTCGGATATCAGGTAAAATCATAGAATTCGTGTTTACTTCGTTTCAGAATGTAATAAGTATTAGGTTAAATAATAAATGAGATATTTCGTAAATTATTAATTTATGATAACCATTAACGGTTCTTACTTTTACATATTTAACAAATAAGTCACTCATTATGTAGTAGTTAATTCACATATAATCTCTCAGTCCTAAATTCTACAATTATAGGTAAATATGAGTTCTTGGATAAACTAGGTAAATAGTCTGGATTTTTACGTGACTTTAATAAATTACAAACCTATTGCGTCACAGTCTAAGAGATAGATAATAAACTATCTATATTACGGCCTACAAAATATATCAGGCGATAATCTATTCGTAAAAGATAATTGCTCAACATAAGTAATCTATAATTATAATCAAAAAGGGATTTTGTGGATATTGTAGTAATTTAATAGTTGAATTCATGAGTCAAAAAATCATGGAGAACCTGGAAGCACTGGATGACCGTTTCGTCCTAGTATGGAACTCCTCAGTAGTGCACATCCACGATCTCGACTCGTGAGATTCGTATTCAGAATATATCGGTCTCACACATTAACGCTTAACCTCTACACCACTGAGCCGGCCGGCATCCGACGGTGTTAATGTCTAACTTTAACCAATCCACGAAATTAAGCGACACATCCACTGCGCACTGTTGAGGAGTCTCACAATAGGACAAAACGGCTGTCCAGTGTTTCCAGATTTTCCATGGTGATATAGCTTCAATTGACTCATGATCTCAACTATTAAAATTACTTTATTATCTACAAAACCCCTTCTGTTACGAATTAATATTTTTTTGAATCAAAATAAGTTTATAATGCTTTAGTAAAATTATATGTTGAGATATTGATGAGAAAATATATGAATGTATGAATCTGCAGTTCTTATTACCGTTCAACAGTAATGAATATCCAACAAGTCATATTACTAATATTATACTGAATAGATTGATTGTTTCTGGTTCATACTAATTTCCATTTAGATTCTGTCATTATCCTATAATGATAAAAACAAAGCGAATGAAAACATTATCAAAACATATAGTTGACCTAGTATTACCGAGTTTGTTTGTATCAGAATGTGTTTTTTTTAATGCTTTCGTTACACTCTTCATATTATTGTAAGAAAACTGAACTATGTATCAGTAATGTTGCTTACACTAATGCAAAAATCATATTATAATACCAAGACATCATAATGTGAATTATTCCAGATAACGTTTTGTCCATTATGTAATTAATAAGATGGGATTACATTCTTATAGATTATCTTAATTTGTTCGACATAGATCATGCATTAATGAATTATACAGATAGTAAACATTGTTTTCAGTTTTATACCAATAACATGGATTACATGGTTCGACCTATTATAATGAAATAATCCCAAACATATTGATATTCTATAATTTAAATGACAGTCAACATTTTACTGATGAGATAAATAAATATTGATTGATTCTTGCTGTTTTATACATGGTTACTAGACTTTTTTTAAAAAATATATGCTATAAAATAACTCCGTTAACTCGTTTCCGACCCATATTAAGGGTTTTTTGAATAAACATTATTCTCTAATGGGCGGATTATGCTTCTCCAAAAGAGGTTAAAAGCGTAAGTAAGAAGTAAGTAATTATTACCCAGTGCCAGCAGGATTCTACTTAGTGATTTTATTCCCCCAGTAATTCTCATAATTTACTTCAAGCTTGTTTAGAAACAGTTAACAAAAAAACGTTCATTCTGCTTATAGTTTTTATTGAATAATTAAATAAAATATAATAAGATAATTGTAAAACATAAAATATCTTTACATATTGGAAAATGTACATAAAAGAATATGAAATAGATTTTGAGCCTCATTAATTTGATGATGAGAGAATTTTGATGTATTTTAAAGAAAACTTAATCACTTGAGATACGATAATATATGAGTCAATTGAAGCTAGACCACCATGGAAAACCTGAAAGGACTGGATGGCCGTTTCGTCATACTGTGAGGCTCCTCGGCAGTGCGCATCAACGATCCCGCCATGTGGGACTCGAACCCAGGACCTATCAGTCTCGCGCGTGAACGCTTAACCACTAGACCACTGAGCCAGCCGGCATCCAACGGTGTTAATGTTTAACTTCAACCAATCCACAAAATTGCGGCATAATGGCACAAAACGGCCGTTCAGTGCTTCTAGGTTTTCTGTTATGGTCTAGCTTCAATTGACTCATAAATTCAACTATTAAATTGCTATAATATCCACAAAACCCCTCTCTGATTACAACAATATATGATGATGAATTTGATTTAGTTAAATATTTCTAATAGAGATATTCCAGTTTATAAGTAGTCTTTTATAAACGAGTCGATGTGAGGTTGATAATGAATGGATGATACGTGTACGATGAAAAGTTAAAAGATAGATAAGAAAAAAACCGTATTACTTTCTTATAACAACTGTTACCGTTTGGAAGGAAATAAGAAGACTGAAAAGTTCTCAGATCATAAATTGTTCGAGGCAAACAACAATAGAATATGCTTGAAATAAAATAATGAACTCAGTAAATGAAACGTATTTTAGTCATGGTTTGTATGTTGGACTGATCTTAATCGGACAGCCACTGAAGACCAAGAGGAATAATACAGTTTATCTTCCTAATATTGGACTTCTCACGTGTGTGCACTCACGACTAAAGTGATGATAGAACCGAGAACAGTTAGGTCTCATAGTAGACCGATTGGCAATATTTGTGATCGTCATCAATAACTGTGAGTGATAAATTTCAGTTCTGACAAAGTTGAACTGAACGGTAGAAAGTCTGGTTAGAACTCCAAGAATTATGTTTCAAAGTTAGCCACTAGGAAGAATATAGTGTTTCTCACTATAAAAAAAATGTTGAGATTTCCAAAGGGGTCGTGGATGCGCACTGCCAAGGAGTCAAGTATTAGCAAAAAACAACTTTCCAATAATTTCTTCTTCTCAGTGTTTATCTAACTAAGATAATCCCATGACGTAAGCTATAAAAATGAAGCTGACGGAGTGGTAAAATATTCTTCTTTTCGAAGGTATTCTTTACTTGAGCTGTACAATCATATTTAAAGGAAGATTTTATAGAGTTTTCTATAGTGACATAGGAAGTAATCTCTCCTTCTATTTGGCAAAGTTGTGAAAAACAATTAGACAATTTGATTTATCAATTACAAATTAAGTAATAGTGATAAGAATGGCAGTGAATAAAAATCCATAGATGAAATGGGAAAGGTATCTGTCCATTTGACGACTATGTAAAAGGTGGAGAATAGATGAACAAGCTGTAATAACAACCTATGAAATTAGAACAGGTGTTACGACAACGGTAAAATAAGGTAACGAACATGTCTCTGCTGAACACCGATATCATGTACTAGTTGATCCATGCAAAAATTACTTATTCGGATTTTTTTGACTTTGTGACGATTCATGATTGAAATTACAATTCTATTCAATGATTGAGTTATTGAATGATTTGTATCAGCCCTTCATATACCGAAGCAGGGAAGTTCCTCCATACGTGTTTGGAAAGTGTACCTCAATATAAGCTGCATCATCAGAGCAAAGCAGTTTTCCATGAACAGTAGTTGGATATGTTTGATGTTTTCCCGATTGAGATGAAACGAACAGGAGACACTATTGAATAGCGAATTCAACATGAAAAATTTCATTTTGCATATTTTTCCATAGATTCAAATGTCATGAGTCATTAATTTACCTACCGTTTTTCAAAACAACTTTAATCCACTACAGAGTTTTAAAAAATAATTATGTTTAGTGTTTTCAAACAAGTTCTAATGATCGACTTATTAAAATTGTTTATTACTTCATTTTATTAGAAAAATTCACTTATTAAATTTATCCCTCTTCTTAGAACTATGAAAAGTAATTCGTAAGACTTAAGTTTCAGTGATACACCATTACTTTTCATCGAAAAATAGGTAATTTACATAGAGTGATTACACTGTTCCATCAGTTATATTAAAATGTTCTTTAACTAATGTACAATTGATATATACAGTCGTAAATTTTGAATTTACAAAACTACTTATGGTCATCTTTATTTTGAATAGACAAAATAAAACCAATGTAGAATAGAAAGTTTAATAGTTATTAAACTAAAATTAGATTGCGAAAATTTACCGATCACAACACTTTACACAAGTCTTCATTACATGATCAACAATTGTTTCATTATCGATGTATGTACATTATTTTTAAACAATGAAATCTAATCTGCTTCGCTAACAGAAAACTATAAGATATGATGAGTTAGATGCATTGTAATCAATTACATTTTGAATATAAAATCACCAATGACTAGCTTCAACAAGTATTTACTGAAGTTTTAGTGAGAAGCCATGATCAGTAGAATTTAATCAGGTCTGTTATGAGATAGTAACTTATTGAAGACAGTAGTGAACGATGGCAAAATTTCATGAATTGTTTGATATTAGACATTAACACCGTTGAATACCGGTTTAGTAGTCTGAATATAAAACCAAAATACTTTTAATAAGTATCGTTTATATAAAAACATCAGAATACTGAATAATCAATATTTAAATCATAATGAGTTGGACTAGGTGATATGTTATTATTATTAATGGCTTTATTCAGTATTATATTTTGGTACAATATAGAATTCTCAGCAATGGGTATTTCACCAACAAGTTACGCAAAAAACAGAGAAGACAAAAAAGGAAAAAAGCGTTTGAAAAAACCTAGAAACTGTACAACTTTTCAAATTAGAGACATGTTAAGAATGCAGGTCATTGACTAGGTTAACTCTAACAACCTGTTCGTCACAGAGTATATTTGCTAGGTAAGGTATTATAGAACATTTATACTTTTGCTTGAGTGTTTTGATTTTAATGTAATTACGTCTCGTTCTACCAGAAGATATACAAGGAGAAAGATAAGAGTGAAGGGGATGGTTAGTATCTGATAAAATAACACTTGCCAGGAGTTTGCATGATTTTAAATGTCTATCCACAACCATATTAATAATGACCTCGAATGAGTCACCACACATCTTGCTAACTGCCTTCAGCAATCTCCGCAATACAGCGAAGTCTTTTCTCAAAAACCCAGGAAAGAATAATGGAGAACAGTAAAGAATAATAGGTAATTGTCAGAGTATATAATGAGTATTCCCAAGAGCATGCAATCTCTTTACGTAGTAAGTCAGACAGAGAACCTTCTTCGAAAACAATAAAACGTGAGAAGACCAAGAGAGATCAGATGAAAAGGTAACATCAAGATAATTGACCTTCGACAATGTGTTATGGAATCTCAACATGGTGTTTAGTTTCCGTTCTTGTCTCATGCTAAAGTTAACAGCTTGACATTTAGACGGATTAAATATGAGACCATTACCAACAGACCATTAATCAATACGAGACAAAAACTCAATATCAATCTAATAGAATTCTAGTTATATTTATACCGATATGGATAGAATTACTTACTTGCATACATATACATATTCATAATCTATTTATTGTTTACAATTTAGAATAAAAACAAATAATTATAATATCAAATGGGTTTTGTGGATATTATAGATGCTGGGTTCGAATCTCGCAGGGGGTGAGGTCGTGGATGAGCACTGCTGAGAAATCCCACAATAAAACGAAACGGTCGTCCAGTGCTTCCTGGTTCTCCATGGTGGTCTAGCTTCAACTGACTCGTGATCTTAACCATTGAAACAATTATAAGTTTTAAAAATAAACAAATTTATTTAATTAAATATAGAATACACATACGTCTTTACAAAATTATTATCAAATAAAAATGTATATTTGAATGAGGATTTTTTAAAAAAGGTATCATCCATATTATTGAAAAAATAGATAAACTAATATTCATTTACTATTTAAGATAAGATTTTATTATTTCCATTTATCTATTCATTAATGATTGGATTACCATCATCATTTTCTTTGATTTCATTAACGATATCATTAGATGTATGTAAATCATCTAAAATTATTTGTCCTAATCTTTTACTACGTATAGATTCATTATGAAAACTTTTAATTATTAATTGACCAATAATTGGCATATTTGTTAATATTTTTAATGAATTTTCAAAAATTTGATTTAATATTGTTTGTATTTTAAAATGATCATCATTATTTTTAATATAAATATATTGATAACTACGTTTTAAACCATTTGGTGATAAGATACCTAATATTATTACATTTTTCATATAGGGTGTAAAATAATACACTTCAATTTGTTTATAATATAATGTATAACGTTTATAACGATTTGTATTAGTTATATAACGTTTTATACGTAAACAATCTTTACAAAATAATAAATATAAACGTATAGAACATATTGGTTTAATATGATCAATTTCATTTTCTGCAATAGTTCTATCAAATAATTGTGATTTATTTTTAATTTTTAAATCATGTATTAAATAACCATAACATAAATGATAAATTGATTCAGTATAATTGATTGATTGATTGATTTCTAATTGATTATTGTTTTCATTTGTTGTCATGATGATGATTAATAAATAAAAAAAGAGAAGATTTTTGATTATTTATTTTATTGCACTAATCAGTAATATAGATAGATAGTTGAATAATTTGATAGTAATATGATCTAAGTTAAAATTTACAACTGAATTGTTTTATTTCCAATTCTATTTTATTTTATTTGTTTTTATTTTTTCTTACTTCTTTAATGATCTGATTCGTTAATTACATAAACATTTTTGGTAAAATATATTGATTGAATGTTTTCCGTTTTCTTTTTTTTCTTTTTTTCTTTTTTTTTTACAAAATTATTAGATGACGAAGTTATGTGTTTCTATGTGTGTGTGTGCGTGTGTGTGTGAATATTTTATAGAAAATTCACATTTAAAAAATTGTACTTTCCATGATAAATTTGATTGATTTCTTATAATCATTAATAATCAATAATAATAATAACACGACCAAACCATCCAGTTCAGAGAATAAAACTCCATCAAAATGAATTATGTGTATTTATCTGTGAGTATATGTGATTATATGTTTCAAAAAAATTATAACAAAGATATAAATGAAGAATAATTTTTTTAGAGATAATTTTTCAGTTCAGATTCTATAATTATATATCTGAATTGAATGATCCATTAAGAGCTTAGATTTAAGACAAATCACATTGTTTAAAATTATAGCATATGAATTTAGAATTAATTCTAATAACGTAGCGGCCTGCTTGAATATTTAGGCTACCTGTTCCTCCGATCTAGATATTTCATCAAGTTAACTGTTTTCTTGTTTGTTTTAACCCGTCATTATGTCTATTGTGCTCACAATCTATTCAGGCGCGTTTATGAAAAGTTTACAACCTTTTGCTAAACGGGTTACAAGAAGGTACAATCAGCGACATCATAGTGGCTGGCAATATGCATTGAAACGAATGAACATTAATCAAATGTGGATTACCGAACTCCTAACATCTAATTGGTCATCAATCAAAATTTATCGTCACAATCGATCAAGATATAAGAAAAGGAAACTTGTTGAAATACTTTATGCTGAGAATTCTATATTGTACCAAAATTATAATATTGAATAAAGCTTCTAATAACAAAAAACATCAATGTTACGATAACTAATATGAAGTATTGATTTGAATAAGTTTACATGCTAAATGAAATTATGAGATGTAATGACCAAAGATCAAATATTGTATTATATACTTCCAATTTATATTTCTAAGAAATTATACCAAGTACAATGTAAGGATCGTTAAAAAAATGGTTATCTTGAATAAACCGGTTTAGTATTATTAAAATAATAAGGAACTGAATTATAAAGAAACGTTTCTAAAAAAGATATCCATCTAACTCTTGTTTACAGTACCTCAAATGAAAGAAAAATAAATAGGGTAAATGTGTTGAATGTACTATGCGTTCTAAAATGAATGCTCTGATTTATCTCTGATATCGATTTCTAAGCTACTGTGAAAGACTCTGTTAACTGAGGTAAAACAAAATAAGGACAATTCACTTTTAAATTTGAATTTATGAATGTGATAAATTATTGAGCTATTCTGAATTAGTCAGTGATATAGAATTTTTAATAACATAACATTTTCAGAAACTATGTCTTTTCTCTAATGTTAGCTTAGGCTCTTTAAACCATTAGAACACACCTAACCAAGATTCGTGTATATCCGTTAAAGATGATACGTGGTGGTAACAAACCTCACATAAAATTCGTAGCTGAAAACCGAGCACATAAAGTATAGTTGTAAAGGAATTTCTACCGCTAGAATTCTTTACCATTATTCAAAAAACTTGTTCTGGTTTAAACTTTTTCTTTACTTCCAATAATAATAATAATAGCGCACAGTCGCAAACCGATTGGATATAAACAAACTCCGTACTGATGTAGTACTGTCCAGTTTTTATAACAACTATTGTTATTAACAGTCTAAAAACAAATTGAAATGACCTTAAATAAGAAGTATATCAATGAAATTTCTTTATATATCTCCATAAACAATGCCTACTTCAAAATGAAATCTCATTCTCAATCGTTTTGACCTGAGTGAATTAAAAACCACTTCAAAACCGTTTATCATTTTGAGTACTTTCTGAACTTTTCTTAATACATTATTGCCATGGGCTCGATCCCCGGTGGGTTGTGGGGTTACGCTACTGTGCAGCCAAATACTAGAACGAGGCATACGTCTACTGCTTTCTGATTACCAGTAGCATTATATCCTAATTTGATTTGTAATAAAATGAATGCCTCGTAATAATGCATACGCTGAAGCAGTATACAAAGTGTAGGACTGGCAGTTTAACGAAAGTAAACGTTTTATGAATATAGATGAAGTAAACGTATTTAATGCATGTACTACTTTATTCCTTGTGAACCAAGTAAAGTGCTCCAGTGGTATCGTTTTTTATCAGTCGTTAAAGATGATTGAGATTCGAACACTGTATTGGTAATAAATAAATTTGATATATATAAATGATAAGAATGGAGGTTATGTGAGAATCAAGCAATGTTATTACTGCCTGCTCACAGACGATCCGGGACTCGTATTGTGTAGCAATTGTTTTTACACGTATTTTTTGTTTGAGTCTGTAACCCTCGTCCTTATACAAAACACTTTTTTTGTCATATCTGCGTTTAAATAATTCACAATTAGTTTGAAGAAAACTTGAGATTTGAAGTAACATTAACATAAAAGTAAATAAAAATCAAAAAGTACTTTTCAATTAATTAGCTCATTAAATTCCACAAAATAATAATTGGATGATCTCAAAAGAACTTCATTGAGATGAAAACTATGGTATTTAGTGATAACACAATCACTGATAAAGTAGTTGAGCAGGGAACAAATCTGGTAGTGACTATGGTATTAATGTTAAGCACATAAAGTAGTGGATAAAATCTTCCTTTTTCTACAACTTTGTTTTACAAAATAATACTTCCTTTGGATTTTTATACTATTTAAGGTAGTGGATAGGAAATTAAAAGAAGTTCTAAACTACTAAGAGATAGCTTCTTATATTATGATGCTTACACCAGATTTTTACGCGGTGTAAGTTCTTGATGAAAACTTTGTTCAGTCTAAACGGAAACGCTATAATAGTGACTTATATTACTATCATCTAATGAAATCTTTGAAATGCTTAGTTTTATATTTGTGTACAAAAAAGAATTTCTGAAACCTCCACTTCACTACAGGTTTCTATTTAATGCAATTTTGACGTCAAGAAGTAATCATTATATAAGGGTTCATATTAGAACGAAACGGCTGTCAAGTGTTTTCAGGTTTTCCATGGTGGTCTAGCTTCGAGTGACTCATGAATTCAACGATTAAATAAGAGTTCTTGTTCAGAATGGTTTCACCTAGTTTAAAAATGTATTTAATTATAATTTCACGTATTGTTATCTCTTTTAGCTTATGGTATTTTGACAATTGATTGATTATCTTTAATTACAAAAGTACACAAAAACTATGTTCATTTAGGAGTTCAATACAAAAAAAAAAAGAAGAAAGACTACTAGTGATTTGAACGTATGGTATCATAAACAGATTCCATTGAAACTTAACAAATTTTCACAGATATAACGATGTACAAATTATATATAAATTATAATGCTTATTTAGAGTAAAATATGAGTACACCTACGGTTTGTGTCACGTCCATATAAACACATATAATCTTCATGTTCACCTTGAGCATTTTTGTTTAATGGTATGCAAAATCATTAGGATTCTCTATCTTATATTGTCTGAATGTCATTAAATACGATGTTAACTAGATATAGGGTGATTTCAACCTTTAGGTTATAATTAGAAAAATAATGAATATAAGGAACTTTTAATTAGCTATCATTATTATTAGGGTTTTGGTCTAATGGTCTTATGTGTATAAAATGAATGCTGAAGAAAACATTTTTATTATAAAATCGAATTAATTTTTTTAAAAACAACGCCTTATAATGGTGAATTGTATCACTGTAGTGAACGAGAACATAGATGAGAACAACCGATTATATTGGACACAAAATTACAGAGTTACTTGGTAAAATAGAAAAATCACGTACTCCAATACTTCATTTGCAAAAATGTTCATTAATTGTTTTAGATTTCATTGTTCCTGTATTTCTATACCGATTAATTTCTGTTCCCGTTCATTTGTCTTCTATCTTAACATTCTCTTGCCAGGTATTCTATTACTGATTGACGTTATATACTACATATGTCGATATATTCTGGTTAGTGTTTGAATAGAATGCTGGTGAGAGGCCTATGCTCCTTCACGAGGAGTAACAGGCGTCAGTTAAGTAAGTAATGTCGACATAAGTAGTACACACCACAAAAACAGTAATGGTATTCAGCTGACAAATTTTTGGAATAGTATTTTCCTTGTCATGTCATGATTGTAATATACAAGATATCATGTCATACACGATTTCTTGTGTTTCATTATTCGTCATTAAATAATAAATGGATATGTTGTTTAATTGTTACTACGTTGTTGGTTTTAAGCGTTGGTGATTTCATTTGCTTCAATTAACAACCTGAGAATTTTTTGAATTCCATCCAGTTCTGAGTTGCAAATACATGGTTTTCGGTCAGTCAGTCATCATACACATAAAATCTTTTACATAAGTCCAACGGAAGTATATATATATGTCTTTCCACTAAACTCAGTACTTTATGAATAAAATTAACCGCCATAATACTGTTCTACCAACCTGTAATAGAGTAAACAAGACGAAGTAACTGAACCGAAGTTAAGATACTGGATTATATTGTTGTTTAATGAAGATTTTCACTTCGCCTTCCTTTGTCATTGATCGTGATTTTATAACATTACCATGAACAAACTTGCTTGTACGTACTGGGTTTTACATTTGATTTTTTTCGTATAAGCACGTTATTTATTCTCTGAAGAAGCTAATCACACTAAGTAATTTTACATCGAAAGATCAGTGTTTGTCTAATTAGATTATTACAAATATACGATACATTCTCATTATTACTGTATCAATACGGTTATATTAAGTGGTATTGGGATAATGATGGAAATTACTTATATGACTGAATTATTCTTTACTGCCGTTTCATGTTAGCAGACTACATTTTATAACTCTGTAGCAACTATAATGTACCTAACAAATGTGTGGGAACCAATATCAAAAGACGTATGGCTAGTCTGTTCAAAAACGTGTTTTCTAAAAAACAAATACAACTGGTCATCGAATAAATCTAGAATTTTTAAGTCATTGGAAAACATTAAAAACGATTACCAGATACGTTAGTTATTAAAATGCTTGTCAAATATTCGGATATTAGCTTATAGCGTTATTCAAGACGGATGTTTTGTGTTAGTTGAAACTCATTAGCTGAATGTAAATAAATATTATTATTAATACCCAAGTTCGGAATCAAACTTTGTACCCGTTGCTTTTAATTCCAACGCGCTGTTTACGAAATCATCAGGTCTAAATAACTACTGTTGTATATACAACAGCATTATTCATGAAGAAAATTTCGCTTGATTGAAGCTCATAAACTGCATGTCTCTTAATTAGTGTTGATGTAATAATTAAGCATCACATTTAGTATCTACCACTTTAAACGCCAATGTGTAATAAACAAACCTATTGATTGATGGTATCTACCAAATGGAAAAAGACCAGTATAGCATTTGTTATACTTAGTAAGAATTTCTGTCAAACAGTGGTTTTTTATTGTCCATAATCATTGCAAATTAAATTAAAAGTCATACCTGTTCTACAAGTGAGTGACTATTTGAACTCAGTTGCTAAGTGGAGAACGCTTTGGGAGTTTGAATCGAGTGAGTATCAACTGCACACCCAGCTGACCAGTTCCACGTAGGACGAAATGCTCGTCATGATTCCCACTAATAACCATATTCCAATTATTCTACGAGAAATTGTGACAATAGAAGTATGTAAGTAATCTGCACGAGATGAACATATGACGAAATGCAGCCAAAAGTATCAACAATAGGATAACCCGAAAATCTTTGTAAACTGGCTTACTTTTCTCTTTGTTTATTTTACGCGTTGAATAATGATGAATCAGTTTCCGCTAGTACATTCTGTAATTAAGTAGATCACACATTATTTACGAAAGCTACAAAATTATTACTTATATAGATAGTTGCTGACATTGGAACCTATTATAGACATCTGTTTATAGTTGGAACCTATATATTGAATTTACCTACTTTTCATTGTTGATGTTCACATAAAGACTTCTACTCAGTACCAATAATTTCGAACACCAAAAAGCGGCAGTGACTCAGTAGGGTATCGTACAGTCCTTCAGATGGTTTGTTTGTAATCATCAACACCAGTATTCATATATATTCGTCTTAGGAATCTTAGATAAAAAATAAACATGCACCTTGTATTACACTTCTAGACAAGTATTTATTCACTTTATAAGGAAAATCAATACTCATACATGCACTTATGATAGGAATATCCCAACAGACAACCATCAAGTTAAATCAAGCTAAAACAACGGTAAAATTGAACATTACGATCAGTAAAAGTCTTCAGACGTAACTGTGAAGAGAAAAAAGGTTTTAATAATTAGTTATTCAGTCAGTCATAGTCAAAATACTGCTCAGCGCACATATTCATTTAGGCAAGTTGCTACATCACAATAGTGACAAGGTAAATTTAAGAGGATGACGAGAAAAATATTAGAATTACGTAGCAATGAAAATGTTGAGAAAGATAGGTTATTGAGAATATTGTTCATAAAGACAAAGTGGAAGTGTATGTATGAAAGAAGACCGGAAGTGAAATCTAGAATAAAAAAGGTCAATCCAACTCAGAGAATGAGGTCAATCAGTGTCTGCAATCACTAACAGCAGTTATCCAAAGGACTCCTACCCAGGTCATTTACATCTTCATACGAATGATCAATAAGCCTACGGACTGATGTAACGCTTTCATTTGTCGATCCTTGACTTCTATCCAGAATACTCGTATACTGGTATTGGTTTAGCATACGTATGTGAGAGATGCTTATTTCTGTTATATGAATATTCTTTGTGCTCAAGTTTAAATTCATAAACAATCCTTTTACACTTTAACAAATTCATCCAGAGTTATGAATTACCAATCACTGGTATCCCAGGCCATTATCTTTGAGTTCATTAACCAGAATTCATTATCAGGCATTGGATTAAAAAATAGACCTTTGTATTCGACATGCTTGTGTTTTTGTTTCTGAAGTGATATGAGTTATTGATAAATTTCATCCTGACAACTAAGTTATTTTTCCTTTTTAATGAAATTATTTACATGATAAATTGACTAAAACAGATAACTGAACATCGCAAATGTATCCTCACATCCTGAAGAAACAGTTCACAAAACAAAGAAACACTGATTAATTCATTATGTAAATAAGGGAAGTGATGACGTAATTTATATACAGTGTATCCAACCATATCTAGGTTTACATAGTAATTTCAAATGATTCAATTTTGAAAATGGGTATAATTTTAGTGCTAATATTTGCATTTTAATATAGTGGCTACTCACTAGTAACTGATATGCACAGACATAATTCTAATTTTTTCTAAGCATAGTATTTCAAAAACTTTTTTTGGAGTGAATTTAAGCAGAAATGGTAAAGATGTATGTTATGACTAGCCATCAGTTGTCATGACTGCGTAGCCAATTGTTTTGTCTGGTCGTCGCTAACTGTTATGTTATAATCACTTATTATTTATACTTGTAAAACAAGGAATCACTGCGATTCCCAGAACGCGAAGTGAGAATACCAAGACTGGCACATTGGAAGATTTAACCTCGAAACACAACGATGACCATAGTTGAAAATACACTCATTTATATATTGTTTGTACACCCAGTTTGATGATTAATTAGGATGAAATCACATGTATGAAAAATGTCCAGAGTTATAATAAATGACATACTGAATGTCATTCTGTGCATAATTCATATTAACTGAATACAAGAATATCGTTTCTTCAACATACATCACACTCCAATAGATTAATGTTACACCGAACAAAATATCACACTGGGAAACAAAACAAATACTACACTGAGTAATTATCACACTGTTGAATAAATATCACAATCAGTAAAAGAATGTAATTAGGCTTTTTAATCTTGTCATATCATTGTGTATTTCCTTTGCCCAGCTTGCCTATTGATTTTCACTTTTCATAAATTATACTCACTAGCGACTAACTTTAAGATGAACGTTTAGAATTTCTATCCAATTTATGTCTAATTTAATCTGTTAAAATCCATGTTGACACGAAAATAATTTAAGCACACATCTATCAGCATGGTGTTCCAACTATTAAATTACTAAAATCTCTACAAAACCTCATTCTGATAAAGTTAAAAAGTCTAAAAAAGTAGTGTTACAAATAAAGATCTTAAATATCACAGTGGGTTATGAAACTACGATTAAGGTAAAAGATAACAACCCTGAAATGGAAATAAAACGATTACGTGACCTAATACTTAAATGGATAGATTTAGATTAATCAATCTTTTAAGAATAAAATTATTAACCTGAAAGGAATTTGATGTAATGACGAAATTAAACAGTAGAAGAGAATTGGGAAAAATAAATTACTAAGTTATTTATTTACTTATTTATTTGAACACATAAATATTGGTACAAGGTGGCACCAAATATACATGCGCCACACAGTTACTAAGTTGAAAGAAAGCAAATAACGTTCTACTTTTAGAATCTCTAAATCAGATTTTAAACATTTGATAGAAATAACCTCAGTAAATTTCAACAGAATAGAGGTTACGTAATTTTATATAGCTTGAAAAAATTTCAGATTCTTATATAATATCCTATGTCATCAAAACTCGAATTAATTGGATTATTATTGAGTGTTTTTATTCCATTTGACCAAAGAATTACGAGAATATGTTTATGGAATCTAATAGGTTGATTGTACAAAATGTATATTCAGCCATATCCAGAATTCAATGCTTGCTTTTGAGTAGTGTTATAATCAAACGATTACTATGAAAGGAATCCTTTCACTGTAAGTTGACACTTAATATGATTATGTGTTTATATCTAGACATACAAAATTAAGATTTGATTTTTGTGAAAGCAACAGCGTAAACCATATCCAGCATGTTTTCAATAATACTAGATTTCGAAATTCATCCGAGTTTTTTTATAACTAGCCCGAGCGATAGTATTCGTGAGTCAATTTAAAAATTACTGTACGTGTAGATTTTCAAGAACCTGTAACAGTCTTGACCAAACTATGCGTGAAACGAACCGACCAATACTGTGTGTATGATATATCAAAAACCTCGTCTATTCTGGTACTATTATATTTTCCTATAATACTTATTAAAGAGAACTGTGCGTATATTGGATTGACAACAATTATGGCACATACATAGATAATGATAGTTTATTCTAAACTAGTATCACCACTGATTCGCTCCACATTATTGACATATTAGTGGCAAATGTTAATTTATAAATGGCGTCGTTTTATGTAATAATTTCCATCTTTTAAATATGTCCCATCTATTTATATCAACCTGGTCAGGTATATGGTTTGATATGGATTGTATGATAATTTTCGAAATGTGTTATGTTCATCATTATCATTTGTTTCACTTAAAATACTAAGTTTAATGATGAACAGGTTTTTAATCCATATGATATAAATCTCTGCTGCCATTTCGTCTTTGAAATCAATGTAAATTCAAGTGGAATTTCTTCAAACTATGGTTTCTTCACAGATTTTACTCCATTAATAGTGAATTTAACAATTTATAAATCCTTATATTAGTTGATTGGTACATACATACTGAACACTCTTAAAATATGACATGAGAATGAGCAATCGTATTTTCAAGAAATACGGGTTGTAGTGACAAAAATGAGAATTATTCACTTCAAAATTCTAATTATACCGTATACGAATTTTCTGTATGATCCATGTACTAATAAAAATCCTGTGCTCACTAGTGAATAACATCTAGATTCAATTCTAAAAGTCCGAATGAAAAGCTATGACTAATAGTGTCCAACTATGTTGGTTGTGAGACAGTTATCATCACAGAGGTAATGGTTGATGGTGGCTCAGTATAGTGAAATAACTGTGGTCAGACATATACATCACAGAACTCTGTCCCGGTGATCTAGAGAGTAAACGTTCGCGTGTGAGACTGATCTTCCTGTATCCGACCTCCGGTAGAGTCGTGCGTGTACATTACTGAAGAGTACTATATTAATATAAAACAACTCTCCAGTACTTCCTGAGTTGCAGGAATGGTCTAACTAAAATTTTTCCGTGATATAGACAATCAAAATACCTCCTATTCTGATATGTGTCATTTAATTTAGATTGGTTCAACAGTTATTGTACAAGTATTTATTACTGACTATGCGAGTAGATCTATTCCAACTTCATCGAATAAACATAAGTTGTAAAAAAATAACTAAACTAGTAGTTAGCTAATATAATAATCAAAAGAACATCTATTTATTCGTACTATATACAAAAATGCTTTGAATTAATTTTTCTGGTTAACGTTTTTAGCAAGTTAGTTTTCTACGAGGTAAGGACCGGCAGTAACCCCAGAGGTGTTCCAGGCGGAGTTTATAAATGGAATGTTGTCGCCAGGACACAAAAACATTAAAATGAATGAAATATTTGTTATCAGTAATTACAATGAAATATTTACTTTTATCATCTACACTAAATGATACAGTCTTTATGGTAACAACCTTCACATTATATCAAATATTGTTCATGTTAATTGAACACTGTAACCTTTGAAACTTTCATTATCTAATATAATTTTTATTTATCAGTCATTGCAACAACATATTTTATCAATTCACTTGGTATTGTTTGGCTTGTATCTTGTACCAAGTGAATTTAAATTCACTCCATTGCACAAGCAAGTGGCTATCAGGACTCAGTAGCTGAGTGGATAACGTGATGGAGTTTGAAGCGGATGGTACTGGGTTCGAGTCTCAGAGTGAACATCAACTCTGAGATGCAGGTACACACAGCTGACGAGTCTCAAATAGAACGAAACGCGCATTCTGGGTTCCACTATTAGCCACTATCCATCATTGCGTACAAAAATATTTTATCAATGTAAATACAATTATTGACATAACACATATAGTCACATTAACGTGATACATTAGTTCTTATTTCTTTATTTACATACTAAATTTCTTATATAAGTGGTTAGAAAAGTCTGTGTTAAACATCGGCATATTCTGAAGAGCACTTATGCCATTATATTAGTTATATAATATACCCTTGTGGGCCAGGGTAATTTTACATTGGTTTTCAGGAGAACCAGACACCATCCGGACTTTCACGTAAAAACCCAAACAATGCCATTATACAAAATAAAAATAAGTTACATAGAATGAAAGAAAATATTTGAGAATTTTTCTCCATTTTTTTATATCCATTTCAAGTTATTTATTATAATCTGTAATCATTATATATATCAGTGAAATAAATTTATGGCGAGACTATAATCTATTCATGAACCAATCAGATATAAGAGAATAGATCTTGAATTTTGGCACGAAATTTATACATCTGTTTGGTCAAATAGCATTTTGACATTTTAAGTTATGTCAGTTCGTGATGAAAATATTAAATGTAATTCTTAACCCTAATCATGAATTGTAAAACATAATTCGAATTCCTCAAATTAATTTATAACCCTCTTAGATATTTAGGTGAATATGCTCAAAGTCACTTTAGCGTCGCTCAAACATCGTTTATAAACTATGGTCTCATCAGATATTTCATTAAAAACAGTACATAGATTTGCATACATCTATTGTTTCAAAGATATTTCAATATATGACAATCAAATTAATTATCTGTCAATTCTGAAAAGCCACTAGTTCTATGATGTCTTAACTTAGTTACATAAAATTTCCATGTTAAGAAACAAATGTATGTATATATCTATGCATGCAACTGCTAGCAAAATCCATTATTCAGTGTGGAGATTTGTGTTTATTTGTCGTAGAAACTTATGATTAAATATAAATAGTCTCTGCTAGTATATAAATCCAAATGACGAAACCCGAATAAAAACGAAACACTCATTCTATATTTAAATACTGAAAATGACTCAAAATACAACTAACTGATCATCATTAGCAGTAAAGGAGTTGTGGAGATTATTAAGTTTTTAATTGAGGGAATTCTCGGGGTTCTAGTGAGAAGCCGTGACCAGTGGAGCTAATCCGTTTCGGGTGGAGACAGATATCTAACTCAGTGCAATGGAAGATGGTTGCGCAATTGTGTGGATTGATTGACATTAACACCATTGGGTACCGGCTCAGTGGTCCAGTAGGTTAAGCGCTCGCGAGTGGCATCGTGGATGCGCACTGCCGAGTAGTTCCACAATAAGACGAAATGGCCGTTCAGTGCTTCCAGGTTTTCAATGGTGGTCTAACATCAATCGGTTCATGATCTCAATTAAAAAATTGATCATCATTAGATTGTTTCCTAGTTGATCTTTTTCATTACAATCTACATAAATATGAAGAAGCCTCATTTAAATTAGGAACATCGCTTACTTTTACAACTTCTTAATTTAAAATGTTTAAAAAAAGTTAATTAAGTGTTCAAAGGTGCATAGACCTTTCATTTTTGATACATCCTTTAATGTTGTATTGGCTCTGATGTCACTAACATATTTACTAGCTATAGTACTTCACTTGTTAGGCGATCGATTGGCTAAAAACAATTCCGAAAACATCAAAATGTTAATCAAAACATCAGAAAAATAGTTGATTGATCACAAGTAGATTTATTATTTAGATTCATAACTCATGTGATTATATAATTGAAATGTAAAACAATAGTTCAGGACAATTAATAAATTTCATTACATATGTAAATGTAATTTTTATTTTCAAACTGAAAAACAGATAGTACTTGATGAACCACAAAAGAAATACTAACAATTATTATGATAACAAACAGTCTATGACTAAGATTACGCAACAATATTATAAAGTGACTTTTCTATGGATGACAATTTAACATGACCATAGTAAATCTTAAATAATAGTTGTTCGACATTCCACATTGACTATTTATTTTATTATTATTATTAGCTTCATTCAATATTACAGTTTTGGTACAATATAGAATTCTTAGCACAAAGTATTGGAAGAAGTTTCCGTTTCTTATTTTTTGATCGTTTCTGACGATAAACATTGAGTAGTCGCCAGTTAGATGTTAGTGTGGTGTGTGCTACTTATATGGACATAAGTAGTACATGATGTTAGTCGTGAATAGAAGGTCTGGCAGCAGAGAGACAAGAGAATCAAACAGTAAAGAATGGAAACAGGATGCAATTTGTATGAAAATGCAGGAACAATGAAGTCTGAGTCATTTTGAGACAATTGGTGGACATTTTGCAAATTAAGCATTTAAAACAATTAGTCCCTTTGATAAATTTCGATAATGTAATTAGAGGACGAAGATTATCAGAAATATGTGATATATTAGCGCAATACATTTAGAACAATCTGATCACACATATACTTGTTAAGAGCATTTATATATAAAAATAAAAGGTCAACTAGACTGGAACCGGGGTAAGAGGAGATAAGGATAATAATAATAATGTGAACACAATTTGAAACCTAATCACTCTGGATAATAAGTCAACATTACTAGGGTAGGCTTGAGGTAAGAACAAACTGTTTTTGAACACACAAAGGGGGTTTGAATTTTCGTATGGCTAAGGCTTCAATAAACCTTAATATACGACATTTTACACTTTTATACAACACCACAAAAGCTGAGTTTAGATCAATCTTGTGACCTGTTTCAATTATATGTTTAGCAATAGAGGATGATGGATGTTTATCCTCTGCTCTTATTGGGTCACCTGGTTGTATTTGTTTCTGCAGCCAGATTGTTCGAAATATATTGCGTTAATATATCACATAGTTCTGATAATCTTCGTCTTCTAATTACATTATCGAAATTAAGCATTTACTTTATGATTGTTAGATTTTATTAACAAGTCCTGTAATTTTGTGTTAAATACATTCGATTATCCCCAACCGTGTTTTGTTCACTACATTAGCAGTTCAGTAATCGTCATATTCTTTTCGACGCATAGTGCTAGCAACTAAAATGTCTCTGATTGTGCTTTTCCTAACTTGTGCTCACCCGAATAGGTTGTGCAATTAATTGATACAATGTTCTGTTGAAACAAACAAAAGACAGATAATTTGTTGAAGTATCTAGAGGACAGGAACATTTAGCCCAGATATTCAAACAGGCCGTCGTCCCAATTTTATATGCTTCTAAGTATTTACCATCTGAGTTATACTTATACTTAAATTACTAGATAACTTATACGCAAGTGCCGTTTATGGCGTATGCATTTAAAAGTTTCCAAATAATATCATGAATTTGTGAAAATCTGTTAGGAATTTTGGTTGAAATAAAAGCATACGTAACGGTAAATGAAAAAATAGATTAACGATCGAACGATTGATAATACTATAGACATGTTTAAGGTAAATAAAATAAGAATCTAACCTTCCAAATCTCACATTCGAATTACAATGTTATTTCTTTTGAACCAGATTCAATGTTTGAAACATTAGATTTTATGAATCTCATTACAACAAATGACCAACCATTTATTATGTAATAAACAATTGTCTTTATACAATAATCTGCATAAATACTCATTGTAACTGAATATATATATATATATATATATATATATATATATATATATATATATATAACCAAAGATGGATAATGGCTAGCAGTGAAATCCAGAACGCGCGTTTCGTTCTGTTTGGGACTCGTCAGCTGGATGTGCCTGCATCTCAGAGTTGATGTTCACTCTGGGACTCGAACTCAATACCGTACATCAATGGGAAGATTCAAGTAAAACAATACCAAATGTATATATATATATAGTCTCTAGAACTCAACATAAAATAAGCTTAATGGGTGAGGACAACATTTTCGATAAGGTGAAGAAAGAATTGCTTTTATTTTTAATACAATTGAGGTTTTTTCTATGTATTTAAGTTAAAGTTTGATCAAACAGCAAAATAAATTACATTTCATTCCAGTATCTTGGACAAATATAATTGATAATGAACTAGTGACCATCGTGTAAGTTAATGGATAAAAACTGTATACGTCCAGAATGTATGTATTTACTTTAGTGGGATGTAAGTAAATATGACAGATGCAGTCAAAAGTGCTATTACTTTGTACGTATAACTAAAGTGTAGTTTTGATTAGGCTATTTTCATAAAATGTTTGCATATATGATTTAATTTAACGCTGAGGAAGGTCTTCAATTTTTAATATCTTAAACAAAATCCATTATGTATTAGCCACTTGATTCTTCGTTTTGGTAAGAGGATTCCTTTGACTGGTAGGAATTCCAGCACCAAAATAATGGCATTATGTACGGATGCTTCAGTTTCTTATACTGATTTTAGTTAATTGGACTAACAGCAAGATCATTGTGTGTGAATAAAGATCTCGGAAAAAAGTAGGAAACACTTTAATTTCAAATGTATCTCATCTAACAGACATTCGTATATACATAATGAGAGTAAGAAATATAATTCACTATTATCCGAGACAACGTAAGCGTTTCAAAGAGTTAATTTGGTGTCTCTAGAAATCAATTTTGTAGGTAAAGTTTTTCCCTTATTTATTTAATAAAAAATGTTTCCAACATTGTCTTTTACAGGGAAATCTCCCATGTACCATGTTATTCAAATAGTTTTAAATGGAAAATTCCTTGAATGTAAGTGATCATTATTCATGGTACCTTTGTAACAGAATTTGACCGAGGTAAAATATTTAGATGACCATCATATTCAGAATTCGTTAGAAAGCATACCATTTCATTCTCATTATTTTACTTACTTACGCCTGTTACCTTCCCCCCCCTCGTTGAGCATAAGCCGGCGACCAGCATTCGCCAATTCACTCTGCCCTGGGCCTTCCTTTTTAGTTTTATCCAACTGATGTTCATTTTCCCCATATCTGTCTCCATTTCTCGGCGTAATGTGTTCTTTGGTCTTCCTCTCCTCCTTTGGTCTTGAGGATTCCATGTGAGGGCTTGTCTTGTGACAAAGTTGGATGCTTTCCTCAATGTGTGTCCTATCCACTTTCAGAGCTTCTTCCTGATTTCTTCCTCCACTGGAATCTGGTTTGTTCTCTCCCACCGAAGGTTGTTTCTGATAATGACTGGTCAACGGATACGGAGTATTTTGAGTAGACAACTGTTAATAAACACTTGTATCTTCTGGATGATGGCTTTCGTAGTTCTCCAAGTTTCCGCCTGGAGTCCCCTGGAGCTGCTGCCAGTCCCTAGCCTGGATAAAGGAGGAGGGTTGGGCATTGGGTTAGCGACGCCATCCCATAGAGAACTAATTCGTTAAAAAAAACGCTAACCAGAAAAAATAATTCAAACCATTTTCATCCTTTTACCTATTAAATTTTTTAGTCTATTTGTTTCGCATTTTATAGGGTATTGTTTATTTGTAACATAGATGTTTTGTCTCCATATACTTTCAGACTGCCATAAAAGTAAGTGAAATAGATGTGGGTACACCTCAATTTTCAAATATTTAATCACTTTTAAACTCAGTCTCAAACTGGATGTATGAAAATTTTCGTCTGAATTGCCAACTTTGACATTCCGACAAATAGGTTCATTTTTAGGATGTTCATATGCTATGTAAATTACATGTTAAAGTGAAACACGATTCGATTGATCGAACTCTGTTTTCATAAAGACTTATTAAGACTAATCTATTCGGTTGAAAATGATTAAAATAGTGATCTAGTGTAATCGATATGATCTAGAAATATCATGAATGTTAAACTAATCACTCGTTGTTTTGCAAAAAACACATCCAGAATATTATCTCTCCATATCAGTCGATTTGCGTACTAATCAATTATATTATTATGACCACTCGAATTATCAGATTTGTTTCATATATTACCAGAGAAAATCACAATGCATTAGACTACCAATATGTTATTCGATCGTGTATGCAGGCTAGATTTTCAACCAAGCTGTTTATATGAAATCGTGAATGGATATGGTTGGAAAAAAAGACTATTATATGATTATCTGGAAATTGTACAATGTTTTTTATGTATGCTATTTTTATAATACTGTTCTCAAAAAAGTCAAATTTGAATAAATTATAGAAACAAAACACTAGAAGGATACAAATCTTATTAAGGATTCTTAAATTCAGTAGTAAAAACACTTGTCTTAATGTTTTATCTCCTGTGTAATTCGGTCAATTGAGTGTTTGAACATCTTCATCGTTTGTTTATGAATCCATGTTCGAAATAATATGATAAGTGTTTATTTTGATGACTAAGTTATTTCAACAATGTCTAGACATATTGAAATGACGAAAGACTACTTCATCAAGATGTAAGTGATATGTTTCTAAAACCCGTAATCTTTATCAGAAATGCTTAGTTTAAAAGAATTCAGATAATCAATATTTCAGGCTACCAGTTAGTTTGTGTTAATCAGTAATTAATTACTCATTAGAATATTTTGAAGAATTCAGTTTTAAATGTCTTTCATCACAAACTGTCTTAAAGTTGGTGGTCAAAGATTGGGTTTTATTACTTTGTCCATTTCCACAAAACATTCACTTGATAAGATGACCATTGTTTTGCTCACACTATCAATACTTGAAGTGTTATTTTAAAATTGTATTTCTAAAAAATACTATTAGATGGTTGTTCTGCACATAGACATCCTGTTAAATACTACTAGTGATTTTCATCAAAAATATACGTACATTGGCATTAATTTAGTTTGTAATATTCATAATGAAGTGCTGGATATTAATACCCAGTTTTCAAATAAACCTATTTTAAGTAATGATATAAATGAGTGATTTGTAATGTCAGTTATTATGTTAAGCCCATATACCTTATTCTGGCTTTCGGACAGCTCATCCTATTCATTCTGCTTGAGTCACATTCTGACCTTGTTATTTATTCGCTTATCAATCTTGACTGTTTTTATATGAGCGCGAAGGTGCGTGTACATTTCTTATCCCATTACTCATCACATGTCTGTAACTTACGTTTGTGTAACTATAAATATTGACCAACGCTTGGTTGAAGAGGATTTAACTTATCCGCCATCTCCACTGCGCGTCCTTTTGCTTTGTTCTATTAGATTCGCTTTATATACAAAATATATGTATTCACAAGTCCATTCTCGTTATTTGACTTATTTAATTCCATTATTGACTAACGCGATCAAAGTCGATGATTATATACGAGGATAGGCGATAACAAACGATCATAAGATCTAGTTGGAGTCAGATCCCGGGCCACTAAAGTGGAGAGCCCTTTCGACGACATCGTTCGATCTAAATGATCATTAAATAACAGGCCTCCACAGATTCCTTTACTAAAACCAAGATCTAAATAGCTTAATAGACACTTTAATCACATTGCTTAGATGATATTTTTGTTTCAAAATCAGTGGATCAACAATTATTCTCTGATGTTTGATTTTTACAGTCATTAATTAAAATCAATATTTCTCATTCAGTACCATTTATGATTTTCTATGTTCACTTTCGGCAAACCATAGAACTCACTATATTCAGATCCATTAAAGTTATGATCTATATTTCAGCTAGTAAACGACACTAAAGTGTAAAATGTAACTGTATTAATTTTCAGAATTTAATTGTTTCTCAGTGAAATATTAATCGTGCTGACTAATTTAATGCAGTCTAGAAGACTGCAATAAGCGTCATACCATAATTATTAGCCAGGAAGAGATATATAACGACTCTGTTTGAAGCAAAAAATAACTGATAGTTATTTTCAATCTGGAAGGAATTGATCTTTAGTGTTCAAAGATTTGTTTTATTGGACGATCATGTTAAATCTTGAAAAGAAAAGGTCTAAGGTCGTTATTGTAAGAAAAACGTCTTGATTACAGAAGCACGTTATACGATCTAAGTATATAGTAATTTTATTTAACTTGGTGAACTTCATCTGAATTTTTGAAACATGAAAGATAACACAGAAACCATTTCTTAAACAAATCCGTTTTCACTCTTGAAAAAATAATGTGTAATTTAATCAAGCGAATCCAAATTCAAGTGAGTGATTCCATTAAATGATGTGTTTTACATAGTTTATGTTTATTTATTCCACTCCGCTCTCCCTCTGGAACTGCACTCACATGGCCACGCGTATACTGCCACTGAAAGGGAAGTTCTACTCACTGATTCCTCGCAACGGGAATGTTGCTTACGAAACTAAAAGGACGAAAAGTGAATGTCCAGCACTTTAACCGGGTTAATGAATATAGAGGATCCACCTAGAGGAGTTGGAAAACTCAGATTCCAAACCATTGGTCCACATGGGCTCCAGGATCCTGAGAGAACAAATGGCATATGAATCAATTATTGGTCACCGGCTACCATTGGACTACATCTTCTGACGTTGCTCCACTGCCTTGTAGATTGGACCTCTGTGTCAAAATTTCGGAAAGTGGCTCCCTAAGAAAACCACTTGTTTCGGTTTTGGCTCTCAGGAAGTATTCCACCCCTCACACAAATCAAATGACGAAGTATGGCATATATGTATTCATTGCTCCTTTGTACCAATATTTATATGTTCAAATTTATAAATAAATAATTATCAACAATTAATTCACCAAGTTCTTTGTCTATTCAAATTTTTAGTACCTAAAGTTGTATATGTTAAGGTGAACAACTTTTTTTTCTTTTAATAAGCCAAATACTTAAAATATATTAGTGTAGATATGACTTTATTCATAACTCTTACAACAGTTTACAAAATACAGCTTACAAGTCATAACAATAATAAATTCTAAGTAGGATAAAGTTGTTTTGTCACATGGTTGAAAATGAACTAATAATCGTTTAATCCTGATGTTGAAATTCTAGATATAATTCTTTTCTCATTCATGTAACAATTTTGTGCTGTTTTTTTTAGTATTTCTAAATATAGTCTAATAAGTAGTTTTAAACATTTTCATAAAAAGGATTATATGGTGTATCTATAAATAGTTAATTTTAATAAATGCTCTTTGATAACTTACTACTAAACTATGGAGTTTACACTATTCCCTAAGCATTATATGAAATCATTGTAACAATAGTTAAAAAAAAGAAACTGGGATACGTTGGAAACCCTAGGAATCACTGATTTTTTTCCTTCAAAAGCTATTCTCATTCAAACCCTTATGATACAGAAGAACGCGAACGCTTAACCTCTAGACCACTGATCTAGCATCCTCACTGGGATGAAACAATCGTCTAATGTTTCCAGATTTTTAATGATGGTCTTCTAACATTAATCCATTGATGATATCAATCTAAAATCATAATTGATTGAATATTATGTTATTTCATGCTGATTGAAATCATGAGTCAATTGAAGCTAGACCACCATGGAAAACCTGGAAGAACTGGACGACCGTTTCATCCTAGTATGGGACTCCTCAGCAGTGCGCATCCACGGTCCCACACCCCGCGACGTTCGGACCCAGGACCTACCAGTCTCGCGCCAGGCGATTAACCAACTAGACCACTGAGACGGCATCAATCGGTGTTAATGTCTAACTTCAACCAATCCACGAAGTTGCGCCACCGTACACCATTGTCGATATCTCTTTTATACCTTGAATAAACCTAATGAGAATGTGTTCATGAAACTTTCAACAATTATACACATATAACCATATGTTAAGTGTTATGAAATAAAAGTCTCATTTTCAGTTGACATCTATGATACAAATAACAATTTACATAGAATAAAATCATTCATCTTGATTAACAGTAAAATGTTAATCTCTATGACTGACAGTTTTTAAAATTAAGTCAATTTATTGAAATTAAAAAAAAATCAATATTTTTGCCTAAATCTTTTATGAAAAAGTTATGGTAAGTGTTGTCTTTGTGTAGTTCAACTAGATATTTATCTTTGGATTTAACATTATGCAATTCTTGTGGATTATAAATTGATTTAAACTGTCAATGGAGATATTCCATGTGTTACATTGTACAAATGTTAAAACTCAATAATAAATAGAGCAAAATGGAATCACTAAAATCGAAAATATATTAGAGCTCAGTAGCTAAGTGGATAACGCAATGGCGTTTGAAGTGAACGGTACTGGGTTCCAGTTCCAGAATGAACACCGACTCTGAGATGCAGGTACATCCATCTGACGAATCCCAAATAAGATGAATGGCGAGTTCTGGATTCTACTGCTAGCCATTAGCCATCTTTGCTTAAAATGCTTGTGAATTAAGACAATCTCGAGGTAATACGCACAGGATACACATATGCCAATAAGAGACTGATCAATAGCAATCCTAAACGACAATGAGAAGATTCAAGTAAACAAAACCAAATAAATTTATATTCTCCTTATATTAGAAACATTTGATTTCAAATGAAATCATCCGAGCAATAACTTTGGAACAAATATCAACGTAACATTTTTCTCATCTGTTTTATTTGTAATGACAAGATTTCAATAATTTACTGCATTTGTATTGAAGAATGTGATAGAAAAATATGTTTTTTTTCAACCTAAAAAAGAACTAATCACTTAACACTCAAATAATGAAATAAGATAAGTGAACGTGACTGATTTACGTGAATAAATTGACCGGAAATATAATTATCTTTAATTAGGAAACAACTGAAAACAAGAATCACTTAGTGAAAAGTTGCGTAAGAAGAAGATAACGGAAACGATAAACAAACAAACAACTAAACTAGTTATTCCTGTTGTAGACTACTGCATTTGTTATTTATTATTTTTGAAATCAAAAACATTCGGCTCTCACGACATATTACTTCTTACTATTGATGAAATTTCATTTTATCCAGAGATTATTTAATTTACACCTAAAAAATGATTCGCTACGTTTATAATGTCAGGTTACTTTAAATGCATTAGGGAGATATATCAGTCTTTCAATACACCTTCATACACGTTTAAAGTGATGGTTCTATTTGGTTGGTTGTAAAAATTTATAGTTTTGAAGCACTGCTTGATATTGAGATTTTTATAAACTTCCTACTTCTGAAAGCCATTTATTATTTCAATAAATATTACAGTGAAAATCACCGTAATATTAATAATCTATGCCTATTTATGATTCGATTGCACATTCAATAAGATGTTCAAATTTTACACACACTAAGAAATGGATCCACTATGAATAATCATTGTGTTTTTTGTTTTACAGAGCCTGTGAAACAATCAGTTTAGCATAAAGTTACTATGACTTATTAACTGTATGGAATATATGCATGTGTTGTTGAATAATAAATATAGTTTAAATCATGTCTTATAAAAGTTGAATAATCATGAATGAGTAAAAAGTGTTATTTATGTACTTGTAGATAAAATTAATGGTCTCTGTGAGTGGAACATTAGTGGCTGGTAAATCTCCTGGAACCCGTTGGAAAACGCTTTTGTTAACATTCCGTACGTGATACTTTTGAATTTATCGAGCACATAAAAGAAGTGAATGTAAGTGATAAAATTATGCTATCTCTGGATGTCAAATCATTATTCACTAAAAAATGTTACTCCGGAAGGTGGTGGTAAATTAAATGTCAACTTATTTAATAATAAATCATCTAAAAATTACATATACTGTTGTTAAATCAACTCCGTTTAAGCAGATTCAATGGAATTTCTAAAAATTGCATTTTAATTCCAACTATATATATAATTAAATATTTGCTTTATTCAGTGGTAATTATAACTCTTTCAAACTAATTTTATTCATCTTACCCAACGGTAACATTTATTTTATTTATAAAATATTAAGACCATACTTCTTATTGACGTTAAAAATAATCACTTGCCTAAATAAACTCTTAGTTTGCTTTTAAACTTCTACCATTCTTACTCATCTTATAAAAATCTAAAACAACTTAAGATATAGAAACGTATAGTTACATTACGTTTGCTCATTACATAATCGCTCATGAGAAATCAAATTTATCATCCATTTTTATTTAAGCCACTTACCATATTTTTTTCCCATTATTTTGAATGGTTTTGTCAGTTATAACTATTAAAGTCATATGATGATAGTATTACAGAAATAAACTAGCGAAATCAATATGATTGTCTTTATATTTAATACTGAAGTGAGTGTTTCCTCATCCAACTATATTGTTTGTTGTCAATGAACTGAAATGTGTCACATTCTATTTTTTTGAACTATTTGTTTAGCTATTCCACGTTAAGATTAGTTGATGAAAATCATCTTCTTGATACTTTATTTGTTTAAATTTGATCTTAATTGAATAATGCAAAGAAATCAAAAACTGAAGCGAACTATAGATCTCAATGATTTTTTCGCCAAATTTAATTTTTAACAACGTTGTTGATCAAGTTATTAACCATTCATATGTTAAACACTAAGACTAATTAATTACCATAAACGCATTGACCTAAACGGCACTCATAAGTTATCTTAGATCGTTGTGAATAATTTTCATTTATGACGACAAAACGCGTAAATGCATTACAGTGGATTCACATATTTTGTGTATAGTATAGGTGACTTGTAATTTACCTAATGAAAAACGTAATTTAAACGGTAGCTTTAATGATGTATTTTCGCATAATATAGGCGGTAAAAAAATCAAGAACGTATATTTCTGAAATTTCTATAATACTGTGTAAATAAAAACCATTGGAAAATATGTTTATCATTAACTGGTAAGAATATTGAATTTACCAAATTTTGTAATATATATATATATATATCTTCAAAGAGGGGTTTTGTAGATATTATAGTAATTTAATTGTTGAATTCATGAGTCAATTGAGGCTAGACCACCGTGGAAAACCTTGAAGCACTGAATGGTCGTTTCGTTCTAGTATTGGACTCCTCCCATGATTTCAACTATTAAATTACTGTATGATCCACAAAACCCCTCTCTGATTATAATCATCATATGCTCACTAACAACGGTCTCCAAGAGGTATTTCCTGGAGTTCTATTGAAAAGCAGTGACCAGTGGAGTTCAACCGAATCTGTTGTGAGGTAATAACTCACTGGTGACAATAATAGACGGTGGCACAACTTTGTGGTTTGTTTGAAATTAGACATTTACAACGTTGGATGCCGGCTCAATGGTTTAGAGTTTAAGCGCTCGCGCCTGAGACTGATAGATCCGGAGTTCAAACCTGGCGAGGCGAGATCGTCAGTGCACACTGCTGAAAAGTCCCATATATACCTTCATCCTTCTAATATGTCTCTTATTTTCCTCTTGATTATATCTTAACTAAAAAATCGATAAGAATAATGATACTTTTAATCACAATACAATTATTACGGTTTACTTAACATGAACATTTCGTCTTTTGTTATGATACTAAATAATCAATTGTTTATGAACAAATTCCTTTTAAATTAAATTGATTAATACTATTCTCTGTTTTCATTTCCTATTGTTTTAAACTTCTCTTTTAAATGTTTGTTACCATGATGAAAGTAATTAACAATATAGAATAATTATTAATTTATTATTGTATTTATTGTAACCCTAAACATTTTATATAAATTGATTTTATGAGGAGAATGAAAAACATTGTCAATATGGTAAATGCTAAAAAAATTAAAAACAAATTTTCTATAGGATAACTTAATTACAGAAGACAATTAAAAGAGATAGATTGAATAGAAACAATGAGAATCGTTATGATTTAAATTCTTAACAGAGTAAAATGCGCATTACTTAAGAATACAGATTGAAAGTACAACTTGAAATATAGTTTAACCCATATCATTCTTAAAAGATAAATTGGGTTAAAGCTGATGATAATGTTTAGTACACTTATATCGACATAAGCAGCATATAACATTAAATAGAAATGAAATACCTGGCAGCAGAAGGTTGGGAAGATCGGATTGAAGAGGAGTGGAATAGAGAGTAATTTTTATGGCAATGAAGGAGCAGTAAAGTTTGAGACAATTGACGAAGGATGTGCGAATGAAGTATTGAACGTATACTTTCGCAATTGATAAAAAACTTTGTAGTTTTGTGTTAAAGTACGATTGGCTGTTACAACCAATTTTCTTGTCCATTACACCCTGTTCGTCATCACTAGCTATAGTTCTAACATTGCTTCAAGGAAATAATTAATTTTTATGGGTCTGAATTTTACATTCTTATCCCCCGATATTTTCTGTGGTATTGAGATTGTCTTTATCTGTCTCCACATTCGCAGTATGAAATTAGTTCAGATGGATTCATTTAAGATGCTCGTGAATGGATAAAACTTAACGTCAAGTAATTTTCTTGAAAAAGTAAATTTTGGATTTCATCAGGTCTTAAACACTGAGATGAATTAATTGACTGTAAACATCGTGCATCAGTTTCAGTAAAAGTTAAAAACAACCATCCTTCAATCTTGTGATCATAGGAAGGCTAACACTAGATGATTGATGTACAAATGACTCATTCACGTCACAATTATTCGTATGGTTATCTTCACTAATGCGTCTTCAACGTGTAACCCCTTTAAATAGTTTCCATATACTTGAAGAGTTTTAACAATATGGGATTTTTTGTATAAAAGTCGAGTTCAAACGTCTGGTCTCTTGGTTTATTAGACCATTCATCTGCCGAAGTTTTTCTCCTTGTGTATTCTTCTCTTCTAGTTGTGTGGATTTAAGTTAATTTATATTTGCAAAACTAGTTTTAATAGGACAACTAACATCTTAGCAGAATTTAAGATAACGAGTGAAACATCAACTGATTTTCAATGAGTTATTCGTAAATTAATCCCAGTTTGTGGAAAGCATGTTTTCAGATATTAGATATTTTCTTCAGAGCAATTCCTGTATTTTTCTTTTTTTTCTGATGTAGGAGCATACTTTTTCAAAACTCGTCATATACTTTTCATGGAACACGAATAATACAATTATCAAAACTAGACAATAGAGTTCAGTTACAACTTGTATGTACTCTCACGTCATTAATGAAAGATAAATCTATATACGAGTGTGAAAAATGACAAATTTTGGTAACCTAGTGATAAAAAAAGAGTGATAATCATCTAAATTAAAAATTCTACATATACTTGAAAGTGAATCGGTTAAGGCGGTAACAGCAAAGTCGGTGAATTCATCAACAAAAGGAGATAGCTCAGATAATATACAGTGTGGAGTCATCTAGATTGTATTTGTTCAGGTGTTTTGAACTGGACCTTAAGGTAAAACAGTCGATAAAGTCCTTAGATAACTTAAAGTATCCAAAATTAGATTGACATCAATTCACATTAACAACTAAAGCTACACCGACATCATACATTTTCTTATTGCTTGATGGATCCTGACAATAAATGTTGAAACTATTTGGTGGTAGTAAACAGTCGTCATGTAAATCATCCAACCTGTATTCATAAATTATGATTATACCACAATTACAATACATATTTTGGTTTATTATTAATCGATGATAGTCCACCTTGACAACTAGTGATCGCGAATTTGAGCTCAAGAATGGACATCTGATTGACGTTCATTCTCTGCAATATATAATGTCAGGCACCGCCATATGTTTAACTGTACTTTTGTGTACCTTGTTATGTGAGGTTTAGTAAACATTGTACATATGCACCTGGATACGTTAAAAGATTAACGCACAAAACTGATGTTAAAAAGGGCACAAAATATAACTTACTGAAATATTTAGATGGTAAAATGAAATATATAGTCCGGATATTCAAGCAACCCACCTTCGCTTTTTAGTAGTGTCCTGGGAGCATACATAACTCTCATTGATTAGAGTAGATCCAATTTGTAAACATTCTGTTCTAAAACGTTGTGATAATTCATTTTAGTAACAAAGTAATCGATCAATAATTAAATTTACCTCCATTTTACTTAAAGAGATTAAATGACTCCGTCAAGCGATATTCAGATATAGTACTATAAATATTTATAATTTATTGTGTATTGATTCAATGGTTCTTTTGCCTAAAGTAAATCATATTTGCTTTTTTTTTACAAAGTTGGATGTAAAGAACTCAGCCAACCAGTCTAATTAATTTATTCACTTCAAATACTCTGAGGAATTTCAAATATATTTCTCTCATAAAAAAAATCAAAGACAAACTCTTTTATTGTTTTGTATTGCTCAGCAGTTATATATATATATATAAACGTTTTTCCTTGGAACCATTACCAATTTATGAGTTTTACTTCATTTGCTATATTTATAATACACTGATTGAATATAGTAAACTCAGGCTATGATGTTTAAGGTGTAACGATACTATATTACCAGCTTCAGAAATGATTAATAGACACTTGGAAATTATATGCATACAAATGAAATTGAAAGAAAATATTAACGATCTAAACGCTGTCTGCATTCTTTAACTGAAATGATTAATCTATATTCATTTTTACCAATTGATGAGAATTTTAATAATGTTTTATACTCAATTTAAGTATTCTATGCATTGTATAAAGGTATTTGTCTATATATGTGGAAAGATAATAGATTTTAAAATTAGGCTTTCTCACAAAATTATTGTACAGTTTATAACCAAGATATAATAATTTAATAATTTTATATTCTGAAAAAAATAATAATTACAGAATTCACGCCAGTTTACAGGCATGATCAATTTGATATAAATAATAACGTTAGACGTGCAGAACAAACATGTGATAGAAGAAAGTTTCAAGTATACTAGTTCAGTAATTGTTTAGGTAGTACATGTATCACAGCGATCCAATGCATGAGCCGGGAACTTTTAATATTTCTTAAATGGACAGCCTGTTGATTTATGAACGGTGTATTTAAGGTCAATTCGTGTGCCAGATCGAAATAATGATAATTATCTACAACTAGAGAAATTAAAACGAAAACAGAGAGCACGGAACAACAAGGCAGTAATTACCAAAATGTATCAATCAGGTCTACCTAAATGCGTGTGTCATGTGACACAGTGATATACTGTTTATGTTATTCAAATTAGTTAAACTTGCTGGGGACGGTGTTGAAATAAAGTGACAGCAAGTAGGTAGTTTTACTTTGGGAATGCACTAATAAAGATGGCTAAACATTTAAAGTTCCTAAAATATCACTTGTGGAATGAGATACACTTGAAGGCGCTAGACCATTCAATGCATTTTCAGAGGAGCAGTATGAATCGATGCAGCGAACAAATAATGGGAGTGATTTTATCGTGCGGATAGATTGTGGTAGGTTATTCCATAACTGTTATCAACAATCATACCAGCGAAGAATTACAATAGACACTTTGAAAAAAAATTTCTTTTCTATTCATATATTTAATAAAATAGATCTCAGTTAGTTTTGGTTACTTAGCATCATGTAAAAATAGAAAATGTAGATATGCCGTTTAGTTATTGATAGAGAAATTACACTACAAAAGTTTGAATGTTACTAAATTGATTTTTATAGTTTAGTTTGACTTCAATTGTGATTCTTTACTATCTTAATTCATCCAATAAAAGAAAGAATGCTAATTTTTTCGGAACAAATTTCAGTAAAAAACAATATACGACAAGGGTTATTTTTGTATCTAGAACTATGAGAGCTATTTTTTTTCTCAATTTTAGAGCTTCACTTTAAACGAATCATAAACTTATCAGGTTAATTTATTGAACTATCAGTTATGGATTGAGCTGCCAAAGATTTAGACCAATGACTATAAATAATATTACGCCAAATCAGTAAAAGCTTTCAATTCATATTATTAAAAAAAAGTGAAGTTAAATTAAACACAAAGAAGAGAGACTTTCAGAATTTACTATTTTTAAGCACATCTTGATATGCATGAGATCATCAGTCAATTTAGAAAATTTTCCTAATTGGATATCATGTTAACAAGTGCTTGTTCACATATTCAGCTTTGAAATACAATTTTGAACTACAGAGAATTTATAGTACAAGGTTGCTTAAAACGAAGTGGACCGAGTGGTTTTTGGACATATAATCGTATAACTGAATATCTGATACAAACAGTAATAACGTCAAGGATAAAGTGAAGTCAAGATACTGGATATAAGTATGTGTATGAATTTTCACTAATTCTTTTATGGATAATCAAATGAGTTCACTCTTGTGCATTTTAAAAGTGAAAGATATATAGACTACCTAAATATCAATATACGTTTAAAGCATTACAGAAAATTAACAATCGTTGGTAGAAATTAAAATTTCATGATAGGAGTGAAATTTTTGTTACACATATATTTAGTGTCTTAATAATAACGGTTGTTAACTATGCTACAAAATTTGGGTAGTCTAATATACTAACTTCGGTTGTTGAGATCATGAATCGCTTGAAGCTGAACCACCATGGAAAACCTGGAAACACTGGTTGGCCGTTTCCTTGTACGGTGAGACTCCTCCAAAAAGCGCACCAATAACCCCGCTCCGCGAGATGCAGTCCCAGGACCTATTTGTCTCGTGCGCGAAAGTTTAACCTCTAGACCGCTGAGTCGGCACCTAATGGTGTAACTGTCTAACTTCAACCAATCCATGAAATTGAACGACACATCCACCACTGCCATTTGTGAATAACTATCTCACAACAGACTCGGTTGAACTCCACTGGTCACTGCTTCTCACTAGAACTCCAGAAAATACCTCTTGAATTCAGTGGTCTAGTGGTCAAGCGCTCGCGCGCAAGACTGATAGGTCCTTGGTTCGAATCTCGCGGGAGGCGGGATCGTGGACGCTCACTGCTGAGGAGTCCCACAATAGAATGAGACGGTCGTTCAGTGCTTCCAATTTTTTCCATGGCGGTCCAGCTTCAATTGACTCATGATCTCAACTATTGAAAGTACTATATTATGCACAAAAACCCCTTCTGATAAAAATATGGTAACATCGGTATGAATACGTTGAGACTTAATAAACGTAACATCAGATAAACGTGCTTCGTCGTTTCCTTTGTCATATTGTTCTAGCTAACTTCCAAACATATCCAATTAATAAGGGTTATCAACGGTGTAGTTAGCAATCATTTTCATTTGTTTATTCATCACTGAAAACATACTGTTCAAAACGCATTTTCTCTCTTATATAGTTTGATAAATTTCAAAAAATTATGCTTGGCACTAGTTATTTTTTGATAGTAGGCTTAAAAACATCAATAGAAAAGAAGGTGTAGTGAACGAGAACACAAATGGGGATAATCGAATGTATTTGAACACAAAATTACAGAACATCTTGGTGAAATTTGAGAACCAAACAGTATATACTTCATTTGCAAAATATTAGCCAATAGTTTTAGAATTTATTGTTCCTTCTTTCCCACACCAATCATTCTTTGTTCTCATCCTCCTTTCTTTGATCTTTTTAACCTTCTGCCGCCAAACATTTAATCTTCGATTGATGATAGATATTACTTACATTTACCGAAATCAGTAAGACCCACCACAAAAGATCATTAGCATTATACTCTCTAAGTTAAAAGGTTGAATGATGCAATTTTCATTGTCAATTTGGACAAACTTATAAATGTATAATTCATTTAAAAGTATGATTACTTATTTTGCCAAAAAAAAATTATTACAGTAATCAATTTAATAAAATCAATAAGTAATTGTCATTTTCGCATAAATTTAATTACAGACTAATAGAAAACTAAAAAAGAATTTATATTTCAGGTTAAACACATTGGCCTCGAAGTCTGTATAATGAGTAAATTGCTAGTCTTATCTAACTAGTTACCATAGATATTTCCCTAGTTCATTAATGTCATATATATATATATATATATATATATATATATATATATATATTAGGCCTTCAAATATAATAACCCACATCCTTATCCTGTCACAATTTATCCAAAGAAAAACGATTGAAATATTCTCATCATCCACAATAAACTCAGTCAGTCGTATTTAAAAAGAGTTTATAATTCATAAAAATTAGATTCAACTAGGAATTCAAATAATCAAACCTTAATATAAGTTTAGAAACTTAAACTGGCAACGAAATTTAGCTAGGAATGATTACAATAATAATCTATCTAGTGTAACACTCTTAAAATGGATAACTTAGGCATAAGGAATGTCGCTGAGTTATTTTTACACCTATATACCATTGATCCATTATTAGATGAGAACTCTATTTAGTGTACTGTAAACATGTTTGACATGTAAGTGACCGTTTGAGTATGTGGTAAGAGATTGTTTGAAAAACTTCAGATATGAAATTCCTATAATTAAGCATGTTTTTAAAAGGGAATCGATGAGAAATCTGATAGTCAGGACGCTGTATACATGGTTAATTTAAGTTAATGATTTGGTGAAAATAAGAAAAAGCGATGAAATTTAAATCAGATAACCTAATCTCATATAAGCGCAGAATACTTTTTTTACTATATTTATCACTTCAGCAGTGAAATGCTTATTTGTTTTACTTCATTCAGTTGATCAGAAAGGTAGTTAACACAGTAAATCTTCATTTAAATTACTACAGTCATCCTATTAAATGCCTTTAATTCAGTATAAAGTTCAAATGTCTTTATTTACAATGCATCATTAGTTGGATTGTGATTTTGTGTCCAAGTGAAATTATCCAGATTAATTAGAATCCTTTAATCTAATAGCCATTGAATTTAATCGATATATAATTAGATCAATTTAAGTGTAAATCAGTTCTTATAATGTCATGACCAGTGAATCTTTTCTACAAGAATTCTCTTCTCTTTCACATCATCTCATAAAGGGACCATCTCTGACGTACCTTGTATTAGATGTAAGATCTAACGGGTTTGTATGAATCTTATTTCACACTAGTGTAGTTAATCAAACACGGGTGGAGACAATCAACGTACCAGTCATAACATTATAGAGATTATTGGTAAAATAGAAAAACCATATAGTAAAACGTTGATTTGCAAAATATCAATCCATCATATCAAACCGGACTGTTCTTGTTGCAATCATCAATCCAATGTCTCACATTTCATTGTTCATGCGTTTTCTCACAAATTGCATTGTTTTCCCGCTCTTCCTTTCTTGATCTTTCCCCATCTTCTGCTGCCAGACATTACGTTCTTTAACTCGCGTCATATACTACTTATATCAATATAAGTAGCACGCACCATATTAGAAGTATCAAACAATCATCCTTAATTGGAAAACTGCATAAACATTCTTAGAACACAACAACAGTATAGTATTGTTCAATAGTGTTTAGTTGTTTGATTTTTATTACCATAGATTTCAACTTGATTGGTGTATACGACTACTTGTTTTGTATTACCTTAAATTTATTTATTTAACATTTTTAGTTTTGTTTGTCACGAAGCCTTTTTGGTTAACAACTCAAGTGTTTATATTTAATTAAATCTATTGAAGATTACAAAACCAGGAATGGAAATATGCGTACATGTTAAGGTCTATTCTTGATGACACAGTTTTAATAAACTAAATTAAAGTAAATACTAGTTAAGTTCAAGATGACCTACAGAAAATTGAACTAAAGTGATTCAGTAATAAATAAATATATCAACTCTGAACGCATTCTGTCTCTTTCTCTCTATTCTATTCTATCACTATACATCAGTAATAGTATAGTGAACACGAACACCAGCGCGGGCAGTCGAATGTATTTAACACAAAATTACAGGACTTGTTAATAAAATCTAACAATCAAATAGTAAATACTTAATTTGCAAAATGTCCATCAATTGTCTCATAATGACTCAGACTTCATTGTTCTTACATTTTCATACAAATTGCATTTTGTTTGCATTCTTTACTGTTCGATCCTGTTGTATCTCTGCTGCCAGACCTTCTATTCACGACTAACATCATGTACTACTTATGTCGATATAAGTAGCCCACACCACAACAGTAGCTCATCGTAACTACTTAAAATGATGGATTTCATTGAAACATAAATTGAATATCGATTACTTAATGAATATTATATATAAGAAACTATGATTAGTATTGCATTAATTGTGCATACAAATAGATAGTCTATTTCAGTAATCAGTTCTCTATTTTTACTTGCATTTTATAAATTATTTATTCTTAAAGTTGAACAATAATTTGCTGAAACGTTCTATTTGAAACGTCTTCTAGGTGAATCTCTATTCCATTGTTAATGTTTACATTGAACCTAGTACACTTATTCTTGAACGTCAATGCGTTATTGATTGAGTTACTGAATTTAGATAGCCATTAGATTATTAAACAGGTTTCATGTTTATTTTGTTATTTGTAAGAGTTTAAGTTATTCCATTATGACTTCTGAAGACTGAATTTCGATCAGTTTTTTTTGTTGTTGCTTTTTGTGAAGTTATTTTCATGGGACCTTTTTAAATAATCAATTTGTTATACGTTTTTAGAATAATTTTTATTGTAACAATCTATATTGATGTGATCTGCTCACGATGTTCATATATCATAGAACTCTGATCATAGTTCAATATTATGGACGATTTCGACGTTAACTAAGTATACTAAGAACACAATGAATCAATCAGAAAATGTGATTTGCGTTTTCATTTCATATTCGTCTTTATATTACATTGGAATTAGTTCTTTCTTACTTATTCTGTTCGAAAACTCATAATCTGAATCCTCAATAACATAATTGTTTTGTATGAAAATATATCCTTACATTACAACAAAAATTGGTATATTTTTTTGAGAGAATAAATGACACATGATTCTATGTATTGATTAAGATATGACATTTATACATCATGAAATGGTTATTTATCAAAACAATGTTATTAACGTCACAAATTTCAATAAAAAGAAATTACCCAAAATGTGTAATTGAGCAAATAATCAACTTTCATACATTACAGATCAATATTTTCTCTTTGAAATTTTATAATATAAGACAATAAAGAAAAACAAAACAAAAAAACCTATAATGAACTGAACAGTTGCCAAGTAACAATGAAAGAATAATCGATTTTATGGAAGATAGTTAATATTTAATATAAAAACGTTCTGTTAATTTATTGAGCGGAAAAAAAATTCCTTAGTAATGGTGGTAATTTCTTCAAGTGGACAAAAATTTCAACGTCTATGACACAACTTGATTGTCCAAAAATATCTTTCGAACTATTTCATCTTATTGAATATAGTAAGTGAATGGTTTCAATTTAGTACAACAGTTAATAGGCAAACTTCGTCTGCTTTAATTGTGTTATAATATTGTCAGTTTTTGACAACCTAAGTTGAATATTCTTAGGTTGAACAAACAAATCTATATTTGGTATTGCTTAGTTCATTGATATCGTATCTGGGTACACTAGAACATTGTTAAAAACACATGAACTAGGGACTTGAAAATTGATTGATTAGAAACTAACATAAATGCGACTAAAACTTATTATCAGGACTGTAATGCAATGAGAATCGAATCATGACATGCCTTGATGCAAGTAAGAAGCCAAACGCCAGAAAACATGAAGACCAAAGCATTCTTCGAAAGAGAAAGGAATTCATCTATACTGCAACAAATCTGTTTTTCATATAAAATTGAATTCATTAGGTATTGGTTAATTTTATATCACGTTGATACAGGACTAAATGTCACACCGATTTATATATGAATATAAACGTCATACTGAATTCAATGAACAATACATAATGTTTGGTTAACACGCAATAACATATCAAACCGAAGGTTTCATTCCGAAGAAAAATAAATTATCAACTGACTACATTTATTTCCTTCCTAATAAAATCATAATATAATTTGTCCATGAGTTCATACACTGGCTAGAATGTATGACTACTGAGATTAAAAAGTTGTGGAGTATTATAAAACTATTTGCTTGTAGAAACAAAAAAAAATAGAAGTGCTTATTTTCAATTATGATCACATAGGATACACAATCCAAAAACAAGGACTTGATATTAATATATTATAATGTCGTGATAATGCATGATATATCAGTTTTTTGCTACGTTCCAGGAAATCTGAGTAATACATTCAATGAATCCACCGATAACTATCAACTAGAATCTAGGTTATCTAAAATATTTTACAGTAGCTTGAAGTGCTCAGTACATATAGAATTTTTTACGGTTTATAAATGATTAGCATCTATTATCAATTAGTAATACTTAGTTTAGTCACGCAGCGATAAGTGACACGAACTAATATAATCCAAGTTTGATACTCATTGAAGGATTTATGTACTTCAGGTTCCGTCTCATGTCAAATGACTGATCAACCTTGATTAAATTATAAAGTAAATTATGTTAACTAATGGAGTTGGTGACAAACTAGGACGTGTTTCTTCTTCTACAACCATGGAAATTCCACGTTATGAACATTAAAAATTGTGAAGGCTAAAATGTAGTAACTTTACCATGTGTTTACAAGTGCTTACAAATTATTTCGAACTTGGTTGTTACCCTACACATCTCTGTTAATTATTCACTAGAAACATTGAGCGTTTATATATATGTGTGCGTGCTAGTGTACATACGGTTATATACTCGTATTTAGTACATTACTTATAAAAACGGAGTCACCCTTATTGCTTGCCGAGTTAGTATGTGGTTGGGGATAGACCCACGTTATCAAGTTATCTAAGCGTATCATAGTCAGTAATAACGGTTATGTTCTCATTTATGTAGTTGCTTAATTGTAGATAATTCGGAATAATTCCGCTTATGAAATTAAGGGGGGGTACGTTTTTCGCTATGTTTTGATTTTTTTCTCTCATGATCAGTCGTGCTACATTTGATGACTGTATGACGATGGAGCGGTACTTTCGTCGTACAAAACTACTTTTTTTTCGTGTAATTCAACGGAAATGAGAGAAAGAAACATTTTCTTCACTATGTATCACGATAGTGTAAATTGTAATTCCCGTTTAAATTTGGTTGGTTGCCCGGTGCAGCGTCAAGTTCCAAAAGAGAATAGAGTTTATCCTCACCTCAGGATGTTACGTACTTCAAGGCTATATTCACTCACTGCACCTCCTATTGTTCATCTCTTATTTAATATTTTAATGTATGAAATAGATATATCCGAGACACTACCTGTATTCGATTTTATAACTCGTTCTGTTAATAACGAGATCAGTCAATAAAATAAGTACGATGTAAATAAGATTCAAATTTTGTTCGTCGTCTCTCATTTACATTCGAATAAGAGTGACGAATAAAAGTCGTTGTTGTTTTATCCAAATGCTTAGACGTCGAAAATGTCGTTTGCATCGATAAACAATTGTTTGAAGCTAATATTTTTAAATAAATTACATAGCAAAAGGAAGTGTAATGAAATTCCTTAGTGGATTTTAACGATAATCTGTTTTTCTTATTTCTGGTTTGAATAAATACTACATGCATAAACATGTTTTATGACTTGATTTTCTGAAGGTAACGAAATATTCATGTGACAATTCTCTAAATTTCTGCGATTTTTTGAAAAACTGATGATTTTTACGTGATGATATAGCTGTCTTATCTGTTACCGCGTCACTTACTATCACTTACGTACTTACGTCTGTTACTCCTTATGGAGCATAGGCCACCGACCATCATTCTCCAACCTACTCTGTCCTGAGCCTGCCTTTTCAGGTCCATCCAATTCTTGTTCATTCTCCTCATGTCTATCTCCATTTCTCGACGTAGTGTGTTCTTTGGTCTTCCTCTTTTCCTTTGGCCTTGAGGATTCCATGTCAAGGTTTGACTTGTGACGCAGTTGAGTGCTTTCTTCAATGTGTGTCCTATCCACTTCCAGCGCTTCTTCCTGATTTCTTCCTCCGTTGAGATCTGGTTTGCTTTCTCCCAGAGTAGGTTGTTGCTAATAGTGTCCGGCCAACGAGTCCGAAGTATTTTGCGTAGACAACTGTTAATAAACACTTGTATCTTCTGGATGATGGCTTTTGTAGTTGTCCAGGTTTCCGCTTCATACAGTGTAAGTGTCTTGACATTTGTATTGAAAATCCTGATCTCCGCCTAGAGTCCCTCCGGGGGCTACTGCCGGTCCCAAGCCTAGGGAAAAGAGGAGGGTTGAGCATGGGGTTAGCGACCTCATCCCGTAGAAAACTAACTCGCCAAAAAAACGTCACTTACTATTGGCTGATACTTATCAGAATGTTCAGTGAAATTCCGTTGTAGGATCAACTATAGAAGACACTCCAAAATGAGTGGAAAAATATGAATTGGCGTAAAGCTACAACTTAAAGTACCACTTACAATTTTTTTCCTATTTGATTTGGTACTCATAAAATCATAAATATGCTCCACCATTTTCCAAATGATTCGTTTTCATAGTTCACTTTATCTTGACAGGCACATTAATTAAGAAGGAATTTGCTTTTCCAGACAAAAAAGATGGTTGAAGATCAGAAGTTCTAATGGATACTAACTTAGTAACTTGTTGAACCGTCTATAAATTTCTGTATGATTTAGTTGCTTTGATCACGTAAATCAATCATTTATTTTTCGTTTATTATCAATTCAAATTCGTTCTGATATAATATCACGCAAACATATAAATCTTACTGAATAAGTGATTTAACCAGTAGTAAAACCATCAGACTTATATATACATGTCATCTCATTTTTACTGTTTCCAAGCAAGTCAAATATCGTCTTAGATGTATGATTTAGTGTATTGTACATACAACAATGTTGTTGGCTAGTACTGACCTTGATTATAAAATTATGGATTTCAGAAAGCGAAGCCAAAATATTGTTGGGTATTTTACGAGAGACAATCTAAATTAGTTCATGCAAATACATAAACATTCTAACTTTAAATTAAGTTGGAAAAATTGACTACCGTTAGGTAACCTACATGTCATTTCTAGACAGAATACAAAGACAAATAATTTTCATTGTTTCTCAATGCTACATTATTCAGTAGATACAAAGATTTCTTTGACAAAACAAATTATAAAATCTTAATAAACTTTCTAATGATAAATTAATTACAAAGATTATCAATAAACTCTCACCAATAACTGTTAATATTTCTAGATAATTATAAAATTAATGGCGAATTATTTGCGTATAGATATTATTTGGACCGTTTGAAACATTATGTATTTTAGATGCTCTGTTGTGAGATAGTAACTCACTGAAGAAAATGATGGACGGTGACTCAATTTCCTGGATTGGTTTAAGTTAGACATTAATATCGTTGGATGCCGGAGAAGTGGTCTAATGGTTAAGCGTTCGTGCGCGAGACCGATAGGTTATGGTTTCGAATTCCATGGGCGGGGTCGTGAGCGCGCACTGCTGAGGAGTCCCATATTAAGACGAAACAGCCGTTCAATACTTACAAGCTTTCCATGGTGGTGTAGCTTCAATTGACCCATGAATTTAACTATTTACTTACTATAATATCCACAGAACGTCTTTCTGATGAAAACGATTTGATCGAATTGTAATTATAATTTGTTTTGTCACAAACTTACAAAATCAACTGAAGTGGTCAATATTTTTAAGACAAATCACTAAAGAGATAATAATGAAAATAGAACTCTTCATAAATGAAATAAATAAGGTTGTGTTCGAATATTATAAGGTGGAAAAACAACTGAACGTAGGTTATTTTCATATTAGAAGTGTCTTGAATATCTACAACTCGATGATAATAATAATAATAATAGTTTAAAATGAATATATAAAAAATCGTGATTGTTTGTCGTTACAAAACACATCTCTTATTTCTACTGAGTTATTTCAACCCAAAAATTTTCTTGGTTTGAATCTTACATCAGCCGGTAATAGTTGGTTATATTTAATCGTATATGTCAACAAAAGAAATCATCTCACTTTATCGATTATAGACGAAAATCCAGTTTTATGTTAGTAGCGAATTTTCTTACAATCAAAGCACATGAAGCCTTGTTTTTTGGACAAGCTTTCATAAATCATATTTATCTTATGTTTTTTCGTCACTTAAGCAAGTTTCTACGTGAATGAATAGAAGTTAGACTGATCTTTTATGAAACATTTCCATAGTCGAATGAATGAAATCACGTTTTCTGGATCAAGTATGACAGGATTAGCTGGAAATTACTGACCAGTGTTTCTTATGGAAATGTACATTAATTTAGTGTTTATATATTACATGAAACCACATTCTAGAGAATTCATTAATTCTGTATCTATGTACAGAAGAAATTGACGCTACATATATATTATCATAAAATTTTGGAAAAATTACCAGATTCTACTTCATTTTGCGTACTGATATTAGTATGGAATGATTTCTTTACTGAATATTCACATATATAATGGGAATGAAATAAAAAGGATCTTGGAAATTACCGTAGAAGTTCATGTAATATATATGCAATTGAAAATTATCGAACTGCATAGTCTTTGATGTTAAAGTACAAAATATTAAAAAATTCAATAGGTAAAAATGTTTTTTATAAGAGTTAATCAATTGAAGCAAATTTATAACATAGTTCAATTTAGCTGTGAGAATGAATACTAACTGCTTTGTCAGTTTAAAGTGAGCAACGAATTGTATTTTAAAGAACTTTTCTTCAGATTCTATTGTCTCGAGATTTTGAATACTGAAAAGGGAACATCTAAGTTGCTTCATGACTCTGTTTGTAGCTTTTCTAAGGCTACTGCTTGTCCAAAATGTGGGTAAAGGTGGAGGGTTAGGCGTATGTTCGGTAAACCCATCCTGTAGAAAACAATCTTGCTAAAAAACACTAACCAGAAATAACAATTTAAAATTTAAACTCTGCCCTGGGGTTGAAGGAAGAATTATGACGCCTCAAGATGAAAGCCAAGATTCTTCCGAAGTCATGAGTTTGATGCTCCTTCTAAAAAGCAGAGGAAAAATTAATATAGGTACATGGAACGTCCGGACAATGTGTGAGACCGGGAGGATCAGTCAGACAAAAAAGGTAATGAGGAGATACAACTTGGCGGTTCTCGGAATCAGCGAAATCCACTGAAGGCATGCTGGACAAAAAAGGATAAATTCGGTAGAGATGCTGCTGTGCTCTGACCACGAAGACGAAAATGCTTCAAACACTCAGAAAGTTCCTCTAATGCCGTCCAAAGAGGCACGAAACGCACATTTAGAATGGAAATCTCATGGATTCATGATCATCAAAGCATCCTTCAAAACAAAGAAGTAGGGAATCATGATGAATGATATTCAGTGTTATGTGCCCAGCAATGATATCAATGAAGATAATATAGATCAGTTCTACTCGAGGTTGTAACTGATCATAGCGGGGTGCCCAGGAAACGGCCTGACAATCCTGATGGGAAATATAAACGTCGAAGTCAGAACTGACAACACCGGGCATGAACATATCATGGGACATGGGCTGACTGCGAGAGGTAGATGAGAATGGTGACAGAGTTTCAAATTTATGTGTATTCAACAAAATGTTTATAGGTAGTGCAATATTCCCACGTAAACGTATACACAAATCTGCACTAGTCTCATCGAATCACACTACACAGAATCAGATTGATCATATTTGCATCAGTAAAAAAATTACAATGTCAGTTAAGACATGAGAACCAGGAGAGAATTTCCTCACGTGATTTTGTTTCTACAAACCAACTTGTTTTAAAATATACACTGTATTATAGACAAAAACAGCAAAATAATTTGATCTGTTACGCACCAAAGGTGCACAAGGTAATTTTTCTTTATGATGAGATTTCTAGAAGTCTCAGAACTCATAGAAGGTCTTAAATTCGACTCTGTACCGAAGGATAAATTTACACTGTATACTAGCTTTCATCCTTCACTTTTCTTTATTTATCATTTAGTTGAGATTATTTCTTTATAAAAATGTACGTCATAATAAAAAAGAAATTCACAAAGCTTCAGCTTAACGACGAGGAGTCTCGCATAAGTGAAGAAAAAAGCCGTTTCTTGAACGTTAGTATATAGATCAAATATAATAATTATTTCATATGGTGAATAGCTTGAGCACTTTCAAAAAAGTATAAATTGACATATTTCAATTCTGTATCAATTCAACTTTAAAAGTACGAATTATGAGTGACATCATCAATCCTGAAAATAGTAGTATATTTTCTAGCTAAATTGCATATTTTAAGCTTTCGTCTTGGTTACCATTTCATAAATAATAAAAGCTTATGAAGATAATATAATGAACTATAGTTTGCTTAATGTTGATAGTTATATTGAACTCATTAAAAGATGTAAGAACTATGTACACAACTGTACTGTCACATTCATACATGCATGAATTTCCAAAAACAAAATTACATTTAATTGTAGTACAACAACATCAAACTAGAGAAACTAATGAAAACTTACAATTAGAAAGCATCGAAATAATCAACATATAATGAATACTCCTATTATTTTTAAAATTATACTAAACCCATTTCAGGAATATTAATTTGGAGTTTTTAGCAAAGCATATCTAAATTAGACTGTGACTTCTGATATCATGCAATGAATTTATTGAAATATTCAATAAATCGAACGCTTTACCAACTAAAAACAACCCAGCTAATTTCCAATCCAAAAAGGTATGTATTTATAACTAGTCCATTATTATTATCATTACTATTATTATTAGTAGTAGTAGTACTAGTATTAAATTGATTAAATCCAGTAAAAGATTATTTTAATTTAACATCAGATTGAATGTTTTATTTCCAAATTGTATATCTTTAGGATATATGAAATTTTTATTTTTGGTTTCTTAAACCGGAAATTTATACTTTTTTTAAGACCTATCATTTAATCAGTATAAGTTAGACGATTTTTTCATGAAAAGCGTTAATGTAGTAAATCAATGAAACGAATTTTTGAATATTTAACATTCATATGGGCAAACAGGGGTTTTGTGGAGATTTTAGTAACTTAATAATTGAATTCATGAGTTAATTGAAGCTAGACCACCATGGAAAACATGAAAGCACTGGATGGTCATTTCATTCTAGTATGGGACTCCTCAGTAGTGCATATCCATGGACCCGTCCCGTGAGATTCGAACCTAGGACCCATCAGTCTTGCGCGCGAATAATATTTGCTGCCGGCTCAGTGGTTCAAAGGTTAAGCGTTCATGTGCGAAATTGACAGGGACTGGGTTCGAATCTCGCGAGGCAGGTTCGTGGACGCGTACTTCTAAGGAGTCGCATACTAAGATGGAATGGCCGATCAGTGCTTTCAGGTTCTCCATAGTGGTCTAGCTTCAATTGACTCTTTCTTCTAGTGGTCGACTGGATTATGAAGACCTCGACATCTGAGGGAAAACACGGAATACAATGGACAGCTCAGAACCAATTAGACGATTTGGATTTCACAGATGACCTAGCCCTCCTATCGCATACGCACGAACAAATGAACATAAAGACAGCCAGTGTGGCAACAGTCTCTGCATCAGTAGGCCTCAACAAACACAAGGGAAAAACCGAGACCCTCAAATACAACACGATGAACAGCGATTCAATCACACTTGATAAAGAAACTCTGGAAGATGTAGAATCCTTCATATACCTGGGAAGCATCATCGATGAACAAGGAGGATCAGATGCAGACGTGAAGTCAAGGATTAGCAAAGCAAGGGCCGCACTGCTACAAGTGAAGAACATATGCAACTCAAAACAACTTTCAACCAATATCAAAGTGAGAATCTTTAATGTGAACGACAAGACAGTTAGTTCTACAGTACGGAGCTGAAAGGTGGAGAACTACTACAACCATCATGAAGAAGGCAGCAAGTATTTATAAATATTTGTCTATGCAAGACACTCAACATCTACTGGCCGGATATCATCAGCAACATCCTACTGTGGGAGAGAACAAACCAGCTTCCATCTGGAGACGAAATTAAGAAAAGACGATGGAAATGGATAGGATATATATTACACAAATCGCCAAACGGCATCACGAGGCAAACCCTAACTTGGGATCCTGAAGGGAAGTGGAAAAGAGGAATGTCAAAAAACACATTACGTCGGGAAATAGAAGCAAATATAAAAAGGATGAATAATAACTGGAATGAGCTGGAAAGGATTGCTCATTACAGGGTTGGATGGCGAGTGCTGGTGAGCGGCCATTGCTCCTCCACGAGAAACGACAAGCGTAAATAATCAAGTAACTATGATGTTACTGTTTGTTAAGAAAATGTCAGCTAATAATTTTTTTTCTCTCTCAAAAACATCTCATATGGATATTGATACCTTCAACAGTTAGGCCGAAATTGTTCATCTACCTCACATATCTAAACTAAGAAGGTCAATTGATTATACATACTAGTGAAAAGATGTATTATAAATATATCTCAAAATATAGTAAACTAACAAAAGTTGACTATTTTATATACTTTTTTTAAAGTATACTTCATACTAGTACAGTAAATATTAATACTATTTGTATTAAGTTATATGATTCAATCTCAATACTAGAACTCAAAATGAATAGATCAGTAAATGTATAATAACTTTATAATTATTCCCATTTATCTGAATAATAAAATAAGATATCAAAAATAGAGCTTTGGAATTTTATCTGACCAATTAATTAATGTTCATTATATTGTTACTTGGAGTTGGAAGTAGTCGACGTGATGAAGTTGTTACTACATTTGATGTTATTGTTTTGATTGGTTGGTGTGTTTCAATATGCTTTGTTACATTTATATTTTTATCATTATTTTGGTTGGAATATTTGTTAAGTCTCTCATTACAATTGTTATTAGATACATCACTTTGAGGCGTCAAATCGGTATTTGTGTCAGGTTTTGCACTGTTAGACAATGGATGTGATAAGACTTCGTCAACCCATGCTACACTGCGCTGTGTACTAAAATTTAGAAAAAACACAAAACAAGAGGTTAGTTTCCTCCTATTATGTGAATTTTGCAAATAAGAATCGGCACATTAATCAGTTTAACAATAATATAATCTTAAAATATATGCTGTGAATATAATTACTAAATTATTTTTATCATTATCAAAGTCAGTGTTTAAAAAAGTACTTCACTATTTATCTCTTTAACAGACTTAATTGAATTGGAACATAAGTACGAGGATTTATTTGGATGTCGGTGAGACTATAATTTATGGACGATCTTTGACAGACGCGAAATTGACCCTGAGTGTGTTCACTTATTAACCAGGATCAAATGAGAGTGATAAACCTGTGTGAGGAATTACAATTATGATTCACTGTTGATGATTAAGGTTAGAAATTAGGTTTAGTGTTTTCATCACGAACTGACATCAGTTATGATGGGAAAACTCTATTTATACGAATGAATGAGTATATTTGTAGTGAAAATCCGAGATGTGTTATCTTATTCATGATTGGTTCGTCAATAAATTATAGTCTCGCCTGGATGTCTATTTCAAAGTTCGTCAAATTGTTATCGGTTAAATAAAGCACTTACGAAAATTGCTATTTGCTAATGAGTCAAGTATACACTGATAATCAAGGGGGTTAAAATGAGGGAACGTGGTATTATTCCATGATTAAATCTGACGTGCTTAAAGCTGTTAAGAATCTGATTAAGATAAGTCAAGCAACAGGTTATTATTATTATCAAGATTTGAATGGATGTGACGATCATTTATAACCTCTCTATTCATAAACTTCAATATTTTTTTCACTTTCCAACTATGGTAACGTACACTTTATTACCATCCTTTACTTAGTCATTTACCTGTCTACCTCATATACATAAATATAATTACTTGCAAAGCACAAATGTCAACCATTTTTATGATACAGAGTTACTCTGATCTCGATTTACTGTCTAAATAATTACAATTTTACGTAATCTGTAAATTCAATCACCATAAAAAACAACATGAGTTTAATTGCTACAAAGTTACTGACTAAAGTGGAGTTTATATACCGTAATTGGTTGATCTATTGAATATACTGTACAAACTGTTATAACTGCAGATTAAAGCATTTGATATGTAGGCCAACCAAAATCTATTTCTCTAAAAACTTGTATTATCTCAAAGTTAAAATGATTTTATCATCATAAATTTTGCTATAACTGGTTTCTTTTTTTTAAGACATATTACCATTTTTGTTTGGCGAATTGCAATTGAAATCTGAAAAGTATCCTACTGATGGAAACAAGAAAAACGGAATATTGAACAAAGTTTAATATCATATTTATATAGTCCTTTTGATGATCAAATTTTATTGACCATGTTACGGTATGATCAGATGTCTGAGTGACAGGAAATCTCTTGCATTAAGTCTTAACGCAAAACGATTGAAGGTAGGTGACAGGATTCTGTGGACATACAACACGTTATAGTTGTCAGTCTTCAGCTACATATTCACCAAGAGGAGATTCATTCCCCCCCCAAGTTTTCACTCACTTCATGTTGGTGAAACACACTCATTTGTGACCTGAGTACAGGACTTCCTTCTGACTTCCTCCGGATATCTAGCAATATAATACTGAATACACATAGACGTTTTTAATAAACTGCACTTGAGTATTAGAATTTTTAACTGTGTTATTTAGGGCTTTCCAATGGAATAATTTTTATTGTAGTTCAGTTTATGTATGGTAAACGGCTTCCAAAAAAGAAAATAATTTACTTCACAGAAGTAGGTTATACTGGATAGTCTCTAATGCTGAAAGATTTATGGAGCCTAAGCATGAACTCTTCAATTTATACCCGACAAACTAAAACCTTGTTATACTTGTCATTACTGATGATAATGATATGAGAAGCCATATGAGATGTATAATGCTAAAACTTTGGTGACAAAGTTGCTATTTACATGATGTTCTAATTGAAAGCATTCTAACACGTTTACATTTGATTGTAAATGATATAAGAATAACTTCATTGAAGTTACAAAATCAAAGCTGTTCTCGAACTACATGTTCTCCAAATTTAGCTCAAGATTTAATAATTTGGTAATAATACTATAAAATAGTACTTTTTCTTATGTATGAAATTAAGAGTAAACATTCAATCGGTGTATCCTATTATAGAAGATATGAAACCAAAAAGTTAAATTACGCAGCTGATTTGATAAAATATAACCGTTTGTATAAATTAAAATCATTTCTTGTATGATTAAACGTTTGAGTGTTGTAGGTTAAGTTTGCTTATAGTAAATATTTGAATTACTTAACTTATTCAGGAGATTATCCTTCTACAAATTTGACATCTATAAAAAGCTTTTTGTCTTATGATCATCTTCAACATTGTTGTCCAGTAATTTTTTAGAAACGTTGTGAAGTATCAAGAATAATGTGATAGGCTCTTCAACCAACAGGAATTACATAATAGTTCAACTGCTTGTAAAACTGACTATTAACTTACCTAGAATTTCTATTTGTTTTATTACTTCTTTCAGACTTTGAACTTTCATTTATTAGCACGCCTTTAATTTGTTGTTTATCACTAATTCCTTTTTTGTCCTTGTATTTGCAAACACTACGATTTTCATGTTGCTGTGAACGATGTGTCTGAATTCCTTTATTATCTATAATTTTGTTATCAGTCTTTATAGGCAATTCTTTAATACTGTCATTCGCCTTTGTAATATGTACATGATTTCTAATTGCTGGTTTAACGACTTGAATTGGCATTGGTTTCGATAAATTAGGTTGGGAGTTTGTAAATGTAGCTTTAAGAGGACTCTTATCTGGATAAATATTTTTTGTAACAGTTGCTACACATTGGACAGGGCAGTCGTTAGAAGTATTAGTCCTTGAAGAAACTGTTGAAGGCACAAAATTGGGAGCTAAGTAGCATTCTTTGCAAAAATTTGATTTATTTAACAGAGGACTTTGTCGAGAATAGTACTGATCATTAACTGATTTTTCATTCACTACGTTTGAATGTTTGTTTATTTCAGTGACGAGATTTTCCCGTTGGTTTACCCTATCGCTTATCTCACAGTGTTTTTGAAAATCCCATTTGTCAATCGCTTGCCGAGCTTGTAATATACGATCAGAAAATCTTTCACATATCCTGCTGGAAGTTGTTAATCGAGAGTTATAATTCAATTCATTATTATCTAAGGAGGTTTTTGATTTGGATTCTTTCTCTTCATATCCTTTCATTTGCTCTGTTTTACAAGATTTGGATGAATTAAGGTCAGGTATTCTCCTGCATTTTGGCGTATCGTGAAAATAAGTAGATTCTAATGGATTTGCTAGTGTCATTTCACGTGATATAGCTGGAATTAGTAAGCCGCTGTTCAGTGGTTTATTAGTATCTGAAGAAGAGATAGATGGAAATAGATCTATATTATCTAGGTAGTATGAAGTAGAACTTGGTGCAGAATGAGGAGGTGGAAGTAGATCTGCTCTATTACTGATGCAGGAAGGCTGACTGAAAGTAGACTGATTGTAGAATTGGTAGTCATCTTTTAGACATTCGTTTGAATCATCTTTCTGATAATAGGGTTATTATTAAATAAAGTATAAAAAATTAAAGCTATTTATTAGCTTTGTTGGATAGAAAAATTTACTTGATATTGTCAAGACTAATTAGATACGCAATAAATATGTTTTTTCTAGGGTGGAAAAAAATTTTTTGGTTGTTTCATGAGACAACAATAAACTACACAATTTACTCTTTCTGTCTTTAGATAGTCAAAGAACATAATTATGAACTCACTGATATAGTTAGACCAAAACATTAGACACTTGTAAGCGCTTATGAATGCAAAATACTTACAAACAACATATATGTGAAACAAATAACATTTCGCATTTTGGCTTAAATGTAACTAAATCTCATACAGAATAACTTTACGAATAAAACAACCATGGCAGCATGTTTACTTCTTGAATATCGTTTCACGTTATTGACCTTTTAAACATTGTTAACTACTACATTTCAAAGGAGTTGATTTTCCAGTTTAAATATTACCTATATTTTCACTTATAAGGAGTGTTTGCTTCGGAATAACACGTTTAAAAATGTACATGCAAAATAAAGAGAACATAGAAATAAACCAATTTGCACGGTAGCATAAATCAGAATAAGAACATAACTTTAAATATACATGTAACGATTATGCTCTACTGAACACCATTAAGAATGTCAAAAATGCTGCCATTCAAATTGTGATATCTACAAGTGAGAAAACCCAGTAATTCAGTCTAGCCTAGAACAACTAAGTAATTTAGTTCGATAGTTGAGACTATGAGTCAGTTGAAGCCAGACCAACATAGAAAACTTGGAAACACTGGACGACCGTTTCGTCCTATTGTGTGACTCGTCAGCAGTGCGCATCCATGATCCCGCCTCGCGAGATTCGAATCCAGAACATATCGTTTTCACACACGAACGCTTAACTTTTATACTACAGCGAGTATCCAACAGTGTCAATGTCTAATTCAAATTGATTCACATCCACCCTTGTGTTCAGTGAGTTGCTATATCAAAAGAAACCCAGTTGAGCTCCACTGGTCATTGCTTCTCACTAGAACCCCAGGAATTACTTCTTGAATGCCGTCACTGGTGAGCATATGCTGATTAGTTAGTTCAGCTTAACATAGCTTATCATATTACATATATCATATATAATTCCTTTTTATACCTTGGAAGCGTAACAGTATTCGTCGTTTCAGATAATCTGGCTGCTGCTGTGTTTATTAAGTATCAGTATAATTATAGTGTATGATGAATTCTGCTATGGTGAATGTGGAAAAATATGCTATTAGATTTATTTTAAGAAAGTCAGTGAATTTCCTTTCACAGATGTGACATATTCTGTTAATATTACATTACTGATAGGTGTGTCTTTATTTGCCATTTAAAAAATAATCATATAAAAACACCATTTCAATTTAGATTCGTTTTTTCTATCTCCAAAAACGTTTTATTACATATACAGTTACAGGTGAATTAATAATAAACTTCTTTTAATAAATAAAAATGATATTATAAATTCCATTTACTATACATGAAATCGTAGGTATGTAATTGATTCAGTCACATGAATTATATATGAGTAAATGTACCATATTTAACGTTATCATCGTATTATCTTTCTTCGTGACAAGTCATTATGTAGAAAGTAGGTTGCTACCATACATATCACTTAGTAATGGATTATTAAAATAATGCCTAACAGAATAAGTGGTTAATCGGTAGTATGCACACTAATATATATATATATATATATATATATATATATATATATATATATATATATAGTCTTTGAAATTCTCTTTCATCTACTCTAGTTAGTTTCTTACCCCCAACGAAATAACCTTACAATTCCCTCTAATTGGGCTTCAATTGTTTTTGTGATAAAAAGCTAATTTTCTAAATAATATATCCTTGTTACGTATCATGGTAGATCATAACTAACCTTGACAGAGGTACGATTGCGTAACTCTGACCAATACTGTGATTCCATAGACGATATTGATGAATTAAATGCAGAATCGTTTTTTTGTTGAAAGTCCTGTTTATAAAAATTATCTGAATTTGTGGTAGGTACTTGACAAACGGATTGTTGAAATGTTCGTTTAAAGATTGTAGCCGCCGTCATTGCTGCTATCATTGCCAATGCTGAAACATTGGATGTAGTATTTGAAATTACATTTTCAGCGTAATTACAACTATCATTATTTGAATAAGTAGGTAAGGAGTTATGTTTCATGAATTTTGGTAAACAAAACTCATGATCTAACCTATTATTAATCAGTTTTCCCTCTGATTCTGCAATGAAACTGGTTTGACATTCACGATCAACCAATGATCTCACCATGTTTGAATTCAATGGGAAATTGTCAGGACAATGTTTTATTGTATGAGATAATCGTGAAGTTGTATGGAGATCTGATGTGTTATCAACAAGATGATGTGAAATATTTACACGACATTCATAGCAACCTTGATTGTCAGTTTCTTGATAAAGGTTTTCGTTTTTTGATTTCATCTTCTGTGTTCCATATAACTGTTGCATATGTTGCATAAGTACCAATCTCGATTTCTGGATATAAAAACGTAAATAAATTATTTTAAGACAGATTTTTGAACAGTAAAAATAGGAATTTACTTCAGCATATTAAACTTGAGCTATATTCAATCTATCAACTTTGTGGCAAAAAGGAAGTGTGTTACTTACTTCACTAAATCGATCTTAAAATGAAACTACATATTACCAATAAAGCATGATGTTATTATAAATTGGGTAGTTTTGATAACTTGACATGAATATAAACCACGACAAGCTCTTAAATAAAACATTATAGGCTTCGAAATTTACACCATTTCTACATTAATTATGTGTATAATTATTTTTACTATGAACAATACCTAATGCATATACATTGTCTTCATTTACATTCCTTCAAAACTATCTCTTCATTGTAACTAAAGGATATAGATTGACTTCGTATGTGTATATTATTCCCATTCTTATCATGTTACTCAGAAGAAAATATCTAGAATCTAATTGAAGGCTTTCCTATTTCTAAATAGCTTAAACTAAATATCAATCAAGACAAATAACCTTTTACTTATATCTAACGGATTGGATAGCTGATGTAAATCACGCCCAACTAATAAACAATAGTACAACTATCTAGATTTTTTTTGGCAAAAGCTAATAAGTTATTTGTCAATCACACCCTTGTTAGTCAAATCCTCTTGAATAAAAAAAAATGATTTTTTGGGAAATTGTATTATTCAGTAAATGAATGAAAGATGGTCAAAGTATTTCTTAGAAGTACTTTACATATCATTTATGAATGTAATTCAAAACTGAAGGAATTGCTTTGTTATTTTATTCTTCATAGTTAAAGTTCAAAATTTATCATGGTTAACATTTCCAAGGACTTATAAGTGATAATAGTGTTGGTAACTAAAAATACCTATATTCTATACTTAGTTTTGTAATTTCAATAGTTGAGATCATGTGTGCATTGAAGCTAGACCACCATGGAATACTTAGTAACATTGAACGGCCATTTTGTTCTATTGTAGAACTTCTAGTTTTGTATTGATGGTAAACCGAATAGAAATACAAATTTTAATACCTTTTTTTTAAATATTAGTCTAATGGTTCTACAAAATAACTACCAGATTAAAGTTGATTATTATAATTAAGAAAAGCAACACTTGAATATATCGATTGAGTACATTATTAGTTACATAATTGTAACGGTTTCAAATCAGCTCACTAGTTAGACTGCTATATATATATATATATATATATATATATATATATATATACATTTGTATAAACTGGTCTATTGCATGTGATATTCAATTTATGATAAATATCTATTTTTCATTCTTACTTAAGCAACGAAAAGAAAAAATTGAAATAGTATAGATAAAAATCAAGAAAGAAAAAAAAAGAAAAAGAGAAAAAAAGAAAACAAACCACATTTTATATTCTAGTCAAAAATTTTTATCTTATATTTTATTAGCACATCATCTGTAAACATTATTTTTTTTTATAAAGAAAGACATTGGTCAAAATTGTTTGATTATAAATTTTCTCTTCTGATTTACTATAAATAAAAACACAAGTAGTTTATCTTAAACAAAACAAATTTGGCAGTAGATTTTCTGACAAGTTTAGTTTTATAATTTAAAATAATAGTCATGAACTTCTCAGAAAAAAACAGTATAGTTTTCAGATGAAAATTCTTTCAAATATTCAAGATGATAAAGATTTGATAGTAATAATTTACTAATCAAGATAACTGAAACACTTGTATTATAAGACTTTAAAATGTTAAATAAATATATCATTTCAGTAGTTGAGATCATGATTCGATTGAAGCTAGACCAACATGGAAGACTTGGAAGCACTAGATGGCCTTTTCGTCCTATTGTGAGACCCATCAGCACTGCGCATCCACGACCCCGCCTCATGGGATTCGAGCCCAGGACCAATCAGTCTTGCGACAGGCGCTTACCCACTAGACCACTGAATCGGCATCCAACGGCCATCTAGTGCTTCCAGGCTTTCCATCGTGGTCTAGCTTCAATTGACTCACGATTTCAACTATTAAAATTACTGAAATCTCCCCAAAAAACCCCTTCTGATACTAATTAAATCACTGTCTACTAAGTATGTTTTATGTAGTAATATCAGTATTGTACTCATATCTAAATTTCTGAAAAATTTTCCATATAACTAGCAAATGACATATTTCGGTGGTTTAATTATTGCATATCTTTTAATGACACGTAAATAATTCAACTAAATAGGTTTTATAATTCTTGATCTAAGAACCTTTAATGGATTTACATTATTGTACACTTAAACGTCAGTTGATCTATATATACCATCTATGCAGTGTATATCTGAGATGAATTTTTATAGTCTATAAGACTTCACGAGTATATTTCATTTCATCTGCTTAAATGAAGCTAACCAAATCACAGGAACTGTCGATGCGTATTAAAATACAAAAGTTAACGGAATCTTGTTAAATATTGTTTCTCCCGTAGGCAAAATAACACTGAAAACATATTGAAACTACATATTATTATTGAGAAGGTTTATCTGTACCTTGTCGGCTCTGTGTATAAAAGAAGGATATTTAGTTTATCACCTCGATCGTGCAATCTGTTTTACAAAATTGCAAGTATATTTGGAATTAATTTCTCAGATTACGTTAATTGTATTAACCTGTCAGTATTTACAAAGTAATTTCTATCAGGTTCAAGATTTTTTTGGTATTAAGCACAACTTTAGTCCGTGGTAACCGGTTCACTTTTTATTTGTCAGACAAATATTTATCTGATCTTTGATAGAGGGCGCTGAGTGTATGTCCCTGAACACTATTATACCAGGACGAATCAGCTGTCATGTACTACCTGGTTGCAAAAGATACTCAGAATGCTCTTCATCTGTGAAGAATACCATCTACATTTTTGATACTGTTTACAGTCTCTAATTTATTATTGTGACTTAAGGACAGACAAAAATTGATGGAGAGGAGTGGAACATACAATTTCTATACTCAAGTACGAAGTTTCAGCCCATAAAATTATTTCCAATGAAGTTCCTTTGGAGTTCTCTATTTTATTCGCCATAAAGTTTGAATTTTCGGAATCCAAGCACCCTTGAACGACTGACAGAGGAAATATTAAACCCAGATCTTCCACTCAGTTTTTGCCACTAAGCTTTATTTAACGCGAAAATTTATGAGGCTGTGGACTTTGTGTTTATTCACTCAAAAGAGAATAAAAATTTCTAGTTAATTAATGTTTCGTTAACTTGAATCATTAACAAATAAAGCATCCTGCAATAGACGAAAGGGCCATTTAATTACTGAAAATACAAAGGACCAACATAGTATAATCAATTACCTTCAAACTTTGTATCCTTGACATCAATTGCAATTGTCGATTTCTGAGAAATTCCAAGCGTTCCGTTAACTGAACGTTATTCAGCTGGTTTATTTGTTGAGAGCCCTCGGATGATGGTTCACAGTCATTTTTACACCAGGATGATGAAGTGCTAGAACCAGATATACTAGCGTTATGATGATGAACACTACTACATGAAGCTATTTTTCTTTGAAGAGCCTGAGGCGATTTGAAGGAACTTTGTGTTATATTTGAATGTTCTTTTAAAAGGCTAATCGCATCATTAGTTTTCACGCTTTCAATTTGCAGTCTTTCTATCTCTTTTATAATTTCCCTGAAATTTGAATATAAATTATTATTCCATCAGATAACTGAAAACAAGTACAAAACCACTTTATTTAAATGAAGAAAAGTGAACAATTTTCCGTCAGTTGGGACATATGGCACTGTAGCCGATTTAATGAAAATTTAAAACTCTACGCCAATAAATTGCTAGACCACTTTCAATATGGGGATAAAATTATTTTTGTCAGTAAGATACTAGTAGCTAGACCACTTGATATGTTATAGATGTTCAATATTGAAGTAATTAGTGAAAGGAAACGTAAAATAAACTACATAAAGTGATGCATCAAAGATGAAGATATGAAGAATTCTTGGTTTCTCATCTCCTTAGTAACTGTGGGGATACAATTCATACACTAGTTTAGAACCCCTTGATTTCACATTATTGATGATATATTTTTATTTGTTATGACCTAACTTTTACATGCAACAATATTAATAGTTAGTATATTACCTTAAGGCATTGTGTATTATTTTACGCGTAAAAGTGCGGATACTAGAATTAACAAGATCAATAGCCTCCTGACCCGTAGTGTTTCAATATGGACCAATAGAAATCTTTGTTTTAACACCATGATTTTTGTGTCGAGTCTATTGCCATATATCCTCTGGACAATGAACATTAGATAACGAAAAGTAATAGTATAAAATTATTATCCTTTCTGACAAAAAAGTAACATCACTGTTCATTACGAATTAGATAGTAACGCAAAGTTTTTACAGTTAATGAAATAAATATAATCATTGAATGAAATGTATATTTAAAACAATTAGTCCCTTTGATAAGTTTCGATAATGCAATGAGAAGACAAAGTGTATCAGAATTATGTGATATATTTGCGCAATACATTTCGAACAATCTGATCACACATATACTTGTTAAGAACATTTATATATGAGAATTAAAAAGTCAACTGGACAAGTTAAGGGTAAGTCATAATAAAGGAAAAATAATAAAGTACACAAAAACAAATGTGATTACCACTCTGGATAATAAACAAGTATTACCAGGGTAGGTTAAGTGTAAGCACAAATTGTTTTTAAACACACAAAGGGGGTCTCAATTTCCGTATAGCCAAGGCCTTAATAAACCTTAGTATACGTCCTTTAAAGCTTTTGTATAACACTACAAATGCTGATTCGATGTCAACCTTATGACCCGTCTCAATCAAAGTTTCGCAACGGAGGATGATGCCTGTCTATCCTGTGATCTTATTTGACCATTGGAATTCATCTGATTCTCCAACCATTTTGTTATATGTTCACCTACCCTTAATTGCAAATCACGGTTGCTCCTCCCTATGTACGTGTTTCCGCACATACATGTAAATTGATAGACACAATGGGATGTGACACAATCACTTTCGTGCTGTTTCGGTTTTTGGTGAAACATAGACCTTATCTTTTCGATAATGACAAGTTGGGGTGCATAAAATGTCCTGTTGATAGCTAATTTAAGTTTCCGTTTCAACATGAAACATGAGTATATTGTAAATTTACTAAACAAACTATGAATGCTTTAATTCATTTTCCTGTTTATCATTATAGTTTTGAAAAAAAAGAAAACTAATTACCATAATAGGCCTTTGTCTTGATAGGATGCAGTTTGAAACAATGAAATTTAATAACGTTCAACTGAATTTAGAGAACATCATCTTCAATAATAACAACAATACGAATAGTTTTACAATGATTTGAGACAAACTACATTTTATTAACATAATGATATTCTTTCTTGTCAAACTGATTATTATTTCAATAAATTAATATTAGCTTTTGTAAAGATATTAACTAGTGGTCAAATTGAAGATAAATATAAATCTGATGGGTTTTTTGTGGAGATTGTAGTAATTTCAGTGGTTAAGATCATGAGTCAATTAAAGCTAGACCACCATGGAAAACCTGGAAGCACTGGACGGCCGTTTCGCCCTATTGTGGGACTCCTCAGCAGTGCGCATCCACGACCTTGCCCCCTGCGAGATTCGAACGCAGGACCCAGTGGTTTCGCGCGCGAGCACTTAAACACTAAACTACTGAGCCGGCATCCAATGGTGTTAATGTCGAACTTCAACTAATTCACGAAATTGAGCGACACATTCATCAAATATATATCTAATAACAAGAAAACAACATCTAGTTGTACGTGAGGGGTATAAATTTTTTTTAAAAAATGGATGAAGTAGGCAACAAAAACAATTATTACGTTTTATAAAAAGATGTTTGAAAAATTAATAGTGTGAGTGAAAACATAGTAAGCACTAACGTGTTATTTTGGCCAGAATAATATATGTGGATGAGACTATATATATGCTGTGAATATAATTACTAAATTATTTTTATCATTATCAAAGTCAGTGTTTAAAAATGTAGTTCACTATTTATCTCTTTGACAGACTTAATTGAATTGGAATCTAAATACGAGGATTTATTTGGATGTCGGTGAGACTATAATTTATGGACGATCTTTGAGAGACGCCCGATTGACCTTGAGAGTATTCACCTAATAACCAGAATCAAATCATAATAGTCAAAAGGGATGTTCTGTATAATTTATGTTACTTTTTATTGCTTCAGTTTTCAAGTTATCTTAGTTCATGTTTATTGCTTATGTATACTGGGATGTCAGATTATGTAGATCAATATAGTTCAAATGTTAAGCAACTACCATACTTTCATATTCAGTGATTACAGTTTTGTGCATAAAAAAATGGTATTTTTTGGATAACAAACATTTCTACAAATATTTTGCAGATGATTCGAAGCTTCTGTAGATTTGAACTAAATTTATCATGAATGACATAGGCGTTATCGACATAAAAATTCATGCTGAAAATTATTGATCCATCTATATAACCTTTACTTATATCAATTGGGCAGAGACTTTTGCCTATAAATTGATTATCGTTTAACATCTAGTCCATAAACTCTTATTGGATTATCAAGTCAAAATACCTAGTTCTCTGGTTGAAATCAAAACCATTCAATGTACAAAACTGATTATTCTTTAAAACAAATTATCACACAATCTAAAAAAGTTTAATGTTTTCTTAAAACCTGAATTTGAATTTTAAAAAGATTACTAAATACACTACCTGTTATAAGCTTCTATTTTAAGTATCATATTCTTTTGTTCCTCTGTGAAATTAGTTGTGGTGACATCACCAGTTGTATCACTATTAGAGATCTAAAATGAAATAAATTATAAATTATATTTATATTTATTAAAGTATGTAATTTCAACAAAGAGTTAATTGTATTCTTCAATCAATATTAATGATCATCTTATGGACGGTCCAAGCAATTATACTGGATCTTTGTTTTTTCTCAAATATTGGCTAGTGCAACCAAAACAAATCATGATTAGTCTTCAACAAATTATAATTGGAAAATCTTTATTTGATGTGCACTACACTATTTCTTGCTGAGTAACATAATTGCAACGTAAATATAAGACATTTTGATGATAATAATAAGAATATAAGGAGTGTGAATGAACGTGTAAATCCGAGTTTAAGGTTGTGAGTTACTAAAAAGAATAAATAATATGATACATTCATACAAATTGTTAGGGGCAATTGACATAATACCATAGAATTTCGGAAATCTTGCATTAATGAAATCTAAATACACTTTTAATTTTTCATTTTCACTTTCATCAACCTATACGATGGGGTTTATAAATGGGTTTATAATATTACATCAGTTAAATTACTCTGACCTTCTCAAATCAGTTATTTGTAAAACAACAATAAGGGTTCCTATTCTAGTGAAAAGACCACTGGTTTTGATCTGGCAGCCGTTTGCTCCTAAAATTAACATTTTTCAACGTTTAGTAAGTCTATAATGTTTATTGAATTTCTTTTCTGCATCATAATGACCTCTTTGAAAGTTATTAACTTAGGTCATGTAGTCATTCTGTCAAAAAATCACTAATCCAGCTCTTTTAATGTCTTGTGGTGTCGATTATGTTAAGCCCACATAGCTTCCGGACATGTCAATTTATTCATCCATCTTGAGTCACATTTTGATCTCGTTAAGTATACGCTTATCAACCTTGATCGTTTTTACATGAGTGTATGTGTTTGCATTTCTCATCTTGCTCATCACATGTTTGTAACTTATATTTATGTGACTATTAATTTGAGTTGGCTCTCACTGCATATCATTTCATTTCACTTTGTTTCTCTGATCGGCTGTCTGAAAAAATGATTGTATGAAATAGACGTATTCGAAATGCATTTTCATATTCGACTTATTTAATTCCGTTGTTCACCAACGTGAGTTAATTCGATAATAATATACGAGGATTAGCGATATGTATAACTTGATAATTAGCATTATACGATCAAACTGGTCACAGAAGTCTTCGTTTGAAGTATAAATGCAGATAACCTATGTGTCACTCAACTTGTAAAATATAATTTTATTGTTTTCTTTTTCAGAAATCATATCATTGTACACTTGAACTAGAAATCATTGAGCCTTAATATGAAAACATTTTTTTAATGACGAGTTATCTTATTTCACTTCAAAATATATGTGAATTGAGCTAAGAGCATAAACACTTTACAAAACTAGAACTTATGAAGATAGTCATGATGTTTGCATGGACTTGAATTTTATTATTCTATGTTGTATAGACTCATGTATTTAAAATGGAATTTCTTTATTATTTAAATTTACTGTAAGTAGTTAAACTGTTTGCCATGGGCTACTTACGAACGACAACTTAATATAACATTTCTAAACGTTCAAGCTTCATAAAAAGCTCCTAATGGCCAAGTTATTTTTTTATGCGAATTTGGGATGGTATCTCTGCACGAGTTTTAAACATCTCATCAGCATAATAATACCTAGATCAAGGAATGCACCTAAAACTGACTTCTGCTACTTAGCAGACTATGGTCAGTTAACTGAACTGCAATGTCGGATTCAAAAAGCAAGTCGTCTATTATATTTGAAAACGAGGAACCACTAAAATTTCCACGACACGAAGTAAAAGCATAAAAGACTGTTCACTCTAAAACACGACAACCGTAGTTGAAATTACACTCATTTATATATTGATTGTACACTGAAGCACTAGACTGTCGATTTAACCAATTGTGGGACTCCTCAGCAGTGCGACTAACAATCTCGCACGAGAGACTAGAACACAGGATCATGGATGTGCACTGCTAAGAAGTTTCACAATAAATCGAATCATCCATTGAGTGCTCCCAGACTTCGTTGGCGGTCTGGCTTAGATTGACTCACGACTTTAACTGTGAAAATGCTACAATCCCCGCAAATCTTCCATACTGATAAACAGATACTAATCGAAAACTAGTTTTTTCCTATTGATTCATTATTTTTATTTGATGTTACAGAGTCATTATTGAGACTCTGATGACAAACTTAGTTAAGATGGTGAAATATACTTGAAGACTAGACAGAAGATTTTCAGGATATTTTGTTCTCCGAGCTGGATAATTTAACCATCAAGCTTTCATTCCTTTACAATTAACTAGCTCCTTGTTTTTGAAACCTAGAATTTTGTTTGTTTTTAGTTCTTATAGGTGTGTGGACAATACTTGCATGTTTTTTCGATTGTTTTTTCCTTTCATTTGATCTCTGGCTTGAGGTTGTTAATGTTTTTCCTGCTCACAGAATTATTTATCCTCAAAATCATAGTGCTGTCGAAACATTAATGTGTTGTTCATTTGTAGATTTATATTTAACAACATTTAGCAAATGATAGTATTCAAACTAAAGGTGTAACAGAGGAAATGAACACGTTATTGACTTTATTAAGTAATTTTTTCTACCAACGAAATTTAAATTAACTATTTTTCATTATATATCTAAGTACATCTAGTCAAGTGTCGCTTATTTGATCAATGCCTTAACGATTAACTTCATGTTTACACAGTAATATTAAATAATAGTGTTGATTTAAAAAAAAAAAAGATTAATCACTCAATATTGACAATGACATGTTTTATCCTGTCCTTTCAGACCTAATCAAATTCCATAGATCAAGTTGCAGTTTGGATACTGGTCTAAGATATCGCATGAGCTGTACCGTAGGCTAACTCCGACCACTTAAAATCTCAGCATAGTGAATTAAATGTAGAGTCACTAATCACTTGTCAATGCATCTCAGTCATACAGAACGTTAATCGCAGTTTATATGGTCCAGTGAAGCTGGATAATAATCGATAGAAATCCTCAGCAAGCGCTAGTTACCTTACGATCACAATTACATATCTATCATGCACTCTGAATAGTAAGAAACCTAAGTTTAATGTTCCTTGTAAACTACATACAAGCACCTAATATCATTATTTTTTAAAATAACAGAAAGTAAGATTTAAAGTTGGGAAATAATCAATGAAAATATTGAATTAGAACAATGGATTATATTATTTCCATTGTTTTCAAATGAAATCAACTGAACTCTCTACTTCTACGGTAAAGCCAATCACGATTTAAGCGATTTCAACAAACTAGAATGATTTTTGAAACAAAGAATCAATGTAACTCTTGACTTCTTTATTTATCCTACATTACACTGATAAATTTCAGATCAAAATCAAAATAATGTTGTACAGATTACCTAGTGTATACTTTTTGATTAAACATTCTATATGCTTTTCTAATTTTAATCGAACAATAAGAAAATTTCATATTTTGATTAAGGTTTGTTTTCACTGATTGAAATCATGTATTAATTGAAGCTAGACCACCATGGAAAACCTGGAAGCACTGGACGGCCGTTTCATTCTAGTATGGAACTCCTCAGTAGTGAGACCGTGATTTCAATCGGTGAAATTTCTAAAATCTCCACAAAACCCCTTCTGATAAGTTATGTTTTATTAGTAAAAGTATGAAACTTTTAAATAGATTCGTGAAGTCAAGTGGATAAAAATTTGATACTTACTTTGAAGAGTAGTTGCTTATAAATTAAATTATATTATGGTGATATTTATTATTGGATAATTATAGACTGTTATGTGTCTTTTTTAAGTCATAATAACTTATCGTTCTAGTGGAAATGTATTTCAGTTGACTAGTACATTTGTTAAAATGTTTCAGTGTAGTAACAAGTAATGTAAGTAGAACTCTAGGAAAAAGTATTTGGTATGGTGAAGAAGAATTTTAGCTCAGCTGGATGATTTTGATGGAGATTTCTTCTCTGAGTTGGATGGTTTGGTCGTGCAGCTTTCATCGTTTTTCTGAATGACATCATTAGCACAAATTCAGATAGAAGTGAAGTGTTCGAATTTCTCCACATGTGTTTCACAGTTTGTCCTGTAGACCTTGATGTTGATTAGTTCTTATTGACCTTAAACCTGTCATTGTTTACTTCTTTATTTTGACTGCATCTCTGATTGCACAAGCTGTGAACTATATGTGGAGAAGTTTGAACAATTCACTTCTACCTGTAGTTTGTGCTGATAACGATAACGATAAAAGCTCCACGACCAAACCATCCAGCTTAGAGAACAAAACTTCATCATAATGTAATTGGTTTTATAACATTAGGTATTTTCATTACCAATTAAACATCTATCAATCAAATCTGGATTCTATTTGCTTTACGTTTTCGTCTAAAACCCCTAGATACTCTTAAAACTTATATCTTTGAATTAAATCATGAGTTTTCAATTTATTTTCTATGCTAAATTTAGCATTATGAAAATTCCCTAAAGGTGGAATAACAAATTAATGTGGCTATTTTTGGATTTTTAAAAGGTATATGAAAAACTTATACATACATAAGTAATTGTCTCAGACGATATTGAAAAGACCAAAATTAGCTTTCTTTCTTTTAAACAGTATGAATATCTCACTAATAATAATGATTTGTAGTCTGCTTTGGGACAAAAATTGCAGCCTTTAGGCTTTGAATATTATCAAGTGAAATATCTCACTTCCATAGTTTGTATAAATAAAACTGAAAAACCTTTTCATTATTATTATTTTAAGGATTTATCATGAGCGTTTATTAACGTAATTTACTTAGAAGATAATAACATTCCTATCTTTTACTAATAGATTGTACCTAAAATATTATTCAATAGGGATTTATTATCGTATTATTAAGTAGCAAATGATTATGTGCTTTCAACCTAATTACTGAACATAAATCTATTAGAATAAATCCATAATTTATATCCGTGTTGAAATGCTTCCACTGAAATCTACGAACTGTTTTGACTTGACTTAGTTTATAAATTTGAAGATGGTAAAACACACTTTAACTAACTTATAGACTCTTTACTAGATAGGAGTGTATATGAAGATAGAAATTGTGATATTTGATTTTTATTAAAAATGATGAAATTGTCCATAACTTAAATATCAACGAACAAACTGAAGTTATAACTGAGAACATTCCATTATAATGTTATATTAAAGTGTTTACTCTTATAACTAAATTATATCTATTATACCTTTTACTGATGGTACAAGAATAGCCCACAATAGTTGATAAAAGTCAGTTTATAATAATATAACTCAGTAAGAAGTGTTCCGGAATAGTACTGAATGTAAGTCAAATATATTGATGGGGTTTTGTCCACTGAGCTGGATGGTTTGAGCTGACGATGTCGTTCAGAAGAACAATAAAAACTTCACGACCAAACCATCCAACTCAGAAAATAAAACTTCATGAAAATCATCCACCCGCGCTACAAATCTTCTCCACCATTTCATATGTTGACCTCCTTTGTTTTTGGATTTAACATACCAGTCATGCATAATTGCATTTATTTGCCTATGTTTTCTTAATACATAGAAGTATATAAAGTGTTATTTTTTTAAAATGTATGTCTACCCTCAAAATGTGATTATAAAACTATTACAATGAATTATCAGCTATTCCACTGAATAGTCAGAATAGTTTCGTTAATCAAATTACACACTCTGTTAGAATTGAATAACCTTTAGCAATCTTCTTGCCATCAAGCTTAGCCAACAACGACACAATATTATCTATTAGTTAAAAAAAATTAAACTCTTATAAAATTCCTCTTGGCAATCTAGTTGATGATAGCCCAACTCATGAATAATATCACTTTTTAAATTGTCAAAGTAGCCCAACAGCTTTGAGGTTATCAATGCTAAGATTAACCTGATCATTCAATGTTTCATAGTTACTTATTTCAATTTAAATGTTTCATTCTTTTTAACACCAAAAAACAACTAATGAACCCTTTTGACACACTAATTTATCACATATTACATATATACTTACAGTAAGAATAATGTTTTTACGTCATGTTTATCAAATGGAAATGATTACATTAGTTGTTCGATAATTTCGCTTACATATTTCTACAGTTGACCTTCTTATATTTTTTTATAACTAGTTGAATAACACAAATGATTCTTCATGAATCTCTATTATATTGTCTTATTTCAATGTTATTAAACGTTACCCTCACTAAGCTGACACTCATAATATGGTGATTACTTTTATGGATTATCTTACACAAAATGCTGAAAGACAGTATTCATGTACCTTCAAAATGCATGGAGAAAGCAAAGGCTCATTTTTGATTCTTCAGCTGAATAACACTGATGAACTATTATAACGTTGAAGATATTAGTTTTCCAGCTATACAGTTTAATAATTAGCAGTTTATGAGCAATGTGCCTTTGGAAATATATACTTGGAATACTTATGAATTAGAGACTTGCGAGTCGATTATTGATAGTGTAATATTATATTATTATGTTGCATCATCAAGGTTCTCCTACGTTACGTTTTGTAGCTTTAAACTACCGCATCGTAATGATTTGTTACTCACTAATCCATGCACTATAGGTTTTTAGTCATCCTTTGGTAGTACATTTCTATTAACTATGTTTCGTCAATCTAATAAATCACCATGTTTTGGATTGTCAGGCTGATATTACAAACTGTGGATTGTAAGATGTTGAGATCAGATTCCAACAGTTAACTGGTTTCAAGTGTTTGAAACTAATCTAAATACAGTCGATTTAGAAAATCTGTGCTACTTTTGAATATTTGTTCAAAGATTGTATTTTATTGAGTTAATCTTGAATCTTCACAGTTATAAACCTGAAATTTTATCAAGCATCATGCTACTACAAACGAATTGATGATTTCATAACTTTGTTTATAGTAATTGATAAATAAACATGTGGAGATACAGCTTGACAAGTAACTTACCTGTAATGAACAATGTTGATTTCGTTGTGAATCATCCATATCTGAATTTTGTTCAGATTTACATGTACAACGACAAGTACATTTATCAGTGTTCATATTTTGACCAAAAAATCATTCAATTGAAATATAGTAAAACATGTGTAATAATCCGTTGAAATTTTATGAAATCTCTATTCATAAACATTCTGTTTTAAGAAAAGACTGTTAAAAGAAAATATCTTCTAGTTAAAATTCCTTTGAATTACTTGTATACTAGAATCTAAAATGATATAAATTTGCAGTAATAACATTTATACCAGGACATTTTTATTTCCGTATTTTTGATTTGTCAAATTGTGAAGGTCACAACTATCCTAACGAATAAGAAATATATTAAAATATATAGAGTAAACCAAATATATTAACTTCTATTATGTAATGAAAATATTCAGTTGCTAACCATTTTTAATATGTGTATAAATTGTAAATTTAGTTAGATTTATTCGAAGCACGTATATTAACTTATTGTCTGTAATTAGATGCTGCTTATTAGAAACAGAAAAATTCTTCTGCTTTATTATTTTGATATAATGACTTATTTCAGATGGGTTTTGTGGAGATTGTATTAATTTCAATGGTGAAGATCGTGAGTCAGTTGAAGCTAGACCACCATGGGAAACCTGGAAGCACTGGTAGGCCGTTTCGTCCTATCGTGAAACTCCTCAACAGCGCGCATCCACGACCTCGCCCCCTGCGAGATTCGAACCCAGGACCTACTGGTTTCCATGGTGGTCTAGCTGCAACTGAGCTAATAGAGGTATTTCAAGAAATATCGATACAGCTTAGTACCATATATCTATGACAAAAAATGGTCTGCTAGTTCAGTTCATCCATTTAGATAGTTTTATTGCTGAGTAGCGGTAAAATAGTTATAGCGACTCACGTGCAAATGGGTTTATTCTCATTTAACTCAGTTAAGCCCTTTTGCCAACTTATTTAGCGGTCAAAGCCATCCGCACTATAACAATTTATTGTACCCTTATTATTATTTTGTGCTTGTATGAAATACGCATGCTTGAATATTACTTACGGCCTACGCATTTATTCACTCTGCTAGTCTCACTACTAACCGCTTATTTGATTCGATTACTCATTAATTTCACATGCTATATATATGTCCATGTTATTCATATGGCTGACTCTGCTTTCTCGCTCACTTGATTGTACTCGATTACTTACATTCGCTCAGTCGCTCGCTTGCCTGTTTGCCGTTCGACACAACTCTTAATGCTCGTTTAATGCATCTGTAATTTTGGACATCTGTGTGTGTGGTCTCGAAATAAACGTAATCAACGCTTCGTATTCGCCTCCTGAATAATATACCGTTGGGGTTAAATAGGACGGTTATCAAGACGAATTGTATACGAAGTTTAAGGGATATATCGAATACCGACCACCACGTAGTACTTTGAGAATATCTTTTAATTGGTAAATCTCTTCAGTCTATGGAAAAAAACCCAACTGGTATATTATGTATTTGTTTTGAACATTATGATACACTTTATAGTTTTATTTGTACATTGACTAATACTTGCAGAAATAGTTGTTCATTTCTAGACTAAACCATGATAATCATCAACAACGATAACAGTATGTAACGAACCCATACCAATCATGTCAACACACATTGTACAATTTAGCCCATATCAAGACTTAATAGCTCAGTGTTCATTTAAATGAAAAGGCTTTGAATATGAATATTAACAAACATCAACACTAGGATTCAGATAAATAAATAAATAGCAAAAAATACGCTCTCTATATTCTAATACTAAGCACTTTGAATCTCATTCATTAGTTGACAGAAACAACTATTATACATATTACATATTTTGATATATATATTATAAAAAATGTTTTTATTAACATACGAATCTACAATAACATTTTAATAGATCTTAATGTATCGACATCGTTATGAACAATGATTGGATCCAGTCAGATTGAAATAAATTTGTTTTAAATAATAAAGTATTAGTAACACATTTTATTCATAGAAAAAAACTCACTTAAATATAGGCATAAACGTAAAGTATCTGTAGTGTTTGAATGAACTAATGATACCTTTGCATTTGTGAATGCTTAATTTTGAATTCTAAATACAGTACATTCGTTTGTGCTTATCTAGTACTTCTTGATCCGATTACGTTATTTCTGAGATTCTTAGTTTGTACTATAATTCAAATACTTCCGAATATCATAGTATCACAAGTTATTTTCAAGGCATACATTTTACCATCTGTTCACAGAAACAAAACAGCTATGAAGAAAATAGTACATCATTATAATGATATAGTTCTAAAGGACGTTCTTATATATATACATATATATATATATATATATATATATATATATATATATTGAAATCATCATATTTGTAACGTTCAATTAATTACAAACAAGGTTCATTCTTGCCTTATTTTTATTCAGTAAAAATAAATAAACTTTGAGGCAACATGAATTTCTTTTTTGTTTTAATGTCATTAAACTTTATTTTCTTTATCTACGTTGATATAATGACCCACTTTGTTAATAAGAAATTTATACGACCTAGAATGTTGTGACTTGTTCCATTTTCGTTAATATGTAGATTATAAAATTGCTTTATTGACTACTATCTGATCATTAAAGTCATTAAAATTGTTGTTTTTTTCCTAATAAGTATATAGTCCCATTATTATCTTTATATAAATTGAAACAAGTCTAATTGTTTGAAGAATGAGAGCATTTACTTTGAGCGTTTACATAAGACAAATTGTTCGTTTCTAATAAACATGAACAAAATAAATCCGTTTGATGAACTGAAATTTGTTATGAGTAAATAGAATATATGCGTTACGTTTAAAAGTGAAATTAAAAAAGCGTGTTTCATCCTATTTGCCATTTATCAACTGGATGTGTCTTTAGCCCTCTGATAATGCTCCCATAGAGACTTGAACCGAACATATATGTTTGGAAATATGATTATTTCTAGGCAATCTTTACAGAACGCACATTTACCAGTAAAGATCAATCGAATTTTAGCTCTTAGTATCATCCAATAAATACTTTAAATCTATGAAAATAGTTCTTGCAAGGTGTTATCTTATCTCAGTTACTGTTAACGATACACTTATGATCACTCAACACTATGTAGGATGTTATGGTTTACTAATAGCCATATTGATAAACACTGTCAACTCATTTTTTGTTCACACACAAATAATAAGATGAACACTTACTCATTAGTTCGGAAAACTATAGTTTCCTTGTTTAGCATTTGATCACAACAACTTGTTGTGAAAGCCATAACTTAATAAAGTGCCGGATAAAATCAGACAGAATCATTTGAGACGGTCACGTCCTGTAACAAATATTCACTAAAACGAATTAAACTTATACAAAATAACAAATGTTACGCATTGTCTAATTTATCTGAAATAGATGTTGTCTATGTCGTCGAAACGTGAGAGAATAATTCCCACGAAAAGATTGTTGAAACTGTGAAATCTTGACTTTAAATTCTCTAGCTTATTTTCAAAAATCAATATAGTATTTGTTTGTTTATAAAAAACGTTCACTTTGTGTTTTTTCTTTAAACCACTCACAAAAGTTATTCTCAGCATTTCTATTCTTTTTAACATCATTCAGTCAGTCAGCTACAGTGTAGGACAAGGCACATATACGCATCGGGTGCACGTTGCCATACCTCATTAACACAACAAGATGAACACCGGATTCATAGAAGTAGTTAACTCAGTGGTGGTAATATATAAAAGAAAGACTGCATATAAGGACATAGTACAAGAAGAAAGAATTAGTTCGTAGAACGAAAGGTATGAAGCGATTTTAATCTCATAGTTTAAAGGAAGACAGGAAGTGTATTCACCGATGCCATTTTTTTAACATGACGTTTATCAATTATAATGCATTCATGTTAACTGTATTATTAGTTTGTATTTGTGTTTATTTGGTCAATGAACTTAATATCCTTGTGTTTGCAATCAAGTGTACTCTCGAAAAATACAGTGAAAACTATTTCAAACTTCCACGATTTGGCGTTTACGTTATATTTCATAACAATTCTTCACGAAATAACAGGTTTGAAGAATAATGATAGGATACTTCATTGAAATATCATTTTACTTTTGACTCTAACGAAAATCAGATACATTTGAATATACAGAATATATGTGTTATGTCATATGTACTATGTATTATATTCCATTTCTAGTCCCAGAGTAAACATCTACTCTAGGATGCACGTGCATCCAACTGAAGTGTCCCAAATAGGGTGAAACTTGAGTCCTGTATTTCATTACGATCTACATTCTAACTATTCTTATGTCATTAGTTGTGATAATTAAGCGATTATGAAATTTTACAGTTTCAATTTAAAGTTTGCAGACTGAGTTACAAACTGACTACTGAACTGTTAAACTGACTCACTACTATTTATTTATTTTTGATGTTATACTTAGGGAAACTATTATTAGCGTTGAGTAGACGTGGCACCTAGTGAAAATTAATACGTCCTCACCGTATGTTTTAAAATGTCTCAACAGGAATACATAATGAACTGAAATTTGATATTTTAGATCCAAAAGTAATGATAATTAAAACATATGGTATTACGGAGAGATTAGAACAGATCAAATGTTGTTGTTTAAAATTGATGGTTTAATTTGGATGCATGGTCAGGCCTTTCTCTCTAACGGTTAAACAGTATATGGAAAGTTTGAGTTAATCACCTTTATGATTGGAAATAGTTGAATTCATTAGTCGATTGAAGCTAGGCCACTATAGAAAACGTAGAAGCACTAGATTGCCGATTCGTCTTAGTATGGGGATACTCAACAGTGCGCACCCACTATCCCGCCCCCCGCGATATTCAAACCCAAGACCTACAAGTCTCACGCGTGAGCGCTTAACCTCTAGACCACTGAGCCGGCATCCAATGGTGTTAATGTCTAACTTCGAATACTAGGATGAGGTTTTCCATAGTGGTCTAGCTCTAATGGACTCATGATCTAACCTATTGAACATACTATAATATCCAAAAACCTCTCTCTGATTATATTTTTATCGAAATATAGAAAAATAACTGAAATTTTTATTGTCAGAAATATTATGATTTCTTTTATTGAATTTAAATAAATTTCTCACTAAACAATATAAAATGTATTTGCATTCATTGTAACCTATTAAAGCTGTCATATATATATTATACATAATTCGTAAAACTACCACCACGGCATTCCTTTATTGAACTATTGATTGATTGAACAGAAAACAATAAATAGTAAGCATACACTAAACAAAGTTATTAATAATTTATTATTCAACCAGTTTACCAAGGAAAAACAAAAGCCAGAATCGATTGTTTATTTTACCTTCAATTTGTTAAACTTTATTAAATATTTCATAGTAATTTAATTGTTACTAGCTGTTAATTGGTTGAAATCAATTCCTTTAATTCTTTGAAGTTAAGTTTATGTTTGCTTATAGTTGTCAAGCGTACTTGCACTTTTGAGTTAAGTTTAGATCTTAGTGGAATTGCATTCATACCTCATTTAATTTTATTCTCAATAATATTATAATCGAGTCAGTTGTTCTATGACTATGATACTAACTCACTGATAGGTACCTTTGGACAAATCATTGATAATAGATGTCAGTTGAGGACCACATTTGTGAGTAATGAATGTGATACTGTAGGCTGAGAGTTTTTTCCTGTCGATTAGAAAGCATTATAAACAGTCGTATCAGAAATAAATAAACGATAACTTGGTCGATAGCATTCGATCTGCACTAAGAAGGACTTGACACACATGACATTGATCACCACCCAGTGATTAATCAATTGTGATACGATAACTTCATCTCGTATATATTGTCATTCTAAACTACAATTTCAAAATCCTGAAGCTAATGTAAAGTTAAAATTTACCAATACAGAACTATGGTATAACTTTTGTAAATGAGCGATGAATTTAGGTTCAAATATATCCACTCATTTTCATTGTTCCAACAACCAACTAGATATTTTCATTCCGTATAATTTCATTTAGCATACAGTATTCATATTATAAGGTTGAATGCAACTTTAGATGTTACGAAATGGAAACAATTGAAGGGCATTTCGATATTTAACCAGAAATGGGTCTCATCGTATTAATTAACTAAATTCAGCCTCGAACGTTTGCATCAGACGTGGAATTTCAAGAGAATATATAATCGAATCATTGTTTAGAACTATTCCAATACTTAATCCGGTAGTAAAAAACATTTCATGTTACAATTTCGATCTTCGTTGATACCATATTGAAAAGCAGAGGATGCTAAGTGGACATATCTACAAATATGCAGACTTTCACTATTTTGAAACAGTGTGAATGCCATACGTTTGTATAATTCTATAAATAATCTTTCTTAAGAAATATCAAACTTTATTCTTCACAATTCCTGTTAGATTTTTAATATTGCAATGGTTGTTATGGTGATATACATATATAAATATGTGCCTAATTTGCTATTTTTATAGTTTAAATAAGGTTTGGTGGAGTGTTTTTATAAGTTTACTAGTTTTTCAATTATTCCCTTCATTCATTGTTTAATTAAACTTGATTAGCATTGTTAGGACGATCTCTGATTTTTGAAAAAATGCCTCACAATGCAATCTATCAACTAAAATTACGTTCCACTCTGATGATTTACACAATAAAGACTTATAATTATTGATGTTTTACTCAGTAACAAAAATACTTCTCACCATGGGAATATATTTTAATGAATTTCGTTACACAAGTCTAAGATATTTAGATTATTAAAACAGTAAACTAATTTAAATACTTACTGATATGTATGGTAATATATAAATTGTCTACCGTATTTTCGGAGAAAAATATTACCTGTTAAAATAATTACATTATATCTTATAACTTGATGCTGCTGAAAATAACCACAGCATACTGTGAATTATACATATGCCTTGAAATTATGTGTTGGAATACAGCTAGGGGGCGGCCAGACCAAAACATGGCACAAATCCATGAAGTCACTGACAAGTAAACTGAGCCATGTTGGTAGGTGTAGACTACTACGATAGCAACCGCTGGTTAGAGACCTTGATTGACATGTCTCAAAATCGTTTCAATGGCGCAGATGCATCCACACTTTGTGTTCCACTAAATTCTAATCTTCTGAATTTTTCATGCCCCTTTTTTACTCTCTCAAAATCTATTTCACTGTATTATACTCCTTGAATAATATATTGAAACCCTAATGTTTCCGAATACTACTTAAACTTTTACTACCTCTACGATTATAGGATTTGAGTCGACAATTGTACCTCTGTGTTAATGTGATTTGGCAACATGAACCGATGTACGTATGTACGACGTTCTACGTTTTTGCTGACTTACTGATACAATTAAGAAATATTTTCATTCTTCACTAATCGTACAGTCTTCTCAAGATTTTGATATGACTACATGAAAATTCACTTTTTCAATTTGGGCCTTTCAAGAAAGTGAAACGATAAACATCGCTTAAAAATAACTAGTCTTAACAATCTTCATAAGGCTTAAAATTTGATGTGAGTTTTTAAACAAAACAGAGTATTTCATGAGCCCATTATAAAATCTTGATCTTTTTTTACAAATTGTAAACCATTTATCTATAAAAAGTAGTTTTAAATGTTTAGGATCAAATTACATCCCGAATCCATTGTGGTAAGACCTTTAAAGATTTTAAAAGGTTGGAATAAACTTGTTTTTACGATAAAGTATAGGAAAAGCATTAATTCCCTTACATTCTGATATGAATGAAACAATAGTAACATTTTATTGCTTACATATATTGCATAAGACCTTGAAACATTAATTGTAAATAGTTGTTTGATCAAAATTATTCAATATGTAACCTGTTCAAACACTAATGGATATCGAATGAAATTCATTTGGTTTACCATTCTTCGATCACATTAATGAGTTATTTAAATAAATCACGTTTTCTCAATAAAGAAACCTTTAAAAATATAAGCTGAATCACTTTTAATTCTAATGTATCAAACCATTATGTAACTGTACTAAACCAAAATACTTTTGACTCTTGTTAATACAATAAATAAAATATGAATCCACAACATGTAACCTGTTATAAATATATTTTTAAAAGTTCAAAAGTCAATTACCTAACAGTTCAGACTACCTAACTGATTGTCGGTAGCTTACATTTTTGAATTTGTCAATGAATGTCTATAGACTAAAAACAATTATTTGTTGAATGTATCCAATTTGATCGATATTTGTTCGTATTCATTTGTCTAGAAATATTTTATTCATATCCGAAGGGTTTTGTGGATATTATACTAATTTCAGTGGTTGAGATCATGAGTCAATTGAAGCTAGACCACTATGGAAAACCTGGGAGCACTGAACGGTCGTTTTGTTCCTAGCATGGGAATTTAAACATTAGCACCGTTGGATTCCGGCTCAGTAGTCTAGAGTTTAAGCACTCACGCACGAGACTTATAGGTCCTGCGTTCGAATCTCGTGGGGGGCGAGATCGTGGGTGCACACTGCTGAAGAGTCGCATACTAGGATAAAACGGTAATCTGGTGCTTCTAGGTTTTCAATAATGGTCTAGCTTCAATTGACTCATAATCTCAACCATTGAAATATTTTATTGATAATTTATAACTATTTGAATAAATTGCTGTTTTTCACTATTGAGATTTTCATTTTTACAATGTTCTTGAATTGTCTAAGTGTTCTCTCTCGCTCTATGTATTTTTTTCTTTATCAATAATTATGCACTTAACATCAACTTGATAATAATTCCATTTGGAAATCCTGTTTTTTAAAATGAATAAAGTAAGTTAGTTCTCAAGGTCATCTGAATGGCAAACGCCTTTTTTAATTAGTTAAAATAAAATGATTAAAAAACGAACTGTTACATTAGGTAAATAATTAGCAATTTATTCTAGAATGAATAAACTGGATACAATGTTTTCTCTTAAAATTTTTCTCCTACTATTATGGACTAACGGATTAATACGTCGATGTATTTTGCTGATTAAGTTCTCTTTAAATATTATATATATATATATATATATATATATATATATATATATATATATATTTCGCTACCTGTAATCAAACCATCATAAGTACTTCTAAAGTCTTATGTTCTTTTTAAGTTCTTATATAATATTGCTGTAAATGTATTCATTTAAATATGTTATATATTATTCGTATCCGGATTAGATCGTAAATTAAAGGTATCATTGAAATCCAGAGTTTTTAAGGCTATCTTTTAGGACAAAAATTTACTAGAAACCTGTAACTTTGTGTGTTTTTCACATTCGTTTGATATGTGATCAAGAAGAGACAATGAAAATGTACATTCAACATTGAATAAGGGGATAATAGCGAAGTATAAATTCTGTTGAAATATTTAAATACGATACTAAAAAATGAAGACATTCAGTAAACCGCTTAGTTACACACAGTAAATTAACTTAATAAGTTGTTAGTTGCACGCTAACACATTGAGCCATATTGATGGGTGTACAAAAGTTTACCTGATCACTTGAACCTGAGTTCATCAACTCTACAACAGTCTTGCTTACTAATATGTTCTCCAACCACCTTGTCAAACAAGACTTCATAATTGCTTTTTGTAAATTACTCCACAATTTCACATAGGTTTTAACTAAATAAAGTAAAAATTGACAGTATTAAAGGGGTTTTGGACAGCGGAAACATTAATAGACCAGATGCATTACTCGACAATATGCATTTGAAAGAAATATCTACAATGTTTTATTTACTGGGATAGTGAACAATAGTGTTAGATTCTACATATCATTTTCCCCTTTTTATTTTCCTCAACTGTGAACAAATTACATTTTTATGTCGCATCTCACAATATCTTCCTATAACCCATCGACTTATTTTGACTACCTACAGAATTTTGCTCTTCAGTAAAACAGTTCTAGACAATTTTCATACTTCCTATCATTAACTTACCATTGTTCAATCTATGAAATATGAGTTCGTTAAAAAAGTGAATTCATTCACTAATAACAATTTTTTTAATTTTTATAATAACGTTTAATTTTATGTGAGAGACGAGAAATACAAACAAAGATATAAAACGTACTTTCTTTGAATAATAATAAAATGATATAATTTTCGAGATAGCTAAAAATTCTAATAAACTGAAACTATAAATGTTCTTAGAAAAGATGGATAGTGGCTAGCACTGGAATTCAAGACTCGCGATTCGTCCTATTCGGGACTCGTCAGCTAGATGTACGTGCATCTCAAAATTGATACTTACTCTGGGACTCGAACTCAGGTATGCACATATACCAATGACAGACTGGTAAATTGCAGTGTTAAATGTCAACGGGATGATTCGAGTAAAACAATATCAAGTGAATCTAAGTGTTTTGGATGAAATAAAAATGTAATAATCGTAAAACGACCTTCGTCTTCTTTTATTAGTTCAAGAAATAAGGTTGAAAATAGAAGCTTAATTATGAATAGTTGATAACTGTTACAAAAAATGTGTACGATATAAATTTGTTTATTAAAGATTTTATAAGATAGAAATGCCATGCAAAGATTCTTCTAATAAACTATGCTTCTTGCAAAAGTGTCCCCTCAAAACAAAAATAGCGGTTTTTTATTTAAGCTAATAGTTACAATTCAGGACAGATTAGACAACATAAAGAAGGACAAACAATCTCAGTAATACGCTAAAGTATACCGGTCACCTGTTTTTTCTAGTTAACCATTATCAAATTTTCTTCCTCTGAGCTTTCAAAAGTAAATATTTGTACTTATGAATATTATTCTGTTTCCTTGATCAGGTATGATTCTTTCATTAGTAAACTATCCATCACTGTATATACTTCCATTTACTAACTTGATCACTGGTTTCTGTGTAACAAATGAACTGACATGGTTTAAACTATCTCAGATTCAATTATTATCATTGTTATTATTGTTCAAATACCTGACATACACCATACTTAAGTTAACATTCGACTTAAAAACTTTACAATGAAATCAAACTTCAATAAGCTAATTAAACTCCACTTTTTTCTCGTGTGAATATTTTTGGTATTTAAATGTGGTTTAATGGTTGAGATCATCAATCGATATTGCCTTAATTCACAAGCATTATAAGCAAAGGTGGATAGTGGCCAGCAATGGAACCCAGGACGCGCATTTCGTCCTATTTGGGACTTGTCAGCTGAATGTACATGCGTTTGAGTCCCGGAGTGAACATTAAACCTGGGATGCAGATACATCCAGCTGACGAATCACAAAAGGATGAAACACACGTCCTGGATTCCACTGCTAGCCACTATCCATCTTTGCTTATTATTTATATCATTAATTGCTTATTTATTTGTTATTGTGATCTCGGTGACTATCAGACCCAAACATAATTGATGATATGAAATAACTGACTTTGGTCTATTTCTGTAAATTTTAGTTTCCGATTTGTCTTTTCTAGAAAACAGAGCATTCTCATGATACAATTATTTAAGATATGGTTGGTTTTCACTATGACAATGAGCAGAAAACATAATAAACAGTTGAATCATGATTAAACACAGCGAAATTTTATTGACTTGTGTTTATTGACAAAAAATGAATAACATACTTCAGTGTAGCTTAATTTATCAGTAATCTACAGCTAACTGAACAGAAAATAAACTTTTTTAAAGCAAACTAAATTTGGTAAACATTTATTGCACGGCCATTTTTGTATTTTTTTTTCGAGTGAAATTTTTTTTCATCCCCATCTTCCAATAATTTTCATTCTGTTTCGTCCAATCAAATAACTAGTTTTGAGTTCGTTATAATTGGTCGTTTATTTCATAAAATCGATATAAAATATGAGGATTCGACGACAGAGCACATTTTCCTACAATTATGGGTGGTAGTAACATGCGGAGCGCGAGCCCCGTCGTTCCTCATGTTGTCACAGAAACCGATAACCTGTTCGTTCTTGAGCACATTGTATCTCGTAACGTCTCAATCACTTGACGAGCTCCATAAGAACTTATGAAACAGCTGCGTACTGTCATTATGTGGTGAGGGATTCTCATTTACATAGAGATCGGAAGCCGTATATTAGATTCGTATGTTGGAGAAATGGTCGTGGAACACCTAGCGGTTCTTCACAGCCGAGTAGACGAACGAGGTAATTTGATTTGTGTTATTATAATTTTTCATTAAGGACTACCGTGAACACTCAATGTCCTTCCTTCATATTTTGTAAGTTACGGACTATCAAAATAACGTCAATATGGATACAACGTTAAGCAATGAAGAGGAAGAAATTGTTTCGATTAGCTCAGAGGAGTTCACAGAACGAGACAACGACAATGACGAAGACGCGTATGACAACAGACTTCATGATATTTGCAATCTTGCGCAACCGCCACATGAAACTGCTGATGGAAGTACCTTGATTTTTGTCCATGCGAAGCCATGCTTCATTTATTTTGTGCCTACGACCCATCAACACACGTCCATGGAATCCACTGTCCCGTGTACGCAGCTATAATGGAATAATAGCAACGCCTTTGTTCATGAAACTCGGAACTGTTAAGAGAACGAGTAAAGGCCCTTTTCAGGGCCACCCACAATTTGATTTAAATTCTTTTGTTTCAATTCCTTATTTCCATAGCAAAGGTCAAGTGATCAAACCATCAAAATTCATTTAAGATTAATAGTCATTATGTGATTAGCGCCTACGTATTCGTAAACGTTTTTAAGCTTTCTCAAATATAGGGTTTAAGTAAACGATTTCGTATAGGAAATGTCATCTAATGAACACTCATCTATCTAAGAATAGTACATGCAAAACTTTTTCAGAATGTTTCAGTGTTGTGTCATATAGTTAGGATAGGCGAATGTAGTACTACCAGTTCACTAGTACAACGACATCATTTCTATAGGAAAGGTCAACTGAACCAACATTGATGAATTCGAATTAAGCCTTAGTGATTAAGCAATATAATCAATGGAGATTTATAGAAATTTCGTGGATTAGATCATTAAAAGAGAATTTTGGAAAAAACTTATAACTGGTTTTAATAGTTGATGATAGTAATAACTGACGTTGAAAGGTGGTCAAATGTTTAATACACAATTAGTAAAGAAATTATTCATCGAAGTATTTCCATTAGTTTTTACTTAACACATCGTATGTTATTTTAATAAACGTTATATGCGTAGCAACATATCCATAAATCATCATGATAAAATAATGAATAGGGCATGCGTAAATCACGCTAACCGTTAACCATCGGTAAATGAAGCAAAATAGTAATAACTTCTCTCAGAAAATAGCAAACAATATTTGTCATTGGGCATTTTTCCAAACAGTAATTCTTAGTACAAAAGAGTTGTTTAGTTTTATCTGAATAATGGTGTCATAAATAAATGCAAGATTGTCAATTGTGTTATTTTGCTAATTCAATTAAAAGCGTTAATTGTTTTTAACTGTACATTCTTTGTAGTTGAGCAGTTTAAAATTATGACAAAAAGTACTTGTCTATGTAAGTAGTCATGTGAATCGATTATTGTGCTCGTCAATTGGGCTTAACAAGTTTTGCATGTAATGTCAACAGCATATTTGCAGTTTAAAAAATCTCCATATAATATTCTATATTGTTGAATAACAAGTTTTGACAAGGATTTGAAATATTAGTTACATTAAGTGTAAAAGTACAAGCCTACGGTCTGAGGAAATAAATGTCAATCTTAATTACACAGCTTAATACGAACAAAGTCAGTTGTATCAAATGACATTTGGGTATACGTACGTTTAATGTTAATGTAATAAATAAAAGTCTACATTTATTTACCAAACTTCAAAAAGATCAATTTCACTATATTGAAACATGGTGCTCTATCTTCAATTCACTCATGATATAGACATTTTATAAGACGTATAAATGTATCACTTTGTTCGTATTAAGCTGTGTAATTAAGATTGACATTTATTTCCTCAGACCGTAGGCTTGTACTTTTACACTTAATGTAACTAATATTTCAAATCCTTGTCAAAACTTGTTATTCAACAATATAGAATATTATATGGAGATTTTTTAAACTGCAAATATGCTGTTGACATTACATGCAAAACTTGTTAAGCCCAATTGACGAGCACAATAATCGATTCACATGACTACTTACATAGACAAGTACTTTTTGTCATAATTTTAAACTGCTCAACTACAAAGAATGTACAGTTAAAAACAATTAACGCTTTTAATTGAATTAGCAAAATAACACAATTGACAATCTTGCATTTATTTATGACACCATTATTCAGATAAAACTAAACAACTCTTTTGTACTAAGAATTACTGTTTGGAAAAATGCCCAATGACAAATATTGTTTGCTATTTTCTGAGAGAAGTTATTACTATTTTGCTTCATTTACCGATGGTTAACGGTTAGCGTGATTTACGCATGCCCTATTCATTATTTTATCATGATGATTTATGGATATGTTGCTACGCATATAACGTTTATTAAAATAACATACGATGTGTTAAGTAAAAAACTAATGGAAATACTTCGATGAATAATTTCTTTACTAATTGTGTATTAAACATTTGACCACCTTTCAACGTCAGTTATTACTATCATCAACTATTAAAACCAGTTATAAGTTTTTTCCAAAATTCTCTTTTAATGATCTAATCCACGAAATTTCTATAAATCTCCATTGATTATATTGCTTAATCACTAAGGCTTAATTCGAATTCATCAATGTTGGTTCAGTTGACCTTTCCTATAGAAATGATGTCGTTGTACTAGTGAACTGGTAGTACTACATTCGCCTATCCTAACTATATGACACAACACTGAAACATTCTGAAAAAGTTTTGCATGTACTATTCTTAGATAGATGAGTGTTCATTAGATGACATTTCCTATACGAAATCGTTTACTTAAACCCTATATTTGAGAAAGCTTAAAAACGTTTACGAATACGTAGGCGCTAATCACATAATGACTATTAATCTTAAATGAATTTTGATGGTTTGATCACTTGACCTTTGCTATGGAAATAAGGAATTGAAACAAAAGAATTTAAATCAAATTGTGGGTGGCCCTGAAAGGGCCTTTACTCGTTCTCTTAACAGTTCCGAGTTTCATGAACAAAGGCGTTGCTATTATTCCATTATAGCTGCGTACACGGGACAGTGGATTCCATGGACGTGTGTTGATGGGTCGTAGGCACAAAATAAATGAAGCATGGCTTCGCATGGACAAAAAATCAAGGTACTTCCATCAGCAGTTTCATGTGGCGGTTGCGCAAGATTGCAAATATCATGAAGTCTGTTGTCATACGCGTCTTCGTCATTGTCGTTGTCTCGTTCTGTGAACTCCTCTGAGCTAATCGAAACAATTTCTTCCTCTTCATTGCTTAACGTTGTATCCATATTGACGTTATTTTGATAGTCCGTAACTTACAAAATATGAAGGAAGGACATTGAGTGTTCACGGTAGTCCTTAATGAAAAATTATAATAACACAAATCAAATTACCTCGTTCGTCTACTCGGCTGTGAAGAACCGCTAGGTGTTCCACGACCATTTCTCCAACATACGAATCTAATATACGGCTTCCGATCTCTATGTAAATGAGAATCCCTCACCACATAATGACAGTACGCAGCTGTTTCATAAGTTCTTATGGAGCTCGTCAAGTGATTGAGACGTTACGAGATACAATGTGCTCAAGAACGAACAGGTTATCGGTTTCTGTGACAACATGAGGAACGACGGGGCTCGCGCTCCGCATGTTACTACCACCCATAATTGTAGGAAAATGTGCTCTGTCGTCGAATCCTCATATTTTATATCGATTTTATGAAATAAACGACCAATTATAACGAACTCAAAACTAGTTATTTGATTGGACGAAACAGAATGAAAATTATTGGAAGATGGGGATGAAAAAAATTTCACTCGAAAAAAATACAAAAATGGCCGTGCAATAAATGTTTACCAGCACCCCTTTTGTTATAAATAGTTTCATATGAGTTTGAATGTATAACACTGAACCATACTTAATGACCAACTATTGTACAAATTTCAGTCCCAGATTAATCATATGTGACCTAGACAGCTTGATGATAGTACATGTGAATGCAATAGTTTATGCCACTAATTCACACGTTTCTAGGGCTACTATTTCCTTGAAGTCTTAGGTAACTCAGGTTTATAGTTTCTTTCAATTACTTCCCACCACCATACATCAAATTTTAATATGAGTTAGTATCAATCGATTTGTCGAGAATTTAAGATCATAGTGTAGAACTATTCGATCGTAGCTGAGTACTGGTAAATATATATTTATGTATGTAACCAAACATAAACCTGTAAAAATATCTCCTTAGTTAACTCAACATCTAATTTGTGTCTGTTGTAATTTCTTAAAACTCTATAAATAAACGAACAACAACATGCAAAAGTGTAGTTCAGTGGTAGTCAAGACGACTTATTGCAGATTATATTTCTGAAATACTTCCTAAAACTCTGAAGCTCCTCAGTCCCAATTCCGTATAATCGCGTAATTTTCCACTATTATTGAATTAGCTACTCATAGGAATTATTTTGTCTGACAATCTTAAACGTCCAGTCTCAATTATTTGATCAAAATAGATTTCAAGTAAAGAAATAAAAAAACGATTATTGTACACTGGACTACACCCATTAAAAGCAAAAGCATTAAGTTGTACTATAAATTACTTTCAATCAGCTAAATTTCACTGTTATAAAATGAACAGGAATAATAAAATGATATTTCGCTTAACTTTCATTATGATAATACAATGATCTATTTATAGATGATAGTTCAAGTTTAGTTGTTAGCTGTGAATCTATCTATTACTATTGTAACGTAGAGGTTTGTTGTTATTAGAGAGATATTTTGTTATCAGTATGGTGTTGTGGAGATTATTATGTTTTTGATCGAAATCATGAACTTTTTGATGTCAGGCCACCATTGAAAACCTGGAAGCACTGGACTACCGTTTAGTCTAATTGTGTTCGCACATGAGACCGACGGTCCCGTGTTCGAATCCCGTGCGTAAAGTTTTGAATGCGCAATGCTGAGAAGTTAAATAATAGGACGAGACTATCATTTAGTGCTTCCAGATATTTTATATTCTTCGCATCTTAGTGAATACAACTCTTTTAAGGTTAAACTATTTTGGTTTTTTTAAATAATAAAATAGTTTTTATTTCAAATGTTTTCTCGAGTATTTAATCATAAATTTTATAGATATTTATTCCATTTTCTTAAATTAACCATCATCCAGAAGATACAAGTGTTTATTAACAGTTGCCTACGCAATATACTCCGTATCCGTTGACCAGACAACCTATTGTGATAGAGAACAAACCAGATTTCAGTAGAGGAACAAATCAGAAAGAAGCGCTGGAAGTGGATAGGACACACATTGAGGAAAACACTCAACTGCGTCACAAGGCAAGCCCTCACATAGAATCCTCCAGACCAAAGGAAAAGAGGAAGACCAAAGAACACATTACGCCGAGAAACGGAGACAGACATGAGGAGAATGAACAACAATTTGATAGAACTAGAAAGGGAGGCTCAGAAGAGAGTGGGTTGGAGAATGCTAGTCGGCGGCCTATGCTCCCATGGGAGTAACAGGTGTAAGTAAATAAGTAACCATTAGTAACAAAATAGACTGTAGATATATCCTTTTTTAAAAATTCTGTTATTATTTTTAGAAACTATATTGATTTCTTTTTTGTTTGACATTACTTTTTAACTAAGCACTGTAATAAACCTTTAAAGATGGAAATATAAATTATTTGTTAATGAAAATAAACTATTAACAATATTAATATTCATAGACATTTACTCACTTCTACTATAATTTAGATAATAATTAACATTAATAATTCATTAACTCAGAATAAATAATTCTAAAGAACATTAATGAGCCAAAGAAAAATCAGTCTACAAAGTTTACTTAACCAATTTAAAATAAGAACAAGAGTCAAGTGATATAAGTTTTATAATTTCAATATTGATTATCTATACTATCAATTAATCTACAAATACAATTCATTGATTATTTTCTATTACGATAGTTGAAATCATGAGTCAATTGAAGTTAGACCACCATGGAAAACCTGGAAGCACGAAATTGCACAACCGTACACCACTGTCATCAGTGAGCTGATATCTCACGACAGACCTGGTTGAACTTCACTGATAACGGCTTCTCACTAGAACTCCGGGAAATGCCACTTGAATTCAGTCACTAGTGAGCAGATGAATATTATCAGAAAGGGTTTTGTGGAGATTTTAGTAATTTCAACTACTAAAATTACTAAAATCTCCACAAAACCCTCTCTCTTATATTTGTCTTTCGATATATTTTTTCTCCCTATAATTATTACTATAAATAGGTCTAGAATTAAAATGATGAAAATCAATCAATTTGAAGAAAATACTTTTTCAATGTCTAAGAGGAAATACTAGTAACTAGTGTGGGTGTATGTTTAAAAAAGGTTTGAGGAGCTACTTCATTAATGAGTTATTCTCAGAAATGTTTTCAGAAATTTCATAGTAACCATAGTTTTATTAACAGTCCTGTTTTTAATAAATAGCAGTGTTTATTAATGTACATTAATTGATATGTGATTTTTAATACACTCTAGTATTTTGCCGCCGAAAAAAACCTAAAGTGATAAAATCTATGCATAGACAAAGATTCTTATAATACATCATCCCAATAAGTAGGCGATAGAACTAAGATTCACGATAAACCAGGTATGAAGTAAGCGGTTCGTAATATGTACTTATGATAAAGTAAATGCATAAAATAAACGTATGAAAACTAGGCTTATATAAACTTAATCAGAACCGTGTTTGCGCATTTAATATACATGTAATTTTAACGGTGGGCCATAATAAAATCGTTTGTGTAAGGTTTTAGAAGAAAACTTTTTGACGTACCGTATATAATATAGTGGCTAATTGGCTTCGTAGATAGGAAGTGAAAATCTGTTTCACATGCACTTCAAAATTCATTCACGTAAGGTGCGCACTTGAAATGAAACGCTTGTGTTATTGGTAATAAGTTAAAAATGCTAAAACTTGGCGGTTTCGTAAAGTGCAGTTCATTTTTGAAAACAAATACTGGTTTTTTATTGTCGTAAAGAAAAAGATTTGGTTCAAAAAGCAGCTTCCATAAACACTAAGCTCCAGATTAGTCATTCTGAAACTTTTCCTTAAGAATACAATCACTCTCAATAAAACAAAGAGGAAGATGATATGATAGAGACTTCATTCTAAGTTTATCCTTACTGTTAATATTACTTAGAATGTAGTTACAGTACAGAAATAGTGGTTTAACAAACATTTTGCATGATAAGACACGTGAGCTATTGTTGCGGAGTTTATATAGAGCTAAGTCCGTAAAATGATGTGGCGTTATTATATATATTGTGACGTGCTCTGAAAACAACAAACTGTAGAAATATCCAACTCCTGCATCTACCATCGGACAAAATCTAAAGAACTTGTTATTTACAATGTGATCAAAATCAAAATGGGGATCACTGAACCAAATCCATCCATATTTGTGAGTCTTACTTCCTAAGTCCCACCTTGTGCACTTGAGGCAATATCGTTAAGCTCCGTTCTTATGTAGTTTTTCATAGACGCAAGTTTGCGAACAAAAACTGAATACATATTATCTTGCTTTGATTTAGTTGTCGATTACAGTGTACTTCAATGCCTCTGAACTAAAATACTTCAATGTGTATTGTCATGATTCGAAATGAGAAAATTTCCAAATAAACGGGACTAACACTCTTAGAAATAAGTCAATTTATGATATTTCCGAAATTCTCATTACCATGATACTCGTAACAGATTATAAAAATCGATTTTAGGACCGTAAAAAAATGGATCTACAACTGTTACAATCTATCGGTAGTGGAATCCAAGAAGCGCGTTCTGTCCTATTTGTGACTCGTCAGCAAGATCTACCTGCATCCCAGAGTTGATATTCAACCTGGGACTCTAACCCAGTACCGGTCGCTTCAAACGTCATCGCATTATCCACTTAGCTACTCAGTAAATCTTAAGGATCAATCCTCTAATTTTTATTTATGAGTTCAAAATGAAAAATCGTTCCATAAACTAAATAGAAAATTGACCAATACTAGCTGGGTTGTTATAGGACTGTTTCCTTCATCATTGTCAATGTGATATTCGGAATGGTTCCATCACATATTCTAGTTTGTGGAATGTGATTTCCAGAAAACTATCAACCAAACCCCTACTGTTGGAATAAGTAAGATGGATGGAGTAATTGTAACAGTAATTGATCTGGCAACCAATGTATTTTTCAATGAACACTTATATAAATAATTCGATCTAACCTCCATAGCAGAACGAGTAGTTTCTTCATGTTTAAGACAAAGAATTAAGATACTGTGTAGCAGCCCACCTGTTTCATTCAGATATAGCAATGAATAAACTGAGTATTTGTAAAACAATTTCAGCATTAGATTTATGCTTTCGGGAATTATCGACCGACCGACAATATATTCACAGGATATTTGTTTAGAACATATTATTTATCTCTAGTCAATATTGTAACAAAATCAAACAACGCCCAAAACACATGTGCAAAAATTTTTCATTAGCGTATTCAAAAATAAATAAACGAAATTTGGTAAGAAAAAAGCCAACGGATTATGTAATCATGGAAAATAAGTTTACGAAACAAATATTGTTTTTCATCATTTCAATAATGATAATTGCAAAAATAGGTTTGCGTATGAAATATTGATATATGCTGGTTATATAGCACGTGCTCGCGACTACGAAAATACTCCCTCATCAAGATCAGTCGAATTAATAAGAACATAAACAGGTGGCTAGTCAAAGTAAATTATCTTTCAATCTCGGAGTAACTATCTGCAAAATGTAAACTGATCTATTTTAGCTCATTCAGTAAAAATTTGTCATACAGCCAAAATAATATATCGTGTTAGCAACAATCTACCTAATCCCATCAAATTAATCATCAGATGGCGCAAGCTGTAGCTTTTAGGATTAAGAAGCCAGAACTTTGCGTCTAGGAGAACTACCTCCAACTGTTTCCTTTACTTTGAACAACTTACTTACTTACTTACGCCTGTTACTCCTCGTGAAGGAACATAGACCGCTCACTAGCATTAGCCATCCAACCCTGTCCTGGGCAATCCTTTCGAGCTCCTTCCACTTGTTATTCATCCTTTCCATATCGGCTTTTATTTCCCGACGAAATGTGTTCTTTGGCCTTCCTTTTTTCCACCTTCCTTCAGGATTCCAAGTTAGGGCTTGCCTCGTGATGCAGTTTGACGATTTGCCTAGTGTATGTCCTATCCATTTCCATCGTCTTTTCCTAATTTCCTCTTCAGCTGGAAGGTGATTTGTTCTCTCCCACAAAAGGCTGTTGCTGATATGTACCTATAAAAATTTTTGCTCTGGTTGTCAGAAGGGGCATCGGCCTCGTGACTCCCGGAGGAACTCGGCTGTCACCATGAAGCGTCATAATTCTGCTAAATGAATACCTTCTAACTCCCAGGGCAGAGTTTAAATGGTTTGAATAATTTTTTCTGGTAAGCGTTTTTTTAGCGAGTTAGTTTTCTACGGGATGGGGACGCTAACCCTATGCCCAACCCTCCTCCTTTGCCCGGGCTTGGGACCGGCAGTAACTCTGGAAGAGCTACAGGCGTGATCATTTTTATGATTTGTTGACAATTTGATTAATGTTCATACAACTACCTTCTTTGTATTTTCATAGCTGAAACTTATCTTCACACATCTTATCATTATTATTATCACTGTTGTTATCATTATAACACTTGAGAAAACCCTTTGAGAAATTTACTCAGCATCCACCCCTATTTACTAATTCGTACCTGATTCATATTATTCAAAATATATTACGTGATTTCTGAGTTGCAATTACATTATTGTCTTTCTCATTCTATGACAACCATATTAATTCTAATCATTCATTTTAAAATCTTATTTAACGTATAAACTGATTGAAGTCAACACGTCATATTGGCCATCTCAACGTTAACGATTTGATTTGATATGATATAACAAACAATTCTTCATTCACATGCTATAATTCGAGAAGACGTGTCTTGCCTTAATTCTGGGCCCTTAGTGGATTATTAATTTGGATATATAATTGTAGAACCTGAAGAGAAAAATTATTGAAAAGAATATTCTTCATTCATATATGTGAATATATTTCATTCAAATAACTTAAAAGGTGAATTCCATGAATTCATCTATAAGTTTATCTGAAAATACTACAAATTTATTACTGCTGATTTCCCTTTCATACTTATATGATTCAATATATTCATTTATATGATAAAAAGGTTTTGAAGTATGAGTGCATATTTGTATTTTTATCTCTCATTGGTGATTACATTAATTTATGATAATCATTACTCTTTGACTCTGATATACTTTATCTTCAACGCTTGAAAAAAGAATTAGATGCTTCATTAGCATAAGTTGTTTATGAACAACGTTACAGAGTTCATGAATGAACCCATGTTAAATAACCATTGATAGCCAGGAAGCACTAGACAACTATTTCCCCCAAGAATCACACTCCCTAGTAATGTGAATTCACGAACGCAAGCGACTAGGATCAAGCTGCATGACATATTCTGTGTTTTTGTTTAATTTCAGTCGTTGTCAAACTTTTATATTTTCCCGAAAAATGTTTTAAACATAAAACTTGCGAATTAAAAATGACATTTATTTTAAACTTTGTTTCTAACCCACTATACTTTTCATGTAGTGTGGAAACTTGACAATAGTACAAAAAACTGTAAAAGGTTATGATTTTGTTGAGTAAATTTAAAGCTAGGGAAACATGTTTCATGTGTAAAATTAGTTGAATAGACATTCTATATCTAAAAAAAGACAACACTAGTCTATAAATAGAAGACAGAGGAAATCACAAAAACAAAACTCATTTCACTTTACTTGGTTGAATAGGAAAATATTATTCAACACATAAATTCTGTTGCTTAGCGTCAAGAACATTGTCAAACTTGAAGAGTTAAGTGATATTTTGATTCTCTTTTTTTTGAAAAAGCTCGTCAGCCAACTACTTTTGATCATACATATATACAAATCGTTATCCATCTAAGTCTTTACTATTGAAAAGAGTAATATCAATAAATGATTTTGCATTTTTTTTGTTTATTAGATGATTTGATTATCAATATTAATATTCTTCAGTGTCAACCTTCTTTTTTTTATATTAATGTATATTTACAAGTAAAGTATGACAAAGAAAAAATTGGATGATACAATTAAGCACATACTTTGGTATTCAAGTTGTATAAGTGTTTTTGTTTGTTTATAGTTAACATTTCATTCATTCTTTTCTTGTTAAAAGACTAGTATTTGAACGAAGAATATTCTTTTCGATTCATTCAATATAATGAGGATCTTTTCTTGTTACTTTAATCATTTCTATAAATATAGATGACTTCAATGTATAAAATTGTCGTCTAGATCTACGTCATTTAAGATAGATCTTAGAAAAGAAAAGAATTATTTTGAGGCAAATAATAAAGTACCGATTTTATTTTCCTCTTGATATAATTGAATGTAAATAATTTTCAAATTAACAGAATGTACATTTCACTAGATGAAATCATAAGCCGATTGAAGTTAGACCACCATGGAAAACCTCGAGTCACTGGACGGCCGTTTCGTCTCAGTATGGGACTACACAGCAGTGTGCATCCACGATCCCGCACCCCGCGAGATTCGGACCAACGACCTATAAGTCTCGCGCCAGGCGCTTAACCACTAGACCACTGAACCGGCATCCAAAGGTATTAATGTCTAACTTCAACTAATCCACGAAATTGCACAACCATACACCATTTTCTTCAGTGAGTTGATATCTCACAACAGACCTGGTTGAACTCCACTGGTAACGGCTTCTCACTAGAACTTCAGGAGTATCTCTTGAAGTCAATCACTAGTGAGCAGATAATTATTTATCAGAAGGGGTTTTGTGGAGAAACGGCCATCCAGTGCTTCCAGGTTTTCCTTGGTGGTCTAGCTTCAATTGACTCATGATTTCAATCAGTGAAGTTTCTAAAATCTCCACAAACCCCTTCTGAGAATGTAGATTTATTTAATTTTATAGATTTTTATTATTCTACTTCCATGATTGTTTTTACTTGGGACAAATTTATAAAATGAGTTATATGGTAAGTGATTAAACATAATAATAATTTATAATGTGTCCATTTCTGATAAAGGGATCATTTGAACCTCATCAAAACTTGTTATAATTTCTATTATTGATTTCATAACTTTCAATTCATTGTAGAACAGGAATATGTTTTCATGATATTAAATATTAGGATATCAAGATGAACAATAAGCGTAGTGAACGAAAACACAAGTGTAGACGATTGAATGTAATTGAACACAAAATTACATCAGATCTTAGTAAAATCTAAGAATCATATAGTAAATACTTCATTTGCAAAATATCAACCAATTGTCTCAAACTTGACTGTTCCTTTTGCCAATATCAGTAAATTGTCTCAAACTTCATTGTTCCTGTATTTTCACACCAATTGCTTTATGTTCCCGTTCGTTCCTTCTCAACCTTATGTTGCCAGACATTCTAATCCTGACTATTTTTATATACTACTCATGTCGATATAAGTAGCACACACCATATAAAGAGTGCTTTAAAGGATCAGACTTTAAACTTGATAACTTACTATAAGCTTTTGTCACAATATATGTTACTTAATATAAATGATAATTGTATATATTTAAAAAAGTAATACGACTTATAGAATCTTAGCACTGTGCCAAACTAATGACGTTCGATCGGTATGAGCAGCCTAGCGTCCTTATTGGTTCTATGTCCGCCTAGCCCGTCCACTTGAGTCCAGAGCAACAATACCATCTCCCACTATGCGAATCGAATCGAATCTTTTATTTCAGACATACTGGGTTTATATATCAACCAAAAAGACCGCAACACACCATAAAATAGGAAATAACATTTGTACACAATAAAGCCAAAAAGCGGCTGTGAACGTGGGAGGTAGTAGTTAATAAACTGAACATAGCTTAAGAACCGTAAATCGCACAATAATAAATTATAGGTCAAAATAAAGCTTATAATAAGAGAAATATAAATATACATAATCTAATTATTGAATAGTTATACCATAAGAATATATAGATAATATTAGTCAATTAATATGTCTCAGAAGTTACTCGTGGTTTAATCTTCGCTCGGATATAACAAAAATTATGCATCTAAGGTAATTACACTCTAAAAATCAAATCAGATTCGTCCTCAAATTAATTTATTAAATGTGGAAAAAAAATCAATTTCAATTTTGTTCAATACAAATAGGAAGAAAAAATATGCATTTTCGACATGTTTCCTAATATAGTTCTACATCGAATTGTACATTTTACAATAATATTGTGATCAATATCAGCCAACTGATAATGTAATAAATAATGATAAAAATCCAATTGTTTATAAAAATCAAAACCTAATTTTCGTTTACTGTATTGATAATTCTTATTTGTAACTCTGGTAATCATTGTTTGTGTGGAATAAATTACAACATCTTCATCTTAGTTACTTGTATTTATAAGTTATATGTAGTTTTTAATTCTAGTTAACAATTTTATGCATGAAGATTTTAGTATTTATTCTCCCATTCAGGTGAAGTTTAAAATTCTTTTTGATTTAATCTAAGCTTTCAGAAACTGCTCAGTACAGCTAAGGGTACTGTTATAACTTGTCGTTTGAATGCTTATTGTCTTGGCTCTTTTAATACTACTTTTTGTATCTGGTCGTTGCTGATTGTTATGTCGGAAACGCTTATCACTTATACTCGAAACGACGAACCTCTGCGATCCCCACGATGCGAAAGTAAGAACACAAACACCGGTATAAGTGATGATTTATTAACCCAAAGCACTATGACGACGACGATGACTCTAGCAGAAAATACACTCATTTATATATGGATTGTACACCCATTTTGATTAATAATTAGAATGTAACCATATATATGAAAAATACTTAGACTTATGAAAAATCACTTACTGAGCATAGTTCATGTCAATGGAATACAAGAATATCGTATATTATGCAGATTAAAATATCATATAAAAAAAGGAAACAAATACTACATTGAGTAATCATTACATTGAGTCAAAACGGAAGTAATCTTGAACAAAACTCATAATGAGCAAATCAATCGAAAATTGGCTTTGCTTTCCATCATATCAGGTACATGGAAAGTCAATATAAACACTGATTATGAGAATGGGTTTTGTGGAGATTATTTTGAAATTTCACTGGTTGAAATCATGAGTCAATTGAAGCTAAACCACCATGGAAAACCTGGAAGCACTGGACGGCCGTTTCGTCCTAGTATGGGACTCCTCAGAACTGATAGGTCCTGGGTTCGAATCTCGCGGGAGGTAGCATCGTGGATGCGTACTGCTGAGAGTTTTGGCATTATAGCTGATGTCGGTTCGTGATGAAAACCCTGGATCTAATTATTAACCTTAACTATCAACTGTAAATCACAATTCCGACTCTTTAAACTGGTTTATATCCCTCATTTGATCCTAGTTATTAGGTGGACAATTTCAAGGTCACTCTAGCGCCGCCTAAAGGTCTTCCATAAATTATAGTTTCACTAATGTACTTAATAACTAACTGAAGTATATTACCTATTACAGATTGTACAGTATAACTAATATCATTAAGAGTAATCAGCGTGAATACTTTGTATATTTATGGTTAATCTGTAAAATGAATTTACTTACTTATGTATTGAACACTACTTACAAGGATCTTTGTAAGTAGTATGTAGCAAAAAGTGGCATCGAAGTTACAACAGTTGTCAGATATAGTGAAGAGTATCAATACATCAAAAGCAAAGCTTCGGTAGAACATCACGACACCAGATGAGAAGACAATTCAGATAACAAAAGACACGGAAAAGATTAAAATGGATGAATGAAGTCTATGTATATGTATTTTATGTAATTATTTTATAGCTTCTCGCAATTAATATTCATTCTTCATGTCTATATTCATGTTTTGCACTTGTATTAGTGAAACTTGGATACAAATAACTATCAATATTACCAGTGAAAAGTTTCACTTTCATTTACTAATGTAATAAATCAATAACTGATACTCATATATATATACAAACTTTTGTGAAATGAATTCATATTCGTTCCTTCTGTATAAGTAATTAAGTAAACAAATATTGATAACTATCTATATTGTTTCATGACTTGGAAAAAAAATATTAATTATTCATTGAAATCTAAATGAATTACTGTATTGTTTAACAAAACAACGAAATGAAACTTCAAAGGAACTCATCTAATCCAGTTAATTATACTAAATCGAATAAAAGATCATTTAATGATACGAACATTCTTAATTCTCTTTTAATCATCATTCTTTTTTGGTAATTAGTTCAATAGAATGTTCCTAAATACTAATAAGAAATAATTAATTGATTTGCATTATGCTTCCTTTTAAATTATGCGAAATAAAATTGAGTATATACTTAAAAATAAAATACTTCTTTTCTCCTGTTAAACAATCTGTATTTAATATTCTATACCGGTTGAGAAATATTTTTGCACTGATTGTTATCAGATATTAATTATCGATTTGAAACAGGTAGTTTGATTGTTTGAAAGAGAAGACGACCAGTGTAGCAACAGCCTCAGTAGCAGTACGTCTCAACATACACAAAGAGAAAAGCAAGATTCTCCGATACAACACATCATGCAACAATCACACTTGACGGAAAAGTTTTGGAATATGTAAAAACCTTTACATATCTGGGCGGCATCATTGATGAACACGGCGGGTCTGATGCGGATGTGAAGGCACGGATCGGAAAAGCAAGAGCAGCATATCCACAACTGAAGAACATCTGGAACTCAAAGCAACTGTCAACCAACACCAAAGTCAGAATTTTCAATACAAATATCAAGATGGTACTACTGGAGAACTAAGAAAGCCATCATCCAGAAGATACAAGTGTTTATTAACAGTTGCCTACGCAATATACTCTGTATCCGTTGATCAGACACTATCAGCAACAACCTATTGTGATAGAGAACATACCAGATTCCAGCGGAGGAAGAAATCAGGAAGAAGCTCTGGAAGTAGATAGGACACACATTGAGGAAAACACTCAACTGCGTCACAAGATAAGCCCTCATTTGGAATCCGCAAGGCCAAAGGAAAAGAGGATAACCAAAGAACACATTACGCCGAAAAATGGAGGCAGACACGAGGATAATGAACAACAATTGGATAGAACTAGAAAAGGAGGCCCAGAACAGTGTGGGTTAGAGAATGCTGGTCAGAGGCCTATGCTCCCATGGGAGTAACAGGCGTAAGTAAGTAATTTGATTGCTTGAACATATGCGTTTACAACGACCAATCTTTGTAGTAGATGAAATTCCATTACTTTCTACATGTTTGGTTTTTAGTTAGTCAGTCTAGACTGAGGCAACCAGTAGATATCAAGTCATACTTAGCCTATCTCTAATTATTATGAATGTAACATATCATTTGCTGTTAAAATGTTAATAAACGTACGTATTTATTGTTTAGTATATAGAGAAAAAATCAATAATATACCCGAATTTCAACAAATGGATCTCTTTTCAACGAATTTATTATCAAGTTGTACAATCGTATATATTTGAAAATGTTTTGTTCAAGTACTGGTTTCGTGAGGAAATGTGAATACAAATAACCAAGATGACGTAATAGAAAGATTATAATACTAGATTACGTAATACGAATAATAACAATATACTTATTAAGTTAGTGACAAATTATAATGTGAATGTAGTAAGATGATTAAAATGTCCTTGTTACAATAATTATATATCATTAAAAGTCATAGAGGTGTAAAAAATAAACAAAGAGATATGATGAGTATTTATGTAAAAAATAATGAGAAGATGAGACATCAGTAAACGGGAAATGCAATTGTTCCATACTGCGTACCATTTCAGCTATGTGTATATTATTAAATTGCTTCTGACATTTCAACATTTAAATAATCTTAGTGAGATCCAAACTTGATAATTGCGTTCAGGCTACAAGCCCTTATTTAAAAGGTAACTAGATTATCTTCGATAAAGCATAGTAAGCAGTGGACAATTCCAGATCTATAGGGTTTACCATACAAACAGAAGCATGAGAAACTTGACCTCTTTACTCTGTTCGATCGCAGATTAATAGGTGATCCCATTTCTATGTATAGAATACTAAGAAATTATTTTGGGCCTGAAATATACTCTTTTTCTTCTCACAAGATCAATAAAACTCAGGAGACATAACAGGCGAGTGAAAAAAAAAGCGAAGAATGAACAAATTACATGTGACACCGAGTTATCAATTCTTGGAGCCTGTCACACGAAGAATTGTTATCCGCCCCTTCAGTTGACTCATTCAAGAGAAGAATAGACACCGAAACGCGCACTAGAAAAGGACTAACACAGACCGTAGGCATTCTGTCCTCAATGCACAAATCTGAATCTTAGCATAAAACGAATTTTTTTAAAGGCATGGTTTCTAAGCCATTGAGTTATATAATAAAAGTTCCAGACACATCTTTTCTGGGAGTATTTTAGGAATGGACTTAAATGAACTGAACTCATTTCTTTACGCCTCTATAACAGTCAGAATAAAATACTTAATATTAACTAACAAAGTTTCAAGCACTTTGAGAAATTCAATTTACCAGTATTATGTCCAAATGAAGATTGTAAAGCAAAAAATTAATCGGGGAAAAACAAGCTGCCAACTAAGAGATAAAATTAAGAGAATATAATGTTTTCACCGTAAAGTAAATTATAGTATTACACAACAAGTTTCGTCTAACCCATTAGGTATTTTTGGATAGTTTGCCTCAACTAAACCTTATAAACGAGGCAGATCTAGGTTGGAAAGGAAAAATCTAATTACAGAGAAAAATTATCCTTTAAGACAGATTTATATTCCAAATGTTTTAAGATATTTCATATGAAAGTGGGTAAACCACTAGAACCAATGTCTAAAAACTAAATTGGATGCATGATATCCTTTACTAAGCCTAATTACTTACTCCAAAACTTCATGATTACTTACAAGATATTACTATTTCACTTAAGTGGTTGATTAAAAAAATAATTCAGTCTACTTTACTCTGGTATTCTAAAACGTTTTATCAAAGTTTTGTTGATTTAGTTATTTTATAGTCAGGCTAGTTCATCAAAAATGCCCTCAACCACCTTGAAGCAAAATTTAATTTTACCCGTCACCTATCGTTTCCTATAGACGTACGATTACCCAGAGCTACAATGTTTTTAGTTGTTTCAATAGTTCACTCTCAAGAATAAATAAAGGTTCGAGCTTATAGAAATAAAAAAGCTGAACTTCCAATAGAATTGATAAGAAACACACAGAAATTCAAGATTCAGATGATTAGCTTTGAAATCATGGGCATTTGTTGTTGTGTATTATGACAGTGTTGATCATATATCTAGCATAAATTATCTTTCGTAAAGTAACTTATTTTTAACACAATTATAACACTTGTTTTAGTACTGATGCCAAATGTTATTAAAAGTATAGTTGTTATGGAATAGTAAAGTTGATCGAATTTTCCAAATCCCCATGAGCTTTCAAAAATTTCAATGCATAGTTTTAATTATATTTGACTTTATTCAGAATTCCAGAGAGATGAAAGGGTGAGGAACAAACAAACTTTTCTTCTGTTATTCATTTTCCATTGTAAATAAATATACTTCCTAAAACTATTCAAACTGAATACTAAGTAAACCGGAATTCGATATAACTGCATTCTGGACAAAAGACTATGAATGAGGACTATGATCTAGACAAGTAATAATTAAGTAAGATATTCCACATTTCAACATAATGACTTGAAAGAATGTATCTGTTTGTATCTCGTTTCAGTGTTTGATTTTCTAAATTAATTTAGACTCTTATTTTGGTTGCTAATGAACTCTGCATAAGGTATATAGCTGTAGCGACAAAGAAAATGATTAATGAATATAATTTTATAGTTGAATTCATGAGTCAATTGAAGCTAAACTACCATGGAAAGCCTGATGGTTTAGCTTCAATTGACTCATGAATTCAACTATAAAATTAATAAAATCTCCATAACAATTACACGATAAAAATATAATTATAGTATTAGACCATAAATGGATCCCAAAAATTACTACTCATTATTCTTATCGAGACATAACAATTGTACACAGATTATTTGTTAACAGAGATTACTTCGAAGTAGTGTATAAGAGGTATACTGCAGTGAATTATAAGGTGAATCAAAACATAATTATGGGTAGACATTTGCCTAATAACTCAAAGAAAAATAACAGGAAAGTTAAACGTTCCGAATGTTCCTTTTATAACAATTTTGAGATTATCTTGTGATTAAACGACTTAAATAATATATCACAAAGTTTGGTATGGTAATTTCTTTTTTCACAGCCATACAGATAAATCTATCGTAAGACCTATTTCCACGTATTTTATCATTAAGTACTACAACTCTTTTTTCGCACAAACATTCATATACCTTTCCAAAAGAAATGAAGTAGTAATTGGTTTCAATCTCTACGAGCACCCACAACTAGGACAGCTTTAACAATCGTTTTAGGGCCAAAATATATGGCTGTCTGTAAACGAATTGAATCATAGCATAAACACAGACTGTCTATTTACTAACTTCTACAAGTGTCTATTTCATTTTTGACAATAAAACTGAGATCCCGTCCCGCCAACATATCAGAGTAGGAATCATCGTTTAGTAATCAAGACGATAGAATTCGTCAAAACATACGATGTCCATTCATAAAGCATCTTTATAGGTTCACTTTTAGGTCTAATTTTTTCTCTTTTTAACCATAATAAAAAGCAAGTTTCATCAGTGGCACAAAATCAACTAGAGATATTCTGTGGATAGTTTTGCTGCTAATAACATAATTACACTCTCAAGTATTCTCGTTCCCGTCAAGTGCCGAGCCGTATTAATAAACCAAGCTTGATTTGAAGCTATCAAGCCCTGACCCTTAAATTTGTCTGACACCTTTATAATAATTTCAGATATTTTTATAGCTAATAGTTATCTGCATATCTTTGCCAAACTACTTTGAGAATTATTGTTAACGGTCGATACGACTGATAAAATGAGATTTGTAATCAGTTGCATATAGTTATGTCACAATTTCTAGTAGGTTCTACGCAGTCACCTTGCTTAATGTATTAGGAAACTGTCAGCTCATAAGTAATTCAGAAGCTACAGTATAAAACATAGAGCCTTCTTGACGTGAATCCCTTAATATTAAAATATCATACAGTTCTAATAGTAAACGAAAGCTAGTTTTACACTGGATTTTAAAATATGTAATATATTAATCAGGTAGTTGAGAGGTAGCAATAGTATGTAGATGGAGCTAACAATGAAGAGCAGGAGAAAATATGCTAGATTCATACAAGATTGACAACAGCACTCTTATTTCTTGGAATCAAAAGCAATCAAGAGTTACAGACATTAACATTGCTAGACAGAATTTCATGATGCTTCTTAACGCTTACATACGATTCATATGCCTTTTATTCTCATTCAAGTGGGTAATCTACCGTAATTTATGTACAGAAGGATGGTATAGCAATGGGATCCCCACTTGGTCCATTACGCACGAAAAACGTAATATCAGACCTCACTAAAAGTTTAAAAACCACAGAAACACAGAATACATTTCCTAGCAATCCTGGGAGATATGTGTTTATTCATTCTTCAATATCCTTAACAAATGTACAATTAGAAGCCTCATCGTTGAGGATAAAATTCTGTGACACAAATGAAAAAACTAACAAAATCCACACACATGTTCAGTTCGAAAACTTAATCAAACAAACAAATGGTCTTAGTTCAGTCTCCGATTGAGAATGCCAACGTTTCAAATCTACTCTTCCGAATAGCTGCAACCAATATATTAACACAAAAGTAACAGGCAAAAGTCTTCTAACGAAAGAACATAGAAATCAGATAAAACTACTTAGAAATAATAAAGTCCTGATTACAACACGTCCAGATAAATGTGCTGGTTTAGTGCTGCTTGATCGCAAGATTTATGTTGAAAAAAATGACAACGTTATTATCAGATGACATCAAATTCTCAAAACCAATCAATGAGAAAAACAAGACATAATTATAGAAAAGCAACTGATTGAGAATGAAAAATGACCAGTTATTCAACAAATATGTCTTTGAGCACATCAAACCAACAGCATCAGTAATACTGCAATTATACGGTCTGCCGAAAATACACAAACCTGGCCTACCTCTTAGACAATTCTTGATATGTCAGGATCCCCTTACCACTCTGTAGCAAAGTGGCTGATAAATCTTCTAGAACCCGTTAGAAAACGCATTTGTAAACATTCCGTACGTGACACTTCCGAATTTATCGAGCACATAAAAGTGAATGTAAGTGACAAAATTATGCTATCTCTAGATGTCGAATCATTATTCACTGATGTTCCACTCACAGAGACCATTAATTTTATCTACAGGTACATAAATAATAATGAGATAAACATCGCAATACCGGATATTTATTTGAAAGAACTATTACTACGTTGCACTTGCAATGTATAGTTCACATTCAACGACGTAATTTATAGACAGAAGGATGGTATAGCAATGGGATCCACACTTGGTCCATTACTGACAGATTGCTTCATGGTCAGTTAAGAAAACGACCAACTCAAAACAATTATAGAAAACCTTCACTTGTATAAAAGGTACGGAGATGATATCATTATCATTTGTGACAACAAATATGACTTCAGTTATCTCCTAAAGACATTTAATAATTGTCAGCCATCAATAAAATTTACACCTGAAGCTGAAAACAAACAAAATACTCACTATCTTGATATAGAAATGACAAGAAAGCAAGATAGTGCTTTAAAAAGGTCTCTCTACAGGAAACCCATGTGGAATGGCCAACTATCAAGTTTCCACAGCTGGGTTCCCATCAGCCGAAAATGAAACCTAATAATAACACTCGCTACAGAAATACGAAGAATCTGTAGCCCCGAATTGGTAGATGAAGAATTGGGCCTCCTAAAGGAGATACTTATTGAAAAACGAGTATCCTTCGATATTCATTGTTAAGAACATGAGTCCAAAAACGTGAATAATTACACTAGAAAAGTAAACTTTATACATGAACATCGATTTTAAGGGTGATAGAGTCATATACATCTTAAAGAGGAGAATTTCGGGTTCCTTAAAAAGAACATTCCTCGCACCAACACTGCGAATATTATTCTCCAGCCAATCATTGTTCACCAATAATCTGAAATATAAACTATCACATCTGACCAACTCAATGTGCATTTACCAATTTACCTGCTCTTGTGGAGCTAGGTATATAGGTCGTTTGATGTTTACTTTATCCAAAAGAATTGAAGAACATTGTCCGGGGTGGCTAAAAACAGGAGGCAATGGCTCAATAAGAAGTTCTATAATCGAACACCTTGAGAACACAGGTCACTCAATCAAAACATACTCTGTGTTCAAAGTGATCCACAAGGTAAGTCGAAGTCTTCCGAAGGCAACTAGACTGCAACTTATTTGCATTGCCGAAGCAATAGCCTTACATCTGGAAAAACGCGAATTGTATGTACAACCTCTTAATCTACCATAGTCTTAATGTATTAAACTTTTTCTCTCTTTTTCATACTCTTGTTCCGTCACAGTCATCTGATTCACTTTCTATCTACCCCTTAAATCTTCTACCCCCAACTGGTTTGTTTTTATTTCTATGATCATCCCGATTACATTTCACTTCTGTTTCAACATTATGTTTTATCATGCTGAGCCATCCTTTCCCAATGATACTTTCCCTACCCATTCAAAGTGGAACAATTGTTAGATGGGTGTGGTTGCATGCTGTTTGTAAAGATCAAGTGCATTTATGCTGAAAGCACACCTTTATTTCTAAATTATTCTGCAAGCATGTTTCTTCTCGGGTTCATCAATAAAGCGTCTTATTTTTTGTTGTTTTCTGACTCAACTTCCCGATCGAGATCACTTTTAGTGAGTATGTATATTAGTATTCTTGAAGGACAAACGCCCAACATACAAAAGTTCCCTAACCCGTCCTCTATTCCTGCAAAATAATTAAAAGCCATCTCAATCAACATGAACAGACACTTTATGAAAGATCTCAAAGAAGCCCCTCGATGGTGTTAATATGTGATTCCCTTCTTAATAATCTGCACTGATCCTTAAAATGAATCAGTCTTAAATGATTTTATCATTACTCCTGCATATGTTCGCTGAACATTCACTTCAAGTGCCTTGACGTCTAATATACATATAGACTTGACGGGTGGCCGCAATCTAGTAGTTGACTCAAGTAAATAAAATTCAGCAGATATAAGTATTGAGTCATCATTTTCAGAAGAAACAAGCGTCTAAAGTCAAAGCTGAAACTAGCACATGGACCGTTGTACTTATATTTACCTTTGTCATATGAGAGGACATTAAAATAAATATCAGACGGTTTGTCGCATAGTACGGGAAACAGGTGGGACCGTGGTCGTTGCGTTAAATGACTAGACGTTTCTTCAGTCAACATAAAATTAAAAATGTATTACCTCTATAAAATGAAGAAGTCGTATACCATTATACTGATAATGTCTTATTGAATACAGAAGACTATCGATTAACTTTTAACCAACAAACACAGTACCTAACAGTATTGCACATATTTGTAGTGACCTACTTTTATCAAGAGAACGCAATTGGTGTAATGGAAAAAAGTAGTATTATAACCATTTGTACCAGGGATTGTTTTACCGTAATTGTTTGTTTAACTGCACCAAAAGATATACATTCTTCCGTTGATTGTGACCTTGCACGAATTCGGTTACGCTCAGTAACCACACTTATAACCTGTCACGATCTCGGTATTCTTTCGATACCACGAGATCGCCAACAAATACATCTCGACTACAGCCAACAACTGACTTCTGATATTTGGCCTACGAGGGATCTTATAAATTAACTGGCACGTAATCTTCCTGTAGTGATGATCATGGTCAACCGCGAATCGACGCCACACTACATGTCAGTTACAATTATGTACGTTGAAAATGTCAGTTCATAGGCAAGATAGAATTCTTACAACGTTAAAGTGATATACATGTTGTAACATACATTTTCCACAGAAACATGGAAAACCGTTTTGGTGAGTAAGAATATTGTAAGTATTAGTAAACTTGGAACTCCGCCTGTAGCTCATCTAGGGCTACTGCATTTCTCAAGCCCAAACAACAGAGGAGGGTTGGGTGTGAGGTCATCATCCCCATCCCGTAAAAATACTCTTGCTAAAAAACGGCAACCAGAATAAACAAATTAAACCACTTAAACTCCCAATGTAAGCCACTTATTCAGAGAGTATATAATTCAAGGACAAAAAATGAAAGGCCATCACTGAGATTCAAGAACAAAGGAGCAGATGATTAGGACACTTTGGGGAAGTTTTGAGCAGACCAGCTCCATTGCATCCGGCGAATATCGAATCAGTACACAAAGACATTCCTGTAGTTGACACAACACCAAAGATCGAAGAAATCAGGCTGGCCATAGGACAAATCAAGATTGGGATGGCAGCAGGACCTGACAATATACGGTCTGAAGCACTGAAGTCAGACAAAGAATAAACTGCAAAAATGCATCACATTCTATTCGAGGAGATTAGGTAAAGAAAAATGTGTCGACAACAGGAAACATTTTCAACCGAGAGTTATTATACTGGATAAGTAATTCAGTTGACATTCAACCTCGAGATCAACAGACCAGATTCCGTAACGACAGGTCGTGTATAGACTAAATGGTGACACTACGGATCATGTTTGAACAATCAAATGAATTTAATTCGTGACTGTACATCAACTACCTTGACTATGAGAAAGCATTCGATTGTGTGGATATGAGAATGTCATGGAATCTTCCTCGACGCTATGGTGTTAGCAGCAGAACACATGGAACTCAAAGCAACTGTCAACCGATGTCAATCTCAGAATCTTCATTACGAACGTCAAGACACTTCTACTGTATGGAGATGAAACTTGAAGAACATCATCAAAAAGGCACAAGTATTCGTGGAAAATTGTCTACAAAAGATACTGAATTTCCGTTGGACAGGTATCATCAGCAACAGCCTACTGTGAGAGAGAACAAAGCAGCTTCCAGCTGAAGAAATAACTACGAAAAGACGTCGGAATTGGATGGACATACATCATGAGAATTACCAAACTATATCATGAGGCAAGAGCCAACTTGAAAAAAAAACGGAAACGTGAAAGGCCAAGGAACACATTGCGTTTGGAATTGAAAGCAGACATGAAAAAAGATGAATAGCGACTGGAAAGGATTGTCCAGGGAGGAATTGGATAGAAGGTGCTTATGGGTGACGTATGCTCATCCTCGATAGGTAACAGATGTATGCAATTAAGTAAACCTCTTGTGTAATATGTGAATTTGGGGTGGATTTAGATGCTATAAAATTAAACTGGATTTCGAAAAATAAAGCAACCAAGGTGCAGAGTTGTTTGCAATGTAAAACAACACAACTGTTCGGCAGATATACTATTATTAATATGAAGAAATGTTTTATTTTGGCATGTCAAGCTAATGTTATGAACCACAATTTACATCATGAGTCGGCAACTAAGACATTTCCTCCGCTGGGATATTAACAAGGTCGAATCAGTCAGATTTCTCAATTAAATATTTAGAGCGATATAGAAACGAATGATTGAATACATTTGTGTGGTAGAATTGTATCATAAGTTGAGTATTTCTTCCAAAGCATCTTTAACAGAAACTATCTTACAAATGGTGACGTTGAAGGACGTATATATGGCAAAAGTTTAGGTAAATGATACATGGCTGCTGGCTGTAAATATATAAAAGATGGAAACAAGGTAGAGCAACAAGACAAATGACTATGAAGCCTATTTCTTCAGAATGGAATAAATTGATGAATGTTTACTCAGCAGAAAGGCTTTTAAATCTTCTCTACAGATAGAGCGAAACATCCATAAAAAAACTACAGACATGTAGTGGTATTGGTCCTAACCACACAATCTTCACATCTGAACATGATATAACTGGGAAAATAAAAATTCAGCATTTGACACAGTGAGAAAGCCAACAGTAGTGAACGCAGGATATAGTATTCAAATTATTGTATGAACTAGGAATTCCAGGATTAACGCAATTCAATTAAGAAGACACAGACACAAACGAATGTATTGTATTTAGAATTCGAAATCAAGCATTCGACCAGTACAAAGGTATCATTAGTCCATTCAAACACCACGTCCGCCACAGCTTAAATAGAAGTATAAGTGTTTGTAATCGGTTGTACGTCTTCCTGATAAGTTCATCCTGAGTCTGTCCGACATTGTATAAGATAAAAACTTTTTAGTATCTAGAAAGTGCTCATTAGTATTGGAATTAACAAACGAAATCGGAACAGACTCACCTGGAATTGTATACAATCAGCATATCGGTTTTGTACTGAAATCATTAATATCTAGAATTTGAACCATAGATTTTTCAACATTATCATCCCCCACGAAATAATGTTGGATCTTTATATCCCCAAGTTATGAATAATGTGGCTTCATTTAAAACATATTTCTCACATTGTTTAGAGTAAACATTAGAACTGTTTTTGTGATAAGGGTAAACAGCAGTTGATATGAAATCATCCGAAATGTAATCAAACTCGAGGTCACTTAGTACTTGCGCTTCGCAGTGAGCAGGTTTTTCACAAGGATCAAATGCATTATGAGGATAGGTAATATATGATATGACATCAGGATTTGATTCTCCTGAAATATTCTCATGAAATTCATTAGGACTGTCATTGCAAAGCGTAGGATCGTGTGAAGATAACTCTAACAAGCTTATTTTGTAAATAGTTTTTAATATTATTTGTATTTATTTTGTCAATTTTTCACCGTATGTACATTCATCATTAAATGACTGTACGTGTTGTTCTAGTCATTGACCTTGAAGACACTTTCCGTTGAGCTACTACATAGCGTGACATATTCGTGCTGGTTAACAAATACATTACTACTCACGCATTCCTCGTTCTATCTTCATTTGTGATTGAGTTAATGGAAGTTTAAATCAAATACTATCTACATTTATAGACTATAATCGGAATATATCACATCCTACGTTGGACTATATCGCTAGAGAGTTCACCAACCTGCTCAGAGTCATCAAGCATTTATAATTGTGGATTTACATTACTGGACTTAATCAGAACACGCAACGTTTGGGCAATTTAAGTAACGTCCTTAATTATTATTGTATTTGTAACATTTAACTTGTATATATTAATGTTACTATTGATTGTTATTAACTTTGTTGATACCTTTTGCGTTTATATATTGTCTGGTCCACCACAATTATTTGGTGAGCTTCGTGTTTATCCTAACGGTTATTTTGTTTTTCATTTCATACAATTTACTGGCTTATTTTTTTCTCGTAATGTCCTCTCCCACTAAACTCATTGATATGGATTCGCCTCCAGTAACAACTTTTGTCTCATTGTCGAACTCTCTCGAAAATAATTTTAGTCCAGTTAATTCTATCTCAGAATTCAGACTCCCAACTTATGGAGCTAATAACCACAGAGTCTGGTTTGCTCAAATTGAAGCTTTATTCATGGCTAGAGGCATAAGATCTCAGGCATCAAAGTATGCATACGTAGTCGGCGCACTTCCTATCGAGATTGCCGCTGAAGTTGGTGGTTTAATCGATCACGTGCCAGAATCTGAACCATATGATAAGATAAAAGCAGCAGTTATTCAACGCACCACGGTCTCAGATGAGAAAAGGCTACAACAGTTGTTAACATCTTGTGACTTGGGTGATAAAAGACCCTCGCAACTTCTCCGCCACATGAAACAACTCGCCGGTCCATACAAGCTAGACGAAGCCCTCCTAAAGCAGATGTGGTTTCAAAGATTACCACACAGCGTTCGACAAATTCTCAGTGTTTCAGGGAAATCCGTCGCACTTGATGACTTAGCCGACATGGCAGATAAAATGATGGAAGTATACCACGACAATCACTGTGTGAACTCATTGCAACCACCTGGACCGACAGATATTAGCTGTTTAGCCTCCTTTCAAAAGCAGTTAACACAAGTAACGAGCCAGCTGGCGTCACTGCAATCGACCATAGCAACCATCCAAGCTAGACAATCGAGATCCCCCTCCAGACGAAGATCTTTTTCTAGACAACGGTCTCGGTCACCGAAGCGAACATTTGATGTTTGTTGGTACCACCAAAAATACGGCACCAAAGCACGGCGTTGTACACGACCGTGCACATTTTCTGCGTCTGACACAGAAAATCAGGGAAACGACCCGGCCAGACAGTGATGGCGGCGCCTGTTTCTGGCCACTACCCGAGCCGTCTATTTCATGTCAGGGATCGAATTTCGGGCTCAGATTTTTTGGTCGATACAGGAGCCGAAATCAGCATTATCCCATTACAGCTCTCTCAACGACGGCACCCTCAGAGTACTAAATTGTCTCTAGTCGCAGCCAATAACACAGTCATTAAAACTTATGGCGAGCAATCACTTATTTTAGATCTCGGTCTCCGGAGACGTTTCACATGGGTTTTCATCGTAGCTGAAATCAAACAACCCATTATCGGGGCCGATTTTCTCGGTGCTTACAACCTACTTGTAGATATGGCAAAAAAGAAACTAATCGACAAAAACACAAGCTTACAGGTCAGTGGCACAACTATCTCCAGTTACGAAATTCATGGAGTCCGTATGTTAAGACCTGAAAACAAAATTTTCACCGATATCCTATCGAATTATGAAAGTATAACCAGAGCCGATTACCAAAACGAATGCTCCACACATCGTGTCCAACACAGTATTACTACTACAGGACCACCTATTCGCGCCAGGGCGAGAAGACTCCCTCCAAACAAGTTGCAGTTCGCTAAGAGAGAATTCGAACATATGATGCAACTTGGGATAATCAGACAATCTAACAGTCCTTGGGCCTCGCCGCTGCATATGGTTCCCAAGAAAGATCAAGACTGGCGCCCATGTGGAGATTATCGCCGATTGAATAACCAGACTATCCCAGACCGGTATCCGATCCCTCACCTGCATGATTTTTCTTTAAATCTACATGGAAAACAGATTTTTTCAAAGTTAGATCTAATCCGAGCATACCATCAAATACCGATGGCACCTGAGGATATCGAGAAAACAGCTGTAATCACACCTTTTGGCTTGTTTGAATTCTTGAGGATGCCTTTCGGACTAAAAAACGCCGCTCAAACCTTCCAGAGATTTATGGACGAAGTAACTAGAGGTCTGGATTTCGTATTTGTCTATATCGACGATGTTTTAATCGCTAGTTCTTCCATTGACGAACATGTTCAACACCTACACACGCTTTTTGAACGTTTCAAAAGTTATAGTGTTGTAATCAACCCTTCGAAGTGTATATTTGGCGCCTCATCTCTGGAATTCCTGGGACACCACATTGATTCCCAAGGAATTAAACCACTTGAAAAGAAAGTCAAAGCCATCTCCAGCTATCCAGAACCAACCTCAGTAAAATCACTACGCCGTTTTCTTGGAACATGTAATTTTTATCGACGATTTCTACCAAATTGTGCCGATGTACTACAGCCATTGACAGATTTACTGAAAAACGATAAATCAGGTACCAAGAAAGAAAATAACCAAATATTCAAGTTACCTTCCGATGCCAAAGTAGCATTTGAAAAAGCTAAATCCATGATTGCTAATGCTACCATGCTCCAACACCTAAATACTGACCCCACAACACTGTTGATCCTATGCACGGATGCTTCACAAAAAGCCGTAGGGGCAGTATTACAACAGCGGGTAAACAACACGATTACCCCCATTGCCTTTTTCTCCAAGAGATTATCGCCAGCACAAGAACGTTATAGTACTTTTGGACGCGAACTCTTAGCTATGTATTTAGCAGTAAAACATTTCAACTTTTTGCTACAGGGTCGTGATTTCATCATTATGACAGATCATAAACCCCTTTGCCATTCTTTTAGCACATCGTATGACAAACACTCCCCACGAGAAGCAAGACAACTTGATTATATCTCACAATTTACCACAGACATCAGGTTTATCAAAGGTCACTCGAACATTGTTGCAGACGCACTATCTAGGAGGGATATCAATACGATGGTACTCAATCATGACATCAGCCTTAAAACCTTGGCTAAATTACAAGCAGACGATGCAGAATTAAGTCTGCAAAGAAAAGTCTAGCTTAGACCTCAAACCTGTACCTATTCCCCTTTCAGACGAATTCATCATGTGCGACACTTCAACAGGCAACAATCGTCCGTTTGTCCCACATGCTTGCCGACGAAAAATATTCCAGCATTTGCATGGTCTTTCACATCCAGGCATCAGAGCAACAACAAAGCTCATTACCGAACGTTTTGTGTGGCCTAAAATCAACTCGGATGTTAAACGTTGGACACGTAACTGTCTCCAGTGCCAACGCAGTAAGACGCAAAAACACACCTACAGTCCAATTGGGAAGTTCCCTATCCCTGACAAACGCTTCCAGCACGTGCATTTAGATTTAGTTGGGCCTCTGCCACCATCAAACTCTTTCACACATATCCTCACCGCAATAGATAGGTTCACAAGATGGGCCATAGCATGTCCCATTAAAGACACATCGGCAGAGACAGTGGCTTCAGTTTTCCTCGACCGCTGGATATTCAACTTTGGCGTACCATCAACAATCACAACAGATCGCGGTCCCCAATTCCAATCCGTTCTATTTAACGAGTTCACTAAACTTCTTGGAGTAAATCATGTTAAAACGACAGCTTATCATCCGGCAGCTAATGGCATGGTTGAAAGATTCCATCGCCAACTAAAAAGCTCTCTGATGGCACAACCGGACCCTTCAAAATGGAGCGATGCTTTACCACTCGTTCTCCTTGGGATTCGCTCGTCTGTAAAGGAAGACATCGGATGCACGGCCGCTGAACTAGTCTATGGCACGACATTAACGTTACCAGGACAACTGGTCAAGAATGAAACCACAACACCAGGAGACCCTTCTCGTTTTGTAAGCAGATTACTACAAATGATGCAGAGCATCAGAGCAATACCACCTCGAGAATACGACAACCGAGTCCATCTCGATAAACATTTAGAAACGTGCAAATTTGTTTTTGTCCGAGTAGACGCGGTGAAAAAGCCACTGACACCACCATATGAAGGCCCTTATAAAGTAATAAAACGCACTGACAAATATTTCATTATCAACAAAAATGGGAACCATGAGACAATTTCTATAGACCGAATAAAACCAGCTTCCTACGAAGTCCCTCATGACACAGAAGACAATACTGCGAACAAACAATCACTCCCATCTATTGCTAAGAAACAAGAGGAAGAGGAAAAACTTAGCACTACACCCTCTTGTTTAACACGTTCTGGGAGACTTATAAAAAAACCAAAGCGTTACGTACATTTTGCCATATAAAAAAAACTGAAACAATCAAAGCAAACAATTATCGAGGACCTACACTATCAATCCCATCTAAAAAAAATTTTTTTTAACAGTGTATATGATTGATCACATCTTCCCACAATTATTCGTTTTGTCACTTTTTCAAAAAAAAAATTTTGTCACAAAAATAAACGGTTCAATTTTGTTTGTGTGTGTGTGGGTCATTAACAGTTTTACACATTATCATTGTTAGCTAAACAAGACATTAAATGACAGTATATTCTTTTTTTTGTGTTTGTTATTCTGTGACATCACTGTTATTTTTTTAACTTGATAACACACGGTATGTCTCACTAATATACATATCATACGCATCTCCACATCTTTGTTGGTTATAACTGTAAATATTATTTTTTTTATATACATATCATATTCTCACATTTTTGTTGTTATTATAACCAGTGTTACCTCCGGACACTCTGGGGGGAGCTATGTGGAGATAACTCTAACAAGCTTATTTTGTAAATAGTTTTTAATATTATTTGTATTTATTTTGTCAATTTTTCACCGTATGTACATTCATCATTAAATGACTGTACGTGTTGTTCTAGTCATTGACCTTGAAGACACTTTCCGTTGAGCTACTACATAGCGTGACATATTCGTGCTGGTTAACAAATACATTACTACTCACGCATTCCTCGTTCTATCTTCATTTGTGATTGAGTTAATGGAAGTTTAAATCAAATACTATCTACATTTATAGACTATAATCGGAATATATCACATCCTACGTTGGACTATATCGCTAGAGAGTTCACCAACCTGCTCAGAGTCATCAAGCATTTATAATTGTGGATTTACATTACTGGACTTAATCAGAACACGCAACGTTTGGGCAATTTAAGTAACGTCCTTAATTATTATTGTATTTGTAACATTTAACTTATATATATTAATATTACTATTGATTGTTATTAACTTTGTTGATACCTTTTGCGTTTATATATTGTCTGGTCCACCACAATCGTTAGAAAAATCAGCATCTATCCAAACCACATCAGGTTTTCGATCATGATTAGGTTCATTTAACATATTTTCCTCAGAATTGCAAGTAATTTCATTAGAAATATGTGAATCATTAGGAAGTCATACCTGGTACAATACCATGAGAATTCTGATAAATCGGTTGATTAGGAACTGTTGTTTCACAAGAATTCTGGATTTCATTTAACTCTGAACTACTTTGTGACTCTACATTGTCTATTGCAATCGTTGATAAAGATAAATCATCATTATAAATACTCGACTCAGTAGAATCAGAATTGCAAGTCTTAATATTAGTTGCAATAAGATGAATATTAGTATTACGGACTGACTGAATATGTCCAATATCACGACATTTGAAGCACTTAGAATTACGAAATTGACATGAATTAAAAGAGTGGAGCTTGCAACAGGACAAACACTGACCAAACTTGTCCCCATCCTCGTGAACTGCATCCAAACTTAATGAATTGTCTGCATAACATTGAGTATGCACTGGGTTGGGATGACGTAGTAATGTAGTGGTGTTTTTTATATCCTTATGAATCATTTTACGAGATCGTCCTCCTTTACCGCATTCGAAATTTGTATAATTAACATAGTCTAGCGGCAGTTCCTTGAGAGTTGTATAAGGAAGCGAGATAGGCTTTTCCAGCATAGTCGGAATTCTTAATAAGCTGTATGCTTTGTTTCCAATGAATGTGAGGAAGTGTGCCACAATATTAACATCCTCATCATCTTCCTTGGTCATAGCCCAGATTTAGAACCTTTCAAAGTAATCTTCAAAAGCTTCCGAAGTTGAATGAATATCTAACTTTTCCATTACAGGCTCCATCGCGACGCCAATATAATATTCAAATTACTGTATGAACTAGGAATTCCAGGATTAACGCAATTCAATTAAGAAGACACAGGCACAAACGAATGTATTGTATTTAGAATTCGAAATCAAGCATTCGACCAGTACAAAGGTATCATTAGTCCATTCAAACACCACACAGGAATATTCATGCATTCAACCAGATACCATGGCTCAGCCTCGCATACGTGGTTATTCCGTACAACTTGTCTTTATTCACATTAAATATATTATACAATCTTCAAGCTTCATATTGTTAATTGTTACGATACGAGGAGTCGGCGTAGACAATGATGTGACTTACAAGTAAGTAGGTGGGTAGGAAGTTGTCACATTTATGACAAATCTAGAATTTTAAGATTACGTCCATCATTATAGCAGTACTAATAAAGAACTTAGACCATAATCCTACAGAATAATAAAAGTAACCAAACAAAAAGCGCGGCGAATTGTAACAGGTCTGAAGTAACAGAAGAATAGCGGATGTTGCACGCCTTACCGATTTCCAGTGTGCCTACAAGTACCGTGTTACAAACCAATCAGACAGCTAGAACACTTATCATGTGCTAAATGTTCATGTAGTTGACTAAAGTCATAAAATATAAGATTACGACCATATAATTAATAATTTGAGAAGGCGTATGTAAAAACAGTGGACCATGACTAATCACGAAAAGTGTGTGATTGTGTGTGATTGCGATTTTAAAGTAAGTAGAAATCAAAAAGAATATATAGCCTCATTGAAAAAGTGGTTCAAACTCAAACGGACGTGAGGATAGGAACAGTCGATCAAGAACTTAAACCATTGGGTTTAGTGAGGGAGAACCATTGTGTATCCCATCACATATTTAAATAAAAACAGAAAAGCCACATATTCATGAAGTCACTAGTTTGCCAATGAATTAAATTGGACGATAAGCGGTCCGTCAAGAAGATTTCCTGGATTGAATGAGAAATCTAGGGAGGAAATTAACAAAGCCTCTTACAATCTGATAACCGGGTTATTATTATCCTTAAAAACTAGTGACAGAAGCACAATTACCTATAAATAGTGGAAACCTATTTCACAGAGAACTGCATCATAAAGGGAATATTATGTGAAGTACTAGTTTCTAACATTTAAAGTTGATAAGATAGACACACTGATGGATATCACAGCAATAGAATAGAAAAATCTCCATTCTCAAATCCATACCGACGGACTTTCGAAAAGCTTGGAATGACAGCGAAAAGATTGTGATAGCATTCTAGATTTGGAAAACGTTCATCGCTCAATCGACCCACAGTACTCTTTGATACACACATTTCTCAGAAGCGGCCGTATTTGGCATCCAGGTGGCAATTAGTGGCGAATCAATGTAAAAACCAACTAGGACACATACCTTTAACCGAACTTCCGCGACCGAACGGCTATCCTGACAGATATTATCATATCTCCTCAAAATGACGTCAACAAGGCGAAAAACTGGATTTATACAACTACTAAAAGCTTTTCTAAACCCGTTACAACAATCCTTGCTGTATTTATTTGTTGACGACGGAAAATATTTTCAACTTCCTAATCAGATCTTGCCATAAAATTACCAGCCGTATGAAACCTAGTGACAATTATGAAGATCACGTAACATTTCACTATGTAAATCATCAACAGTAAATATATAGATTATCGAATCTCTTTGAAAAGGATATTTAACGTCATGTTAAAATCTGTAGTCTAGAAATCAAGTGTTCGGACAGACATATTAAACAAACAGCTTATCGTTACCTGAGCTTCCATTCTGGAGAATAATAGAGTAGTGCGCTTTATGTGCTTCAGAGTGTTCATAAGAAAAAACGGATAGCCAATCACATATAGACAAGTGCATGTCCCACTGTATAATAAAAGTTACAATACTAAAATTAACGAGAAACAATGAACTTGGCAAGCCACTCATCTTTGTCGAAGAATAAATTTCGCAGTTCTAGTGGTTTTTTGTTTGTTACGGTAAATTTCAACTAGTGCTGAATTACTTACCTACTTACCATGAATTTGTTTTGATAGGTTAATTCATGACTTTTCTGCGCGAGTTCATGAACAGGACTTTTGAAATAGTCGTTCGTTTCCAATATGCTGGTTACCTGTATATCAGAAGATAAGAATAGTGTGAATATCCAGTTCGATCAGGATAAGGCTATTGAAGAAATTTGTGTTGCTTGCAACAAGTGTGTCTCAATAAAATTATTTTATTTGTTATTGAAGTGTTCAAGCTACTGTTCGATTCCTTACATATGAAGAAGTATCACATGGACTCACAGAAACGCTGGACTTCGTTTACAATTCCGACGTTCTAATTGTTGATATGAGTGACAAGGTTCGGAGAATGAATACGTAATTTCATTGTTTATACACAGACACAACAAGGACATTTGAATTATCAATTAGGAGTTAGAGAAAGTTTAAAACTGTTCGATAATATAGTAATCGTCAATCTTTCGAGTCATATTTTGCTTGATGACCTACGCGTATGTTTTAATCTTTACTTAACTGGTTTTAGAGTATTTTAAGTAGCAAAACGAAACTTCTTCCATATGTTATTAACGAAAATGGATTTGCTGTCTTAGTTGAAGATAAGTTCCTACAGAATGCCCTCATTGATAATGACATACTCAAAAATCAAATATGCGGCGATCTTGGGCGTTTGTCTGAAGAGCTAGAGGAAATACTTTCAGAAATGTGCAGTGGTGACCGGTAAGTTCTCCGAAAATAATTTTTAGACTAATTTTAGACTAGCGCGTGATAAAATTAGACTTAAAACATATATTATAGTCAGCAATAATACATTCATGCTTTCACAGCTCATGTCAAGCATACTCCTTACAGGAAATTGCTCATAATGTCTTTATACATAAGTTGATCATGCCTCTAGACATCGTGTCATTCATCAACTTGTATGCTGCAAAACAGATAACTCATACTTCAGAAAGGCACTTTGGTACCTTAAAGGTGGACAAAACTTAGCGAGTCGTGTCCACATACATCTTTCTCTAGTCAGACATTGCATGTTTACAATTATCATTATAAGTACATTCTATAAGTTCATGTTTTTAAATAGTAGACTGACCGAGATAACTCTTAATCTGAATCTTGAAGGAAGTTTATTATAATAAACAAACATGCCTTCACTTCAGTGTTTTTATTGCGAAAAAAATCAAACCGTCGATGAATTTGTAATAATGCTCGTGAAATGAAGGCGATTCAAACCCATCTTGCTAACTAATATTGGGAAAACATTTTTTCGAAACACAAAAATTCTGATAAATTCGACGTTTCCTCAACTCTCAAAAATTGATTCGACCGACTTACAGCTTATAAAATATATTGTGTCAAATTTGTACAAAAGACAGAAATCCTGACCATATTCTACATCTCCACCATAAAATAACACTAAATTACCTGTGACAGATATCCAGTTTTAAATAAATTGAACAAAAATTTTATCTATGATAGCTTGCCTATGAATTTATCAATACAACCAATAAATGTATAAAAAAAACTTTTCGTACAACTGCTATAAAAAAACCCGTTATGTAATGGTATTCGATAGCTGAACAACAACGTCTAGTTCACCGAAGATGTAAAAGGGCACACTCAACAATTTTAATTAAGTCTATAAGCGACAAGTTAAACAACTCAGTCACATACCAGTACGTTACATGTTTTTTGTTTGAAAATCGCTCTATAATTTTGCTAACTGAAAGCAAAAGGTCGTCTAAACTTTCTAACCACTAAAATACACTTATCATTAATATATTTATGAATAGCGAACATATAATGCCTTAATTTTTTGTGTTTTCAAGGGCTCCACTAAAAGATAAATTCATTGAGGATCTTCGAAGGGATCGCGATTTGTACAAAGGGCAAGAACTCAGAGAGGTTAGTGTATTGCTTACAGAAAAGAGTATTTTAATGGAAATACACAAACCACAATACTGAATAGGACTCGTTTGTAGTTTTAAGTTGTACAACAACTAGATGTTTACGTTAATCAAAAACCATTACTTTGAAGAACTAGGTCACCAAATATAACACAATTGCAGGTCATAATATATTTTAATCGGCAACAGGATGCAAATTAATATCATTGTATTTCATCCCCAATAATAAATGTAAGATCTCTTAAAATATAAATCAACCTATGTCTCTCTCAGGTAGAAAAACAATAACTGTCTGTGCATTTTCACCTTTTTATCAAATTCTTTGATATTCTCGTTGCTTCATCAAGCCTTGATCAGTAATAATTTGGCACTTCTTAACAGCACTTTAAAACGCTTCCTTTGATGTCTTAATGAAAAGAAATCTGCATAACAAACGTAGTTTTCAAGATGGACGTCTATCTCTCATAAACATTAGGGAAAAATTATGGACTTTAAATAAACCAATGAGTTTATAAATCACAGCTAGATGATAGTGGCTTTACTACAAGATACTGATTATAAAAGTTTGGTTACTAGTTATTTTAAACTTCGAGATGATCAACATACCTTTATATCAATGAAAGAATTAGGAAAGTTATTCGATAATTCATTTTTAGTCCGAATCGTTTGTTGCAATGAGACAAGCACAGATTTTATGCAACATTTGGCAAATTAAAAACTAAGTGTTCCCAGTGTTCTTCAAGAAAGAGATGATGGTTCATAAAACGTACAAGTAAAGTTGATCACGGAAATAACACTGGCGTGTGAATTTAAGAGAACATAGCATCGAAAAATTATTTGAAGCGCAGGAAACAATTTGTCTCATGCAAAGAAAAAATTGTTTTGTCTGAATTTGAGCGTAACATATTACTTACTTACTTCTGCTACCCCCACCATGGAGCATAGGCCGCCGACCAGCGTTCTCCAACCCACTTTGTTCTGAACCTCCCTTTCTAGTTCTATCCAACTGTTGTTCATTCTTCTCATGTTTGTCTCCATTTCTCGACGTAATGTGTTCTTTGGTCTTCCTCTTTTTCTTTGGCCTTGAGGTTTGTTCTCTCCCACAATAAGTTGCTGCTGATAATGTCTGGTCAACGAGTCAGAAGCATTTTGCGTAAATAACTATTAATAAACACTTGTATCTTCTGGATGATGACTCTCTTAGTTCTCCAGGTTTCCGCCCTATACAGTAGTACCGTCTTGACATTTGTATTGGAAATTCTGACTTTGGTATTGGTTGACAGTTGCTTTGAGTTCCAGATGTTCTCCAGTTGTGGATATGCTGCTCTTATTTTGCCGATTCGCGCCTTCACGTCTGCATCAGATCCACCGTGTTTATCAATGATGCTGCCCGAATATGTAAAGGTTTTTACATATCCCAAAAGTTCTCCGTCAAGTGTGATTGTTGCATGATGTGTTGTATCGGAGAATCTTGCTTTTTCCTTTGTGTATGTTGAGACGTACTGATACTGAGGCTGCTGCTACACTGGTTGTCTTTTCCTGCATTTGTTGTCGCGTGTGCGATAGAATTGTCAGATCATTCTTGAAGTCTAGATCATCCAGCCCCATCTTAGATGTCGACTATATCCCATGCTTCCCTCCAGATGTTGACGTTTTCATGATCTAGTCGATCACCTGACACCGGTCTTTACTTCAAACGAGTCTGTGAGCTGTAATCTATGCACGATTTTCCGTCGTTGGAATTCCGTATGACACTGACTATTTTCTCAGGCACGCCATAGTGTCGAAGAAGCTTCCATAGTGTTGTCCTGTTCACGCTATCAAATGCTTTCTCGTAGTCAATGACGTTGATGTAGAGTGATGAATTCCGTTCAATTGACTGTTCCACAATGATCCACAGTGTTGCCAAACCCTCCTTTATCCGAGCTTGGGACCGGCAGTAGCCTAAAAGGGGCTTTAGGCGGAATTGTGTGTAACATCAGCCTAGATTAAAAAATTTTTCTGAACCATAATTTGGAAAATATCGTACTCATTGGCTATTAATCATTTAACAGCACAAAAGAATGCTCAGGATTTTAGAGTATGAAAACGCAAAGATACATACATGTGAGCAATAGGATTATTAAACCTTACAGTGACTCAAAAACTGATAGAACTAATTTTTTTATTATCCTGTTATCATTGTAATCAGTAAGGTACTGAAAAAGTGTCTGAAAATACAACAGAAATAGACAATACCCATCGTTCAATATACTACAAATAATAAATTTATAACATATACACTCATCGCACAATGTAATTCACTAAGACTATGATTTGTACAGAAAAGGCAGACATGGATTAATAGGCGCTATACTATTAGGACTGTTTAGTATAATGTAGGCTGATTTCCCAAGCTGCAACAAATTATTCGTGTTTAGTATAGTGTGAAGGATTTATGCTAGTGAAGATTAAACAAATTAAAGGAGTCCATTATAGCTAATCAAATGAAAACAGATGATTATTGAGCCATAAATGAAATTTAAATGAGCTTACAGGTTCACTCAAGCCAAATGTATGAATGCAGCTGGTTTGTATTTACAAGCCATTTTTCTGAAGTAACTTGACTACATAAACAAAAATAAATAGACAATTATTACTAAAAATATTTAATATATAATAAATGTGAGTGCATACATGACCAAAAAACTGAATTAATTTTCACTCAAATTTTAGTGTCAAATCATCCGTTACATTTTATTCTATTTTAAAATTTATATCCACTAGTCATGTAGGAGAATTCATTGATTATATCACAGATATTTATAGTTTTATATTAAAGTCTAATGTGAGGTATAAAGTTGCTATTGAACAATGGAAAAACATGAGCTGCCTGACAGGTTTTCTCATGAGGTCTATAGCGACCGAACACCAAATAAATCTACTCATAATCTAAACTCTGTCACACTTCAGTCACCCTGAAAGGCGGTAATATCTACCTTAAATAATGTGAATAAGGGATTCCAACACGGACTTTATCTCTTATTTATTTTCATTACCAACAAATAAAACACTAATAAACTAAATTCACTTGATGTTGTTTTATTTACATCTTCCCATTGTTATTAGGACTACAATTGATCCGTCTCTTGTTGACATATACGCATCCTGTGCGGATTGCCTTGGTATAGACTACATCGAGGCAATCTGCATAAGAATGTGTGTGTCAGTCAATAATGTATTATTCAAAAGCTCTCTGATATTTGTTCATCGATGGGTCACTTAAAAACTGAAAGAATTCTGGCGTCGCGTTAAAATCCAGAAAATAAACACTTTCCACTTTTAGTATGTATCAAAGAGCCGACAGAATACAAACTTAATAAACTAGTGATTATTCCTATTATTATTCAAAGCCTTGTTTTTATAAATGGCTCCTAACTTTTCATGAATATTTTGGCAGTTTAGTTTATTTATGACTAACAATCTTAGTGTCTCAATCCACGTAGTTATTAGACAGATGACTTTAAAATCTATTTAATACCATTTATTCCCTTATGCAAAAACTTGAGTTTTACTTCAATGCTTTTACGCTTTATTATTTACACTGGTATGTTGAATGGCGTTCTGAAAATAACGTAACAGCAATTAAAAAAGTAATATAGCAAAATTAAATCAGCCCCAAGTCTCTGGTCACATCAGATTTATGGGTCAGACAATGTACTAACTTCGTATCTACGGGAATATTTGCTACTGTACATGACCACAGACAAAATAAAAGATTAAAAAATGATGGATTTATATCATATTCGTTGTTTAATACAACTATGCAACTTTTATGTATATAGTCGAACTATCAATATTAGGACTACTTTGTACAGTAAATGGCAGTTGATTATGAACATCACAAACTTAGTAACTCTTACTCCAAATAAGTCATTTTTGCAATGGTTACTTGGAACAATTGTTGCAAACGCAACGAAAATCATAGATATTATAAGAAATGAAAATCTCTAATACCGAAAATGTTTAGTATGATAAGCTAATAATCATATAATTATTTTACGTGAACAGCAATCAATCAGTAATAGATTAAGTTAATTAAATATATGCAGTCAATAAATCAGATTTTATGAAATTAGAACTGTGTGTTTAAAGGTAGTTGAAAATGCTGAAGAAACAAGTCAAAATTGGCGCTGGAAAGTTGCTAAGATTGCGACCCATTTAATTGATGACCTAGAACTACAAACTATTCTAAATTTTCCTTTCTTTCTCTTTAGTTATAGTTGCTGCGATACTGAATGAATTGATTTTGATATAGTCTAGATGTGTCTTGCTAAAGTGCCTAAAAAGATTAGTATGTATTTCATATCATATATGTATAAGGTACCATCTTAGTAGATTAAATCATATGTCTTTCTGTATGTCTCAGTATTCTAACCAAAATAATATTCAGTATTTAAGTACACCTAAATGTTTTTCATGACTTTTCCATTCCACTTTGTTAAAAACCTACTGAAAGACAAAAAAGGGTATGTCTGGTCAAGATTTCCTGTTACATTTTGTTCCCGAATACTAGATGTATTCATCATATGGCTCCACTACATCGCTATCCAAAATCTGGAAGCTGACTACATTTTCTAAAAAGTAAAATATTTATTTCAAAAACATTTTAATTAATATCTGAATTCTTTCATTTTACAGAGAAGTTTATGGTATGAAAATAAATTCACGACAAACAGGATAATTAACTTGAAATAGTGAAAACTTGATCAGTTTGAATGATATTAGTGAATACAATAATGCAAAACTAACAAGAGCAGATGGATGTGAATAACAGTTATTTAAAAAACTATTTGCACATAAACTGACGATACTAAGGTAATAATAGGCAGTGTTTATTACATAAAACGTAATAATTTATCTATGAGCTTTCGAACGAAAGTAAATCTATAAAACGTCAGTTGACTTTCATAGTAGACATGGGTTAGTACTGTAAAGTGAAAATTTAATAAACTTTATTCAAGAAGAATTTCTCATAAAATGAATGCTAAACGGAATAACTAATATAATCGCGATCTTGCAAAGTCTCATCAACTGATATATCTTTAAGTTACTGGGGGACGTCATAATCGATTTTCTGAGATTATTATTCTAAATTTTATAATAACTTATAGTAATCAGAAGTATACACATGAATAATATCTGTCAAATTTCAATTCGTGAGTTTTTATAATTTGATCCTATTCAAATAATTTTAAATGATCTCAGTAAATGACAATGAATCTTTTTCCTCCTTTATGTTAACTAAAACAAACAATTTTTAATTTACCTGTCTTTATTTCTTTCAGCGTCTTCGAGTAATGCGCCGTAGATTGGATTATCCAGGGATGCTTTCATCGGATGTTATTCTTAATCTGTTACTATCATACAGACAGTGCGAGGTATAAAAATTTAGAGAAATAAACAACTTAAATTAGAGAGAAAAAACTAACGAGTTGGTTTGCTTACTAGTCATACAATGTCAAATAAAACAGATAGTATGAGATTTAAAACATTTCTTTGAAATCTGTTTGTGAACGAACAAATAACATAATGTATTCAGCTCGCAAAATTGCAATTAAGCTGAATTATAAGTGGTTAAAACACGTAATAAACCAGGCCTTAAACGCAGTGTTTTCATTCGACTTAGTCTGTAATCTATCAACCACGTTTGGGAGATGTCTGATGAAGAAATGTAATTGATGTTCATATTGTTTCATCACATTGTCAAAATGGCAATATCTAATTCACTGTAGAATCTCAGCAGCAATAGGTCACAGAAATGACATTTTTATTGATATGCAATGTAATTGTGTAATAATATCGTTCTAAAGAAATGTTCTTTTTCAGTAAGCGGTGATTTGTACTATTAAGTAATAACACAATGTCTGAAACGACATTTCGGTATTCATTTGATCCATATATTTTGAATTTTGACTAAGCAGATTCCAGAAAATAGAACTACTGGCCAACTGACTTAATATATTATTAAGATATTAAGACATTCACTCATCCAAAGAGTTTAACCAAAGTAGTACAACCGAGTTACTTATCAGAAAGAAAATGATCATTTAGTGATGCATTAAAAGCATTAAATGATCTAAATCATATTCTCCCGTCTTATCATCTATTTCATTTGGTTTCACCAGTGTATTGTTGATGTGGCTAAAAACTTTGATTTTTATGATACACTCGTTATTCTAATTTTTGGTTGAAAATGAACTATTTTTTCATTTGATCACAGTTTGAGACAACAGTATTGTTTAAACTAGTGCCTAATTATATCTAAGTTTGTATTTTGGTGGTGAGTCACTAGAAAAGACCTAGAACAGACCTACCAATCATTTCGGGTTTATTCTCAGCTTAAGATTGAATGCTTTGTGAAAATATGATTATCCAGTATGATAATCTTTTTATATACAAAAATATAAGTGAGAATTTTTAATGTATTTGTTTTATTTGAATACTGATTCTACCTACAAAAAATTTTGAATCGTGTCCAAGTTAAAAGAGTAAGAATGTAGCATCATTTCATTCGTTAAAGTCTTTATCGGATTTATCTTGTTCATTTTATAGTCTAAAATATTCTTGGTTTATTAAAAATACCAAAAATGTTTTCATGCTTTATCAGTATGAATTACTATCAAAAATGATGATCAACCTTTTTAAAACTATTTCATTCATTTAATTATCACATTTTTCTAAAAGTTAAGTGTAACTTTTCTTCATTTTTTAGGATTTCGATGCTATGGTCACTTTAATAGAAGAGATAAGGGCTTTAAAATTAAATCAAGATATTTTGAATGTGTGCATGATCCAGTATCTATATGCTTTTGCTTTGCATAGACGGAATAAAAATGGTGATCGAGATGCTGCATTAGCTGTAACTGAAGAAGTAAGTCACATTTTTTGAAGATAATACAAATTTACTCTTTAGTGTTGAAATGAAATTAAGAAATAATGAGCATACTTTATTTGTGAACAATCCTAGTTAAAGACATTCTTAATTATTCTGGGATTATTTTATATCGCAATATGGAATTTACAGAAATATACAGGGAAAAGACCTCTTTAAGAAGGATAACTGCATTGGTTTTAAGTCTAAGTGAACAACTATTGTACTTATTCTTAAAATGATTCTCAAGACAAAATATCGAGAGTGTAATATACAAACCTAGATCAAAAGATTATCAATTAGTTTTTAAATCCTAAAGACTCTTAAATGAGGTGTCGCAGTAACACCACATGATATATATACATATATATATATATATATATATATATATATATATATATATATCAATGGATTATAGGATATGAAGAGAAAAAACATTTTAAGAGAATAATCCCATAACCTAATAGTTATGAGGATCTGCCACAATAGTGTCTTTATAAACACTTCAAAAAAGTGAGTTCAAAAAGATTTGTGAAAGATGAAGGTATATGCCGAAGCCCACGGAAGGTGGACGCTTAATATTGTCGGCTGACTGAAGTTACACTTATACGTTATTGGATGTCAACTCACTGATCTAGAGCATCTGCTAGCGAGACTGAAGGTTCTGTGTTCGCCTACGATAGTGTAGTCCTAGATGCTCACTGTTGAATACTTTCATATTGGGATGGGACGGTTATTCAGTCCTTCTAGGATTCGAATGATTGACCAAGATCGGTTCGTAATCTTAATAAAACTGAACACTCTCCATGACTAAAATTTTTTTATTCTTCCTAACAAGTTTACAAGGACTTTTATGCTTGGATTTTGATGCAGTCTCAACAGATATGTGATATTTTCATCTAATTAGTTCAGAAACTTGAAATCTATAATCAATAATATCTTAGACTAACAAAAGAAAAGTGTTTAGAGAAATGTAAACACTTTAGATTTAAATGTTTTCCAATGAAATATGTCTAAATCTTCAAAATAATGTGGAATTATTTCTTTAAAAAGATAAAATTGACGAGATTTTCCGTAGAAATATTTATTTAAAGAACAATAAGTCTTACAGAATTCACTTAGTTACAATGTGCATACATAAACTGGTATGATAGATTCTCATAAATAACAAATTATGAGCATGTGATTTAAAAAATTTTCACTTCAAATTCTCTAAATGATTTGCAAATGAAATTTATTCACCTAGACATTATGTAGTAATTGAAATATAACTAAGAGTAATACAATGGTAGCTCAATAAATTTTTTTTGGAATGCATTCATTGAAACATATTAAACAAGTTCAGTTAGGCTAAATGTTTGTTGGAGTTTTTAATATATATATATATATATATATATATATATATATATAATGTTTATGTGAATGAATATGTAAATATTGATCAGTCGAACGCTGGAAATCTATCTGAAATATTCTAATCCAAAATTCATTAAATACTATATCGAATGGTGGATAAGCTGTTACCCGTAATTGAAGTCAGACAAACTCCTGTATTTTTGAAAATAACAACAATTATTGCTATGGCTTTGTTTTATCTTTTTTTTGTCCTCTACACGTCTTTCATGTACACAATAATGTTATTAACAAAATATAGTTTTACTATTGGTTGTATACAGCAGTCACATATTGATTAGTTTAGTTTAGTTACAATAAGAGATAATGTAGTGTCAATATGTGACATCTTTTTTTAATTCTGAAGAAAACATTATGTGAAAGTGTTGTTTTTTATTTCTTAACACCATTCGCAATAAAATAATTCTTCATTCAGATGTAATTTTAGAGATAACTAACATTGATGTTATTGTTGAATTCCAGTATTGTGTATTCTTTACCATTTTCTTTGTTGCAAAATTATCGATCAAATGAAGTAATTGTCTTCTGTTTACATGTGCTTATCTTCACTGGTGAAATCTGTATTTATAAACCAAATACCAATTAAGTGTTCTGATTATTTTGTTTTGATATTAATCTTTCATAATGGTGGGTAAATTTTGTTTATTCCAAATGACACTTTTCACTTTCATTATCATCTAGATCTTGAAAACATGTGGAAAACCTTCTGCCGATATGTACGGTCTGTTTGGTCGTATTCAAAAAGATCGCTTTATGGATTCTCATGGTGAAGATAAAGAAGCTCTAGATTTAGCTATTCAAGGCTACCGAGAAGGCCTGAAGATTGATGCAAATGAATATCTATTAGTAAATGTTGCCACACTTTTAGTAATTAAAGGAATGGATCTGGAAACAAGTGCAGAGATGCGTAAAATTTGTAAGTTGATAAATATAAAATTTCTCAAGTTAATTTCTCAATTTCACAAAGCATATATTTTGAAGTGTTTAGTTATATATACTGAAGCTTATAACTCGGCAGTCAAAGTTTCTCATAATACACTGGAGAACTTTCTATTTAAAACAAACATTTACTTATTGTGTATTTTTTAAATGCCTTATAACCAGTTACTTAGGAAGATGTAAACTTACTGAATGTATGAGTAGTAGGAATTAAAGTATTATTTAAGCCTTTATAAACTATATACGATATGAGGAATCCCACAGTTTAATCCACGGTAAAATCTGCAGTAACAGTGAAAAGTACTGACGTATATTACACAACCTACTGTTTTGCTATCACATGCCAATGTATAATCAATAAATACCAGCAAACATGGTTACGATGGATATAACTAACTGGTTTACTTATTGATGCTGTAACCTTGAAATTTAACAACACTTTAAGTATTGACTGATCTTTGACTAAGATTCAATTCAGATGTCATGTATAAAGTTAAAATGAAACTTTAAAACAACAATCTAGTTACGTCATACAGAAGAATCAGTGTGATGTATGCTACTTATGTTGGCAGATATAAGTAGTATGAAACACCATCAGAAGTGCAATGCCTAGTAGCAGAATATTGAGAAGATAGAATTAAAGAGTACAGGAATGTAAGCAGAAAGTAATTTTAATAATAAGAGGATTGGAAGAATCATGAAGTATGTAAAGGATAACTGAAATAAAGATGCGAAAATAGTGTATTTAATGTATAGTTTTCGAATTTACTCAAAACACTTTGTAATTTTGTACTGAATAATAAAATGGTCCTTTCCGCTTGAGTTCTCGTTTACTGCAAGAGTACTAAAGAGAATAGTAGATATGACTAATTAAACTACCGGAATTTAAATTCTTTAATTACTTTTAGCCTTATAAAGTAGGCAGCAATAAGTTAGTTCCTCATTTTGAATTTGTTTTTTTTTACACTTTAAACAGAGATATAACTAAAATAAATTCCACATCACGGACGACCTAAAAATTTAAATGTTTAGGGGATTCTCATCTTCTAAATCAGCATAAATTTATCAGCTTTTAGTAATTTAGAAAAAAATAGTTGTCTATTTAAGTACAAATTACACGGAAAGGGTTAACAGTTGGATTAGTGCAATAAAATCTTAACCACTTAAAACTTCGTGAAGTAGTGCCAAGTCGACTGAAACCTAAATTCAATGTAAGCTAGCCACTTTCAGTAGTTCTAGAACCAGTCCAATCAAAAGATAGCTAATTATTTATTGAAACGTTTTTCTTTCTTACTATTTAGGTAATACACTGAATTTGCGTGTTGGCCAAAAAGGAAATATCTCCACAATCAATGACTATTGGGATGTTGCCACATTATTTGAGGTACGCGTAATAAGTGAAGACTATGCTGGTGCTGTTCAAGCTGTGGAACGAATGTATCTTTTAGATCCACCTGACTGGTATGTTTCATTAAATCAAATATTCCACCTAAAATATATCTTTATCATGTTTGCTACTTTCATTCAACGAAATAACTTGGAGAATGCGCAGAAAAAATTACTAATTCAATAAATAAAGATTTTGTATAAGTCGTTTATTGGTTCGGAATTCCACTTACTATCAGAATGAAAAACATCATAAAAATGTAGAATAGTTTGCTTTGTAAGATGTGAAGAGAGAAAAGTGAATAGCGAACCTAGTTTTGTCAGCGATGAGCCGGAGATAAAGTAATCTATGGTCTCCAAATGTTCGATAACTATAGGTAATTTCCATATACGCATATATATACTACCTAACTTGCATAGTTTCATCACTTTCAATTTTCCTCATGAATAACATGTATCATTTGTGATACATGTACAACCAAACTACTAATATCAGTAGTAAAGTTAAACAATTACCGTGAAGCAATTAATGTCCTTTAATTGCCAACATTGACCGCTGCTCAATGATCTATCAAGTGTAAGACTTTGAGTCCTACAGAAGGTTTATTAACAGTCGAATAACTTAGTGATGGCATTTGAGACGGTGAATCCAAGTAGGACCATCAGTTATTTCACGATATCAGGCATACTTCAATGACGAGTGCCAAATACCAGGTTCAAGGTTTCCTGTTGACTACCTACAATCATGTAGTACTAAGTTATTTGATTGTCCTAGATATAATTTTGTTATATTCTCAAACATTTATTTTTACCTTTCAAATCGTTTGCGAAATCACATGAAAACATCTTTAGATTTATTTATTAGGCTTTTAATAATCGCTTCATAAACATATTTGTACAGATGTATATATGCGCATCAAAAATTGATTGATTTCAAATATCATAAATTTTGACTATAAAAACATTTTTCTGATTCATATATACCGTACCATAAACAAAATATGGCAGTTGACACAATTGCACAATTTTATATACATAAGTATAAATAACGTAGAAATGTATTGTAAACCTGGGGAACAAAAAACAGCTTGTATTGGATATTGTTAGGAAGTTTCTAATCTTTAGGCTGAAGCATTGATCTTTGGAAGAATGTATGCTATTCTACTAAATAATGGATGTGTAATGGATAACATTTATCTAAATATTCAGTCATTACCTGTTTAGAGTAATTGAGTAATTTGATGAATAATATTTCCGAGAACTCAGTATGAACTTAAGTGCATTGATGAGATCAAAAGTAATTTGGTATTTTGATCAATACGATTGTGAATGTTTGTTTCTTCCACTTGATAACGTAATTATAAATTTGATCACCTTAATAATATCCATCTGGTTCACCGATTATTTTGCATGTTCTCAATACACAGAAGCATTTGTGTTATTTGGATTCCTAGAAATCGAAAAAAACTTAACTATGGTCCACGCTACTACTATATAAATGAAACAGCTGAAAAATGCTTGTCAATAAATGTTGTATTATTAGCAGTCCTGAAAATCATTTGGCAGATTAAAGCAACCAACATATATAAATTGAAATCTACTCCGTTTCACAAGCTAATGGTTATTTGCGCTCAGTATCTAAGTTGATAAGCCGATGGCATTTGAAGCATACTGGAGTGGCTGCGAATTCCAGCGTGAAAATTCACTCATGAATGCAAGAACATTCAGACGATAAGTTCGAAGTAGCATAAAATGCGCCTCCCATACTCTTCTCCAAGTCACTATTCATCTCTGCCTAAAGTTGTGTATGATGATAAAGATATACATCATGTACGGAAGCGTTTGTTGGCATTTTTTAAGCTAGGCAGTTTAACGATGATTTTAAAAAGCAAAACCGTGAAGTTTTCCATATTTTTTGGCACTTAGCTCATCTACCTCAGTGAACAAAACAGCTAAAATCGTAATTTACTTCATACAATTTCAAAAAAGAAAATGTAAAGTGGTAAATTACACTCAGACTAACATTTTATATCAAATGTTTGTAATAGTTTCAAGAAATATTACCCAACACTACAAATTTACTTATCTTTAGGTTTTTTAATTATCTTTTATAATGTCATGATTATTCCAATTTGATATTCATGTTGTCAAATTATATGAAAGAACTGTTTCATCTAGCACAAGAATATCTAGAATGGTATAACTATATCGATCATTCAAAGACTATTCATAAAGATTTATCTAAATATAATGAACGATATTTTATAAAGGTCTCTGTCTAACTTTCTGAGTATCTGTAGTTTAACAAATAAAGATAGTCTCATGATATTAGAACTTTGTAAATCATTTGATAAATCATCCTTGTACTTCACTCAGGTAATAAGATTTTTTATTTTGATCACAGATACTTATTGACTCTAAAATATTTTGATTTCTCTTGTAATTGGTTTAATTTTTTATAAATTGACCAGTTAATTAAACTAAGTTGTCTACATACAAAATATCATACTGAAGAGACATCAAATATTTAATAACTGTTCAGCTAACTAATGAAATATTGGGTAAAACATGGTAGATGTTGCAAATGAATACTACAGTAAAGGTTCATTAATCTATCCTATGTTCTTACAAATAGCTATTCGTTTTCTCAAAGGTTATTTGTAAAACTAAACAACGTGATTAGAATAATAAGAAAATGGACATAATATGTTTTATTAATTTACATAGTAAATAATGTAAGCGAATTGAAATACAAAGTTTTGTTTAACTCAAAGCACCTGTATATTTATTGGAATTATAGAACTATTTAACCAAATTGATTAATTTCCTCTAACGACTAACAGCTACTATCTGTTCATTAATTTTCTTCTATTGATTCTAAATTTTCTATAATATAAGACATTCTACGTTTACGATATTTAGATGCTGTTTTCAATTTCATTTCCAATTATTTTGATTCATATTTTTACCTAAATGTTACATATTTTGTTCAAAGTTAAGTAACTTCATTATTGAAGGGTTCATATGAATAAGTTAATTTTCATATTTACAATGTGGATTCAACGTGTAAAATAAAGTATACACTTTATTTAAACAGTTTTTTTCTTTTTCTATTTTCTCACTTCTTAAAATCATTTATAGGGAATTGGAATCTACATTGGGTAACATAAAAATGATCTGCAAATTTCGTAAACCACCAGAAGAGAACAAAATTGCAAAACCACAAAAAGTAAAAGAACAATCTTTTTCACAGTTTTCTTTTTCAAATGAACACAGAATTTTGGTGTGAAAGAAACAACAATGATTGATTATTTAATTTTAATTTATTCTGAGTAAAATACTTAAAGAATTTATTATTTCATAACTTACTAAAAACTCTAGAATACAATTGTTTCACTCAGCTTAAGGTTTGTACTTACAAGTGAAGTTATTATTTACAAACCACAGTCAATTATTATAACATGTCATACTATAACTATCTATTAGATAGCTATACCATTCTCAAAAAAGAACTCAGCTATCCCTCCAATTAAATGTTAGGTACCGATAGGCATTTTAGATTGATCATGTAACATAGCTTCAAGTAATATACCAAATAAAAACAAGGTTTAAACACTGATGGATAAAGATTGAAAGTGTATAACAAACATTAAAAAAATTATTCTTCCATTTTTGAGGACTTTTTTTAATATTTCTATGTTTCATTAAACTATTTAGCTAAATTATACTAGCTGTTTATCTTCTATATAATTTAACCTATAAGTAATCTCCAATATCATATTAATAAAATTCCCCATCTTGGAAAATGCTATATCCACGTAGAGACTACTAAAATAATATTAAAAATGATTTAAATAAATATCACTTTGTTATCTGGTTAAGATCAAAGCTAATTGATGTGTCCTGTACATAGAGAATAAAATTGAATAGTTTAAATTTTAGTCTCAATATACTTTTACATATTTACCAGGCTTATTTGTGCAATTAAATTAGTGTTACGGATTCATAAAACTCGTTTATTTTGTGCATTAATATTTTAATATTATTAATATATGTACGACTGAAATTGACACAAAATAAGCTATTGTATTACAAATAACCAACTTTAATACATGGATTGGAAGATTTTTTGAAAGATTGAAAGTTACCTGTTTCCATAGTAATAAGTAATGAACACGAATTACTAAATTACTTGACAATGAAAATTTACAGTTACTTTATTTGGTAAACAGTTTGACTTATATAACGAGTATAGAACTGTATGGAAGATAATAATGTCACAGTAAATTAAAGACGTAGTGAGTTTTAAAGGAACTGAACTTCTGATTTTTATTGAGTCGTTCATTTTTTTACACGTTCCTGAGAAAATAACTCAAACTAGTACTTGACGGTATTCAGCAGAAATAGGAACGCAGAAAAAATTAAGAAATCTTATTTGAAAATAATCTCATATTGTAAGTAACTACATTACAACTGAAAATTCTTTAAAAGATAACTAATTGCATTAATAGAATTTTATATAATTAATTATACAACCCTTAAAAACGAGACTAAAATTGCTCAGCGACTTTGTAAATGATCCTTATAAAAGGGGACAATGTGATTGTAATACTTTACTCAACTGTCAAGGAATAGTGACAACAGTACCTTATTTATTGGTTGTAAGGTTCTCTTCCAATAACATAACTCTCTTATTTCATACATCTTGATCTTTTGATAAATTTAAATAAAGCGAGAAGAACAAAAGTTCCACTTTTTTCTTATGTCGCTTCAAACTAAACTTCATTAATTATGGTATGTAATAAAAATTTTCCAAATCTTGTTTTAATCACTTTATTTAGACAAATCTCTCATTTCGTACGAAAAGCCTTAACTCACTATATTCTTCATACGATTTCCCGTCGTATTTGGATTTTTAAATCGACTTTAATTTATGAGACGACTACCTTTACATTATGATGAATAATCGAGCAAATTAAGCCGTATTGCAACATTCTAATTTTAAATAGAAACATTACTGATGACGTTTATGTGATAGTTTGCAAATCATAAGAAACAAACAATAAGTTACTGCAAACCAGTGGTTTGAAGCATGGATAGACTTTAGCTGGAAAATAAATGAATATTAAGATGTATTGTTTCATTTATGCCATTGTAAGTCTTAACAGCACCACCCACGACCAAAATAACTAAATCACGTTTTCAACTACCTAGTTTTCAATGCATGTCTGCCCAAAGTCCACAGTGACTTAAGTGATCTGCAAACGGAATAATATCCCCAAACATTCCATATAAATAACTGTATTTTATCAATTCTAAAAGTATTTATCTCTGTCATGAAGTCTACCATTAAAATATATGGATCATTTAGAAAAAGGAAATTCACGTAAACACCTAGTGGATACACTACGACATATGGTCAGAATTACTGTTTTTTACGACGTATATCCGTTTTTTTACACTACTTCTGTGTCTTTTTGTTACGTAATTGTGGATTGTTATCAACACATTTACTACAGAAATACTTAAATGCCAGAAACTTTATCAAAATCGATAGTATTCGGTTTATAACTGCTAATAAGTTTAAAGAAAAATGAATGAAATTGAATGTTTAAGTAAAATGTATTCTAGACGTAATTAATTACTGTTCTTACTGACAAATAGTGAAAAATCCTACATATATATTGCTTGCCTATTTAAACATAAATGACACAGATATTACATTAATTTGCTTGCATATCTTTGTCCAACTTTCAAATTAGTTTACAATTATTTTATCGTAAATTACAAAGTTCTTTCTCACATACTAACACCATAAATAAATTACTGATTAAAAGAATAAAGATATTTCTATCTAATTATTTGGCATAATAAACCACATAGTTTATGTATATTTGATAAATAATTAATAATTAGACAAATCAGAAATAATACTTCTTATTAATAAATAAAACTAATATATTTGTAATATCCTAATGAGTAGAAAAGTTAAGTTGAATTTTCTACTCATTGGGATATTACAAATATATTACTTTTTATTTATAACAATCTACTCAATCCTCAACTTATTTGAAATTATCAAGCTAAACCTTGGTGATGATATCTACTTCTAAGTAATGAAATAAATTATATTATTGAACAAAACATAAATAATTTATCACCAATAATTGTGTTTGGCGACAATAATAAGACTTCATATCAAAAATAGAAAAACAAATCTGTTTCTACACATATATGTCTACTGTTAAATGAATGTAATCAATACTATCATATCTATGTACACAGTAAACTTATTTGAAATAATTGTTTAGGTATTATGTTTACAAGTAGTAGTCAGTAGTATCATTTTTATTAGAAATTAATTAATGTTATGAATTATTTAAAAAATAAGCTTTAAAAATAATGTATTTGCCAAACATCTTTCATAATGCTACTTAATGCTTTCAAATAATGTGCTTTTTTACAATGGGTAATTATATACTTTAGTTTGTAGAGATCATAATGTGGTGTTTTAGAAATATTTCATTCAGTTTCTACCTTATGTGTTTGCATATATTTTATCTTTATGAAGTTATCATTGTACTAATTTTCATGCAAATTCCAAATAACACAACACTGCCGTTCAACATAATAAATATCTCATCAATAACATTGTGTAACAATTTAAATTTTAAAAGATATTCAGTTAACTTCTGTTTCAACATATTCAGATAAATCCTGGTTCTATAAACAAACTCATTTCCCTTAAAGAAATCAAACCACACAGCGATGATTATATATTCAAACATGTTACATTATTTTGTTGAATGTCTTAGACAGTGTTGTCAACTGATTATGATTTGATTCTGCAATATTACTAAACCAGGAAGACTTTATGCTAGTAAAATCATATACATGTGTACTGGAATTAAACTAAAGGGTTTGGTTTAAAACTGTTCACTCAAATAATTCTTGTATATTTCTTCAACCAGATACTGAATCTTTAGGTAACAAGGATAAAACCAAGTTATCTTTGATGAGTTTACCCACTCAACTTTAATACATTTGAAAAAGACTTTATTCGATATCATAATGACTATCTATTAATTGCTCTAACACGCAAGTCCAGAAATTCTTCATCTTAAAGCCACACATTTCATATAAGCAAAAAACATGATCTTTTTTTCTTGAAGATAGAAAAACAGAATGAAAAGAATAATAACCAACTTGTTGATACTTTATCAACTGGACTGACATTTTTTTTAATGTTGTAAGATGCTGATGAAACCTACCTCACTGAGTAAAATAAGCAGTTTGGGAAATCAAGTGGACAGAAATACAACATTCAAGGAATTGTGTATTCAATAAGTAGAATTTAAACGAAAAGTTTGGTAGATTATCGACAAGAACTGATTATAAGTAGCGAGTGAAATAACTCATTCCAACAGTCACTAGTATTATCAACCAGTAGCACATCATGGTTTAGTTGCTTTTTAAGATAACAGCCTCAAGTGACTATTTAGCTTATCATTAGACCGAGATGCCGAAAAGCTTTTAGTACATCCTAGTAAACAAGTTATTCAATCAAGAAAATTAAGTTTTTTCATAAAAGCTTCGATTCGTTAAAATCCTCATTATCAATATTGTGTAAATAAAAAAGATTCCTTTAACCCATACTGATGATATTCATAAACTTATGAATTCAATTATATTAAAAATACTTCACTAAAGACTTAACCAAGGTTACCAAAATTTCAAATTTTAAGTTGCCGCGAATAATATAACTTAGCATAATGACGAATTTTCCTCTGGTGACATCGTTAGAAATAGGTATCATAATTAACATAACACCGCTGCACTTTTATCTGTGATAGAAAAAAAGGAAAGAGATTGATTATCATTTCGTCTTCATGATTTTATGTGCTCGCTACACACGTTAATTTTAATTATCTCTTCATATTCCGTTCACTTTATAGTTATTTGACTTTTGGATGGAGTTTCTATCTACTGTGTGTGATACTGATGAGAGCGATTCATTTTTAATTGCATCGGGTAAGTTAATGTTGGAAATTTAACAGAATAATTATACCAAAAAATAAGAATATTGATTCGGCGTTATATCTGGGGGGCCTTTCTTTTATGTCTGACATGTCCTCGCTTCTATGTCTGTATAGATTCTGTTAGGTTCTCAGTCTTTCTGCTTATACGCCACGATCGGGAACTACTGCAGTTCTTCAATCCTACTGCTTATATTTTGAAACGGTAACCTCTGAAATTCCTATGATGCAGACTAAGAACACGAAAAACTGGAGCAATTAAGATTTGTCGACACTGCAAGAACATGTCCCTAACTAAGTTCCGAAAACCACATACAAAATCACAACATTACACATACCTAGAAATATCACATATTTGCGAAAATACTCTCAGTTAATGTTAAAACACACAGTGAACACAGTTAATCTGAATTGATACCGAGAATACGATTGTAATACTACATGGAAGTTTACACTTGTCATATTGAACGACGTTTATACTGTATTGATGCAAAAAACTTATTGACCTAAATACTGTCGTCTTTTCATCTTGTCATGTCAAGGAAGAACATTATTTTACTAGAAATTCAAAGATCTGGTCTAACCAGACCACACTATTTTCATATTGTTGAGTGCTTACATATTTGCTTAATCCTGTTACCCCTCGTGGAGAAGCATGGGCCGCCCATCAGCACTCGCCATCCAAACCCGTCCTGCACAATCCTTTCTAGTTGCTATTCATCCTTTTGATACCTGCTTCCATTTGCCGACGCAGTGTGTATTTTGGCCTTCCTCTTTTTCATTTCCCTTCCGGATTCCAAATTAGCGCTTGCGTCGTGATGCAGTTTGATGATTTCCGTAATGTATGTCCTATCCACTTCCAACATTTTCAGTCATTCTACAAGCGTTAAATCAAATTGTCCTCATAACCTGGTCCATGACTGGTTGTCCTTATTCGTCCTCGAATTCTTGCTGATAGACTCGTTCAGTTGACCTCCATCTATGTGACTGATTGACCACTTAGATATGTGTTAGTAAATTGAATCTGTGTCGATGTTTCTATTTATTGAAGATTTATCTAAACGATATTTTTCTAGTAATTCGCTGATATTGGTGGTATTTTCGGATCTATTGTAATCCAATTAGAATAATATAAACGACATATCATATCGCTTCACTGCTATTCTATGTTAACGTATGCATAGGTGAAGGAGGCGTTCACTATGTTTAAATAATATCAGCCAGTCAGTAACAACGTAGAACTTCGTATGTACGTACACCACTTCAAGTTGCCATACCACATTAGCACAGAGATGCAGTTGTCAATTCAAATCCCGTAGTGGTAGAGGTGGTAAGAGTATAAGCAGTAATCGGAAAGACTAGGGTCTGAAGATGTTATTCAAGGAGTAAAATGCAGTGAAATGAATTTGGAAAGAGGAAAAAAAGGGACATGAAGAATTCAGAAGATTAGAATTTGGGAGAACACAAAGTGTGGATGCACCTGCGCCATTACCAACGATTTTGAGCTATTTCATTCAAGGTATCTAACCAGCGGTTGCTATCATCTCACGGATCCCAACCAGCTAGTCTACACCTACCAACATGTCTCAGTCCACTTGTCAGTGACTTCATGGATTCGCGCCATGTTTTGGTCTAGCCACTCCTAGCTTTCTTCCGTTCTACATCTACACCATGAAACGTTGCACATCGGGGCAGTCGGTTGTTGAGCATACGTAACACATGTTCCAGCCATCTCAACTGATGAAGTTTCATTACTTCATCAATCCTTACCTAGTACTGTATTACTTACTCGGTGGTCCCAGGACATACGAGCAATGCTTCGAATACACCTATGATCGAATACTAGTAACCTACGAATATTTCCTACTCTTACCGGCCAAGTTTCACTGCCATAAAGTAGGACGGAACAAAGTGCTGCTCAGTGAACATCTCCTTTGGTTGGTAGATGGATCTCTTGCCTACGCAATAAATGACGGAAGTTGGCGAAAGGTAGTCGAGCCTTCTGTATCCGTGCTGAGATTTCGTCACACACCAGACCACAAGGACTGATGAGACTTCCAAGATAATTGAAGCGATCGACACGTTCAATTACTTCACTCCCTTTCATTCGTTCGGGTGTCGATGCAACCCAATCCTGAAGTACCATTTTGCATTTCGAGGTGGAGAATCGCATCCCGAACATGCTTGCATTGTTGCTTAGAGTGGTCAGAAGACTATACATTTTGTCAGCGTCTTCACCAAATAGAACTGTGTCATCGGCATATTCCAAGTCAACAAGTGAATCTCCCGGTAGAAGTTCAACCCCTGGAAATTTAGATGAAGAAAGTGTTACCTCTTAAAGCACGTCAACGACGAAGTTAAACAAGAATGGAGAGTGGGCAGCCCTGACGAATACCACTTGAGGTAATCAATTCTGATGACAGTTCGCCATAATCTCTGAATAATGTTTCTCCCAGCTGATGCAATTTGCTTTGTAGATAATGTTGCATCTGTTTACTTTTGCTGCTGTCTCATTCTGTCTGCATAAAATGTGATAAAATTATGGAGTTGGTTTATGAACGATATTAATTTTCAATAGTTTCAGATCCTATTTGATTGTGCTTGAGATGTTTTTCTTATGTGGAAGAACGATCTGTTTCTTGGTTCTCGGACTTGATCTTTTGATGATACGTGGATCCGCAGACACTTTTTGATTACGCTCCAGGGGTAGCCGTTCGACGGGTGATAGATAATGAGTTCATCTTTTTTTCCATGTAGTGATAGATCCTCAGCGAGTTTGACTCTTCTACATAATTATTCTGGACAGGTCTTCCTTTGATCTGTTAGACTGTTACTATTACAGTTTGTTATTTGGCCTATGTGGCTTGGCTTCCTATATGCTTGCGTTTCCAAAGTCGTTATGTCTGCTATGTTGAAAAGAATTTAACGATAGGATTGTTTTCTGATTCTTATTTTCCTATAAATTTGATCCCGTTAAAAAGGTTATTATTCATCTTATGAGTATTTTTGTGTTCACTGCTCTCTAAAATAACATGGCGTTTACATAACATATCCAAGACCTTGGTCCAGTTCCTGAATCTATGCATCTCAGCTGCACCGATTATTCCTGATATCGCTTGTCTCATTGTAGTTCTTTCTATCTGTTTAAAAATTTGACTGTCGACTTGAAAATATGTTGTAAGACATAGATCTGCGGGTTTTATCAAACTCAATAACTGTTTTTGAGTGTTCTATTCCGTTCCAATCCTTATTGAGTTGCTAAAATAAGATATCTTCGTAAAATTTGATTTCTGATGAAGTGAGTAGAGCCATGAGATCGAAATACATCATTATTTAGTATCTCCTTGGCTGTAAGTTTGTGGTTTTGAAAATATCTAAATCAATCGCATGAGCTGAAAATATTTTCCACCATTTCAATAATATTTAGTGGATGTCACAATGTAAGAAATGATCCCGATAACAGACAACGATGTTTCAAACATTTTAAAAACTTTTTTAGAATAGTTTGGAAACACGCCTTATTTCGTTTTAAAGATATTCATTTAAAGGCAGAAACTGTTAGAAATCTGAGTGTTCGCAGTCTTCTGACCATAATGTATCAAATGGATTATAAGATTGAAGTATTATTGTATTTGAACGTCGTGCTTCGAATAGTTGAAAATTTCAACAAAAGAACGTAAATTATTGTCAGTAAACTAATTCAAAATATCACCTTTTTGCTTATATACCAACTCAATAACTCCCAGTAACGTAAATCTATTACAAACATATATATAATTTTCGCAGTTTGAGTCGGAAACTAACTTTATCTAGACATCTATCGTAAACTTGGAGTCACTTAAAGGTCGTTTCGTTCCACCATGGGACTCCTCAGTAGCGTGCACTCACCATCGCTCGTACTGGAATAGAACGCAGAACCTTCAGTTCCGCCCACGAATCCCTAACCTCTAGACCAGTGAGCTGCTATCTGGTGTTAATTTATAACTCCAACTAATTCACGATTTTGTGCAATCCTCATTCATTGCCTCCAGTGTTAACTGGCTCAAATCCGACACAAATTGGACTCCAATGGTCACGGCTTTTCACTAAAACTCCAGGAGTCATGTCTTCGAAGTAGTTACTAATGAGTACATGATTATTAACAGTATGGGGGATTTGTGGAGTCTGTGAACTTTTGACAGTTTAAAGCACAAACTGTTCTTAGCCAGACCACCATTGAAAACCCATCCTGGGCAACATGACCATCTAGTTTTTCCGGGTTTTAAACGATGATTTAGCTATTGTCAATTCATAATTTAAACCACAAAAAAACTGCAGTCTCCGCAAACTCATGATGGTATATATATATGTATATCATTACCTTTTTCACCTTTCTAGTCCTTAAAAGACAACTGATTACAAATTACTTTCAGAAGTAAAATAGTTTCTTGTCATGATCTGATCTGTTAATCTTAAAGGTTACTGACTGTCATATCGATCATTTGAAAGAAAAAGACCATTAACAGTAAATTCATAATATAGATCAATTTTTAAACGTTTACTAAATATGATCAATACACTAACTGATAGTCATTAAAGATGTTTAGTTTATAGGATATCTGTACAAACGATTTACCTTTAAAATCACAACGCATATATCCATCACCTCAAATATCTTCTTATTTCCATCCAATAAATAAAAGTGTGAAAATTCCCATTTTGCCATTTGGTAATTAAAGAAGGAACGAATTGAGTGAAGAAATTTCTTTTCAATTAGTTTTTCATCATGGCTCTACACTAATATATATATATGGTTTGCAATAATGATATAATACTCATCGAGTGGATACGTTACGTAATAATTACATAATGACATTTAAATTAACATTGAGTAGTTGGAAGAAAGAGGATTATTAATATTCAAAGTAATTATTAAATCAAGAAGTTGCTACGTTGCGTAATATATGAAAAGAGAAGGAACAGAATTTTTTTTAATGGATGGACAATAGGATAGTAGTTACGTAAGAATCAAGAGATGAATGTTATAAAGTTCAAAAGCAACAGAAACAAAATTTTAAAAAAAAACAAGTGGAAGAAGTATGAAAAATAGTTCTTTTGAAGGAAATCTTATACTGATGGCCAGGGCAGAGAAAGTGGTTGTACGAATCTCTTTTGAATGCAAAGGTGAGGTTTGTGAACATGGATTGCGATGGCTTTCGCAACGTGCAAGAGGCGCGCTCGTATACCATGTGGCAAATTTGATGGGATATTGTAGATAACCTTAAAAGAATTATTCAATCCAACTTGATGACCTGTGTCAACCAAGTGAGAAAGAATAGAACTTTTAATCACTTTTACCTGTCCTTTGCTTAACCATGACGAATGATGTTCTGTAATACGATGACGGACTTGCCGAATTGTGTTACGGATATACACGAGGTTTAAGCGATGAAATTAGGCAATGTCAGTTACGTGAATCCGTTTCGTATTTACTTAAGACCCCTACGTTTTTAGATCAAATTAAAATGTCATAGCTTATTACTTGTAGTATATAATAAACGTTTTGCAAAACAAACACATTTCATTATTTCAATATTTGTTTTTTAGATGAAACAGAATATGACTCATTCATTAGACCATATGAAAGTTATACCAAACGAATAGTATATCCAGTCTTAGTAACTGAACAAAATTGTACCGTTATGAAACCAGCTAATATTCAAGTGAATATAAATGCTGTTCCAAGAAATCTCCGCGTTATCTTCTACGATCTAGACTATACAATATCTACAACCGTGCAATCAGTCGATTTACAAAATTGTGGAACTATGCGTCAACATTTTCCACGTTTCAATGAACATAGTCAAGAAGAAGATTTAATATTTAATGCCGAAGATATTATTGGTATAAGGTAAATGGAAATTCAATATATTATTCATTTGATTTATACATACTGGATTAATTTGTCAACTAATTTGTTTTTGAAGTAGGTAAAGTATTATCACTATTCAACTGTCTAATTTGGAATGTATCTCACCAAAAACAATTAACATTTATCAATTAATTTCACAGGTTGAAATCATAAGTCAATTGAAGCTAGACCACCATGGAAAACCTGGAAGCACTGGATGGCCGTTTCGTCCTAGTATGGAACTCCTCAGCAGTGCACGGGTTCGTGGATGCGCACTGCTGAGGAGTTCCATACTAGGACGAAACGGCCGTCCAGTGCTTCCAGGTTTTCCATGGTGGTCTAGCTTCAATTGACTCATGATTTCAACCTGTGAAATTTCCTAAAATCTCCACAAAACTCATTTATCAGTTAAGACAATAAATGTAACCAATAATTGCTTGTAATTGGAAAGGCAGTTATGGAGTATATTTTGTGATATGGGCATATCCAAAGAAGATCGTTACAAGTTAAAAGATTACAAATATTTCTTAGAAAGATCTTTGGTTTTCCAGTGATTATCACACTAATAATAGAGTGTTTTAAAATTCCAAACACCTTGGATATGATATTTGATTAGATTGGTAAAATATATAATGTTCCATCCATTCTTTATATTCGCTTTATTCAGTCATTAGTATATAATTCATAATACACCATTACATAAATAACAATAGGTTTCTTTAATAAAAAACCAAGTCTTTTTTTGTCATAAGCCTTTGAGTTTAAATTAATAAATATATCAGATAATTCTATTGCTGTACATCTTCAAATTAACTCCAAACTATTTGGATGTCATCTATACTTTGTTTTACTATTTAAAAACTTATGAATTTCTCTCAATTTCCAACATAATAACTATTAGATTTTATTATTCTTTTTAGCATGACAGAAAATAATAGTCGCAGTGTTTATTTATACACTACCTGTTCTTTACCAAACTACCGCATATCATTTTCCTGTGAAAAAGTTAAAATGCAGTAAGTATTAATTATTGATCTTACCTTAATTACTTTAACTCAAAAAAATTTTTTTTAATTCCCTGACTTTCATTCGGTGAACCAGTAATTTGATATGTAGCTATATAGACGCTAATATGATGACAAACAATCGAAGCAATGTACAAGCACTTAAACAATTGCTCTTGGATTCAAACAATGTCGAAACATGATTCATTAAGTTTAAATGTAGTAAACTGAATGTTTAAATTGCACTTATTTACACCGAACGGTTATGAAATCAATAATCTCCGTAAGCTTTAGGGACTCTACTAACTATATAATACAAACACATAAAAATGTTATGATTTCATTGCATATTTGAGCTCGACAACCTTTCAGTTAACTGACTGATAAAATCACTCGATTATATTAGGATTATAAAAATGGCCATTAATATTTTGACAAGTATCTCGTTATGGAGATTAATAAAAATCAGTTAGAAAGAGGAAATATTATTGTACTTGTTAAACATAGAGTACCAACCGAACTACTTTGAGTTGTTAGTCATCTTAGCTAATTTATTGATTGCTTATGATTTCCACATTAAAGCTGATGTCAGTTTGCGATGAAAACCCTTACTATAATACCCTAATCCTCTAACACTAACACTTAACCATGTTTTAATATACGCGTCATAACCTTTCTCGTTCTGAATTGCTTCACTGTATACTTTAGGTTAATTTTGTATTTTATTTGGATATCCTTTGACTTAGAAATAGCCATATGCTGTATTGACTTCCAAAATCCTAGAGTTTTATGGGATATCGTGAGCAGTGTACTAGTGGTATCAGTTAAAATGCCAAAGATTACAAATCTTATCAATGCTGATCCCTTTAATGATAGATATTTTTGTAAAAAACTTACCTAGGTAATCTATCTAAATCGTTAGGTTAAATATGTTCAATACCATACATTAATCCAATAGTGCTCACAACAAATATCACATTTTTTTCAAACACATCTGCATCCCCACTAACGGACAAAAACATCTTTTGGAGAATAACCTTCGACTTAGATATCCTATTCACAGATGTCTGCTTGACCTTCTTTGTTCCATATACTATTTAAGCTAACATTGACTTTAAAAAGGTGGTTCTTTATAAAAACGACTTTCAGTGAGTCGTTAAACATCAGAAATTCAACTTCCTTTGCACTCAGATACTACAAAAACATGTTATTATTTTCATCATTATAACCTATCCATCTAGTAATCCGCTTAATAGAACTTATTAATCCAACTGTTGATAATAATATTTACAAACTTTCATAAAATTCTGATCTTATCAATCTCAATTTCAAGCTTGTTAATTAAAAATCTAATTTCATTCATTCTTTTGTTTGCAAAATTTAAATAAACCAGTAATGACAAGATTTGCAGCATAAAATTCATTTATTCTATTTTATGACTTTTCATATTATGTTATTAAAAAAGAATTTTCCATATCTTAGTCCGTGCAGTTTATCTCGAAATAACACAGAAAAATATTAGAAACAGGAAAAAGATAAAACATATTTAACATTATTGTAAACAATGACTAGTACTTGAATGTTCAAAATGAAATCATATAAAGTAATGTCGAGAATAATAATGAAAGAACAAAATGAAAGACATTTTTTTAATAAATGAGTGATTATGTAATGAGGCCATCTTGTTATTATATATGAAATTAAATTAATCCATACAAGTGAATCTCAGTGCAATGGCAAAAATGTATAGAATGAAATAAAGAGATCATCTAATTGACCTTTATATCACTATAAACATTGAACCATAGCAATGTGGGGTTTACTATATTGTCTTTCTGTATACAAAGGTCAAGTTGAGAAGGCTTGACAGCATTGACAAAAGAGAGTAGATGAGGCGTTCATAACTTGTTGGTTATTTTTTTATGTTCTCAATACGTTAACTGCCCATTAGGTCCCGGGTAATCGCATTAGTAAAAACTTCCTTTAAAACTCAGTTGTGAATGGATATGGATATGTAAATGCCTTTCTTTTAGTCCTTCCTATAAACTTGGCATCATAAGTATACATAAATTCAAAGACATATTTGAAGATAATCTCAAAAACATATTGAACATTTTTCTGATTGGTTTAAAAAACATTTGGTATTGGATACTAAAAGAAAGTTGGGCTATGAAGAAGTTCCTTAATAGCATCGTCTTAATACAGATGCAAATAGATTTTTTAACAATTAGATTATTGGGTCATTTTGTAAACACTTTTCAATAATTCGTGACAAATTTCTGTGGACATTTAATTTCTTTAATGCGAACAGTTTCTTGCTGGTTCATATCAACAGAATACAAAGCATAATCTCAGTTAAAAAAGGTTTTCATCAAAATAATGTTTATAACTAACAAAATAAAAACTTCAGTATTTCAAGCATTGTCACGTTCATTTTTCTTTTCTGAATATAATCCAATATTTTTTTCGAAAACTTTGTTCTTTATCTATTAATAAAGTTTGCTTAATATGTCAATTTTTTCAATTATTCCATTTTTTATTCAAAGGTTTTATACGGTCTTACGTGATTGTCTTTTTTCAGAAGAGGAAAATTCTGGTTTATTACTAGACGAACATTCTTCTGAACCATTTAAAGTATATTTTGATTTTAAAAAGTTGTTTACTTCATTTATTTTTAATTTGATAATTAGAAAATAATCTAGTTCAACCCACAACATAATTTGTCATGAATATAAAATGTATCTATAGATCAACTGACACACAGTACACTTCAAATTCTCATTTCATTCAAACACTGTCTAGGTCATCCAAATAATTCAGAAAAAAAACATGTTTGTTTGGATGAACATATAACTTTGTTTATGTAATCCGTGCATAAATAATGAAATATGTATAAGTAAATGTTCATTAATAGAATTAACTGAATTAAGCAAAGAATGTGAATTATACAGAGAATATATATGACCTAGTATTAAACTTCAGTGATTGTAAATAGAATGTTGATCTTACTTCATAAGAACATTACACATCTTATCATAAAGATAATAAAGAATAAGTATCCAACTCAGCTACATTTCATTACAGTGTTTTCCAACGAAACAGTTCTAATCGTTCTTGTTAATAGGTAGTATAAGTTATTACACTGTAAACATCAGTAAAAGGAATTGTTTTCTGGTCTCAATAAGTTTACCTTAAAAAACAGGTTTAAATAGGCATTCACATCGAACTAAACACGTGTTGATATTAGTTTGTGTATAAAATAATAAAATCTGCGTACATTAACCCTTCTTGAGTTAAACCTACAACTAAATATCAATCAGAATGATTACAAAAACAACATGATACAAAATAAAATTTAGATGTAATTCATCGACCAGATCTTGGAAAAACGGAGTCAAAACAGTTTAATACAAATAAATGTTTACAGTTACATTTCAGACTTCTTTAGTTACCAAATACTATTGTGTTTAATATTTTAAAACTAAATCACTAGCTGTCCTTATGCTGATTTGCTCAAAATTTGATGAAAATCATCATACTATTGTACTTGCGGTTTATATTTTCCTGCTGTTTATGTGAGGAGTTAAAATTTGTCAGTACTTATTATTGTGTATTTGTCATGAGAAAAGAATTCTAGTCCTACATACAATTTGACATGATAGAATAGTATACTTCACAAAAACTAATGACATTTATTTATGATTTCAATTGTGGCACATTATAATACAATTGATAATTCCATTGAATTTGTTCTTTTTAATTTATATATTTATAGTGGACATATGATTTGAATGATCGTAATGAACGTGAAATTCTAGGTAGAGGGAGTTTCGGCGTGGTTTATACAGGTTGGGACCTCACAAAGCAAATTAAAATGGCTATCAAAGAAATTGATGCAGTGAATATAAGGTATGATAAATTATTATTGCATCATCTCATTTATTTAATAGATAATGTATTTTCTTCGAGTTCCAGGTTATGCATAGATACATGTAGATCCAGATACATATTTTAAAATCCATGTTTCAAACCCATGGCCTTTTAATGAGTATTTCTTTCATGAACAGGTGGAAAACCCATTTAACATCATATTACTACATCATTACTTGTAAAATAAGTGTATTGTATTGCTAGTAAATTGATTTTTTTTGCGGTGTGGTGTATGTCACTTAGCTACTTATTATATAAGTAGTGTGTAGCAGCAGTCGGAAGTGGAATACCTAGCAGCAGAAGATTGTAATGTAGAGAAAAGGAAGGAAATTGGAGAGCGATCGAGATAACAACAGAAATAAAAGAATAATGAGACATATAAAGGCAACGCAAAGAAAATGTACAAATGATGTACTTAATTTATGATTTTCATATTTTGCTAATCGACTGTGCATTTATTCATTAAACATAAAACTGGTTTACCCCACCTGAGTTCTCGTTCTCTTCAATGGTAATCTACATGAATGAGATTTTTACACACAACGTTTGTGATATTAATTACTTTCAAACAATCATGATGAACAGATGTTAATTACATCTAGAAATCAACAGTTTTCAGATTACACAGATCTTTCTTTATGCAACTCTATCTAAAGTAATCATTACAAAACATCAGTTTATGATAACAATTGTTGATATTTGTCGAATCAATTTTCAATTAAAGAATAACTACTACCTACAAACTACTATATAATCATGAAAAACGTATATTACACTATCAATAAATAGATTTTATTCTCCTTTTTAAATGTTTATTTGTTCATTTATTCAAGTGTTTTTACCTCTAAACTTCTACTATAATCTCTTTTACAAAATATAACTGCCTAAATGCAGTAGAATAGTACTAAATAACAGCGATATGAAAAAAGATGGTAAATTGTTTTCACTAAGAAAATAATTTGTTTATACCACGTGAAAATAGAATAAAATTGTTTAATATTTTGATTTTAAACGTATGTAGAAAATATAAGAATTTTAACTAAATTATAAGATAACCTTTGTTGGCTACAAGTAATCATTTATTTGTTTACAAACATAAAGACAAGATCAATTGGAACAAAATATATGTGAACGTTTCACAGACAATGAAGTCAATACACATTTAACCTTCATAACTAAAAACAAACGAAATAAACAAACAGAATTAAACGTTTCTTGAACAAATTCCAGATAAAATGTATATGACAAAAAGAGGTTTTTCATAAACGTGATGAAGAGTATCTAAGACTAGAGAAATATCTTTTTATTAAAGTATAATTTATTATTTTAAGGTGTGATAGATTGGTTAATGAATAAATAAGCATGAATAAACTATCTAATATTGTCATTTATGACCTGATCTATTTAAACATGATTTATCATGCTTAGTATAGAAACTGTGTATTTTAGTTGACAGATTTATGTTTATCATAGATGGAAACAAAAAGATAGATAGGAAGTTGAAATTTCTTAACTTATGCGTTACGTTACTATAAGCAAGTTATTTGACGTTTGTCATTAGACAGTAACCAAATCATTATGTGATTGAAGTCTTTTTCCACCTTACCCTTCCAAAGTCCAATGAAGTCATTTTTTCTTTTAAAAAAAGTTATTTCTGTCAGAATAGATCTATATAACTGTTGTTATGGACTCAATTATCAACAAATTATTGTACTTAATCAAGCCACTTAAAATGTTCATGAGAAATCACCTTAGTTTCTTAATAATATCAGTGTATTTTGTTATTATTAACCACTGGGGCGATGTATATATATATATATATATATATATATCACTTCAGCAGATAACTTCACTAGAAACTCACCTTTTCATATATCCTGGAGTTGAAGATAACAGATATGTTTGCTAAATGAGCATAACGTTAAGAAATTTTGTTTTATGTAAATATATGTCAATACTATTGCCTATATTAATCGTTTTTGGTTTTTCTCTACGGAATACGTTAGTACTTGTAATTTTGATGCAAACATTTCGCTAAATAAAGTAATTTGCTTCATAGCGTTGAACAACTAAACGATTCTTCTATATTTTCGTTTTCATTCAGGGAATTTCAACCGCTACATGATGAAATTCGATTACATTCAAGACTTCATCATAAAAACATTGTACAGTACTTTGGATCTGTGGATCATGAAGGAGTGTTTATGATATTTATGGAACTGGTTCCTGGCGGTACGTCTTGTCCAGTGTAATTGTAACTACTTTATTCTAATTAATTTAGAACCCTAACTAAATTGACCTTATAACTCTCTCTGTTTCATATGCTTATCAGCATTGATCAAAAAGCTTAACGCTATATTTAATATTCACGATTATGGTTGAATGATAGATACATTTCTTTAAATGTTTCCGCCTCAATAACTCTTTTTAATTTGATATCACTAACGAATTGAACATTTTTTTGTGAAATGAGTAATCGAATGGTCATTTCAAGTGTTGAATTGATACTCTTTTCTTTGTAGCGTCATTAACATCACTTGTCTCAAAATATGGTGCTTTGAAAGAGGAAACAGTGGCAAATTATTCAAAACAAATATTGGAAGGTCTACAGTATTTAGTGAGTATTTTTTACTAAAACTATGTAATAAGATTCACAATATGCCTTGAATTTAACTTACAAGGAATCATCCTCTACGAACTAAAATATACTCCCACCTCAAGGTAGGTCGCATAAAACAGTTTTTCGTGATCAAACGCAGCTTCAAATCATTAGTTTTACGTATTTAGTGTATTCTGAGACATTCCGAGTTAGCTAACGCATTTATAAGTCAGGATCTGTAAGTTTGAATGCCTAATGTGATATAGACGCTTGGCTATTGCCTATATCCGATATTCAGTATCATATAAAGTTAGTATTGTATGGATTCAGCTCATGACCACTTGTTAAACTTAAAAGAAACACTCGAAATTAATAATTTTTAATTCAATTTGAATAGGTTTTTACGTAGTTAACTAATAAAACAAAACGACAGGTACATCTTAACACAGTTAATAATGGGATATATTTACTCACTGTCGATATCAAAAATTAAAAACATTATATCTACCAGATCGCTCTAATGTTTACCTATTTTAATAATGATTCTTTCATTTTTCATTCGTCCATTGATTTTCTCTACAAGTAATATTTATTTATGTAGCTAAATAAAATGACAAACTAATGTATAAATTCTATAATCCCGAAGTTTTCTAGTATGATATATAACTTCTCAGTACAGTCTGTTTGAGAAATTCCATTATTTTCTAAGCATACTCATTACTTTTCAGTAGTCTGTATCAGAAATAAAAAGAACTGTGTAGTAATTATTAATACAAATAGCACTGCTTAGCCGAAAATCTCAAATAATTAGTTGACTTTCAGCCCCAAACGGTGGACGCAATTTAAGAAAGAATAAAATTGTTCATGTTCATTAATTACCTGTTCTAACAATTATAAGTAATTCAGATGATAAAACAGCTCAATCAACAAACTATTGTGAAAAAATGTCACCACCAGTAAATCAATGAACATTGGTGTCTGATTTTTCATGTTACGATCTACCTCGATACAGTTTTTGCCTTATTTATTCATCTGTTAATACAGAATAATTGAATAAGAAAACTTACATTCATATATCAGTGAAACTTAATATCTATTTTACTAGTGTTACCTAAATACATTTTATTACTTTAATCATATCAATATAGCATAAACGGTCTTATTCAACTATTCAACCAACTTTATTATTTTTAGCTTGTAATAAAATATATTTATACCGCTCATTTTCACTACTAATGATTATCACCATATTATATTTTATTAAAAAAGCATGCAAATCGAATTATTCATAGAGATATTAAAGGAGATAATATTCTCGTTAATATGTATAAAGGTGAACTGAAAATAACAGATTTTGGAGCATCAAAAAGACTAGCAGGTTTGATTCCACGAGCTCAAACATTTAAAGGTAGGTAAATTTCATGCCATAAATATTTGACAAAAATTTCATTGAAATAATGAATGTACTGACAAAATTAATGTCACTGAAATTTCAACCTTATTAGAATGCTTTCTTAGTATATGCACTTGTATTCAGACTAACAGTCTCTTAAATTATATTTTATACTAATTTGTTCAGAAATTTGTTTATTCCACGGATGAACCTTACCAATAAAATTCAGAAAGTACTAAACAGCTATTTTATCCTAGTATGGGACTAAGTAGTGCTTATCTACGACCAGCGACTGGAATCAGGACTTCCCGACTTCATGACGAGCGCTTAAACTTTATATCTATTGGGTTACATTGTTAGCTTTATTCAATTTAGCATAATAACCCATTATGTATTTTGCAAAATACAATTTATGATACAAATAATGATGGCATACTATAAACTATAAAGAAAACAAACCGCAGCCTCTTGATTATCAGTAGATTAATGAAAGCAGCTATTCAGGGAGTAATGAATGTGTTCACAATTAAAATTATTGACAAGCGAGCTATTATACTACAACAAAATTATCAAAGAAATTAGTGATAGGAATTATGTTCTTGAAGTTTTACAACCCCCAATTTATTCAATCACCCACTTGTCGATCAAATTCGCCAAGTTTAATATTGAAATATTTTTAATCATAGAACTATGTGCCTTTTGGTAAATCAAAAATTTCACTATGTATTTGATGAGCCACAGAAAAACTATATCATTTATTAAGAGAATAATCAAGTTTTACTATCTGTGAATTTATTATATCTATTGACAACAGAATAAAAACAGATAAACAGGGATCTTGAATCATCATCATCATCATCATCATCATCATATGATGTGAATAACTATGGAGAGAAAAAACTTATCTAATAATTAATTCAAATGTAATTTATCAATCAGCTGTTCGAAAATAATTTAATCAATCGTTTGTCATTCCATTAAAACGAAAAACATTTAAAAATGATTTTGCTGACATAAATTTTAATATTAACCAAATTTCTGAATCATTGTTCTTTATTTTATTCACTATTTGAAAAAAAGCCAAAGTAAATTCATTTTCTAGGTATCAGCTTCTTGAAAATTATTCGTATTGATAACCAATAATCAACAATGCTAAACAATTAATTAAGGTGACAAAGTTTATCAATTAGTACGTGTATATACTTACATATCCATATGTAAGATCATTGGAATGTATATCAAGAAAACAGGTTAAAGTATTATATACCGATAGCTTTGAGTTAACCATTCGGAATTAAGATAATAGCTCGATTATTTTGCTCAAAGTTTTAAGTGCAGAGATAGACGGAGTTTGTGTTATTATAAATGAAGTGAAAATCAACAATATTTGGTTTTTGGAATATTTTAAATCAATTAAAATATCTATGATACAACGATAAAATGAATTTTAAATGGTGCTTAAATTACATGATATACCTGCTTCTATGGCAAATTATGCTTTTACCAGAACTTACTTACTTACATATGCCTGCCAACCACCCCCTCAAGGAGCATAGGCCGCCGACCAGCATTCTCCAACCCACTCTGTCCTGGGCCTTCCGTTCTAGTTCCACCCAATGATTGTTCATTCTTCTCATGTCTGTCTCGACGTAATGTGCTCTTTGGTTATCCTCTTCTCCTTTGGCCTTGAGGGTTCCAGGTGAGGATTTGCCTTGTGACGCAGTTGGGTGCTTTCCTCAATATGTGTCCTATCCACTCCCAGCGCTTTTTCCTGATTTCTTCCTCCACTGGGATCTGGTTTGTTCTCTCCCACAGTAGGTTGTTACTGATAGTGTCTGGCCAACGGATCCGAAGTATTTTGCGTAGACAACTGTTAATAAACACTTGTATCTTCTGGACGATGGCTTTCGTAGTTCTCCATATAGTAGAACTGTCTTCACATTTGTGTTGAAAATTCTGACTTTGGTATTACTTTTACCAGAAACAAATTAAGTAAAAAGTTTATTATTTAAAATTCGAAAATTAATAGTAGTTGTTGAGTAGTTACAAAAGATATGAGTTTACATAAGTTATGGATGATTGATAATCACCCGATGAACAAAAGATTAGTTTCAAATCGGACAACAATAATTGATAAAGACTGTCTGATTAGGGTTCTCGCGACTTTCGTAACCAATAGTTAGCAACGTTGAATGATAAGTTTCAGAGTCAGTCACAACGATGTCGATCAGTTTACTCTTTGTCATATCTTCGATCCTGAGCTTCTACTTCTTGAATTCATTCTTTCTTCCCGAATCATATAGTCTATGACTAATTATTCCTACAACCACTGTCGTGTATGCTGCTTATGCTGACAGATATAAGTAGTACGTAGCAGCAATAGAAAGCAGAATATTAAGACGGGAAGAAAAGGGTGAATAGGAAAGCAATCAAAAGAGCAACAGAATTATATAAAGGATAATGCACAAAAGCAGTACAAATGTATGATTTTCATATTTTAGTAGGCTATTGTGTGATTTTGCATTGGACAATAATTCGGTTTACCTTACATGAGTTTCGTTCATTACATTAATATAACTACTGTTACTATTTCTACTACTAATACTACTCTGTAATTTGTCTTAGTGATTTAGTCTTGCTTTAGTGACGTGGTATGGGTACATAAGGCAATGCATTTGCGAACTGGATTGACTGAATACTTGATGATTTTGTGCTCAGGAAAATCACTTGGTAATAAATCGATGACTGTTTCTTTCTGGACGCATAAGTTTAAGCTTATTACTACTTAGCACTTTAACGAAGAGCATTTGAGTTGTTTCTATCTATAAATTATTTTGAAAGTATCATAACCGTCTACAACACAATTCAATAACTCTAGTTTGCGTTCAGAATAACCCTGTCTATGTTGTCGTAATTGACATATTTTACTGTTTTTAATGTCCATTATTTAAGGTACTATGCGCTACATGGCACCAGAACTTATCAGGGGTTGTTGTGGATTTCCAGCTGATATATGGAGTTTTGGATGTACTGTTGTAGAAATGTTGACAGGAAAACAGCCGTTCAGTGAGGTAATAATATGTAAACAAATATTCTGAATCAATTTATAATTTGATGAAGATAAAAGTCTTTCCAAGCCAACACATAAACCAAGGGTATAATTCAACTTATTCAATATTTGCTGTGATTAGTAAGGTTTACTCACAGCTTGTATGAACAAGTTCAACATGGCGAAATTCCAAGATCTCATTAACATTTATAGTTTATATACAATCAGATAATGACAATTTTTAACTAACATTTCTTTGAAACTGTTCACTTCTGATCAGGTATATTCAGCCCATAAAGATTAAATTTGTAACCACAGCGCACAAAACTAGTTACAATACACTACTTACTGAATGTGATTAGAAGTAAAGCTTTAAGTAGGCGTTCTGTACTTTTGTTTACTTAACAGACAAATGTTCTAGTCCCTCCCATCAGTGTATAGAACGTAAAGCATTGTTGGAAATCTCCCTTAGTATGAGTACTCCGACTAGGCGTCAAGAATGTTTAGTACAAACCGAATACGTGAAAATTTACATCACATAGTACCATTCAAAAAAGTAGTGTGCTCCAAAGTGAAAGGTCTTTCATACTAAGAATAGGCGGTGTATGCTCGTCAGCGGATTGGTTATACCATTATACAACCTTTGTTTAAAGAATAAGTAGTTTAACGTATAAAGCTGTAAAACCAGTGGTGATATAAACCAAATGAATGGTATTAGTACAGATCTACATACCCTCTGATTTTCTATTAATGTTAAATCCAAAAGTGATTAATGTTTATTTCTTCCTTGGTAGCTATCGTCAATCATTTTTACTTAACAATTTATTCCCTTCTGAGTTTTCTTCTGTTTGACTCTGAAGTGAAGTCGTAACTTCTTGTTTTGTCGTTTTTAAGACTTCTTTAAATAACAGTTGGTTTCTGCTATGGTCTCATCTGTAAGGATATTGGTAATCAGTACATTTACAGGTGACAATTAATAGATTGACTCCCTTTAGATCATAAACTGCGTATCATTTAAAGTTCTATGGTTGAAATTGCATCACTAGTTTCCATGTCATTTGGTTATGTTCTGGTCTTCTTTGTGATGTTTCTATAGATTAAGCTCATAACATAATCTAAAGATAACGTCAATTCAATTCGTAACGTGTAGTTTCTAACGAAATATATCCAAAAATCTACTACTTCAAGCCATACAGTAGGATGTTAAAGTAATCTTACAAACACATAAATGAGATGTACAGGTAATCAAATAATATCCGTAATACCAAAGAACAACTCTACTTAATCCTACTTAGTTCTCCGGTCAAACATTACGTTCCAACTGAATCAAATGGCAGATGTTAGGTAGCAATTAACCGTTTCTATACTTACGTAAACGTTAAAACTTATAGAAACTTTATTTATAAGAAAGTAGCATTTTTGTTTTAAGTAACCCATCGACTTCTATGAAACTCATACTTAAAACAAGATCCTGATTTTGTTAATCAACTGTTCAATTTCAACCATAAAAATGTAGTGAATGTGATCAATTTTTGTGCTTAAGACTGCATAACTATTTTTCTATAAACTTTCACATCTTTTATAATTACTACTTGTATATAGAATAACGAAAGGAAATCTGGATCTCAATATTTTACTTCTATGTGCGCTTTTGGTTTAAATCTGTTGAAGTTACATATAAACACAATTGTGAATCCATCACTCATACTAATTCCCATGCTTGTTTCAGCATCGCTGCTTGAAAATGTGGGTTAACTTTATCTTCTCATCTATAATCGAGTTAACATTAAGTCTACATATTCGACTAAACAAATATGAAGAAGAAATAACATGACAATTTAAACACCACTTATCCAAAACTGAAAGCACATAATTTTCATAGTCATTCCACTTACTTTGAATGTCTTTCTTTGGTTTATGTACATTATTTATAATTTCATCCACTGAAGACCAAGTTTTCAAGTAATCTCAATGATAGGAAATAAATTTAACAAGTGCATAAAAAATAAAACAAGTGAACATGATGTTACAATATGATGAATACGTACTAGTGTACTAAAAAGTAATATGGACTACCGGAAAAAGAACACCGATTGTCCATAATTTAGAATAGTTTGTCACTAATAGTACAATAAAAATAGATTACCAAAGATCAAATATATGAACCCGATGAGATCTCTGTTCACCAACGAAAAACCGGATGTAACGACAATAGACTGTCTTACTATACAGAAGTAATGTTTGATCTTTTACATTATTAGGCTAAAGGAATCCAGTAGCATATATATTCAATGCATTCCACACTTATGATGAGACCAGAAAAACAATTTATATCTAGAGTTTTTCAAAACCATATCAATATAGCTGTTAATGGACTTAAATAACATTGATGACTGAAGTAACGCTGAAGTAATCACCTCCATTTGTTGAAGTAGATCTTAATAAGTTCGATAATTTATGCATCTTCATATTCTGCTTTCTTTCGTGGATTTGGTGGGCTTTATTGATACAACTGTTACTAGCTCCAATTTGCCGATCAGTCAATATTCGACATCTAGACCAGTTGTCTCATATTTTTCCCTGAGTTCACACAGTTTATCTATTATATTCAATTATGTTTCTTAGTGTGAATTTTTGCATTATCATCCTGAAATAATACTTGATTCATTCATACATACATATTTTGAATAGTCTTGAAAATTAACGGAATTTGCTCCCTTTTAGTTTTGTAGGAATTTTCAATACTTCTCTCTATTTCACTTCTTCGACTGTCTTTCGTTTTTTGTTCAAATTAGCTTGGGAATGCAATGACTGCTCTCTATCGAGTTGGTATGGATTTGCAACACCCCAAGATCCCTGATGGAGTTTCAGTAGCTTGCAAAAACTTCATACTGAAAACATTTATCATAGAACCATCCAATCGTGCTAGCGCTAATGAACTGTTATCAGATCAATTTATCCTAAGGTAATGGAAATTTTCTCAATATAAACCGAACTAGATTCTCATCAACGATTTATTAACACTACATTTGAAACATTAAGCATGTTGTTATATATTCTATCTACAAGTAAAGTATTTTGAAATTTTAACAATATCATTTTATTATATACATATATATAATACCATCTCAGTTTATAAAGCTGGCAATTAATTTCATACAACATCTCACCACTCTATGATCATTTATTTATATATAAGAGATGTGACAAAAAAGAGGTAACATTTAAAGCAACATGATTTCTGATCAATATTATGCAGAAATTATGTTCTGAATTTGTCTGTTCTTTTATTGACCTAATTCAATATGTTTCATATGTTTGATATTTGCATTAGATTATCTTTGCTATATTTCGTGTGCCAAGATTTCCTTGTTTTTAGTTTGGCTAGCATGTTTAAATCTTTGTTATATTTGTTATGTATGTGAACAGCTACATTGTGTTATCGTAACTACTAGATTGATCCCTGATTAATTTGAAGTGTTTGGTTTTGAGCAACCTGAGACTTCGACCGAATGATAATCAATAGAATAGTTATTTCGTGAACTAAGTAGATAGCTACTGCATGTTTTCCTAGAAAGCTGTATAATATTTTCAAGGTTTTTTAACTGATTTTGAAGTGGTTGAGCGCGTTTACCACTTCTCTTATCTTAGAATTTTCACCAGCTCTGTTGGGTTGGTGTCTAAAAGAAACTCAGGATCTATTTCTCAAATCCCGCATGGCTTTTACAAACTTATATCACTTGCATTATGAGTCCGATATCCGCCTGACAACAAGTATGCCTATAGGCTTCACAGAAGTCTTCTCTGTGTTACTCTGTAGCTTATAAACATGGTCTATGACATGTAATGACATGCATAGGCTGAAGATTCTCGATCATAAGTATCTTTGAAAAATTATTCGCGTTTCCTGGAACGAGCGAGTGGGCAATAATGAAGTTAAGCATAGAGCACTAGGCGATGGCGATAAATCTGTTGATGAGGTAAAGAATGTTCATTTACGGAGATGCCTATGACAAATGCCACGTATGCCTGACCACCTCCTTCCTCAATAAGCGGCGCCCATCAGTGCAGAAGTAGGTTTAAAGAAATCTATGAGAGGCCAAACTATGTCAGCATTAATCCATGTACACATTGACTGTTAAGTTGAGCTATGTTGGTATACAAAGACTAATTTGGTTGATTCTTCTCCATATATAGAATCAGCTGATAATTTGGTTCATTTCTTCAAATAATTTCCATAATCTAACCACTTTTTATTAAATTTAAGACAATTAGTCGCTTTTAATTGATAACATTAGAAACAATTATCTTTTCATTGTTATAGATGAACGTCATTATTTCTAACTGTAATGCGTTTCTAATTGTTTGTAGTAGCTTGAGCACAAATCCCCTTATACTAAGCATGTGTTTCTAAAATCTACCATAGATCCTAATATATATAATATGTGTTTAATCTTTTGTAGTATCACATTCATTCAGAGTAAACATTTATAAAACCAAAAACCAATATAAGTTTGTTTTATTTAAGTAGCTTAACAATGAACTAATTAGTTTTTGTTGTTTTTATTTGTATTGGAATAATCTTTTGATTAGAGTTCCTTGTTCTTTTGTTAGCAGGATTCTCCTTGAAAATTCTCCTTTTAAATAACAGTAGGAACCATAAACGTTTATGTTTTTTTAAGTCGTTATCTTATTTCTGATCTTTTTATAAAATATCCACTTAGTTTTTGAATAGTTTGTTTAAAATTATCTTCAGCTACCTCCCGTGATTGTTCATCGCATACTTCCACTACTGCCTCTTCAGACTATATGATACTCAGGATTTTCCGAAAACAATCTTGTACGTATGACAATTTTTCATGTATATAGAAATTAGTTATATTGTTCGTGATTGTATTCGATCACAGGTTGAAGACATTACCCTATGTTGCACCTTATATATCTAAATGGTTATTGTTCGACAAAACTATGCGTTACTCATTAAACCCATACATACTGACATACAAGACTCAATCATCACGTTAATTATCTCAATTAAATATAAATTCACAGGTTTTTCAAATAAAAAAGGAGAAAACTTACGTAGCTGAACTAATGTTGTTATAATGAAAGCATATACCTTAAAATAATAAATCGTATTATAGTACAGGGATGCTTCCATGATTCATCTAACTGTTGTACACAATAATCCGTTTAAGCACTAAAGTTTATACATAATCAGCATTGACATTTCTATTCTTTAAAATATGCCAAATTTTTGAAAATTAACTGTAAATTTTAGCTATGACATAAATATCCCTATTCACCTCATCTACTTACGAGTAGTAAAATTAGTTAATTGTAATAATTGAGTCACAATTCTTTATTTCTGGTCGTCGCGAACATTGTACCTTCAATTTGATGTCGAGGATTCATGTCTCAGATTAAAGTGCAAACTGCTAATATTTTAAGTTGTATTTGGATAAAATTAGGTATGCTTGGTGGTTATCAAAGGTTGTCTTTTCATTCACTGATAAAATCTTTGTTCTTGCTCTTTTCAATATGCCTGATTACTTCGAATAATTATTTTTCGCAAACATTATGTACTAAGTTGGCTCTAAATGACTAACAAAAAGTCACTGATTCAACTAATGACTCTAAAAGCCTTTGAAAATCTCTGATATATCAATATGGGTTACAAGATATAGGTGTCAATTAATTCACTTGAATCATTTCAGAAAATGCCTATATTTTATTAAATAGTTTTGTCACAGACATCCTACTAGAAGTAACATTTTAATGGGATAAAAGAAAAATAATTCTACTTGAAATGATACTCTATCGATTTCTTATCGTTTGCAGAAATAGTTCTACTAAATCGAACTTCCAAACAAATGCGACCAACTTAACACTGTGTAACAATGGGAATTTCACATCCATTCTTACCAGTATATGTGTTCCTCGTTATTCTGTAGTAATACTGCACCTCATGTGGATGGAAATAATTAAATTTGTTTATATTTGCACACTATACGTAATATGTTTCTCGTAATCAGATTGTTGAGCTCCTAAAGAAATATTTAAAAATCATATATTAACAAACTTATATCAGGTATTCATCTCTAAATGATAGAAAACATTTTCAAAAGTTTTTTCTATAGACTCTACGTTTTTCAGGAGAAGTAAAAATAGATATTTTACTTATTTCATGAGTTGAAATTCGTAGGAGATATTGAGACTAGCGTAAATATTGATCATTATTACGTAGACTTGATGTCACCTCAATCAACATAGTTGCATCCATTCTCTAGTTTTGTCTTGAATCCTAATTCATTTGTATTTTTCATTACTTGTTTTTTTAATTACAGTTCGGTAATTTTGTTTGACATTTTGAAAACCTCCAGCATAATTGTTCGTATTCTTCTCTTAAAAATCCTTTGTTGTCTTCTTTTGATCAAGTTTTTAAACTTGTATTTGTGTCCAACTCAATATATATTGATAAGTACATCCTTAAAATAAAATTTACCATGTCTAAATACTAAAATATTTCAGTGTAATCTTTATAACTTATTATTACATTATGATCAATAAATTAACTTTTCTCCAACCGCTTGGTTAATTATATTTACAGTTTTACAAAATTAAGACGACGTAAACCAGTGGGACTAACACACTCTTCAGGTAGGTAGTTCGTTTACTGCTCTAATATACTATAGTGATCATAACTGTATTTAGTTATATTTTTAGGCTTTTTCTTATATTGGTCAGTATTTTATTCTGACAGCGACTCAATAATCTAAGTAATACCACTTCGAAACTTCAACTAAAACTACTGTTTAGAACTTTGGACAATATTGCATTTACAGGTTGCCATTATTTACAAGAAGTAAACTTCCCCAATTCTGTTGACATTATATAAGAAGTATATATATATATAAGGAGTATATAATTAGTTCATATAAGGGTTTCTAAGAATTCCCTAATTAACCAATCTCCCAATTAAAAAAGATGAAAATTTTTTAACTCTAAATCAATGAAAATGTTTGTAGTTAAAAAATACATTTGCTCTCAGTGAATATGAATGAAAACATTACAATAATCATCTAATAATGATTTGAAAACTATGCGTAAAATTTTAACTCAAATTACAATAATAATTTAATAAGAATTTAAGTCAAATAGCTAAACTTGAAAATAAAACCTTTGAATAATTTATTTTAATGATGAGAAATGGAAGTTCAAAAGCAACCTGTCAATGAGAAACTAGTCAAGCAAAAGTACTTTATTTGTTGTTGTTTTTTTAATTTCAATATGTAACGTTTGAATTAATACTACTGATTAACTGCTAATGGTAATACATTCATTAAATATAGATTTTTTGTAATCAACAGTAAGCCACATTTCGTGAGGGTTAATAATATCGCCTAAATGATCACATAAACATATAAGGCAATGCTTAAATACGCAATCTACAGATTATTTACTAAACCATCGTTTTATTGTTCTATTTATAAACTGATTATAAACTAAAAGCTAGGTTTAAACTTCTTGACAAAAAATCAAAACTGGCAAAGACAAATAACTGATTGAAATTGAAAAAAGATATCGGTTTCAACTTACTATTTAAAGATTGGTGTTTTTAAAAGTAGTTATGTTTCTTACCTTAGTAAATTGATGATGTTCCATGCATTTAAAAAAAATTAACACTATATTTCAGTAGAAAATTCTTATTTCCTGAGAACTTGTCAGCATCGACATTAGTATAATTTTTAAATTTTAAAGCTATCAGGACAAAATAAGCCAATTGTTGGAGTCATTAGGAAGAAGATCGTGTATTAAACTATGTTTTCTTTTATTTGATATTTGTTAAGAATGAATATCTACGAGTGTAACATGACCAATAGAGAGATACTTTAGCATAGAGCTATTCAGGGTATGGTTAACCTCCTCCAAGACTATTATAGTAACACCAATTCATTCCTCAGCAGTAACCAATATCAAACCACTTAGAGTACATATACGTTAAGACTGGATTCCTAGAATTTAATTTCACTAAAGACTTCACAATTGATATATATATATCACTACTCAGATATTAATTAGTAAGAAGTAAGTATTACGACTACAACAAACGTCAACTAAAAAAAATTAAGATAATAAATTTCATTCATCACAAAGAAAAAAACACAGTAATTCCAGTTGAGTGCTGTTCATTAGAAATTTACTAATTCACAACTGAACTATCAGTTTCTAGAATGATGATGTTAGAAACTGTGTGAAACAGTTGACTTCATCTTAAAACCATTTTGTTGCTTTTTATAACAGAATTTTGTATTATATTATTAGATAGTTGTATATTTATACATTTTGTTTTACTTAATACTTCAGACAGGTTCCGGCCGTCAAATAAATTCTATCAACCTAACTGTAAATCATCTGAAGCAGTTCTAAGGTAATTAGTTTTAAATGTCAATATTTATTAACCAAAAGCAAATAATTCCCCTCTTTTTATTCACATGCCATAAACCGGTTTAATTTGATGAACAACAGGAGTATTACAAATATTTCAGTATCTGTTTAGGAAATAACTGAAAATGTTATCTTATATAAAGTACACTATTATTTCGTATGTAAACCTTAAGAGTTAATTTTCACAAACGGATGTTTATTTAAGCAATCATAGAGTACTAAACATCTGATTTTCTATTTGACTCTTTCAAAACCAACACTATTAATTAATTCTTTAAGAAAATCTAAATTACCTCTTCATATAGTACTTTCTCCAAGTAAACTGACTACAAAGTATACCTCATTTAGTATTGTATATATTTATTCAGTGCTTTCTAAATTGTTAAAACAGATATATTGATAATCTTATTGCATAAATCTTAAACATATAATAATCTCATTTATTAAATATAAGTAATATATAATTATATTTATCGATTATTGAGCATCAAAATGGAATCAGAAATTTATTATTCAATCTTATCTCAAACTAGTAATTAGAAGTACAAGTGTTTTAGTTCTATTTTATATTACTTCATACAATTAAGTAAACTGTGAACTAGTTGATATTATCTAATCAAAGTAGAATAAAACTTATCTAAATAGTTTAATAACAAACTACCTTAAGATAATAAAATAATATAATAATAGTTCAGAAAATTACTATTGAACTTAATAGGTAGATCAATAAATAAAGTAAAAATGACTATGTGCATTTGGAATAAGTCCATTTATGAAATATTTTCTTAAATACAGTTAAACAGTTTGTAAATTATTTACGTAATGCATAGGTTTATACCTGTGTTTTTCTTCAGTGGATAACTAATTGTTACAGTTTATATCATGGATTAATATTAGTTAAACAGAAAGCATTGAACACCTGTTTCATCTTATTGTGAAACTTCTGAGCAATACACATCTACGATTCTACCACAAAAGTAGAGTCCACGATGTTTGGTCTCGTTCTAACGCGCTTAAGCTCTAGACCACTGAGACGACATCCAGCGATTTTCATGTCTAATTTAGATCAGTTCTCGACATTAAGCAACCATCTTTCATTACTTGTAGTCGACAACCATCTCACACACAACATAGCTCAGCTACATTGAAAGGAACATTTAACTCTGTGAATAGGATATTTTACATGAAGCAACACTAATCAATGTAGCTTCATTCTCATAACCATGTCATTTAATCACTAGAATTTAGACCGAAAAATACAAGTGGATTTGTTTTTTTTTTATCATAAACAACAAATAACAAGTTAATCAAACATACATAATCATAATCCTAAATATGGCATACTCTAATTTCAGATCTTTGTCAAATATATCAAATCAGTCAACTTCTCCAGTGATTATATCTGGTTCGGGTAAGTTATGTAATGTAATATATTATTCAGTATGAACACTGAAGCAAGATACTAACAAACTTGGATAAACTACATCCATTTATTTGTTCCTAGCAAAAGTTTAAGTGTTTTGTTGTATTTGTAAATAGAATAATATATAAATAAACTGAAAAGTAACTTTTGCTCACCAGCTTCAACCGTATGAACAAACACTGAAAACAGGAATCACTAAATTGTCGACCATTGTCCCGATTCAATTTTATTCTTCAACTTCTATCCATAATGCCCTATTCGATATAACCATGGAACCTTATAGTTAATAATGATAAGTTCCATTAAGTTCAGTATTAATGGTCAACACTTATCTTTATTTTGTTTTATAAAGTTATAGGGCAAACATCTCAATCTATCATCATTAAAATAATCATTTCTTCAGAATATCAATGTGAAATAATTCAACTTGTTAACTTTTGAATAAAAAACAGTATTACAAAATATTGATATTTTAGTAGTAAACCAAGAACATTTTATAAATTCATGCTGTGATATTTATGTGTTAATAGTCATTGAGACTTATATAAAACTAGATTATGTCTGTATACAAATACAAAAATGTGCCAACATTGTTTATAAGTACCAGCATTCGTATAATGTCATTATAATTGTAATTTATCTCTTTGTTTAGTTACAAAATTCATAAAGAATCTACTTATTAAAACCAATTTATAACTGCCTGTTATAAATTCAAGATTTTCCATTGAACTTGGCTATCCATTTGAAACATTAATTTGAATTTAGAACCTGATCAGAATTTTTTGGAAAGGAAATTCTTCATTCAGTTTGTGATTTTATTTAGCTAAAGAATGCCATACAAACTAAGTCAGAATCAGTAATCATGAGAATAAATGAGTTGACTTACGAAAAAGAATGTTTTGAGCAGGCATATAAAATATACTGTTTCGATTACATTTATCAGTATAACGGTCTTTTACACTTAGTTTTCATTCAGGAAAAGTAATAGAATAATATTACTATGATAATTACGGACTTGTAAATTCATTTTTTAACTATTTTATTGTCTTATCAAGTTTTAGTAAAAGCACATAATTTGCATAATGCACCACACATTAGTTTTTATTCACATTGAATTGAGTTGTTCCACAACTTTTAGTTGTTAATTATTCGAAAAGTTAACATGTTAGTTTAAAATGTCTCTTACAGTATTCATGAGAATATTAACTAATACCCAAAATGCAAGTTTGAGAACATAGCGATTTCAACACAACATATCTGTTGGTTAAATAAGAAATGACCATATTAATTCACCTGTATTAATTAATATTACGCTTTAAGTAAACTACAATATTATGTATATCTAGTTTTCCTAATAATATTTTTAGGACGAAACGAGGAAATGTTATTTTATAGCTTCTCATCAGCTGCAAACAGTCTATAACTACAACAGATAATAAAAATAAGAGTAGAGGCTTGATATACTCCTTGGTTGATGAATTTGAGGCGAGAGCTTGAAGAAAGACAGCAAACAGGAAGAATATAACAAAATTCAACCGTTCACACTAATGAGATTAACACATACCTGCAGAGTTAGGCAAGTGAATTCATAAATATTAATAATAGGGAACTTCAACTCTATTACAAGTTGATATTCATTTAAAATCATTAAGTCATATCAGAAACCATGGAAAAGAGATCATGTTTGTGGTTTATCAATAATTCATAGTTTTTCATTATAAAAGCTGCAGATCATGAGCTAATCCATACATAGTGGTAGTTAACTCGAAACAGTTCAACGTTACAGAGCTTTCTTTAGTGTTATAAATTTTCAATTAATATTAGTCACTCCTGAGTTGGATGCTACACATTTTGAGTATGTCCACCCATCACCTACTCCGGGTTATCATATTCACTGGAATGTCAAGCAGCTTACAAAGCGATTAGGGGATCCCATAATTAAATAAGGGATCAATTAATTCAGCTGTCGATCAATAAATTAAACTACGTTTGGAGTTCCAAACTTCCTGGTTCTGATTCAAAAGGCGATCTTGAGTAACTGTTAGTAACCTTGGGTAATATATTCCAAAATCAGTTTCTAATTTTCGTCCTTATCATTATTTTTATTATTCATACTCCTTCATCCCATTAATTTACTATCAGATTAAATTCCTATGTTTATTTTTCTACTATCATTGATACTTTTTCGATTCCTTTACATTTCTCCTTGTTGATTTCTTCTATAAATGTATTGGTGAAAGTTGTAAAAACTTGGTCTGATACAAGATATTATCAAATCCTGTATGTTTTTTAATTGTTTATTAAGTCACTGATGAATACTATCAATTGAATTTTTACATATTACCTTATTGAATAATTACTTTGTTTTTAAAATCAAAATAGTAAGATTCTCTATAGTGAGTTAAGAAGATATTTTCTTCTTTGATATGTGTATCACAGAAGTTTCCAACATAAATAGTCATGCAAATGCTCATTCTGAATAATCAAGTTCTAGGCTACAAATACACCTAATTTATAGGCTCAAATAAATTATAATCTATTACAATTTAAAGTATATTAAGTTAAAGAAATATATATTTGACTAATTTTTTTTATCGGTATTTTTCCCCTGTATTTAATTTGTAAAGTTTTAAAAATATGTCTTACATTAACTGTCCTACTCTATTTTTTCATCTTAAGGCTCATGGGGAAGTAAAAGTAATCGTTTGCTAAATGTAATTCACAACAGTAATTCAATTTTGTCAGAAAGTGAAAAATCTGACAATGATGCCTCTTCCGTATTTTCAAATGAATCCTTCCATCAGTTTAACTTAAAAAGTAAGTCATTATTTATAAAAAAAAATATTGTATTATAAGATCAAATTATAGATCAAGCAGAGAATAGAAATACTGATGGAGAGAAACATTCCACAGAATCAGTAAATCATATTTCAATTTTACCTGTCAAAGTAGAAAAACTGAAAATACCAGGTGTATATATAACAAAGGATGAAAAACGCAAAGCTCCTGTAAACAGTGCTAGTTTTGGGAATTCAGAAGATCCATTCAATTTTATTAAACAGGTATTGTTGGAACAAATTGTGTTTGCTGTGTTTTTTTCTATATTTCATACACGAGGTCGTTTAAAATACTCAGAGAGCTTAACAAAACTGAACACTGAAAGTTTCTAAACAAGTAATCAAATAACATTTAGCAATGAGTTTAGATTCTAATTTTAATTCAAGAATATCTGAGAAAAGCTATTCGATTAAGGAATTTGCAAGACTTCATTTAAAATGGTCAGGATATGTTAAGCCCATACATTTACTACCCACCGTTAAGTCCTGTGATCCAAGTTGTATAAAAGTACATTACTTTTCACAATTATAAACGACAGTCATAACTTTAATAAAACATTTATTAATACCAGTTCAACTGATGCGAATGCATCATCACTTCATCTTCCGAATAAACATTTAATGACTGTGTCTCCTTTTTTCTATCTATGATCTTATATTACAATTTACATGTTGTTTGGCAAATGATGCGTGACCCTTGTATTTTTGCTTTTGAGTTATTGTAGCTTTAAAGCACAAACTGTGGGTATTTTATACCTTTTTGTTATTCTTTTTTTCTACAAAATCTGCAGTTGCTTACTTTAATATTTCTCCATTAGTTTGTTTACTAATAATAATTTTGTTATGAATTAAAAGTTTAAACAAATGCTAATCTTCAAAACTATCATATAATTTTATTACTGTTATTTAATCTTACCAAGATGCTACGGTATTTCGAAGAAAGCCAAGATATTGTACTATAGTGACACCTCAACGTTTTAAAACTGTATATAAAAGCATTTAAATTGCTTTATCGATAGCCAGACTTGTGTAAAAACCTGTTATTAGTGTACTCATTGCTTATATCTTGGAATGTTTAAAGAATGTTAGTTATCTAGTTATAATGGCGACTTATGATAAATGAGACTGATGAAGTTAATCACTTCCCGATAAAATTATACGCTGTAAAATCAGATTTCAAGGGTATCTGACAAAATAATTCATGATATAGCTTCAATAATAACACTTTCTGAAGACTGCACAACACTGAATAACACATTACATATATTTATGAGTGACCCAATCTCAAATGATCCATACTCTGAAACGTTTTTTTTATTTTAAGGACTCTGAAGCAAAACGACGTTTGTCAAATGCATTAATCTCCGAGAAACAGTCAATTGTTGATGCATGGATAGACATAGTTTGTCGGTGTACACAATCAAATGTTTCAAACAAAACCAAAGATGAACTTATATCGGATTTAGGTAAACGAGTAAACAACTCTGAAACTAATCGAGAATCGAACAATGGAGTTGAGAAAAAACTATTAGAGGTAAGTAGTTACGTGATAAACTCATTACTTCTTAATATTCTATTTTACAGCCTTAGGTAAATACATACTGATTGGTTGTTCTTATTTTTTAAAATAATAAGTCTGAAATAGTAGTTTTGTAACTCAAATAGATGAGTTTCAACCGTTGACTCACTTGTTCAAAGTGCAATTCACCTAATTCTGGATGACACTCTAATCGAATGCAATTTGTTTGAGAATAGATAGTTAAATTTTATAGATTTGACCGAAAACATAAACTTAACAATTAAGATGTGATACAGTTAGCGTTTTCTTTCTTATACGAATGGAACATGAACAACGATTGAAGTGGAATAGTATGAATTCAATATATTTCATGGAGCCTTATTACCTGTTAACAAATTCACTTGGATCATCAGAGTACAACTATTTATATATATATATAATATTCCTAGTCATTTTTTTAGAAAAGGGCTATTATGGTTACAATTATGCACCATCGTTTCATTTTTCAATTTCATTAGGTATACTTTGTTAATTCAGCTAGGGACTTAATCAGATGACGCAAAAACTACGGAATCTAAAAGATCTATATTATTCTACTTGATTTGTTTTATTTAGATAAGATTCTGGCTCTAGTAGTTGTTGTGAAATGAGAAAAACATAGTTTAATAACGACCAGTGTTACAAATTTTTGCAAGTTTCAAGCAACAGTTCATGATGTGATATATATTTGTAATTCAGAATACTTGTTATCTTAAAATAAGTGCTACACAAAACAAATCGAAAACGTAAATTTCATAACCATCACATAACAGGCTATAAAAAAAATACAACCTTGAATTGACAAGAGTTTTTTATCAGTCTGGCAACAATGTGAGAAGGCAGATAGACTTTAATTTATATATTTATGTTAATGCCAATCGAAAACAGACATATAGTGAATCACAGAAAATCAACTACACAAAACATTTTGTAAAGACTAATCGAACACATAATTTGGAGATCAAGCATATTTTCCGATAAATAAATCCAGAAATATGAAATTCTGTCAAAAAAAAGATAAAAAGAATTGAAATGATAAACCAGTGACGAGGTGTAACTACAATTAAACTGTACCTTTAAAATGATATGCCTGTTAATAATAGTAACAAAGAATACAAAACATAATGTTATTCATACGATACAAAAACTGTTCATTATTTAACATGATAAATTAATTACGCATTTTATAAGAACTAAATTAGAATCAATGGTCATGGAAGTAGTAACATGAAACCAATGATGAATTGTTTTGAAGTGTGAGATTAACAAATTTCGAAACAATATATATAGGCAAATAAAATGTATTAAGGTTTTTTAGATAACTACAATAAATTTCAAAGTCCTACATTTCATTTTCGTTGGATAAAAATAAGATAGCAAAAAAAGGTCTCCATTAAATTCTATTGATTGCACTTTCATTTGCTTCAGAAAACTTTAGACTAAGTTAGATATCTCGTTTATTTTATTCTTCATCGATAATTACAAATATGTTTTCAGTTTAATGATCTATATTATCACTTTACGTTAAGCAGAGACGAAAAACCTGTTCGAATTTCATGCAGAAATTCAGAATCATTGTGTAAGGTTTAAGCAAAGTAAAAGGGATTTACTCTTTAGGTCACTAACTCTCACTTGATAGCTGATTGAAAACAGGAACTCTGATTGCCCTGAACTAGATATACATAATATGGTTCGTCGTGAATAACATCAAGGCAACTCCCGATTAAAATATGTATGACAGAGAACCATGTTACAGAGATGATTTTGAACAAATTCTCTATTTCAAGAACATGTCGACCGAAAATAATTTACTAACACACGCTCTTAGTTACAACTAATAATAATAATGTGAACACAATTGGGAACCTAATCACTCTGGAATTCTGTTCACATTATTATTACTCTTATTATTATCCTTATCTCCTCTTACCCCGTTTCCAGTCTAGTTGCCATTTTATTTTTATATATAAATGCTCTTAACAAGTATATGTGTGATCAGATTGTTCGAAATGCACTGCGCCAATATATCACATAATTCTGATAATCTTCGTCTTCTTATTACATTATCGAAGTTTATCAAGGGGACTAATTGCTTTAAAAATACACACATTTAAATTGGTAAACACAGTGGATGTGACGCAATCGTTTCCTAAAGTACATGGAAACGATTGCGTCACATCCCACTGTGTTTACAATTTAAATGTGTGTGTGGTCACACATACATAGGGAGGAGTAATCGTGATCTCAACATTAGGGTGAGTGAACATGTACCCAAATGGCTTCAGAAACAAATACAATCAAGTGACCCAATAAGAGCAGAGGATAAACACCCATCATCCTCTATTGCTAAACATATAATTGAAACAGGTCACAAGATTGATCTAAATTCAGCTTTTGTAGTGCTGTATAAAAGTGTAAAGGGGCGTATACTAAGGTTCATTGAAGCCTTAGCCATACGAAAATTCAAACCCCTTTATGTGTTCAAAAACAGTTTGTTCTTACCTTAAACCTACCCTGGTAATATTGACTTATTATCCAGAGTGATTAGGTTTCGCTTTGTGTTCACATTATTATTATTATTATTATTATTATTATTATTATTATTATTACTCTTATCATTATCCTTATCTCCTCTTACCCCGTTTCCTGTCTAGTTGACCTTTTATTTTTATATATAAATGCTCTTAACAAGTATATGTGTGACCAGATTGTTCGAAATGTATTGCGCTAATATATCACATAGTTCTGATAATCTTCGTCTTCTAATATCATTATCGAAATAATAATTCAATTTTATTGGAAACACTGTGAATCATGGTCAGTTATTTAAATGGTTAGACAAAGTGATACTTTGGCAATCATGTTACAGAAATTGTAAAAGTATTTAACGGGAAGATTATGAGTTATACGGATCCAATAATGAACTCAATTCACTGTAGGCAGCTCGTCAATAAAATTAATTCATCTTCAAAGTGTCATACATTGGCTTCTTTCTAGTGAACTAATTACGCGCTAACTCATTAGTATATGGGGTTTAGTTGCTACCTTAATCCTAACGTTTCTAAGTAACACCGAATGGTATGGGTTGAAACACTAAATATGAGTGTTTTTGAAGGCTTTTTCAATATTTCCCGATTGTACAGTAACTTTAGTTTCAGGATCAGTCCCGATACTTCTCAACAATTTATTTAAGTATCAAAGTGAGCAGATAAAATAATCTTAGTCGAGGTCTAAACTGGCTTTTGTAATAGTCTGTTCATGAATATTACACTGACTTAAAACAATTTATAGTTTAACCAGTGTTCATATTTTTAGTGTCTTTTAGATATGATAACTGATAGTTTACACAGTGGAATTTGTTGGTCTCAACTTGTTAACTACCTTAAAATTCCAGCAAATAAATGTACAACTGAAGGATTGACTGACTCCATCAACGGCATATCGGGCGATACGAATAAATTCGCAGTGTTGTCAAGTTTGAAACGTTATTCAGTGGCTGGCGAAGATTTAGGAGGACGATTTTTAAAATTGCTACATTCTTCAAAGATATCTGAACAGAATAATGCATGTCTTCCAGTGGGAACGCCATTAGTTTGCAATTATTTGCGAGTAGCTTTGGCAGCACTTCCAAGTGTTATTGCTGCACCTTTGCTCCGTCAAGTGAATCGTCCACATGAAGTATTAGCATGGGAAAAATTGATCAAAGATGCTATCACTTCAGCAACCAATCAAATTAGCAGTAAGTATGTTTGGAGCACGTTGTACCAGGACAAATTTCTTTCATCAGCCGAAAAATCCCCTAACCTGTACAATACTGTCTGAATTCGGAAAAGTTATTAGTATGGAGTTCCCTTTCCCTTATGACTCGGATTCGTATAAATACAAAACTGTTCAATACTATCTAGTCCCCTCTGTTTCTACAGATGGCTTATCAATAAAAACTACTTTGAAACTACGATATCCTTAAATATCCTAACACAATAACAATTTTCTTCCAAGTATTTTTATGAAAAGAATATTTTATATATGTACCCCAATTATAATACTTATGGATGGTTTAATCCTGTCTATCATATTGGAATGTGTTCACTAATCTAAGTGACTTTATGTTAGAAATGTACATACTCTTGGACTTGATCGTTAAAAACTCGATAAAGTAAAAAGTGTTTGCTTTTGAAAGTAGATAACCATAACAATAGCAGATTCCAAACAAGAACCCATGTTACTGAGCACAGTTAGGTTCTTACCTAGTCACCGTAACTAAATATTTTATCCAGAAATTACATATGGGCATATGACTCGATGCCAATGTATAGAGAGGAGCGTTGAATAAAGTAGTATTTTATACCCAAACACGATTAGAAAGACCATGCTCAGCAAACTGATTTTCATAAATTCATTCTTTGTCTAACTTACTAAAACCCACCACAAATTAATTAGTGATTTATCATATGGAACAAACTCACCAATATCATAAAGAAAAAAAATCATAACTATCGAAATTGTGGGATTTCTTCCCCAAAAGTTTCATAAAATCTAGACCCAAAGCTTTCGATTTATTGATTTCAAACAATGTATGCTGAGATATCATATAATTTATCTTGTTAACCAGATAAAATACTGTGACAATCCTATGGTTTTCATCAAGTAACACTGGTTTCAGAAGCTTTATAGGGGTTATACATGCATAACATACAGAAATGGATTCATTTTGGTGATTAAATCGAAACGGACAAAATGAAGAATTTGTTAAACTTTCTTGGTATTTAATGGTTTGCAAATTCTGAATGTTTTTTTATGTAAAAAGAATTTCTTTAATAAATAACTTTGCTACAATTGATGAATATTTTCCATTTTCCTAAAGATTTAGCCCCAATAAGTACAGTTCACTTACGTCGTCATCAAACATACTCAGCACAGCATAATCGTAGACTAGTAAAACAAGTCACCACGGAAGCTGATCTTGACTCGCCAACATATATTCGTCAGTCGACTCCTTCGAATAGACCATTCACCATGGTCTCTATGTCACCTAGCCTCTATTATACACCAAATGATTCAATTGTGGATGAAACAAAGAAGGTTACAAACAGTTTATCTTTATCACAGAAATCATTAACCTTTTCAAACGAAGCAATTCCTGAAGAACCAATGGAAATTATCCAGTGCGCACGGAAATTCGCAGATGTTCAATCAAGTGCTCCTTTGTGTCATGTTAAATCAAGGACTAGCAAAACACTAGATGAATTGGTAAATCACGAGAATTCTGCTAATGGTCTAGTAGACAAGTGAGACAGATTTTATTATATTCTCTGCTGAATTTGTTTAGAAATAATACTATTAAATTACTAAACTTAATGTAAGTGAACAGTAACACTAAACTATAAATTTAACTAATGTTTATGACAATTATATTAAAAAATAGTAAACAACAGTAAGAAAGGTGTGCTGAAGATAAATCTAGAACTAGTTAAGTTCCGAAACTGGAATATAAGGAAAAGCAAAACAATAGAAATGATCCAATTCATAAACTTCCATACTTCTGATATCAAAAGTATAAACGGTAAATTTACCAAAGAGGATGACAGAAGAATTGGAATATTTGATTGCTAAATAAGCCAAACATTTCATACGACTGAGCGGAAAATAAATGGTACATGATATTTGTCACTAATATTAACCGAATTTATCAGCTCAACGTAATTCTGTGTTAAATTTTTAAAGTAATGTCTGCTTTCATTAGATGAACGATCAAATAATTATTTAGAACACTCAGGGTATTATCAAATTGTCAGCATGGGGAAGTGGAGACGATTGAGTAACATTAAAATTACAAATTGTATAAGACAGAGAACTATTCGAAACCTGGAAGCACTGAATGACCGCTTCGTTTAAGTATGGGACTTCTTAAAAGTGAACAACCGCGACCTTGAAGCCAGGAGTTGAACCCAGCACCTTCGGTCTAGTAAGAATGACTAGCCTCTAGATCACTGAATCGGGACCCAACGGTGTACAAATCAAACTTCAATCAATCCGCGGTATTGAGCGACCCTTTCCAATCGACTTCGATGGGCACATTCGTCACATCTGACACGGCTGAACTCCACCGGTCACAGCTTTTCACGAGGAAATTTACGCATTTTTTTGTCAGAAGTCATGACCAGTGAAGTTCAATTGTGATTTCAGTGAAATATCAGTAAATTTTGATTTCACAATTTTTTCTTCATTTTTGAAGTATAATGTTATCAGACGTCTTGTCAGTGTAAAAATACACAAAAGCAGATTCTCTACTATAAGCTTTTGAGTATTTATTTTGCTTTTTTTTTACAAATAATCAGGACGTTCTGTCTTATATATATATATATATATATATATATATATATATATATATATATATATAATCCAAAAACATTGGTATCTATACAGTTACCACTATAGATCAACTTACCGATCGATGAATAATCTACACCAATAGACTGTTCCTTATTTGTAAATTATTCTGTATTCAGATTTTGGTACCATATTGTATAAGTGTCTCAAAATAATTGCCACTATTAAATACACTACATACACTACTTACTAATGAACCTCATGTATAACTTTAAATAAGTAAATCTATGATAATACACATAAAATCACAGTAAAACGTAATAGTAGAGTCAAGCAGGAAGTTATTTTTATGATCTTTAACATAAAATCCAATTGGAAATATCAATATATACAGTCTTTAGGGAAATTGTCACTGAACCATGATTGTGTGGTTTGACTCCAAATAAAAACAACCATCTAAACATTCGACTTATGTGTTCCAAATTGAAAGAAACCCTAATACTACATTTTAACTACTAGCAGAAATTATAGTACTGGTGTATAAAAAAGACTTCTAGTTCTGGGGAAATAGACAACAGGACGTCAAACGCTCATAGAACATAATGATCGGAAACCAGGAGATAAAATAATTTCTAAGATAAATATTCAATTAAGTGTATATGAATATCAGTTTTTATAAATTTTACTGAATACTGACTGAAATTTCTTGTTTCTATAAAACCAACCTCATATAACTTCGACTTGCACACCTTTCGTATAAATATGCATACACATTATTTTTTATTTTCAGTTCAATGTACAATATCCTCGGACATAAATGCAAGTTTTGAATAATAGTATTTATTATTATATTTGTGCTTTTATGTAGATTTTAGCCTAACACTAACTTCTAAAAAATACTATAAATGTCAACATCAAGCTTCAATAAATATGGTTTATTGAAAATTTCTTGGTAGATACTTATAAGTAGAGTTAGTTTACAATAAGTTTTAAACTATTATGGTACACAAATTTTACATCGAATTATCAATACTTCTTCACAGTATATGCGTATTTACAAACGTAATAATTATAGAACTTGAGGAGTGTATTTTGACCTACTGAATACAGATGGTTTCTGTTGAATGCAGTCGACGCATAACTAGACCCCACTTTTATTAATTCTTAATCTAATTTCAACCAAATTTATCATCAAATTATTCCTTATGATGCTTCAAACCAAAATTATAATCAGACATCGTTATACATAATTATTAAACGAGTGCTCAGTGGCAGAGTTAGAAATATGAGTATATTTTGCAACAGAAAATCTCTTCACTGAGATACACAAGTTTTGAATTTCTTGATCCACGCAACTGACTACTCTCATTCAATAATGAAAAATACACTTTCTGTAATCGATATAATTCCATGAGGTTATTCTGAAATTCTAACTAAAGCAAAGCTGAGTTATGAGACGATTCAATTCAGAAACGGACTATCTCCAACCATCCCCACAAAAATGATCAAATAATATGATTTAAAACCGCTATATAATGCAACATGACAAAGAAATATGTAATATATATTTGAATCGTTAAGCACTGGACAAATCTACATTCCAACGTGAAATATAGATACCAAATGAAAGTAGTTTCTGAACATTTTGATAGTCCGAATACAAATGAACCGAGCATCTGTTTGTCAATGCACCCATTTTGATAGATTAAATGTTTTTTGGCATAGAATTTTGGTTAGTTACATTGATTTACTAGTAAAGAGACGAGTTATTATTTCATAAGGACCTTTATTTCTGAAATAAACCATTCTTTAGTTGACCGAATAAACATTTGACTCTTCTTAATAATGGAACATTACCAATTTTCAAATATAATTTACAGATTTGAAAACTGGATTCAGTACACTAGACGATTGGTTTAAAGACCTCCGGATACCTGATGAAGACCGTGCCAAAGTTAGTAGCTTATTGATACTTATCCTAGTCTAATTCACATTTTCCCCCAAAGATATTAATTTCATTCTTTTAGCACAGACTTTTGATGAGTATCCCCCAATGTTTAATATGGGAATGTTTTATTCGTCAGCAGAAATAAACAAACACTCATGGAGTGACTGGCTATAACGCCGTCTGCATCGCAGTTTAACTTTATCTGAGAAATGACAGAAATGTCTGGCATTTTCAATCAATCATTTTTTCGATTGAAAAAGTTCTTATAGATAAACCTGACAATTGAAAGATCCTCAGGAAATGTAGGGATTTACGGAGCGTTTAATGCACTTAAGCACAAAAACCTAGTTTAAGAATATAAAGCGAAGTTATTGAGTCCGTTTATGAATTGTATGATCCCAACGAAGTGGTTAATCACGATCTTTTGTCACGTACATGAAAAGGTAGCTTGTTATTTATCAACAGACTAACAACGGTAAATAGAACCAAAGACTACAAACGGACATGATGTCCAAAGATCAGACTGGGAAGTCAGATCTTAAGTGACTAGAAAATAAGTGACCTACAAACGTACAACTTTAATAAAACCTCCGACTTGACCTCCCTACGTGAAACAATCATTAGAAGTATGTCAAGTATCTAAAATACTTAACCACTAATATTGGTGTAGTTTACTTTCAGCCGCTAAATAGGTATGAATTCTAATCATAAAACAGTGACGTTAAAAATTTTGAAGACAAAGAAGATTGGCATTTTCAGCCAATAAAAAGTAATTGCAAATCCCAGATGAAGTAGAGGCAAAAGCATCCTATAACTTCACTGTAATTCTAATAAAAAATGTGTTTCCAATAAATAACGAAATCACTAACATTTAGTGTGACATAAGTAAAATAATTAAATCTTTTTCAGCTTCGTCGAAATCACATTGTTGATGAAGAAGACTTCTTAGATGCTATAACGAAAGAAGACTTGTGGAAAATGAATTTAAGGTAGGTTTGGTCATGAATGTTGAAGCATGATTCTAGATGTAGTTAGTTTTAGAATTACAGTTAAAGCAATTCTATTATATCATCGTTGAGAAAACGAGGTTGAGCAGAAAATATAAGGTATATTTGAGCAAGAGATATCATGTAATCTGATCACATATATACTTGTCAAGACACACAGAAACTAACATGATCAGTCAGATGAATGGTCAAATAAGCACAGTGATAAGTGAAAATATAAGAGGAAGATGAGATGGTACACCGCCAAATGCATCAAGGATTATCAGGCTAGATTCGGGATGAGAACAAATGGTACTTGTAAACGTGAGGAAAGTTTAAATTATCTAATATCAACTCGCAAGTAACTAGACGACTTTAACTTCGCAGATCACCTGACCATTCTATCCCGTACACACCAACAGATGCAGGTCAAGATAACCAGTGTAGCAGCAGCCTCTGCATCAGTGGGCCTCAACATACACAACGGGAAAACCGAGATCCTCAAATACAACATGGAGAGCACCGACCCAATCGCATGATGGAGAGACCCCGGAAGAGGTAGAAACGTTCACGTACCTGGACAGCATCATCCATGAACAAGGAGGATCAGATGCAGAAGTGAAGGTGAGGATTGATAAGGCAAGGCAAGGACAGTATTTTTAAAGCAATTAGTCCCCTTGATAAACTTCGATAATGTAATAAGAAGACGAAGATTATCAGAATTATGTGATATATTGGCGCAGTGCATTTCGAACAATCTGATTACACATATACTTGTTAAGAGCATTTATATATAAAAATAAAATGGCAACTAGACTGGAAATGGGGTAAGTGGAGATAAGGATGATAAAATAAGAGTAATAATAATGTGAACACAATTGGGAACCTAATCACTCTGGAATTCTGTTCACATTATTATTACTCTTATTATTATCCTTATCTCCACTTACCCCATTTCCAGTCTAGTTGCCATTTTATTTTTATATATAAATGCTCTTAACAAGTATATGTGTGATCAGATTGTTCGAAATGTATTGCGCTAATATATCACATAATTCTGATAATCTTCTTTTTATTACATTATCGGAAGGACAGTATTCCTACATTTGAAGAACATACAGAACTCAAAACAATTGTCAACAATGTCAAAGTCGGAGTCCTCAATACGAACGTCAAGACAGTTAGTTCTACTGTGTGGAGCTGAAACTTAGAGAACTACCACAACCATCATCAAAAGGGTACAAGGACTCATAAACAATTGTCTACACAATATACTAAATGTCCGTTGGACGGATATCGTCAGCAACAGCAACTGTGGGAGAGAACAAACCAGCTTCGAGTTGAAGAGGAAATTAGGAAAAGATGTTGGAAGTGGATAGGACATACATTACGGAAATCATCAAACTGCATCACGAGGCAAGCGCTAATTTGAAATCCTGAAGGGAAACGGAAAAGAGGAAGGCCAAAATACACACTGCGTCGGCAAATGGAAGCAGGTATCAAAAGGATGAGTATTAACTAGAAAGGATTGTGCAGGACAGGTTTGGATGGCGAGTGCTGTTGGGCGGCCTATGCTCCTCGACGAGGAGTAACAAAATTAAGTAAGTATAGGAATAACTAGGCTGTCTTCACATGAGTATGAAGAAAGAGATTGAGCTAAGTTAAAATCTAGTATTTATTGAGTTAGGAGAATCTAAAAACTTTGATGGATAATAAATAAACTATTTTACTACTGTAACTGAGTAAATGAAAGCATGATACTATTAAAAAATGTCATATAATCGTGGAATTATTTGCGATGTGCTCGTGACGAACGGCATTTGAAACACCATTCGGCAAGTAATACAGCATAAGCATGTAAAAGCAAAACAGTACTAACAACAGGCTTTACAAGTGTCCAAATTTAACTGACGGCACTTTTGTTTTCACAATCATTTCAGTGGTGGGACAGTGCTTCGCCTTTGGAGAAACATACAGAAAATCCGTTCAATGGAATAATGTCTTCATGAAAAATTTCATGAACTCTGGTTACAATTCTTCTACAGAGCCTATATTTTTACAAAGAAATTTTATCTCACACCTTGATACCAAAACCTGAAATGTGCCTTTATTTTATAGTAGTATTTTAAAACCCATAATGCTCAAATATCAAAAAAAAGTTACACCGGATGCAGCTTAAAATACTGTTTTGATTTTTAATAAATGTCTTATCATTGGTAAACTATGAAAACATAATAGAAAGTCTCCCATCAAAGATGTTTTATTTAGGCAGTAAACATATATGATGTTTTATACACTGATATATTTTTAGCATTAACACATGGAATTTTAGGTTATCATTCGATTATGATTTGTTAATTGAATGGAAATATTACTAGAACGATAGCTGTAAAGGAACTGCAAATCAGGGAACAAATAGTACAAAACACTAGGAAATAAACATTGAATCATTGTTATACGATGCAGAAATCAAGGTAAAACAACCTGAAACCTAAGAAAATTTCACGTCATTATTGAATATAACAATTCATGGCTATTAAACAGTACGTGTTAACGAGACAGAGTTGTGTAGTGGTTGTATTTCTTCAACATAATCCAAGCCTAAGCTCTGTTCTGAATCAACAGTTTGGTCGACTGTATCATCAGCCACCTAGAAAGAAAAAACAATGAAATATATACACGGTTGAAGACTTTGTATTGGGGTGAGATGGGATAATTCAGCAAAACAATAGGCATAGACTGATGATCAATATCAAACAATAATAAACATGAAAAATGAATTCGACACATCAACTATTCCTATAAAAAAAGACACGAATAGGGTTAGTCTCTTGCTATCGAGAGAAGCATGGTAATTTTCAGACATGGCCAATTTACCTGCAAATCTCAATTCATCTGTTAAGGTCGAAAAGTTGAATAATCAGTTTATTCTTTAGAATTAGTATATTACTGCTCCTAATGGAGAAAATTTGTAGCTCAGGTGGATGATTTTGATGGAGTTTTATTCTCTGAGCTGGACGGTTTGGTCGTGAAGCTTCCAACCAAAACAAAGAAGTAAACAATGATAAATTTAAGGTCCATTGGAACCTATCAACATCTAAGTGTACAGAACAAGCTGTGAAACGCATATGGATAAATTCGAACACTTCACTTCTATCTGAAGTTTGTGCTGATGTCGTTCAGAAGAACGATGAAAGCTCCACGACCAAACCGTCCAGCCCAGATAACAAAACTCCATCAAAATATTACTGCTCCACAATAAGTTTTAAGATTCAAACAATCAAATCGTCTTTAGGACTTACTGTAAACATCCGCCCGCTATACAGTCAGAGACAAACCACATTCATGACCAACCGGCCAGATATTATTACTACATTAGGTTCCGGTACACAGGTATGACACTATCCTTGACCTAGGGTATACATTCGAGATTCAGGCCAACACACACATCAAACACGATTCGGTGATTCAGAATCGATGTTGCAACATAACATCCAATTACAAGGATAGGATCTATCGAACCCATAGGAAACATTTGTCATATCAGACAAGCAAAAATTTACAAAAACGCTAAAGATTCTACGTTTAGTTAAAAATCCGGCAAGAGAATCCAGTGAAATAAAGCGTTGACACTAGATGAACTTTTTTTTAGGCACATTTAATAGGTATCACCCATGATTACTGTAATTTCACCAAAGCTACCATTTTAATACATTCTTTTATCAGGCTTTACATTAAAGGGAACCAATATTACTTTATACTTGATCCTGCACTGTTCCAGATGGATTGATAAATGCAAACTGTAAATGTTAGACACAGAAACAGTGTTTTATGTTCAAAATGTCCTTAATTTGGATTTTCACTAAGATTCTGCCAGTCTGTTAACTGTATAATTGAATTGGGTCAAAAATGTGGAACTGATCTATAACAAATACGTGACGATACTTCACTGATGACAACCACATGAACTCCAGAGGACAAGAGTTTCAAAACAGATATCACACTTCAAGAAAATATAATTATATGCATAAACATCACAGTATATATGGTATTGTACAATAGAAAGCGACCAAATATAATAGGTTTGAATTACGTGACGTTGCCAAAACACAAGGTTCACAATAATATCGAGGTATGGAAAGCTTACGGTAATAGATACTGTTATAGCAACACCAAAAGGTGTTGACCCTAATAGATTCTCTACTAGTCAACAGGTATGAATGTGAAGGGTATTCCAGGATATACACCAGAAAGGTATTGCATAACCACAACCACCCTCAATAAAATATCGTAAATACGTCTACCAGTTTGAAATGTTAAGTTGAAAAGTCTCCCAACACGGAAAGATAGGGATACACGCCATCGCCTCTTCGTCATATCTGCCTGCGCTCCCACTAACTACAGTCCGGATAAAGTAACAGATAGGTTTTATAGAAAGCTTTCTGCTCTCCTAAAAAACCAAACTATCGGGCGTAGTGATAACAGCAGGAGACTTTAGCGCCAAAGCACTTGGTTTAAATCGAAGTGAAAGACGCTTACGTGGGTTTCACAGTGTCGCAGCTCAGCGAATAGGCAACGACGATCGGCTGCTGTAACTATGTTCAGACAACCATTTATTCCTATTAAGCACCATCTTTAAGCATTAAGAGACATTGTCAGCCATGGAGACCCCCGCAGTCGACTCGGCGATAGACGTAAATAGACCATATCGCCATCAGCCATTGTCGGAAAGGCTCGATAGAAGACCGCCGCTCATTCTGAAGAATATGTCTAGATCATGCTCTGATACTGACACATGTTTGTTTGTGACAGACTGAATGCAGAAAAACCATAGCAAGAAAACTCCTTCAAGTTCAACTTAACGACGAAAATGTCAAAAGAATATTTCATAAACAAATGGGGAAGCAGTTGGGTGATCGCCAAAGTGACCTATGTTCACCTTGATGTGGGTTGGGATGATATCCAGACAGCTGTTAAAATATCAGTGATATCTGTGGGTGACTATAACCAAAAGATTAAGGAAAATCAGTGGATTTTAGTATCATCTACTTAAATGATAGATGCTCAAAAACTCATCCCATTAGGCTTCGAATATGATGTGGAGCAAAGACAACTCAGAGTTTACGCAATGATCGTGAACAGTGGTGCGAGGATAAGGCAAGAGCGACAGGAAAGACGGTGGCGATATGCATCAGTTGATAACTTTTAAGATATTAAAGAAACAGGTATTAAATATTCGGGAGTCACCAGGACTATTTCTGAAAAATATGAAACAATGATTCACTATCAACCCTGGGGACTGCGACGATGGGTAGGAGAAGTTTAACTGCTTTACATTCACCCTTCAGTTACCTGCTTTTACCAAGCAACCTAACTGGAATGTCAACATAAACCTCCAACTCTCAAAGAAGTGGAGAAATTCAAAACTAATCTAAAAGAGACAGCAGCAGGCCGTGATGGATTAGCCCCTGAGATTTTTAAGTATGGTGGCCCAGTTTCAGCAGTTAGATTGACTGAGTCCTTAGCTAGAATCTGGAGAATGAACTTAATCTCATATAACTGGTCTCAATCGCCTATCGTCCCAGTCTATAAGAAAGGACAAAAATCCTCTAGTGACAATCACAGAAGAATCAGTTTGGTTAATACAGTGCCTAAAATATTACCCTCAACAATACTTTGACGGCTATCTAGAGCCCGTGAAGAGCAAACTCGAGAAAACCAGGTTAGTTTTAGACCTGGATATAGATGTATGGAGCAAATATCCGCGCTTGCCCAGGTTCCGGTGCACGAACATACCCACCGACTCACAACCATAGCTACATTTCTCAACATTAAGGCAGCATTTGATTTTGTAAACCGAGAGATTTCATGACAGTGTCTGACATTGAAATATGTACCATAGAAGTACATTACCTTGTACAGGCTCTCTATTCGAACACTACTGGTCGAATAAGAGTTGTCATCAGAATTTATTACTGGAAATGTTCTTCCGGGTTATCTTTTTTCCTCACTTTTGTCTTCGTCACAGAAATGCTTTTAGAAGTACCTCTCTCGTCGTCTAACTTTCAGGGGTTGATATACCAGGAAATTAACTTGTTGACCTATAACACGTAGGTAATATAGTTCTATTTGATGAAGACACTGACAAAATGCAGTCTTTTGACCACCTTAAGCAACAATGCAACCATAATTAGGATGAGGTCCTCTCTCTCTGTCCAAATGTAAGATGTTACTTCAGGATTATTTATTTATTTGAACACATAAATATTGATAAAAGGAGGCACTATATATATATATATATATATATATATATATATATATATATATTCATTCCCAAGTCACAGGCCGAGTTTAGTGCCCAGCAATCTGCCCTGTTCTACTTTATGGGCGTCTGAACCACTGCTCATGTATTTTAGGACCATCAAGTTAGCCATCCAGAAGCTAAATGGAATACAAGATAAGGATGGCTAATTTATTGAGGGGGTAGTGAATTTCTACCGACTAAGATGGTCAAGACATCTGCTACGCATACCCAACAACCGAATACCTCGATGGGAAATGGTGGTTGATGTAGAAGGTTGGAAAGAAAAGTTGGGACGGCCAAACCAAGACATGGAATCAGTTCATGAAGACACTGACTATTGGACAGGTTAGTCAGCCACATGACGAGACTGAAATTCAACAACTGCTATACACTTAGACGTCTGTGATTGTATCAGAACAGAGAAATTACCTAAGCTGATAAGTGGTGTTATTCAGGAATGTCTAATCTTGTACTCATGACAGCTGTCACAAATTTTCCATAGAAATACAGCTTTCTGTTTCGCAATTCTCATAGATTGTGAAATTACTAAGATATAATCTGACAAAGTTTCGCTAATTTGCACTACTGTACCAGGTTTAGAGAGACAATTTAATCACTTATTTTATCTGGATGGCTACCATGGCGCAAACATAACCGGAATAAATGGTATTAGTAAATTTATGTTGATTTTATTTTTAAAGTTGCATCATTAAGTCTAATAGAAGGAACTACATTACAAAACTCAATGGAAATTTACCGTATATAACGTGTTTATTTAAAAGTGGCTGACGATTAGAGAACAAACAGTTGGACTACAAACATATTCACTGTTTCCCAATTGACGAGTAAGCAACTTTCAGTTCAGGTGGTAATTAGTTATGAATCAACAGTGACATTTATATTGCTTGGTTGGCTACAGTTTAAACGAACATGATGTTAGATAATTAGTTATTTAATTCGTTAGGATCCGTATAACACTTAAAACCGTTATGAGCTGACTACGTGAATCAGTCAAATATTTTCACGGTGGCGTAAGTACACTTTATATGCTTTATATTTGAAAATTATCATTCCACAACAATTTTTTATAAGGAGGGATGAATTCGTGGAGATTGTAGAATTTTCATAGTTTGAATTACGAACTGACCTTAGGTAGACCACTGGACGGCCATTTCGTCCTAGTGTGAAGTTCCTCAACAGTACGAATCCACAACTTCGCATTGAGGAATCTAAGCGTTGGATACCGAATGTGATCTAGAGGTTAAGCGTTCTCATGACAGACAAATGTCCTATGGTAGTGAATGCGCACTACTGAAGAGTTCCAGACTAGAAAGAAACGGCCGTCCGGTGCTCCCAGGCTCTAAATAGTTGTTTAACTAAGATTAGTTCGTCACTTAAACTATGAAAATCATTTTCTACCTTATTAGTATACATCATCATGTTTAAAAGTACTAATCTTTTGGTACTCTAGATGAGCTTTTCTTTTGTTTTGTCAGTGTGATAAAAATGAAATAATATATTACCGCTTCATGTCTAACAGTATCAAGTTTTTATCTAACTTGTTGTTCTGTGATATGTATGTGTACACCCACCAATCACTGCATAACAATAGTTATGACGCTGAACCATTACCCTCATTAGAACAAAATAACCCTCTTTGTGGATGTATTTAGAGCTAAAAAGTCAGTTTCGATGCACTAATCGCTTAACCAACTGGGGTAATCCATTAGCTGGGTTTTTATTAACTGTTCTAATCACTTTGGTAATTCATGACACTTTAATATATCAGGTGTAAGTGGTGGAAAATATAACCGTTTTCCTTCTGCATACTTTTGTGGTCCCTTATTTTTATTACCAATGGTAATAAGCCTCCCTTTAATCTCATTTGAAGTACTGTTTCAATAAGTCTGAGAGATTGTGTTGCTAAAGTAGTACGTCAAAACTGCTGTTTTTGCCTATTACAAACCAAGATATCCATTTCCCAGTACTACAAAGTGATACTATTAAGACGTGACCTGAGTAACGAAATACAGGTTCGAGTAATATTCTTTGAATTACACTGCAAGTGGGGTAGAGATATCACCTAACAGCTTTAATAAAGTAGAGATCCTATAGCTTCGAGTCTAATTTTTAGACTTAGGAGCTAAAGTTCTAAAGTATGCAGAATGGCCTTAAACCCGCACCATAGTCATAATGGACAAAGTGGATAAAGTAAGTGGTAGCTCTAGTGACAGAGAACGACTTACATTTTAGGATAGTAAGTAAAATTTAACTACTGACTTTCAAATAAAATCACTTACTGACTCTTCGGCTCTTAACACTTCTTCAATATCATCATCATCATCATCAACATCTGATTTGTCGTCATTTAAAGACGACTGTTTTTTCACTGGTGCAAACACTCTGACTATGGATGGTGAACTCCCTCCTGAATTCGCCCTTCCGGGGGATTCGACCTTCGCAACATTATTCAAAGCTGGAGAATTCGGTGTTAAAGGTCGCGGAGAATCTGTAGACCCAATTACAGATGTACGCATTTGCGTTCTGCTGCTGTGATTAGTGACTATTTCTTGAAGGCGAGTTTCCTGGGAAGTGTTTATAGTTTCTTTAACTTTTGACGAACCATTAACGTCGCGATTTGGAGTGTTGAGTGGTTCATCTGATACCTGGGATCCAAAACTAGTAAAATCAAATAAAACAAAATTAATCTAAATTTTAATTAAAACAAAACATACGTTATAAACTAGGAATATTTCATACACGCCGATATAACTAAAATAGTCAACTAGTTTATCTATTTGGTAAACAATCTAATAGAGTATTCTGTATGCGGTAGGACTATGTTACGATGATCTAACTTTTATTTAATATGAAACTTATTCGAAACCTGTTCAATCAATCTTCACTAGTAAAAGTCAAAAAGTATTTCAAGGGTGAACATAATAAATGAAGGTGAAAGCCTAATACACAGGCATATACATGATTAGTAAGTTAGATACTATAAATATTTTATACTATATAGTTAATTAACCTCAGTAGAATCCAGTTCAAACAGTGTGAGAGATTCTTACTATTTCTATTATAAATATCACTTTTAAATATAATATGTTTGCAACAGTCTTTTTCATTGATTTACCACTGGCAATGAAAAAAGTTTCTTCTTAATACGCTAGAATGTGAAGTAGCTTTGTAGTGAGATGTCTCATTTCTAAGTTTTCAAACACCAATTGGTTTATAAATAAAATAATATATTTGTAACATCCCAATGAGTAGAAAAATTAGATTTCCTGACGTTTCGTGACTCAGCGTAAGTTACTTCTTCAGAGAATAAATAACCAAATCACACTGACCAAAAAGTACTACACACCATATTACATAAATATTTTAGATATGTTGAACTGAAGTATGACCGTTGAGCTTAAGTACTTTATCATTTTTGAGGTTACAGGTCTGTAAGAATTTTTACCAGTAGAATCTGACATCACACACTCCAAGAGATAGGAAGTGAAACCCAATATGCAAACATTTATGTTTACGACTTTCAAAATAGAGACATGAAAATGAATAAAACAACAAAGACTGAGAGAAGGGACTGTGTAGTGGAGAAACTTGTGATAAATTCAAAACATTCTGTTCTTCGCTTTAAGCTGTGGTGATGAACATGTATCTTTTGAACTTGAAGAAAACAAAATCCTTAGTTAAACTCAGACTGAACGAAGAGGAAGTCCTGACTTATGGACGTTAGGTGGTGTTTGATTAATCAAACTCAGACTCCCAAAAACCTATACTACATACAGCAGCTGTACAGCACAACACATTCAAGCCAAACTTATATTACATATTAATGGTTATCCGTTACGATATGTCTTCTGAAATATAACTCGATGGTAAAAATTAAGTACAAATGATTAATTACTTTTAATTCAGCTAAGTACTATTTTATTAGGATAAACGATCAAATAGTAACAGCTTTGAATAATCCATACAAGCATATAAGCAAAGCACAAAAACTAAAACAATCATGCTACCATGAAGGCATGAAGCAACCGCGGACGTGTAAAATAGCAAGGAACAGAAAAAGGCTTATTGAAGCACGTACATGCAGAAGATTGAAAACATGATATAAACAGTTAAAACTGACAGTTAATTGAATCTAGTCAACACAATTACTGGATATACTCATTATACAAACTAATAACACTAAATATTGCAAAGCCTTCTGTGAATCTAGCAGTTCATACTCTAAGGATATTGAGAATTTAGCATTATTGCAGTCCTACGTAAAGATATATTGGTTCATTAAAAATATTTTAGTCAGAAGACTTTGAGGAATACTGTTAACAAACCATAGATGAAAATACATGGAAATCTCATATGACCTCTAAACCTTATCTACAGTAAAAAAATACTCACAAACTTTTCAGGCAGAAAGGTATTTATGCATGTAACTTTCAGGTAGAATTATGCGTGCAGGAAATAGTGCTTTCACAATGGAAAAAGAAAGATTAACGTAATAAAACTAGGTTAAGCAGGAATAGGATGGGATTATTAAATGCTACAATGTAATGCATTTCGTATAGAAACGAAACAAGCACGTGTTCATAATAATGATAATACCTCGTTTTACGACTCTGTAAGACAGGTATTCTGCTTGACCTAAAATAAGAAACAAAGTTTATATGAACGGAAAAAAATTACCGACACCAAAAATTACCAATAATACAGTTCCCTGAGAACTTACTTATTACGTGAATTATTTGATGCTGAAGTAGATGAATCTGAAAGCAGGAACAAGAAGACAATAAAAGAAACGAAACAAACACTAAAAACGTCAACAGTAGTAGAATTTTTACTCAAAAGGAAGAGGTTAGTCACAAGTTAGTGCATATGACTTGACGCTTAAAGTAGAAAACTCATTTGGCAAGTGCAATCTCTTAACGTTAACTGATCCGTTTATTGACGGTTTCATTTACATTTTACTTCAGTAAAATGTCACACCATTAAGGATCAGTTTGGCTATTAATCTTCACACTTACTGGTTAAATATTATTCTAAATGTATATTACCACTATTTGTCCTCACAAACAGGTAGTTTTGACTAGGGTAAGCACCAGTAGGTTAAGTCGTACAGTCGATAATACTAAGGTGTGCAGACAGTTTTCACGGGTAACAAGCATCTCACTTTGTCGTCGACGTACTTTTAGAGATAACACTTTCCTCGTCTAGATTTCCAAGGGTTGAACTTTTACCAGGAGATTCACTTGTTGACTTAGAACATGCTGATTACATAGTTTTATTTGGTGAAGACGCTGACAAAATACAGTCTTATGACCACTCTAAGCAACAATGCAAGCATGTTTGGGATGCAGTTCTCCCCCTCGGAATGCAAAATGTTGCTTCAGGATTGGGTTGCATCGACACCCGAACGAATGAAAGGGAGTGAAGTAATTGAACGTGTCGATCGCTTCACTTATCTTGGAAGTCTCATCAGTCCTTGTGGTCTGGTGTGTGACGAAATCTCAGCACGGAAACAGAAGGCTCGAGTAGCTTTTACCAACTTGCGTCATTTATGGCGTAGGCGAGATACCCGTCTATCAACCAAAGGACGGGTTTACTGCGCAGCAGTTCGTCCCGTCCTACTTTATGGCAGTGAAACATGGCCATTAAGAGTAGAGGATATCCATGGGTTACTAGTATTTGATCATAGGTGTCTTCGAAACATTGCTCGTATATCATGGGACCATCGAGTAAGTAACACAGTTGTTAGGAAACGGGTACTAGGTAAGGATGGCAAATCAGTTGATGAAGTAGTGAAACTTCATCAGTTGAGATGGCTGGGACATGTGTTACGAATGCTCAACCACCGACTTCCTCGACGTGCGATGTTCAGTGGTATAGGAGTAGGTTGGAAGAAAGCTAGGGGCGGCCAGACCAAAACATGGCACAAGTTCATGAAGTCACTGACAAGTGGACTGAGTCATGTTGGTAGGTGTAGACTACCTGGTTGGGGACCGCGAGATGATAGCAACCGATGGTTAGAGACCTTAAATAACATGGCTCAAAATCGTTTGCAATGGCGCGTGTGCATCCGCTCTTTGTGTTCTCCCGAATTCTAAACTCCTGAATCCTCATTGTTCTCTTCCCGAACTTATTTCACTGGATTATACTCCTTGAATAACATCTTCAGACCTTAATGTTTCTGATTACAGCTTATAATTTTACTACATCTAGCACTACGGGATTTGAATCGACCACTGCATCTGTGTGCTAATGTGGTGTGGCAACTCGAACTGATGTACGTACGTACGAAGTTCTACGTTGTTACTGACTGACTGACATGCTCGTTTACCATGGATGGATGGATTGGTTAGAAAGGGTAGTCTTAAAATAGCAAACAATGCTTTTCCAACGATAAATTACGAGGAACAAACAACAAGGACAACTCACTGACTGACTGACTCACAAAAACGTCGTGTGACTGGTACCAAACAGTTTCCCACTTCACATTTATGGCATCACTATGTGCTCTTTATTCCCGGTTTTTACTTGATTAGAACCTTTTACTTTCGGTTATTAAACGCAATAATTGCTATCATTCCTATGCTGTTGACTTGTTCTGTAAAACAGGGTATGGGTGACCAGGTAGGTATTCCCTAGCGAAGGTGTGTGCAAAAGAGTGCACATCAATAAGGCGAGAATTAATAAGAGCCATCACTAAAAGGATAATCTAATGGTGTAACGTAGATATTATTTACACAGATGCCTTAGAAATATTGCTCGCATCTGCTAGGATCACCGGGTAAGTAATAGTGAGGTTAGACGCAGGGTATTAGGGAATGATAGTAAGTCAGTTGATGAGATTGTGAATCTTCATCGACTGAGATGGTTGGGACACGTGTTACGTATGCCTAAACACCGATTACCACGAAGTGCAATGCTAACCGGTGTTCGGGATGGTTGGAAGAAAGTTAGGGGCGGCCAAACCAAAACGTGGCATCAGTGCTTGAAGTCACTAACTTCTAGTCTGAGTCATGTTGGTAGATGCAGACTACTTGGTTGGGGTCCGCGTGACTATCGTAACCAATGGTTGGAGACTCTTGGTGACATGGCTCAGAGTCGATCACAATGGCGTCGGTGTATACACTCTCTATCTTCCCTTAAACTAAGAGATTAAAATCGATTCATATCTTTCTTTCTACGAACTAATTCTTTCTTCCTGTACTATATCCTTATTGCAATCTTTCTTTTATATATTACCATCTCTGAATTAACTACTTTTATGAATCCGGTGTCCATCTTGTTGTGTTAATGAGGTATGGCAACTTGGACCGATGCATATATGTGCCTGGTCCTACGTTGTAGCTGACTGACTGACTAACTGATAAACTTTTACAACAGACTAATACGCTTAAACATGTAAATTCAAGTTTAATGTACTTCCATGTAAATAGTCTAGTATTGCTGTTACCTTCTGTTACCTTTTGACATGCTGTTATTACACCACTAGGATGGATTGTCCAATTTTCAATCCATTTATTCTGTTCCTGTTTTAGACCGTCAATGAAAATGCCGTAGCCACTATATGATGTATCATTTCGCTCGGTGAAAATGTCGGTACTTTATCCTGCTGATTATTCGCGTATTTAACTTAATTTTACATGGACAATTGCACACTACTAACCTAGTCTACTGTATGACATTACGCAGTCTTGACATGCTGTTTTGATGATTAATTTTACGCGAGTACCTCCAATTAATCGTCATATTTCTATACACCCTTATTAGAATACATCAGTTCAATCAAGATGTACAATGGAACTTCTCGTAAAGGAACTACAAGGGAATGCCACGATGAAACCGTAACAAGTAAGGTGCCGTAATAAATTAGTCTATCTTACGAATCTATCGCATGAAATAAACGATGTTTACGCGTACATTTTCTTACCCGTTTCATCCATTTTCTGGCTCCGGAGATGTCTAAGTGTTTCAATCAAGTTCAGCAGCACTGGAGAGCTGCTTGGACTGCGTTCAGTAGGTAGAACGGCCATCAACTTATCTCGGTCAAAAAGTTCTAGATGTTTCTACAAGCTAAATATCATAAACAACACCAAACCATTTGCGCTTCGTCCATTAGGACATTTAACGTATTTTCAAGTTTCATCATATTCATAAAATCCACCAATAGGGACGCAATGATCAAGCCTTGCTAAAAATGAGTGAGATATGGAGTGGGTATACTATACCATCTTCTGTAGACCATAAGGACCGAATGGACTGATTTGAAAGCGGTATTCCTTCGGCATAGTTGTGCTTTTCCAGAGCTAAGTACACTGCTGCCTTTAGCTGAGCCTAGTAACGAAACGTTATCAACATTACACAGGTACTTCAAGCTTTGGTAAAATACCCTCTTCGTTTAGGGACCTGATGAGAGCCTCCTTCAAATTGATTTCTTCATCTCCCATCTTATCAAGAGCATACATGAGAAACAAAATATCTGAGGTGATTTCGTATCGCGTCCACAAGTAATATGCTTAGAGGTGAGCAATCTAGAAGGCAAAACACGGAAGCCATTGTTAATTAAAGCTTAACTAGTCAACTGAAATACATATATTTGGTGCATGAAAATGCTTCTCATTTGATTCCATAAGTGTTATGTATTTTACTGGATGGAATGAAAGTTCAGTCCTGACAAACTGAAACGGTAACGTGACCATTTGAGAAGAGTGATCATCAAATAATTGAGGTTTAAACCACACAACCACATATAACTAGTTTTAGACGGAGCAGCTTTTAATCAATTCGAAAAAAATATGAGCACGTGATCAGTTGAGTATTAAACACATCGTTCTTTCGAAAGTTCCAGCGAAACGCTATGTAGAGATGGATGTTTAAAAACTTTTATACAGAAAGATATCACTTAACTCTGAGCACAGTCCTTCGAGTTTATTTCATAACCACGCATCGTGAACTGACATCTTCCGAACAAAGTGTTGAAATCCCCAATTACTGACACACAGTAAACTTATGACGACCATTAAGAACCGAAGGAAATTTACCAAATTTGTAAATGCTTACAGTCAAAGGGACAGGCCAACTTAGCAAACGACAACGCTCAACCTATTTATTCGTTGTGAAGGTCAACAAGGAGAAGATGCAAAGCGCCGTCTCAAATTTCAAAAGACAGACGGTTCATTGACTTACATTAATCCTTGGGATTCGTACTGCGCTGAAGATTCAATCAAACTTAACGTACGAGTAGAGAGGGGACGGTTTTACTTATTTTACTAGTGTTTAACTGTTCACCGCGCGCTGTTCAAAAGGAACAGTGATATTTTTCCTTTGAGTAATTTTTATGGTACTGATCGTTAAATTAGGCATGAAGACTACTGTTTTTGCTTTAATTGAATCTTTTGGTCGAAGTAATTCTCAAGAGTACCGCTTTTTCTCTAGTTCAACTTGTCGTTTGTACTCAACGAGTACAGATACATAAGATACGAAAGGCATTGGTACTCATTCTTCGTCGCTGAATATATCTTTGAGCATTGTTTGTATCCATAGGCGTGAAGGTCTTTCTGTTACTACTGAGGTCCAATTTTTTACCGTTTTTTTATTTTATTTATATATAAACATAAAACAAGTCTATGGCGCAATTGAAACGTCATTGTGGTAGACCAGCATGCTATTTCCCGGTCGATGAGGGGATGAAATGTGATAACGTCAATAAGTGGTATCAAAATGTGTGCACCGGACTCACACCGGCTGCATGTAAATGGTGCTGTAAGCCATTACCACGTTGGTTGTGTGAAGAATGTTGTTCTGCTATTTCTCTACTGATTCTAGAGGCGGTCGAGCTGCTAAACATAGCTAGGAAATTGGTAAACAGGTAGAAGTAGATGAACAGAACCCTGTTTTCGAGGAAACTTGGAGCGTTATTATGAGCCCAGCTTTAGGTGGACCTCCTCAAGGAAGCAGAGGAGCTTATGGATGTAGGCATTGTTACAAGGAGAAAGAAGGAGCTCACAGTCACGTCAAGGAAAAGAAAAGTAAGAAAACAGAATAAAATCTCTGCGTTTGACGCTGAATTAAAATCGGATTGCAAGGAGGAGACGGCTTCAGGAAATAAAATTCCACACTGTGTCAAGACGGACCTCGCTGAGTGGTCATTAATTTTTCATAAGTTAAGAGAATCTTCCGATAAGGAACCAAAGGCTAGATTTGAACACGATCTCAGTCATATTAAGTCCTTAATAAGCAAGCTATTCCCAGAATCAGTTTCAAATGCCAGTATCTGTAAGCTTTATAGAATAGGACAAAAGTGGATTCTGAAACTGGATTGATCCGGAATATACGTCCGTGAGGATCTCAGCCTAGCTGATCGTATTAAGAGACGGGCTACAGAAGCGGAAATAAATGAGCGTCGCCGAAATGGTGAAATCAACCTTTTTCCTAAGGGTTTTCAAATTGTCAAAGATCGGAGCAAAACGATCCCCAAACCACTCTGGGTGGTAGGGGAATGTTCTCCACAGACTTAAAGGTATGCTACACAAATCCTCGCAGCCTACTAAATAAACAGGTGGAGCTCAAGACAATGATGGATAAAGGTAAACCAGATGTTATTCCTGCCTCAGAAACATGGTTAACGTCAAAAGTATTAGACAATGAAATTCAGTTGACTGGTTTTTTATCCAGTAGGGCTGATAGATTAAACCGTAGGGGAGGCGGTGTTATCCTGTACACGCAAGGCACCCTAACCATACGAACAGTTGCGACAGTGGCACATGATTCAAGAACATGTGAGCTGGTGCGATGCAAGCTGAAATTTAGACAGCAAGATATTGAATTAATTGTAGTATATCGCGGTCCAGAATGCGTAGTGGATGATTTCCTACTAAGCAAACATAAGTCCCGATGTAAGAGGGATAAAAGCCTTATAGTAGGCGATTTTAATGCACCATATATAAACTGGGTTGATTTAGAGGTCAGGTCATCGATAACGTCATTCTATTGCAAACTGTTAAAAACCTCGATTGCGTTAGTTTCATTCCGAAACATTAGAAATCCCACAAGAAATGACTCAAGAAGTTCCTCTTCTTTTTTGGATTCAGTCTTCTTACACCGTGATGACGTCGGTCAAATGACTTTTCTCCCACCATTCGGGAGAAGTGACCATGCAGTCATATTATTCAAATTCATGGCTGAGATTGCCTGTCAAAGTGTTGCGCCGGCACGTCCCATTATATGGAAAGCAGATATGGAGGCAATCAACTCCTCAGCATCGGGTGGAAACTGAGAAATCGACTCAAGGGCTTCAGTACAAGAGGCATGGACTTATTGCAGGCAGTTGTACAATCGGGTAACTCAACCATACATACCCTGGATAGTTCCAAAGAAGAAGCACGCCCATACCTGGATAGGCCGTGATATTCGACGTTTACTAAGACAAAAGAAGAAATGTTGGGATGCTGCCATCCGCCTCGGCACACTAAATACAATGGAACGTTGCAGACCGGTGTATAATTAAAGCGTATAATTAAAGTTCGAGAAGCTCAAAAAAACCATGAAATGCAGTCGGCACAGTCTGCACTCAAGCAGCCTAAGAGGATATATTCGTACACAAACTACAGGACAAGGGTGCATCATTGGATTCTCAACCTAATTAAAGAAGGGAGTGAATCTAAAATGATAGAGGAAAATCAGGAAAAAGAAGAGGCTATTACAAACTATTTTTGGGCAGCTTTCACTCAGCAACCTCCTCGAGAGAAAGAACAAGACCAAAATAAAGAGTCAACAAACCACCTGCTCACCGTGGACTTCCACCAAAACGATGTGCTTAAGGCTCTTAGCACTTTAAACATGAAGAAGTCAACAGGACCAGATGAACTACACCCCCAAAATCTTGAGACATATTGCGCAATATACCGCGGCCCCGATGAATGTGATATTCAACATGTCACTTGACCAAGGTGTGTTAACTATGGACTGGAAGGACACAACCGTCACTTCCATTCATAAAACAGGGCCAAAACAACTTCCATCGAACTGCATACTCGTAAGCCTCACCAGTTTTGTAGTTAAAATATTGTAAAGAATAGCCAAAAAGACCATAATGACATTTGTAGAGAACAATAACCCGTTAAAAAGCGATCATGGTTTTAGAAAGGGTTTGTCTTGTACAACGAACCTCCTTATAGCAAGGGAATATTGAATAAAGGTGCCAGACAACGGAAACGCAATGAATATTGTCTACATAGACTTCAGTAAGGCTTCTGAAAAAGTGACAACTAAAAGACTGCTATTGAAGCTGGAAAACCTTTATATTGCCAGACCCCTCTTAAAATGGATTAAGGATTTCCTAGAAGGTCGTAGACAGAAAGTAAGAATACATCCCAAGTGCTCCATCTGGAGACCAGTACTTAGTGAAGTACCTCAAGGTTCCGTCATAGGTTCTTTACTTTTAATGCTGCATATAAATGATCTCCCAAGTATAGTACAGTCCCCAGAGTTATTATACACTGACGATGTAAAAATTTGGCGAGTAATAACTGGAGCCACAGGCGCATGTGCTCTTCAGGTACACTTAAATAATATGATAAACTGGTCTAAAGAGTGGCTGATGCCTATCAACGCGGAAAAGTGTGTCTACATACACTTGGGAGACTCAAAGGTTAGTATGTACAACATAGGGGATGTGTCATTACCCGTAGTCCAGTCTCATAAGGATCTAGGGGTGACAGTGAGTAATGATCCTAAAACGACAGCCCATTGCCGGGAGGTCGCAGCTAAGAGGTTTTGAACCCTCTGGGCTTTAAAAAGGACATTCACTAAGTTAGATACTACCATGTTCACCACAGTATACACACCCTTAGTGAGAACTAAGCTAGAGAACTGCGCTCAGGCTGCAAGCCCCTGCTTAAAAGGTGACTCGGACATACTAGAAAAAGTATAGAGGGCAGCTACCCGTGCAATTCCGGAACTCCGGGGTTTATCATACAAAGAGCGGCTTGAAAAACTGGACCTCTTTACTCTGTCCTATCGCAGACTAATGGGAGATCTAATTTTGATGTACAGAATACTGAGAAATGATTTCGGACCTAACTTATTCTCTATTTTTCATCCCATTAGATTGAGACATCTCAGAGGATATTGCAGGCGAGTAGAAGAGCCAAGAACGAACAAAATACCCGTGTCATACAGGTTCCCACACTGAGTTATCAATACTTGGAATCTGTCGCCCGAAGCAGTGATGTCCCTACTTTCAGTTGACTCATTCTAGAGAAGAGTGGACACCCACAGAAGCATACTAGAAAAGGAATAACATAGGCCGTAGGCCTTCTGTCCTTACTATACAAGTTCGAATCTGAACTCGGTGGAAAATCCAGACGTTCAAGTGATCGTAAACGAAACGGAAGGAACTTAAGCCTACAAAATTTCCATTTCTAGCGGCATTACTTCACCGATACCTTCAGAAAGGGACCTAGGTATGTGAAACGAGCGGAAGAAAAGTATTAGTAAATTAGCATGATATGATGTTTATTGCCAATAATATATCACGCTCCCTTTTTGAAAGACTCGGGTGTTTCTTAGACTATATTAGCAGATAGCAACCTACAGGAATTCAGTGCTTGTGGTGAGTACAATTTGTGACTATAATTCAACTTACTGGTCGGTATACCTAGTTCGAGTGACTCGCCTTTTGATAAGCACTAGAGTTCTGTTGTTTTTTTGTAAGGGGGGAGGGAACGATGTAGTACCGTACTCTTAATAGGATGAATGAGGCGGTTAGAAATTACATCGGAGGATGATTTCTATACAGTTAACCAAAAGTGCTTTCCGTGTTTACCATTGAAGTGCTTAACTTAAAGACACTCCTTGTCAACTTTGTCTTAGGATTTAAGACCATTGGGTACGCGAACACCTAGATCTTCAACTACTGATCCTTCATAAGGGAAACTACCTAATTTATATGTATAATTTGCTATATGTCTCAGACAGACTAATTTTAACCCATAGATACCCTAATGAACTGAAGAAATGCAAAAAATGAGCCGAATGAGGTATTACCCAAATGGAAAACTGTGTGCAGTTAACTGAAATACCATCTGAATTCATTATCTTTATACTTGATGGGTTAGTACGAACGAATTAAATAAGAACTAGAACGTTTATGTTCCTAGATGAATATTTTAATAATTGACTCGTACATACGATACTAATCATAAGACAAATGGATCCTGGTACTAGCATCACTAGTGATTGTATTGGGAAGGAAACAATGCTGACAATAGAATACAGGGCAAATTTATTGTTGTGAAATAAATTCAAGACTGCATTTAACTTACGTATTCTGCATTTTATTGAAATTAATCCCAAACACTAGGGAGTATCAACTAGTCAGCATGTCTCGAATGCTCATATATCGACATACAAACCGAATATAATTACCAGGGAGATTATCATTAGTTTCTTGATGAATGGTTTTATCCAATATTAGATGTTTGTCGCAATGACGATTCCTTGGTACAATATATTTCAACAAGTTTATCTTACAAAAGAAAGCAAAAATAACATAACTGCATGCATACGAGTTACTGTCTGAGTCAACACTAACAACTTATTCGTCGCACAGTGTGTTTGCCGGATAAGGTATTGTACAGGTTTTATGAAATTGCTGGCGTACATGGATTTCAATACACTGACATCTCGTTCTATCAAAAAATATGTAAGGCGGGAAGAATAAAGTGGGTGGTTTGTATCTAATAGGATGACGCCTGCCGAAAATTTGCAAGGTTCAAGATGTCTATTAACAACCATATAATTAATGACATTAAACGTTTAACCACAGTACCTAATAATTGCCTTCGAGAGTCGCCGCAATACAGCAGAACGTTTTCCCAAAACTCTGGAGAAGAATGGCGAATAACAGAGAAGAATAATGGATTATGTGCAAGAACTTGAAAATCCTAAACGTAAATTAATAGTAATCTCAAAAAACGCGTAGTTTTGTGATGCTATTGGTTTGTAGAATTATGGTCTACTATGATATTAGTACTGCTCTAAAAATGGACCCAATCCTAAAATCGTACATTTTCATGATGTAAGTGCCTAATTTATAAGATCATACGTGGAAGTCACATCATTGTCTACACTGACTCATCGTATCATAACGATTACCAATATATGATGAAGAACACATTCAAGCTGGAGATAGAACAATATATTTAATATAAGAAAACGTAAGTTGTGGAGATCCACCACGCCTGCGAGGCTGAGATACACCAACCCTTCAATTAGTTCCACCTTCCCGGTTTCTCCATCGTTAGGGTTTTTCTCCGCATTAAATATTGAATATCTAGTTTCCCAATCGCCTAGTGCTCAGCTTTAAAGATTGTGTGGCTAGGGACCAATGCAACTACAGGTTCACAATCGCACGATCTTTAAAGCTGAAAATAAAATTATTGAGATTCACATTTAACATATAACACTTAAGGAAGGTCAGAAATAGTGACCGGTTTGGCATGATACAGCCTTGGAAGAGTGGTCATTCTGTGCAAGTCACATCTTCTCACGTCAAATATACTATTCTATTCTCAGTTTAAATGTGTTCAGAAGTGCCGAACGTCTTATTGCTGGCTGTCAAGTAGGACGAGTCAGTATAGACGATGTTGTGACGTCCACATAAAATCTTATAAACTAGGCAGTCACATCATGACATCTTCAAATATAAATATACTACTGCCAAAAAGGCCATAATTTGACTGCTTCTTTATGCATAAGACATGAAAGAAATTAATGAAATCGACACTGACAATTTTTTTAATAAAAGGGATCATGCAATAGAGTAGAAGGCAGAGGTACAATCTAGAAATGCTCATCGAACGTACTTGTTGCCCTTTTCCAAGCTAATCACAATGTTATAACACTGAGCAATAGCAACATCCAGTGTATTTCTTTCTAATTTGTTAGCAAACTGATACAGATCTGTATGCTCACTTAATGCAGGTTGAAGTGAGATTAACTATAACACATCGATCGTTTTGAGGGAGGACGATGTTACTGCTGAAGGTCTGAATTTCGTATTCTTATTTCTGGATGACAATAATATATTTTAAAAGAACATCATATTACATGAGGATATATTCCTTGATGTTGAGATTGTGTTTATCTGTCTCCACATTCGCAGCGTAAAATTACTGCAGAAGGATTCGTCTAAGCTCCTTGTGGATGGACGAAACAGGACGTTGGTATTTTACCTAAAAAGTAGGTTTGATACTTCATCAGGTCCTAAGAATTGGGATGAGTTAATTAACTGAAGACGTCCTCGTGCATCAGTTTCAGTAAAAGTAAAAAATAACCATCCTTCAAACTTGTGATTGTAAGATGCATAATATCAGAAAATTGACGTACAAATGACTCATTCAAGTCAGCATTATTCAGAAGGTTATCATCACTAATGCGTCTTTAACCTGCAATCTCTTTAAATAGTTACCACATACTTGAAGATTTTTAACACGATAAGACTTTTTGAGTGAACACTGAGTTCAGATGTCTAGTCTATTGATTTATTAGACCATTTAGCTGTCAGACTTCACTGCAGTTTTTTCGTTTTATCTTCATCCCTGGTTTTTCTGGTTTACGGTGATTTCCAGCGAGTTTCTCTGTTGTGACATACAGTTGTCTCATGTTTCCTTCTCTTGCAGCCTTTTCCGCCGTCGTTGCTAAATCTTCCACATATTTACGTTTGTCGATTCTGATGCTCCTCCTCACTTGCTTGTCTACTTCTGTGTATTCAGCTTGTACCTTGGCTTTCTCTGCTCTTATTCGGCTGGTGTTGGTTGCTGCCTTCCTGATCCGCCTTTCTTGAATCATATCCAGTGTATCAACAGTGATCCATTCCTTGTGATGGTGCTTCTTGTGGCCCAGGACATCATGACATGTTGAAGTGATTGTCTCTTTGATCGCCTTCCAGTTGCTCTCCATGGTGGTTCCCTCTCCATTGAGTAGATCATGAAAGGCCTGGAACTTATTGCTGAGGGCTATCTTGAATTTGTTGAGTTTGTCATTATCCTGGAGAAAAGCCGTATTAAACTTTTGTGATGTTGTCCACTCCGTTTTCCAGTGCTTCTGAACTTTCAATTTCATCTTGGCGACCAGCAAGTGATGATCTGATGCTATATCAGCTCCTCCCCTGGTTCTCACATCCTCCATCGTCCTCCCGAACTTTTTGTTGATGCAGATGTGGTCGATTTGGTTTTGCGTAGTGTGGTCCGGTGAAGTCCATGTGGTTTTGTGAATGCGTTTATGTGAGAATATAGGGCCTCCTATGATCAGTTTATTGAAGGCACATAGGTTTGCAAATCTCTCACCATTTTCATTCCTTTCCCTCAGTCCATGTCGTCCCATGATGTCTTCATATCCAGTGTTGTCCATTCCGACCTTGGCATTGAAATCTCCCATCAGAATGGTCAGGTCCTTTGTCGGGCACTTCTCGACGATGGAATGCAGCCTATCGTACAATTGAGATTCCCATCCCATAAGTGTATTTTGTGCTTGTTTGGATAGCATCAATTGAACTGCTTGTGTATGTGTGGCATTTTATTTTTCATGGCCGGAGTATGACAGAAGCTCCCCTGAAGTTAGTCGTTGTTGTCGAACTTGCGTCCAATCTGTTTCACTGGTCTCAAGAACCTCCAGGTTGTACCTCCTCATTTCTTCAGCAATTCGGAAGACCTGCCCGGTCTCCCGAAATGTGTGAGCATTCCATGTACTTAAATAAATGGTTGCTCTGGTTGTCTGAACGTGCATCAGCCTTTTGGCTTCCGAAGGAACTCGGCTTTCATCATGAGGCGTCACAGTTCTTCTCAATGAAGACCTGATTCCCAGGGCAGAGTTTAAATAGTTTTTCTGGTTAGCGTTTTTTAGCGGGCTAGTTTTCTACGGGATGGGGTCGATAACCTCATCCCCAACCCTCCTCCTTTACCCGGGCCTGGGATCAGTAGTAGCCCCATGAGGGGCTCCAGGCGGAGTTATCCAAAATTAAATTGACATCAATTACGTTTACAAACGAAGCTACACCACCACCACTCTTTCTTATTGCATGATAGATCCTGACAATCAACATTGAAACCATGGAGTGATACTACAGAATTATAGTTCAATTCGGTATTACTGTACCCTTATTGTATTCTACTTATACCGACAGGCACATGTAGTATGTACCACCAATCTGAATTTGAATGCCTGTCAAAAAAGTAGGAGACCACTGAACCGAAGAGAACTGAAAGGGAAATAGAAATGAAATGTTACAAAAACAGAATCCGTAGAATCATCAAGGATGCAAAGGACAACAGATGGATGGTGCGCAAACGAAGTGTTCAATGTATGGTTTCAATATTTTAGAAAGACTTCCTGTAATAATGTATTAAAAAATAAACTGGTCTTATCTACCAGGCTTTTGTTCACTCAACACTTTTCATTTTTACTTTAATAATAGACCTAATCCCAAAAATTGTAGATTTGTCATGATGTGACTGCCTAGTTTATAAGATTTTATGTGGACGTCACAACATCGTCTATACTGACTCGTCCTACTTGACAGCCAGCAATAAGACGTTCGGCACTTCTGAACACATTTAAACTGAGAATAGAATAGTATATTTGACGTGAGAAGATGTGACTTGCACAGAATGACCACTCTTCCAAGGCTGTATCATGCCAAACCGGTCACTATTTCTGACCTTCCTTAAGTTTTATATGTTAAATGTGAATCTCAGAAATTATATTTTCAGCTTCACTGGTTATGTGGTTATTAACCAATACTGCCTACGATACTAAACAATCATAATATAAATCATTTAACCAGACTTTTGAGTTGTGATCATATCACCATTACGATACGTGTTGAGGCTTGGAAGGAATTTAAGATAGTCCCCTTTCTCAATTAATAATTGACCCTAGATGTTAGCGATTTCGGGATAGACATCTGTCTCACGTCCATTCTTTTCAACTCGCACTGTCAGCCATCGCGATGTCCCTAATTCTGCCTTTTTGTATCCTGTAGAGTGTTACGTTATAAAATTTTATATACGCTCCTGAATAGGTTATACAATTAATAGACATGATTGATTTATCCAAAGAAACGAAAAAGATAGCTTGTCGAAATATCAGTATGGTTGGAACAGATCGTCCAGATATTCAGGTGGAGCGTTGCAGTGAAACTATAACGAGGTTCAGAAGGTTCCTTGATGACTTTTCGAAAGCGGTTCGTGTCATAAAATAAATATCGGTGTGGTTATCAATAACTCATACAAAGAAAGACCGATATCTGTCTGATTGACTGTCATGAACTGTTAGACCTTTGAAATTTTGTTCGTTTGTCCGTTTATTTTATTTTGTTTCCATTCTTTTCATCTGAATAACTGAATTCTGTCCAATGACCATACTTGTTTTCACCATTATTATCACGATTAATCCCTTGATGTATTATATATTCTCTTCTTCCCTCTCTCTCTTTTGCTTCTATACAAATTCTAATCTTAAACACCAAAAGTCTACAAATAAAATCACATCACTTTGTGTTACCCAGAATTAAACTAACTTTTCAGATTTGTTTTATCCTCACCACATATATATGACCAATACAAGTTGATATTTGCTTATCCTTTGCAATTGATTGACACTTATCACATCATTCTAAACTATTACTGTATAAAATTTTGTGGGAATATCACTCGATCCCTCTGTCCCTTTGAAATAAATACAGTTGCTCAACATCCGAAGTTTCTTTTACGCTTAAACAAATTAACTTTTTAGATCCATTTCATCTTTACCACGCATATACGACCCATACAAATTGAAATTTGACGTTTATTCTCTGAATTTTATTAAGAATTTCATAGCACCATTCAAAACTATTACTGTGCAAACCTTTATTCTACCGTCAAATCTCAATGTATTAATTCACCTTCTTATTTATTTATTCCTTTTAATAATAATGATAATATATTTCTGCATGAGCAGGTACACGCCATTTTTACAAACATGATCTACAAATTACAACATCGTTTTGCTTACAGTAGAGTCATTAAATAGATGAAATCAATAGAAGTAAATAACAGTAAATTCGTGCAGATATCTTGGAGCGTGAATGATTAAGCTTATGCTTTAGTACCACACTAAGTACAGTCTTTAAGGTATTTTATTCAAAATGGCATCGCGTCCACGTTACACACCAGATCCAAGCTCGCCATAATTGTATTAGGATTCTGGTCGTGCTAAGCATTTATACAATACATACGCTAAGCAATACTTGATATTTTGCAATGAAACAGACAGAGGTATGACAAATTAGTAGATTAAACTCGTACTAGCTGTTGTTGTTGAAGTGTGATAAGAGCCTTCAGTAATAAAGAACAAGGAGTTATGATATTTAACAAGGTGGAGTATGTACAAATGATCGAGGGGAAGTCAAAGTTAGAATAAGGAAGGCTGTTTACTAGAACAGAAAGTTCATCAAGAGAGTAAAGTGCTAAGAAAACTGACAACTAGACCTTTTATTGTCTGAATTTTTTAGTTTCTTTCTCATCTGATGCCAGCCACACAGTCTTAGTGTAAAAGCCCGAGTTAGATGTTATAGGTTGTCTTAGTATAACAGCTAATCCAGCATACAATTGGAAACGTTAGTCTGAATAGTAAACGTAGGGGAACAACCTCAATATCACAGACTGATTGACTCATTGCCAATCATAAAGAGCCTGATACAAACAAAATGTTCTGTAAAACATATATTACTGTTTATCCTTATTCTGCTTTCACAAACATGACTGTTAAATTATTTACATATTTCATGTTTCTTTCCTTTATTTTCTCCCTCTCTTTCTTTAGAGTCAACTAGATATTCTTTTAAATCCTACAGAACGTGTTCTAATACAGTGGGTATTATTGAAACTTTTGTAATACTGAATTTATGAATAGACTCAAAATGGCTTTTTCACAACACTTATGTACCAATAAGCTGCCATGAACAATAATAATAACATGATCACGTTATATTAGAAATCAAAGTTAGTGAATGCTTATTGAGCTAAACCTGTGATAAAATAAGATAGATGTATATGTAATGACTGGGAGACATGATCTTGGGTAATCTGTCATAAGGATATCTCATTAAACGAAAAAAGATACATCTTATTAAATAAAAACTCCAAGTATGAGGAGTCTTGATGTATGGTATCAGCTCTTGAGTGCCTACTTGATTACCCGTAAAATAAGTAGCGAAAAACTTATCGATAGGCTCAGCGAACCCAGATAAACAAATGTATGTCAGAGGAATATGGGAAAACAGTCTCGTAATTTCCCTTATTATTTGACATTAAAGTAGGCCTGCATGTAAATTCAGTGATATGAAGTGTGTATTAAGAGAGATGTACAAAAGCGAGGTCGTAGCGCCACTTCTGTAAAAAACACCGACCTTAACACTGAACTCGTATTTTTATGTATTCAACCTCACTCCCCTCTTTTACACGATCAGCGTGTCTCATAACAAATGTACCTAACACAGTGATATATTACAGTAAATCCTTTAGCATTTATAATATTTTGATCTTACCATTAAATTGCATGTATCGTGTGACATTTCGTAGTTTGAGAAAAAATTATTTTTTGAGAAGTGCGCCAACCCATTTATTACTTGATTACAAATATGTGACTAGACCCTATTCATCTAATCCATTTCCTGAAGATGCAAGGATTAACTTCTGAAGCTATGAACAAATATTTGTCAGACCCTGTGATCATGCTATTCAGTTTTCTCTGAACACCTACGACTTTCAGTTTTTGGCTTTGGGATACTATCAAACGTCTTACAGAAACACTTGCTATTCATGAACTCCATAATGATAACACCAAGTTGTTTTTCTTCTCCCGAAGTTTGGGAACTAAAATATTTTGGTAGGCTGAGAGCTGAAGAGCATTTTACGTTCAAATTCTATGCCGAATCCGAAATGGGCTTTTGCTGATTTTTGAAAGTGACACTGAAGAAGCCCTGGTATTGACTGGAAAACAACAAACAGTTCTAACTGACTGATATCTTGAATATTATTCATGAAAGTATTTAAACCATGCGTACAGTAGTACACAACAATCGAGTAACTGATATGAGGGAAATGTTTGCCATATATTATAGAGTCGTTCACATAATTAAAGTAGTTCCTGAAAAGAAGCAGACCGGGCACACTACCATGAATTGGTTCAGTGGTAATAATGAGAAATCCTCAAATGCTTGAGTTCAGTTTTATTAATCACATCTTACTCTAAGGAAGGAACCAGGCCAACATATTGATGGAGTTCCTGTTCCATGATATTTTAATTTCATTAGAGGACGTCCATGAGGAACCCTGTTAAAGGCTTTCTGTAAGTCAAAGTATATGCTGGGATTATAGATCTACCATCTTCATGTTTAGTTGTGTATTTGGAAAACTCAAGGTGCTAGGTCATTAGTATTCTTAACACTTCAACCTTTATATGCACACTACCTTCTAATAAACCGCTTTCCTTGTACCAACCTTGACTTCCCTTCCTTCATGTGAGCTTACTCCAACTTGTTAAACATCACAACTCATCGTTCATCATTACTACATTCTCTTATATGGAGCCTCTGACTTCATTTTACTCTAACAAGAGATAATATGAATTTAATCTAATTTATTATATCTCTGTCTGTTCTACTACACAGTGTTAAGCAACGTTTGGCGTTCATATCCAAGTGTCTTGCTGCTCTTCTGTTTCCCTTTTTTTCTCTTCATAATCTTGCTCTAAGGGCACAGTTATGGAACTTCTGACGTCTGGAACAAACTCGACGTACGCGTCTCAAGGTCATGGTTTACAGCAAGCGCTCTACGAGTCTACTTTATAACAACTATAAACTCAAGAAGTTGGGAAGCATGCTGTGCGCCAACAAATGTTGTAATTTATATATCATGCCCGTAAAAATGGCGTGTACCTGCTCATGCAGAAATATATTATTATCATTATTTTCGAGTGCAACGTTACAAAATCATGCTGAGTGATAAAGATGAGGTTTAGCTAGGATGAAGTCAAATATTTGGTTTCACATCACATAATCAAAATTGATGAGATGAAGGAGGAATAGCTAAAAGGACGATAGACAGCTATCAATGATTTATAGTGTAATTTGTAATGAGGAGAGATGTGACTAGTTCCCCTTGTGTCTGGATAACGACTACTGGTAACAGAAAAGCTCCGAGCTTCCATCAGTGAGAGTGATATTCCTCAGTCACTGTTTTACAAAACACTGAAGGCATACTACCAGTTCTTGAACAATCAGAGGGCTTTAGTAATTTTATAGTATTGCTAATAATTTCAAGATTTGGACCAATCATCATCAGGTTTTCAATCTGTACGCGTGATGGTAGGTTCAAAATGTCTAGATGTCGTTTCAAAGGTATGGCCATTGAAGATTTGGATACTAAAAAGACACACTAGAATCATTTTTCCTCGTATAATTGAGGATGATAGCCGACCTATCTATAGCAGTCACTAGACTTGAGGTGCGGGAGTGCACCCTCCTAAAACCGTGTCGTTGTGATATAAAGAAGTCCATAGATAAGAAGTAGTCACGTAAGCACTTGTATATCGTTGAGTTAACAACCTATAGAAGGGGATTGCCGTCCGGTAATTTGAAATACAGTCGTGATAACCACCCTCCGATCTCCAAGTATCTGGAACCACTCCTTGGCCTAGTAAACGTGAGAACTGCAGACTAAGGATCGTCGTCAGTATGAAGAATCAGTAGACGTATCCCTGTTTAGATTTCGCAATTTCTGTCATACTAGTTTAGTGCCTAATCTTACTTCTAAGACTGAAGTCCAGCTGCAGTTCAAGCCGTTGACAGTACGGGCTGTAGACGACAATAGGAATATATGGAAATACTCAGTCTGGAGTGACAAAAAGTGCATACAGTCACCAAAAATTATAACTTGCCAATGTCACTGAACATTCTTGGAGCAGAAATAATGAAATTTCATCACTTGGTTCTTTTGATATGTGCTTAAAAATGTCACAGATATGTGGTGCTTGCCTACGCCGTTGTCTGTAACACCCTTTATAATCGAAGGGTCCTCAATCCACTTAAATCGGGTCATGAATAAAGGCGTTCGACGATGTTTTAAAGATAGACGATGCGTGAAGAAGTAGATGAATCAGACTGACTCACTGTTGCGTGGGATGAGTCCCGCGGTGTATCAATCAATATACACGGGAACAACTGAAGGACATTAACGGAATATTGCAACTTTGAAAATTCGACATTCATTAAAAAATTCTAACAGTAATTAAAATCTCCAGACAATGTTCACGAGTTAACCGCATTTTATAATTTATAAACGATGTGCTAATAGAAATGATAAACAACAATTAAACAGAATATATTGGGATGCAGTGAATGGCAGAAGTAACGTGACATATAATAAGAGGAGACAAAAATAATGCTAATGCAAGAAAGGAATATATGGTAAGAAATTCACACAATATCACACGCTAAAAAAATCTTATATTACAGTCGGAAATGTAGCTTTAGCAACTCTAAATGCAACTGAGGGCATATTAGTAGGAAGATAGGCTTTTGCAAATGTGAAAGGTCCTGATTCAATTTCTCGAGAGATGGATGTATATTTTCTCGGATGCTAGTGTGACGTCCAATGTAAAATCGCATTATGAATGACTTCAGAGTAAAAGGATCTTTGTTCACCAACGTACCACTTATAGAGACTATTGATTTTATATGCAAGCAAATATCAGAAAAACAAATCAACATTGGCTTGCCTAACGATAGCCTAAGGGAACTGCTCCTAAGATGCACTCTGAATGTACATTTTGTCTTCAACGATACTTATCATAGACAAATAGACGGGATAGCCATGGGCTCGCCTCTAGGCCCAATTTTAGCTGATCTCTTCCTAGCAAAGCTAGAAAATGGACCTCTCAATGAGACTATTAAGAAACTTGATTTGTATTGCCGATACATTGACGACACCTTCATTATCGTAGATCAAAACACTAGTAAAGAGGGACTCCTAGACCAATTCAACAGTGTTCACCCAGCGATCACTTTCACTGGTGAAAGCGAGCATGATAAGAAGCTGAACTTCCTTGACGTCACACTAAGCAGACGAAGTGACGGCACATGAAGTAGAAGCGTGTATAGAAGAAACCCCTCTTCATGCCAATATACTCACTTGTGCAGTTTCACACCCATCCGTTACAAGAGAAATTTGGTCAGATATCTCACTAACAGAGCAAAAAAGATCTGTACAGTAGATACTCTAAGTCAGGAGCTTGAATTTATCAACAACTCACTGACCGAGATCGGCTACCCCAGAGCTTTCATTAAGAAGTACATGTATGATATAATAAAGAAGTCGGAGATTTCGACTGTTCGTAAGAAACCTTTATACATGAAAGTGCAATTCAACGGGGATGTGGCTAGTGACACTCTGAAATATAGGTTAACTAAAGTAATAACCAGGACATTCTACGCAGCCAATCTTGCGTTGACCTTCTCTTGTCGACCAGCGATGTCTAATCAAACGAAGGATAAGTTACCTGAGTTGGCCTCTTCCATGTGCATTTACAAATTCAGCTGCTCCTGTGGAGATAGCTATATAGGGCGTACTACCAGGCAACTTAACCAACGAATGAGTGAACATCTACCAACTTGGTACATAAAAGGCCAGATAAAATCTATTCGCAGTTCTATATTGGCACATCTCATTGATAGCGGTCATGCTGTAGATAAATCAAAATCATTTCGCGTTATCTATCGTATACCTCCATCATTTCCCGACGGAGTCCGTTCCCGTCTTCTACATATAGCTGAAGCCATTGGAATTCGTACATATAACCCCAATTTATGTGTACAGAAGAGATACGTGACCCCCTCATCCCTTCCATGGCCGGTTATAACGTAACTAACAACCTTTTTAAATTTTATTATTATCATTATTTATTTTATCCTATTTGTGTTATCGTTAACCTCATTTCCACATCCATTATTTGTTTGTAATTTTCCGCCTCTTCGTATTCTTCACTATCTAATTATTTACACACACCTTATTACGTAATGACTTTAAAGTTTTGTGATTACTATTCCTAGTCTATTTACCCATGTTTGACCTTCTATTGCCAACGTTTAACTATTGATAAGAGTTTTGTTATTGTATTTTATTATTCTTACTATTATCAGTTCATCTGTCTTCCTACTATAAACTTGTACTTTTACCTATTATGTGTAGAGACTTATTCTATTTCATTGTGATTACTGACCCATATTGCCTTGATTGGTTTAAAATTTTCGTGTAAATATTCATGTATATTAGAGTAAAGCCTGATGACGATGTAATCGAAAACAACTGTTCGCTTATATGTGTTGTTCTAATTTTCACAATAGGAATTCTTTCACACAAACCTTGAGAAAGACACAAGACGGAAAATTAGACTGTATTGATATATCATACTCTGTGTGAATGGTCAAGTCTTGGTATTTAAAAAATGTTTGAGTGTATTTGAAAAATATAATCCATACAAAACAAAAAGCGGTAAATCTAGTCATTATTGAGTATGGGAATCCTGAGCACAATCCAACTGCCTAACTAAAAGGACCCCAATATCAAAGTACCAGATGACGATTTGAGATGACCAGAAGAACCTTGATAACAGCACCGACCTCCCTCTCAGTCTACAGGATAAAAATGACGGGATGCTCTCAGATGAGTTGAACAGGATGTTCAAACTTCCCAAAGTCAAGCCACTGACAGTTGCTTGGCTTACTCGGTGGGAGAATTCCAAGAACTAAGATCATCCAAGACTCCTTTGAGTGACACTCACCAACCCTGTTGACGTAGATGATGTTCTGACGGCCAATTACCTTCTGAAATCAGAAGGGGACTTAAAAACAATGCCTGACATATCATATTTTGAGCGCAATCTCATCAGGGACATCCCTGAAGAATCTCGCGAGACTTTCGTTCGCGGAAGAAATATCACTGTGCAAGGTGTCCCAGAAAATACAGATTATGATATTATAGAGTGGAAATTCATAAAGAAGTTCTTTAAGCTCAAAATCATACTGATTGAACAAGTGGTGCGATTAGACAAGAAGAAGGCACATTCTGGGCACCGGCTAGTAAAAATAACCTTCACATCCTTTCACTTGGCAGCAGACACTCTCGAAGTATGTCGTGCCAACAGATATCGGTTACCAACTGGAATCCATATGCACCTGGACAGGCCAAACGATGCAAGGGTCAAGCGTAAAAGTGAATTGTAACTAACCATTCCACTTGTGAACTGTCAAAATCAGGAAAATGTAGAAGGGTAGGGTTACTTACTTACTTACTTACTTACGCCTGTTACTCCCAATGGAGCATAGGCCGCTGACCAGCATTCTCCAACCCACTCTGTCCTGGGCCTTCTTTTCTAGTTCCATCCAATTCTCGTTCATTTTTCTCATGTCTATCTCCATTTCTCGGCGTAATGTGTTCTTTGGTCTTCCTCTCCTCCTTTGGCCCTGAGGATTCCATGTGAGGGCTTGTCTTGTGACGCAGTTGGGTACTTTCCTCAATGTGTGTCCCATCCACTTCCAGCGCTTCTTCCTGATTTCTTCCTCCACTGGAATCTGGTTTGTTCTCTCCCACAGTACGTTGTTGCTAATAGTGTCCGGCCAATGGATCTGAAGTATTTTGCGTAGACAATTGTTAATAAACACCTGTATCTTCTGGATGATGGGTTTTGTAATTCTCCAGGTTTCCGCCCCATACAGTAGAACTGTCTTGACATTTGTATTGAAAATCCTGACCTTGGTGTTGGTTGACAGTTGCTTTGAGTTCCAGATGTTCCTCAGTTGTAAATATGCTGCTCTTGCTTTGCCGATCCGCGCCTTCACATCTGCATCAGATCCACCCTGTTCATCAATGATGCTGCCCAAATACGTAAAGGTTTTTACATCTTCCAAATCTTCTCCGTTAATTGTGATTGGATTGGTGCATTCTGTGTTGTATCGGAGAATCCTGCTCTTCCCTTTGTGTATATTGTGACCTATTGCTGCTGAGGCTGCTGCCACACTGTTTGTCTTCTCCTGCATCTGTTGTTGCGTTTGGGATAGAAGGGCCAGATCATCTGCGAAGTCTAGATCGTCCAACTGCATCTTAGATGTCCATTGTATCCCGCGCTTTCCTTCAGACGTTGACGTCTTCATGATCCAGTCGATCACCAGGAGAAAGAGAAAGGGTGAGAGTAAGCAACCTTGCCTAACACCGGTCTTCAGTTCGAACGACTTTGTCAACTGTCCTTCATGCACAATTTTGCAGTGTAATCCATCATATGAGTTCTGTATGATACTGACTATCTTCTGAGGCACGCCGTAGTGTCGAAGAAGTTTCCATAGTGTTGTTCTGTCCACGCTATCAAATGCCTTTTCGTAGTCAATGAAGTTGATGTAGAGTGATGAATTCCATTCAATTGATTGTTCCACAATGATCCGTAGAGTTGCGATTTGGTCTGTACACGATCTATCCTTACGGAATCCTGCCTGTTGGTCACGAAGTTGGGCGTCTACGCAGTCCTTCATCCTGTTTAACAATACCCTGTTGAAGACTTTTCCCGGTATTGAGAGAAGAGTGATGCCCCTGTAGTTATCGCACTTGCTGAGATCGCCTTTCTTCGGTATTTTGATCAGAAGTCCTTCTTTCCAGTCTGTTGGTACTTGTTCCTCATCCCAAATCTTATTGAAGAGAATGTGGAGTATCCTTGCAGTTGCCGCTACGTCTGCTTTTAGTGCCTCTGCTGGGATGTTGTCTGGTTTTGCTGCTTTGCCTTTCTTGATTTGTCTGATGGCCATGCTGATTTCTTCAATTGTTGGTGGGCCAACATTGATTGGGAGGTCCGTGGGTGCTGCTTCGATGTTGGGTGGGTTCAGTGGAGCTGGTCGATTCAAGAGTTCTTTGAAGTGTTCTACCCACCTGTTTTGTTGCTCTTCAATGTTGGTGATTACCTTGCCTTCTTTGCTTTTCACTGGTCGTTCTGGTTTGCGGCGATTTCCAGAGAGTTTCTTTGTCATGTCATACAGTTTTCTCATGTTTCCTTCTCTTGCAACCTTTTTCGCCGTCGTTGCTAAATCTTCCACATATTTACGTTTGTCGGTTCTGATGCTCCTGTTCACTTGTTTGTTTATTTCCGTGTATTCAGCTTATGTCTTGGCTTTTTCTGCTCTTGTTCGGCTGGTATTGATCGCTGCCTTCTTGTTCCTTCTTTCTTGAATCTTATCCAGTGTATCAACAGTGATCCATTCCTTGTGGTGGTGCTTCTTGTGACCCAGAACCTCATGATATGTTGAAGTGATTGCCTCTTTGATCCCCTTCCAGTTGCTCTCCACAGTAGTTCCTTTTCCATTGAGTAGATCATGAAAGGCCTGGAACTTGTTGCTGAGGACTATCTTGAATTTGTTGAGTTTGTCAGTATCCTGAAGAAAGGCCGTATTGAACTTTTGTGATATTGTCCGCCCCGTTGTCCAGTGCTTCTTGAGTTTCAATTTCATCTTGGCGACCAGTAAGTGATGACCTGATGCTATATCAGTTCCTCTCTTGGTTCTCACGTCCTCTATAGTCCTCCTGAACGTTTTGTTGATGAAAATATGGTCGATTTGGTTTTGTGTAGAGTGATCCGGTGAAGTCCATGTGGTTTTGTATATGCGTTTATGTGGGAATATGGTGCCGCCTATGACCAGTTTATTGAAGGCACATAGATTTGCAAATCTCTCACCATTTTCGTTTCTTTCTCCCAGTCCGTGTCGTCCCATGATTTCTTCATATCCAGTGTTGTCCGTTCCAACCTTGGCGTTGAAATCTCCCATCAGAATGATCAGGTCCTTTGTTGGGCGCTTCCCGATGATTAACTGCAGCCTATTGTAGAATTGATCTTTAGCGTCTTCATTGTAGTCGTTGGTAGGCGCATAACATTGGATGATGTTCATTGAAATACCCTCTTTCTTTGTTTTGAACGAGGCTTTGATGATCCTTGGTCCATGAGATTCCCATCCTATAAGTGCATTTTGCGCTTGTTTGGACAGCATCAATGCAACTCCTTATGTATGTGGTGCATTTTCTTCTTCATGGCCGGAGTATAACAGGAGCTCTCCTGTAGTTAGTCGTTGTTGTCCAACTTGTGTCCAATGTGTTTCACTGATCCCAAGTACCTCTAGGTTGTATCTTCTCATTTCTGCAGCAATTTGGAAGGCTCTCCCGGTGTCCCACATTGTACGAACATTCCATGTACCTAAATAAATGGTTGCTCTGGTTGTCAGAAGGGGCATCGGCCTCATAACTTCCGAAAGAATCCGGCTTTTATCATGAGGCGTCATAATTCTTCTAAATGAAGATCTTCTGTCTCCCAGGGCATAGTTTAAAAGGTTTGAATATTTTTTCTGGTTAGCGTTTTTTAGCGAGTTAGTTTTCTACGAGATGGGGACGCTGACCCCATGCCCAACCCTCCTTCTTTATCCGGGCTTGGGACCGGCAGTAGCCCCTGGAGGGACTCCAGGCGGAGTTAGGGTAGGGTTAACCAACCTGGAAAACGCCTTGTAGGTCGGTTGCCTGGTCTTTCACAAAAGGACTAACAGGACTAAAAAGCCCACTCGTTTTAAATGGGAGGCACTAGTCAATGCACAAATGCAGTTAGAGAGGACGGGCTTTATTATCAGATTAAGCTAACTGATAAACTCGTATCCAATCCGAAAAGCCTATTCCGTTATTCAACCTCTCTTCGACAAGCCAAAACCAAATTTTCTCAGTCTTTAGGTCTCACTGGCCCAAACAACGATGGTGACGTCAATGAGCTTCTGGAATAACAGTATTTTCAGAAGTTTCAACTGCCCCATAACGATGGCAATGAATCTTTCGTGTCTATAGGTAACCCTCGTGCTATTGATAGAAGAAACCAGACAAGTAGTGAATAGTTCTTTATTTCGATCTTAGCGCAGTCACAGTGGAGCGTGGGATTATCTGTTCAGACAAACAAAGGCTCTCAACATTCAATATAAGATAATGGGGAATATAACGCTTATACAAAACAAGGAAGTGAATGAATACTTGAACAATACTGTTTTGGCATATGCTTGGTTGTTTCAGGTCAACTCTTAACCAACCAACCTAAGCTGTTACATTAGCTTCCCCCTAGAATCGACTTCCGTAGGAACGTCGGTTCGATTAACCTAACTATCGAAAACACCTTAGTTCTATTTCTCGTCCCAAGGGAAAATTATCAACTCCCTCACTGTTTGACTTACAATCAGTGACGACTGACGCTGTCAACGATAGTCCATGGATGTCTCTTCTTTACTAGCTTGTCATCTTATTTTGTAGCACGTGATTTCTTCTACAACTATCGCCGACGGTTTGCTGCGTGCTTTCAAGAGAAAGTGTGAGAATATGGAATAAGAATATCTGAGGAAGTGCCGCGAGCGGGCTACCCAACACCATGTTGGTGAGGTACGATTTTTCCGTGCTCAGACCGGCTATCAGGTGTTTACTCACCTGCCTCTTGAGTCGCCCTCAAGTAAAACGTAAAGAAGAATCTACTTCAAAGGTAATGGTGAAAATCAAGCAAACCTGAAGAACTGCTCCACTGCCTGCATAAAATAATAAGATACAAAATGGAAATACATAAATGTAATTGATAGTTGTTCGGTTCCATGTAAGTGCTTGGTCTCCAGAACGGATTGGTATTCTGGAAGGGAATAGACATAGTGTAGATATCTTGTGCACGAAAAACCATGAAAAAAATACTCTTTTGCAATGCATATATGTAAAAGGGTGAACTTGCTAGAAGTTGGACTCTTTAACAAAATCGTTCAAACGCGTGACCTTGAGCCTGTGATGACCGCGTTTTACAACTAGGTGCGTAACCAAGGGTGCATCAGAGTACTCCACAAAACGGAAAAGAATACACGGTTAAGAAGCAAAAAAAATTGTGTAGAGTATGCGGATCAAGTACAGTTGTGTCAAATACCCTTTTCTGGTTTGATTTAGGTATGCATGATATATTGAAGCAATATTTCGTCAGTTCATCCAAGTAACGAATTGGTTTGCACCTCAGAAGTGTGTAAGTCCTATTACTCATTAGTATTATGAGTGATTAATTGGTGTAAGGAAATATTGAAGTCACTTCCTCCGTGGTCTGATGTGGCTTAACGGCTAAGCACGCGGTCTAGCATTCAGGAGGGCAGAGGTTCGAGTGAGTGTGGGGCCTGCGTTTTTGTTCACCAGACCCACCTTCAATACGATGTTTGTTGCCCGTAAGTCGCTCACATGTGAGAGAAAAAATGACAAGAGGACAGATTGATATATCAAGGTGCCATATTGGAAAAGTATAAGTTCTTTGTTTACATGAATATTATTACTATAGAAAAAAAACTACAAGTTTAGTAAATTTCCATTTTACGTTATATTTAAACTAACGAATATATATATATATATATATCAGTTATTGACATAAAATGTCTTTTTTATAACGTTAATGTTAAGTTCCAGGACTTTGTATGGGCCACTAATAATAATTGGTTTAACGTTAGCATAGTCGTGATATTCATATTGTCAGTTCAGTGTTATGATTACTAAACAGTTCCCTTATAAGTTGTTTAAAATTAGGTATGTGGAATCAATGCGGCTGACATAGTAACCTTACAGTAACGCACTGTACTATATCTTCACGGTTATTGATTCTTAAATGTCAGAAATTAAAAAAAATCTGAATATTGCCAATAAAGATGGGTTATATGATCACACTAAAAAGCATGCTGCAGGGAAACTGGTTAAGTCATTACGTAAGTTTCCTAAACATGAAAAAAATGATGAGAACTTTAATAAGCACTTGACCATGGTTTAATCCAAAATGTTGTCTAGAAAACTACTTATTAATAGTAGTATTAATCGTATCAAGCTACTAAACATATCCTCAACCGAAAACTTTTAGAAGTAGTTCATATGGTATATATTGTATAGCCAGTCTACGTGAAAAATGTATATAAATATATAAGAAGTACAGCCAACATAGTTAATTAACCAGAAAAAGAAATTATAAAACTCGCCTGGGTTGCTTTTAGAATTCGTTGTATTTGCCAGTGTTAGTTGTATGAGTTTGATTAAAATCCTCAGCCATCGTTTCGGAATACCTAGCTTATGTGTCCAGTATTTTAAAAAAAATATTTAACATAACACGTATATATCAAAGGTAAAAGGTCTGGGGAGTTGTCGGTGAGGCGGAATGAGGAAAAAAAATTATTTTTAAGTAGATGAAGGGTGTGATTAGCTGCGTGGTTAGATTTTATCCTGCAGCCGAAACTGTCAACATCCTTGACTGACTAATTGGATGTGCCCAGCGAACCGTTTTAGTCATTTGCAAAGATTTATTATCTTTACATTTCGATTCCGTAATGGATTTGTCAGTTAAACGATCTAACAACACGTATGGTGGTTCATGATCTAGATAAGCCGGCTTTAGCCTATCAATACTTACTGTGTCGATGTTTCCATGTTTTTCTATCACGAAATATTTAGATTTTCTTGAGATGACTTTGAAAGTACCTTCAAATGGAGGACTGAGTGGTGCTTTTATTTTGTCATATCTTATCCAGACGTGCGTGCAATTGCTTAGGTCTTTAGGTATATATACGGCGCGCGATTGTTCACGAGTATTAATCGGCTTAATTTCAGACATGTGGTCCCGTAGTTGATCTACATAATTTTCTAAATTAAGTTTTTGACTGTTAGTATTAGGGTTCACCTGGTAGTCTCAGAGTTGTTCCGAAAACCAGTTCCGCAGCTGAACACTGTGCGTCAGTTTTGACAGATGTTTGTATTCCCAACATAACTAACGGTAGGAATTCTGTCCACTGATTGGGGTTTGAGTGAGATATAAGGGCGGTTTTTAGCTGACGGTGAAAACGTTCTACCATCCCATTAGCCTGAGGATGATATGCAGTGCAGCGTGTCCTATTGGAGCCTAGAAGTTTAGCCAAGTTATTAAATAGTTCGGATTCGAATTGCGCTCCTCTATCCGTCGTTATTGTTATGGGTGTACCAAAAATGGTTACCCAGTTCTGCATGAAAACTTTGGCTACTGTTTCCGCTGTGATGTCCGCTATCGGGATGGCTATAGGGAATCTGGTAAATCGATCTATGCATGTAAAAAGATAATTGAAACCGTTTGAACGTGGTAAAGGACCTACCAAGTCGATATGCACATGGGCAAAACGTGCATCTGGTTGCGAGAAAACACCTATGGGTGAATTTGTGTGACGATTAATCTTTGATTGTTGACATGCTGAACACTCTCTAACCCATTTGTGTACATCCTTCTGTAAATTCGGCCATATATATCTGGCATTGATTAGTTTTGTTGAAGATTTTGCGCCAGGATGAGACAAAGAATGAAAGTTATTATATATCAGCTTTCGCATATTTTTGGGAACGAAAGGTCACGGCATTGCCTTGGTCGTGTCACAATAAATTAGAATACCATCGATAGGTGATGGGAATTGTTTTAAATTAAGACTTGAATTGTTTGTTTTAAGTAGGTTTTGTAATTCTAGGTCCTGCTCTTGTTCGTGTCTCAACGTTTCGAAGTTTACTGTAGACTGCTGTAGCACGTTCATTTCTAGTCTGGATAAAGCATCTGCCGCCTGATTGTCCTGACCTTTGACATGTCGGATATCGCTTGTGAACTGTGATATATAGTCAAGGTGTCGGACTTCTCGAGGTGAGTATTTATCGGCTCTCGCTTTTAATGCATTCGTTAATGGTTTGTGATCCGTAAAGACTATAAATTCCCTACCTTCTAACATGTGTCGGAAGTGTTTAATGGTCAGGTAGATTGCAAGAAGTTCTCGCCCGAAGGTAGAATACCTTGTTTCGGCTGGAGCGAGTCTTTTCGAGAAGAAAGCAATTGGTTTCCAGGCGTTTTTAACCGGTTGGTTAAGGGTACCGCCTACTGCTTTATCTGAAGCATCCACCATCAAAGCAAGTGGGGAAAGAGAATTCGGATATATCAACGTAGTTGCTTGAGCCAGTTTATCTTTAAGCTGTTTAATAGCTTCGATGGCGTCAGAAGACAGTTTGAATTCTTTTGGTTTTCCTTTAAGTGAATCTGTCAAAGGTTGCATTAATTGTGCACAACCTGGTATGAATCTGCGATAAAAGTTAATTAGACCTAGAAAACTTCTCAGTTGTGTTAGAGAACTAGGTATGGGGTATTGTTTGATGGTATCCACTTCTTTTTTGATAGGTTTAATCCCTTCTGGGCTTATTGTGTGACCGAGAAATTCTAAAGTTTGAACACCGAAAACACACTTACTTTGATGTATGTTTATTCGATGTTCATCCAGTCTTTTCAACACTGCTTGTACATGCTGTTCGTGTGATTGCTAATCGGGGCTGGCAATTAACAAGTCGTCTACATACCCCTGCGCAAATGGCATATCTCGAAGTAGGTTATCTATGAATCTTTGAAATGTCTGTGCCGCATTTCTCAGGCCGAATGGCATGCGTACAAACTCGAATAAGCCAAAGGGTGTAGTAATAGCTGTCTTGGGAGTATCTTCATCAGCCACCGGGATATTGTGATATGCCCTGACTAAATCAATTTTAATGAATATGTTCATACCCTGTAAACCGTTTGTGAAATCTTGGATATGAGGTATTGGGTACCTATCTGGTACGGTTTGACGGTTTAGGGCTCTGTAATCCACGCACGGTCGCCAGTCACCTTCATTCTTCTTTGGGACCATATGCAAAGGGGATGCCCATTGACTATCAGAGGGACGGATAATACCCTATTGTAGCATATAATCAAACTCGGCCCTAGCGATTTTGAGCTTATCTGGTGCTAGTCTCCTGGGTTTTGCAAAAACCGGTGCACCTTCGGTTTTGATAGTGTGACTTACTTTTAGTTTGTCTTTAGAAGGCTGTGGGTTTGGTTTAGTTAAGTTTGGAAATTCTGCGAGTATATCTTGGAATTTCGCTGTTGTTACTGGGGGAGTTTGAATCAAGTTAAGAGAGCTGATGTGACTTTCTTTGCCTTTTGTGTAATACGAAGTTTCTTTTAGTGTTAATCGCCGTTTCTTGGTGTCAACTAGAAATTCGTATCTCTCTAGAAAGTCCATCCCCAGTATTGCCAGATCTAAGTCGGCTACCGTGAAAACCCAAGGGAATTGCCTCCTGAACCCCAAATCTAGGGTTAAAGTTTTCTGCCCAAATGTCGCGATTTTAGTTTTATTTGCAGCTTGAAGTGTAATTGATGATGTTTCTCGACTAATCTCAGTTTTATGTTGAGGGATGATGCTAAGAGCAGCGCCAGTATCCACCAAGAAATTCAAGCCAGAGTTTCTGTCTCTAACATAAAACAAGCGACTGTTTAGGCGCCCCTCCTCAGTCGTCGCGACCTGGGGAGGGGTTACTCGTTTCCCGCTGCCTTAGGATTATGCTTAGGCCAGGCGCATGGTTGCATGCACTTGGTTGAGTTGACACCAAACTTCCAGTGGTACCAACAAAACTGCCCAGATTGTCTGGACATTTGTGACCTGTTTTGTGACTTGGCTCGTGGTCGTTGTGGTGACCTGCTCCTGTTTCTATGACCCATTTGCATTCTGGTGACAGCCTCAGTGAGACTCTTAACACTCGCAATGAGTCCTTCTATTACGGGGTCTTTTGCTGATTCTACTTTTTGTGTGTGATTTATTGTGCCTGATCCAGTTGGAGAACCTCTTTCCATTATTCTGTCGGCTATACGCGCTAAATGAGATAATGAGGTTTCAGGATCTTGTGCATCCAAACAGTGTTGGACGTAGCATGGGAGAGCTTGTATCCATCCTTGTTTTAGGACTGCTTCACCCACTGTGTTATCACCCACTAAGACTTGGAGGTGACGTAAAAACTGTGACGGCGACCGATCACCTAGTGTTTCACCTTGAAAAAGTCTTTGAATTCTTTGACTATCTGATAATGATAAACGGTTCATTATCTCTCGTCTTAAGATGGTGTATGGTTGTGGTGATGGTGGATCTAAAATCAAGTCACGGACTTCTTTGGCAACTGGAGGAGGAAGGATAGAACACAAATCTCTATAGCGAATCCCTTCAGATTTGATATTGTGTCTCGTGAAATAATGCTCTAGTTGAGCAAACCACAACTCAGGATCACTACGATCAAATTCTGGAAGTCGGGATTTCGTAGTCATAACAGTGTCTATCTCCACTGGTGACAAATCATCCAGATTATGGGTTTCTATTGAGTCTGACATGAGGTATGTGACAAATATAGCAATAAAGTTAGCACGAAAAAATGGTTTCTATAACACGAATAACTTAAGGTAATTAAAAAAAAGAAAAAACTATTTATATATCCAACTTAGATTACGGATAATCAGGTCTACTTTTACGATTGAGTACAAAAAATATAATATTAATAACAAAAATGAGGTTAAATTTGTGTTCAAAAGGGCTCACCAATTTCGTGTCTATAGGTAACCCTCGTGCTATTGATAGAAGAAACCAGACAAGTAGTGAATAGGTCTTTATTTCGATCTTAGCGCAGTCACAGTGGAGCGTGGGATTATCTGTTCAGACAAACAAAGGCTCTCAACATTCAATATAAGATAATGGGGAATATAACGCTTATACAAAACAAGGAAGTGAATGAATACTTGAACAATACTGTTTTGGCATATGCTTGGTTGTTTCAGGTCAACTCTTAACCAACCAACCTAAGCTGTTACAAATCTAGCTTCACCTTCAACTCAACAGGACTCCCAGAAGTGAACCTGAGCACCGAATTGGTGTACCGGAAACTGCAGTACCCAGTGTGATTTTTTCTCAGTCGCTAAGCTGGGGCACGCTATCAGAAAATCAGAAGCTGTCTCACGTAGCACCGATTTTCAATGGGGGTTTACCGAGCGAACCTTATAGCCACCATCCAATAGCACTTCTCATGATACCCTCAAAAATCATAAAGGCCCTGATATGCGACGGTTTACGTGACTACTTACTATTCATCTAACTTCTTTTCACCCCAACATCATAGTTTTAGGAGAAGCAACCTGCTGATGGCGTTGGACAAATTGACAACCATCCCTAATAGGGTCAGTAAGATCAAGTGAACAGACACGAAGCCGCCATTATTTGATCGGCTTACTTCGTTTCTAAATAACTGAACTTTTGAGGTCAGGGTAAACTTCACTTTTTATAAGGCTATAGCGTGTCCTAGTAGGGGAAACCTGACATATTCTTGAGGATTAAGTACAGTATCTGACTGTAATTTACTAATTCTTTTTTCCCATCTAATACAACTAGGTTGTTACTTGTAAACATCAGTGATCTATTACTACTAGATGCGGAAGTCCGTTAAGCGAAAGCTTCTTATATTCCGTCAAGAACTATTTGAACTTGTAGATTGCTAACGTAGATGATCCGTGTTGTGTAACTGGGGGCTTACTTGAGTTAGACGGGAAGTGTGTGACTAACAAGACAACGTTCAAGTCACACACGTGGACTACCCTTTCTTTGTATCCAGGTACTGTGGCTCTTTTGATGAATGTACAATGCAAATGACGTTGTTACAAAAACATACTAGTAAGAGTAGGTACAAGGAACAGAGTGCGGCAAATGCTGCATGAGCCGGTCCATGGCGTGCAATCAACTGATGTATTTTGGTTGTCCTTGACCCTGACGAAGATCAGTTAGCTGCTCGACATTCAGGGACCCGACTGCCGAATGATCTGGCGAGAGTTCAGTGACATTTCACTGGCCCAACAAACTATTTTGAGCGTACCATTACGTTAGCTATTGAAGCCTGCCCGTATTATTAAAATCAAAATTTTTTAGGTATATGTTTACCTAAAAAATGATATATTCCATAACTTTTTTTGTATTTATTTGATCTGTCGCATTTTGGTAAACGGAGTATCTGAAGTGTGAAACAGACCAATGCAACGTAAGGCGCTAAAATACAGTTATATATTTTTGTCAGTGAATGTTGATTTCTGTTCAACAGATGATGAAAAAGGTGGGTCTTTCTACATATTAGTCACTAATTGTAAAAGTTCAGTGAAAATTCAGTTGGAAACGAAGGATGGCATATCCAGGTTTCTGGTCATTTCTGTTTTCTTTGTTAGACAGTAAGAATATTCAAACATTGTTTGAAGATTTCGTCATGATTTAGCAGTGTCGATTCAAAATACTAGATTTACTGTACAACATGATCCTTTCACTACTACAATTTCTTCGGAAATCACTAATATTAGTCAAAAACCGCGTAACAGATATGAGATTCTCCTCTTAACTGAATGTGTCGCCATACAGTCCATTATAAATATCACGGTGGAAGATGAGGTTTGTTAACAAAGAATTTTTTGTCTGAAAACTGAACAAGTCATAATGTGTATGTATCTTATCAAAAATATAGTTTTCGGTGCAACTTTTTCTACTTAATATTACCCTTAACTTAGTAACCAACGATTTGACAACCTAACTGGAATAACGTTTTTATGGGGCTGATTGTTTGGTATTGATTACATATTGATAACATAATGCATAATGCAGTATGCAACCAAAAGCGTAGTATGAACACTTCAGTCGATTTTAAAACATCTTACCATAATCATGTCACTTTATTTAAAACAAACCGGTAACTCAACGAGTTCAGATCATGTTAGAAGTAAGGATTTGTAGATAAAGTAGAGCTTAGTGTATAGATCCTCACCCTTTTTTAACTCTACGTAGATAAATGCAGACAAATTAGTCACTTGTCAGTCCAAAATATTTTACTCCGAAGTCGTGATAGTAGTGATGTACCACATATATATCTTTAGAGTTGATTAACATCTTGTAATTAGCATAGGTGATTTGAATCGCTGAAAAATTCCTATCATATTAAAACAATTATATTAGCGAAGAATACCCTTTTCAATAATTTATCAGGTTCTACAATTATATATCCAAATTAATAATGCATAAAATCGGCTAGGTTTATGGCGAAATACCTCACTTACAAAATGTAACATATGAATTAAGGGTTGTTTGTCATATGAAATAAAACCAAATGGTTAATGTTGGGGTGACTAATACGAAGTGTTAACTTAGATAAGCTCATATGTTAAATGGAGTTGCGAGATAAATGACCATATTTATTCTGATCAGGATCTCCAATTATTTGTCTTCGGCTCTCCTTTCTAGGTTCTGCCAAGCACTATTTTGTGGTCTTAACGTCCGCCTCCAATGTTCAAAGCCATACATTCCTCTGTCCTCTCTTCCTTTTCCCTTGAAAATTCGAAATGCAGTTTGAGTATTTGAATATGGTATATCCTGTCCACCGTCAGAGCCTGTCCCTCAGCTGGGAGATGCTTTGTTCTCTGCTATATTCTATTACTGTCGGTGGTCTCCGGCCAATACACCTAGAATACTTTGAATAAGCAGCATTTTATTAGATACCTGAACGCTTTTGATAATGTCTGTGGTAGTTTGCCTGCTTATATTAATAAAGGTTTCCATCCCCTTCAGAGCTTTATAATTAAGTGTATTTTTGTTGATGCTAATGTAGCAGAACTTCGAAATCTTACTTTCCCTCTTGTAAATGTTGAGGAAACTTCTGCAGAGGCTTTTACTTAGCTGGCTATCTTTACCTGCATTCGTTGTTGTGTATGGGATAGAAGAGCTAGATCGTCTGCGAAGTCCAAATTCTTTAGCTGTACCAAAGTGCACGCTGTAGTCCATAATTTTCTTGAGATGTAAATGTCTTTATAATCCAATTAGCATCAGAAAAAAAAACGAGAGTAGACAGGTTTGTCTTACACCGGTATTCTCCTGGAATGCATCTGTGAGCTTCCTTTCATGTACGATATTTCGATCCAGTGTCTCGTGGAAGTTCCGTATGATGGTGACGATTTTCTCAGATAACCCAGTGTCAAGGAAGATTCCATAAGGTTCTATCCAAACTGTTGAATGTTTTCTCATTACAAAGGAGTATATGGATAAGTTCCACTCAATCGATTGCTCAACGATGAACCATGGTGTCGCAATTTGATCTGTACAGGATCGATCCTTACAAAAGTCAACTTGTTGATCTCAAAGTCTGGAGTGTAATCAATCTTTCATTTGGTTCATCACTCGGTTGAAAAGTTTTCCTTGTACTGATAGGTATATGACACCTCCGCAGTTCTCACATGTACTAGGATCTCCTTTATTCGGTATCTTTCTAGTCTATGAGTATTTGCTCCTCATCCCAAATCTTTCTGAAGAGAACTGTGCATCTTTGCAGGTACCACTATATTTGACTTCAGTGCTTCAGCTAATATGCTCTCTGGTCCCATCGCTTTCTCACTCTTGACCACACTGATCTCTTTTGGGGTTACATCTTTAGGGAGGTCTGTATGCATTGCTTTGGTGTTCGATGGAGCTGGTCTGTTTAAGAGCTATTCAAATTACTCTATCCATTTGTTTCACTGCTCTTGAACCTCAATGGCTTGGCTATTTTCCTTGTTCTTAAATGGTCTCTTTGGTCTACTACATTTTCGTGTTAGCTTTTTAGTTGTATCATATAGTTCTATACTTTTTTATCTCATCCCTTTTTCTATCATAGTCTTTATCATCTTTGCTGCCATCATTGGTAGGCATGAAGCACTGTATGACATTTATTGTGATCCATTCCTCCTTTGTTTCTAAGAATTATTTAGTGATCTTGTACCCGTGTGTTTCCCTTTTTTAAAGCGTCTTTGGTGCTTTATTGGGTTTCATTAGTGTAGCTCCTGATATGTGGATTTTCCCCTTCATGATCAGAATACAACAGTTTTCCTATAGTTCGTCTTTTATGTCTAGATTGTGTCGAAGGTGCTTAGCTCACTTCGAGCGCAGCTAGCTTGAATCTACTTATTTATTATGCTATCCATCCGTGTCTCCCATACGGTCCGGACATTCCACTTATCGCTATTAATTGTCGTTCGGTTTGCCAGAAGCGATAAGGTTGTTAACCATGCACTCAGTTCTCTTCCTTTACTCAGGCTAAATTTATGACAGTCTAATTCCAAGCTGACTTTTTCTGTGAAATTATCAATCTTCCACTTTTCCCCTATTATCATAGCAAATTAGTTTTATACCACATTTTCTGGTTACTGAAGTTTGCGAAACAATTAGAATGAAAGCTTAAAAGAGAAGGTATTAGATTTTCATTTCTTTAAAACTACCTCATATATTACTACAAAACCACAATTTTACCGAGTGATATTTGCTTAAGTACCACTTACACTACATATTCAAAAGTTTAAAGTAACATAAGTGTTTTGAGTGTTCATTCTTATTAAAATAGCTCCTCCTTAAAACTTTAAGCACCAAATTAATTGTTTTGTCACTCATTTTAGATTTATTGTAATTCATCTCAAAAGTAAATAACGAAAATAAAGTTGTTTTTATTGCTTTATAAAAGATAAAAATACGGATAAATTATTTTCAGGATGAATTTCACAGAACATTGAATTCTTTATACCATTGTCTTTTTCCATATGTTTTGTATTACAGAGAATATCTATATCTCTGTGAAGTGCCTTTACAAAAACTATTTTTATAGTGATATAAGAATCCAATTTTTATACTAGGATTACTAAAGTCTCAGAGGATTTATTGATTGGGACTTCAAACCTCCAAATAATAAGTCATAAATTTAAACTGAATCCAACAGCTCTCTCCTACACTCTGTTACTGCATATAATTAGTAGACCAAATCTATTCGGTGTTTACTTGTAAATTTTTGATGGGGATAAAATTTTTTTTCATTTTCATAGTGAACCATGTAACTCTCCCAAAATAAGCATAAGCAATTAGCACATCACAAAATGTGAAGACATACTCCTACAGAAATATATAAATATATCATCTTGAGTGTTGTAGCATATCTTAACTTATTCATATTTAATTCGATTCGAAATAGATTGGATTATCCCGTTGTTGATATGGTTACTGAAATATGATCAGTCTTGTTTGGGATATGTGCATCCTGTGCGAATTGCTTCGATATAGCCATTGTAACAAGAAATTAAATTTCAGTCGAAATATCAACAACGAGGTAGTCCGATCCAATTCGAATTGGATTTAAACTCGTAACCGTTGCACAAGTGAGTAACTATCCTAACTCGGTGGTTAGGTGGATAACACAATGGTGTTTAAAGTGAATAGTGCTGGGTCCGGACTCTGGAGTGTGCATCATCTTGGGAATCCATGTACATCCAGATGATGAGTCCCAAATAGGACAAGACGCGCGTCCTGGATATGATTGCTAGCCTCATCCCATCCATTTTTATAGTATTCACGTTCAAGCTTTATCGTTTCTGTATCGTAATGTGAATATTGTTCACTGAATGGATCAGCCTAAAAAAATAACGAAATGTAATTTAATTGAGCCGTCCTTTATTTTTCTTTCATTTTATGAAGGAAAATAACATAAGTTCAACTATGTATCTCAATAGAACCTTGCAAAATAAGATCATTGTGAATGGCACATGTGAACAAAAAAGACAGGATTTGACAGTTTCATGGTCGCCAAATGTCGATTTCTTAGACTGGAAACTTATATTTGTGTTTGGAGAGGATTCTGAAAGATATGATCTGGAAAGCATAGGTATTACTTATACAGTTGATAAAGGTAATTAACACTTTGAAAAGATTAAAGCCACTTTAAATAACTTTAGTTGTGTTTTTTTCTCTTCCCTTAAAGATAAATTCAATCAAACATTACATTAAAAAAATATATTTAAACTTTGGAATGCCAATAATAATATAAGTGTTGTAGCTATTGAACGAATAAGTGTTTATCTTATTTGCTAAAGATGATTACGTAGGCAATGTGTTGAACTCGAAATAATGTGTATCTAGTTACTAACTATTTAATTCTAAATTTTTCATTAATACTAATCTACATACTTCATGTTTTGTTAGTTTATCATGCTAACACCGCCCCTATTAGAAATAAAATGAGGTTAATCATTTCAAATGCAATTTTATTATACAGGCAATGAAATTGATGCTAATACAGATAGAGGTTTGTTCACGATTCCTGTCGGTGGATACTATGAATGTGCCAATCATTTACATAGAGAACTATTCGTGGACGATAATGATAATATAAAAATCAATATTTATTTTTTAAACTCATCAATGGAAGCATTCAGACTTGAAAATCGTTCAGAATTTATGGGTCTTGGTGAGTGTACAAATATAAAGCTGTTGTAGTAGACCATTTAACTATGAGGTAAAATCTTCCGAAGCTATTTTTCTACAATTATATTGGCCGCATGTTTATTAAGTATTTTGGTTGTATCATTTTCGTATTACCCTTGTTCCAAGCTTTTATTTCAACAATAGAATGGTGCTATAGTCTTCAAAACGTTGCTTAGGATCGATTATCTGTGTACACGGTACTCCATTTTTCCCATCATTAAGGTTGTTGTTCCGTGATCTGGTTTTGTATGCATATAAATGAATGTCTGAAATATTATGGCGATCTTGTACTGGTGATCACCGCTTCTGTGTTCTTCCTCTTCGTTCGCGGCCAGTTAGTATTGAACCAATCGTCAAGCATAGAGTATCAGTTTCCCTCGTCCTTGCTGCGTATTGGTAGCTTAAGATCGTCTACGCTTATTGGTCCGTTGTAAGACTTAACAAAAGCATCTGAAAATGTACCACTAAATGACTTTTCTTTTAAAAACTAGGTTTTTTCCTTAAGCAAATAAATATTTTTCTTACCAAAGTTTTTTTTTTTATAAATAACATGTGTTCGTTTCACAGACACTAACATCTAATTAAAGTCATATTAAACGTGCCAGAGTTGTTCTTTAATGTTGGGATAGTAGCATAGTTGTCGTAAATCTTACTGGGAATTCTGTGGTTACACAGGTGTACAACTAGATAATAAGTTCAATATTTTAATATAATGACATTCATTTGTTTAATAAAAACATTTTTATCATGACGTAGAATATACAAACCTCGGAAACTTAGTTTCCCATAAATTGGTGCATAAGAAATGTATTATTATTTTATCGCTATAAATGTTACCTAATATTTATAAAAAGTTCGGTTTTCTTCACTATTCATTTAGTTTATCAAAGAGAACAGAAAGTTCTCGTCGAAATCATGAAGAAATAAACTAAATGAAAACGGTTCTCGGAAATGCAAAGTGAAGCAAAAAAATAACAGAAAGTCTAGACTGATTTTAATTCTGATCATTAATGTATCAAACTGATTTTCACATTCCTCCAAGTTCTATATCACATACATATGCGGTCTTATTAAGTATGTTTCCACTAGTCCCAACCCCGACTGTTGTTGCTACCTTGACGTGGTGGTCGGGCTTGCCTATCGTGATGAAGCAACCGAGCTATACTAGCTGGAACAACCGTTCCTCAAGGTCCTACCATGTCAGACAGGTCGGTTGAAGAGTGGTAAGACTAAAAGCAACAAACTCAAGGGCCGAAGGCGAAGTTGTACTGCTGACTGTATAGAGGTGTGACAGCAGTAAGGTGTTTCTTTCAGACAACCAGCATGACAGCGATGCTGCCTGGTCCTACGTTGTAGCTGACTGACTAGTTCCAACTAGATCTGTTATGAAGTCGGACTGTATTGTTAGTCGTACTAATTTTCCATTTAATATAGATCACTATTTAGAAATTCGATAATTTAACAATCTGATTTTCTTAGGTACGAACTGGAAAAAATCCCGAATAAAATGCTCGGTATGTTTTATGACATTATCTATTATTGAACCATCATATTAGAAATAATGTAAGCTATGATATATAGAATGTTTCTGCGTAACAATAGAGAGAATCTATCTTAAATAGAAAATTCTGGTGGTGCTATCTATGTTCGCTGAGTTGAATGGTTTAACTGTACAGCTTTCAGTCTCAATAACATCTTCAACGTTCAAATAAACTTGAATTAACCCCCAGTGATTTTGTCCAGAAAGATAATGGAACCTTTACAATTAAATGATCGACGCTCATAGGACACGATATCACCAAATTATTTCGAAATAATTATTTATAGATTGTCTAATTTCTAATATTTTTACACATTTTTAGCCATAGACTGTCCATTGAGTATCATATGGTTAAAGAAGGTTCCAACAATTGTATGTACCACCCTACTTCTGATAGGTCTTGCTATTCTTTTAATATATTTGTGCAGTCGTCTTAGCAAACGATCAGCATATGAGACAATTAGATAATTATATATATCTTATAATATATTTCAATGAAATGCTTTTACACAAATCATGAATGGTTCTAGTTTGAGATTTGTTTATTTTCTGTATCTCGTCCTTGATATTTTTGTATGATCAAGTGTAATTAATTATCATCTTTTCCTTACATTTATTAAACAGATTATTTCTTTATTACTTTATGAAAATAGCATATATATTGTAATAATGTACCTATACATCGATGATAAAAAATTTGGGAACTTATCTATTTTTTTGTTTTTTTTATGATAATACCTATTGTTCGTAATGGAAAATCTTACTTGTAATGACATTTGGAAAAAAATTATTACAAATGATGCCAATATTATTATTGGTGCTAATTTTGTTTCCTTTCGTTATTTTTCCCATTAGATAGTTTATTGTAAGCTATTACTCAATTTCCTAAACATTCTTTTTCCTTACTGTTACTTCTATAACATACAAATATATGACCATTTATTTATTTATTATTTATTTAAACACATGAACATTGGTACAAGGAGGCACCAAATATATATATGCCACACTTCGTCATTCGATTTGTGTGAGAGCTGGAACACTTCCCGGAAGCCCAGACTGAAGCAGGTGGTTTCCTTAGGGGTCACTCCACGAACCTTTGACCTAGAGGTCTAATCCACAAAGTAGTGTAGCAACATTAGGAGATGCAGTCCCACGGTAGGCAGTGGCCAACGATAGGTTCATATGCCACTTTTTCCCTCAGGATCCTGGAGCCCATTGATTGGGAATCAGGGTTTTCCAACTCGCCTTTGTCGATCCTCTATATCCACCGACCCCGTTAAAGTGCCAGGTATTCGCTTTTCGTCCTCTCAATTTCGTAAACAATACTTCCGTCGCGAAACGGCAGTGATCAGGGCCTCCCTTACATAGGCTGTATACGCGTGGCCATGTGAGAGCATTTCAAGAGGGAGAGTGGTTATGCGAATGAAAATTTCTTTCATCTGACTGGAAAAATAAACTCGACGCATGAAGGCAATGTCACTAATATCCGTTTGCTCCTAAATACGTGTTAATAATGGTAATCAGGCGATCATGCATGTACCAAATCTGTCCTTTGAATACCAATAAATAATTGGGGAAAATTACCTTGTAACTCGTTTGGAAAATCCTGTTTCGAAAACTATTTTAGAACCAGAAAACTCGATTCGCAATCTTATGCTGCTTAATACGACTAGAACAAAACTGTCTACTGCAACCACACTTGGAAACTAAACCATGCTTCAACTTTTTTACCGTATATAAAATAACTTGAACGTACAAAAATATAGTAGTAGTGTTCACCACTTAACGATTTATTGTAATCAAAATTCAGTCAAGTGAATAGTTCGTTAAGGAAACTGGTCCGCTAACGAGAGTGAGTATCCTTAACTTATATCAGTAAGTGAAAGAATCCACCATAAAATGTCAAAATTATCATTGTATTATATAAGATAAAAATGAACTATTGATGCCTAAACTGAGAAACGAGCCAATGTCTTTTTGTTGTACATCTCTATTGGGACGTATTTCTTTAATCAACTGATTACATAAAAGCCTAACGCAAGCTACAAATAAAAACACAAACTGCCATATTGTAACACCTGAGATATATTTTATCTAACATTCATGTCAAACAAGATAATTACAGTATTTCTACCACCATATGAACAATAATCTGAGGCATTTGGCAGTAGAAATCTATACGACCGAACTACTCAGATTCATGATTGTAGTTGTAGGAGTTTAAGGTGAAATTCAAAACTCAATAATGGATAGATGTAACTTGTTGGGAGCTAGATAAGAACTCATCAAAATTTGCCAAATTTCCACAACTTAGATGAAGAAAATTGATAACTATGATACGATTAACGCAAAGGAATGAACTTGAGCGATCTCTAGAACAACGATGGGAAAACTAATAATTTTTTTGAGGAAGAATTCTAGAAAAAAAACTTAAAGTACAAAACACATTGACAGGATTGTCGGGGTTATCTGTTACTTTTGAGTTTGTACCATACTCAATCGATGGAAGATTTCTGTATTTTGGTTAGATGAGCTTTCGGCTGGTAAAATCGATGAATAGAATGCTAATCGATAGGTCGGTTCAATAATATGTCGTGTCCGAGCCATGATCACTCATGAGGTCGTATAATTGAATTAAGCCTTAAATGATTAGACAACCGACAAGATCAATGGCCAGGTGAATGGTTTTTCATGTTACAAAAACATGTTTGTATTCAAAGTATGGACACACAATAAACATGGTAAAATTCCTTAGGTGATTGGAATAAATTGGCTTGTAGGCCGCTCATTCCTTAAACAGTTAGAACCTGTCAGGTCTAGTCTTTGAACATTGTATCACAATCAGGTTTGGGATATTATATCCTATATTTTTGCGTGAAATCCATACTTTCATCATAAATAATGTTAGTTAGCGATAAAAACAACCATGATTCAAAACCCTTAACTCTTACCTTATAGTATTTTTATTTAATATTATAAAGAATTTACACGAAAATGGTCCATCAATCATGTCGAAACTCTATATTCTTGTCATTTTATTACTATTTTATCATAAATTACTTCAGAATTGAACACTTTTCCTCATTGGCTGAGAATCGGTTCAAGGTTGGTCGTATAGTTTACTTCCAGTCAGTATGCAATATAAAACTTTAAAAAGTGTCTGTTCAACTCATATTTACAACTAACATAAAACTGAAAGCTTTAATGACTGACAATTTACTAATATAAAATATCCTTCGAATTATATTCAAATTGTATGTCAGATAAGTGCCCTATTTAAATCCCACTCCAAACTCTAATATTACTATTAGCGAAAAAAATTTGAATTTCGTTACTGCTTTCTTGTGGAGTAAATGAAACAGTTGAATGAAAATTCTTATTCATGAATGGGTTTCACCGGATTATCATAAATGATAACCATAATCATATAACATTAATTCTACAACATCCAACCATCGTAAAACAGAAAAGAGAAGAAAACTGATACATGCAAAAAAGTTTTGATATTTCATAAGGAATAAAATTCATTATAAGGATAAACTCTATTAGGAATTTTGTTTTTGTCAACTTAAAATACAAATAAAATTACTTACGTCTGTTAGTCCTCGTGGAGGAGCATAGAACGTCCATCAGCACTCTTCATCCAACCCTCCCATGAGTAATTCTTTTCAGTTATTTCCAGTTGTTATTCATCATTTTCATATATTCTTCTGTTCTCCGATGAAATGTGTCCTCTGACCTTCCCCTTTTCCCATTCCCTTCACGATTCCAAGTTAGAGCTTGCTTCGTGATGCAGTCGGGTGATTTCCGTAATATATGTCCCATCCAATTCCATAGTATTTTTCTAATTTCCTCTTCAGCTGGAAGCTGGTTTGTTCTCTCCCACACAATTTTAATAGTTAAAATCATAATTCAATTGAAGCTAGACCACCATGGAAGACCTGGAAGCACTGAACGGCGGTTTCGTCCCATTGTGGGACTCCGAGCATTACGCATCCACGACCCCGCCTCGCGGGATTCGAACCCAGGACCTATCAGTTTCGCGCATGAGGCTGTGCTCACTAGTGATTGGCTTCAAGAGTTATTTCCTGGAGTTCTAATGAGAAGCAGTGACCAATGGAGTTCGACCGGGTCTGTTGTGGGATAGTAACTCACTGATGACAACGGTATATGTGTTGCTCAATTCCGTGGATGCGTACTGCTGGGGAGTCCCGCGATGGGACGAAACGGCCGTACAGAGCTTCCAGGTCTTCCAGGGTAGTCGGGCTTCAATTGAATCATGATTTCAATTATTGAGATTTAAGTAATTGTGTCTCAGCTGAGTAATCGGAAGACTAAGTGTGATCTAAAGTGTTTGGGTTTGATCCCTGGTAAGTTAGAGGTTGTAAACTTCTGAGAAGTCCCATACTGTAACGGCATACTTACTTAATTCATCCTGTTCTCTACTGATGACTTCACTAAAGTCAGTCAGTTACACAAACTACAAAAACGATCTCCACAAACCATTTATACTAATATCTACTTGGTTGCATTTTTCGTTTATTCTCGTGTATTGTAAGCAGTCTACATAATATATGTCCGTAATAGTGTAAAATCACAAAATAATAGTTTGAATGCTATCAGTTCTCGTAATTTCGATGTCTTAGTGGATAGAAAATAGAGCATGTCATACATTAAATGAACCGAGTATGTCCTTCGTAGTCTGTGGGTTAGAATATACTTGTAGTTGATTTAATGCTTTAGAATAATGCCAAACTTAGTTTATCTAGAGAATAAAAAACCGTAGGCCTAACTATCCAGGTAGTCTGCTCCAAATGACAGAATTATGTGAGAAATTGTTATTTATACTGGTCTAACATTGTTGTCTCTGAACAAGTTGTCTTTGACTGCAGTAAGGCATTTTCATAAAATCCACTGTTGGATTTGAAGAAGGTAACAATTAAGGTAATAACTTAGAGTAAAATATAAAGTTCGATGTAGTCAGCTATGTTTCAAAGGATTCGAACTATAATTCATCTCAAGCTGTCTATCAAAAATATCTGTTGTGCTTACAATATACGTAAAATCACTTATCTTAAATAAAAATAAACTTCCAGTTCACTTTACCTGTGGTGTATGCTACTTATGTCGACAGACATAGAGAGTATATAACATCAATCAGAAGTGAAATGAATGGCAGCAGAAAACTAAGTAGATCGAATTGAAAACAGAAAGGAAAATAGGAAGGAATCGTGAATTGGAAGAATCATACAGAATATAAAAACAGTTGATGAAATATTTGAAAATGAAGTATTTTATGTATAGCTCTCAAATTTTACCAAGCTACTCTGTAATTTTGTATTAAAATACAATTGGTTATCTCAACCTGTGTTTTCATTCACAAAATACCAACAGTATATTGACCTACTGCCTTATAATTAAGGAATGTTACAAAATGTACACTTGTCAGTTATGTGATATATAGTAGTTGATCGATATTATTTTTGGTCAGTTCGTGAGAACAACTTAGGAAGGATGAAACTGTACAAATGACTTATAGATTAGTATTACATGTGATAAACACTATTTGTAGAATTGATTGTTAATAAGTAATATTCAGTAACTTATTATAGTTTATTGTGAAGTTAGAACGAATGGATACTAAAAAATGTAGTTAACTGTCTTGTGGAATATTCTTTTTATTTCAAGAAATGTCTCCATTATCACCTTTTAGAATTAGTACTATGACGAAAGTCACGTACTATAGTAGTCTTTTTATTTCAATCACACAATCTATGTTTACTTAAAAGTTACGAAATCCGTCTTCATTAAACGTCTGTTTTAAAAGGAAATACTGAATTTCTTCAATGCGTACTCCTCGTTCCAAGAAATAGTAAATTTCCTAAAGACTGATGACATTAGTGTTGCAAATCGTGAATTATTCACTGACACCCGCATTATATATATAATACATAATTAGCATACAACTATAAATACTGATGTACAGCTTAAGTCAATGATTTCGTTATAAAGAAAATTTTCTTTGCTGAATTATTTATTTATAAATTATGAACAATTCTTAATTCATGTACCTTAACTTTAAATGATGTATACTTACATTAAACATGCCCGCTTTTTGTATAATTAATTTGGATATATAATTGTTGAACCTGAAGAGAATCGATGGACAAGAATATTCTTAGTTCATATATCCACGTTTTAATAAGAAACACTACTCTACTCATAACTATACAATAGCAGAATAATTTATTTCATAGGCTTTAACGTTTTAGACTACTCTGTTCATAAGCTTTTTAAGCAAAGATGAGTAGTGGCTAGAAGTGGAATCCAGGACGCGCGTTTCGTCCTATTTGGGACTCGTCAGGACCCGGTACCGATGGCGTTTGAAGCGAATGGTACTGGCTTCAAGTCCCGGGGTGAACACCAGCTCTGGAACGCAGGTGCATCCAGCTGACGAGTCCCAAATAGGACGAAACGCGCATCCTGGATTCCACTGTTAGCCACTATTCATCTTTGTTTAAAAAGCTTGTGACTTAAGGCTATATTGAGGCATCCGTACAGGATGCACATATGTCAACACGAGACTGATCAATCTCAGTGCTAAATAACAATGGGAAGATACAAGTAAAACAATACCATGTGAATTTACTCTGTTCATAGGTAATTACAATAACAACTTAAAGTATCCATACACATTTCATAATTATCCAATCATTCAGAGAATGACGGATTGAAGAAAAACTAAATAATTTACATATTATCATGAGTTTCTTTATTTATTGTCATTGAATGAGTTAAAATACTAGTGTATCTACTTGTCGATTAAGTAATGAGTATCACTATTTCAAATTGACAAGTTCGTATAACCGATATTCTTGAAAAAAAAAACAAAAAAAACAACACCAACACATAATTTTTATTCTCATATCCACTTAACAATAGTTACTAATTTGAAAACGAATCCCCTATGAAGATATTGTGTCTTGCATGTTGAAAAGATCATAAACTAATCAAGAGCTCATGTTTATGAAATTCCAATTAACTTTTTCACAGGTATCTATGTAACATTAAATTACTTTTGTGCAACAACAAAAAATCTTTTCAAAAATGTATCTGCTATGATGTAGGTATACAAGAATTTACATTTGCACAAAATTGTTTCTTTATGTTATTTATATAAAGTTTATGATTTTTTCTTAGAAAAAAAAGTATAAATGATCAAGGATGTATTTACAAACACTTTCGATACATAATTTAGACTAAACTGATCTTGTCTTATAGATGAGTCATTTTATAACACTTTATTTTATATGCGCAAAACTAAAGATCTCTTTGTTATATCTTAACGAAGATTAAAGTATGTGTAACTCCTGAGACCTATTTGTTAGATCTCGATAAGAATAATGAATGGTAATTTTTGAGATCCACTTATGGACCAATACTATGAGTATATTTTTATCGTGTAATTGTTATGTAATCATATTCATGTCCCTCTCATTATGAGTTTGTTTTGACCTATGAACTATTATTATACGTTTTACCATTCTTGAGTTATGGCCTGTCTATTAATTAATATCCCTCATTCACAGCCACTTTTGGCCAAATATTGTACAAATGTTATTTTCTATTTTATGGCACGTTGTGGTCTGTTTGATTGGTAATATAAACCCCGTATGTTTGAAATAAATGATTCACATCACAGAGGTTGAGATTAGTGTTCTGGACTCAACTGGCTGTGCTAGACAGGGAAGCAGGACCAATCAGGACTCTGGGTCGCTCGCACGTGTTTTCTGCGTCACTGGTTCAATCGATAATTCGCTGCTCTCTAATTGGCGGTATCATTGCGTTATACAATAAACAGGGCACACAGGTTTCATAAGATATAACACTCTTAATGGACCAATATTGTTCTACATATTCTTATGGTATAACTATTCAGTAATTAGATTATGTTTATCTATATTCCCCCTATTATAAGCTTCATTTTGGTCTATAGTTTATTATTGTACGATTTACTGTTCTTAAGTTTTGTTCAGTTTATTGATTACAGTCGCCCATGTTCACAGCCTCTTTTGGCTTTAATGTGTATAAATGTTACTTCCTATTTTATGGTGCGTTGCGGTCTGTTTGACTGATATATAAACCGGGTATGTCTGAAATAAATGATTCGTAAAGCGGAAGCTGTTATTAGTGTTCTGAACTCAACTGGACGGGCTAGGCGAGCAATGGACCGATAAGCTGACCGGACCGGTTGGACGTCATTGGTTTAATACAGTACAAGTCGTATTTCGATTGGCAAATAAATTACATGACAACAAGCCGGACTTAAAATCACAAGACTCTTAACCATATTATGGTTTTCAGATTCATATGAATATCCTTTTTGTGAGAAACTCTTCATCTGTCAACAAATTGTCTAAAAAAAATTTTAAAACAAAGCTATTCTTAACTCTATTGCAGAACAGATGAATTGTCAAGTGAACGAACACCTTTCAAGTAGGTTGACATCAAACGAATTAAAGTGTAATTCACTTTTGATTCGATGGTACAATTTCCTTTTTTTAAATTCTATCTTCAAGTCAATTACTATTTAGTTTAGCTAAAAACATTTCATTCATTATAAGCCTTAAATGATATTTCACTCCTACTTCATGAAACTATCCGTAAATCTTACTGATCAACTTGAAATGAATGTTTAATATGAATTTTCAGAGTTTTTCCATATCCATTTTACAGAAATTATAATATATCCTATTCAACTAATCGTTTGTACATATGTAGTTTATAACCACAATAATGTGTAAAACACTAAATTGAAACACGAAACAAAATTTACAATCCAATATCACTAATAAACTGAAAAGCGCCCTTATTCTTTTTATAATTGACAAACTTTACATTGTCAAAACGGAAAATAACTATTGTAGTACACACCGCCATTTAAGAGAATCCTATTACAAATTAGTTATTATTTCATAAATTCAATAAAACAATTATTTAATCTATTCAAAGATGGATAGTGGCTAACAGTGGAATCCAGGACGAGCGTTTCGTCCTATTTGGGACTCGTCAGCTGGATGTACCTACATTTCAGAGTAGATGTTCACTCTGGGGCTTGAAGTTAAGGCTATATCGAGGCAATACTCATAATATGCATATATACCACTAAAAGACTGATTAATTACACTCCTAAATAACAATAGGAAGATTCAAACAAACAATACCAAGTGAAATGAACTATTCAATCTGTTATTCTGCATCATTATTTTGTATAAAAAAAAACTGATCAAATAATTACATATTCGTACAAAACAAAATATGAACGAAATAGAAACAATGAATCAAAATAATAATATAAAATAATAACAATAATAAATTAACAAGTTAAAACAATTAGTATCCACAATAGTAATTAAAATTAAGTCTTGTAAAAGGTAACTATCCATTTACAAAAAAAATAATCAATAATACACAAAACGGTAAATAGAAATGTACACCATAAAAAGAAAAGACAAAAAAAATACATTTTCATTGTCAAAATCAGCAATATTAAACTGTTGATATGTTTTGTTTTGTTTTGTTTTTCCTGTATACAACGACGTTACTAATCAATTTAGTTTTCAGCAGTTTATTCATAAGATAATATACAGTAAATAGAAAAGAAAACAAAAAGAAGAAATGCCAGATTTAAAAGTAATACAGAAAAACCATACAAGCAATAATTTAATCGAGATCTAACCAATATCTTGGTACCCAAGTTGGTTCACGTTCAAGTTTAATAGCTAAACGAATTAATTCTGTAACAGTTGAATCCAATGTTTCAGGAATAATTACTCTATCAAACCAATGACCAAAACGTAATTCCATTTTACGACTTGTTTCAATACATGCTTTCAATTCATCATTCTATGAATGAATCAAAATCAAAATGTAAAATAAAATATTGCTCATGTAAAATAACAATGAAAATAATAAATAAATTTGAGTTTTTTTAAAGTTTAGTATCCAAATAACAATTACAGTATATAAACTGATTCTTAAACGATTGGTTCCTTGTCATTGTTGGTACTGACTAGTTGCCTTCATCAGTAGAACTTATTTCTTTTATTATTCCAAGAAAAAAAATACATATTGTACAGTGCCAAAATATAAAAAGGAAAAGAATATATATGTGAAACAATCAAAATGATTAATAATCTGATCTGGGGTTGATATGAAAAACTACAAATTTCAGTCTGTTTAGAAAATAAATTTACACTTGTATTTCAAACTCCCCTGGATAGTGAATCTGTGTTATGCAATAGGGTACAAATGAAAATTATCTCATGATCGGACTATTGAGAAATCGACTAGAAAAAACATTCAGATTACATGCTTCACATGACTTGATTCTTTTCATATTTATTGTTTAAGCTTTGGTCTTTGAAGAAGGGTAATTTAATCTGTAAATAGTCTCAGTCACCCAGGGTTTTTATGAAAATGTAATGTAGTCATATCTTGAAATTGACATTATTTGTTTATTTTAGAGTAGTACAACACTTCGACACAACCTCATGTTGTCTGTAGTTTATCTGAATAAATTTCAAAAATAGTCACATAACAATTTACTAAATTAATCGAAAGTTTAATTTGGAAATGAAATTCCCGGTTGTTATTGTTAATAGTAGTGACTATCTTTATCGTACCTATATCGATACTGAAATTAGAACAATTCAGATTTATCATTATTTTGTATGATGTACTCAGCAACAAATTATAGTTTTCATTTGGATATATTTGTCCAGTTTGATTTAGAATTAGTCTGATGACAAGCTCATAAATCTAGGACAGTTTTGGGATGTTCAGAAAAATATCCCGAAAATTATCCTGTTAAGTCTAATGCTATCCTTGAACGTGAAATGGTGTCATTTTCCTATTGGTCAATATTTATTTCACGTGTCGTTTCCCTACTGGTCAATATTTATTTTACGTGTCATTTTCCTGTTGGTCAATATTCACGGTAGTCCTGACTGTATAAATATGCATTTTTCTGTAAAGTATCACTACTATTCTTATTCTTCTCCTGACCCGATAAACAATCTCATCTACGGTTCGTGTTCTGATATATTGGAGATTAGGGAACAGTACTGAGGTCGTACTGGGATATCTGAAGTTGGTAAGTCGGTAGAAATCAGAGTAGTCACCCCGCGGTCCACAATAGAAAACATAGTCAAATCGAGGAAATCTGTTCAAAATTCACAAGTGTCGAAACGAAATTCATTAGGTGCTTTCTCCAACATTAACAACTGGAAGGTATAAATACAAATATTAATTAACAATGTTTTGAATTATTAAATACATACACATTTGTGATAGATGCTGAAAGCGAAACAGTTTACCAGTAACTATAAGAAGTATTTCCATGTTCTCTGTAATAAGTTACCTAATGGTGTTGGTTTACTCCATGTCATTTTTTAGAAAAAAAAGTTCTTTTTTAGATTTTAGTTTTTCAAAACGACTTGTTTTAACTGCTAGAATATTAAACACCATATTGTTTAGGATGATTCTTATAAACTTAACAAATCTATACTTTAGAGAAAATAATAATTAATAAGTTATTATATAAATATAACTCTAGTTAGTAATGAATTATCGAATATTTGAAAACATTACACTTGTCTTCTCCCATATTTATTTTCTGACTAATCTGTTACTTCCAAAATATCTGCTTGATCTGTTCAATAATGATGAATAGCTTTTTAAACAATTTATCATTTCAGCTTGAAGCATTTATCCAACTAATGAACCATTAGCTTGTAGTATAATAAGCGGAGATTATTTCCGATATGTGAGGACGGCTCTCAGGTGAACTCAAGGAAGCTCTGAAAGAGCCGAAGATATTCCATCCAATTAGCTTTTGGGAGGAATCTCGACATGTAGCTTCCTGATTGGACAAATGCTAAGAACCCCTGCATGCGTATTGGATGACTGTCGTGATGATTTCGTTTTTTACTAAAAACTATAAATACCTGAGTGTTTTTGTACTATATTTAACACTGTTTGAAATAAGATTCCTTCCCATTCGTCCTCTGTCTTCTAGTTTGCAAATTGGAGGGTTCAAGAGTTCGTGTGCTCAAAGTTGTACACGGTATAGCAAAAATCTAAGCTCTAGAATATAATATGATAGTTGCTTCAATTATATTTTATATCATCAAATATGTAGTGAAGAATGTGTAAATCCTTAAGTTTTAACCAACACGGAATAAATAATACATCATGATTTATTCACAAGTTTAATCAATCAGTTCACATATAATAAACAATTGAAAATAATTATAGATACATGAGCTTTAGATGGTGGTTGGAGGTACTCAACAGGAAACCCTGGACCCGGGTTTCGTGCTACTTGGCACTCGTCAGCAAGGTGTACCTGTAATCATGAGGGAACTGGTGCTCCCTGGCGGATTCGATCTCGTGTCACCCAGCTTCACAGTCAGAGACGTTACCACTGAGCTATCCTGTTGACTACCTCCAACCACCAACTAAATCTCAATACATAGTGCCCGCAGTGTCGAGTCACCTAGACTGTTGGCCACATTGCAACATGATCGATAGCATTCGATCTGCACTAATAAGGACTAGACAAGCATGACATTGATCATCACCCAGTGATCAATCAATTGAGATACATGAGCACACATAAAAAGGAAATTACTTATCATCAACAAATAAATTGTAATATATGAATTAATTAGTTGATTAATTGACAAAAATCAATTTGAAACTTACAGAACAATTACCAGTTAGATTTAAATTTTTACGTAAACGTTGTAGATCATCTACTCGTTCTGGCGGTGAAATAAATATTACATATGGATCAAGACCACTTGAACGTATTTTACGTAAAGACTATAATAATAATAATAATAATAATAATAATAATAATAATAATAATAATAATAATAATAATAATAATGGTAATTATAATAAAGTTTTTACCGTAAAATTCAATTATTAATAATTTGACAAATAATGATTCAGTTAAGTTTTAACAAGCATATGATGCTTTTTCTTAAATAGTAAATCCAATTAAGGAATGGTTTTGTTGTAATTCATTCTAAGTATGCATTAATTTTTTTAAAAAAAACTGATGTTAACACCTACTCGACTTTTCTGTGTTGTTTACGTGTTTTGTAATTCAGACATTGTTAACTCTGATTAGACATAAGATGAATTGTGTTGATCATAAATTTTATATAACCTATACGTAGTGCTTAATATTAACATTATATGTAATCATGAATTTAACGTCGATAGTATGATTTGAATAATTTTTTGGTTAGTGTTTTTTTAGCGAGTTGGTTTTCTAGGGGATGGGGTCGCTAACGCTATGACCACCCCTCCTCCTTTATCCGGGTTTGGAACCGGCAGTAGCCCACGAGGGGCTCCAGGCGTAAGTAAGTTTGATTTAAGGAATTAAATTTTCCTTTACTCGACAAATGTGATAAGTATTTGTCGGTAAATATGTTAGATAATAGGATTGATTAACAATTAAATCCAGTATACGTGATTTATCCTATTTGATGGACTGGTCGGGCACAGTTCTGAAATAACAACAATGGGAATATATTAAACCTTACAGTCAATTATTATCATTATCATGTTTCATATGACGAACAACGTAATGTAGGGTTATGTTATCGGTTGGCTTTATCTGAAATGATTTGTGTCACCAAGTGATAGGTGTTCATAAAAATCAAGTTTAATGACACAAAGTGAAAGGATATCAAAATATGGCCTAACTTGTCAGTAAAATATAAGTCAGTTTACAAAGTAAAAATGATACGCTTGAGGTCAAAATATCTGACAAAAAATAAATATGATTGAAATTGGTTTAAAATGTCAATAATTGTAAGATGTTCAATTTGTAGATCATTCAGGAATTTGTTGGATAAAAGTGTGATCATCAAGCTTGCTTATTCCCAGTTATATCAACACTTGTTGAACAAGATTGTGATTACTTTTGATCCAAGTAGTCAGTTAGATAAATCGTTAGACCCTGAATATATATATATATATATATATATATATATATATATTAAAGTCAACGCTGAAAAATTTGCCTAGTGAAACTTCAATTACCAATCAAATAATCGGAAAGCAAACCGTAAACCTTCTAAATAGAACCAGGAAGAACAAACTTACTTGAGATCTACAAAATACCATTTTAACACACGAGTATCTAAAACTGAACGAGATAACTAAATTAAACAGAGTATATTTGTACATATAAAGCCTTCAACATACAATTTCTCAGTACATTGTTATCAGTTATTATTTTGAATCACATCTTGTTTACGGGTTGGGGTTACTACTAATTGTTTCAATCACTAAGTTACGATCAACTAACACTATAGTGTGAGCGACTTATGCAAACAGATATAAGTATTATGTAGCAGGAGTTGGAGGTGGAATGTTTACCAGTAGAAGATTGAAATAAAAAGAAGTGAAAGAAAAACAGAGAGCAATCAGAATAACAACACGATTGAAAGAATGATGGAGTATGTGCAAATGGTGTATATGATCTATGATTTCCATATTTTACAAACTGAAATAAAACTGATCGTATATTAATAATGCGGCCAGCGATGGAATCCAGGATATATGTTTTTTTCTATTCATGACTTGGCTTTGGGATAGAGCTGAGTCTGTGCTGTTAATCACATTGAGACTCTAACTTAGTATCTAATGTATCAAACACCAACTCTTTACTCATTAAAGTACCGAATCCAAACAATCATTAGCTTGATCGACAGGTATAATGGTACTAGTAAGGCTTTGTAATTTACGCTCTAATTAACTCAAACTAATCAATCTCCGTTACTGTATATGTAGCCTGGGAGGATTGATTCAAAATCGAGTCAATATAGCTTCCTGGATTCCACTGTAAAACATATAACAAATAAACTAAAACTTACGATAAAAAGAAATATCAAGACAATGTACTCAAGATATTGATTTAGTAACAGAGGTTGATCAATTATAAAACCGAATATCAACAACGGAAAGTTAAAAGTACACTGACTGATAAAAAAATTTAATTTGTTAACAAAAAAAACTTACATCAGGTCTTAAAGATATACAACATATTTTGCCTTCATTTACTAATTGTTGTACAGTTAATTTACTAGTTCCATAATAATCACGATTAAATAATCCCCATTCAATGAATTCTTTTTGTTTACGTTTTAATCGAAACTCTTCTTCTGTAATACAAATATAAGAAAATTTCGTATCTGCCTTCAAATTTGAATTTGTTGTATCTAAAAGAATAATTAAAAGAAAAAAAGGAAACAATTACGATGTTATTAAAAAAGAATGTTGACAGCATAGTTGGCAATCATAATCAAAGACTACTGCTTCTAACAAAAAAAGCCAATAAAATATTTAATGGATTAAAACAATGAATGATTTCATATTTATAAAATGAACAAGATAAATGAGTAACTGTTGACTCTTCAACTGGTAGTAAAGTACTGATGATTATTTATTAAAAAGGATAATTGAATACCATTCTACACAAAAAAACCGACGTATCCTACACGTCAGTGAGTAAACTAATGTGAAAATATATTTGATAAATTTTAGACATGTTATACATGTTTTACTACATTCGAACTGTGCTTACTATTAAATTCTTCAGAATTCGTATACAATATGTACCTGAATCCCAGTGTTGACATTCACAACCCAATTATACTAAATCTTGTTACTAGCAGGTAATATCGAGACCACTGTTCAATATGTATATATGTCGAAAAAAACTGATCAAATTTAGTCTTGAATATCAATAAAGGGAAATTATAAACCATCAGTAATATTCACATCACCGTTAGAGAACATTTATTCATAACATTTGTTGCTTAAGTGGGTGGTTGTCTGCACTTAGTCGATTGAGGAATAACGCATTGGATGTTTGAAGCGAACAACACTGGGCTCGAGTCTCGTGTGAAAATCACCACAAAATGTGAGCACATCCAGCTAACGAGTTCCAAATGGCAAAAAACCTGGCTCCTGGATTTCATTGCTAGCTAAAAATCCATTCATTTTATTAAAAAAAGTCAATTTTATAGATTATTTTACTACATTTTAGACAGTTAAACAGATTCGCTAAATAATATCCGTAGAGATTTCTTTGGAGTAGCATTAACAGATACTATAATGTAATTTATATTTTATGCTAAAAGCCGGTCAACTATCATACTTATTCAACCACTGTTAGCATCATCATCACAAACGATTTTCGAAATGAAACTGTTTGAAAGAACAGTGATAAACTCAAAACTAGATGTGTTACTTGTAATAAATGTCACGTTACAAAATAACATTTGCTGCTTAACTAATGAAGTTTATTCGTCTGAAAGGGTACTATATAAGTGACAAGAATAAAGGTTTTAGAAGCTAGTATCTCACTATAATTTATATTCAGACATGTATAATAGTATTGATAGCCATAGTATGTGTGCATAGCAGAGATCTTTTATAAACACATGATGTAATACTCTCTGAAGTTTCAAGTGTTTTCAGAAAATATTTTGTATTTTATCATACATAACATGTAGTCAAGTAGCTAAAATTGTAAAGCATTAAATACCTATTTGTCAAAATAATTACCGTAGATCAATATTTTTGTTGACAAAAATTTATGTCTACAGAAAAAGACAACAAAATGACTTACAAATAGCCGCTTGAAAAAATCGATCAGGTTCTCGTTGAATGAGATGCTGTAAAATTTGTTGCCGTCCAACATGTGCTGGCCCAACAAACACAAGTGGCCGTCTACGAAGTGGTTGTGGGATATACTGAGCGACAGGTTCATAAGTCCATAAACTATAATGGATCATATAACCACGAGCAACTTCTTTATCTAACCATGCCACAGGATCATCACTCGACTGTAATTCATTATCTGGGACTGAAAGTAAGAAGGAGAATTACCTCTTAACACTCAAAACTAATATAAGATGCCGGCGAAAAAAGGCATAGGAGTGCAGTTTTAAAGTGGTAGCTTAAATAAATCAATCAGGAATTCTTACATAAAAGTTCATTCGTAACGTAGTGTTTTTACTCTCTGCACTAACTTAATTTCAATTCGGAATTGAATACTATACACCCACGTTTGGTCCAACTGTAACTAATTATTAAGTTTTCTATGATTAACTGATGAACAATACTACTACTGTTATCATTATTATTACTGCAAGTAGTGATGTTAGCTGAAAACCTAGTTTGGGCTTGATTTTTTAACTTAAACTGTCACACTACTCATTAGTACAAAAAAAGAAATTTGATAAATTCTAAAAAGTAGAAACAAATGAAAAACACTAGATAACGAGACGATAAACACGAGGATATACAATTATAAAGTACATGATGAGTGAGTGTAAATGCTTTCTTGAAATTCACTTCTAATCACCTCGCCAGTGCTACAAAAGTTTTCGACACTACATATTAATGTTACAAGTAAATGAGTTAATATGTAGAGATTTAAGTATATTATTACTGCAATTTTCAGAGAGAATCGACTTGAGCCATGGAATTACAGAAAATTTAGGAATTACAGCACTTCTACTTTGAGACTCTTCAGCATTGAATGCACACGACTCCATAAAACAATGAGACTAAGAACTTTAGGTCACGCAGTAAACAAGATGCCCTGAGATTGCTTAGTCCTGTGGATACACCATTTCTACCATAAAAACACCATTATTTCTCTTTAAAATCTTTCAAGTGTTTTTGATTTAAAAATGTTAAATTGTTTCGGTAGTTACGCATTCATGCCCCCCAACTTAAACAACTTATTAGAGCTATTCACACAAGTAAAGTATGTTAGAAACATAGTAAATAATCAATCAATAACCTTGTTGAATTCTTTTTGATGTCATTTACGCAAACTATATACTCATATTTAAAGCTACTGAAAAATGCCTATTACACAGCAAATTATTTTGAAGTTTTAGATGCCATAAAAGGATTCTATATCGATTGCGAAGTTAGGGGAAAATAATATGATAAAAACCAATGTATGAGAGATAACTGTTCATTTAAAGTGTCTGAAAAAGTTATCGAACAACGTATAAACAAAAAATTTCATCTTCTTGATGTTTTATTAAAATTGTCAAAGGTCTCCCTACAAAGATTCATACATAAAAAACAAATGTAGAACTATCAATATACGAATTTCCAAAGTTCGGTTCCATTGAGCAGAAAGAGAGATTTAATTCACTCTTTATTTCCGAGAGTCAATAAACTATGATTCGACGACACGATAAACAACGAAATATTTCAACTTTGATAGATGTATTCATCAAAAATCACAATCCATTCAGGTTAACTGATAAAAACCTAAAACCGAAACCACAGCCTAAGAGGTCATAGGCAGTCCGAATGAAAATCTTTTTCATGAAAATTGGGTTTAAAAGAGTAACTAAAGTATGAATTATGTGAAACAGACTTTCTAAGTCTATGAAATGTAAATGTAAAGGCACGGATTAGCGAAACAAGGACAGTATTCCTACAGTTGAAGAACATATGGAACTTAAAACAACTGACAGCCAATATCATAGTCACAATTGTTAACACGAACGTCAAGATAGTCCTACTGTACGAAGCTGAAACGTGAAGAACTACTACAATAATCATCAAAAAAGTACAATTATTTATAAACAATTGTCCACGTAAGATAATGAATATCCGTTGGCCGGATACCATCAATAAAAGCCTTCTGTGGGAGAGAAAAAAGCAACTTCCATCTGAGCAGAAAATTAGGAAAAGATGATGGAATTGTATAGGACACAGATTGAGGAAATCATCAAACTGCATCACGAAACAAGCTCTAATTTGCAATCCTGAAGGAAAGCGGAAAAAAAGAAGGCCAAAAGACACACTATATCGGGAATCAGATATGGAAAGTATGAACAGCAACTGGAAAGAATTAGGAAGGATTGCCCAGGACAGAATTGGATGGAGAATGCTAGTAAGAGGTCTATTCTCCTCCATGAGGGGTAACAGGAGAAAGTAAGTAAATAAATCAGACCGCATCATACTATAAAATAGAAAATAACAATTATACAAATTCAAGCCAAAAGTGGCTGTGAGTGTGTGGGAATAACTTAAGAATAGTAAGTCAAATAGAAACCTATAATGAAATGAATATGAATATACTTATAATATAGGTATTTAATAATTATACAATAAGAATACATATATATACAATAACAGTCCATAAATAGATCCTAGCAGTTAACATTCACTTATTCTTTGTTCGGACATAACAAATTCTAATGATTTTCTGTTAGCTTTCAGTTAGTTGCCATTATCACTTAGATAATTCCAATTTTATAATTGTAAGGCAGAAAAATATCTTCCACATATTTATTTTCATTTTTTTTCTCTTTTAACTTCTCGATCATTGGGCACTTCTCTTTTGACATATGAAATTTCCGGACAGCTTTTACGTTATCCTTCTTTTTATAGATTACAATACTTTTTAACTTAATATGAATACACCTGTATAGCTAGAGTAAATGATATTATAAAAGAGAAATTTTTCATTCAATGTCTGAATGGATTTTTTTCCTTATTTGATCCTATAACTCACTGACATTTATTTTGATTTTTGTTGACTTCCAAGATAAGACACCTATTTTCAAATATATCCATGTTCATTAAAGCAAACTTAGAATTATTTCTAAAACAGTTTTTAATTTTCTGTATACCACAAAATTACCCAAGAAAATGTCAGTCGTTAACGAAATCAGCTTTCTAGAGATTGACAGGGTAGTTAAGGCCATCTTTAGTAGGCAATTTGTAGAGTTACAAAAGAGCTCAGCCTATATAAATGGATGAGTGTCATACAGCTTACAGAAAAAAAATTTTAGTTACATTTCCAAGAGGTTACGTGAAGTCTTAATCAATATCAGTTAAAGTAAATAAGAAATATAAAAATTTCCCTTTATTGTTTGTAATTAAACGATATCTGTTACACCGTAATGTTTATACAAATACTTGACTAATTAACATTCAAAAAATGACTTGATTTGAAGTTGGTTTAAGTTCTAGACTGGCATCAACTGATAAGCTATTTTTCGAACCAGAAGGCACTAAATAACTATTTCATATAAGTGTTGCACTCCTTAATAATTTATACTCACGATCATGCCAGAGATCAGAACAAGAATCTACAAATCTTGCAGTAAGCAAAATTATCGTGAAAACACGTTTTTTCCAAGTGGTTTTCTAATTACTATCAGTCCATGTCTAAAATCACTTGATTGCTTGTTTATAAATCAGAGTGATTGTTTTTTGTCCTTATTTTCAACTCCAAGTTATCACTTTAGTCTCTTATTCCATTTAATGTATTACACGTTAGAAGTACAAATTTCAGAAAGTAAACTACTCATAACAAACTGTACACCAACGTACAAATAGTCAGTATAGTAAATACAAACAAACAAAAAAACATTAAGAAAATTATTTGTTGAATATAGTTATTAAACAATGACTACTAAAGAATATCACAAGCAATCAAAAGCTAACTCATATACATACATAAATAAATGGACACAAGTTACTACAATAATTTGCATATATCTTTATTGATCAATGTATAACTAGTTAAAGATAGGTGCCTTTTTAGTATCATCTGAAAAGCCAATCGATATATTACACGCATATAAGCTTTAGACAACTATTTAATCCACTAGATGTATGTTTGTTACTAAAACATAATATAGTAGATAGAAAAAGTGCCTCAGCAAAGATTAGCATTGAAAAAAATTCTTGAGAGCTATGAAAAAGCATTTTATTAATTAATCTATCTGACTGTAATTGGACCGATAAAGGCTTCAAGATAATTAGAACTTAGAGAGAATTGAACAGTTGTTTTATTGTATGTTTTAAACTTTCCAACAGTATATAGCTGGGTATCATACGGGATTGAAACTGTAACATACCAATGAAGCTGAATTAAGACTATGCTGTCAACATGATGACCGTGATCAGTAGTTGAAGACGTTAGGTGACATGGTTCAGAATCGATTACGGATGAAGATGTAACTACTTCTTATTTTACCCTAGATTGTGAGCTTCAGTATTCCTTCATGCATATCCTTTCATTCTGTCTTCTCAAAACGTATTCTCAAACTCTGATCTTTCCAATTATCATTGAAATGTATTATCTCGATACTCTTCTTATTTATTTTGTTAATGCAATCTCGTTGTGCTCATGTGGTATGGCAACTTGGACCAACACACATTTGTGCCAGGCTCTATGTTGTTTATGACTGACCGACAGTCGTAAATTGATTTAATTCATAAAGTGTGGATTATTGGATTTTGTCATAAGATTATTTACCATAAAACTAAAAGATCTTAGATTTAATCCCATGTGAGATGTAGGGTGTGTATTGCTCTAAAAGGACCTTAATCCAGGATACAACAACTGCTCACTGTTTAATAGATTTTTCAATAATTATCTAGCTGAAGTTAGTGTGTAATTAAAATTGCTTTTTAACTGTACAAACGTTTCCACATAATCATTCTAGCCAATAATAATCAATAAATGACTATACATTTGGGCATTTAAGTAAATGTGGACAAATTAACCAAACAGATAAGGAGTAAAAATTAAAATACTATGGTATGGTGGTGTATGCTACTTATATTGAGATATAAATAGTATGTAACATCAGTCGGAAGTAGAATGCCTGGCAGAAGAGCATTGAAATGAAGAGAACAAAAAAGAAATCGAAGAACAATCAGAATAACAACAGAATTACAGGAATAATAGAGTATGTAAAGGATAACGCAAAGATGTGCAAATGATGTATTTAGTGCATGATTTTCATATTTTACTAACCACTGTGTGATTTTGCATCAAACAATAAATCGGTTTTTCCCCCCTGAGTTTTTGTTTGCTACAGTACAAGTAGTGGTGATAACATTGAAATGACAATGAAACCGATAAAGGATTCACTTATGTAAATAACAAGAAGGCATAAATACATCTCACAAAAGTGAAAATCACTTCAAGTTGTAATTATGTAAATAACTAAAGATCTACTCATACGGTTAAAAAAAGATAACTCCATATTTCTGGTAGTTGTCAGGATAAATTTCGAAATTAGTAAGAAATCGTGTGACAAAATTCACAAACGTTGTGACGTTTAAAATTCCAGAATTTATCTACATAAATCTTTAAATGAATATAGCTAACTCAAGAGTTATTAATTAAAATACAATTAAATATTTAGTTTTAGATCAAAGTTGAACAAAATAATTACCAACTTACTAACAAAACACTTACCAGGAACAAGAGATGGATAATACTCGCCATGGTTTTTATCTTTTTTCCAGGATCTTAAACCTTCTAGACATGGAGACGATCTATTTGTTGAAGAGAGTTTCCGTCTATTTCGTTTACGACGTGCACGTAGAGTTCGAAGATCATAACCATGTTGACCCCATACTGGTCCAGCAGCTAATAAAGGAAATTAAGACAGAAGATATTGATTCTCCGAGATCATCTACTTCCTAGTGATCACTGATCAGTCTCTACAAGTATATCATTCATACTGTTCGGTTGTACATAAATCTGTGAATTTCACAAGAACTTTGTTTCCAGTTATATTCATAATAAAATATGAAAAACAGTTAAAACGTTAATAGTTTTTTATTATTGTTATATTAATAAGTAAGATTAACCTCTTTTAGTCGAACCTAGCACATTACCTATATTTAAAATGCTTAAACTATTTTTATAAATCATACATCAGCTCCCCGATACTTTAGTTTGATATTTTGAGACAATTACTTTGAAAACTGATGGTGTTTTCTTATTACTAAAGCGAGTACATAGTTTCGCCGAAGTTAATACCTATATACTGAAAAATATCAAAGGTATCTGTAAGTACAAGACTTCATTACAGGCATATCTAGTTATCTTAAATCAAGCATTATTTATATAAAATCACTTTCTATTGTGTTTCATTTTCTGAGTTGCATATTTTAGTCAATAAAATTTGTGTTGATGATCCATATAAAGTCAATAAAAATTTCATGAGTAAATCGCTCGACCCAAACAACAACGATTCACCAACAAGAAATACACTTATCAATTAGAATAAATAATAACAAAAAACAAACCTGACCATTCATTGATTGCATTAGCTGAGGAAAGATCAGTAGGTTTTGTTAAACCAGACATACGATCACCATAAGCTGAACTTAACACAGTACTATTCATTACACAACGTGAATCATCTTCCGGTGTAGATACAACTCCATCCGTTAAATCACCTTCACTTGTATTCACAGATGTCAGTTCACTTTTTGAATCAGTTTGATTAGTATCTCGACTTGATGGTGAGATAGATCTACTACCAAAGTGTGCATTTTTAAGTGTTGGAAATTTTATTCCCAAAAACCTCTTCTCTTTCGACTTATTTGTAGGCTTTTCTGCTTTATTAACAGTTGATCCAGTTGAATCAGAGTCTGTTGAATCTTCTTCCAATTCAATGTCTTCAGTTCCACTAGTTAACCAATATTTTAAGCGTAATATAGCACGATTACGTTGATAAATTGGACTAGGTATGAGACCAGCTAATGTTCCTATTGCACCAGACAAACCACGTTCTTCATCACTCCTATAATAATAGATTCATAAAAAATACATAGAATAAAAACGAATGAATTAGTCATGAAAAAATATTACTAATAAGTAACATTAAACACTGATATATTTTGTGTAACAACATAAACAAAATACGAACAACCTGAAGACCTTTTTTTACCATAAACCTAAATTAACTAAAGCAAAATACTGAAATGACAAAACGCTGAGCTGTGCTTTCACTTGACACATTAGACAAGAATACCTCAAATAATCTGTTAGCTGTTAAGCCAGTTATTTCCTTGAATTAACCTTAGCATATTAATTTTTGAAGTAGCTATGTCTAAACACATTCAAAATTACAATAATACATGGGATATATCCGATTTCCAACAGATGATAGAGTCATCGGTAAAGGATAATAGTTATTATGATTCATCAACTTACCATAGGTTTGATATACATTCTCAAATTAATCATCCACACACAAGTGATTCTGTAAATATCCCTAATAAACAGAAGTATTTTTGTCCCATATAGGTGGATCATAAATCGTTGCCTTATTCTTCATTGAGATATCTAGGCGGATAACTATCACATGTTTTCCCATATATACACACATAACCAACTAAATCATCACTACGAGTCAAACGCATGTCTACTAACATCTGGAAGTTATGAATAAGTACAAATAATTGATCATATCAAGATATTATACATCTAACAAAAACATAACTAACTCACCGATAAGCTTGCCACCAATTTGGATCTTTCCTGCCTGTAACGTGTATAATGTCTCCTTTGGTAAATCCTAAACCCAATTCTTTACATGCTATATAACGGTCGTCAGTGGGTTCATAAGTAAATAATGCACGTAGATGTATCTGTCAAATAAACGACGTAAACACAGAGATCAGGAATATACACATAATAGAACGAAAATCATCAAACTTATTGACACAAACAACACCAGGTAAATTAAAACAAATAAATTTGAAAACAAACCCTAAAATTGGTAATAGATAGGTCAGTTCTGAAATTCGAAACATCAACCGAATATCATTACTTATCAGCAGAATAGTTTTAATTTATACAATTTGTATTTATACGTGAATAATGAAGTGAATAGATTCAATTCACTGAACCACTAAATTGATGATTTTGTAATCTAGAAAATTCCGTGATTTCCGTTAGAACACTTAAAACACTAAGTTGAGAGAATGGATCTATTCAAAAAATCGTTTTTTCAGTGGAATTAAGGATTAAGAAATATGTAAATTTGTCTGGATACCATCAACAATAGACTTCTGTGGAAGAGAAAAAAACAGCTTTCAGATGAAGAGAAAATTAGAAAAATATTATAGAAGTGGATAGGATACATATTGCGCATATCATCAAACTGCATCACGAGGCGAGCCCTAACTTGGACTCCTGAAAGGAAACAAAAAAGAGACAAACCCAAGAAAACACAGCGTCGGGTATTAGAAGGAAATATCAAAAGGATGAATAGCAACTGGAAACAACTGGAAAGAATGGCCCAGGACAGAGTTGGATAGAGAGTGTTGTTGGTCGGCCTACACTTTTCTACGAGAGATAACTGGTGAAAGTAAGTATTATATGTAAATAAATGGATATTTTTATTAAAATAATTGTTGTCTGTCCTGATTACTAGTAGTTGATATTACAATCCATCGTTTCCTTCTGTTCTTTTTCATTCTAAAATTATCCCACATTATCTTCGAATTTCAATAGTTGGTGTACACACAGTTACTACTAACAATTCTTATTTGGTATATATGGTTTCCAATATTTACTTTTCAATTTGAAATTCTGCCTCCTACTGATTACATAATTATGATACGTGCAATTGGAAGAGAAGGTTGGGTCCAAGAATGTCCCACTAACTATTACACTCAACTACTATCACGGTTTTGGTTGCTTTTTAGTAATTCCATTTGTTATTCTATCAGTTTCCTTTACAATCTAGCACAGTTCGGTTCGAAATAGAAAACATAACCCTAAATGAAAAAATTAATTATGTAATACATCACAAACAGATATATCTCTCATTTAGATAAAAATCAGGGGCAATTTCTTTGACTAAAATAAAAATAAAACCAGGTTAAAATTTGGATGATGTTCCTCATTACAGAGGAGTACTGAGCGATGCGTATTGATTCAAACCTTATTGAGGTTCCGGTTTCCCCCAAACCCAACGGGTTGCGTTTCTAAATTTCGGCTGTCTTAAGTAAGTAAAATACTCGATTGCATATTGTTAGAGTTTAATTTTCGAGTTAAAAATAAAATTCAGTATTCTAATATTATAATCTGAACATACAAACAAAACTTCAGTTGAGTTTATGGGCTGAATATGTCTTGTGATAAACCATTATGGAGAGTATATAATTAAAAAATCATAGTTGAACATTTTATTGTTGCATCATATAAATTCATGATCACTACTTTTTTCCCATCCTGTCACATCACTTCTTTTAATCATTATTTTATACAAATAATAAATGTCGAGAATTACAAGACAATACTTTCATAAAGAAATGGTTCAATGATTAGACTACTTGATTTTTAACCACTACAACGTACAGTCGAAAATGATTCTCTATCTATTTTCTTAATCTGATAATTCAAATAGCATCACTAAATCTAACATGAAATATTCCAATAGTTGAGATCATGAGTCAATTAAAGCTAGAACACCATAGAAAACCTGGAAGCACTGGACGACCGTTTCGTCCCATTGTGGGATTCCTCAGCAGTGCGCATCCACGATCCCGCCCCCGCGAGGTTCGAACCCAGGACCTATCGGTCTCGCATGTGAACGCTTAACCTCTAGACCATCGAGCCGGCACCTAATGGTGTTAATGTCTAACTTTAACTAATCCAAGAAATTGAGCGACACACCCACTATGGTTTTCAGTGATTCACTATCTCACAACATATTTGTTTAAAAACTTTGTATTCAATTATTAACCTGTGCTCACAAACAAATTTTAAATAATTATAATCGTAAGAACTAAAGATGAATTTGCTAGAATCATTTATTCGTCTAAATAAATGTTGTCTTGATCAAGATTATTAAGCTATTAACAAGTTCCTAATCATAATAATAATAAGAAAAATATAGAATTATCTCATACTTACAATTCCTTTAGTCGATATTGATGAATATGGATCAAGTGCCGGTGCAACAAGAAGAATAATTCTCCCATGTAGTGAAGCCTAAAATAGAAGTTGTTGTTTTTTAAATACAGATGTATTACCATTTGATGTAAAACAAAGTTAATACGTTTGAAACAAAGCTTCATAAATTCAATTAAAATGAAAAATAACCTTTTATAATCATTTCAAGACAATAAGTTTCTAATGAGCATTAAATGTCGTTGTTTTCACGTTGAGTAATGAATGGATTCAGAGTGAACATCTTTATTACATAAGAGTGAAGCACACTTAAATAAATGCTACTAAGCATTATAGTGTTTCATTCGGACGATCCTATTATATGCTATTTCTGTATTATTCTATTACTAATTTCTTATTAGGTGTAAATTACTTCATCTCTATTGTATATAGTCAATGTAAGTATAGACACTTCATCTTTAAACATGATCACAGCTTAATTATGTTAACCTTTAAATCAATTAAAAAGATCCCTTATTACCAATACACAAACACAGCCAAATTAAATGAAAAAGTGACAATTTTTAATTATTTTCTAAGAGTGATTGCTACCCTGACATGATGGTCGGTTATGTTTACTTATCGTGACGACCAAATCGAGCTATATTGGCTGGAATACTTATTCTTTCAGGTCCTACTATACTTGGCAAGTCGGTTGAAAAGGGATAAGACTAAAAGCAAAAACTTTGAGTTCGAAGGCAAAGTCTTACTACCTACTGTACTAATGTATGATGGCAGTGACATCCTTACTTTATACAAACAGCATTTACGGTGATGCTGCCTTCCTACATCAAGAGGAATGGGCTAGAAAAGGTAGGGCTTAAAATCAATACAACTCATCTTGCCTTACTAATTTACGCTTCGAGAGGTAAGACCTTTAAAGTATGGGGACAATACATCAAGAACTACTTGAGAAAGAGCTATATGTGAACAACCTCAAGCAGTTTTCCCTTGGACTCCGTGGTCACACTACCAGGTCGCCAAGACTAATACTAATCCAATTTCCCTTTCATGATCTTCAAGAAACATTCTTCTACGGTGTGAGCAACCAAGGAATGACCTCCACACATACATATGCAAACACCTCAAACAGTGCAGGGGATCACCTTGGTCACAATCACAATAGGCTTGCTACAATCACATCCCTTCTTTACTTCCTAAAAATATTTTTATCCTTACTATCAACCCTTCTATTATAGCTTCATCTTAATCCCCAAAGCTAATTGTTAGAAGAGTGAACTTATCTGTTCCTGAGAATGTATTTATTCTATCTGGAAATGTTTGAATGTTCCTTTTACTCATATCTTGTAATTATTTGATGAACGTTTGACGAAAGGATCCTAATAGCGGATTGCCCCACACTGTTATCTTATTTGAATGCATCATCAACCAATTAAACATCTTTATCTTTATCGAGAGTTCAACTCAGTACCGATTTTCGTGAACATTAAAAAGTGACATACACTTTGTTATGAAATCATAACCCAAATATTCCAAGTTCAATTATGCTTTTTAAACTGGAGGTATCCATTTTAACTCAGCATCCAAAGGAATGAAAATGTATTTTTCAAAGCGATGAAAGTTCAGTTTGACTCTTAGTAGAAACATTAACATTCATTAAAGTGTGGACAAATTCTATTAACAAGTTATATATATGAAGATTTCGCTACTAACAACTAACAAATATCGTTTATTAGTCACAAAAAAAAAGTTAATTGACCTATAATTCCCATTTAAACATTAAAAACACGAAGTTCAGCGACGGGTTCTCTTTTCAACGAATTTATTATCAAGCTATACAATCGTATATATATGAAAAATCTTTATTTATATTAAAATTAGCTTAGATATACTATAAAGTTAGACGGCAAAATACTAATGATCATCAGCTACAATTAGTTTGTCACCATTATATTACCATTTATAAATGAACCAGAGTGCTGAAGAAACCTTGAAAATATTTAACTGATTCATTCATTGCATAAAGGTATTGTGAATAAAATTGCTTACCATAATATCACATACTGTATTCAAATCTTTCCCCATTAGTTCAATTCCATTGACAGATAACAGTTCATCACCTTCGTGAAGAAGATCTAGTTTACAAAATATTTTAACATAATGGAAACGTGAATATTTCAAAAGTTTCTGTTTGTTGTGAAAATGTAATGTGAATTTGGAATGTTTAACACAATACACCCCACAATGAGGTATTAAGAATGACAAATGAAGTCTTTAAGTTCCAAAGGAATTGTAAACGTCAAAACGTTTACTGACAAGAAATGGTTTTCAACATCATTCAGTATAACTACGTAACTACCGAGTAAATGCTATGTCTTGATTCGGAAATCTTCAGCACTCGACAAGTATGAAAACACTCAGGTTTAGATAGAGGTACATTAAGCTCCAAAACAAAGTTGGTTTTAACCAGTCTTTTTACATCTGAGATGTCATGGAGAATATCCAACGCTGAAACTTTGGATAACAAACTCTATTTTATTTATAAGAAAGGAAAGAACAATAGAAAACCAATATCATCCTTAATACTTAAAAGTATTTATATCAGAGTACAACTAAAAGTAATATTTCATGGTTGAAATCACGAAATGACTTATCTAGACAACCATTAAAACCTGAGAAGCATTCAACAGCTACTTCGTTCTAGCATGAGACTTCTTTATAGTGCACACCCACGAACTCGCCGAATATTGGACCCAGGACCCTTGGGTCCTGAGGATAGCTTTTAACCGTTAGACCGCTGGTTCAGTATCCAATGTTTCGCATGTAAACTACGAAATCCAACAATCTCCAAAAACCTCCTATGATATCAAGTGATATTTATGCAAAATTCGAGCCACCATTTTTTAAAGATATAGTAATGTGTAAACAAACTTCATTCTACACAATTGGGTTAAGGACCAAATAGTTGTGCCGATACGAAGTGATTGATCGTTGATCTAAGTCACCTTCAGAAATTAGAACCTCCCTGTTGAGGTTCACCCGATGATGGTTACTCCACGATTTTACTAATTGTTTTAGAACTATACTATTTTTGTTTAATTTGTTACCAACATAGGTAGTGCAATTTTTTTTCAACGGACATTTTATTCTGCTCCTGCTAATTTTCATTGCGGTTAGTTGAATAAACAGACATTTATACTAGATCCTTTGCTACTTATTACTGACTGATCACTATGATATTAACAGCCATCTTGAATTATGCAAACAACAACTCAAATAAATAGGATAGCATAATGTACCAAGACAAATTCACCAGTAATATGATGATCACACTACTCATAATGAGTGTCATATACATTTATGAAGAACTAACATGTAACGAATATCCAAAATCATACCATTACTCTATGATTACTTTTTGATTCACATTAGCTACAATGTAATAAACTTTAGGTCTAGGTTTCGAGTTATTATAACTATAAACAAATTGATATAACAAACAGAAAAAATGAAATTAGTTTGTTAGTCATTTAAATACTTGGCTGGTGATATACACAGGTAGACGCTTGAGAATAGAGCTGACTATAAATAGTATCTTTGTATGATTACAACTAATCTTGGGTCATTTGAGAAAAAAAGCCTATAATTCATATTCAATTTAGATTGTTTACAAAAGTTGAACAATTGTGGTATCTTAGATGAATTTTTAACGGTTGAATAGTTTTTAAAGTTAGTTTAGTTAACAATAACATATTGATTACTAAGTTGTGAGTACTTTAAACCAATCAAAAATAACTGTTACAATGAATAGACATGAATGAACATTAGTTACTCTAACACCATATTTTTTTCAATTTTTTGTTACTCGTTTCCTATCTGATAAGTAGCTAAAGGTCACAATATCTCAACTGAATAGTTTACTTATAAATAACAGTAAAAATTTTGTAACATATTCTCAGATATACTCAGTTAAATAGTTAATGGTTCTATCTTTTAAAATCTATTCACTTGAGATTTAAGGATCGATTCTGTGAGCATAACTATCATTTGTGTCAACTTAGTTATGTCCATCTTCTTTTAAAATCCATTGAAATATCGAAGGAAATAATTGCACATTTATTTACATTGGTTACTTACTTGTCTTACAAGCTAAACCCCCATTAACAATCCGAGCAATTAGAATTGAATTTCTTTCCAAACGAACTGTAGCTCCCTGGCAAATATTACGGAAATAAAAACAGTAAATTTTATAAAAGAGAATTCGACAAATAAACATTTTCGTAAATTTAAAAAGTGAAAAATATGTACTAATTTATGCTTCATATTTTCATGAGCGAATTTATTATAATCAAACTTTTTCTGACTTACCAAAAATTCATTACCAGTTTTTTGAAGAATAACATATTTTAATCTAACTCCATGTTCCGAATAGGAGTCACGACCTTGATCATCGTATGCAAGTGTAGCGTAACAACCTGGGACAGAAGATTTTTGAATATATGAACTAGAAATAGAGTTTCTATCGATATCCTCTGACATGTCAAAACTTTCAGATGCAACAAAATCTTCATCAGCATCAAAAAGCCATGTATTTGCTAATCCATCCATAGCAATTAATAAGTTCTAAACAATAAGATATATTAAATGAAACTTAGAAATCATATGATTATTTCATTGTTTAGTGGAAATTTAAAATTTACTAAACAGTAACAACGTTTTAGTATATTGTAAATTATTTAGAAGACAACACACTATTGAAATTATAAAGTTATTATTCTGACTGTAATTCCCCAAGAGGTTTCATACAGCTGTCCAATAAACTTCATGTGAATCGTATAACTCAAAGGCAATGAAAACCAAATTAAATGTCATATTTACAAGAATTATCGTTAGGATAGTAACTTAACTATTTTGTCACATGACCTGTACTTTCTTATGATAATAAGTTATATTATGTACGTTGTTAGATTTGGTAAAGTATGACATTTGATAATATCCTGAACTATTCTTAATTCACTTTCAATTCAGGTAATGGAGTGAATTAAAAATAAACTAATACATAATATATGCTGTGATCACATCAATCCATGAAAGTTGACCATCAAATCAATTAACTTTTTTTTAATTTAATGCTATACCTGCAACTTTGGTGAAATTTACTTACTAGACCGTAATACATTCAAGCAATTTGAGAAACTTGATAAGTATTCACCAACAGTTAAAACACTAATATCACTACTATATAGTAATGTTGCATACCTGAAATAAAGGGGATGAGCATAAATTAAGTATTGCGGAAATACAATTTAGAGTAAACGCATCAAATTGACCCGGATTCTTCAATGCAGTTAATAACTGTTCTTTAACAGCTTCCATCGTGTCGTATGCCAATCCAGCTAAAACAGGCCAACGATATCTCGGTTTAGGATGCATAACACTTTTACAAGTCTCATAAGCTTTCGCAACTTTGTCATGCATAAGAAATGCTTTTGATAAACTTGGATCGGATAAAACGTTTAAAAGCCACTCCCATTGTTCTGTTTCGGAATCCAAAGTAGTTTCGTTTGTTGGAAGTGTGACATCTGATGATTGAAATTTATTCTCATTCTCATCTCTTAGAACTGGCATCTTCGTCCGTAGATAGCACAAAAGTTCCATGAGTTCTAAAATTTAACAAATCATAAACAAAAGATAGTTATTTTATAAAGCACGAAGAACTATCATAGTAAGATGAAGTAAGCTTCTTTCATTTCGTATGCTCTATACCGTCCACATGTATACTAATTTTATAAATAAAATGTTTTAAAAAATAGAGTTTTGCGTTTAACATGTGTACAGTAATTCAATTTGCTGATCAGTAGTAAGTAGTTACTTTCCAATACCTCATAAGTCCAATTTATAGAGAACAAGATAAGTGTGAGAGAGAGACTATTCTTGCAATCGACCAAAATAAATATGTGTATATTGTAAGAAATATTGTAAAAAAAACCTAGTTACTGCAAAAAATACTCACTAAGTAATCATAAAAAGGTGACAATAATAATACTGAGATGGAGGTTATTAAATGAAGTGCTTGCAATCATAAATTAAATTCTGATTACAACGAAGATTTAGGGATTTGTCTTATTAATAAAACAACTTCAGATTCATCTCCTAGTTACATGGTTTAAGTATAAAGACACCGACATATTGTTAAGAAAGGTATGTTATTCCATCTCTCTGCAATCGGCAAACGTCCAATTCATGTCATGATATTACTGTAGACCCATAATTAACGCTGTAAGAGTGGTACTCAAAAATATTATTTTAATAGTGGTACATTACAACACTCAAAATTTTGGCGATAAAATCTGTTGAACTTGCAAGACTTATCACAACCAGGATATCAGTGATAGGGAAGTAATCTCAGACTACGTCTTTAGTATTTATCGAATTCTTAAGTTGAAACATGTCGCTGCTCCACACTAACATTTCTTCGGCTGCAAAATGTTTAAATTTGCCGAATCACTCTTGTCTAACTTCGTCACAGACCTGCTACTAAAACTAATTCTTCATATAATTGAGCGTCTGCAGACTGGTCTTTCACATAAAGACCTGTTGGTCGATACCTATTTGCCAGGAAAAATTATGCCTATACATATAAGGTTGTGCGATCATATTGACCATCACTACCAATCTAAGAAGTATTTTTCACTCACTAAACGCAAAAGGTGGGATTTGTAGCAGAATTGTGTCAATAATTATCATAATAACAAGCAATTGAATGACTGAGTAGATTAACAACTAGTCAGGAGTATTCTGCTTGTGGCAAACAACAAGTTCTTCGTGGATTCCGAAAGTTGTTATTACGCAAAGTACTAAAGAATAATGAAGTCACAAGACAACCCCTCAATACACTCATTAAAACAACACCGAAAGAAAAAACAACAAGCAAATAAACTTTTGCTGTTAGAATAATAATATGCATGGATCATCAATAACAATTTGAATAACTTATTTATCCATATATGTTCTAGCTCGAAACACTGATATATATATAGGTATAACTACATATATACTACTTTTCTCAGTCATTCTTCATTGTATGATTGCGTGAATGTTCTGTATATCATTTTGGGACAAAATATTTAGTACTTGAAAAACAAACAAATATTACATAAGTTTTATCTTTTTCACCTAAAAACTGTGATTCTATTTTTCTGTTTCCTTCATTAGTTACCCTCTTTATTCTTATTAATACAACGGTTAAATTAAAGCATTATGATAATCTGTTGTTTAAGTTCAAAATTAAGTAAGATTACTACAAAAAAAGTATTTGACATTTTGTGTAATAAAACAGTTCTATTGCTTTACAGTATATTTAGTGAAAAATATTCAAGACAATCATTTTAATGAGTTATCATTAAGTTTAAAGTAATAGGAGCGTTACCAGTTATAAATCACAAAGTTTTATCAGCTAGTTTGAAGTTGAACTAGAGTTTAAGTTACCATAAAATATAAGGTTGACTGAATTCAATTATCTTGAATTTAATATGAACTACTGTCAGCTCTGAATATGCTTGCGTTATCTACTATCCTCTACTTGCTATTTTCAAAGTTAAGAAAGCTCACGATTTTTTCAGGCAGACCGTAATCTTGTTGCGAAGTTCAGCCACAGAAAAACATGTAAACTCTGAGGCTTTTCGAAAGGCGAATGATCGATTATACCCATTAAAAAATTTTAAACCCATCTAAACTATACAGAATTACATCTACGATGAAAGTGTCCGGTTCTTATATGAGTTCTCTGGTCCTATAATTATGATGTCTTTAAGATGAAATCCGTTTTAAGTGACCACATAAGATTCAAGTTAAATAAATGTACCAAGGACCTAACTGATTCAACTGAGAAAAGAATCGCGAAATTACTCATCGTTCTCCCGAAAAAGATAATCGATAACTCCACTTGCAATAGCCTACGACCTCGTGGGTCTCGTATGCCCCATATTTATGGTTTATCAGAAATAAATAAACAAGGTACTCCTTTTAGACGTATTCTGTCAATTTTCAATTCACCCTAACACAAAGTTGCACGATGGTTAGCGGATAAGTTAAAACCAGTCCATCAACCATTAGCCAGTTATAAATTAAAGGAATCATTTGGATTTGCTAACAGTATGAACCGCATAAATATTGATGGTAACTTTTTGGTTTCCTTTGATGTGACATCACTGTTTACAAAAATAGCACTTCTTGAAACCCTAGACATGGTTTGCCAGCATTCTGACATTCTACTTCTACCAGCATCATAATTCAAACGACTGTTAATCATATGTACAAAAGATGTTCAGTTCCAGTCCAACAATATCATATTACCCATAAACTGATAGTGTAGCAGTGGGAAGTCCGTTAGGTCCTGTACAAGTAAATATTTTCATGGTTGATCTCAAAAGAACCAAGCTCAAAGAAGCGATTGATGGAATGATGTATTATTCGAGGTATGTTGATGATACCTTCATCGTATGTAATAATCAACAACATGCAACAAATCTGCTAAAACTTTTCAACAAGGCCCATCCAAATATCCGTTTTACTATGGACCATAAAAATGGAAACAAGTTCCATTTTCACGATATCGCAATAAAACGAAGGAAGGATGGCACAGTTCAACATTCAATTTATAAGAAAGACAAATGAGTGAGATTTGTCTCAATTTCAGTAACTTTTTTCCAATCAGTTACAAAAATCACTTGTTAAAACACTATTTCACAGAAAAAACATTACGTACTGCCGATACAATAGAAGAAAAAGCAGTAATGAATGTTAAAAGCTGTTAAAAGAACGACGGATACCAACTGAAATTTATTCTGAAGTATCAAAAACGTGAAGATAAAAAACCTGAAGAAACTACAGTAAGTAAAAAAACATATTTTAATCCAACTTCAATTCAAAGGTGATGATTTCACAGGGTCAATCAATATGAGACTAAAAACTGCATTGAAAAGAACTTATCCTGCGGCTAAACTGATTGCCTTGTCCAAAATAACGGGATCTTCAACACAATCAAAGGTCGATAGTTATCCTTTTCTTGTTACCACCAACTAAGTATACAAATTTTCATGTGTCTGCCAAAGCAGTTTCATTGGTAGAACACAAAGGAAAGCCTGCGTCTGATTCAAAGAACGTAGTCCGAAAAGTGCAAGGTTGATTGGATTAAAAGCATTCGGTAGTGCCATCTCAAAACATCTCCTTGACACAGGCAATAAAGTCGATACACTGAAGTCTTTCAAGGTAATTAATAAGCAATCAAACTCCAATCTTTTAAAATTTGCTGAAACGATAGCAAACAAACGTCTCAAACCAGATCTATGTATCCAAAAAGAGACAGTAATAAATCTTTCTTTGCCCAGGTAACACTCAACGCCCCTTTTTACTTATAACGTCATTCATTATTTCAACTCTTTCTGTCATTTTTCTTCCATACATAACTGATTGATTTCAATTCATTTCTTTCTTTATTACCACTAAGATGTTTTTGGTTGCTTCATTACATAATTATCTGATGCTTGTTAAATCCATGACTTATAATCACTATTTCAATGTTTTGGAACTTTCCCTCCCAAACTTTATTTATCCAAAACAAACTTTTTATGACCTTATTAACGTTATCGGAACTTTCGATACATTATGATACACATATTCATCTCCAATCATCCCCGTATTCATAAATATGTTAATACCTGTAATGACTTTGATTTTAAAGTATTATAGGTTGTAAGCAGCCGATGAAAACCTGACAGAATAAAATGAATACATATTATTCTGCACCAATCTTCGTTCTTGCTCTTTTTAAGATAACAAAGGGAATTATGTACATGAAATTCTTATAATTGAGTTACGGCTATCGCCTGCATTCGCTGGAAGTTGGTTTAATCTTTAAAACCTTGTGTCACCAAGCTGAAACTAACTCGTTTTCCAAATATTCATATGTTATTTCACTGCGTGGTTTTTTTATATTTTTATTTTAACACATAGATATTGGTACAAGGAGGCACCAAATACATGTGCTCCACATAAACTTCATTCGGTATGTGTGAGTGCTGTGATACTGCTCGGGTGCACAAACCAAAGCAGGTGGTTTCCTTAGGGAACCACACCCCGAGCCTTCGACTTGAAGGTCTGATCCACAAGACAGTGGAGCACCATAAGGAGACGCAGTCCTATGGTAGCCGGTGACCAACGATTGGTTCACACGCTATTTGTTCCCGCAGGATACTGGAGCTCATGTGCACCATTGGTTTGGAATCAGGGTTTTACAACTCCTCTAGGTGGACTCTCTATGCCCACCAACCCCGTTAAAGCGCCGAACATTCGCTTTTCGTCCTCTCAGCTTTGTAAACAACATTTGGGAGCATTTCACTACGTGGTTCACAAGACAGTAATGAAGAGATATGTTTTGTTTTTAATCATCTATAAGAATGTTACAGTGTTATTATGATAAGCATTATAAATCTTTTACACGAGTTACTTCATGTTCACAGTTCAGTGAGAAATAAAAAACGGTTAGCTCTTGAAGCTAGAGTTCATGCCCTAATCTACTAACAGTGGTAACGTCAAGCGATTGGTGTGAAACCAATTTTTTGTTTTTAATTGTCGATAATTCTATTTGTTATCCTTTGCTAATTAAGTGACAAAATAGCACTCTGATGAAGAATTAGATCAACAAAACTTGTTAGTGTTAGACGTGTTTGTTTCATCAGGTTAGCCTCTGCCTAAAAAGACAGTGAGCTATTGAAAAATGTTCAGAGAACCTCAACTAAGTTGATTCCGAAGATAGCAAAGCTCCCATACGATGATCGACTGACTTAACCTATTTCCATTGAGATATAGAGGTGAACTGACCACAGTTCTTAAATTACTGAGTGACAAATTTACATATGATATACCACCACTTTCCAAAACAGATAATTTACGAGAACATCATAAGAAAGTTTACAAGCTCAGAACAAACTGCCTATCAGTTGACTATCGATTTTCCCATCGAGTTGAAGATGGCACAGGTAGTCAGTGTTTGATAACGCTTTTACCAATAGCACCTTCTAATATAACTAGTACCCACCAAGAAAAATCAAAAGACAAAATCGAGGAGATCAGAAGTTGTATTTGACGATTGCCAATATATAGGAATTGTCTGATCTAGTCTGGCTAGCGATTGCGGTAGATGTTGAGCACAGCGTTAACACATGTGATCTGGTGCGGATGGATGCCCGAGTGCCTTCAGCTAGGTGAGCCCATTAAAACTAATCTGGTCAGCATCCAATGTCGAAAACTCACAGAGCTATTTATCTTGGGGATTTATTTACCGCTACAGAATCATCAACGAATGGGATTCATTCCCTCAACACGCTATTGGAGATCCATCCGTCGATGATATCAAAGGAAAGTTAGATCGTCAGAGAGATCATCATTTCGGAACTAACACAGACCGCCTAGCCTCCCGTCCTTTCTAAAATGAAACTGTATGCTCCAAAGTTACCAATCATTGAAGTTTTTATTGATTTAATTCACTCGTAATTTCTAAAAGCCTCTATTTTAATACCCACCAACATTTTCGTCAAGAATATTACTTCATCCACATAGACCAACTCATATGCTACCTATCTTATATGGATAAACTTCGACGTGGTCATATGAAAACTTAGTGTCAACATTATCGTTCGGTACTTATATTGAGTCAGTTTCTACTGTTTTATTATCTGTATGTATTTAGTTCAGTTGAAATTATTCGTGGCCACGAGTTTGTTACACAATAACCTATAACTTTTTCTCAATAAGATGAATTATGCATTGAGAAATTTCAGATGTGAACTATGTTTATTGATATACCAAGGCTTTTAAATAATTCATTCACGATGTAATTAGACGGTAATAAACCAGTGCAATAAATTGGACTCGTCATATTCTAAGTGCGTTATTCAAGGAGCGTCGTTCAGAATGACTGATTCAATTATATTTATTTACGAGCATACTGAACGGGTTTTTCCGAAAAACCACGCTTGTGTTCATACTTTTAGTATTGTTTGAATAGGTGAGAAAGAGCCCTTTTACTTATGTCTGTAATATACCAAATATCTACAAACACGTCCACATATACAGAAAGAAGTTCGAAAACACAACCTAGACTATTTTTCATATCTCATAACTACTGGTGGTCCACATTTTGCAACGTAAAAAAAGGATTATAGATTAAATACATAAGCGGAAATAAGTAAGCAACTCTCAGTGCAAATTCTTACACGGCGAAAGTTTCGCAATCTTCAGCCATGACCAAATTTCATTGTTTTATAATGCAATCCGTTAATCAAATAGCTTGCATGACGAGACTTTGTGAAGCACAACGATATATCGTTCTTATAAGAATAATTTGACAAATCAGACGAGTTTAGCCAGACTTATAACAAGAATTTAGTAGACCAGCATATCCACCAGGAAAAATTAACCACAACAATAATCTGTACTAATATTCCAAGTTCTTAAACACAAAATACCACGTTATTACTAATAAGCAATCAACGAACCTGTGTTACTTTCAACCTTTGAATCATCTTCAAATGCTTGATTTACTTCAGCCTTCTTGGATTCATCTCTTCTAATGATTCTCCTGTATTGTTCAATAGCTCGCAAACGACTAGACCCACGTAGTGAGGTACGAAGGAATTGTTTTTCTCCCTCCTTTTCTTTCTCCAAATCTTGCCTTTTCCTGACTTCTTCTGCATAAAACTCCAGGTTTCTATCTTTTTTGTGGCAGATAATTTAAAAAGAAAAACCCTACCCATCTGATTTTCCATAGCGAGTATAAAATACTAGACAGTCACTAACGTCACCTTAAAGTAACGCAAACGTTCGGAATATCGCTCATCCGATGAGATTATCAAATGATTCACAATAGTTCAAATAGCTCTGCACAAATAGGAAAAACTTTAGCTTAACGGGTTTCTGTATCTAGTAGTAGTGGATCACCGATGTTTACTGGTAAGATCCTAGGTGTATTAAACGGCAAAATGAAGAAAAAGGAATTAGTTAAGTAGAGCAAGATACTGTACTTAATCCTTAGTAATATGTCACTTTTGTCTTAAAGAACTGCTGGGAAGTGGCTTGGACTAGCCCAGCTGGCGACGAACTCCAACATTTGACTACTCTTACGGAGTAGAAGATGTACCTACAGTACGTTCTACTATATTACTTCCAGTTTCTGTGTGTTATCACTGACGTTCGTGTCGGGACTGAGCTTAATAAGTCGTTAAAAGGGAATTCCCGGAAGTTTTTAGGATAATATGAGTCATCAGGTCACATCTATGTAGTTTGCACTCTTATCGGCAAAGGTTCAATGACTGAAGGGGCTCTTCATTAAGCTTGAATTTAGGTACATTAAAGATGCCTCTAACTAGAAATTTCGACGTGTTGGACAATCTTACGGAGCGCCATAAAGATTCGCCAACACTGACAAACTCTTGAATATGCATTTGATGTGCTACCGAGCAACATTGGAAGTACATGGCTACCTCACCCTCCATTCCTGTGTTTCTGTCGTTGCGAATCAAAGAGATTACATTCGATTATAAATCAGATTCTAAATTTTTAGACTGTTGCGTTGATTATGAATACAAACTTCATGTTCTTTTCCACAGATCTTAAATTTTTCCCAGAAAAAGTCAATTTGGGAAAGTTGCTGTCATATGTCAATATAACCGAACCGCATAACTAATGAACAAGTCGTCACTAATAACACTAATAACACATTAATAGCACACTGTTTCTGGAATTAATTTCGAAGCCCTAGCTTTGGAACAACTTAACTAAGTCATATAAGTTTGCTTGAAGACCAAGATGATCAGTCCCACAAGTTATTGTCCTGCAGATATTGATGTTTCTGGAAAAAGTGCCGACGACTTTAACAGTCTTGATAAGTTACTGGTGTAGAGGAAAAAATGAAGCCTAAAGTGATTCTTTGACATACCCTTTTAAAAGATCTTCGTCTGGACATTGTCCCACTTGCTCTCACACTTTGTCTCTGTTTACACAGAAAATCTATCATCCACTCTTATTCTGCACCTGTTATTTTGAAGCTCAATAGCTTCTGCACAGGCCATAAATATAAAACATTATCAACTGCTTTGCCACCATCTATGGAAATCACATCGACAGACAAACCACTATCCTGTGTGTCTGTTTAGTTCCCGCTCCCAACTAGTAAATCCGTTAAACAAGAACGCTTATTCTGAAAACCGTGTTCTTCAAGAGTTCATAGACTGCATGATCCGTCGTCACTAATCAGCTTAACCCGAGTTATGTTCTCAGATACCTTGAAGCAATTCTAGTTAAACTGGCAGCTTGGTAGCTAGATATGATCTGTTCTCTTTCATATTCAAACATATTTCTAACTATAGCATTCTTCTAATCCCCAGGGGGTTGAATGCTAGTAACAATAGGTTGAACAATACTGTGAATGTCCACGAGGGACAACAGTAATCGTGGATGTGGCTTATCAGGCCCAGGTGACTTACCAGGTTTAAGGCCAGTAGACATTTGACGAACAGCTTCCTCAGTCACAACTATTGGTCCAGTCTCCGGTAACCCAGTGGTGTGGCTATGGGAAGTGTTAATACATATAACCATCGAATAGACCCCAATCAAATTGTTTGCTAAAATTTCAGCTTTAGACACACCAGTTCTGAGAGCATTTTCTACGCCGTGACAGCTTTCAGGTTTTCCTATCGATCCGTCGAGAGCAATGTGATGGTTTACGTTTGGACTGTGTGGTGAATGGTAATACTAAGGACTGGAAAGTGGATTTACGCTTATTCCATTTGTCTTTGACCAACTAATCCGTTGAGGCACCACAGTATTTGATTACTGGATGGTTAGTCTCCCAGGTACAAGGACGGGTCGAAGCGGAAACACACCATATATTGTGGGCCTGAAACCTGTAGTGATCTCTGTCTGCTACTGAGGTCAAATACTGAATGTTAGTGTCATTATAATGTCTAGTACTGTGTCATGCCCACATGGGTTGTTCTGGCTTCCATGCAGTCCAGTTTATTCATTCTTACTGAGTCACAGTTTGAGCTTATTAGTCATTCACTTATTGACTGTGACTGTTTTTGTATGACAGTATGTGTCACACAATTGTCTATACTGAATCATCCTTTCTTGACAGTCAGTAATGTCTGTTATAACCGTTATAGAACTCATTAGGGTCTGCAATAAAACAATATATTTTATGTAAAGACTAAGAGTGATAATGCTCGTGTGATCTTGATTAAGCGACCTTCTTTTACTTTATCCAAGCTTTCAGAGGTTAATGTACCTATTCTTGGTTATTATATGCTTAGCTCTGAAGACTGTGTGGTTATGAATCAAGCAACTACGGTTGTACTAAGGCATGAAAAATTCATAATTCTAGTATCTATATTGGGCCAGATTGATTATTTTAGGATCGAATTTAGTGGAAGAATGCTCTTTCTAAGTTAATAAATCAAAAATAAAATGACGTAACAAACTTCGCGAGGCAGAGTTCCCGGGTAGTTATGGTTTGGAAGCCAATGCTTCCGATGCTTGTATAGGTAGAACGAGTAATTCTCAAAGCACTCTGAATTTATGTGACACAAACTCTAGCAGTCTTGGGTTTAAAACATACGATACAAACTCAATGACAGATGAATTGTGTCCCAATATAATTCTTGTCACAGAAACGCGGCCCATAGTAAACGCGGACTGCTTTCCAATAATTGCAGTATGTATCTGTAATAAATATTATAGCGTTGTAAATCCATAGGCAAGAGGTGAAGTGTTAGAGATTAATTTCTAATACGATCGGACACATAAGAATTACGCTACGGTGGTACGTGCAGAGCCGCTTTATGTACAATCAAATCTACACGTAGGTCAGCAACTAAGAGGGTAATATACCGCAATCCATGTTGCAGAGCTAGCAACTTTGTCCTAAGTCACATCTGCAAGCGCAAATGTCACACTCTAGGTCTGGACGTCGAAGGTTAGTCCTTAGTCTCCGATTAGGATTAGAAGTTGTGGTTAAGGTATCTATTTACTCCTTTAGTTAATCTAGGCATTAAAATTTCTATTATTCTCTATCGAATTCTGAAGGGTCTTCGTGTTTGAAAATAAAACTCATGTGCCCTCATATTCGACCTCTTTGTGACGAACGTATGACAACCACCTTAAAGCGTTTAAAATCTGATGCACGAGGCTAAACATGAGTCCACTAGAACTTCCTCGTCCTCATCACTTCCAAGTAATAACACTAAGGTCACCTATGGTTAGATTACAACCTTTACCCACCCAACGAGTATTACTACTTTTATTATATGTACTACTACAGCCTCTTCTACAATTACAAGTCAAATTCACGACTATCAGCCGTGTTTCTGTCGTTCCATTCCCACAAACTAAAGTAAAAATTTCCTCAAATGTCCTTTCTGTCTTCTCTTCAAGACCAATATACTTATTTATGCCATCCAGTTTGTCTTGTGAGAGGAGTTTCTTCTCCGCATATAGTGAAATGATGTTCTGTCACCACATCGGTAGTGTTTACAATAAATTCATTTTTAGTGAGCTACAATTTGTTCGTGTTGACAGTGCGAGATTTAACACGGCTACGCGTGACACTGGTCTGATATTCTCCACCCTCCTAGCTCGTCGACGATAAGAATGTCAGCCTTTCAAACATGGGTTAGGACTCATCTGACAGTACTATCACACTTGAAGTTTCCTCTTCATGTTGTTTCGGTTTTACCGAGCAGGCATCAGTGCTTGATAACTTCTTCATTAGTCTGAGGAGCTTTTAGTGGCATTGGGCCCTAACCACACAATCCTTAAAGCTGAACACGAGACAACTGGAAAAATAGATATCCACCGATGGAGAAGGTGGGAGGAATGGATCTAATTAATTGATTAATCGGATGGCATGGCTCGGCCTTGCAGGCATGGTCACTCTTGAGTGTTGCCTTATATCTTTTATTCGTATTAAATATATTGTTCTATCTCTAGCCTAAGTTTGTTCTCCATCATATATGGGTGATTGTTACGATGCGATGAGTTGGTGTAGACAATTGTGTGACTTACTCGTAAGATCTTATAGATTAGGCAGCTACATCATGACAACTCCACAATTTTAGGAGCGTCTATAATTAGAGCGGCACTCATAATGAAGTACACCATAGTTCTGCAAACTACAGGACTTCATTCGATAGTAAAGCTTTAGTTAATGCAGCATTCTCCACATAATAAAAATGAATCAGGTTTGCAGGAACGATTATACGCGGCCGGTAATTAAAAAGTTCATATTCAGTTGAAATATTTCTTACAGTTGTTTGTACTTTATGTCATCTTCAACAGATAAGAGACAAAATGGTCGACCCCATTGATGACTTCGAAAGACTACTTTAACAGGTATTTTTTGCATAGAACAGAATGGGAACGATAAGGTTTCCAGGCTGGCCACGGAAATGCAACAAGTAGTAAATTTAACCAGTGATAATTAAAATATCAGGACGTCACAAGAATTACAAACTCAAATCTTGAAAAAAAAGACAGGGAAACAGTCAACATGAGCACACAGATAAGCAATAATGAAAACACTTCAACTAGTAAGCACTAAGAAAATGGTTGGAAAATTGTCTTACAAACGCAAACAGTGCTAATAGAACTAAATATGAGTTTAAATCCCGCCTCTGGCAAGATAGACGCAGAAGAAATCTTTCATGTCAAAGTGTGGAAAAATTAACCTTATTTCAAATTCCTCGGTTAATCAGCACAATAAAGACTGACTTTCACTCTCATAATACATCTCTGAACATGATTTGTCCCGCAATTATAACAGGAAAAAATTTTCCCTACTCTATTCGCTGCCAATACAGTAAAGTAAGAATATTTCTATTAAAACTCCCTAAAATCAAAAATCAAATATACGATAAGCCCCCAACTATAGTGGTTACTTTCGAAACGTCTATTCAATAATGAATTATCACTTGACGACTTTTAGTTAGACAGTGGATTGTAGGAATGTGCTTTACCAACAACATCTGGGCACATGGAATCTATTTTCAGTCTGAGTCACGAGGACTTCATTGAGAATAATGTGCAAATCTCCATCCATTTCCTTCATCAACATGCAGTCGTCACCGGTCATACCCCAAGTTCTGTGGGCTCCCTTTTCGACTAATCTTCAGCAATCCCAAACATATCAAGAACAAGCGGGCCGAGTATCCCCAACTACACCTAACCAGGTGGTTCTAATACCGATTTACAACCATTCAAATCCAGAAACAGTTAGCATTACTGCAACTCCATATCCTAAAACAAAAAAATAACTAGACCTCTAGCAAAAAGTTTTATAAATTCAAGAAAAGAATCGCACGAGAATCTATGATGATTAGGAGTATTTGAATTATAGTGCAAACTGAGAATCCCGGAAATAACGTAATCGGATCAAGAAGTACTAGATAACCACAAACGAATGTACTGTATTTAGAATTCAGAATCAAGCATTCAACAAGTATAAAGGAATCATTAGTTCTTTCGAACAGCACAGAGTCGTTTTCAACTGCTTCAGTTGTTCCTCATAAGCTTAATAAGGTTGAAAGTTGATCGCTTCATTGTTTACAAAATAACTAGTAACATGAACCCTCACGACGAGTGACCTCTGCCTGTAACTTATAGCAACGAACTTTCCGGGTACTTTTATCCAAGAATGTGATTTAAAGTATGACACAGATCTACTCATTTATAGGCTGTTTTTCAACATATTGTAGCGGTAAATAAATCCCCAAAATAAATAGCTCTGTAAGTTTTCGACATTGGATGCTGACCATATGTTTTAGTGGACTCATCTAGCTGAAGGCGCTCGGTCATGCATCCGCACCAGATCACGTGTGTTAACGCTGTGCTCAACATCTACCGCAATCGCTAGCCAGATTAGATCAGACAATTCCGACATACTGGTAATCGCCAGATACACTCTCCCGATCTCCCCGACTCTGTCTTTTGATTTCTCTCGGTGGGTACAAATTATATTAGGTGTTGCTGGTAAAAGCGTTATCAAACACTGAATACCTGTGTCATCTTCAATATCGTCGGCAGGTGCGAACACAGTTCGCTGATTAAATAACTTCACTATAGATCTATTACATGACTTGTATGCTCACATACTGCCTTAAGTCGGTCGAAATAATGTGTGAACACATAAGACAATATGATGTCCCACCTGTCAGCCTAACCCATTTCACATCACGTGCTATTTGTACTTTTGTTCCAGGTCCATTATTTTACTCATTTTGACCATATTCCGTTTAGTTAATTACTTACATCTTATCTTCCTATCTCTTTTGCACTCTTCGTCAGGGCTCTGATTCCAGTATCACAACCTCAATAGGGTCGACCAACTATTGTTTAATGAACTGACATCAGCTGTGGCTAAGGACTATTTTTCCCAAGGGAAAACCTACTCCCTGCCATCAATATTTATTAAGTACGTGTCGTAATCGTTAACAATATCAAAACAAAGTAACTGTACAAACTTCGATAGACAGATCTAAAGACAGATAAATTCAATAATAATAACATTACACAATGTCAGAGAAACTTTATCAAAAGTTGATGTGATAAATTATGACAAACCCTTAACAATAACAGTCTCTGTATGTTTTTAAAATTCAATTGATTGAGAGTAAGTTATTCATCATGTCCAAACTCTACCTCGGATAATTTATTGTTTACAACACATTTCTAAGTTTATTTACACCAGTTTTTCAAGGTTGCCACTAAGCACGAACTTAAAGTTGATGGCGGACCAAGTGTTTTATGGTGAACTAGCGATATTAGGGTAGGAAATTCACTTCACTTTAAAAAGATTTTCAATTTGAAGTGCTCCTCACTGTTTGTATCCGTGGCACCTTGTTTTTTTATTAATATAACTCTACTATCACAAATAATGAATATGTTCCCAGTACTTCCCTTTACAAATCTCATAATAATATATACTGTTCCGTCGTTGTTGCGACTGTATCCTTTAACTAGATAGCTCGTTTGTCGGTGTATACCTTGCACTTGTAGTTGCTGATATAGGACTAAGTTGGCGATTACTCAGTGATCAAACTTCGGCCGGGATCATCCTATGAAGGCTGGTACACTTACAAATATCAGACGAAACTATTAGACAAAAGTAAATCGGCCGTATAAAACTCGATTTTTCGGGCATACCAAGCGTCATGCCCAGAAAAAGGCACACTTGTTTTCTTCATTAATCATCACTTGATCGACCGGTAAGAGTGGACATCCCAGAGAATTCCACGTCGTGCATTATTTGCCGAACCTGGGACAGGTTGGAAAAGGCGGAGAGATGGTCAGTATATGACATGGTGTCTTGGCATGAAAGAAAGCTGCAAAGGACTGGCTTGTGTTGGACCTTCACGACTCCCTGGCTGGGGTCCGAGAAATGGTTCTACACATTGGCTAGAGACGTTATCAGATATGACTCAGAATAGAAGCCATTGGCGATCCTGCTGTAACCTTTTGCTTTCTTCATAAAAAGTGGTTATATGTTCCTTAACTGAAAGATTTGTTCTGATTGTACCTTTCCCTTCCCCCATTATTACCACTATTATTAATACACTACCTTATACTAATCTCTTCCTTATTGTTCTTTTTTACCCTCCTCGCCATTTTTATTTTTCCTTCTCTTTAAATCCTAATTGTTTTGTGTGGTGCATATATATTTGGCGCACTCTTGTACCAATATTTATGTGTTCAAACAAATAATAAAAATAAAGAGTAGACTAGGGTTAGGTGAATATTCTGTATGATAACGTAGAATCTGTCTTCTGTTCAGTTGAGAATACCTTGTCAAAACAAACATTGAAATTTTCGTCATTGTTAGATGGGAATTAGGAATCTCATATATCACACTCTTCAGACAAAAATTCCATATTCTATGCGCTCAATTAACGTGGTTGGTTGGCAACAGCTGTCATATAAGATTACTAAACAAGACCACTTCGTAAATATCGTGTTTTGAATCTTGCATTTGCTACCAAAGACTGGATCTCCAGATGTCAGATGTGGTTGTTATACCCCGAAAATTAGTCACATTATTTCAGGTATTTTCTACGCTAGTATCCACTTACTGACAATCAGAAATTCTTCAAAAAATTGAAAGTGACAATAAAAGTATTAGAAACGTAAAAAAAGGTGGTATGCTAATGTTAGCGTAAAGGAAAAATTTACCAGTTTCTTTTTAAAAACATAAATCCAGACGCTTGACAGCTATGGCTTCGGGAAATTCCGAAAGACTGGAGTTCGATTGTTTGCTAATCATCTAGAAAGTCTGATGTGCCAACTTGGTGTCCTTTGTCGAGATATCTTGAAGTAGCACTACTGGTAGCCTTTTTAATCTGTATGGCAGACTTTTTAAAATACATTCTATAAACCGAACATAGGGTCTTCTTTCATTCAATTCATATTATTCTACTTGATTCTTTGTTTTTTTTCTTTCTTTAAGATATCAAACGTAATCATCTGTGTTAAATTTCACAATTTTAGCTCACACAATGTCATGATTAAATCTAGCGATTTTTACTAAGTACATTCACTAGAAACGATATATAGTTTGCGTATATACTCATCAGCTTTTACTAAATTCTACTGTCCACAACGCGCCAGCAGTACACTCAGTCAACAACCAATTATTATAAGCTTGGAAATTTCCCAACTCCTCTAGAGATTTATTTGTGGAATATTAATTCCCAATATAGTTTATGGTTCACAGTCTTTTCTTAGTATTTAGACGGAAATATTTGGTTGAAATTCTACTTAGCACTTTCATTCCATTTAATTGGCGATTCTCAAACTTGTATGCTATGATTGGTTGTTGTTTCCGTGAAACTCATGGTGACTTCAGCTTCACAAATCCACTTTTCTCTCTTAAAAGAGTAATATTTTCAACTTTATTTTACATATTGTTAGAAACAAACCTTCACAATCCATACAAATAGTGATTTCACTCAAATATCCAGACGTTTGCGTCAACGAAGCAAATGACAGTACTCACTCAATTGGTAGATGCAATGCAGGTGTAGTTATTCCAATTAGTTAAGATATGAAGTAGTAATTAGCATTGATTTTTGCTACTATTCAGATGTTTTGCATTTAACATTGAGCGAAAATATAATAGTTAGATTAAACATGCCTTGTTACCTTGTTATTTTCCTTCTATATCAAATTATAGTTATCTGTCCTTGGAAATGTATCAGCACTTTCTACCCCTTTTCTCGTTTTTATTCTTTTTATATGCACTTGAGCCTTTATCACATAACGCATCTAATTGAGTGCATCAAGTTTTGAATGTTGGATAACCACTACTAAATCTAGTTAGCAGGTTTTATCATTCATTTTGTTACATCGGCGAAGAGTGACTAACTAAATGTTGTTAAATTCATCTAAGTCTACTTTGTTCGTCTCACTATAAGTCTCCTTTAACCATTTAAAAAAATTTTAACAACTGTGCTTGTAGTCCATTATTACCAAAGGAATTTAGATTTTGTACTACTCAATTTTTCAATGCTCTTCATTTCTAGTCTTAATGGTGCTTTGGCTGAGTCTGGAAATACTGCACGACACACATCTAAAATATCTTTGTTCAAACGTCGTGAAGCAAATGGAGTTCGACCTGGACCCGTGAACAAAGTTCCTAAAGCTAGAAACTCAGTCGTAAGTTAACAAAAATAACAATATCATGGATGTATGATGAATTATACCGTATGACGTATACTAATTAGTAACCTTAGCCTTCAAATAATCACGAATTTGATTTAGTGTTTTATAATCGGAAATCGTCATAGATTGAAAAATCATTGCAAATCGAAATTCCTGTCTTTCTTATATTGAGAGCCTTCAACCTACGGGTTAAAGAATCATTTATTATTATTATTTAAACACATAAACATTGGTACAAGGAGGCACCAAGTAGATATGTGCCACATAAATCATTCAATTTGTGTGTGGGCTGTAATACTGCTCGGGTGCCCAGACCGAAGCAGGTGGTTTCCTTAGGGAACCACACCCCGAGCGTTTGACCTAAAGGTCTGATCCATAAGGCAGTGGAGCATCGTGAGGAGATGCAGTCCCATGGTAGCCGGTGACCAACGATTGGTTCATATCCCATTTGTTCCTTGAGGATACTGGAATCCATGTGCACCATTGGTTTGGGGTCCGGTTAAAGCGCCGGACATTTGCTTTTCGTCCTCTCAATTTCGTAAACAACACCCCCGCCATGAGAAGGCAGTGAGTAGGACTTCCCTGGCGGAGGCTGTATACGCGTGGCCATGTGAGAGCATTTCGAGAGAGAGGGCAGGCCCACCACACTCTCGGCCATACCAGGGCATTTAGGGGCGTTAAAGAATAAACTTTTCAATGGATAACTAATTAATCTTGTTTGTCATCTCCCAGTTAATATGACTGAAAATATCGATTACAATAATCCTTTAACCATCCCCTTGAAGTAACACAGAGATATCACAGCTCACGGACGGTTTTCTTGGTTTGATAAAAACGGCGGGTATACTCAGATATGTTAAAACAACATATTACTTATAAACAGAATTGTGTCCTCATGGAGTAGTCAGTGGGATACTCACAAGGTCTTTTACATGTTCATTAATAGTACCATACTGTATAACTATAACTTCGTAGTTAAAAATGTGTTTTGGATATTGATCAATCTGAAACTGTAGCAGATAAGATGCTCTATATAAATAAGCCATTTGTTCATGGTAACAGCTATAAATACATTTCAGAGTAGATAGGCGCTAACGAGGAGTTATTCAATAAGTTTCCTATCCAAATCTATATGCCTTAAGATGTCGGTTCCTATGACAGAGGTATAAAACGAATATGGTGTTGTTGCAGACATTTAAGGTCATTACAAAAAACATCAGTCCGATGTCATGTGTTCAATTCATTGTTGTTTGTATATTATCTGTGTCGTAATACTGTTATGTCTAACAATGGGTTATTGATTAAATCGTTTGACACTGAACTATTAGGTTGCACGTTCGAGACTGCCCCATTTATCTCAGTTCCGTTAGCTGAAAAGCACCACTAGCCTTCATGTACATTGGAGAGTGTAATTTAAAGTTGCGTATCTGAGTTTGTATTCAGTTACTGAATTCCGACTACAAAAGAGCTACGTAATATTAAAGTTTAAAAAAATAAAAAATATCGTTTTTATGAAAAGCACAACTATATTTCAATTAAAAAGTTGATTTTTCCATGGTTCGGCAATTTTATCTCCATATCTATCAAGTTTAATTGCAAGTTTTTTTTTAAAAGTTCTGAAAATTATTGATTTCAGTTCATGCACATTAATTCGGTTTATGTTGCCTTGTTTGCTTATATACTTCAGACGTATGTGTAAATAGAATTACGAAAAATTCACATACTTGTTTGCATAAATTGTTTCTTAAAATAACAAAGAGGACAATAGAGCGGAAAAAAAGGAAGTTTCAATTCCTGTGTAATTTATACATTATACTTTAAATCCAAAAATTCACCGATTCAAAATTATCACAAGATAAACTCACATTTACCTCGAACCTAAGAAATGAATTGGTAGCTTGGTGGTAGAAACGTTTGACATACAAGCACTGACTCGTAGGTTCAAACCCTTTTTCACTCACTGGATAGCATCATAATCGTTCGTACATAAAATTTTGATTCGTTACCAAGTGCATTAAACTATACTTGTTACATTTAACTTTAATTATCCATAGTTTTCAACCCAAGTGGCATTGAAAGGTATGGATTTTATAATCTTCCATACAATATCGTCACTTCCTCATTTAAACAAGTTTATTGTAATTGGCTGGTAAAATAAATTCCAGTTCTAACATTCATCGATTCATGATCTTAATCAAAAACTTAAAAATCTCTACAACCCCACACTGAAAACACCGATTCTGTTACTCTGTTACATTTGTTTATAAATTGTTCGGATTTAAAAATCAAAGTGGAGTCGACCAGTTGACATTATTTTATTCACATGAATAAATTATTTACAATAATCAGCAAGGATTAATGAATTATCTACTTCTATACTGATATTTTCGAGCAAAAGTATACAACGCTTGAGATAGAAAATGAAGCAAACAAACTCTATACTGATAATAATCATGTCTTCACTTATGACTAGGTTCTAGATGCAATACTCAAAGTAAGAACTCGTGGCTGATGGAGTCTAACTATATCGGCTGTGAGACAGGTATTCACTCCAGGCAATACAATGTTGTCTCACAGCTAACATTAATAGAAATTGTAATCGGTGTATACTTTTTAAATTTACGGTGGAAGTTTCAAAAGACAATAAATGATCAAATGATTTTAAGATTAGAAACTTTGCTTACTTATCATTAAAGCTAATTTTTCTATATTTCTCAAAAGCCATACGCCCAAAGTACACCCATTTCTCCGTGTGTGCTATTATTTTCTGAGTCATTGTATCAACTCAAAAAGATATGACTCTCTGGTAATCTTATTTCCCTATGAGTCTGACATGATACGATATGTAAACACCCTATTTCTTATTTTATTTTATTTGAACACAAATATTGGTACAAGGAGGCCCCAAATGCCCTGGTATGGCCGAGAGTGTGGTGGGCCTGCCCTCTCTCTCGAAATGCTCTCACATGGCCACGCGTATACAGCCTCCGCCAGGGAAGTCCTACTCACTGCCTTCTCATGGCGGGGGTGTTGTTTACGAAATTGAGAGGACGAAAAGCAAATGTCCGGCGCTTTAACCGGACCCCAAACCAATGGTGCACATGGATTCCAGTATCCTCAAGGAACAAATGGGGTATGAACCAATCATTGGTCACCGGCTACCATGGGACTGCATCTCCTCACGATGCTCCACTGCCTTATGGATCAGACCTTTAGGTCAAACGCTCGGGGTGTGGTTCCCTAAGGAAACCACCTGCTTCGGTCTGGGCACCCGAGCAGTATTACAGCCCACACACAAACAAAGTGAAATGACGATATAATCAAGATTATCAAATTATTTTCATAAAAGTGCACGAAATTGAATCTGAACTCTTAAAACCAAAAATTGGGAATTGTGTTTATTCAACCTGTATATGATATTTCCATTGCCTTTCGCACGCATAAATTCACAAGTTTTATAACTTACCACCCGTGAACAACACCTGACATGCTTTAATTACTGAATCCACTTTTAAGACTCACTACCAATTAGTGAAATTTTTCAATTTTCTCCCTTTTCCTGAACTATTAATGCATGGGTTCAGATTAGTACCACTTAATTCATTATCAATAAGTCTTCAAGGATCTAACTATGATTTAACTTTTTCTACTTGTTTACCTGATTTATTCTTGGTTTACATAGACCGTTTGAATCGAAAATTTATTTGGTCAGTGATTAGATATGTTCATGTTTCTTTCAATGAATTTTTAAATATTAATTTTAGTCTATTTATAACCTTATATGGCTTTTGTTCATATATATATACTGTTTATTGAATTCTTTATTTGTACCAAATACCACTGCAGAAAATATTGCTTAAAATATCACTTGAGTGTTATTATTTAACAAAAATATTAGCATATTTTAAGCTGAGTTAGCTTATGTTCTTTGGATTTTTTATTAAGTATTGATCGGTTATCAAATACAGATCAATGTGCCGGAGCCCACAGAATTGTAATATCACTAAATTGTTCAAACTTAATTAGGTAGTTTTGGTTTCAAACCTGCAACCTACTGGTTGAAAGCCGAGTTTTAGACATTATTTCACAGATTCACCTATAACTTATAGGTTTTTGAAAATAGTTTTTCATCGCAAACACTAAGGAGCACTCAAAATAAATATAAATTTAGAGCAATCTAAAGATTGTTACTTGTTATTGTATTCCAGTGTATGATCTTCAAAGCCTGGGAATATGATTTATCCTAAAACCATGTTTTTCTTCCCCACTCTTTGCTATCAAATACGGCTATATAATATCGGAGTTGTTAGATTCGATTCGGGATAACGGAATAAAATTACATATATACACTCCATGTATAGTGTAATTTTATTAGCAAATTTAATATTTAGCGGATGACATGTTATTGCCTACTGATAATTTTGGCATCGTTTTTCTATGTACATTTGAAGTAAAAATAAAAGATTTGTAGTGATTCATATTTCATTTAATTAATCCCAACATTTATTAAGTAATTCAGGTGTTTATTCGATATGATCTAGTTTTCTTAACTTCAGTTGATTATATCTATTGATGTTAGAGTGATTTTCTGTCAATCCTTCCTAATTATATTGATTTTTGTAACTTCCTATCTATTTTCCACTATGGAAGTCACTATCTAAGTCTCAATCCATTATCTATCTGGGTTTTTTTGTTTCTTTCTATATTACCTATGTAATACATAACCTACTGAGAGTTCAACTTTCGTTAGGTTATTAATTATATTTTCTAATTATGTATTTGATATACATGTGAAACTAAATTATAATGTACTATGTTGAATTATGCTTTTCGATTGACCGCATATCAACAGTTTATTGACTATTGATTTTTACTGATAATTCAGCAGTGTTAGCATCTTTTTTTGTACCAGAAATGTGCAAAATAAATATAGATTTTTATTAGCCATCACTCATTAGATCCTTTTTCTCAAAATGTAAACTAATAATGTTTTTTTTAAACATGTAATTCATTTGAACCTTTTATTTTCAGTTTCTATTAAATAAATACGTTGAGCACTTATTCTTAACCACATATTTATTATTTAACGATTGAATAGTAAATGAATTCATAGTTCAACAAATATAATACTTGGAATTCAACTTTTAGATTATTAGTTCAAATTCTATTTGATCTGGCAAACTTTGAATAATGCAGTGGTATTTTTATCATATTACATATTAAACTCAGTAGTGTATAAACTGTTAGAAAGTTGATTAAGCATATCATTGCATTAAATTAAAATATACAAATCTCAAAACATATTATGCAAACAATTCTGTTATATTAACTGATTATTTCATAATAATGAATCATGTCATCTTCAGAATGTTTCAAATTATTCCGATGATACTAGTTTTTATTTTACTCCTTAAAATATCAGTGATACAGTTTATCGGCTTATTCAGTATGTCCTCCTTCCTGTCATATTTCAATGTACGCACATGAGATGTTATGGCCATTATTGTATTGATGTCTAATAGTTATCATTTTGAAAATGATTCTTTAAAAATATTCCTCGTAACGTAGTAGCATCCAACAATACACTCTTGTATACTACTGATACTGATTATCTAGGAATATAGGGATTCCTTCTAAAAAACAATGTGAATTCAGTTTAGAATTTATGAATAGGTATATGTAACCGAGTTTAAGCTTAACGGCTTAATTGCTAAATAAGTGAACTATATTATATTATAGTTTACCTCTCTGTTAATCAATAGAAAAGAAGTAATAATGTCTTTTTACTAGCCGTCTTCTATATGTAAGGTTCATTTTCAATGCGTTTATTATTGCATTACTTCAGTATCAAATACTACTATTTAAGTTAAATGACAACTTTTAGTTAAACAGTAAAATTGACGAAACACCAATAAAGTAATATTTTGTTTTTAATTAATTTATCGTCATTTATGTATCAGATATTTTTAGAATAATCAAACTTTATTTTATAACTTGTCCGTTTTTGAATAAATGCACTTTACTGTCCACTAAGTAAATTGATTGATAATTGAATTTTTCTCAGTAAATATGTACATGTTTCGGTATCCGGATACGATCCCGAACAGTAACTACTTAACCTTTTAGAGTTTAAGAAGTAAGCATGTAGAGTTGGCTCTTCAGTACAACTAACTATATGATACAAAAATCTAATCTATGTGACATTAAATTAGACATTAAAAACTTAACTTCATAGGGGTAAATATTGATCGCTGAATATTTTTAATTAAGCTATGTGTTTACTCTGCATTCTTTTGTTTTCTTAAGGACCCACATGAGAAATAATAGAAAAACACTTACCATATCATCAAAGTTTTGCTCATTTACGTACTGAACTTATAAATAATTAAAACTGTTTAAAGCGTTATAAATAGAACAGCTACTTTATCAAAATTGAGATAGTGAAAATTTGTAGCTCAGGTGGATGATTTTGGTGAAGAGGTGGTTCAGTCGTGTAACCTTGATCGTTCTTCTCAACGACATTATCAGCACGAACTCCAGGTAGAAGGAAAGTATTCGATTTTCGCCACATATGACTCACATCTTGTCCCCTCGATCTCGATTGGTCATTATCGACCTCTAACTTGTCATTACCTGCCTCTTTATTTTGGTCGTATCTCCCTTTGATCTGATTTTTGGTCCTATACTTGTCCATGACTTTTCTGATTGGTTGGTAAACTGGATCGATTTCGACGTGTTTGTTGATTGACCTGACTGCCAAGCTTCTAAGAACTCCCTGGTGGTGTTAGTATTCCCTTCATCGAAAATTTTGATATTGATTCAATCGAATGTGTGTCCACATGGAGTGATATAAGTGAGATATATATACTCATCCCCTTAAGCTGTCGATATATAATTTTCTTAGTTATTTCACCTCTAATGTTCAATGTTTATTGATTCATGTAAACTGAACTAATAAAATCTACAGTTTCCTAATTCTGTGCTGTTATTATTGCCTTGGCTGATAAAAACTACTTTCTGAACCAAAAACTGTCCTTATAATTTTGTATGTTATCTTATAAAACTGAATTTTTTAATCTTCAGTTATTATCTTTCATGATGGTTCTACACATACACCAGTTACAACTGAAGTCTTCGAAAACATAGATTTTGAAACCTTCAAATCTGTCTTATGACTTTAAATTACAATTCTCTTCAAACAGTGCCATCATCATGTGGTTTCACAACATTTTTTTGAACTTATGAATATTGTATGAACGAATTAATGTCTTATGTTTTCCCTAAATACACACCAATCTTAGTCACGCTTTCTTGTTCAACTTTATTCATATCTCCCATAATTCACTTGATTTTCGTCTTATTGGTTCCTGTGTAGTGTATGCTAATTATGCTGACATATGTAAGTAGTATGTAGCTCCAATCAGGAGTGGGCTGCCTGTCAGCGGAAGAGTAAATTAAGAAGAATAGGAATAGAAATAGAGAGCAATTGAGGTAACAACAGACTTGAAATAATTCTTAAGTACGTAAAGGATATCTGAAGGAAGATGTACAGATGATATACCTAATGTATGATTGTCATATTTTATAAAGTCACTATGTAAATTGGTTTTCCTCATCTGAGTTTCCGTTCACTACACCTGTAGTTAAAATCTCTTAAAATTCCGGAATTTCGTTTTGTAAGTAATTTTCTTGAAGCGGTTGGGCAAATACGAGCACTCATATAACATTGTACGTATGGTACTTTTTATTGAATCCAACCTTTTATTTAACTTCATTTAGCCATATAGCCTATTTAACAAATAATGAAAGTACATCAATCATTTACTTGAATTTCATCGGTTACTTATTCATTGAAATTAAAGTGATGAAAACTTTTCATTGTGTTACGTACTCTGAGTTGTATGGTTTAATTACCAATGTTTCGTTATCATTCTAGACAACTTTATCAACTCGTACGTCAAGTAGATGATAATCTTCAGAACAATATTGGAAGCATTGCAATTAAACTAAAGAACACAATACAAACCATCTGAGCTAAAAAATAATCTCCATCATGATAAACACTATATGGTGATTTACTTTGATTAACTTATTAACTGAACTAAAGTAAATCAGGTAGATACTCAAAAACCATCTGTTTCACTTCTGTGTACGTCAACAATAAGTTTTATTTATTTCATCAAATTATATTCTAAACTGTAAATCATTATTACATTACTTTTTTTGCTTCTTCATGATTTTGTTGAATGATTTTAAAATGATTGACTAGAAAGAAAATACCCTTTGGAAGAAAATATATTTACTTGATTCTCATGCTATTTAACACCTATTAACAAGTTGTATTATATACCACCTTCCACAAAACATACTGTTTCAATAATACGACTTTTCGTATGATGTTGAATATTATATATATATATACCTCACATCGACTTTTTTGGAGGGACTTTTATAATAATTATTTAAGTTTTATTTCTCCATTTTTAGGCAGTGACAAATCGCAATACACCTGCCATCTCGTTTACTTTATCGAGGAACGTTACAGTAGTTGTAGAATATGTGCCTGATCCTAAAGTGGATATGTTTCAGGTGATTCTCATAATTGTCTAATATATTCACTTTTTTCATTCAATAAAGTGTAGATTGTATTCCTTATTGTTTAAAACTCTAGTTTTCAGCAACAGTTGACGTTATGTTAACATTACACTTCCATTGAAACATTATTATATTTTTTCAATGTTATAATGACTTTTTTGTTTAATAAAGTTGTTTAGTTTTACTTCAGAGTATTAAATTTGTGATTTTACTATTCGACCTCTTCACTTCCAAGAACTGCACCACGAGTTTGAATAATGCTCAACCTACTCAGTTTTGAGTATTTGGATAGTACCAATAATTCATACACAATGAATGTAACTCGAAACCTAGTGTGTTAGATTGCGTTGAAGTCGGACACAAACACAACAGATGTAGATCCCAACTGAACAGCCTTCATACAAATCATTTGATATCAGCAAAATAGCCTAGAAATATTTTAATTCATGTCCAAAGTTAGTAACATTCGACATTAGATTGTACACATTTTTATAGCAATTTTCTCACTCATATATTCGACCGAACTCAAACAAAAGTATCCTCATCTTTCGTATTAACTTTATAGTTTAATTTGAAGTACAATAATAACTGTCTATTTTTTATAAAGTTAGAACTTTTGATTGTTTCCAGTTCAATGTTTTTGTAACATTTAATTTTATTTATCTATTGCTACGTACTTTGATTAATATTTCTTATAGATTGGTCGAAGTACTGATAATCACATAGATTTTGTTGTATCCGAACCAAAACCGTCAGTTAGTCAAAATGATCAGCAGCACGTCAGTCATAATATTAGTAAATACAATAATAATAAACAGTGTAAAGATAATTCAAAAGATCCCAATCGTGGTAATTATGAAAGTGCGGTTTCACGTTTTGCGTGTCGTATTCATATTGATCGTGATCCACCTTACACTGCTCGTTTATATGCAGCTGGATTCGATGCATCAAATAATATTTTTTTAGGGGTAAGTGGAGTGTTTTCTTTATCATTCAGTTTAAAATGTCAAAGCTATTCATGTTAACAAATAAATTAGCTCATTCTTGATCTAAAAAGAATTCATATTATTGATGTATACTATTGGTGTTAAATAATGTATATCATGTTGAGGTTGTTATGATCTCTGAGCTGAATGGATTGGTTGAGAAGCTTTCATGTTTCGTTCGAACAACATCATCAGCACGTACTTCAAAGAGAAGCGAGTTATTAGAATCCCATCACAACTGAATAATAGCTTGTTTTGTTGACCTGAAATTTGATTGCTTTTTTATCTAACTGTGTGGCCGTTGCTTCTATGTTCTTTTTAGTTGTTTTCTCTCTTAACTTGAATTATGACCTTGCCTTTGTTAATTCTTTTTCTTGTTGGTTGAAGTACTTGTTGACAGTGTTGCTCAAAAGAGTGATGAAAGGTTCACAACCAATCCATCTAGCTCAGAACTCACAACAGCTTCAACATCCTCGTCATGAAGTACAAATATTCTCCATCATATAATATACATCAGTATATGGTATTGTATTATATAGCGTGTTACTGTTTTCAGATGGGACTATTTGTAGTCTATCAAGAACAAATTGGACTAATTAAAAGTAATCAGTGGAGTAGAAAAAGCTTGCTGAAATAACGTTGTTCAATAAGTCTAATTATTTGAAGTTCTCTGTTGATTATAACACATAAATCCAAATCGTACTGGTAAACTTTGTTGCAATCCATACCTATTGTCTGAGATTAACACCGCTACCGTGCTAATCAAATTTTATTAGGTGACTCCATCAACAAAATCCATGTGCTGAGATGATTGAACTACAATATTACACCGATAAACAAACTACGACAACTGCCTGGCATTAGCTTGCGTCAATTTAGCTAAGAACTTGGAATCACTAGTGTTACTAATTTTCAATTACATATATCCGTCATCAGTATTTATAGTATAACAAGAAATATTCTGTTCGTAGTCCGCTGAATGTTGACGTGTAGACAAGTTTTCTAATTTGACCAGTTTTTTTTAATTGAAGACATTCAGTTGTGAAATAATCATCGAATATTGATCTTTCAGGCACTTAGATTATTGTTTTTTTTTCTGAATTGGCCAATTACAAAAGCTTACTTTACCCAATCCGTTAGGTAAATCCTACATATGTTTTCATTCTAGTTTGCTTAGTTTATAAACTTAATGGTTGGTAGACTAATTAACACCAAGGTGTATAACACAAGTTTTAATCCTTTCTATACCAGATAGTTTGTGGACATGATGAATCATCCCGTCAAATATAAAACTCAGGTTAATTTGCTCCCCTACAATGGTTTTCTAGCCTGAACTTACTGTATGATAAGATTTGAAACATAATTGGTTATGTGTTTTCTAATACAAAATGCTAAAAATATGTGAGAAACCATTTTTACTGATTCCCTACAAATTTCTGAAACGCAACTATTTTTTTAAACATTTATCAACAGTAAACTGGTATATCACGCTGTTATATTCAGTTTCTTGTAAGTAACTTCAATACAATTATCCTAAGACAAATGATAATTAGCTAAGACTAATAACAAATCGAAATTAATGTGCTGGATTCATGTTTCCATTGAAACTGTAGAATGAATCCAGTTAAATCAGTTTTGATGATGAATAAACACAAGTAGGATGAAGCCTACAATCCAGATTCCACTAGTAACTTTTAGAAAGTATTAATTATTTGTTTATCTGCTCTTGTTTATTAAACGGTAAATATATCAATGTTCTATTTGCCTGACATACAATCTTAAATAGCTTCAATCGAAATGTAGTTTGCTTCTTAGATAGCAATAAAACGTTTTTTGGGTTTTTTTTATTTATCATAACCGTTGATATACATATGTATATATATATTGTTGTGTACCACCACTTCCTCAATTAATAAAAGAAACGAAATAAGCGAACTGATAAATAGCTAATGTTTTTATCTGACTAATATTTCATTATTGTAATTTATTTCATTGTTTTAATCATTTTAAATTTAGAAAGAAGTTTGTTATACCCATTTTTTGGTGACTCAGTGATTAAAGCCCTTAATCTTCAATTATATAGTTTCGAACATATGCAAAACATACCAACTTTCGATTAATAGTCGAATACATAAACTGATACTGGCTTTACTGAATTACTATAACAGTGGGTCAATCAAGAATCGCCACATAGGGACACGTTGATACATTGTGCCAATCAGAAACTGCCAAATAAGACGTGTCTGTAATTGGCCAAGGAATGGTATTATTTTGCAAAAGATAAGACATTAATTACTGACAAGGTTAACTTCCTAAGGGATAAACACATGTACCTAAACGAGTGTACAGTTGTTCCTTGAATCCATTTAGTCTAAATAAACTTCCTTTTTTTACTTTTTTTCTTTTCTTTTAACTGTTTGGGATTGTGTACGGGAGGAATGTGTATCAATATCAGCTCTCGGACACCATATATCCCAGCGATTACGTCATACCTTTTTATTATTTACTTAATATGAATGAATAGAGCAGTTGGCCATAAAAAAATAAGTCTGTGGTGGTTATATTTAGAAGTAATTTTTACTTCATAGCTTTTAATGCTGTGCTGAATTCATAGGACCAGGCTTTATGTTAATTATTTGGTGACTTCTAGAATGGTTTCTAGTTTAACATTTACTTACAATTAGACAAAACACTATGTGATCCAACTGAACCTCTTATCTTGTTATCAATTAAACCCAATAGATATCCCGACAAAATTTGAGGTGTTAGTCCCAAAGTTATTGGAATATACTTTCTTTACTGTTATCATGACTAATTTTAAAGATGTTTCTAATTGAATTTCATATACTAGATTATTTTTTGAAAAGACATATCAGTATATGTTTTTATAGATTAAAAATACTGACTGACAAAGAACGACAATCAAGCTTTAAACCATGTGTGCAAAAGTTAGAATTAAACGGAGTCTCTCAGTTATCATAGTTTTCCATCTCATTTAACTACTGTGCTGCAATCTAAGATATGTCTTGGTTATAGTTATTATGTCGTAAGTCTCGATGGAATATCACTTGTATTTTATTGGACAACAGATTGAGTGATGTTAAATCTAGATATAGAGTAAAGAGAAGACAAGAAAAACGAGTTAGTTGATAAGTTTATAAACCGTTATCTAAGGTTGACAAAGCATTTGTAACGTATGCTGAGCTATCCTATACTCCGGTGTACTGAGTTAACTTCGGTGTTCTAAAGACAAAAGATAATCCAATATTGTCAAACCAAGACTCATCTTTCATCCATATAGTCTCTAACTACATGTATGAACTATACCGACATCCTGTGGGAGTTTCATAGAATAGCTACAACTGATAATTAAAGAGTTTAACCGAAATAAGTGAAAAATTGTCACTATAGCTCAAATTCACTAATTTTTTCATTTTTTTTTCTAAATAAAAAGTTTGAACAATTAAGTTTCTCCTGTCTTGAATTCTACTACTTATTTTCTTCTAACTTTTCAAACGGTGTGATTTTTTTAGGTTCCATTTGTGTTGGTCACTAATTTTCCGTCTTTAAGCAAATGTAAAATTTTAGTGAATTGATTCACTGTTGTATTCTACTGTACGTTACCACCGATCGTTCTTCCTCATATTACGTTGCTAATTATAGACTGAATCTATGTTCATACTATATTTTTTATCACTTCAATTATTTTAATTAGTAAATCGACTGTAACTTAAAACAAAATTCAAAACTTTATCTTAAAAAATCTGATTCAATTCTGAATGAAATTCTAGGAAACTGATAAATACAAACTATAATTCATTTCCATTTTAACCATATAAAACAATCGGATAGATCAAACTGTGGTACACTATTTAAGCCTTAGGGTAAAACTACTTTGAATTACATAAAACATGAAGTATTATTAGATTTTTTTTCATAATCACATACTTCTGTTCTTATACAAGTTTCAAACAATATGATCTTCGGAAAGAGTACATGTAATAAAAGCATTAACAATTGTATTATCTAATTTCAACAGTCAAGATACTGCCCCCAAATGCCCTGGTACGGCCGAGAGTGGGGAGAGTCCGCCCTCCCTCTCGAAATGCTCTCACATGGCCACGCGTATATAGCCTCTGCCAGGGAATTCCTACTCACTGCCTTCTCGCAGCGAGGGTGTTGTTTACGAAAATGAGAGGACGTAAAGCGAATGTCCGACGCTTTAACCGGATTCCAAACCAATGGTGCACATGGGCTCCAGTATCCTAAGGGAACAAATGGGGTATGAACCAATCATTGGTCACCGGCTTCCATGGGAATGCATCTCCTCACGATGCTCCACTGCCTTATGGATCAGACCTTTAGGTCAAACGCTCGGGGTGTGGTTCCCTAAGGAAACCACCTGCTTCGGTCTGGGCACCCGAGCAGTATCACAGCCCTCACACATACCGAATGAAATTTGTGTGGCTCATATGTATTTGGTGCTTCCTTGTACCAATATCTACGTGTTAAAATAAATAAATAAATAAATACGAACACAAAATCTTGACGTTATGTGACAACTGCATAAGAATCTGGTTGATCGAAATACCAAAGAAGCTACGAACAGTCATCATTAAATTGTGCATGTTCTCTTTTTTCCACTTGTATACTGGTTTTAGACTTCTCATATTACCACAATAGTAAGATATTCCTCGAAATCTACGCAGTGTATTTATTTGAACGGATACTTTGCTTTCATACAGAATAGTCAGTTATTATTTTCGATAAAATTCAAATTTTACTCAATGTAATATGCTTAGTTCTCCATCAGCGCATATTTTCGAGCTTTTTCGAACTTACAGGAATAAGATAATAGACTGGCTGATAAATGTGATACTCTATACCAATACACATTCGTTTTAGGTTCTGTTTCGTTTATGACTGACGGACTCCTGTTTTCGTCAGTCATCTATTTTTACACCTTAAGTATGCATAATGTGGTATTCATCCAAATGATCGACATTGCAAGTCTAGTCGTTATTTCATACATTCATGCACCTACAACTCAATCCAGTTTGTAACTGATGATATTTAGGTAAAGCCAGTATATTATCAGTTAGACCGAATACCAAAAAAAATTACCCATCTTTTTCCCCGGAATATAAAATCGCCTTTCAAAAATGCTTATTTTCAATATCTACATTAATTTTCTGTTCCATCTTTGGCAAATTGATTTATATCAAATAATCGATAAATATTTCGTCTATTGTTTTCCCTCTTTTTACTGATGACCGCTTCGCGATTCATTACTTACCATATATGTTAACTGTTAAATATAACACCAAGATATTAAAACTGTTATTTATTCGGGTCCAAATATTGCAGTTCATGTTTTCATCCTTTGTATTCTTTTTCTTTTAAAGAAAAACAAACAAACAATAGAATTCTAATTTAATGGTCAAGTTGAAATGCATTGCTCCTTTTATAAATTTTGATAAATTAGATTCTTATATTCTTATTTATTCTTTTTTTGGTTTTTCAAAATATACATTTTTTTCAATGATTACACTTTAACAATACTCGACGGGATTGAAAATAAGAATAAACTGCACATAATACATATTTCAAAGACAAGTGTTTTCAAAAGGATTGATCTCAGCACATACGATTCATCCTCGCACTAAATATGCATTTCCTATTGACACTAAATTAAAAGCTATTTCATTAGAAATAACACAACACGTTTTTAACCTCTGAAATATTTTTTTTCCTTATTTGGGTGTGCATATTTACTTTTAACCAGTAAAGATTACTTTAAAATGATAAAGATGGTTCATCATACGCTTCTACAGGTCAGCTGCATTTTAGCTGTTTAATGTAGACTTGCCTACTATAAATTGTATGAAAGAGAATTTCTGTAAGGTTTGTAAAATCTAAAACCTGCTTTGTTATTAGTCATTTTGTATTTTTGTCATATATATTCTGGGTCATTCATACAGTTTGTTCTCCAGTAATTCCAACTGTCCCTCAGTTATATTAAAAATTAAGACTGATCCAAAGTAAATTCTTTCAGTCATTCATTAGTGACTTGTGTCTAAATCTGTGGTGCATTCTTTAAATAATCCTCTAAAAGGTTATCGTAAGCATGAAATACAATTATGTGATAGTAATCAATTTTACTACTCAACTTAATTTTTAAATCTCTTCAGCAGAAAACTTTTCAAACAATACTTTTCATAATCTTCTTATTTACTGCTCGATAAATCGAATAAACTCAACCCTTGAAATAAATAGAGTTGATAGACACGAATAAAAGCGTTACCTGTGTATTAAGGAATATAATATAGTAGTAGTAGATTCATAATATGAGTAATAATTGTTACAGTTACACTACCCGCATATATGAAAGCATGGTTGTTAAATTTTTTAGTCGGGAATTGATTTCCCTCATCCAAACTTTTCCACAATTTAAGCGTATTTCACAAGTTTATCCGGTCAAATGTGATTAAACTGAAAGATATTGGTGTTTCATAGCATTATTTATTAGTCTAATTAGTATAAGAAGATATAGGTTCATCCTCGCTTTGCGTTTCGATGTGCGCTGAATTAATGGTCGAAGACGCTAGATGGCATATTTCAAAACCAAAGTAATGCAATCATCGTTTAAGTCTATTTCCTCATTTTTTTTCCCATTACCCCTGCTTCTGTTTGATATTTTTCCATTTTTTAAATTTTCTTTCCGTGGTATCGTGTTATGTGGGAGTTTAAACTAAAGCACTTGTATCCGTCTGTATATGTATATAATCTGAATGGATATGTCTTAGACTAGAAGATTGGTTGTCGCTTTTTATAAAAGTATGGAAAGAGAAAAAATGTTTGAGAGAAACCTTCAAATACTTTTACAGCCCCACTAGGATTATTTATATATTTATTTCTTTGTACTTCAAACTTTTACCGATCTATGCTCCCATAATTTGGACCCATAAAAGGGCCCAGCACGATGTAAAACGCTCATGAGTTACAGGTATATTAAGAACTATCTCGTGTCTATGCCACTTTTTTGTAGTATTTCCCTTCTGGTTAGCGATGTCTTTAGCAAGGTTTTTTTTACTCTACTTTGTCCGAGTTTGGAATCAGGAGTAATCTGAGAAGGACTGAAGACGGAGTAAATGTTTCTTTCACTGTGTGAAAATATTAATTTCAAACCTCTACGCCTACATTATGTAATCATCTCTATGTGCTGAAAGCTAAATTTCTCATTTCAGTTCTTCACTAACAAGTACACTGAATCATATCATTCATTTAATTTGCCCAGTTGTTATTTAAACTGAAATTCATCAACAGATTTAGTCATTATGGAAAATTGCTACCCAATGACTAGTTCATAAATAATTTTCCGCATTCATTACTTCATAACTTGGATATACAATGATTAAACTATATATAACTTTTCATCAGCTTATGCATACTGCTATTGATCTTTATTTATACTTTATTCTTTCGAAAAGGAACGTGCTATAAAGTGGAAGTGTGACAATTCTATGGATGGTTTAACAACAAATGGTGTCATGATGTTACGGATTCCTCCAGCTAAAATTATTGAACAAACAAATGAAGCTTCAGGTATGTCTTATATTATTATATGAGTATGAATCGAAGCAGGTAGATAATTTATATATCAGTTCCGAATCCTGTTACAATTTAATAAAATATTTCATGGAAATATCATTCACTTAAAAAGAACATTTTATTATAAATGTGGAGTTTTAGTTAAATAAATATTAACTGGTATAGAGGTTTGAGGAGATTATTAAACGTTACTAATGTCACGAACCGATCCAAGTTAGACATCCATTAAAATCTAGGAAGCACTGGACAGTTTTTTCATCCTAGTGTAGGACTCCTTAGTGGGTGAGGTCGTGAATGAAAGAACTCTCACACTTCTGAGGAGTCCTATATCGTGACGAAACAGCTGTACAGTGCTTCCTGGCTTTCAGTGGATGTGTAACTTAACTCGGTTCGTGATGTCAATGAAATAAAATTTTATCAGCGGAGTTATGATCTCGTGGTCAGGGAATTTAACTTTAGCTAATAGGTTGTATGTTCGATTTTAGCAGCCTGGCAGTATTGATAACTTTCTTATACACATGACCCAAACCGGAGTACATAAATCTTTATTTGACAAATCATTAGCTTAAATCAAATCAGACGGACATTAACATCATTTAAAGGACTGGAGAAACCGAAGAAATCACATGTGAAATGTATAGTTATATTTATAGGGTTGTGAATAAAGTTAACTAGAAGTTTCGATTCAATGACGTAAGTAATCTCTAACTTCAACATAATAACTAGCAGTTTATGACACAAATTTGTAATCAATTATCCAATTTATTTGTTTGTATGACGCATCTCGTAGTACTTATGTCCAATTGGATTTGTGGTCAAATGGATTTAATGTTTTAGTGTTGCTTGTCATTGAAGTATTTAGAGTCATGGTACTCAGTATTTTCTCTTACCAATTTCTAGTGCTTTCAAACATTTATTTCAGTTGTCTCGTAGACTTCAACTAGAACATTTAGACACCGATACATCAACTCATATCGATAGCCTATGGCCTATTGAACTCATTCTGTACCTTTGTGTGGCTATTCCAACCTCCTACTATACTAGCCAGCATAATGTACCGAGATAATTAGTAGCTGGGATTGCTCAAAGTATCTCTTAATTGTCTGAGTCTATAAACATTCGTCTCGACTAACTTTACCAACTTGTAACCCAATTAAGATTATGCTTATTTTTCGTAGTCGTTGTTTATAAAATACTCCTATCCTCTTTTACAGTAGCCCATAAGTGCTTTGATTCCAATTTCAGTCTATGAAATCAATGTTGGACATAGTTCAGTACGTGATTCTGTTTTACCTATTATTCAGCACCTAAATCTTCATGAAGTTAGCCTAGTTGAACTATTCTTAGAGTAAAATACTAAAGATTTCACATCATATTAATGAAACCTGACATTGCTACGCCGTGGATAATTGATACATCACTATGTCAGGTTAAAAATACGTGAAAAGTACTGGTCGTGTTTGACTTTAATGTCATGTGTGTAGTGTTCAACCTCAACAACGTGTCAATGTTATCCAAACCTGGTTACTTTTGAATGTATTCATTCTAAGAGTAGCAAATAAGAAAAAAATGGATTCCTATCCCACTTTTATATGCCACTAAAATAAAATTTTAATTCAATAAAACATTTTACTTCAAACAGTTCTTCTGGTTCAGCGTGTAATGAATTAACTTACTTACTTACGCCTGTTACTCCCAATGGAGCATAGGCCGCTGACCAGCATTCTCCAACCCACTCTATCCTGGGCCTTCTTTTCTAGTTCCATCCAATTCTCGTTCATTTTTCTCATGTCTATCTCCATTTCTCGGCGTAATGTGTTCTTTGGTCTTCCTCTCCTCCTTTGGCCCTGAGGATTCCATGTGAGGGCTTGTCTTGTGACGCAGTTCGGTGCTTTCCTCAATGTGTGTCCTATCCACTTCCAGCGCTTCTTCCTGATTTCTTCCTCCTCTGGGATCTGGTTTGTTCTCTCCCACAGTACGTTGTTGCTAATAGTGTCCGGCCAATGGATCTGAAGTATTTTGCGTAAACAACTGTTAATAAACACCTGTATCTTCTGGATGATGGTTTTCGTAGTTCTCCAGGTTTCTGCCCCAGTAGACAGTAGAACTGTCTTGACATTTGTATTGAAAATCCTGACCTTGGTGTTGGTTGACAGTTGCTTTGAGTTCCAGATGTCCTTCAGTTGTAAATATGCTGCTCTTACTTTGCCGATCCGCGCCTTCACATCTGCATCAGATCCACCGTGTTCATCAATGATGCTGCCCAAATACGTAAAGGTTTTTACATCTTCCAAATCTTCTCCGTCAATTGTGATTGGATTGGTGCATTCTATGTTGTATCGGAGAATCCTGCTTTTCCCTTTGTGTATATTGAGACCTACTGCTTCTGATGCTGCTGCCACACTGTTCGTCTTCTCCTGCATTTGGGATAGAAGGGCCAGATCATCTGCGAAGTCTAGATCGTCCAACTGCATCCTAGATGTCCATTGTATCCCGCGCTTTCCTTCAGACGTTGACGTCTTCATGATCCAGTCGATCACCAGGAGAAAGAGAAAGGGTGAGAGTAAGCAGCCTTGCCTGACACCAGTCTTCAGTTCGAACGACTTTGTCAACTGTCCTCCATGCACGATTTTGCAGTTTAATCCATCATAGGAATTCCGTATGATATTGACTATCTTCTGAGGCGCTCCGTAGTATCAAAGAAGTTTCCATAGTGTTGTTCTGTCCACGCTATCAAATGCCTTTTCGTAGTCAATGAAGTTGATGTAGAGTGATGAATTCCATTCAATTGATTGTTCCACAATGATCCGTAGAGTTGCGATTTGGTCTGTACACGATCTATCCTTACGGAATCCTGCCTTTCGGTCACGAAGTTGGGCGTCTACGCAGTCCTTCATCCTGTTTAACAATACCCTGTTGAAGACTTTTCCCGGTATTGAGAGAAGAGTGATGCCCCTGTAGTTATCACACTTGCTGAGATCGCCTTTCTTCGGTATTTTGACCAGAAGTCCTTCTTTCCAGTCTGTTGGTACTTGTTCCTCATCCCAAATCTTATTGAAGAGAATGTGGAGTATCCTTGCAGTTGCCGCTACGTCTGCTTTTAGTGCCTCTGCTGGGATGTTGTCCGGTCCTGCTGCTTTGCCTTTCTTGATTTGTCTGGTGGCCATGTTGATTTCTTCAATTGTTGGTGGGCCAACATTGATTGGGAGGTCCGTGGGTGCTGCTTCGATGTTGGGTGGGTTCAGTGGAGCTGGTCGATTCAAGAGTTTTTTGAAGTGTTCTACCCACCTGTTTTGTTGCTCTTCAATGTTGGTGATTACCTTGCCTTCTTTGCTTTTCACTGGTCGTTCTGGTTTGCGGCGATTTCCAGAGAGTTTCTTTGTCATGTCATACAATTGTCTTATGTTTCCCTCTCTTGCAGACTTTTCCGCCGTCGTTGCTAAATCCTCCACATATTTACGTTTGTCAGTTCTGATGCTTCTCCTCACTTGCTTGTCTACTTCTGTGTGTTCAGCTTATGCCTTGGCTTTTTCTGCTCTTGTTCGGCTGGTATTGATCGCTGCCTTCTTGTTCCTTCTTTCTTGAATCTTATCCAGTGTATCAACAGTGATCCATTCCTTGTGATGGTGCTTCTTGTGACCCAGGACCTCATGACATGTTGAAGTGATTGCCTCTTTGATCCCCTTCCAGTTGCTCTCCACAGTAGTTCCTTTTCCATTGAGTAGATCATGAAAGGCCTGGAACTTGTTGCTGAGGTCTATCTTGAATTTGTTGAGTTTGTCAGTATCCTGAAGAAAGGCCGTATTGAACTTTTGTGATATTGTCCGCCCCGTTGTCCAGTGCTTCTTGAGTTTCAATTTCATCTTGGCGACCAGCAAGTGATGATCTGATGCCATATCAGCTCCTCTCTTGGTTCTCACGTCCTCTATAGTCCTCCTGAACGTTTTGTTGATGAAAATATGGTCGATTTGGTTTTGTGTAGAGTGATCCGGTGAAGTCCATGTGGTTTTGTGTATGCGTTTATGTGGGAATATGGTGCCGCCTATGACCAGTTTATTGAAGGCACATAGATTTGCAAATCTCTCACCATTTTCGTTTCTTTCTCCCAGTCCGTGTCGTCCCATGATTTCTTCATATCCAGTGTTGTCCGTTCCAACCTTGGCGTTGAAATCTCCCATCAGAATGATCAGGTCCTTTGTTGGGCGCTTCCCGATGATTAACTGCAGCCTATTGTAGAATTGATCTTTAGCGTCTTCATTGTAGTCGTTGGTAGGCGCATAGCATTGGATGATGTTCATTGAAATACCCTCTTTCTTTGTTTTGAACGAGGCTTTGATGATCCTTGGTCCATGAGATTCCCATCCTATAAGTGCATTTTGTGCTTGTTTGGACAGCATCAATGCAACTCCTTGTGTATGTGGTGCATTTTCTTCTTCATGGCCGGAGTATAACAGGAGCTCTCCTGTAGTTAGTCGTTGTTGTCCAACTTGTGTCCAATGTGTTTCACTGATCCCAAGTACCTCTAGGTTGTATCTTCTCATTTCTGCAGCAATTTGGAAGGCTCTTCCGGTGTCCCACATTGTACGAACATTCCATGTACCTAAATAAATGGTCGCTCTGGTTGTCAGAAGGGGCATCGGCCTCGTAACTTCCGAAGGAATTCGGCTTTCATCATGAGGCGTCATAATTCTTCTAAATGAAGATCTTCTGACTCCCAGGGCAGAGTTTAAAAGGTTTGAATATTTTTTTCTGGTTAGCGTTTTTTTAGCGAGTTAGTTTTCTACGGGATGGGGTCGCTAATCCCATGCCCAACCCTCCTCCTTTATCCGGGCTTGGGACCGGCAGTAGCCCCTGGAGGGACTCCAGGCGGAGTTAATGAATTAACTAGCTGGTAGAATATTAGCTCATATAGTTAATTATACATTTATCATTAAATATTATCCCATTGATTTATTGTAGTGTTCGTTTTTGAATAGACTGATCAAGTTGTTTTCTTCTTTCTTTCTGTTTCTTATATAATGCTTTATCTGAACTCTTCATCACAATTATGAACAGATCGTGAGTAAGTGAAAGAAAAAAATTGTCTTATCTTTACTGTATTTTATTCTTTATATTTATTAAGCCTTTGAAATTTCATTGTAAACATGTAATCGCATGGTTGGATTTTTACATGCTGACTCTAGTGTTTAGGAACTGAGTTGATGTTATAAAACATTATCATAATTTCAAGTGGTTGGATTTTATAATACTTTTTACATCTCCCTTTTTGATTGATAAAGAATTAGTATGTTGGTATAAAGTATAATGGTAAATTACAATATGGATAGAAATTATTAGGTTACTTTATAGATGAACAAATTAACTTCCGGTATTATGCAGTAGAATAATTAACCTTTAATTGCTGGATACTAAACAGCAATCTAATTTTATAGAAAAATACACATATAGTAGGAAGTTTAATCAAGAACGATTATTGTTAGAATAAGGGAATATGAGGAGATTGTAGAATTATCTTAGTTTTAACTCACAAAATGATCTTATGCCATCATCGGAAATTCGAAAACATTGGACGGCAAGTTCACCCTAGTATTGAGACTCCCGAGGAGTGCACATCGACGATCCCACCACAAGAAATCAAACCCAAGACCTTCGGTTCACCATTGGATACCGGCCCAGCGGTCTATAAGTTAAACGATCTCACACGAGACCAAAGGTCTTTGGACGATTCTCTGTAGTGAAGTAGTCGATGCTCACTGCTGAGGAGTTCCATACTCGGGCGAAATAGCTGTTCGTAGCTTCCTGCTTTTCAGTGGTAGTTTAGCTAAAATTAGTTTTTGTTTTAAAAACTATCAGAAAAGATTGTGTTCTACCGAAACTTGGAACTGTGACTCAATAGTCAAATCACTGAACTTTCAACCAACATTAAATCAAAGACCTGAATCCTATCCTGCCCACCCAATTCCTTTTCCTAACCGTCAACTAGTGTGATTCAAATCCGATTACATAAACCTGTGCACTTAATAATTGAATCATATTTTTTAGACCTTGTTTCGTGCCTTATCTAAGTAACTAACCGAATCATGTAGACATTTAGTCATTTTCAATTCATAGATTTATTTATCATCGTTTCCATCAATTTCCATTCAGAATATTCTTTTACTTTCAAATCTATATTTCATTTTCCATTACAGTTCTAATATTCGATCACAATGGCGTGAAGTTAGTGTATGTGGTTCTGTATATGAAATGCGAAGTAATCGTTGCGTACCAACTAATTTGGTAAGAAAAACCCATTTATTCTCTGTATTTTATACCCATTTATTTGTTCATTGTTATTTCTTTCCTTGTATATGCATCTTTACTTTATCATTTCGTCTAATTTTGTTTCATCTGTATACTGAATCGATCAATTCACGGATAATTTTTATGAACACAAGTTTACGTGGAATAGACAGAGTGGGGCTAGCAGTGAAATCCAGGACGCGTGTTTCTCCGTGCCTGGGACTCGTCAGCTGGATATACCTGGGTCCTAGAGTTGATATCCACGCCAGAATTAAAATTCATATTTGCTGTACAGGTGAGTGGTTATCTAAATTCAGTAGCTAAGTAAATAAGGCGTTGGTGTTTGAAGTGAAACTCATTTGGTTAGAATTCCGGAGTGGGCATCAATTCTAGAATACAGGTTATATCTAGCTGACGAGTCACAAGTAGGATGAAACGCGCGCCCTGGATTTTATTTCTATTCATATGTTTGCATTTTGTAAGAGCATAATTGAACAAAATCCTAATGTAATTCATCTACCAAAATACAGATTTATGAACTTGATTTTAGGTTATACATTCCATATAACGATCAATGGTATTATGGAACTGTTGAGACGGAATTTCATGTTTTTGCGCAAAAAACTAGTACCTCTAGTGATGCCGGCTTTTCACAAGAGGAAGGAGGGAAAACGATTTTCATTCTTTTCTGCGCAATGCAATCAGTTTGCAGGAGTCTTTCCTCGGACACGTGGAGATTTAGTGCAACATCATATATATATATATATATATATATATATATATATATATATATATATATATATATATATATATAGTCGGCTAATTCGACCTCACTCTACCATTCTGAAATGTGTAACCTTTACATACGATACTTTCCATTTAATGTATCTACCATTTCAGAAATGAGTTACCAAGCGTTATATTCAATTTAATTCAATCAGATTGTTACAATAAGAGCAAGATTAGTCAACATATTATCATTTGAAGTTTGGTCCGAATCTATCGAAAGGATTTTTAATCACTTCGTTCCGGACTGAATAGCATTTAGTTCAACGTACAAAAGTGCAAACTACAATTTCCTAGTCTTTGTGTAATAAAACAACTTAATTTTTATTTGACCAAACAGTACCATAAATCCTATTATCTATATGCCTTAATGAACTGAAGTTTTAGCTGAATTTGAACTAATTCTTTTGACACTTTTGGAGTAGTGTGATTGATTGTGTGTTTTGAACTTTGGCTTCCCCTTGTATTATTTTATTTCCAAAAAGTGTCCTACATTATGTTTAGTTAAATTACTTTATACCATATATATTAGAACATTTAATAGTTAAAACTTCCAACCACTGAAATTTCGTTTCATGTAATTCGGTCTCAACAGTTCCATAATACCATTGATCGTTATATGGAATGTATAACCTAAAATCAAGTTCATAAATCTGTATTTTGGTAGATGAATTACATTAGGATTTTGTTCAATTATGCTCTTACAAAATGCAAACATATGAATAGAAATAAAATCCAGGGCGCGCGTTTCATCCTACTTGTGACTCGTCAGCTAGATATAACCTGTATTCTAGAATTGATGCCCACTCCGGAATTCTAACCAAATGAGTTTCACTTCAAACACCAACGCCTTATTTACTTAGCTACTGAATTTAGATAACCACTCACCTGTACAGCAAATATGAATTTTAATTCTGGCGTGGATATCAACTCTAGGACCCAGGTATATCCAGCTGACGAGTCCCAGGCACGGAGAAACACGCGTCCTGGATTTCACTGCTAGCCCCACTCCGTTTATTCTATATAAACTTGTCACAATGGTTTATCGATGGACACATATCAACTATGACTGTTCAACCAATGAGACCACAAATTAGAATATTGTTCGATTCTCATTATGACCTTTACATTTCAATTTCTTCATATCTTTCTGGTGGACTGTCAACTCTCATACTCCGATGCGTAACTTATTTTCATCCCCCTTTTCTTCTTTATCTCTTTTTTGACAATTCAAATCTCAAACCACTTTATGGTGTAATCTCTTTCTATTCTTCTATATATTTATTAAATAAGCATAAATACACGCAAGACTGAACGGCCGCCTCATGCTTCCAGTTTCTCGATGATAGTCTACCTATGACCATTTAGTGATTTAAAACCGAGAAAATTCTTTAATCTCTACAAGTCTCCCCATGCTAAAAATATACAACTGTGCAGCTTAAGTAAATGATATCGTCGAATCGAAAATTTTCTCTGCGTTATCTTTATTCTGTATTCAATACCAAAACGGGCTACTTTAGTAACTAGTTAGCTGTTAAGTAACGTCATTCTTCGACCCCGTTTGCAAGCACCTATACATGTTTCTAGTTTCAACAACTAATCTTTTGTTTAATAAGGTTAATTCTTATACCATAGCAGAAATAATAATAATAATTTTTACTTTCTCTGAATTCTTTCCATGATTTCTACTTTTCTTCGTTTAGGTTAAAGAAGATAACATTCTCACTGATATGACAATCATAGATCTATGCGGAGTAACTTTATTATGGCGATCTAGATCAGGATTAAAATATACAGCTTGTCCAGAGGATTTAATGAAAATGGTTAGTCCCGTTGTTGTTGCTAGTTTCATTCCGATTGATTGTAGTTAGTCCCTTTTCATTGTATTTTATTCGGGCGGGAGTATGATCTCACTGATGTTCGTTTACGAAACTAATGGCTAATGCTAATATCCATCGAAAAGTATTTTATTAACGAATCAGTGTCCATTTTTTATTTTAGTTTTCAGTTTCCCGGATTGTTATAGTCTTTCGTATTCTGATCTTTCCTTATAAGTGAGAATTATATTTGAAATAATCTTAGCGATTGAAATTTAAATAATCCCCACATATCATCCAGCAAACTTATCTGAACTTCTTCAGAGTAATAATAAAAATCATCAAAGAAATGTATAGCGTTTAACAACCAAATCTATACTGTGCTAATCTAATTATATTTCGATGCTTAAATAGGATAACATGAGTCAGTTAATTGCGAATCATGTGAAAAGTTCACGATGTGAAAATAAGTAACTGGATGAATTGTGCGTGTGTGTGTCTGTGTAAGATTGAGTTATTAATAGTTGATATTTGGTGTTAATTTGTTTTTATATGAAGAAAAAATAAAAGTGCAAGTTGAAGGTTGAAAAATTGTTTCTGAAACATCGACGTGAATGAAAAATGAGAATCATCAAATACATTGTTATATATTGTTAAAATAACCCACATTAATTTCAGTTAGAATAACGATGCATGTGGAATAAACAGGTTGGATAGAGAAAGGGTCCAATTACTTCTTAGCGAGTATGTGCCAGGTAGTTGTTAGTTGAATACCATCTTTTCTGTTCAGGTTGTTCTTATTCGCCCATATATACAGCGCTTCTGTTGTCGATCTTTCTCTGTGTGTGCTAAAACCTTTCTAAAGTGTTTTTGGTCCCTTCAAAATTGATCTTGTGTTCTGTTTCCAACGCATGTAATGCTATCGCCGACTTATTCTTTCTTTAGATCGACCGAGAATTTGTGAACATTTTCCAAACGTTGTTTATTATTATTATTAATGGCTTTATTCAATATTATATTTTGTGTTCCTTCAACCTCGCATTCAATTGTCTTGAAGTTTCTCCCATATACGCTGCATTACAATCATGATAGTTGATCTCATAGACAATATTTTATTGTTCTTCCTTTGGAAATCTATCCTTAACCTTCACTAATGCTGATCTTATAGTATCACAAACCAGAAAATACATTTTTATATCATGTTTGTTTGGAATCCTCTTAATTTCTGCCGATGTTTCACTGCGGTATGCGATGACGACAGTGGACTTACAATCTTTCGGTATACATTCTAATTTAGCTTTTCCTTTAATTCTTAATAATCTTCTTTAGAAACTATTTGGAGTGATTGTTATCCTTAAACGTAGACAAAACTCCAATTCAACCCGTTAGTCTTCCTTATCTGTAACGAGATTAGAACTCCTGTTAATTAAATTTCTTACCACTATGACTTTCGTATAAAACACATGAGCCGAAGAACCATAATCTAAGTATTTCTCAGAATGTATCGATTTCCTGAATACATTTATTTTCAACTTATTATTATGTCCTCGTTTAAACAAGCAGTCGAGAAACTCTAGTTTGTGGTCACTGGACTTTATTTTCTTTATTAGCTTGATGCTCTCCGAAGTGATGTTTACATTTTCAAACGATTATTCTGAAAGATTCCGTTTAATGATAATAAAAATGTCATCTACATACCGTAATCAGACTTTTGGTTGATGTACACATCTTGTGGCGCATGGTTGACCCACAATATTATAGTTTGTTTGTTCATATGAATTCATGAAATAGCATCTCCCAGCCATATTTTAAATACTCTTGTTGTGTAAATGAATTCTATCTGAAGTTTGTGTTGATGTTCAGAAGAACGGTGAAAGGTCCACGACCAAAACATCCAGCTCAGAGAACAAAAGTCCATTTAAAAAAATGATATTTCCTTTATCACCGTCATCATTATCAACAGTGAAATCAGAAAGTGGTTACAATATTGATTTTCTTTATAATAACATTGCTGAATTAACTTAGTTCAATTTCATTAACTATTCTCATATGAGATGTTTTCCCAGTAACTTTATAAACAACGAATTTGTAGACTGTCCCTAGTTTTTTTGTTATATTGTAAATATTGTGACCTATTTATACTGAAGTTATTGTTTTGTTTAATTTTTATGCCCCATTATTTTTCTTAAATATCATGTTTTTTCTTACTTTATTTGGACACTGATTATTATCTGATATGAAAAAAAGTAAAGATCCATGTCTCAATTATAATATTTATTTGTAAATGTTCTTCCGTTTTGTTAAGATATAACTGTAATTCTAAGAGACAGTTCACTTTGACCAAGCGGCATAAGAATTCAAGGATAAAATAAAATAACTGATCGGTATAAGACTTATGATTTATAAGTCCTTAGGATTCATAACCTGAATCGAATATATAGAGATTTTTCTCTACTTGAAAAGGAAAATCGTATTTCAATCCTTTAAGACCCTATTCACAAAGTCAATTTCATGGTTATAAATTAAAACACAAATGTAACATTATTGTTGATCTTTGGCAACTAATTTATTTCATGACTGAATCATATATCATGTCACTTATCTTACTTATTGTTAAGGACATTATACCCTCAAATACAATGTACAAGAAAAAATATCAATCTTAATTCGGTATATCCATTCTCATGAATTCTATTCATTCATTTTGAGTGTAATTCATTTGTATTTAGTTATTTGATTCTAAGTTCATTTTCCCTCTGATAGTTATTTCATCGTGGTTTCTTATGCAATGGCAACTATTCATTTAATAAAACTGTGTATTTAATAATCACTGAATTATCTTGGATATGTATTTATTCTTCCTTCGTTTTATTCAATAAATCTTCCCAATTAGGTTGATCTTTTTGAGTAGTCATGGTGGACCTAAAAGCGACTATAGCTGTTCTGTATTGTATCTCAGTTGTCATTAGAGTTATCATTGAATATCCTCTATATGTGACACTCATACTATTTCCAATAGTGGGATCTGAAGTTTGCAAATGAGCAAGGATTCAAGTATATCCAAGTCTCTAGAGGATAATAACCAATGTATATTTTTTCATCTTTACCACAAAAGTAAACAATCTAATTATGTGACATAGTACTTTGCGCTACATTGTTTCCAGAATACAAATTATAAAAAAATTTTTCTCTAGAATTAAAAATCTCACTACATAAATTAAGCTTTATATAATTACCTCTTTGTTTGCTCTGAGTAAATATTTATTTTTTCTTTGTTTACAATTGTTTGTATCGTTATTTCTTTCTTTCTTTCTCTCTCTCTCTCTAGATCAATGGATTGAATCAAGCTCATATTCAATGTCCTGTCCTATATCGTACATTGAAACTTCCACTTTTACCTCAAAGTACGCATTTTTCACCTCATTCTGATGTAGTTAATATGGAAAATAACAATGGGATATTGAATAACGACAATGCACTATCTAAACTAGAATCAGATCAAATTAGTCCTGATCAAATGCCTTATGTGTATGTAAGCTGTGGTCATGTACACGGTTGGCACAATTGGCGTGCAGTTGGTGATGTGTGAGTTTCATGTATCAATATATTTAATATATTGTCATTATGATCTTAAAGTATGTATTGTTTAGAACTTGGATTTATCTTATTTTTCATTAGGACAATCATTTTTTGGCACAAAGACTGGGCAGTAACTAATGAACATATTTATAAGATGTTATAGAAATATTCCAAGTTGGGTTTTTTAGCTACATTAACACCATTACTGATGTATTTTGTAGAATTATTGTAATTGTGAAGATTTTCAGTTGATATGGTTAATAAAATGAAATAGCCTATATATGTACGCAAATTAGTTTTTATTTTAAAAAGGTGTTATGCAAGTCTATAAACTAATCAATCGAGCACTTTTTTTATCAGACAAGTCTTGCGTTAAGAAAAAGATATCGATTAATTTACTTAAAAAATGGAATAGTTGAAACAGTATTCTATATGGCAACTTTTATTTGGCATTTAACTAACCTAATGGATTCACAAATAAATATACATTAAGATCGGAAGAGGTTTTCGTGGATATTATAGTAATTTCAGTAGTTGAGATCAATTGAAGCTAGACCACCATTGAAAACCTGGAAGCACTGGACGGCCGTTTCGTCCTATTATGGGACTCCTCGGCAGTGCGCATTTGCTGGAGTTCTAGTGAGAAACAGTGACCAGTGGAGTTCAGCCAGGTCTGTTGTGATATATCAGATCACTGATGACAATAGTGACGGTGGCGCAATTTCGTGGATTGGTTGAAGTTAAACATTAACACCGTTGGATGCCGGCTCAGCGGTCTAATGGTTAAGCGCTCGCACGCGAGACTAATAGGTCCTTGGTTCGAATCTCGTGGGGCGGGATCGTGGATGCGCAGTGCCGAGGAATCCCACACTAGGACGAAACGGTCGTCCATTGCTTCCAGGTTTTCCATGATGGTCTAGCTTCAATTGACTCATGATTTCAACTATTGAAATTACTAAAATCTCCACAAAACCCCTTCTGATATTATTAAAAAGACTGAAATATAATTCACAAAAATATTTGACCTCAATAAATTCATTGTGTTTAAGTATTAAATAAACATAGTCAGAATTATTTAGATATGTTTACCTAAGGAAAGATAAACAGGTATAATAGAGTGAAAATACTCATAGATATTGAAGTTGTCACCATTTTAAAACAACACGCTCAAATACAACCAGCAAAACTGGGTAAATGTTAAAGTGAACAAGTATAAAATAAATAGAAAGAACGGAAACTTTATATAAAGTATTCAAGTAGTCGAAAATCAGATGGTAAATAGTACATAACTATCTCAGGAAAAAGAGCTCCATTTAGTAGACTTACACTTCCCTCCTATATCAGTCAAATTAACAATCAGTAACTTCATTGACTAATCCCATGTGTTAGTTTGATCATCCGTAAGCTTTAACTTTATCTTACTAAATTTAATAATGCATGTCTGGATAAACAGTGATCTATGTAGGATGCTTAGTACTTTAGACGATTGATAAGCTATTTAGCTTGAAAATTGTCAGCAACTAAAATTTTTAAAACTATTTTGTCTGTCAAACCCTTGGTAACAAAAAGTAAAGAACATGAATTCTAATACTGTTAATTCTCATAAACTTTTTTATTTTTATCTCTTTTCTGTTTAAATTAATAATAACTATCAGTTTTGTTTTAACTTATCCAGAAATAGTCGTCGAACATGTCCATTATGTTTACAAGCATCATTGTTTATCCCATTACGTATGGGCATTGAATCAGCATTCTATGTTGATCGTAGTTTAGCTACGCATTGTTTTAATCCTTGTGGACATATTGCTTCAGAAAATACTGTACGGTAAGTTTAAACGAATATTAACTACTACACATGATAATAAGTAACATCTTTGATTATTATACATTCTTACAATATATACTATAAAGATATATAGATTCAATCACATATTAGGTTTAATTTGATTGTATTCAACTCTAAAAGTATGAATTGTTGTAACGTTTAATGCTACTCTTTTTACTGTAGTCACGATATGAAATAGAATTTATTGTAGAGAACAATTTCGTAATTAGGTTTATTTGAAGTGCATAATCAAAATGTCTTTCCTGCTAGTAATCCCTATGGGTTTTTTCTAAAAATAACTTTATTATGTAATAGTAACTTACTTAGGTATACTTTATACAATACATGTTGTTTTAACATTCACATTTTCAATGAGCTAACAAAAGTAATGTGTGAACTCCTGGCATATATTGTTGTTAGAGCTCTATGATTGAATATATATATATATATGTCTGCTTTGATCTGTCTGCTTAAATACAATATAAACCGAATAGGAATCTCTATCAGCGTAATTAACTGTAATTACAACTTGATGTTTACTTTTAAATGGTCAAATGACCTCAGTAATATCAATATTGATGTTGGCCCTTGGTTCATCTCTGCACTCATACTTGATTCATTGTACTTCCTTCGCATGCCATTTAACTTGAGATTTACCGATCGAATGTGTTCCGTATATCTGCTGGATATCCAATTAGATACAGCAATTGTATTCTTTTCGGTTCAGTTTTTATAAGCTACTAATACTGTCAACTTCCAGATAACAAATACAACTTGTAGTTCGAATGCTTGGATCTATATGTGGTTACTACCAAGTATCCCTCAACATGCTAAATTCGAACTATTGCTAACTATCGTAGAATCGAGCCAACCATTCAGACCAATCACTGAGTAGCTCAACTAAAAACCTCAATATTCAACCGCTGAAGCCTAAGGTAAATACCACTAACCAGGGTACATGCAATCCAGCACGAAGCCAGATGCATGCTAAAAAAACCTCAGTATAGTCACTATTATTTAGAAAAAGCCATAATTCTGTCGAACCACAGTAAAATATATAGAAATCTCTCTTGACTTGTAAACTGCGCTATTTGTTCCTAATCATAATTACCATCTAGTGACCGAATAAATAATTCTTAAAGTATCTCAGAATATCCATTTCTAAGTAAGACAATAAGCATTTTAATCATCTATATGGAGTTGCGAGTTATCGATGAAATCACTTAACTTTCAGTTAAAGAGTTCTAAGTTTGACTCCCACTCTACTTTTGTTTTTAAACGTGATTGGTATACCAATAACCCTATTCCATCATAATTGTGTCCAAAATTCAGATTTCTAAAAAACCAGGTTATCTATGTTTTTTTTGTTAATAAACAAGTTATAGTTCTTATGTGTAAGAATAGCCTCGGTAACATTTTTCCAATTCATATTTTCCCAATGACGTTTGCTGTTATTTGAGTGTCTGTTTTCACTTATAATTTACTAGTTTTGTTATATGTCTCAAAACGATTGTCTGTTGTCATATACAAAGAGTTGTTTTACTTCAAATTGGATCTCCTGAATAACAATCTTTTTCTTAACACCATCTTCTCTTTGTGTTTCATCGCGTTGAGGATAATTGGTGAACTATGTATATGTCAGTTATCTCGTCTATCGAGCTTGTGTAGATCCAGTTTTGTATTAGAGAAAATATCCCACTTGTTTACTGTCGAAAAGGTAACACTGTGTTGTATGCTGTTTATGCTGATAGATATAAGTAGTATGTAGCACCAATCGGTAGTGGAATGCCTAGCAGCAGGACAGTGAAATGATGAGAACAGAGAAGGAATCGGAGAGCAACCGAAATAACAGCAAAATTAGAGGAATAGTGGAGTATATAAAGGACAACACGAAGATGTGCAAATGATGTATTTAATGTATGATTTTCATATTTTACTTAACCACTATGTGGTTTGTACACTAGTGTGCAATTATTTACTGATTTCCATCATTACACTTTTCTAACGTTTCACTTATTTTCATGTCATTGTTTTTTTCATCTGCACTCCAGATACTGGTGTAGTTTACAATTATTAAATCGATATAATTTTGAATTACACGCAAGATGCCCATTTTGTTTGACACAAATACATTCAAAACCAGTGAAATTATTATTTCAAAGTGATTTATCAGAAGAAGAATTTTTGGAATTAATTAAAGAACAATTATACGTGCGTACATTAAATATGGAAAAATACGAAACATTATCACGTTCTATCCATAAAATAAATAATAGATCATCAAAAATTAATTCATCACAATCCCATTCCATTCCTAATAATAATAGTAGTAATAACAGTAATCAAGAATCTGTTCATTCATCTTCGTCTTCCCCTCCTCATCCTCATCTTACATCTTCTTCCTACAACCATGATGATCGTCTTCATTCTTCATCGTGTTCATCATCTGATGAAGTATTATTATCTTCTACATCATCATTATCACAAATTATATCATCATCACCAACTACCTCTTATTTATTAAATAATATTCATTCATCAAATAATCCTTGTCGATCAGCAGCAGTAGTAGTAGCATCACAAGAAAATTCTAATTCTTTACGATTAAATGAAAATCATTCAATCAATCATGATAATCTTAATGTTCCACATTCAAACTATACACCTTGTTTATAGTTTAACTAAAATTATTTCATCAGATTGATTTTCGTTTTACTTGTTTTTTTCTCTACTGGACTTTCATCGCTAACAACTAAAGTAAGTAGTGGATTTCGTCAAATGCCAGCTACTCATTCTCTTTTTGCATTGTTATTTGTATTCATAATTATGTATATTAATAGTGATAATGAGACCCCGGAACTGAAGTGAAGGTTAGAAAGTGGTCCCTAAAATTGTACATTGTTTCCCTTTTTCACGGAGACCTGATGCTACTAGTAAACTTTAACGAATTAGGAGTGGAGACATCAAATTAGGAAACAAGTATTCATAGGAATAACCATATAACCAATATCAAGCAGTCGTCTTTGTACTCTGCTGTCATACTATCTAATCGATGAAATGATCAATACCAGTCCTATTTCTTTATCAGGTTTTCCTAGATAAATCGACCGTTCGTACGATAGGCAATTGAAATAATCCAACTACATAAGCGCGTACATCAGTACTCAATACTACTCTGTTCATCATAAATTCCGATCACTTAACTCATGTTCTCTTAGGTCTTATATTTCCATTATTAATTCTTACTAGCTTCTTAGTTTTTATATACGAATACTGGTGATTCGACGGTAGATCCTTTAATATCTCTATTTTAAGTTACGTTTTCAATTTTGTCTAGTGTGATACTGAAATTTTCATTTAGGTATTGTGTTAGGTGGTTGAAAATAGCTGTCAAGAAACCCTATTTTTAGGTTTCGTGCTAGTCGACATTCGTCAGTAAGTTGTGCTTGTATTCTTATGAGAACTGATGCTCTCTGTGGGATTAGAACCCGTCACTCGGCTTCACACTTTGAGACGTTAGCACTGAGCTATTCTGGCCATTACTGACCTATGGGACTAAAATGTTTTTAACTCATTGATCACTGAATAGTGACCAATGTCATATTTATCTAGTCTCTTAAGTGCTGGTCGAATTTTATAGACTAGTTTTCATCGTGGCCACTATTCTAATTAACTCGACATCGCATCCCCTGTGTTAGGATATTAATTGGTTAGAGTGGTAGTCGACAAGAAACCCTGTTCACAAAACCTAACCCATTAGTATGTTGGTATTCAAATCATTAAAACTTTATAAAACAGGATTTTCAGTAAATTTATAATTTGATCAGAATTGTTTAAATACATGTCCCCAACAGAATCTTAATACATACAAACACACAATTTAACAACTTTCGCAGTATTCGAATGATAGTACTTTTAATTAATGAATATCATTAGTAATATTACCTTCATTCATTATGATTTTTGTTTTTGTTTTTTTTTAAAGACAATTTTTACTTCTAGAGAGAGAGAGAGAAATTACCAAAGTAATCCAAATTGTAACTAAGCACATTATTTCAAATTCATCTGACTTTTTTGTATGCTCAAATATTTCACTTAAAACGTTATCCCTATTATCATCATCATCATCATCATCATCATTCTCATTAATGTTTTGATTCTTCAAACACCTCTACGCATTATTTTGAGGGAAATAAATTCATTTATTACATACAACACTAATTCACTTCACTCGGCTTTTTTTCTAATGGAATCAAAAATAATGTTATGTTGTTGTACTACTATTTTTACCCATATTTCCTTTCCTTTTTATATCTTTTAACAAAACAATCTAATGTTAAATGTTTGTTGGTTATATTTCTCATTACTGTTTATCAATGTATTTAATATCATATTATTAGTTTTCAATAGTTAAAAATAATATCATTGTTAACCTTGTGTAATTACACATCTCAATCCCTTTTTTTCATACTATCCAAAATGCATTATCCATACAATTTATATTTTCTAAGTAACCGGTACCAGTTAGGTATACATACATACTTATTCAGTCTTACTGATTGTGATTGTGTTAAGCTGAATTTCTTTTATTTGTTTATGTTCATCGGAACAGTTTTCCTCCAATAACTTGTAAGTGTAACATCTATCACTACTTTTCCGTATTGTCTTTCTTTTTTTTTTCTTCTAAATTGTTTACTTCAGTGACTTTCTTCACTACAGTGATTATTGTTTGTTTGTTTGTTTGGTAATATGATCAATATATGTGCTTTTTCTTGTACTTGTATGTATGCATTTTAGTGAAAAGTTACTTTTAAATTTGGCTTTATATTTGTATTTTGTTCTTTATTTTTCTTCGTTTTTTTTCTTCAATATTATCATTTCAAACAAATAATCATTTTTATCACTGCTTTTTATCCTTGTTTTTTTCTAGTATTAGTATATAAATAAAAGGGCAAATTTCATAGGTTTTTAAATGATCTACCATCTGTATATGTAATTTGAATGATTTATCCAATGATATCGGCTATATCTTAAATTCAGTCTATGATTATCATTTAAACTTTTCAGTAATCCATTGAAATTGAAAATCTACTTGAATATCGAAGTTTCTTTTATACAATATTCGTCCGTATACATATTTTACTTCCCATGTTCTAACTTTATAATGAGTGAACCATAAACAATATATATTTTCCTATTTATTCAGTGTATTATACTTAAGCTAAACCCGTTTGGACAACAATGCTAATGAAAGCTAAATTCGGACTGAATTGGAAGTTTATTTCAGATATTCATTTACACAGATATGGTAATAGGTGTAATGTGGAGAAAGAATTCTCAGCCTACTCAATTTGACTAAAACGTAACATGCTCAAGGTTACACGTGAAGCATTGACAAGTTCAAACATATAGGTTATAATAAAAGTAAAAAGATTAGAATAATTTATCTCTCCAATGGTTAGGACAAATAATGTATGTGTGATATCAGAGATTTGCTGCTATCCCTTGTCTATTAAGTGTAAACATTTTTTTGGTCTTCAGTATCCTATCACAAAATAAAATTTTAGGAATTGTTCTATAAATTTGAATTAATTTTCTGACACGTATACTATGGTTTTGACGATATGGTTAACGTAAAGATACAATCATAAGAATACATCTGATTTCACTTTGAATTTCTAAACTAAACTTTAGAATTGAATACATAGGGGTGTTTTTGGTGCTTTAGGTTCTCTATGCCTTTATTGTCATTCTGGACAACATCAGGACCCAATTCATATAGAAATGAACTTTCGGGTTATTAGACAAGAATTAAATACCTGGTTGTGTTGTGTGTGATCAGTTGTCTTCGTAGATTTCAACAAAGCAAAAATAATAAAACTGGATGTCTTCATTTTATTTCTTTACATTCCTAACTGCCTACAACCTAGTAGTGTCATGAGTTCAGAACTTCCGTTTAATTGGTTCATTTAATTCTAGAGTCCACTAACGATGCATCTGCTGCATACCTATCTAACAACGATCTTTTCTTTTACCAATAATAAAAAAACCCTGAAAAAACGACTTCAAAATCCTAAACCCTATCAGTCCACTCATATTCTATCCTAATAACCAATCAGAATATTAAAACTCCCTGTTAAATTACACTATTATTCTCTATTCATTATACCACAAATAAGAAATAATTTGTACACAACTAAGTTATGGGTAATATCAAACGGAGTAATAGATAAATAATTAATATTAATGGTTGGATTCATGAGTCGATATAAGCTATACCACTATTGGAAACCTGGAAGCACTGGACAGCAGTCTCGTCCCAGTATGAGACTCCTCAGCAGTGCGCGTCCACGATCCCGCGCACGGGGTTCGAACCCAAGATCTTCGGTCCCGCGCGAACGCTTAACTTCTAGACCACTGAATCAGCATCAGACGATGTTAATATCTGACTTCCATCGATCCATAAATGGCTGCGCAACCATTCATCCATTGTTTGAGGTAGATACCTGTCTCTACCTGATACAGATTGGACTCCACGGGTCATGGCTTCTCACTAGAACTCCAGGGAAATCTTGAAATCAGTCACTAGCGAGCACATGATGATTATTACTAGTATGGGGATTTGTGGAGATTGTAGTATTTTCATAATTGAATTCATGAGTCAATCAAATTAACAGTTATAAGGGATGAAGAGAATACACTTAATTAATCATTCTAAGAAAAATCACAACTTTACATAATGGCCAGAATAGATCGGTTTTATGTTAAAATTACTACAAACCCCATTCTGAAAATAATTATTTAACAAAATCCCCAGAACTTTAAAATACACATCGACTCATAATTAAGAGATAAAAATACCATAAACTACATATTTGATAATTACCCATAATATTTATCCATAGAATAGTTTTAACTTTTCTCAAATCACCGTTCCTCTATAGGCTCGGTTATTCCATTAAAAACAATGTTCTGTTTTCTGATAGATACTTATTAAAATCAACTATTTTTATCGCTATTAATTACTTGAATTGTTTTGATATACATAAAGGTGTAGAATTCAAAAAACTCTAATGAATTTATTCTATTCTACAAATCTTGTCTTTACTTTCCTGCATAATGACTTAAGAGAAACGTATTTTACTTGACAGTTTAATTCGACGAGACCATAATATGTGGACGAACCAATTAACACAAGTTTAAATAGTACAAAGAAATTTAATTTGGTTATTTACTCACTCTGAAGAGGTAGCTTATATTGAGTCGCGAAACGTCGGAAATACAATTTTCTACTCACTGGGATGTAACAAAAATCTATATATTTATTATTTCAAGCTACTGATTATTATATTCTAATTATTCTTCTGATCGGCTGTCAGACAAAAAAAGCGAAGGTTTTTCTCATAAGTGAGATGAAGTAACTCGTGACTACGTGTCCACTGACAGTCTAAGATACTGATGAAAAGGCTTTTACCAGCCGAACAAAAATATATAGGATTAACAACCACTACCAACTGGCTGTCCAAATCATTTTATAAAGAATTTACTGTAAAACAAACATTCACGTCTCTTGAGAAGTTATCGGTAGTTGTAGATGACCATTCTGCATACATATTTTATGTAAAAATCATTTGAATTTCGACGACTATCTTGTGTTACGAAATGGCAAAAAGTCACACTCTCATAAACATGTTTGTTGTCTCAAAAGTTCTGCTTCCATTTGAAATAATTTATCAACAAACAGCTCTTTGAAAATAATATCAACCTCACTATTTGGAATAAACAGGGCATACGACTTTTATCTCTCAGATAGTGAGGATTTCATTGGCCGGTTAAAATGACGTTTTTGATTGGTAGGAGAAAGATACAGATAAATAGTTGGGGAGGTGTAAAGCGTATTAAAATAAATTTCATACCCTTAAAGGATTATTCCCGTTTAAAACATTATGCTCATTATTTTCCATTTAATTGTAACTAATCTTATCGTACCTATAAACTATGGGCATGAAATTTATAATTATTTTAATAACATATCTTCAAATTAATACTATCCCTTAGCCAACAGTAATAACTAGTGATAAGTGTATTTTATTGCCAACTTTTTTTTAATCCAATCTAGAATTTCATTTCACCTGGAACTCTGTTACTTTGCTGAAACACAAATTTGTTAGATTACACTTATAAGTTCGTCAAGTGTTAACGATTAATATTCCATCCTTAAATATTCGTGATTTGTCAGTTTAAGCAAACCTTATCTTTTGAACTTAATTTTAAGCCAAAAGGATTCATACTATTTTCTATAGCTCATTTAAAAAGTGGGCTTGTAGAAATTGTTGAATATGTAATTTTACATCAAGGATTTCATAAATATTGAAAACCAGGAAATATTAGATAGTTATTTCACCTTAATATATGACTCTTTAGAAGTAAATATTCATGATCCCACCCAAGGATCGTACTTAGAATCTTTAGGCTTCACGATGACCAAGATACTTTTCCATTGCTGTGTTATCTCCTCCTGCTTCATATTTCTTATCTCAATAAATTCACAATATTATACTGTCATCTTTCATTTCCCGTGATTATATCTGACTTATACATGGCATGATTGAATCTTACTGATCATGACTTTTCAACCGGACTCCCGTAACCATCTCTTGGAGTTAGCCATAGTTAATATATTGTTAGTACTGTGGGGTTTGTAATCAAAATATTTAATTAGCTAGAAAGATTATTGAAATCAATCCTATTTAATATCATTGAATAATTATAATAAGTATGTTATGTACTTGTTTATCTTTATTAAAAGTGGATTTAACTTTTGGAGGTTGTTTACTTTAATCCAGCTAATGAAGCGCTTATTGATTTTTATCATCACGTCTTCTTTTGTCTTTTTCACAACTGATACCTTTTATTAAAAAATGACGAGACTATAATTTATGAACGAATCAATGATGAAATGGAAGATGGCAGGACTTGAATTTCGGCATGAAATTCATTCATCTATATGGCTAAATAGCATTTTGACACTACGGCTGACGTCGATGCGTGATGAAAACTCTGACTCTATTCCTTAACCCTAACTTCTAACGTTAAATTCTAATCCTAATTCTTAACATGAATTTATAACCTTTTTTCTCAAGATCACTTTACTGTCGCTTAAAGGTCGTCCATAAATTATAGTCTCTCCCTGACTAACTTCTCTTAGAAACTCTCAGTAGTCTTTAAATGCCATTTGTCTGACTCCAATATGATCGAACTGTTGATGATGTAGACGAATTAGAAATCCTATTTATCTCATATATGTTATGTCGACATCTGCATTTGATTGATTTAATAATCATTTGGAATTGTATAACGAAGGCAGTTAATCTGTAGAAAGGTTCGTTCTCGCTGCTACCCTAATCATTTCATTAATTATCCCCGAAATCCCATTCACCTTGAACGTAAGACATATGAAGATAAGCTACTCTTTTCTTTGTTTGATAATTAATTTCTTCTGGCACCCATTTTCCAAAAGATTGTTTTCAACAAGTCCCAAATCTTTTATTTTCTCAGTGCAAGGGTTTTGAAATAACTATTAGATTTTATAATTTACATCACAAGTTGATCTTGTCTAAAAAATCAATGAAACCTAAAAAGCACCGTTTAGTACGAGACTCCTCAACGATGCTCATCTACGACTCCGCCGGGATAGGATCCAGGATCTTCGGGTCCCATTGCGAACACTTAGACTCTAAACTACCGAATTAGCATTTAGTAAGCTATATTTTTAGCTATGACCTCCTCGTAATATTGCGTGTGTGAATGGGTGCATTTGTGTGTTTGTGTGGTCAACTAACCTGTGGTTTATACTAAATTACCATAAAGTCAGGAAAAAATAACCACTCAGTTATTCTCAAATAATGCTTTATCCAACACAACTTTCTAATCTTTCTCACCATCCATTCATTTATCATGTTCAGTCGATATTTCCTCATTCACTATTATCAGCAGTTCACATGACTGATAATATTGTTTAAAGATTTAATTAACCAGTTTTTACCAACAGTTGATATATTATAGCCTTTTTGTACGGTCAAGATCATTTAGCCAAAGAAAATTCCCATAATATAACGGAAATGCTAAGAGATGAAATGAAAAACAAGCGGTAATGTAATTTCAAAACTTTGTATCTGGAATAACAATGGTTAAGTGTTGTTTGACAACTGGGTGGTACTTCTAACTTTAGTCAAAAAGGACTGATAAAAATGACTATGAAACTCTGGATTCAGTTTTTGTTTAAACTTATTCTTATCAGATCAGTGCAGATTTTTTCTAATAATTCAGAACATTTACACTTAACAGTAAGAACCATCTTCTAGAGATTCGAACAAAATACTCAGTCAAACAAATCCATCTATTCAGCTACATATTCTGACAATCTAAATCGATTAGATATAAAATAGTCCGTACAGGGCTGTCAAGAATGTTGGATTTCACTGACCGGTCCATGAAATCAATGAAACTCAACAACCTCCACCACCCCATACTAACAATTATCGTGTTTACTAATGACTAGCTTCAAGAGGAAATTTCCAGAGTTCTAGTGAGAAACCGTGACTAGTGGAACTAAACCGTGTTGAGTATGAAGAAGGTGGCTACCAATGACAATAGAAGATGGTCGCATACTATCGTAAATAGATATGTAATAGTTGTATCGCCGATCATACTCCAAAAAAGTAATGACAATTGATAAGAAATAGTCGGATTTCTCTAAGTAATCAAAATCAAATCATATCACATTATAATTTAAGAAAACTTACATCAAGCCATTAGTTTCTACTACTTCTGATATTAGTGTTTAAAGCATATCCTCAGTAGTGCGCATCCATGATCCCGCCTCGCGGGATCAATAACTTGCTGTAGAATGAATGATGAGACCCAACTGAAAGAATCTGCTCTTCAGTGGGTGTTGTTTTCTCTACTGAAATTTCATCTCGACAATTGTCGTTTCGTTTATCAATACAGTACTGAATTATGAAAGTGACTTTTTACTGGATACTACTGGTTGTTAGAGACAGTGATTTTCCGTTCTTATCATTTTACCGACTAAATTATATAAGTCATGTCTATAACACGAACGATGCTTTATTCTCAATACGATAAGCATATTGAATGAGATCAAGGGTAAAATTGGTGATACAAAATACAATTATTGAATTTTACTGCTTAACTATTGAACAGTAATCAATAAATACTGTTGGGGCATGGTTATAGCTTATATATCAGCCTCTATACAATAAATCTGTATACACTAATAAAAATAACCTTACTCTAACACACACATCCATTTCATATGGTCCCAAGTGTTCGATTCTGTATGGAGATACCCCACATTCTTGCCAGAATCACAATTAGCAGTGCGAAAACCTCGAAAGATAAGGAGATAGTTGATAAAACTTACCAAGTAAGCGATCTAATGATTACAAATTTAAACTTTTCATTTTCCATCACAGTAAACTACCAACAATAAAACCATTGACAACCGTAGATAATTAATTCCCCTTAGTTTAGAACTCCTCAAAAATGAATATTCATAAATCATGGTACAGCTGAGATTAGATCAATATGCCCCTCTAAAGTGTGATACTAAACAGCAACTAATTTCAAATTTCTATCTTAAAATAAAATAAATCACAACATTCTGTAAATGCTAATCACTAAAATCTATATATAAATTACAAAAATACATATTGTTTTGCCTACTCATTTTGAAATAAGTAGTAAAACAATTAAACAAAAATAGTTGAGTTTAGAAGAAAAATGATCAATCCTTGTTTTAATGAATACAACAAGGTATATATTACATTGGCGCTCAAATAAGAACTTAGCGACTCTTCCTCTAGTACAAGTGATATCTTCAGATTACTTATGGGAAATTTTTTATACTTGTTTCTTATCTATGAAATAGTATACTCATGTTTTCATCAGTAATCAAATAACGTATTTACATGCTTCTAAATGACATTCATATTTATGAGATGTTAAACTTTTATTACATTGTTTACAATTATTTTTTGTTTTATTTAAATGTTTCACTGAATATTCGGAAGTAGATGTTTTTAATTTGCAAATTTTTTGTTGTTTATTGTGTATTTTCATATGCCTTGTCAATTTTGATGATTGAGCGCATGAATATGTGCATATATTACAATGATATGGTTTTTCACCTGTATGTATACGTCGATGTACAGTTAAATTACTGCAATTTCGAAATATTTTACCACAATATTCACATATATCACGTCTTAAATGAGCTATTAATTTGGATGATTGTTTTTTCATCCCAGTATTATTATTTTTATTAGTATGGTTAATTGGATTAATAAAATGTCGATTCAGATAAGAAGTTTTCTCTGAAATATCTTTAGAATTATAAGTTATATTGTATTGTTTCATAGACTTTTTATCTCTATTTAAACAATAAAATGAATTTTGATTTAAAGATAATTCATAGGATATAACACTTTCATTTATTGAATTATTCTGATGATTATTTTCATCCAATATAGTTAATTGATTAAGATCAACATTAGAAAATGGTTCAACTTGTACTAACTGATCCTTTCCATCATGAATTAATTGATTGTTTATATATTTAGGTGATATGAAATAATTGGATGTGATTGTTTCCATTTCATCAATCTTCTTATGATAAGAATAAAATAAATTTTTATATATAAAATTAAATAGATTGAAATAATTTGTAAAATTTTTAGAATATTTATACAAATCAGTATGAATTAATTTATGATTTACATTAGATTGTTTTAATGATGAATCAATTTGCTGTTGTTGTTGTTCAATGTTAAATATTGTTCCTGGAATATTTTCATGATTTCTATGTTCAATCGTAAATTGATCTGAATTGATTTTATGAATATTTTCTAAATGATTTAATAATTGATATGGAGATTGTTGAATAGTTTTACATAATAAACATGGAAGTATTATAGAATCATTATGATTTGAATTATCTAAGGAAATGAAGAAAAGGAATTATTAAATAAAGTTCGATGTTCATTCTTAATATTGAACGATTAAGTCTTATTTCAAATGTGATCTTTAGTTAGATAGTTAGTTAATATATATTGTTTATAAATAGTGGTTGAAACTATAATTTATGAACGGCCTTTGAGCGACGCTAAAGTGGCCTTGAGAATGTCCACCTACTTAGTTACTTACGTTCGTTACTCCTAATGGACCATAGGCCAAAGACCAGCATTCTCCAACCCACTCTGTCCTCAGCCTTCTTTTCTAGTTCCATCCAATTCTTGTTCATTTTTCTCATGTCTATTTCCATTTCCCAGCGTAATGTGTTCTTCGGTTTTCCTCTTTTTCTTTGGCCTTGAGGATTCCATGTGAGGGCTTGTCTTGTGACGCAGTTGGGTGCTTTACTCAATGTGTGTCCTATCCACTTCCAGCGCTTCTTCCTGATTTCTTCCTCCGCTGGGATCTGGTGTGTCGTCTCTCACAATAGGATGTTGCTGATAGTATCTGGCCGACGGATCCGAAGTATTTTGCGTAGAAAGCTGTTACCAAACACTTGTATCTTCTAGATGATGGCTTTCGTAGTTCTCCAGGTTTATGCCCCATACAGTAGAACTGTCTTGACATTTGTATTGAAAATCCTGACCTTGGTGTTGGTTGACAGTTGCTTTGAATTCCAGATGTTCCTCAGTTGTAAATATGCTGCTCTTGCTTTACCGATCCGCGCCTTCACATCTGCATCAGATCCACCCTGTTCAGCAACGACGCTGCCCAAATATGTAAAGGTTTTCACATCTTCCAAATCTTCTCCGTTAATTGTGACTGGATTGGTGCATGATGTGTTGTATTGGAGAATCCTGCTTTTCCCTTTGTGTATATTGAGACCTACTGCTGCTGAGGTTGCTGCTACACTGGCCGTCTTTTCCTGCATTTGTTGTTGCGTTTGGGATAGAAGGGCCAGATCATCTGCGAAGTCCAGATCGTCCAACTACATCCTAGATGTCCATTGTATCCCGTGCTTCCCTTCAGACGTTGACGTCTTCATGATCCAGTCGATCACCAGGAGAAAGAGAAAGGGTGAGAGTAACCAACCTTGCCTAACACCGGCCCTTATTTCGAACGAGTTTGTCAACTGTCCTCCATGCACAATTTTGCAGTGTAATCCATCATATGAACTCTGTATGATATTGACTATCTTCTGAGGCACACCGTAGTGTCGAAGAAGCTTCTATAGTGTTGTTCTGTCCACGCTATCCACCTACTTACTAGGACCAAATGAGAGTTATGAACTTATATGAAGAATAAGGAATATGATTTATAGTCGAACGTTAGGGTTAGAGTTTTCATCACGAACTTATACCAGTTAAAATGTCAAAATTCTCTTTAACCAAATGGATTAATGAATTTCGCACCCAAATCCAAAACCTGTTAGCCTAAATCTGATTTATTCGTCCACAAATTATAGTCCCGCCAAATAATCCTGTTTTTATTTTATTAGTTGTTTATTCAAGAATATTCTTATATATATTCGACCTATAAAATATTCACATTCATTAACATATGAACATCTCTTATCATCTTTCCATACTTATTACTCTTTTCACTAACGTTCATTGATGAGAACTTTTCCGAAATAAACTTTATTAGGAATTTCATAGTTTTTCCCATTTATAAGTTCTATTAAAACAAGAAAAATTAATGAAGCAGATTAACATCATTATATTTCATGGTTTCTTATTAATTGTTGACAACCCAAACATAATAGTATTAATCATTAAAAATCAGTTTGTACAAGGATGCATTATTTTCTAAAACTTTTGTTCAGTAGTAAAATAACTTTCCGTCATGACTAGGGATCAGTTGAAAATTCATTGAAAACTATGAGTTGTGAAATAGATGTTTGACCTAGTTAGGGTCCTTTCGATTATTGTAATCAGAGGTTGAAAACTGTGAGCGACATGGTTCAGAATCGGTTAAAATGGTTTAGATGCATTCATTATCTATCTTTCTATAGATATTGGGTTTTAAATTGTCTCATACTTTACTATTTCACAAATTCATTTTTCCATATTAAGCCATATTTGTTTATCTATTTTTGTCTACTAATACAGATTCTATTACTACCTCTACCACTTTAAAACTTGTTCTGATAATTGTATCTCTCAAGCCTAGTGTGGTATGGCAACTCGAACTGATGTATGTACGTGTTAAGTTCTACGCTGCTTACGACTGGCTGAATGACTGGTCCTGGTATGAGATAGATGAATATTGTCTACCCATGGCAATACATAAAATCAAACATAATACCTTTAAACTTTGTGATGTAAACAACAACTTGAGGTCATTTATACATACTCTAATACTTGTTCAATTTTAAATATACCATGAAATTCATCTGTTCTTTGTGGTACATGAAGTTTCTGGACTTGATCATATATAAGGGCACACATTGTTGGGGAATCCTATACTAGAATAAAGAACCACTCTCAATTTTCAGTTTTCATTTGACTGATGAAAGTTCCTTGATTATCCCAACTGGTGGTTTGTTTTCATAAACCCTAGTAAAAATATGCACGTTGATGTAACATTTATTCAAAACATGTGCAATTTTTACATAAATCCTACTTAACATGTATTGGCTTAGCTTCGTTAACCAATCACCTTGATAACCGTTATTATATAAATCTCAGCGGTGTTTGAATTCAGAAGGCAATAAGAGGCGGCGACTACAGTTTATTATCGGATTGCACGGATAGCAAAGCTAGAAGGACATCGAGTGTATTTGAAGCAGAAAGACTAATATGTGCGGACGAGCAAATACAGAGGCAAATTTTTAGTCAAATCGAATCAAGGCGCAGCTAGGTAAGGCAAAGTCTAATCATAGGATTCGAGTACATATATACATTGGGAAGAGAATGACATATCGAACGATATTTAAGATAATAACATTTTAGCTAGAGATATGTGAGTATGCTGTCACATGTGATCAAGCGTACACGTTTATACAGACAAGATAGTGATCACAATAGTACAAAGAAATATGCGAATTGTTACTGTTCGAATAACCTCTGTTAAGTAAATTAATAAAAGGGTTTAACAAAAATTAACCTTAATCGAATTTGATTATAGAAGAGTTGCTATAATCACAGAATAACATCTACGCTCACAAAATGTGATTCGCATCAAATTTGAAGACTTTCTGTTGTTTGTTCACAAGATCAAGCTAACCGTGTTCTGTTAACACACTAGATTCATTCACATATAGTTTATTGTTGTTAAGCAGTTAGACCAATGAATTATTAATTAGATGAAGTTCTCACTGATCCTGAAACACAAAAGTGAATAATCAGACACCATAAACCTACTACCATCTAGGTACTGGATTCAATGAATGAACCAAATCAGTCTTTAATAAAAACAATTGACAGTTGCATGGATTTTTGACATAATATTATCTATAGTCAGATAGTTGTTACCTTAAATAGACTGATTTACATAAATAAAATTCACATTTCGCTATAGTTAATTTTATAACCAGTGAAAAATTTATGGTAGATTTTGATAAAATGAGTAGATTGCACATACAAAGACATTGTAATTCATTTATTTACAAAGGGTTAACACAGTCAACCATAACACTAGTATGTAACTTAATTAATCTTCACATAACACTCATTTACATGAGAAATTTCACTAAACTTTTGTTGGTTCCTACTGTGGCGTGTGCTACTTATATTGATATAAGTAGTATATGACGCGAGTTAAAGAATGGAATGTCTGGCAGCAGAAGATGGGGGAAGAGCGGGAACAAAATACAACTTGTAAGAAAACGCATGAAAAATGAAATGTGAGACAATGGATTGGTGATAACAACAGCAACAATCCGGTTTGATATGTTGGAATGATATTTTGCAAATTAATGATTTACTATATGGTTTTTCTATTTTACCGAGTAACTCTGTAATTCTGTGTTAGATACATTCGATTGTCCCCACCCGTATTCTGTTCACTACACTACTTTACATATATCGGTTGACTGAAGTCAATTAAATGAACAATTGTAAATATTTAACTTAAAAATTAATAATTAGCAGACTTTAAGGAGAATTTCAACGAAAATACCATAATAATGACTTAGATGTGTACATAGAAATTTCGAACTGTAAATGTTGACCGGGATATAAATCTTAGCAATATTCTGTGTTCTATTTAATTTACCAACCAGTGTGAAAAACAATTAAAAGATTTTCTTTAGAGTTTTCATCTAGGTCAACCTTGTATTGTAATTATATATCATTTAAAATAATTGCCATTCATTTATGTAAATTCAACCATTGACAATACATGAAATAAATATTTTTCAGTTATAACACATTCTTAACTATGTGTTGAGTAACAATATAAGATTATCATTTTGGAATTGTAAATATTGTTGAATTTCATTGCAATCATGGATTGATTAATGTTAGACTACACTTGAAAACCTGGAAGAACCGGACGACCGTTTTTTTCCTAGTATGTGACTCCTCAGCAGTGTGTATTCACGATCAACAATCTCTATAAACTCAAACTGGAGATTACCATGTGCTCATTAGTGACTAACTTCGAGAGGTAACTCTCGGAGTTCTAGTGAGAAGCCGTAACCACTGGAGTCCAACAGTGTCAGGTGTGAAGTAGTTACCCACCGAAGACAGTGGAAGATGGCTGCTCAATATCGTGAATTGGTTAAAGTTAGACATTAACATCATTGGATGCTGACCCAGTGGTCTAGAGGTTAAACATCCGCGTGAGACCAAAGGTCCTGAGTTCGAGTCTCGTACTAGGACGGAACGGCTGTTCAGTGCTTCCAGGTTCTCAATAGTGGTCTAATATTAATCGGTTCATAATTCCAATGAAATATAAGATTAGTTTAAGTTATTTGGTTTGATTAAAATATGAAATATATTTCAGTACTCTAACAAAAGTTTCAAGAATTTGACTTGAAATGTCATATTTTTTCTCGATTGTGGTTAATAACATCAATGAAGTCGGTGTACAGAAGTTTAAATCTATGTATAACTGAGAGGTTGAAAGTTAGGTGCCACAACCTCTATACCAACATTTCAACGTGAATGGTTACACAGGTTATCATGTTTTTCGACTTTCAGAACTCCTTATTTTTGTGTTCATTACCGACCTCACCAAAGATCCAAACTTAAAACTTTCATAATTTGAGCCCACCCTAAGACGATATAGATGTTAATCACTGAATAGATTTAAATAGTTATTTCAACAAAACCAGTTCGTGGTGTAAATCATCTTCAAACTGTAAACAATCTATCCAAACCTCTCTTGATATTAACAACATGTTTTGATATTAGGTGGAAGTTGTCAGTAAGAAATCCTGCTTGAACTAGGTAACGTGCTAATCGCCATTCATCAGCAAATTTTACTTGAAATCCTTGTTGAACTCAAATTTCAATCAGTACTAAGAACTAAGCAATCACTATATTGACCATCATTTAGTGATGAGTCAACGTAAATATCTCAGTTCTACAAGAGACATTTTAAATAAATAACATGTTCATTTGTTAGAGGATATTTTCATTACTACACATAACCTACTATCGATAGTGTGTATTCCATTATTATTACAAATTGCCAAAAATTATTGTTAATAGATAAGATGAACAATTGTGAAATAATTCATTTTTAAAAAAGCAACCATTAATATTAACCGTCTAAGTGAAGACCCCCTGCCAGTAATGATACTGTCACCGATTATTTTGTCCGTATATTGTTCCAACGAACAGTTAAAACAATAATTATAATCGAAAATTAATATTTAATATATGACAAAAATATTATCCCCCATTCTATCTCTCATACTCTTTAATACAGGGATAAACGCACACATATAAGTTCACACACACGCACACCTACTGACGGCGTGGAAAAATAAATTCTTCATATGGATGATCATCAACTGTAAAATCAAAAAAACATTTTCATACATCGTGTTAACAGCATATCTAGAAAATATACTGACAGCTTGACACAATTAAAACCACTTTTTAACAGAATATTGTTAAACAAAGATAAAAAGTTATTTTCACAACTATTTTTGTTTTCAAAAAAAGAAACTCAAATTTGTTATTACTGTCCCATTATTCTTTTGTTTATACAAAGACCTATGACCAATCTGTGGACAGGGTATTCAATAATTTGTATGTATGTATGTATTTCTCTAATAGAATGGTATCTAAACTATATATTTATTTTTGTAAATTAAAGGCAAAATACTAAGTTACAATGAAGATTGACCATAAAATCTAGTTATTTTAACATATTAATATAGATGCATCAGTAATTGATTGAAAATGGCGTCAAAAAATGGTTGGTTATCTTTAGTTAGTTAAAACAATGTCAAGTTTATTTTTTTCCTATATTTTTTTTTACTAGAAATCATGACATGCTGACAGTAAAAGTGAAAAATGAAAGAAAATAACATTGATTATTGTATAGTTAACAATTAATCTAAATAAATTTGAATATAACTCTTTATGCTATGAACTAAAACAGGGTGATGTTACTATTTAAACCTCTCTCAGATACATACACACTATATATATATATATATATATATATATATATATATATATATATATATATATAATTTTTGAAGATTTTATTAAGTATGAGGATAGTTTCCATCATGAACTTAGAGTAAATATATAACCGGCATAAACCAGTGGATGGTAAATAACAGTTTAATCATAGTTTGAAATTCTTTAGCAATGAGCACTAATAAAATCCAATAATCGAATACTTAGGTCTTATAACAAATATGATTAGAAATATGATCTTTCACATTTTGAATTTCGACCAATTTTTGATATTATTTAACATTAAGTTGGTATCTCATTTTCAATCTTTATGATTTCTTTTTAAGCTACTGATTACTTTTAAAACAGAATAAGTATTGTGCAATTCTGGGTAACCACAAATGGTGCAGAAATAATTTGTAACATCGTGATTAGAAGTAGTCGATAGGAAACCCTGGACCTAGGTTTCGTGCTATTTTGCATTCGTCAGTAAGGTGAACGTGTGGTCTTGAGGGAACTGATGCTCTTTGGCAGACTCGATCACATGTCATCATCGAGCTATCGAGGCCGTGGCTGACTTCCTGAAGAACTGAGTTATATTTATAATTTGTTGGTCACTCACTGATTACTAAGAAGGACCTGACACACATAATATTGGTCATTACCCAGTGATCAATCAGTCGTAAAAATAACTGTAGTTCTTTCTGTTTTCCAATGACTTGTCTATCTGATATCAATATATGATATAAAAAGTATTTTTTTTAATAATATTCTGTTAACCTATTTACGTTTCCCTTTTTGAAAATATAGCTATCGGCATACGGTTGTAGAGATTGCTGAATTTTGTCGAAATCATAAACCAATCTAAGTTAATCATTGAAGACCTGAAAGTACCGGATTGCCGTTTCGTCCTAGTATGGGACTTCTCGGCAGTGCGCATCTAAGACCCTGCAACCGGTAATCAAACCTAGATACTTTTTGATTATGACCATCTAATGTTAATAATTTATTTTACTCGTTGATTACTTTCTGATATAAATAACTGTTTTGATTCACTAATGGTGTCTGACGTTAGGTGATCAAGTTTTCGGTCGTCTTAAGTTCATTCAATTTGAGTTGATGGATTTGTTTCATTAACAAATTATCAATCACTTATCAGTATTTTATAAATTCATTACATAATCTGAAATTACTATTTTACAATTCATACAGGTAGAAGACAATTTAAACAATTACCGTAGTTAAATTAGTAATAATAAAGAATATCATTAAATTGTCTATATGAATAAATACAGTTATGTATAAAATAAAAAGATTTCATATTTGTGCAAATTCCTGTTTAGTTCTTAATGACATTCGTTTTTGTGAAATTAAAAGAAGGTGAACTTAACAGACGGATATATTTGTACACATAAACAAATATGACAAACAAAAAATATATTTTAATAGTTGAATTCATGAGTCGATATAAGCTAGACCACCACAGGTAACCTGGAAATACTATACGACCATTTCGTTCTAGTATGAGACTCATCAACAGTGCTCTTCCATGACCCCGTACGCAGTATTCGAACTCAAGTCGTTCTATTTCGCGCGCGAACGCTTAACTTCTAAACCACTGAGTCAGCATTCAACAGTATTGATTTCTAACTTCTATCGATTCATAAATGGTTGCGCAACCATTTAGTGCTTCCACGTTTTCAATGGTGGTCTAGCTTATATTGACTCATGAATCTAATCATTAAAATTACTACAATCATCGCAATCTCCATTCTGATCATTAAAAAATATATATTTCACAAGCTCTAATTCACGTATTGTATAACATATTGTTCTGTGTGCTACTCAATTCGTATTAGATCAACTATTCAAATGTTTAATGTATAAAATGTATGTTAATTGTGTTATAAACATTAAACAATGACTCATAGTTGTTCAAGGTCACATAATTTTTATCACATGAGTGTTATGTTTTGATAAGTGTATCAAATGGAATTGAGTTTAATCATAATATTACCAAAACATACGTAACTTTTTTTTAAAGGATTAGATACATAAAATCTTAACAATTGAATAACATGCGTGTGTGTGCGTGTGTTTAAAACACTTAATTGATAAAATGAACCGAAATTATCACGAGTGTATATTGGATGCATACTGATGGCGAAATTTGTGTGTATGTGTGTGTGAGGGGGATAAAAAAGCCTAATATAATTCATTTCATTTTTAGATATTTCCAGAAGATGAATTCAGTAGGCATACAATTAGAAATTGAAAGAATAATGATATGGTATAATATATTTTTGAAATGATTCAATGGCCATCGTATTTAAGATCCTTAAATGGGAATTTTCTTATTTTATCTTTACAAGTGTTTGCTAAGATTAATTATTTGATAAATATATTGAGTAAAGATTGTAAAAACAAAGGTTTGATAAAGAAAGTGAACGGCTCAATATTGACCCATTCAGTACAAACCGGTCATAGTACCAGTATAAACCAATCTTTTTCAATTATTTATAAGGTCAGTAATTTTTTGCCAAAACTGGTCAGACTTAAAGTTCTTCAAACGGCTGAAGCAGTAGTCAACCGGATGAAGAAACCGGAGCTATGCATACAGAAGAAATATATTCAACCAGTCCTCCTCCCCTGGCCAACATCAAGGCCAATTAATCGATCGTAATCTTAACTATTGAATGACCCAATTTGACTACGACCTTTCGCAGTCAATTGTAATTGTCTCTGTTATCTTTATTCATAAATCTTTGTATTATCATTATTATTATTTGTATTATCTGTTAAACATCATTAATCTCCCCTATACATGATTCATTCACTTCGCATTCATCCCTCCGTATTACGTCTTACTTATTTGATCGAATTGTAATTGCACTATTACTTCTCTCTCACCTTATTTGACCCATATTTATTCTGATCATGGATCTTAAAATTTCACTTAACATAAACGCAGATTCAAGTTAACATTCTACATGAGTCATATTAACATTAACAATTTTATCAGAATGGGTTTTGTGGAGATTTTTTTTAGAAATTTCACTGGTTGGAATCATGAGTCAATTGAAGCTAGACCACCATGGAAAACCTAGAAGCAATCCTGCGGGGTGCGGGATCATGGATGTGCACTGACGAGGAGTCCCATACCAGGACGAAACGGCCGTCCAGTGCTTCCAGGTTTTCCATGGTAATCTAGCTTCAATTGACTCATGATTTCAACCAGTGAAATTAACAATTTTATTGTATTTTGTTTATCATATTCCTAAGTTCACATGTATTAAACGATGTACTTTGCCCTTAACTTGGCCATTTTTCGGATTATTAATTTGGATATATAATTGTAGAGCCTGAAGAGAATTAATCGAAAAGAATATTCTTCGTTCAAATACTAGTTTTTTAATATGACGGGGATCTTTAAACGATTAAAAAAAGATGTTTATCACTTAATTTTAGAGTATAAAACTAGAAAAATTACAAATAAACACTTATGAACAGATTCAATACATCGTTCTCTTTCTTACAGTTTGATTATTCAAATGATAATTATTCCTGAAAATGATCTTTATGTTAATCAACTTCGTTTAAACCTGTAGTGGATGGGTCCTATGTCGAGCCCACATAGGTTATTCTAGCCCCTGGACAAACCAATTTATCAATTCTTCTCAAGTTATATTTTGATCTTGTTAATTATTCACTTATCAACCTTGACTGTTTTTATGTAAGCGTATGTGTGTGCATTTCTTATCTTAATCATCATCACTTATTTCTGTCTTACTATATATATATATATATATATATTCACTCTGGGTTAAATTGAGTTGGTTCACTCGACTTCTCCATTACGCAAAATTTCGCTTCACTCTCTTCACTTAGTTCCTTTGATTATCCATCCAGATCAAAGAGTGTACAAAAAATACATATTCAAAAATCCATTCTCCTATTTGACTTATTTAACTCCATTATTCACTAACGCCATTCAAGTCGACGATTATATACGAGGATTGGCAACATATATATGTTTCAACAGGAATCATTCAATAACAATCATTCATACGATCTAATCGGAATCAGATTCATGGCTACAAAAAACTACCAAGTAATCAAATGTATTGCTACCTAATGAGTTTGGAAATATTATCATAATGATATTAATAAATAAAGAAATATGGTTTTAAAACATTTAAACTAATCTATTGTGTCATTGAGAATTTAGTGTCATTTTGATATTTGAAACCTCGGATCATCTTTATTATCCAGTCTTTTTTACGCTCTTTCATAGACTTATATATTGATTTGAACAACTGTAAGTACGAACCTACAGCTTGAGTCAATGATTTCGTCGAGAATAAAATTTTCTTCGCTGAATTCTCTTTGTTTTAAATTTTTATTTATTATAATATCATTATGACCATTTACTTGAAGATGTATGTCCCAAAATTCTTTTTCGAATCTAATGTAACTGAACAAGACATTGACGTGGTCAACTGTTATGTGGTTTATGGAGATTTCATTAACATAAAGGCTGATTATCATATCTTTATTATGGAGTCAATCATAAGCAAAGTATGTGTATCACTTTAAGACATATCAGAGTAGTAGAAGTAACAACAGTATTAACGTTAGTAGAAAAGACTAAACATAAACTATCTGGTTCAAGAAGAAAGAACTCAGGATGATAATCAGTTAGTAATTTGGAATCAAGCGGTTTTGAGTGGTTCCAAACAAGGACTAAATACCTATCCGTTAGTTTATAATTTCCAACGTTCAACTAGTTGATATAACCTCAAACCGGAATCGAACCTCGGACTTTTAGATCAATATAGTAAATACATTATCATTGAGACAAATGATTTAAAATTCAATTGTTCACATTTCAAATTCAGACCCATAGGTACTGGATGTGATCCAATGCACGATAGTGAATAAAGACTACCTATTCATTGCTCACTATTTTGCAGTTTTCCTTTACACAACCATTCTTTATAATATTAATAATAATAATAATAATAATAATAATAATAAGGTTACTTCTTACCAGGATATATTCTATTAATATATTGTTCATTTGCATTATGTTCCATTTTTGAATAAAACAATGATGTTGTATGCTCATCACTTAATTGACTCTCATGACGATTGTGATGATGATGATTCATTGTTAAATCAATTGGTTGATTATTATTATTATTAGACTGATTGACATATTCAGGATTCTTTTGTATTGATAATTCATTAAAAATGTTTTTCTCTTTAATTGTTTTCTGAATATCTATAAAGTAGTGGAAGAAAAAAAAAGAAGGAAGAAAGAATGTGCAAAGATTGATACTATATACAAAGAACAATAATAAGTCTATAAAATGATTTTCATACCAGCTATAAAGCTAAATGATGAGTGTTGGTTGAATAACTATGTGAATTTCACTAACGATGATGATGTAATTAGAGAAATTAATTTACACTTATTGAAAGTTAAAACGAATGTATGCTGATCTGTGACATTCTTGTCTTTGTCTTAATTATGGAATGTAAAGTTCACAAAGTTGAAGTACAAGCAATAAATACTGACTTCTTTAAGCTGAAGATGTATGACTGCATTTTTTCCCTAAAGATTTCTCATATATATTGGGGAAGCCTCTTAAGTACCTGTAACAATAAAGAACTCTCATTTTTAAAACATTAAGCATTCCGTTTACTAGAAAACTTTCATTTTTAGCATAAACAAAATAATAATTCAAGTAGTATTGTCATCTACACATCGTATCCTTGTTAATGTTATACCATTCACTACTTGTTGAACTTGGAAGTGAATGGGAAAAGTATAAGAGTTGATCAGTTTGTGGAATAGAATTTAGTGACCTAATGAATTTTTTGAATATAGACCTATGACGATCATACTACAGTTTTCTGTAATATTTCTTAATAACATTTTGATATACTTTCAAACTCAATGGTCTCGTACTCGTCAAAAGACTTAAAAGTTTTGACTATAATCCAGTGTGTACGCTTTAGACTCAATGCTTTATAATCCCATAAGTTGAAATACCTCTTCAATCTTATCTAAATTTTATTTCTTCCATTGATAATGACAGTCTGTCATGGATTTTTTTCCAAATCTAATGTATAATATTTATGTGTCGTAAAATACAATCAATGGTTTAAATCATTTACCATTTACAGCATATTTATGTATAAATAAATAATTGTGTGCGTGTTCGCACTAAAATACCTCAAATTAATCAACTTAACCACAAAGCAGATAGACCAATATAAAAAATTACCAGAGACATAATATGCCACTGGAATGATTGACAAGTTAACATAATGATAAATTGGGAAAGCCACAGATGTTTATATTTTTATGTGCCTGTGAGATAGAGAGTTATGATGGATGAGGATTATGAGACTAATGTTTAAAAAAAATAGATAGTCGAACTTAATAAAATACATAATTAGCTTATTTGTAAACTTTCTAAGACATTAAATAGTTTTTTGTTTGTGTTTCATGACTGTCATAATTGTGATCTGTGCCTTTGTTAAGGTTAAAGATTCATTTCATAAGGATGGCAGAATCACAATTAATTCATGAAAAATAAATAATAGTAGACAAAAGCTATCGTTCGGTATTAAAAAAAACACATCCAAGAAAGACTTCTTTCAGCTAAAAAGCTCATCTGATGATCATAAAGTCTGTTGTAGAAAACTACAGTAGAATACTCACTGGCTTCTATTCTCAGTTAAGTTGGATAACGTCCCAAGTCACTTGGTTGTATAATCATTAGGACAATAAAATCGAAATCATGATGGCCCAAAATGTACCATTCCTGTGTTCCTGTTTTTATATCACGAATTTATAGACTAAACTAATCACCTCTTCAGTTTTTTTATCCAGGCCCAAGTAATAAATGGTGTGGAAACCACTGGAATGTCTAATAAAGCATGATTAGTTCTAAATCATTCAATGAAAACTCTTAATTTCAATAAATGACTAGATTTAATCAAGAATAAATAGTTGATAGTTCATCATACGCAATAAATGTTAAAATGGTACATGTTGGTCACTATTTGTAAGAGTTATATTCAGTCGATATCAATATGCAACTTCTTGTAGGACGAAGAGAGTTCTGCCAGTTTAATCAATCTCACAAATCGGTGATAATAACAAAGACAGCTAAATTGATAGCTTTGTTCACGGGCTGAATATGTATTAAGAAATCAGAACTACTTTTTACCTACGTACAAAATATCCATCTAAAATGTTATGACTAAGAATTATGCACCAATTTGTATAAACGAGTGAAGATGTAGATCACAAAATAAAATTATATTTACTCACTATCATTAATTATAACAGAGAGGTTAAGTGTTCGTGTGAGAGACAGAAGGTTCGATTCCCGGGTGCAAGGTCGCGAACATTCAATGCTTTCACCATTTTAATGGCTGTCTAACTTGGACTGATTCGTAACTTCAGTGTAATTTAACAAAAATATTACATTTCAATGAATAGAATGATTATCAAAATCTCTTTTAAGGTACTATATATTTAAAGATAAATTACACTTACCTGTATTGGCTTTTTCAAAATTTTCAACTGGATATAATGTTGAACCACTCATTGAAGAATGCATTGATAATGATTGACTTGTTGGTGCGACCGTCTCAACTTTGAATAAATTCGATGACATATTTAATAGATCCCATTTCCATGAATCATTATTCAAATCACTAAAACATATATCCTGACAGTGAGTGAAATTTGACTCTCGATAATAATTTAATGGATTATTATTATTATTATTCATCGTTGAAAATAACATTCCATGTGTTGATTACTGATTTCATACATATAATCTGCATAAAAATTAAGAGGAGAAAAAAAGGAATGAAAATCATTCGTTGCAATAAAGAAACAAGACAACAGACACCGTGTAACATTTATTCATTCAACTTGAATGTTAACTGAACCATTTCAAATTATTGGTCACCTTTACTATAATAATATTAATAGTAGTAATCAAATGTTCATTTCACTACATATAATACTGTTATTTATGAATATACAAGCGTTATGTTGTATGTACTGGTGTACTTCTAAAAAAAAACTATAAATTATGCCTATATTAATGCAAATTAAATTTTCAATGTTCCATAAAGTCCAATTATAGTCTAAAATGTTTGTCACATAAGTTTATCTGTATAGACATAGTAAAATTCATCAATATAAATGGCTATATTCATACAAATCTTGGTAAATTTGTATGGACATTTGTTGAAACTTAAAGAAAGGGAGAAATTATATATAAAATTCTCTTGTATTTACGATGATTTCAGTAACTGAACTTTAAATAATTCCAACTTTTCAACATGTAATCAAGTCTAAGCTTGTTTAGGGAAATAATACAAAATAAAAATTGTCAAAAATAAATAAAGTCTGTAATAAAACTATACTAAACTCTTGTTTAATCATATTCAAATCTTGATATCGTTCATGGTAAGAATGTAAATCATTTGATATAACGGGGATCATTTTATATGACGGGGATCTTTAAACGATTAAAATCATTTAATGTTAAATGTAGTTTTAATGTGATACATAAAGGAGTGTGTGTATGTATGTATGTATGTATGTATGTATGTATGTATGTATGTATGTATGTATGTATGTATGTATGTATGTATGTATGTATGTATGTATGTATGTATGTATGTATGTATGTATGTATGTATGTATGTATGTATGTATGTATGTATGTATGTATGTATGTATGTATGTATGTATGTATGTATGTATGTGAGTCCATATATTCGTAAAAATTCAATGGATAAATAAATCATAACACGTGTTAATATAACTACTACTCATTAGTAACTCAAATATTAATAAGAAATCTACTGATTCCAGCGTATACACTGCGTGCCAAAGTAATGCACTCTTTCAACTTATTGTGATCATGCCCCATCTCCTTCATTTCTATTTTCTATATTCCATAATCCACTGATCTTATTTCTCTATGACCATTTTTTTCATAATCACTAATTAGTTATTATTATAACAGTTATTCATTCGTTAAAGAGGAATAATATATATTTGTAAAATCTCAGCGAAAGAATTTGAAGTAATCCCAACGTTTCGCCTGGCAATCTGGTCCAAGCTTTTTCAAGGAAAATACCAGATTGCCAGGCGAAACGTTGGGATTACTTCAAATTCTTTCGCTGAGATTTTACAAATATATATTATTCCTCTTTAACGACTCACATTAACTCGGCGCCCAAATATTGTGAAACTATTCGTTCAAATTTAGACGAAAGTTCTTATTTAGTTAATCATTCGCTTTTCATATTTATCAAATGAACAATTATTTCTGTTTTGCAAATAATATCTTCATTTCAATACTATTTTTCATTATTATGTTTTGTACCACAAAATGATTTTAGCTAGACGACCACTGAAAACTTGAATGACTGTTTTGTCCTTGTATGGAATTTCTCAGTAATGGTTATACGTGACTCCCACCTGGGAGTCGAACAGAGGACATTTGGTCTTGCACGCAAATACTTAATCCCCAGACCACTGAGATGGCATCCAATAGCACTAATGTCAATCAATACATGATATTTTCCATTACCAATTACATATTTACATAACTTTCTATATTTAATGATAGCAAACAATTTATTCATTATTTCTTAATATTCGTCAAGGTCACAGTTATCTTTCATCTGTAATCTATTTTCACTTTGATCTGTTACATAATTTATTCCAATTATTGAGAATATTTTCAATCACTATTCTATTTGATACGGTATTCTTGCATTTTATTACAAACTTATGTATTCTTGCCAACCACCAATACGATCGTACAGCATGAGTACATGATGCGGTTGAAAATGGAAATATTTTTCGCTGAATTGTCTTTATTTCTTTTCAAAATGTTGATTAATTTGATAGGTTGAGAAAATTGGAATATTTAAAGATAATTTTTCTCTAATCGAATGAATTCATCCGAAAAAAATATTAAGAAACTAAGAATATTAGAAAAATATCGGTTTCAGAGTAGTATAGGATCTCCTGACAAGATGTGGATGTATGTATAGGTCATTGAAACCATCTACGTAATGTATAACAGTCAAAATAATTGACTATTTAAATTCTGTCATAAAATAAGAGTATCAATCGATGATTTCAGGTTTCTGGAAATCATTTTCTACGTAGTATTATAAAAAGAAGTACAAATTATTCCATTATTAAAATTGTAAACTGTTTGTTGATATTTCAGGTTCGAATCCACCAGGTAATATCAGTTCCCTCAAGATCCTAAGTGAGTCATGCTAACGAGTGGGAATCAGCTCAGAACTAAGTTTATGTAAGGTACTGTACCAACTACTTCCAAAAACCTAACATCTGTTAATGAACTTTAATCCAGTCTTTAAATGATGTCATTTTTTCCCGTGACCTTAAAGGTGCTAGTTTAAAATCTGTTTAAAGTAACAGGTGGATACTTGTAAAGTTTCTTTAAACTAGAAGAAGATATTAAGTTAATGCTACCATTATAGGCAACAGTCAAGTAACTAACGTGATATTTCAAAATAAATGAAAATTTCAGGGTAGACAAAAAAGATATCTTAATAATGAAATTAATTAACCTATGACATTAATGTCCATTGCTTAAGAATTAATTCACTGGAGTAACTGTCTAAATGAAAAACGGTTATCTCCCCCCCAAACCCTCATCCACTGCTACCACCAACACTATTGGAAAAGAAGAACAAGAAACATGTAACAAAATGGAAATAATGTAATTCGATTATTCATTCGTAATGTTTCTGTTCCGTTTCTGTTCACCTTTTTTTATAGTAGTTGTTGTTGTTATGATCAGTTTCCCTCAGTGTACTTAATGGAACATTAACATTTAGAATTAGGTTTCAACCTAATATCATTCAAATAAGACAATAACAAAAATAATTTGTATTGTTACTATTAATGTTAATATTGTTATTGTTATTATTATTATGGCTCTATCCAATATTATATGGTAACTGAGTGGTAATAATAACGGCAATATTGACCTCGACGTTGTCCATATGAAAGTAAATTATTATTATTATTCATTAACCTCTGATCTTACATTGGCTATATATCAGTGACACCTGCATATCCATAAGTGATTATTATTATTTTTTTATTAGCATGATGGAGTTTGTGAATATTGTGGAATTTTCTTAGTTTTAAATAGCAAACTGATCTTGAATGGACCAACGTTGAAACAAAAAAGCACTAGACAAATGTTTTTTACCCCGGCATCGGACTTCCCAACAGTGAGCATCAACGATTCCACTAGCAGTCGAGCCCAGGAACTTCGGTCTCGCATCCAAACTCTCAATTTCTTGACCACTGAGTCGAAATCCAGTGATATATATGTCTAACTTCAACCTATTCATGAAGGTCCTGTGCCCAATCATTGGTGGGGTGCGTACTACTGAAAAGTTCCATACTAGGAGGGAATGGCTGTCCAGTGTTCCAGGTCATCACTGAATGTCTAGCTAAAATCAGTTCATGATTTAAACTTTGAAAACTTTACAATCTCAATAAACCCCTTCATATTAATCTTATTTGATTATTATGATTAAACATAAGTACATTGATCATGGGGTTGTTTTTGTCTACTTCAAATAATTCTTTTTCAATATTGAGGATGTGTAAAGTTTTGTCGGATTTTTTTAAGATTTATACCACAAAGTGATTAAAATTACAAATATAAACAATTGGATGTCAATTCAGTGGCCCCTAAATGCTAAGCGTTTGCTATGAGACCTAAAAGTTATAGGTTTGATCTATTATGAGGTTTAAATGAAGAATACTTAGAAGCCTTATACCAGGACGAAACGGCTCCACAATAGTTCTTGGTTTTCAGCGATTGTCTAGCTAAAACCAATCGATAGTGCAGAGCAATAAAGTTTTTTATGTTTATGTTGAGAGAAGGCCTATATATACGCACACACAAAGTAAGATAAGTTAGTAATGACTCTAGTTTCTTTCGCATTATTGTACCGTTAAATTATTATATTAGACGAAGTAGTTTTAAAGATGAAGATTTCCTGTATACTTTAAGGATCATTTCGTCTAGTTTAAGAGTCATTGAAAATCAGTAACAGACGATTTTTCTTTATTTTTATACTTATATAACACTTTCGAAACTTCAAAAAGATTGAAACGGGAACTGAAAGCGTAACTTTCATTTCATATAGTAAACAGAAAACCAACAATACTTCTGCATGATTAGCTTCAAATTTAAAATTGTACACATTATAAACACCAATCAATTTTTGATCTAATAGAAATTATCTTTAATGATTTAAATTTGAATTCACGAGTCGATCTAAGCTAGACCACCATTGAAAATGTGGAAACACTGGACGGTTGTTTCGTCCTAGCATGGGACAAACCAGCTTCCAGCTGAAGAGGAAATTATAAAAAGACGTTTGAAGTGGACAGGATATACATTACGGAAATCGCGAAACTGCATCATTAGGCAAGCCCTAACCTGGAATCCTGGAGGGAAACGGAAAAGAGAAAGGCCAAAGAACACACTGAGCCAAGAATTGGAAGCAGACATGAAAAGGATGAATGGCAAGTGAAAACAACTGGAAATAATTGCCCAGGACAGGGTTGGATGGAGAGTGCTGTTTGGTGGCCTATGCTCCTCCACGAGGGGTAACAGGCGTAAGTAAGTAAGTAGGTTTCAAGTTAAAAGCCTTACTTCATTTAGGTCAGTTCCAATAACTAGACCTTATTGTTGGACTTCATGTTATTTATACCTTCAACCACATTATATAAATCTGTACTTAATAAGTGAGTTAGAACTTTTCACTTCAAGCAGAAATAATGACTATTGAATTTTAGAATTAATCTACAATCTGATTGTCTATACCAATAATTGTACTTGAATAATTGTATTCCAAACTGATCTATCACGTTTTCATAATGAAATATATTTACACGTGTATGAAAATTTTCATTGTGATTGTTTTTAGAGATGTTAGATACATGCAAACCTATTGAACATTAGAAGTAGTAATTAACAAACCATTCAACTATAAGAAGTGTTAACTTCTAAATAGTTCACTATATGACTGTACTAGAGGATTTTTACTGAGGGGAAATTTTCCTTTACTGGTGTCTAATAAGTTTGGTTTTCTTAATCATGTATCCTGTTCTGTTTAAAAAGTAGTTGCTATGATGAATGCAATACCATGAAAATATTTTCTTTATGAAAAAGTAATGCATAAATTTCATGTGCCTTTCTGTTTTATTTTAAAATCTTATGTGTATTAAAAAAAAAGACTATCCTGAACTATTCAAGCATTCAACTATACATTGTGATCGGTTATGCATGAACAAAACATTTCTTACTACTGTACATTATTATACTTATCATTTATACACATGGACAGAAAAACATATTTTTAGTAGTATTAATAGTAACGAAAGAATACTAGACATCTATCACATTATTTTCTATTTTTATAGTTTAATAAGTGTTCATGTGAGGGAGACAGTTGCTAGAATAAACTCTTTTCAACAATAAAAAGCAGCACTAAGTATTGGGCTTCAATTTTATTTTGTACTTTTTATTTCATCAATTCATCCCTTCTTTTTCGATTTATACTGTTGAATGCCCACTCTTTCTTAATATCATTGATATTACCATTATCTTGACACTTATTACTCATGTTTCTAGTCATCTCATTATGCTAATCTAAAATGGCAACTTGAATTGATGCATATTTGTTCTAGGCTCTATGTTGATTCTAACTGACGAAATAATCCCTTGATGTTTTTTGATAATGGAGTGTCCATGAAAATTGTTTTATCTGAATATAGTTCATATCACGGATAAACTTTACCTACATAAAAATTTAAGACTATGAAACACTGAACATTTGTTACCTAATATTATGTCCATAGTAGATACCCATAACCCAGGGATCAAATCTATCACCTTCTGGCTTTACAGGAAGCAAATTTCATTTAGATGAATGAGTTGAAAGTGAATGGTTTATATATCCAAGTTTAGTTCATTAATATAACATTTTAAATTTATCTAAAATTAATTGAGATGATTTTGTTTAAGTCAACATTTCATATTCCACAAAAATGTCACTTTCGTTACAAACTAACAGCAATTTAGATACTTTTTTTCTGTTAATGCTTCTAATCAATATCAGTTCGTGATGAAAATCTTATCTACGAATAATAAAAGAATGTTACTTCCAAAATGTATCATATTCATTCTATTGTCTTTAGGTCGTGACTTTCATCTTGACTAAATATTCACCATGACTCTTAATTATTTACAAACATATATATATATATATACAAAACAAATAAATTGCACTAAACTACACATAGACATATGTAAATAATCATTAATCCCTTGTGATTGAATAGGACTTCAGGGAATAATAAGACTAAGTATATATTGAATTTATTCGTGTATAATTTTTTGAAGACACCATAACCAATATATTAAAATGTCTATCTTTTCCAATATATACTCATTGAAAAGTCATTTCATTTATGACAGTTTATAAAAATCAAAATGATCCAGAGTATAAAATCAAAATCTATAAAACATGTTGAATATTTGAATGTAAATATGTAGTTTAAGACAATCTACTTATAAAAATAATAAAACATAAATATTCAGACTGTTAATTTTGTGTTGTTTTCTCTCTTTCTCTCTCTCTCTCTCTCTCTTACTTATGATTTTACTTTATCAATACGAATTTTTTTTTAGTTAGTGACAATTACAAAGGGGGGACGACGGGGGGGGGGTTGATTTGCACTTTTTCACAGCTTGACATTTCTAGAATAAGTTATTATCTAGAGCCTATATTGCAATAAAAATTCCTTTTTTATTTTTTATTTTAAAAAAAAATACATTTTGGATATCAGTTCATGCTGACCATCTGTCTGAGTTCACTGTATAAATTGATTACTATTCAAAATGTCTGTTGAGTATATGATTTAAAATTGCAATAATGTCCTACATAAATTGTTTATAAGTAGTGGACAGATGGTTTAATAGGTAGTAGCAATAGTAATAATAATAATAATGTGTATTATTAATGATCGACAATTATACTCAGTGGTTATTTTCTAGTAATTATAATCGATCTAATATATATATATAGACTAGTAGGAACATTTAAGCAGACCAATGTAAGTTACATTCAATCTGTGATCAATCATTTTTCAATGATAAAATATTTATCTAATTAATAACCAAATACTGAAAAATATCTAATGAATAAAAAAGTCAATAACTGAAAGTTTATCGAAATGAAAAGATAATTTAAAAATATTATTTCTTTAGATTAGTTTAAACAACATAATGAGAACACTGAATTCATTCAAACTACATGATATTTATCTAGACACTAGTACAATATGTTTTAAACAGTCTGATCCTATATTTATTTGTTAAGATATTTATATATTTAAAAAAAATGAAGGTTAAACTAGACAAATAGGGAGATAATTTCAACAGTTGAGATCATGAGTCAATTGAAGCTAGACCACCATGGAAAACCTGGAAGCACTAGACGGCCATTTCGTCCTATTGTGGGACTCCTCAACAGTGCGCATCCACGCCCCCGCCCTCGCGAGCTTCGAACCCAGAATCTATCAGTCTCGCGCCAGGCGCTTAACCAACAAGATCACTGAGCCGGCATTCAACGGTACTAATGTAGTGATTTCAACAGTTGGTTAAGCGTCTGGCGTGAGACTGATAGGTTCTGGGTTCGACTGTCGCGGGAGTGGGGTCGTGGATGTGCACTGGTGAGGAGTCCCATAATAGGGTGAAACGACCGTCCAGTGCTTCCAGGTTTTCCGTGGTGATCTAGCTTCAAATGACTTATAATCTCAGCTGTTGAAATTACTACAATCTCCACAAAACTCCTTCTGATACAAATAGGGAGATAGTCAAAGATGATTTGGAAAAAACAATGTAAATTACATGATTCTAGATAATAAATCAATTTTATCAGGGTAGATGTAGTGCAAGTACAAATTGTTTTTGTACGTATATAATGGGAATAAAAAGTAAAATTTTTGTTTCTACTTTCAATTGACTGGATGGATTACGATTAAAGTGTGAATAGAATTTAGTCGATTCAAATTACAAACCTTTTGAATTACATATATAATTAATTTCTGGAAAAAGGATTGGAAGACCATTTAGAAGTAAGGATATTTGTTTTATTTGAAACTGTAGTTCACAGATGTCAATTCATAATGAACGCCTTCTTTAAAGTTAAGCGATTCACACAAACCATCGAATTAAACAAATCTAGATTGCTGTAACTGAAAGTTGCAAATAATAACACTTGTAGATGAATGCCTACTGCTGAAGAGTCTCGTACTAGAACAAAATTACTGTCCAATGCTTATTGATTCACTATCACTGTCAAACTAGAGTTCTTCCGTTATAAACTCAATAAATTATGCAGGTATTTACATCAAGTTCAAAATAATGAATATTTATTGAGTGAAGTAGACGTAGAGGTCTGTGGTGAAATCCATATTTTACAGATTCAATTGAATACTGATCAGCATTAGTATTAATGTAGTACATATGGCTAATTAGAAATAAGTTTGTTATTGATTTATTCATTATGAGGTGATAATTTACTGTCAATTCAATACGAATTAGAAAACCATCCCATATATTAATTTATGAGATCAGGTTAAGTAATTGCTATTTAAGCACAAAAATGTATTAACTATAACCGACGACATTACTCTAATTATATATATTCTGTAAGGAAATATGAGCAATTTATAAAAATGATGATTTAACAAACCGACAATGACATATTGACGCATCGTGAAAAATAAAACACAGACAGATATCAACACAGAGTCTTACACAGATGTATCTTAACCAAAGTTTCCAGATCTGAATAGCACGATAAGATGCAAGTAACAAAAGGGATCGGAATAATAATTGTAATAATAGTAGCAATGATAAAAAAGGGACTAAGTCGTAGAAATATATTGCTTAAATAGACAGAGTTGATAGGTTTTTATGATGGACTATTGTAATTCAAGATTAAAGCGAAGATAAAGAAGGAATGTATCAACACTAATACAGATGAATCTGAAATCATGAGAAGCTCAATTAAATAGTCTAATTTATTTATGATTGATTAGAACCTTGATTTTTACAAAATATGCCTTTAATTATTAAAAGATTTTCTTTTTCTTCTTTTAAGAAGTTGGCATAATTAATCAAACCAAAGAATTTGGAATTAAAGCAGTAAGCCATTAGTAGGATCAAAATGAGTAACAAACCTTTTAAGCGCGAAATGTCTGAATTTAAAAATTGTGTAAATCAAATTGATTACTACACAGTAATTTCAAAGTGTACTATTAATTGCATGAACTGAGTATTATTGCATTAATTTTATATTGAATTGTAATTATACATTCATTTTATGAGTTGAAAACTACAAACTATGAACTTCTGTAGAATAAATATATAACGAAGATTAACTAATTGCTGAAATAATCCAGTTTCAATCAACTTAATTTATATAGTCGAATAGACAGATCCACTTGGTGTTGTTTTACTTGAATCTTCCCATTGATGTTTAGGACTGAAATTGATCAGTCTCTTATTGGTATGTGTGCATACTGTGCGCATTGCCTCGATATTGCCTTAATTTACAAGCATTACAAGCAAAGATAGACTCAGTAGCTAAGTGGATAACGCGATGGCGTTTGAAGCGAACGATACTGGGTTCGAGTCCCAGAGTGAACATCAACTCTGAGATGCAGGTACATCCAGCTGACGAGTCCCAAATAGGACGTCCTGGATTCCACTGCTAGCCACTATCCATCGTTTGGTAAATGTGTCACTTCAAGTTAAATACATGAAATAATATTGGTTTATTGACATACATATACTACTCAAGTTAAAATATTAATTTTAAGTAGAGATGGGTGGTGATTATCAGTGGACTTGTAGTTGTAAACGTCAATGGGATTATTCAAACAACCGATAAATATGAATTAAAATTCATCACAATCATTACACAACATAGTGACTGTCTGGATTCAGTAACTATTTCACTGTTGGTCACCATCCATCTCTGCTTAAAGTCCTCGAAACTTAATAATAATATCAAGCCAGTCCTCACAGGATTCACATATGCTAATAAGAGACTAATCAATTAGAGTTGTAAACATCAATGGAAAGATCCAAACACTCACCATATATGAATTAAAATATTTATTCCGAAAAAATAACTCAAAAAACATTCGAGTAGAAAACAACGGTTCATAATCATTCGAATAAATTATGAAGCCCAATAAAATAATCATATTTTATCACATACTAATTAGATCAATCACAACAAATGGTTTTATCTATTATGATATTATTCACAGTTGTGATCTGTAAAATTAACCCTATGAGTAAAACCATCATTTCATCTATTTCATGTACTACAATAATTATTTTCAAATCAATTCCTTTAAACATGTATCACAACAACTAATAATAAATGGTCCATGATAACTAAATTGTAATATAGACAGTGTATGGAATAAAGTGAACTTATCAGTATGGGGGTTGTGGAGATTTTTAAGTTTTTGGTTGAGATCATGAGTCAATTGATGTTAGACCACCGTTGGAAACCTGGAAGCACTGGACGGCCGTTTCGTCCTGGTATGGGACTCCTCAGCAGTGCGCATCCACGATCCCGCACCACGCGGGGCTCGAACCCAGGACCTACTGGCTTCGCGCGCGAGCACTAAAGCGAACTTAATTGGATTGCAATATTGTATATATCACATTTTACCACATAGAAAGAGTCAGTTCTGTCTCAATATGTCAATTTTATTCGATAAAATTAAATTTAATCATACCGTACAGTTAAGATAAAAAAAGAGGTCATCTTTGATGCTATGATGTATTTCAGGAAATTTTACAGAGCATTAACTGGACATTATTACATATTGTTACTACTATTATTATCTTAATATTCAATGTGAAACTGCTAAAGTTTTGTAACGAATATATGCAGTTTGTGATCTTATATGACTCGGTTTATTGTTAACAGTTCCGAATCTAATATAATGAAGTATATTTACTTAAACAATTAAATACTTGAAAATTTAGACAGGCCATATAATTATTATTGTCAGAGATTAATCCAGAAGTCCTCGTTAGATATCGTGACTAGTTGAGTTCAAACATATAGAATTTGAGATATTAACGCATTAGTGACATTCGAAGATGGATGAACAATATCATGAGTTAATTTCAATTATACAAGTGAATCACTGGATCCTGATTTAGTGGTTTAAGTGTTTATTGTTCGTTGGGAGACTGAAGGTCTCTGTGTTCGATTATTGATAAGGTCTTGCGTTCTGACTTCTGAGTAGTCATATTCTATTACCTATTGCATTAATTTAAACAAATATGTATTTTCCAGTCTATAAGAAGTTAAACAAAGTAATTGATGACTGAAATAAAATATTGGGAGTTATATCTTGTATTTCAGTTGATAAGTCACATAATGGATAATCTCAGGCTTACTTCTCCATCCAGCCAGAGCCACATGTGTTACTTTCCTTACTTTAATAAAAAAGCTGTAAAAAAACATATATTGTCAGTCGAAGCTAATCAAAGCGTGTAAAATACGCACCAGTTATTTGACAATTTGGCGATAGACTGCCTGTAATCTTCGAACAAATATCCTTAAAATTTACAAATGACTAACCTTCAATTAGTTATAAATAAATAATTTAAATCGATCGGGGAAATAGATTCCAATAGTACAAATATTGATAAACAGATGACTGGAAAATTAAATGAATCACCGCTAGATATATTCATCTTCACCCATTTTCCTTTGTTTTTATTGGCCTAATTAACGCAAAAGCTATTTTTAACCAATCGCACATCAAATAAAATAAACCAATCAAAATAGGATCGACTTGAAATTTAAATGAAAATAATAGACATGACTACAAGAAGGTAGAGAGATGGGAGAGCATAATGTACTTGTCAAACTGGAAGGTTGACATTAAGTGACCGGCCTATATGATTCCCTACCACCCCTTTTTAAAAAATTGTGGGGTGTGAATGAAAAATTTAGGTATCGTTGATTGGTGGACTTGTTTTGCAAGTGTGTGCTCAAGTGATAATGAACAAACATTTTGTTACCTTTAATCATTTTGTAATTGGTCGTAAACTGTTCATCTTTGTAATCTGACTAGTTGAAATCGAAATCGCATCTGGAGCTGTGATTGGATGTCAGAATTTTCATTTTTTACATTTGAAATTTAATGATAATGAATAATTTTTTTTGTGTAATCTTAGTCTTGAAAAAAATTTAGACTTTTGAAGAAAAAGACACCAACTTAATTGCATTACCGTGCAATCCTACTGTTAGTGAATGTGTATTAGGATAAATTTTTGTTTTCCGATCAAGTATACCTTGAATTGAAGTCGTTAGTTATCTTAACACGAATAATTATATGTATCTCAGTAAAAGAAAGTTTTTGGGAAAAAGCAACTGAAAACCGGTTTGAATATTTGATAATAGTGATTACTGAATGAGGTCGGTAGTCAAATCTTTAATACCAAATTAATAAACAAATTATCACCAAAGTGTGTGCATAGGTTTTTTTGTAACACACGGTGTGTTAATGGGAAAAAGAAATCAACATATCAATAAATCATTATGATAACTTACTGGTTGCAATATTTATAATTCAGGTGAAGCAACCTTAAACCATCATTTAATGAACTGACTTTGACAGTATATGAAAGTAGTAATAAATTTTCCGAAATAGACACTTAATATTTAGTAAACGATTATTTTGTAAATGGTCATTCATAATGAGAATTAGAAAACGTTAGATTTCAATGAGGTTAATTTTAAAAGTCCATTGAAACGGTTCATTATTTTCACTTGTAAATTATTTGTAGTTCTGTATTTTAAAATTAATTTTTTGGTCGTTATAAATACTAGTTTGTTTAATCAGTCATGTGTGAATATTGTTAACCGCCGTAATATGAAACCTGAACTATATCTAGACATTATGAATGTAACCATTTTTGACAAGCATTTGCAATATCAGTTTCATAAAGTGTAAATGAACAAGCCTACGTCGTGTGACTGACTCAACAAATATCTATCGACATTAAACGTATAAATATGAATAAGGTCAACTGTATCAATGAACATTTACAATGTTATTATTATCTATTTTCCTTATGATCATTATTATTACTATTATTATTATTATTATTATGTCAATTGACAAGATTCAATTCTTGTACCATGTATTTCATTGACACAAAATTTTTTGCAGTTTCAATTTTCCTATAATGCTTAGTCACTTATTGTGACTGAACACTTTACTCCCAAATCATCCCGACCTTTAATGAATGACCTTTGTAATTTGTAAATATATATATATATATATATATATATATATATATATATATATATATATATATCGTTACAGATGTAAACGTTAACCATTGTTAACACATTACATTGTCAAATTCATAAATGTCATGCCTTATTTTTGGACTTTATAAAATATTAAAATTATGGACTTATAACTGTATAGTGTGATGATGAAGCTAATGAAAACGATTGTTCGCTGAATTATTTTTTATTTTTGAATATTTTATGAGAATTTTTAACTGGTACAATGTGATTGTACCAGTAATAAATAGTTGAAGAGGTGTGCAAATGAATACGGTGATATAATCAGTAGTTATGAATAACAATGAAGGCTTAATTTACGATCAGACGTACTTCTTACGTACGCATAGTTCTGGTACTTTTAATATAAAACCGGAATATGAAATTCTTGCATTTTGTATTCATGAAACAGCTAATATTCTTATTTCTTTTTACACTTACTATATGACCTTTTATCACATGAATCATTTCAATGATGATGGTTTCAACTTGTTTTATAATGTCATTATTTTATTCATAAAGAAGATAATTTTCTTCATTGTGTTTACTTCTCTATGAGCTTTAATCATATTCATCTTTGTAATAATATTCACTAATAAATGTCATCATAAATTTATTGACCTAACGACAAAATTACGATTTTCACTAATTTAAAATATTCCTATTAAAATGTGAATCATCGGTCACAATGCCTACCAGTTGTCGACTGTTGGTACACCGTTGGAAAAAACGCAGGAAGGCAGAAATGAATGTTGACGTTTCGCGACTTAAAAAGGCAATGCACATGGGTATTGCCTTAAAATTCATATCCAGGGCAACGACTTGATATAAATGGACGTTCTCGTTATTCGTTTTGTACGTCCCGTCAAAACCAATTACGTCACAAAAGTGACCGGCCAAATTCACTTGCTCAGCAGTCATGAAGAAGAAATACGATAGACAGTTCTCATCGTCCAATTCGTATTCGCAAAGCCCACCCAAGGATGTTATGTGAGCTTTCAATTTCCCGTAATCACCTATAGTGTACATTATAAATTGGCAAATTCCGTACCAGGAAGGTTCGCGTGTGAGAACACTTTGTACCGCATATTGCAGACATCTTGAGCGGTCAGACATTTCCCATAAGATTGGTAAGCAAAATTCTTTATGTGGAATGCAGCGGTACCGGAAATCAGCAGCGGTCTCACAGTTTCAAACTCCCCATCCGTTAACCTGCGCACCCATGAATTACCCTGGTACCTCAGGGAATTGCACTCGTGATTGTGATGTACATTCCCACGTACAACAGTCCAATAGCCGTCTATAATCTTACAAAACACAAATGCTGGACATTGGGTGTTCATAGAAGCCCTTCGTTAAAATAGTTATAAAACAATTTACCAAATTACCTCCTCCGTCTAATACGTTGTGACGAACCGCTAGATCTTATACGCCCATTTCGCCAACGCACAAATTTAATGTACGATTTTTGATCTCTGCCAATATGGGAATCTCTCACTACATAATGACTGTAACTCGATCTTTCAAAATTTGTGATTGTGGTCTTTAACGCTTCAACCGATGGAAACGCAACCAGAAACAAGGTAGTCAAAAAGACTTCCTCCATTTCCGTTACGTGAGAAACACCAGCGCTTGTACTCGGCACGTTACTCTGCTCCATAATGACGATTGAGATTGTGCTTCGTCGACAAGTACTGATAATTTATAACAATTTTCAAGACATAACTAACCAATTAAATCTAACTTTTGAAACTAGCCATTTCATTGGACGAAACACGGGATGAAAAATATTGTAATTTGGGGGTGGAAAATTTTTTTTATGGGGTGGGGTTTTTCTTTTTTTAAAAATGGCCGGTCGGACAATATTATTCAAACTGGAAAGTCAGTAATCAAGATAAAGTTAGAACTGAATTTGGATTGATGACATTTGATTACGTCATCAAATATTTAGTAATGATATATATATTTATACCAAAAGGAATTTATATAAAATAAACGACCTAAGCTTAACGATACATTTGGAATCAGACCAAATATCTGTGAATTTACATATTGTTGGTTCAGTGATGTAATAATCTGACTACAAAAAGCGGTTATTAAATATAATTTAATTCCGTAGTATTTTCATATTATCACCAAGTTTCTATTTATTCGTTTTATTGAGGAAAAGTATGTCACATTTTTATTTTCTTTATAGTGACCAACTAACTATATTTATCCGTATTTCTGTTGTACGAAAAAGTTGTCTTGTCTTCAGTAACCGCGTTCGTAAAAGATGGATATAGAGTTACTCATTCAGTAAAGCATTATAGTTATTGAAAGTGATTTTCATCATTTTAATTAATTAATAACCGTATTAAATAAGAGAAATGTAACAACTAGCAACTCAATATTTTCAATAAAATTTTTAACTTGAATTGATACCCCCTAAATTAGTGGATTGGTACTTATTAGAATCAAACTGTGCTCGCAATTTATAGTCATCATCTATTAAATGAGAAGTGTAATATGATAAGAATATTTAGAATGATAAACCTGACCAGCACAATCTTATCACTTTGAAAAGCCACTAACAGCATACCCCTCAGTTATGACAAAACAGATATGTAACTTGGTATCATAGCTTTATCAACACATGAATCAGAGCAGTAATCTTTAAGATGAACTGGTTTGGACTCACTTTTTCTCGAAAATTTGATTTATGTTGAGTATATCGACTAAATCCTACTTAAACAAATAACTAATAAGATAAAATGTTTTTTAGACGAGGGATCATTGAGGAGAGTACTTCTAAGTTCGTGGGTTTGATCCTAATTGTTATCAAATATTTGTACTAAACAATCTCAACAAATAGAAACAGTTACCTAGAGTTTCTTAACTATTTCAATGAATCTCCAGCCCGAGTTATTTCGTGATGAAAATTACTTTAAAACTGAGCAATATCTTAACATTAGCTCTTCAATAAAATACAAAACGTGAACATTCGTGACGAGATTCCTTTGCACTCCATTTTTTTGTTCGACGGAATACTACTTGTTATTAACAAGTAGTTTGAGTTATTTATAGTCATTTCCAGGCTTTATGTAGCAGTGAGTACTCGAGCGTGTCTATCCTACAATTAAGTAATACGAGATTATTAACTGTTATCCATTTCCTGAGGAAAAAGACTTAATCTGTGTCTAAGTGTACGTTCCATAATCTACAAAAATAATCATATAGTTGATAGCAAATTATTTGAAATGCTGTTTGATTAGTTGAGTCTTTCACGTTAAGAACAGTTATCAAATTCCAATTCTTAAAATTAATTTTAATAACGGAGTACTCATAATACAGCCATTCGAAAGAATAGATCTGCAAAAACTTTAACCGTTTATTCATACCTGTGGTTATTAGATTGTGTGGAATGCATTTGTAGTATAGAAAACGGGGGATATAATATACAATAATATTAGACGGAATCTTTTTTTAACGCTAGTTGTTTAGTCACTTATATAGTTACGAAGAGAACTAATGCTATTTGGGTATTTAGTCATAGTATCTCGCTAACGTCTACTGATAATTAGAATCACAGTAAGCCATAACTTCCATCATGATCAATATTATGTGCTACTGAAATGGCATATATGAGTATAGGTATGAGATATATCTGATTTTGCCCAACTTGTCATTGTTCACATTGAGACTCGAACTTTATAACCTAAAATGTTTTAAACGAAAAACCACTCTATATTAAGCTTCTGAGTTCAGTTAACCATAAGCTTGTTCAACAGATATGAAGTTACATAAAACAGTTTGAATCTCACCATTATTGATACTAAAGACTAAATGATCAGTCTCCATATTCAAACCTTTTATATACAAATTCATTTTAATATCATACCTTTGTAAATGTTCACATTATGTTAATAAAATGTTGGAGGTATCCCTTTACTTTTAACAAAATGCCAAGTTTTATGAATAGATAGCTAGGTCTCTTAACAGAGGTGTCCTCAACAATCTTATTGAAGATAACATCCTTGTTCAGGTAATCAAGTAATAGGTGAAACGATTTTTAAAATTGTAACTAACTGGTTGTAAGACAAATCTTCAGATCACAGCTTAACAACATTAAATAACAATTATTCACTTTTATTGGGATCGTGAAATGATTAGTGTTCGACCACCATCGAGAATCTGGAAGCACTGGGCGATCCCTTCGGTCCTAGCGCAGGACTCTCAGCAGTATTCATCTACGACCCCATACAAAGTTAAATCAGCTTTACAGAACCACACTACAGAGGACCAGATCGATCACATTTACATTAGTAAAAAAACTAAATCTAGAGAAGCAGTGATTAACTGGAGAAACGGCATGACAAAGGTTAAATACAGCGTTCTTTCGACATACTGACAAAATCAACCAATTCAAGATAGCTCTTAACAACAGGTTCCAAGCCTTACAAGATCTGATCAAAGAAGAAGAAACTACGATGGAGTACAACTGGAAATGGATCAAAAAAGCACTAACTACGACGTTTCAGGAGGTGATGGGTTACAACAAGCATAATCATAAGGAATGGATCTCTATGGGAACCATGAACAAGATTCAAGAAAGGAAGAACAAGAAGATAACAATTAACAACAGCCGAACAAGTGCAGAGAAAGTCAAGGCACAAGCCGAATACACAGAAGTAAACAAGCAAGTAGAGAACAACATTAGAGTCATCAAGCAGAAATTCGTGGAACAGCTAGCAACGATAGTGAAAAATGCTTCAAGAGAAGGAAATGTGAGACACTTATATGACATAACGAAGAAACTAGCAGGGAAACATAGCAAACCAGATAGACTAGTCAAGGATAAAGGTGAGATAATCACTGAGATTTAAGAACAGAGTAACAGATGGGTAGAACACTTTGAAGACCTCTTGAATAGGTCAGATCCATTGAGTCCACCGTACATCGAAGTAGCACACAAATACTGCCCTATAGATGTCACTCCACCAACGACCGACGAAATCAGGATGGTCATCAGACGAATCAATAGTTGGAAAGCAGTAGGACCGGGTAATATACCACCTGAAGCTCTGAAGTCAGACGTAGAAGTAACTGCAAGCATGCTTCACAGTTTATTCAGGAAGATTCGGGAGGAAGAACAAATGCCACCGACGGACTAGAAAGAAAGATACCTCATCAAGACTCCAAAGAAAGGAGATCTGAGCAAATGTGAGAATTACAGAGGAATCACACTACTGTCAGTAACAGGAAACGTTTTCGACAGTGTTGCTGAACCAAATGAAGGGTTCAGCAGATGTTCAACTTCCAGATCAACAGACCGGATTCCGTAAGGATCGGTAGTAAACAGACCAAATCGCCAAACTACGGATCATCGTTGAAAAACCATTTGAATGGAACTCGTCACTATACATCAACTTCCTTGACTATGAGAAAGCTTTTGAGTGTGGATATAAGGACCGTATGGAATCTTCTTCGACACCATGGTGTACGTGAGAAAATCACCAACACCATCCGGGATTCATACGACGGACTACATTGTAAAGTCGTGCATGGAATACAGCTGACATATGCACTTCAAGTGAAGACCAGTGTCAGACATGGCCGCTTACTTTCACCCTTTCTCTTTCTTCTGGTGGTTGATTGGATTATGAAGACCTTTGCATCTGAGGGAAAGCACGGAATACAATGGATAGCTTGAATGCAACTAGACGATTCGGACTTCGCAGATGACCTAACTCTTTTATCCAATACTCACCAACAAATACAGGTGAAAATAGCCAGCGTAGCAGTAGTAGGCCTCAACATACACAAGGGAAAAAGCAAGACCCTAAAATATAACACAGAGCACCAACCCAATAACATTTTATGCTCTAGAAGTGGTGGAAACGTTTACGTGCTTAACTAGGATATATGACTGATAAACGATGGGGATCTGATGCAGATGTGAAAGTGTAGTGTCTGGTGCTGCATCAACCCCACATAGGTTATTCTAGCTTCGGGAGAGACCAGTTTATTTATCCATCCTGAGTCACATTTTGACTTTGTAAATTATTCGTTTACTAACCCTGACTGTTTTTATATGAGCGTGTGTGAGTATTGCCTACACTATTCATCGTACGTTTAGAGCTTATTTCTTTCTAGTTATAAATAGAGTCAAGCTTGATCAAATGGAATTGGCACGGTTGCCTTCTCCGCTTTGTTTTTCTGATTGTCTGTCTGGACCAACTAGTGCATGAAATATACGTATCCAATATTCATTTTCGTATTTATTCCGTTATTTTTTAAGGAGAATCAAGTCGATAATTATACACGACGGTAGCCGGGATGTATATTCCAAGTTGAACTCAAATCAATAGAGCACAAAAAAGACATGGATTGAAGAAGTAAGGGCAGGATTCTTACAATTAAAGAACATCTGAAACTCAAAACAGCTGTCAAACAACAACAAATTCAGAATCTTCAATACAAACATCAAGACAGTTTGGTTGTACAGAGCTGAAACTTTCAGGACTACTACAACCATCATCATCAAAAAGGTATAGGCATTTATAAGTAGTTGTCTACGCAAGATACTCAATATCCGTTGGCAAGTCACCATCAGCAACAATCTACTGTGACAGAGAACAAATCAGCTTCTCGTTGAAGAGTAGATCAGGAAAAGATCCTGAAGGTGAAATAAGACATACTGAGGAAATCATCAAACTGTATCAAAAAACATGCTCCAACGTGGAATTCACACATCAAAAGAAAGGAGCAAATAAAAAAACACTGTGTCTGTAATTGGAAGCAGACATTACAAGGAAGGATAGAACTTGGCAACAAATGGAAAAAAGAGCCTAGGACAGAGTAGATTGGAGATTAGGAGTCGACCGCCTATGCTCCAAGAGGGGTAACAGGCTTAAGTAAGTGAGTGTCACAGGAAAGAGCACAGTTATTCACGTTCGAGATGATATGGCCAAGGTGCGAGAAGTGAATTATGTTATATCAAAAACGAAAGCTTCTATTTATTGCATGTTCTAAATTATTTGACAAAACCAACAAATTAATATATGAGCATTTAGGAAAATAATTAGCTGATGTATTTTACAAGGTATCATCACCAACAAGATATGTCACAATTATTAAGTTCTCTTCTCTCTTGCTACTAATGGTATGATTCTGGTCTGAATAAACTCGGTGATTCAATACGGTTCAGTAAAGAAGTTGAAGCCATTTCCATTTCTTCCAATTGATCAGTTAAACCTTCAGCTAACTTTTTAGGAGATAATAGTACATTTTGACTGTTAATCTCATCATCACAATTCAAAAGGTCCGAAAGTAGGATAGCTGGAGGATACTCGCCACCATGACATAATAATTTTTCCATATAAAGCTAGGATGAAAAATGTAAAAAAAGAATACAAGTTATTAATAGAATGGGATTGAACAGACAGATTTTATCGTAAAACATACTACTGGATTATATAAGTAGTTAAAATCTACTTATAACATTAGTCAAAAGTGATTTATAAACTGAGACCTACATGGTCCTAAACAACACTATACCAAGCTGAATAGTTTTTTAACGTTTAATTAGATATGTCCAGTGAATGGAGATAAATAAATCTAAAAAAACACTTGAAGTATCCTCAACTCGAAATGAGAAGTGTAAAATTTCACCGCAACTACTTATTTAGTTATGCGACATTAACCAGCTAGGAATAATTTTCAATTAACTATGTTATCTAGAAATACAAATGGATGTATAGCTATAACTGACTGACCACTATGTGTTCACCAATGTCATGTCTGTTTATTCCTTTATAGTGACGAATTTGTAATGTGGTTCTAATATAAGTGAATCGTGAGCGAAGCATTGTGTTGAGATGTTAAGTGGTTGGAGGTAGTCAGTAGAAAATACTGGATCTCAGTTTCATATCTTTTGGAATTCATCAGCAAGATATACTTGAAGTCTTGAGGGAATCGATGTTCTGAGTTATGCTGTTATGATGCAGATCCAGTTTAACAAAAACCTTTAAATATACCAGTAATGATGAAGATAACGATGTGGAACAATTCCCTTTTTTATCAACACCTAAGACTCATATATAAAGTTATCCCAGTGGTTGAAATGTAATTGGATTGGCAGACTATTACACTCAATTCAAATTAATATACAAACAAGGAAAGGGAAAAAGCCAATGTTCAGGATAATAACTATTTAAGTGTATTTTATACTGTAAACAAATTAACACTTTTAAAAAGTACACATCACAGTCATTACAACAAAAACTAATGGTATAAAAGAGATGTATCATAGAATGTGTTACGACAACTAATCGTACACACATTTTATTTATTATAATGAGTTAAGACTCAGTGTAAAATACATTCAACTATTTCAAACCAACCATCAAGTGACATGTGAAACGAAAGTCTATATGAGATACGATATAGTACTAAAGAATACAAAATGAACAGTCCAGTTTAACAACCTCGTATTGAAAGGTATACAGGCATCGATAACGTGTCGAAATGTCAATCAACAAGAATCATATTATAAAAAATGCTATAAATTAAAAAGAGAGTACAACTTTGTCAAACAGATACAAATTAGTAGCGAAGATAAGTTGAGAACCATGTATTTATAGTGGACAAGATGTTCTGAATAAACAAACATTCAACAAAGAACACAGACAAAAAGGATTAAATAAATAAATAAACTAGGGGGGGAGAACGAAATATTATGAGAATGAAGAAAATAGATTAAAATATCGCATAAACATGTAGTGCATTAAAATTGAGAATTTTTATGAGTTACAGATTCCTAAATTATAGGTGGTAACATACATGAGTAGTGTGATGTGACAGAAAAAAATAAAGAGCAGAAAAGAAACCACTTTATACGAAATCAACTTAAACAGGATAGTATTAAGGGTTGTAAAGCTGTAATTTATTGCGATTTAAATGTGGTTCAGAAAGGTGCCTCAGTTACACTCCTCTATCTGAACAACTAATACCGAACGGATACTAATTGATACTAGTTGACAAATCAATATGAAAATAGAGTAATATCCTAACTTTTATACTTTTGAAAGGTTTTAAAAAAACTGACGATTGCATATAATTACAGTGATATAATATATACTTTTGACAAAAAATTAATAGATGTATTTATAACTGATACAAAAATTTCATACAATCTTTCCCATCTATAAATTTGACTAAAGCAAGAACAATGAACGTAATAGAATAATACGATTTCTCATCAGCTAATTACGAATCCCAAATGTAATAGTATTAACCATTCAAAATCACCTTACATGCTGTGAAGTTTGTTTACATTTTCTGTCCGTATTCTCTCCTCACTTAACTTGTTTTCTGTGTATTGATTTATACTAATTGCTAATATTCAGTAAACAGTTTATTCCTAAAAGTGTGATGTGATGCTTAGTTCCACTATGTTTAGAGTTCGTCAGTAGCTGGTAATAAAACCGCGAAATATGGTGAACTCATATTATTCTGCCACATTCATTAGTCTTAGTTTGGTCAAATGATACAATGATGTAGAAACTTGTCAAATTAAATAATTCACAGAAATTTACCTGTCCACTTGAGGAACACCAAGGATCTTTGGAAAAATAACGTCTCCAAACAAGATTAGCTCCAGCTTTTGCCATCAAATAAGCATAATAGCGTCCACCGTAATTGACTAAATGAGTAAAACGATGAGGCCATGCGCCTAGATGAGCTGGTGAACAACTAGACCAATCAGATAGTCCAACTTTACATTGAATATCTGATAATAATTTAGAGGATGCAGGCCATAACCCATCTGATTCGTGAGTTGATTTTGCATAAGGCAGTAAAGTATTTTCAATAGGACCTGAGTGTAAAACTTGATCCAGAATAGCATAGGTAGCCTGAAGAATTGTATAAATGAAAGAAATTCAACTGTTACTAAAAAGTGACTGACTTAGTCATAAAATATTAATCTTTCTACGCTTCATTTAGTAAACAATTTGAAAAAAGGGGATCATGGAATTTCGAAAAGACCCTTAAACGAACAGTCTCATTGTTTAGATAACACACAAGAATTGTTTTTGTATTTTGTGCTCACCCACTGATTACTATAAGTTTTTGTTTGTACGTATTACAACTTACAAACTCTGTTTTCTACTTAATTGTCATCCTCATTTCCACTTAAAACTAATCCACGTTTATCTACCTTTACTCCTTTCTTAATGTAATGGTATCTGGTAATATCTGCTGTCCTACAAAATTTATACCACAAGAGATTAGACATCACCTGATCATCAAATTCTACTTAATTTACCGTCGTGAAATTTATAGTCACTGGATATGTATTGATAATATGAGTATACTTTAGAAATAAACTCATATGGTCACTAGCTGTATTCGTATATTCAACGATAAGGTAACTTTTTGAAGCAGTTTACATCATAGATTGGTCTCCATTTAAGGACCATTGGAAAGTTAAAAGCACTGAACACTTTGATATTAAACCCATCACCAACACACGTTCATAGCCAAAATCAGGATATTCATGTCTTGGGATGAGAGTGTTACCGCTAAACCGGTAAGTCAGAATTCAACGATCAATATTTTCAACTATTATTCAATGTTACCGACGATATCAGTTTCACTCTCAACGTGGTTGAACTCCACCATTTCTCACTGGAACTTCAGGAATTAACTCGAACTTGAAATGTCCTGCGAGGATTGTATGACATAATTAAAGCAGTTTTTTTCTGAAGATCATGAACTCCAATAACTACCGATTATTATTAGTCATTTCCCAATATTCTTACTTGCAAACTCGTTTGGTTAAGCATACCGAAATCATCTGTATGTGTAAATCGGATGTTGTGAGTCATAAAATATTCAAATCAAGTATATCATATATAAATATATATTACAAGTGTATACCTGTTGACTAACTTCTAAACTTTGACCAAGTCCTAGACCAATGGATAATCGTTGTAATGCAATTATTTCATTAGGATCTGGTTTCTGACCCGTTTTCCAATGTCGGGCATATTCTGATACTACACGCGGATCTAATGCAAAGTGTTCAAATAAAGTTGATGGTAATTCAGCTAAATCAGTACTACACCTTTAATATAATAATAATAATAACAATGAATGTAGTATAATTTATTGATTAATTAGCATATTACGATTATTATTTCAATAGGAAATCAGATTGTCAGGATGATAAAGTTCGCTTACTTTTTTGATTAAATATTTATCTTAGTGAAAATTTGATATTATTTTCATTTGTTCCCGAATCACTGACAAAATTACTCACGAAATATGAAAATGATGTACCCGTTGAAAAACGAGGAATTATTTTATTTACATGTGTATGAGTTTTGTGGAAAACTTAGCACATAGTAATGTTTGATGCATTACATAATTAGTAAGGATTGTTGTTAACGGTTGTACATTTAAGTAGTAAAAAGGAAAGAACATGGATTTATCGAGCAATCTGAAAGTATCTCGGGTTTACCTACTGATTCATTTGTAAAATTTAACACAAACGTATTGTATTATAATCCATTGATGTGTTCTTATTATAATCTGTGTTTGATGATGATTCATAGAATTAAATGCTGATTGGTCGAATTTTATAATCTATTCATTCTTAGATTCACTTGTATCGGTTGTTTGAATATTGCCATTGATGTTTAGGACTATATTTGACCAGACTCTTTTTGGCATATGTGGATATATGCGAACGGTACTGGACTAGAGTTCCGGAGTGAACATCAACTCTGGGATGCAGGCACATATAGTTGAAGTGTCCCAAATGGAAAGAAACACGCGTCTTGAATTTCGCTGCTGGCCACCGTTTATCTCTACTTATATTCTTTTTTAGTTTTATCATGTATAAGCAGGCTTACACAGAGTTGTTTCTATGGAATACTAATACGAAAACCTTTGAAAATAAGCAACTGTTATTCACACGTCAACATGTTAACAACGGTAATAAATTACTACCTTCCAGATTCTATGAATTCAAACGAGATAAAGCAATAGAATGAAATGCTTTCGTTTAACACGGTTCAATCAATTACACTAAACAATCATTAGATTTAGTGATTCTAAGAATCTAACCAAACCAGATAAGTAGTCAGTATTTTCCCTAACGATTTATTAGTTTAAATATTTTCGGAATTTCCATATCAATACGATAGTATCGCATTGTCAAGCTAAGAGTATCTTAGTTATGTGAACTAATAGATCAAATCAAAATTTTATTCATCTATCTCGAATAAGAACCACTATTAAACACTATCACGACAGATAATAATTCCATCAAATAGGAAAAGATATTATTAATCTATAGAACTGACTAAAATATCTAAGGTTTAATCGTCAAATTTAGACAATTAAATAGTGTAACACTTGACTAGTACAATTATTGGATACCATGTAGTTTATGTAGAATATTATTAATAGTAAAGTTGAAATTGTACAGTAGTTTTAATGTATAATTATTGAATATGAAACATTTCTGAAGTTGACTAATAATACGATTAAACTATAGTATAAAATTGCTAAATGAATTCATATCTAATTGTAACAGTAGTAACATAGTTTATCTTCTCGTTTACTTATTGAATGTTTGTCTCATAATGAATTTATTTATATATTGTTTTAAAATTCTGAATAAAATACAAAATATACATGTCAGTTAGTTATATACAACGTAGAACTTGACACATTTGTGCATCAGTTCAAATTCCCACATGATATTAACACAGTGAGTTATTTTAAAATAAAATTCCTAGAATGGTAGAATTAATAATAGTAACAATAATAATGGGAAAAGAAATACAAAGACATTTTGGCATTCAGGTTATAAGTGAAGATAAAAAATGAATGCGCCTGCACCACTGCGAATAATTTTGAGTCATTTCATTCAAAGACTCTAACCACTGGCTATAATAATCACCCAAACTTCAACCACAGTGTCTACATCTATTAAAATAGCTCAGTTCGATTACCATTGACTTTATGGATTGGTGTCATGTTTTGGTTTAGCTACTTATTAGTATTCTATCAGTCTACTCCTATACCAGACAACATTCCCCGTCGAGGTAGGTGGTAGTTGGGTATATATAACACATGTCCCGACCACCTCAATTGATTTTTCAATGTTCATTTAAGTGACAGCATGATCCATTAACAATATGGATAGATATAGATAATCTGTAAAGAGGATATATATATATATATATATATATATATATATACTTACCGTGTCCCAGTAACATGTTGATATCGTGTACGTGCAAGCATAGAATGTAATGCATGTCCCCATTCATGAAATAAATTTTCAACTTGTCCTATACTAAGAAGTGGTGGTTTAGAATTCGATTCAGGCGGAGATACCGTCAATTGAAGTGTTATAATTGGAGATTGATATGATCGATTACTAGAACCATTATCTAGGCATCGACCACCACGTATAGTGTAATGACAATCCTGATAAATGAAGAAACAAAAAGAGAAGTGTAAGATACAATCAGGATAGGACTGTTAATATTAATATTCTAAATATGTAACAAAAGTGAATGAAAGTACGCTGTCGGTTAAATAGTTGCTATCATAAAAAGTTTACATCAGATCTTTTCTACTTTACTTTTGAACCAGATAACTGTGAACGGAGGACAGCAAAGATTTAGGTGCTTGATTTAAAATCAAATTAAAACGATTCTATCGAATGGCGAAACCGTTTGATGGGAGCATCATGGATCCTACTGGAATAATATGTCACGATTATGTGAGGCGTTCTAATCCTCTCACATTTACCTTTCACAAAATAAAAACTCAGTCCTAGACGGCTAATAAGATTCCCACTTTTGGAACCATAAAAGCAGTGATTTTGAATTTTCTGTATCAAAACTATAATAGCCGTCATCAATTGTATCTCCTATATCTACCAAAAATAGTCAGACTGCCACGATTTTAAGCAAAGGTTTTTTTGGTGCAAAATTCCCGATAGAATTAGAATTCATGAGGTAATCAAAAGCTTGTAAAAGTGAAACTCTCGTTGGATAATAAAAGACAGTTATAGAGGTTCAAATTATTTGTATATGAAGTATATGTGCAGAATGAAAGATCAGCCACAGAGACCGACAACTTCTCAAGTAACACTAAGGTTGGTTTCATATCTAGTGGTAAAGACAACCTATAGGTTGTAGACGTGAATGTATTTGCTTGGTTAGCAGGCTTTTACAAAGTAACAAAATGATCATGTTAGGAATCCCAGATCCCCCAGAAATCACTTGGTAAACGTCTTATTTTTGTAATTTTATTTTTGGAAATTCGGATTTCTCATCTTCGTGCCAAAAGCACCCACTTTTACCTTTAATTTGTATTTCCCACTTAGGAGGACCTTAAATGTCATTAGTTCGTTTTCTCTTTTAGTACGATATTTTGTGATGTTTTCCAAGGACATTTTTGTACTATATATATACGCATGAGTCGTGTGCTTGTTTGTTCGTGCCTCTGACTGCTTGTGGAATATATGTTTCCTTCGGCTGAATCTGGTCTTCTCCCTCCAGTTAGCAGGGCTGGGGCACAGTGAAATAGTTTAGCTTGACCTGTTGTTGTGTTGCTGACTTTCGTTCCGTCAGCCGGTTTTAAGTGATATCGTAATCTTTTCAAACGTAGAAGATCAGTAAGTCATAATCACAGGTTTCTGGGTAATGCTTTTGAGAGACCCTCTTCTTTGTTGTTTGATGGATGAATAAAATGATACTGTCCTCTCTTTATTGATTTCCACAGCTCCATTTTTGCTGTCATCAGTTTTGTATACGTAACTTATGGAGGAAATAACTCCACAGGATGTTTTCGACGTGTGCCAGCGCTTGTTTGAACCATTAAAACATTCAAGTCAGTCTAATTCATATATATTATTGACATAATGGTAGAATAAAAATATTTTCTGTACCCCGCGATATACTGCTACTATACGATGATAGGGCCAGTGACCGAGGTTACATTACCACTAAACTGATTACACGAACCATACGCTAAGCGCAGACTTGATCACGTAATACTAGACACACGATCCAAGTTCATGAGTAAAGAACCCGAGTATAGACTAGACAAGACTCTATTTAACACAATTTTGGACAATCTACATTCAGTGAGTCCAGAGTAGAATTCAATAATAGGAAAATCACATAATTGATAGCCAGTAAGCAGTGTCTGTCTGTCCACACTCAGTAGCTAAACACGTCTTAATTCTACTAGCCACACATCAATTATGAATCGTTTGTTATTCCTTGAATTGTTCCCCATAGGTAATGATCAAAACATGGAGTAAACCATGGTAGTAAATCGAAGTCAGAACTGAAATAAACACGATTACGAATGATATAAGAGTAAAAGGTTTTAATACTTGATAAGAAACATTTTAAAATGAAATAAAATTACTTGGGCAGGTTTACCAGGACGATCAAGCAGATCACAATAGACTATTCCAATTGGTTCCGTTGAATTATTCTTATTCGAATAGACATGAACTTTGATAACAGATGGATGCCATACTTCTCCAGGTCGTACCGGTACAACTTCTAGACGTAATCCAAATAGACAATTGGCCAATTGACTTACACCTTCCATACATGCACCCAATGAAAAATAATCTGTCAAATGCTATAAAACAAAAAAGTAGAGGAAATATGAATCAATAACTTACTTATGTATGTGTTGCAATAAACGACAAAGACAGATACAAGGGATTATGATAAAATAAAAGGTTATAACCTCTCAACAAAAAAGAGAAAAAGTGTGAGTTAAGAAAACTTTAAGTTCCTATTCGATTTTTCAGATCCAAAATGGTTATTAGCTGTTGTAGCATGGGTGTTATACGATTACGCAACGGATGTCATAAAATATAGGAATAACACTAAGGCATATGTGGAATGAGAATTTATCCATGTAGCTGAGATTCATATTATCAAATCAATGGATTTCAAAGGACAGAACCATCAACCAACTGGTTGACAATTTGAATAAATATTAGGAAATTAAAGTTACTATTTATATACAAAACAATATTTGACCAAAATGACATGACCATTAGTCAGTCAGTCGTAAAGTAAAACCTGGTACACATGTACGCCGACTCGAAATGAAATTGTTAGGGCAAACCTCAGAGTACTAGAGGTAGCAACAGTATTATTGGTAGTAGGAAAGATCAGGCATCAAAGATAAGATTTAAGAAAATATAAACCAGTGAAATAAAATTTTTTGAGGAATTCAGAAGCTTATGATCTGGGGGAAGACGAAGAATGAATTTTTGTTCTTATAGACTGTAATGATCAGCGTCCGAGACTAGTCAGATGGGATTACATCCAGTTTCCAGATTTCAGCTAGGATTTTAGTCAATCTAACTGCTAAAACTGGACCACCATCCTTGAAAATCTCAGTGCTTAGTTCATCAGACCGTGTTGCTCTCTCTCGTTTTGGATTACTTATAGCCTTTTCAACCTCATTAAGAGTCTAAGGACTTATATCAGTTTGCCATTCAGGTTGCTTGGAGAAAGTGGATAATTGAAGTGTGGCTGACTATCAGCTACTCGGTTCTCTAAAGTGTTCTGGCCATCAGCCCCACCACCTGGATCGATGGTGAATGACAGTCCGATCCTTTTCCGAGATATTCTCACTAACAAAAGGATTTGTAATACCCGTTTCCTTGATAAGTCTGAACAGTTGTCTACTGTTACATATTGCAGCTGCCTTTTCCATCTCTTTTGCTTTCGCTACCCATCACTGCTCAGGATCATTGAGTAGACTTTTTTCAGTCCATGTTTAAGCTGCCTTCGCTCCTCCTTGTGCTTTGAGTCAGACGGGATGGGATCTCAAGCATCTACCAGTTCAGTAGGCGCCACTGAAATCCAATGGTTTTTCCTAACGTTTTGATTGAAGTTACTAGTACGTATCACTGCTGTTTCCACAGCTTTTCGGATATCATATCAAGATACCTCAGGGTAAATATTACTTTTATGGTTGACTAACTGCTCCTCTTGTTCTTCCTGAAATACATTCTTATTTTTTTTCATCATTAAGTTGAACTCTAAAGAGTTTTCTGGTTGTGACTTTTTTAAGTATAGTAACACAGAAAAATACGTGCCTTAAACTAGAGAATGATGCGAGTCTAAACATGTGCTCCAGAATGTGCGACAGTTTTCATTTGAGCTCCTCCAACGATGGCTAATGACAATGTGATCTATTTGAGTCCGTCGATGAAGCAACCGTGGAGGTCGTCACGTCATACGATGTTTCTTCTTATGATTAAAGTTGGTGTTTGCCAGAAATAGACGGTTATCTGAGCATAGTGGCAACAGACAGTCACCATTTTCAGTTCGTTGTACCGCAACACCGTAAGATCTGCCTAAGTGCCTTTCGGTTTGGTTTAGTTTACCAACTTAAGCATTAAAACCACCTGTCACTATTACTACATAAGAGTTCAGCTTTTTGAAGGAGGCTAAGTAGCTTCCCATAAAATTCATATGTAACTTCATCCGAGCTGCAGTCAGTGGGAGCGCAGACAAAGAAAACGAAGACACAAAGGCAGTTGTCTTTCTGAGTTCTTACTGTACTGTTTAGCTGGACAATGCATACGTGATTTTCTATTGGAATCCGGTCAAGCACAACCTGTTGTGCTTTTGAACTTAACATCATACCTACACTAGTGAGACGAAGGGAATTAGCAATGGGATCTCCAAATACACGAAGGGTAGATAGTGCCAGTTCTTTATATTGACAAGGTGAGGTCAAATGGATGGCTGTATTTGGATCCTGTATGCACGTTTCGGAGACGCAGCAAACGTCGATGGCGCGAGATTCTGGTGTACTATCTAATGAAGCCTGTTGTCCTGCCTGACACATGGTTCAAATATTGAGAACTCCGACATTTAGGTTAAAATGTAGTTTTAGTAGACCACAAATAACATTTCGTGAACTCGAATCATTAGCATTGGTACCACTTGGTGATAAAGATATACGAGAAGGGTTATTCGTGGTGATAGAATTATTAAGCGGTGAAGGAGGGATTTGATCGTCAACGAGATGATCTTGAGTGTTGTTACAGATACGAGGTGGGTTAGAACTTCCCAACTGCTCACGACATAGAAGGATATTTCTTCTTGAGAGACAAGAAAAAGAAACTGAATCAGTGGTGGTATTAGAGACCTGGGAGTGTGGCCGCAGAGCCCATGGGACAACTGCTTGACGTCCGTCGCAAATGGCCTTTCATGAGAAGTTTTTGATGAGTTCGCTCCGTATTTTAAAAGGCCTTACCATCAAAGGCGGAAATCTGTGGGGTAAAATAGAGTGTGAAATTTTTAGAGTCAACCTTTTCCAATCCCTTTCTTCCGTTGTGAGAAGGCAGAAACGCTGCAGATGCCGGCTGTTCAAGAGGAATACCTTGCTGCTATCACACTCATCTACAGTCAGCAGTACGACCTAGCCCTCAGACCATAAGTTGCTGATGTTAGTCTTACCGCCCTCCAACCGATCTGTCCGGTAAGGTAGTACCTAAAAGGACATGTGTTCAAGCTAATATGGCTCAGTTGAGTCAACACGACAGGCAAGGCCGATCATCACGTCAAGGTAACAGCTACGGTCGGGCATGATCGTAAGCTACCTGTTAGCTGACAAAGGCTAGTTAAGGACAAAAGGGTTGCAAAATGACCGATAATTACACATTCCACTTCTTTGCAGGTTTTCGAAGCAGAATTAAGTCAAGAAGGCTGGGACCTGGGAAATGTCGATTGAAAGACAAGTACTCTCACCCCTAAGTCACTACTTTAAATGTAAAATTAAAGCTAAGAAGTAGAGCGGTGTTTTAGCAGTTAAGGCTTTTGACTTGTAGCTAATAATTCGTAGAATTGGACTCCCACCTACTCCTGTTCAGGCAACAGGATAGTACCGCTACCCCTCACACTTAGTGTGATTCAAAGTCAAGTAAATGGACCTGAAACCGGTTGATCAATTAACAATGGTAAGTTTTCCTAGGAAAGATTAACTGTAATTGAAATGTGCACAGAAAATATATTTAGTTGTTGTAGATGTACGATTAAATTAGGAATAATACGAATTCATACCAAACAATACATTTTGGTTGAAATATTAATAATGATTAATATTGCTAATAAAAGTTATTTTGAATTATAACTTACACGACTACATAATGCCTGGCGTTTAACACCAAGTGCAAAGGGTAAATCACTAGGCCAAATTAAATTTACATTACAATCCGTTTGCAAGTTGTGCATCTTCGTTTTCCGATAAGAGTTTTTTATGATTGGTAATAACTGTTTTCTTGCTACTTCAGTTGAAATAGGACGAAGTTTCTTACAAACATGCTGAAGGAATTCGTCTACATTCTCAGGTGTTTCAGCTAAACTATAGAGCGTGGCACGTTTAGCATAATTTTGAAAGCCAGCTGCTCTGAAAAGAAATAACAGTAAAAAGAAGGGATATAAGTTAATGATTTTATGAATAATCGTAATGCTACAGAAATTTGATATTCTTGAGGTGATTACCATTGAGAATGACTATAACAGAAGAGATCTTGTATTCTCAACTGATCGATAACTAAGCAATGGTCAAAATCATCCTAGTTTAGTCCTTTAGTGATATAGAGGATGACTTAAGATAGTTTCCTCACTTTCTGCGTTATACTAAACGAATAAAATGATAAAATAATGAGGTTGGTCTGGGTATTCAAATTTATAATACCGTTAGACTGGATACTTGAAAGATTCGCTACACACAGACCAGAGATCGCGTTATATCAGACACATGATTCACGACCGAAACAGAGGACCAAAGTAAATGCTAGACAATACTTTATTCCACACAATTACAAGCAATCACTCTCAGTGAGTTCGGAGTAGAAATCAATAAGATGAACGGAAGTCATATATTTGATAGTAAGTTGAGTGCGCATTTGTCCACACTTAGATTTACTTTCACTACCACACATCATTCAGTTTGTCAGTCGCCCGACGATCTTAGGTATGGTTAGCTGACGAGTGTCAGATAACACAAAACCTAGGTCCGGGGTTTCTTGCTGACTACCTACAACCACATGACATCTCAACACAATGAACGTAATATATAGTCACATTCATGCCCACATTACAATTTGATCGACAAAATTGGGTCAGCACTAATGGATTAGAGATCAACGTGAAGTTGGTCATTAGTGATAGATCAATTTTAAATATCTCGATTTTACAGATCAGTTGAGGCCTGTATAGCTTACTGGTAGCTTTACAGATTATGAAACTGAATGAGTCAGTCTTGAATCCACGTGAAAGTATCAGTCCCCTGAAAATCACAAAGACTCCTCGCTTGCGAGTGAAAACTAGCGCGAAACCTAGGTAAAGGGTTTCCTGCAGACTACCTTCAACTACCTAACATTTTGACGTAATTCGTTTGTGATTAAATAGTGGAACAATCGAACTGGAAGTTTAAGCAGTTATTATTTTTCAAAGACAAGTCTAAATGTGTAGATGATCAGTACTTACAAGTGAAATTAGACAGAAAAATACAAAATGGATATGTAAAGGCAATATTTTTACACTTATTTTGTTCATTATTTTTAAGGCTGATGCTGTATAACAACTGAATGGATTGGAGTTTTTCTAAAAATAGAATTATTTCAGTTAGGTCGGTGGTCAATACAAAGTACCGTTTTTATCAACGATAGACAGCGAAGAACCTTTACATCTGGCAGATGTGATATTCAAATATTTTATTAAAGAAAACGTTGTTAGTGATAGCTTTTGTCTAATTTCTCTAACTAGTATTTCAAAAACACATTTCATAAAGTAGATGATTAAAGCCAACTTTTGTAATAAGCCAGTTGTTTTATTACATAACCGAAGTTATGAAACTTAAGTACCTCAATTTAATTTTCAAAGAGAAGAGTCATCATCTGTGGGGAATGCACCATTAAAAATGCTACGTAACAACGATTTACTGTGGATAGCAAACCCTCTTTAAAACAATAAGATTTCAAACCCGATAGAAATACAATCGACAGTAGCAAGAAATTTTTTACACAATAATTATAATTATAATATTGTCACATAATTAGAAAGTGTATATTTCTACTTTTCCCGTGTACAGGGATTTCAACAGAGGACAGGAAGGTTAATACATTCAAGACATTGTTCTCTATAGACCAAATCTAGATTGATCTAAATAATAAAATTGATATTAACCCAGTTATAGTAAATTTGCTCACAATTACCAGTATAGGGTTGTGGAGATTGTTTACAATTCTTCATCCCTTCTCTCATTCCGTTAAAATCCGTGACATTTTGAAGAGATGGAAATTTTTGAATTTGCAAATACTATATTACTTTAATAAAAAACTTACTGTGCCATTTCATGTCGTGCACTCAAAAGTTGTTCTAGACACTTTTCTTGGCCTTGAATGGGTGCATAATATGCACAATAGGTGGATAAACGGATAGAAGGATCTGGATGATCACTAAGTGGATGAACAAGTTCAATTGAATTTGAATAACTATTTGCTGAATACTTCGATGGATAAGTTACTGTACTATGGCAACCCTAGGTAACGTGTAATAATGTAATAAGAAAAAGAGACAAGTAGAATTTAAATACAAAAGAAATATTTATTATATATACAAAGAAATATATATAAATTCAAGGGTAATAATGCCACATCACACTACACTATAATACATGTAAACTAATTTTAGAACTGAACGTATTGAAGTCGAACTTAGTATATTCATCCCCAGTTGAAAAGTTTATCATAACACCAGTTAACTATAGGATTGCACAGACAAATAATTTGTTCGAGTTCAATATAGTTAAAATACCTTTGGTATATATATATATATATATATATATATATATATATATATATTACCATACCGATTATACAATGGTGACTATCGAGACTCAATAATCCGCTGGATAATATCACATATGAAGGGGTGGGTATTAGGAATACCAACAATGCGATACAGGTACATCGGGCTAACTAGCCAGGAAAATAATGAAATGTGTCTACTATATTTTATCGACATTCATTATCTGAAATGCCCTGGTACGGACGAGAGTGAAGACAGTCTGCTCTCACATGGCCCCGCGTATACAGCCACTACCAGGGAAGTCCTACTCACTGCCTTCTCATAGTGGGGTTGTTGTCTACGAAATTGAGAGAACGAAAAGCAAATGTCCGGCACTTTAACCGGCTCCGTGGATATGGAGGATCTACCTAGGGAAGTTGAAAAACCCTAATTCCAAACCAATGAGGCATAGGGCTCTAGGGTCCTAAGGAAACAAATGGCGTATGAACCTATTGTTGATCACCGTTTACTATGAGACTGCATCTCCTTATGTTGTTCCACTGTTTTGTGGATCAGACCTTTAGGTCAAAGGCTCGGGGTGTGGCCCCCTAAGAAAATTACCTGCTTCGGTCTGGGCACCCGAGCAGTATCACAGACCTCACACAAATCGAATGATTTCTGTGGCGCATATATATTTGGTGCTTCTTTGTACCAATGTTTGTGTGTTTAAACAAATATATAAAATAAACAACTTTAAATGCAATCAATATCAAGTCATCCAATTAAGGAAATCATAAGCTAGCGGGGACATCAATTCAGCCCTGAATATCAATCAAATGATAAATAAAAACACTTCAATTAATACTCAGTCAGTCAGCCTCTATCGACAATGCACTTGGTACAAGTGTACATTGATTCAAAGCGAGAGGAAATGAACAAGATGAGGATAGGATAGAAATAATATCGAAAGTAGTCAAAATCTAAAAATAAGGAGTACAAATACAATCGGAAAATAGGAACGTATGAATGATAATTAACCGGAAATCTAAAACATTCAGCATGAATACCCTTTTGCTACTCCGAATGATTTCGCACTATCACCTACGCCGCAAGCCAATGCTAACGGGTATTCTGTAGGTTACAACGAGGAATAATTTATCTCACGACATGGTTCATACCGACAGTCAATGACTTCATAGACCTAGGATATGCTTTAATTGGGCCACTCCTAACTATTTATCATATACTCCCATGTAAGAGAAACATTGGATGTCAAGGTACGGAGTAGTTAAACATCCGAAACCCATGTCCTAACCACTTCAGTCAATAAAAGTCTACAGTCTCATTTACGAATTTGAGTTTTTCTTTGCCGATCATTGTTAACCAAACCTCAGAAAAACTCACTCGGTGGATCCGCGATACGCCAATAACGCTTCTAAGTGTTTCTAAAGGATTAAATATCAGGAGAATATCTCATAAAACTACTAATTCGTATAACATAAAACTAGAAAAACTGTCTAACCACAAACGTTTTTGATAAAAGTATTAGGAATTATAACAGTTATTCAGCTATCATAAAAATATATATCTCAACAACTACGTCCAGTTTTATGTGCTGCACTACGAACTTTGACCAGCAGTGTTATATCTCAAGAAGACTAGGTGAATGGTAACTTCCAGGAATTATTTATAGACTATTATATAGATAAATATATCCTTTCATCATAAGCTTTTATTTGACCCATTAACTATTATTATACGAATTTGTAGGCATAATTACCAAGGTTTGACTTGATAATTTCGAATAAACTGAGCATTGGGTAGATTGTTATAAATAAATTAATATATTTGTAATATCTCAATGAGTAGAAAAATTAGATTTTCTGACGTTTCGTGACTCAGTGTAAGCCACTTGTTCAGAGAATAAATAACCAAATCAAAATTAATCCAAGTTTCAATCGTACAAAGGAACAACGCAAGTATAATATTTAACCCGCTAACATCTACAGTCTCCCTTAATCACAGACACTTTTGACTTGATCTTGTATAATTTCCATTTCCCATTTTATGGTGCTATGTGGTTGGGTATCACTGAATATAATCTACATATGCTTGAAATATATTGTTCGTATAGAGGAGGCTGATTGTTGTGTTCTTAAGGAGGAGAGCAAGGAGGAAAGCTACTGTATTGAGGACCAATAAGGGTTTGAAGTTGACTCAAGGTTACTAGTGCTGATTGACGTGACGTCGGTTAGCTCAGGGACAAGGTCACAGAAATCGATACTCTGAGTGGTGGTTTGTCACGTGATATTAGACAGGGCCATAAGTCAGAACAAGTATACTGACCAATGAGTGCTACTCAGTAAGCGAATCAATTTTAAAAACTGTAACTCACAGGTGGAATACCTGAATAAATTGGCTACAACATTACAATGAAAATTAATAATCATGGTAGTATTGACAACAATTTCAGTAAAGCACTATTAACAAGTACGGCAGTTTATTTTTAAGGGATATATATTTTATGGTACAAAGAGAATTATGAACTATCTTCAGCTAGATAAACGTGAAATATCTGGGTAATAGTAGATAGTTAATCAACTTTTGTATTCTATACGTTTTATCTAACATTTACATTAAACTTGAAAAAATATTGAATCCAAGTTCATAAGTGGTAGGAAGTATTTTTGTTTCTAAAAAAGTAATCGCTGTGAATATAGGTGCAAAGACCAAGAGAGTCGGCAAAATTAATAATTTCAGAATTAACTCAATCCTCTCCCTCTGAAAAAAATATTCAGTCAAGAAACAAATATATCGCTTACTTCAATAAATTTAGCACCACAATTTAAGGCAAATGAAGCAGCATGCACAAATTGTTCGTGTCGACAGGGATCCTGTAGTTGTACACCAGATAGTTCAAAATCAGCTACAAATAAATCGAGTACACGCCTATCAACATTATCCATATGTGTATCTGGAATTAATTTATCCACTTGAGATGAACTACTTGCACGAACAGAGGCATTATATAAGTTTGAATTAGTATTCAATTCTTCAACAAGTTGACCAATTAACTGACATGCTTTCAGTGCAGAATAGCGATATGCTTGATCTGGATGAAGCATTCGTATACAATCAGATAAATCAGCAACTCGACACAATGTATCGGATAGATCGTCTAATATCTGTGATAAATAGATGAATTAAGTTAAAGTATTGAAATAAGGTCTAGCAATAGTAATACATGAATGAGTGGGGTATAATAGTATACTTGTGGCGCATCCTACTTCTGCTGACAGATATAAGTAGTATGTAGCGGCAATCGGAAGTAGAACGCCTGCTAAAAGATTAAATTGAAGAGAACAGGAAGGGTAACAGGAAGCAATTGGAGTGACAACGGAATTGAAAGAATCATGAAATACGTAAAGGACAACTGATGGAAGATGTGAAAATGATGTATTTAATGTATGCTTTTTATATTTTACGAAGGCACTCTGTAATTTTGAATTAAACCATAGACTGGTTTTCCCCAAGGTTTTCGTTCACTACATTGCACATGTGAATCTTTTTGAATAATTAGGAAAATAATATTCAAATAGACGCAAACACAGGAAAAATACGGTGAAGTATGTACTTAGAGGCTTGAATTGAACAATGTCTGATACACCTAGGCATTGGTCAATTAACATAAAACAAAGAATTGATTAACCTAATTAACGACAATTTGAGATAGTATGGAAGAGGAATTTCACAAGAGCAGAAAACATTTATTTGAACGAAAAGGTCAGAAAAGTGCAAGAACTAAATAAATAATCAATATCTGTTTAAGGTTGAAAATATAATGAAGAACATATACATATGAACTTTGGAAATTAGTGTCGTTTTTTAGTGTTTATGTTCAAAAATCCTCTCTATTTTATTCTATTTTGATTAACAACAGACATCAGGGTTTGATGTGATTCAATAAATGCAGTGAATATCTCGACCATGTAAATTCTTCTAAAGAAAGGGGGAGCAATTACTTATACTCCAGTTTTCATTAAAGGACCATAATAATCCGTATAAGTTTACTCACAAACTTCCAATGAGTATTTTGAGTGCTATAGTTGTTTCAAATTATAACATAATGCTTAGTCTCTTAGCCGGAGACAATGAATGAATAAAAATAAGTGAATGCAAGTAGTTAGTTGTGGTAGAAAGTTTAGTTGATAAAATACAAACAGAAAGAATTCTTCGAGTTAAGGAAGTTCCTCTCACATTTATGAAAAGAAAACTACAGAAGGACTGTTACTGGCTTCCTAGTTACATGCCCAAGACACCAAAGTTGGTATTCCAGGATCGTGACACCAGCTGAATTATTGACACTGAAATCGAACTCACGTTGCTGGATCTTCGGATTACCAACAACGTGCTATCACTGAATGTCAGCAATCCTTCTGAGACAACGAAAATCAAACTCAGAGATTCGCTTGACACCATTAACTCGGAAAGGTCAGGTTTAAAAAACACATAGCAAATCTGTTTTCACCAAACTTTTACAGCCTGACTAACATCAAGAAGGCACCACAGATGGCCTAAATTAGCATAAGCCACTCTAACTTTCACTGTAAGTAAATTGATTTAATCACTCACTCCACCAACAGCCCTTATACAACTACCCAGACACACAAACTCGATTACTTCAAACTGCTCACCACCAAGAGCGAATGCATGAACAGGCTCTTGAGAGTCTTTTAAAGGTGCTTTGCACCCGGAAGGTCCCATACCTATGGACACTGGTTAGAAACTGATTAAGTGTGGACTGTATGGCCTGAAAACTCCGCCTGTAGTTCTTCTAGGTTACTGTCGGTCCCAATCCCACACAAAGGAGGAGGGTTGGACATGAAGTCAGTAACCCCACCCCGTAGAAAACAACCTTTCTAGAAAAACGCTAACGAGAAAAAGAAATTTGGAAACGGAAAAGAGAAAGACCAAAGAACACACTGAGTCAAAAATTGGAAGCAGATATAAAAAGAATGAACGGCAACTGGAAACAACTGACCAGGACAGAGTTTGGTGAAGAACGCTGGTGGGCAACCCACGTTCCTCCATGAAGGGTAACAGGCGTAAGTAAGTATGACCTGAAGATCATCACACAGTGAGACATCATCTCCAAATGTTTGGATGTTAGATTTGCTATTTGACACAGAAAGTACCTAAACATAGCCCGAGTGACAACTACTATATTTTTGACGAAAGCGTTATAAAAATTATGTCAAATGTTATTTATTTCGGTCTTCCTTTGGGATTCTCTAACTTATCCCGTACTTTTGACAACACCAACAAGTGGTTTTCGTCAAATTTATTAAGTGATGAGACCATTTCGCCATGAATTGACATTTGCTTTTGCTTAGTATCTAATCCCTTACATTGTCCTTTAGTTTTTCCAGGACTTTTGAGAAATGATTGTAAGTTGTGTAAAACCTTGAAAGCTGCTAGGAGAGCTATTATCGTATCTTTTGATTACATTATGATTACAAATAGTCATTAGAAACCTTGCGAACAATATTTTAACAAATAAAAACCATCAGTTACATGTACAATGTTGTCTATTGTATGACAGGATACATAATCAAATAAGAATCCATACTCGTAAAAAGAAATGTAAAAGCTTTGCAATCCCTTATTTAGCCTACACTATGTAATGAAAACGTCGTAAAATTAAAACCAATCAGAAACCTTAGTGGATAGAAATAAGCATTTGATGATCAGTATTGTAAATATTTCTAGTGACTTTTTAATTTTCATTACGTACATAGATATTTGCTGGGAGAATAGAGAAACCTTGTTAAAATATTTTACCCTGAGTGTTGTTTAATGTATTGAACAAAAAGAGTTGAATAGAGCGATGGTTACTACACTTAACTATTCGTCTTGAACATTTTATACATGCAATTAAGTGTTTTAAAGGTACTGTTATTGAACAATGAACTCCGCCTGGAGTCCCTCCGGGGGCTACTGCCGGTCCCAAGTCCGGATTAAGAAGGAGGGTTGGACATGGGGTTAGCGGCTCCATCCCGTAAAAAAATAACTCGCTAAAAACGCCAACCAGAAAAAACTGTTCAAAGCATTTAAACTCTATCCTGGGAATCAGAAGGTCTTCATTTAGAAGAGTTATGACGCCTCGTGATCAAAGCCGAGTTCCTCCAGGAGTCACGAGGCCGATGCCCCTTCTGACAACCAGAGCAACCATTTACTTGGGTACATGGAATGCTCGTACAATATGGGAGACTGGGAGAGTCTTCCGAATTGCTGCAGAAACGAGGAGATACAACCTAGAGGTACTTGGGATCAGTGAAACACATTGGACACAAGTTGGACAACAACGACTAACTACAGGAGAGCTCCTGTTATACTCCGGCCATGAAGAAGAAAATGCACCACATACACAAGGAGTTGCATTGATGCTGTCCAAACAAGCATAAAATGCACTTATAGGATGGGAATCTCATGGACCAAGGATCATCAAAGCCTCGTTCAAAACAAAGAAAGAGGGTATTTCAATGAACATCATCCAATGCTATGCGCCTACCAACGACTACAATGAAGACGCTAAAGATCAATTCTACAATAGGCTGCAGTCAATCATCGGGAAGCGCCCAACAAAGGACCTGACCATTCTGATGGGAGATTTCAATGCCAAGGTTGGAACGGACAACACTGGATATGAAGAAATCATGGGACGACACGGACTGGAAGAAAGGAACGAAAATGGTGAGAGATTTGCAAACCTATGTGCCTTCAATAAACTGGTCATAGGCGGCACCATATTCCCACATAAACGCATTCACAAAACCACATGGACTTCACCGGACCACACTACGCAAAACCAAATCGACCACATCTGCATCAACAAAAAGTTCGGGAGGACGATGGAGGATGTGAGAACCAGGGGAGGAGCTGATATAGCATCAGATCATCACTTGCTGGTCGCCAGGATGAAATTGAAACTTCAGAAGCACTGGAAAACGGAGTGGACAACATCACAAAAGTTTAGTACGGCTTTTCTTCGGGATACTGACAAACTAAACAAATTCAAGATAATCCTCAGCAATAAGTTCCAGGCCTTTCATGATCTACTCAATGGAGAGGGAACTACTATGGAGAGCAACTGGAAGCGATCAAAGAGGTAATCACTTCAACATGTCATGAGGTTCTGGGCCACAAGAAAAACCACCGCAAGCAAATAGTTGTCACCTTAATGTTGACCGCTGAGTGGTCTAGAGCTTAAACGCTTAATTGGCTAAACTGAGGTTCCAAGTTGTGGGGCCGTTGGTACGTGTTTCTGAAGAATACCATACGGGGACAAAACGAATGTCCAGTGTTTCCAAATGCAAAGAAACGGCCTTGATGAACGACCTACATACCTAGCTCTACATGAGCAGGTGAACTGGTATACGAACATTCAGTTAGTCAGCCTTGGTAACTTTTCTTTCACAAACGGACACATAAGAGAATAATCATAGCAGTTTATATGAAAATTTGACGCGTTAAATGTCTTTTTATGTCGTTTACTCTGCAGGTGGTCTTTTAGTATATCACCAACAATACTTTATCAGGTTTATAAACAGTAACTTTTTGACCAGTAGACTTGATTTGTAAAGGCTGTATCTTCGGATTTCTCTCCATATATCTTGACGAATACCCATTCTCTAGAAAAGCAGATTATGAACTGGAAATTTCATTCTTTAGATGGTCTGGTGAAGAAATTTTACGATATCGTGAGCATAGGCAGTTACCGAGACTTCATTTCCTAATTATTGAGAACTAAGAGTGAAAATATATCAATTTTCCGTTCCAAGGTTTATTGTACATAGATGTTTTTAGTGATCCACCATTTCTTTTGATAAATAGGACATCAAGGAAGGAAGTTTTCACTCACATTCCTGCTCCACTATAAATCGGAGTGATGGATCTGACTTCTTAAAATATTCGAGGATATCGTCGATCCGAAACTTTTCATTACGTAAGTCATCGACAAGTCTCCCATACAAACGTTTGTTTCTACAAAATTATAAGACGATAACAAAAGTTATGTCCCCAAATACTGAAACAGCTTCGAACTGTGTAATAAATGTAATCATTACGTTTTCCTTGAAAAATGTTGGTTCATGATTGATCGGGAATATCAGGCAATTTAACTTTGAGGAATCAAGTGTCTGAACATGCTTAACATCATTTTTCTTAAGTTTTGTTAACCTGTAAAGGCTAGTGACTGGGGAATTTGTTGGTCGCACTATCTACGAACCAAACGAAATATCTGACTTCTTATCAAGCAAGGAGTATAATGAACAGGTCATTTTTCATTACTTTAAAAGTGAGAAATGTGGCTAGTGAATACACATACAAGCGCAGATTCTATGTTTTTCTCAACAGATTCCTACTAACTATACCTCATATATATTGAAGCCATAGAGGGAGCAGTGATTTTACACATGAGTACTATTTGAAGGTAGTCAGTCGTTCGCTGAATCTACGGTTTTTTTATCAACCGATGAAGTTAGAGCGCTTTATGCATGTTTAAACATCCAGATCCATGTAATATGCGAGAAGCCGTGTAAGTGGTTTAGAGAAAAATGAGTTGACATAGCACAATCTCACTATATTATAAAGTTTTTTCTACGTATTTGATTCTTGTAAATAAATAACCTGCTCATAAACGACAGTATCTAGTAAGCGTTAATAGCATGAAAAGCAGTTCTAAGTGGCTGTAAAAATGTAACAAAGTTGAAGTATAGATAACACGAGACTAACCTGGACTATTTTCCTAACTCTTGTCTGAGAAGTAGCTTCATCACACAACACATGACACTCTCCGATAGTAGACTCAACCAGACTTTGAAAACTATGAGGAGACGTCAAAACCGGGTGGCCAAAAAGTCCTATATGATTAAAAATATTGATATTATGCAAAAGATACCTGTCCTTTTGCTTAAATGTTCATCCTTTGTTTTTAAACTATGGTAATTAAAAGCATCGGCTAATGGACTCAATTTAACACGCGTAGAGAGCAATTTCCGATTAACGTAATTGAAACTTCGAAATAACGGTAGGTGAAACCAAACCATGAAGCAGTTACAAACGGAATGACTCTATGCAGGGCAATGAAATCGGACACTAAGTTTATATCGCAGAGAGAGAATAGTAACTAAAATCAATGAGGAAGAAAAAAACAATTTAGAACAAACGTGTATTCTCATGAAAGACATTTCACTTAAACTACTGAGTGTGATTCTAAGATGAAACTCGCATACTTACACTGAATCAACTATATATATGTAACCAGAGAAATTAATGAGCCCGATAAGACTTGGCTCCTACTAGAATAAATTATGTACATGTCATGCACACTAAAATGGGAGAATGCAAAGCGATGGTGCAACTTAGTAACACATTGAGAGTTGGTGTGCTAAGTCTTAACTTACAGTAGGAAAAGTTCGAAATTATAAATCATTGCCAACAAGCATTACTGGTTTGCATCAAGATGGTGATATTGGTTTTCGTAAACGTGAAGAACCTAAAAGAGTTACTGAAACAAACCACTCGCATGGCAGATTACCAGTCATCCCGGGATTCACTAAACTTTTGGCTAGGTCTCGATACCTACATCTGGTGATAAATGTGCATTGGTAACGTGACCATCGAAAAGTGCGCAGACCTTGGTTTCAGATGGTTCAAATGGTTGTGGACGGAATAGAAGAAGCTTTCGCTTAACAGGCTTCCGTGTCTAGTAGCAGGGGATCACCAAGTCTTTCAGGCAGGAACCTAGGTATGTTAACAATAAAAGAGGGAACGAAATTGGTAAATCATAGTGTGATACTGTCCTTGGTCCATAAGGATAGGACAAGTTGCCTCTTGAAGGACTCCTGAGAAGTCGCTTGGACTAGCTCGGCAGGCAGCGAATTCCAGCTTTTGACAACTCTTAAGGAGTAGAAGTTATGTCTGCATTCCGTTTTGCTATGTTGTGTCTCCAGTTTCTGGGTGTTACCCCTTAGGTTATTATTCGAACTAAGCTGAAGTAGGTGTTTAAGAGGATGTCCAGAAGTGTTAAGGATGCTATAAGCCATCAGAAGATCACCTCTAAGACGCCTATACTCTAATGGGTAAAGGTCTAGTGAATGGAGGCGCTCTTCATAAGGTTTAGATTTGAGTCCTCGAACTGATTTCGTGGCTCGCCGTTGGATACGCTCCAAAGTGACCTTGTCCTTTTGGCGTGAGGGGGGAGTACTATGTTTCCGTACTTTAAATGGGGACGGATGAAACTATTGAAGATTGTATGGAAAGTTCGTCCGTCAAACTGTCCAAAAATGCGCTTCAACGTTACCAGTGCAAGGTTTTCTCGGAAGGCATTTTTGTCACAGCGTAAGACCTTAAATCATGGGGCACCAGGACTCCTAAGTCTTTTTCGACTTGGGATACTACTAGAGAGGAGTTTCCTAAGTTGTAACTGTAGTTTGCGACGTGTCGCAGATGGACTACTCTACACTTTGAAGTGTTAAAGGTAAGTCCGTTATCGTCTGCCCAACTTTGAAGTCGAGTCAGATCCTCCTTGGTTGCGTATCTCTCTCCAAAGTTTCACGTCGTCGGCAAAAAGTAATAAGTCTGACGTTACCTGTTGAGGAAGATCGTTTATGTAGATCAAGAAAAGAAGAGGCCCTAGTAATGAGCCCTGGGGGAGCTTTCAATTTGGAACGCGTGAGCTTCGTCCTGTTTTTCTGTATGAGCCTTATGTGAATGGACAGGTAGCCCACCTATATGATGTTTGCCGAGGTGGTATGCCCTGTCCTTTACACGTTTTTTTTCATTTAGACAGTCCACAAGTGGAGTGGTCAGCTCCAACGTGCCTTTGTGTTTGGTCCTAGCTTCGTATGGCCTATCCGGGTGCATGTGGATTCCAGGTGGCAATCGACGTCTGTTGGCACGAAATGCTCCCAGAACTGTAGCCGCCATGTGGGAAGATGGAAAGGTTATCTTCATTAGACGGGGTCTAAGATCACCGTCCTTCTTGGCTAGTCTCGTCACATGCTGAGTCAGTATGTGTTTAAGCCTCAAGGACTGTTTGATTAATTTCCATTCCCTGATGTCAGAATTTGATTGAGTAGGGTCTGCATTTTCCGGTATACCTTGCACAATTATGTTTCTTCCGCGGAAAAACTTCTCGCGAGATTCTTTAGGGGTGTTCCGTATGATATTGCGCTCAGAGTACGGTATGTCGGGCAATATTCTTACGTTACCATCGGATTTCAGCAAGTGACTTGCTAGCAAGACGTCCTCTACGTCGGTAGCATTCTTAAGTGTTACTCGGAGAAGCCTCGGGTGATTTAGATGCTTAGAATCCTTTCCTCGAGTGAGCCGGGTGACCGTCAAAGGCTCTATTCTAGGAAGTTCGAGCTTCTTGTTCAATTCACCCCAGAGCATCCTGTCATTTTTGTCCTGCAGACTGAGAGGAAGGTCAGGATTGTCAACGAATGGTTCTGAGTGGAATAGAAGAAGCTACCACTTAAAGGACTTCCGTATCTAGTAGCAGTGGATCACCGATACCTAAAGGGAGGAACCTAGGTATATTATCGATAAAAGAGGAAAAAGAAAAAAAGGTTGGTACATCATAGTGAGGTACTACCCTTAATCTTTAGGAATATGTCAAGTTCTCTCTCAAAGAACTCATGAGAAGTCATTTAAACTAGCTCAGCTGGCAGCGAATTTCAACATTTGACTACTCTTAGGGTGAAGAAGGTGTATCTACAGTCCGTTCTGCTATGTTGTGTCTCCAGTTTCTGGGTGTTACCCTGAAGTTTTGTGTTGGGACTAATCTGAAGCAGGTATTTAAGGAGATGTCCAGAAGTGTTAAGGATACTGCGGGTCATTAAAAAGTCCCATTTAAAATGTCTGTATTCTAATGGGTAAATGTTCAGTAATTGGATGTGCTCTTCATAAGACTTGAATTTGACTCCTTGAACTGATTTCGTGACTCACCATTGGATACATATCAGAGTGTCCTTATCTTTTTGGATTGAGTGGGTACTCTGTTTCCGTACTCTAACAAGGGGACTAACAAAACCTTTGAAGATTATGTGAAAAGTCCTTCCGTTGAACTGTCCGAAAATGCGCTTCAACGTTACTAATGCAAGGTTTTCTCGGAACACATTTTCTAGCAGTTGGTGTAAGAATTCAGATTATAAGGTGTCAACGATCGCAGATCTTTTCAACTTCGGATACCTCTAGAAGGGGGTTACCTAAGTTGTATTCGTAGTTTGCAATGTGTCTCAGATGGACTGCTTCACACTTCAAAATGTTAAATGCAGGTCCGTTGTTATCTCCCCAACTTTGGGGTCGAGTCAAATCCTTCTGAAGTGCCAGTTTATCCAATTGGTTGCATACTTCTCTCCAAAGTTTCACATCATCAGTGAAAAGTAATAAATGTGGCAATACCTGCTGTGGAAGATCGTTTATATAAATCAAGAAGAGGGAATGTCCCAATGCTGAACCCGCGGGGAACCAAACGGGACGTTCTATAAACTGAAAGAAGTTGAAGCTTACCCTGAAGAAGGCACAGGTATTCAGTGTTTGACAACGCTTTAACCAGTAACACCTTCTAATATGAATCGTACCCACTAAGAGAAATCAAAAGATAGAATCGAGGAGGTTCGCAGATATATTTGATAGGTTATCAATATATCGAGGATCGTTTGATCTAATCTAGCCAGCGATTGCAGTAGATGTTGAGCACGGTGTTCCCAATCGTGATCTGGTGCGGATGCATGACCGAGCTCCTTCAGCTAGGTGAGTTCATTAAAACTAATATGGTCGGCATCCAATGTCGAAAACTTACAGATCTATTTATTTTTGGGATTTATTAACCGCTACAGATCACTACACCCGTAGTGGGGTGGTGATGACCCTAAGACGTGGCCAGCCAGAAGCTTAAACTCAATGAGTTTGTCGTTGGTAAACACTCTTCTGATGGCTTGCTAGGTTTAGCAGCGTCTGGTCATCTTTCCTTACTATAAGGGACCATGAAATACAATATAGTAAGAAAATAATGTACAATGAAAATTTTGGTTCCTCGTGAACGTCATCGTTCTTTTTATCGTCTTTTCCAGCCGTCCTGGAAAAAAAAAGAGTATGTAAGTGCATGTCGAAATAAACTCGTACGCGCTTTAAGACATAAATTGGGCGAAAAAAGGGAAAAAACTCAAGCATACTTAGTAGCGCGAAAAAGGATTTTCATAATATGGTTTTCTTGTCTTGTTCTTTTTTTGAAATAAAACTATAAATATATAAGCATATTAAAATAGGTTTTTTTATACTACATATAGTACAAAGAGAAATCGAGATGATATAAAATATCAACTAGTAACTTACGTGCAATAGTCGTTTAAATGTTCTGGAAATCTAACTCTTCTACTAGAACGCGTTGTTTTAAGTTTATTTTCAGATACTGTCAAAGCATCATCGTGCGTGTTGGCCGTCGGATGGGGTATTATAAATGTCGTAGTCGTGCCGTTCGATTGTACTGAAGGAAAATCGACATGGATAGGATTTCCTCCTAAATACGCTGCTTTGAGGCAATCGATGCTGATACTATCTTTGGTTCCGTTCTTATCGATTAAATAGTACTTCGCTTCGCGTTTAAGAACTTTGAAAGGTCCTTCGTATGCTGATTTGAAAGGTCGTCGATGCGGGTCTCGACGTAGGAAGACGTGTGTACTATATCGTAAGTCAGGTTGAACGAAAACATCAGTTGATTGCGGTCGAGTGGAAACAGGTTTAACTGAACGCATTGCGTTTGTAACTCTGTTCGTGTAGGGGGTTAGATCCGTGTTCATTGAAGAGGATGAAGGATCCACGAATTCTCCTGGAAGTCGAAGTGTTGTTCCATAAACCAGTTGAGCCGCAGTGTATCCAATGTCAGCTTTCACTGCATTGCAAATACCTAGTAAGACGAGTGGAAGAGCGTCGGTCCACTGAGAAATGTTTGCTGCTGATAGTGAGGCTTTTAGTTGTCGGTAAAGCGTTCTACCAACTCGTTTGCTTGCGGGTGGTAGGCGGTCGTTCGGAAGCGAGTGATTCCTAATCGTGCAGTCAGACAACGGAAAAGTTCGGATTCAAACTGACGTCCGCGGTCTGTAGTGATGGTTGAAGGGCAGCCGAAGCTTGCTACTCATCGTTCGACGAAGGCACGGGACACTGTTTCAGCAGTGATGTCCTTGGTGGGTACTGCCTCTGGTCATCGAGTGAAACGGTCTGCGCACGTTAAGAGATAGGAGTATCCATTTGAATCCGGCAAACGCCCTACCAAATCCAGATGAACATGTTCGAAACGAGCGTCGGGAGTTTTAAATGAGCCTAAGGGACATTTATTGTGTCTGATAACCTTGGATTTTTGGCAGCTTACACAGGAGCGTGCCCACTCCCTCACGTCTTTATTCATGACAGGTCAGCAAAACCGTTCTGCTATAAGCTTGATGGTTGCATGAACACCTGGATGAGAAAGTTTGTGCAACGTATTGAAGACGTTGCATCGATAACGTTTTGGTACGATTGGGCGATCCCTACCTGTAGATGTGTCACAAGGTAAGGTTTCCTTACCTGTTCCCATCTGTCTGATGTGTAGCTTGAGGGTTGTAGACGATAACTTGTGCCGAAGATCAGTGTCTTCTTTTTGAAGCAGAGCGAGCTTCAGAAAGCCGATTCCTTGGAAACTGTTCAAGGAAGTTATTCGAGAAAAGGCATCTGCGACTACATTACTTGCTCCAGATGTAAGATCCATTTTGAATGTTTTGTGTGTTGGTGAAAATCCCTCCATTTATATACTTGTACTTTGTTCCTATGGATCCCCTTAGTTGTACATCGTTGTCTTTTGATTACGTTTGAATTGTTAATACTTGTGTTTTTTATTATAGTTTTTGTCTTTCTTACGCCTTCACTAAGTTTGTGTTTCTTCCCGAACTGCATCTGTGTTGTTTTACTTGACACTTGTTCCTGGCGGTAGCCATATTGCTTTGCTCCTCCTTTTGTGTGCGTTCTATCCAGTCAGGATAGAATAACGTTCATTTGTTGTGACTGGTAATTGTTCCTCATCTTTTAGCAACTTCTTAATTTATTGTAATTTAGATTTGATTGGTTGAACAATTATTGGTTGAATAGCCGGGTGGTATTATTTGTTTACGTAACGATTTACACTTAAATTTATGATGAATTGTAGAACCGCTATTTATCCGATTACTTGTTTTGATTTCGACGGGAAAGGGCGTGTGTCTAAAGTCCACGGTCGGCTATTCTTCTATCCAAACCGTAGTTTGGATTCTACACCAGGAATGTGCTGGATGTTTGAAGTAAACTGCGAAATGTAGTCCAGTTGTCGAGACTCACGAGGTGAGTACTTGTCTGGAGAGGAGCTTAAAGAGAAGGTAAGAGGTTTATGGTCAGTGAAAAGGGTAAGTTAACGGCCTTCGATATAGTGTTGAAAATGTCATACAGCACAATACATAGCTAGGAGTTCTCTACCGAATGTGCTGTACCTCGATTCAGTGTCTAGCAACCGTCTAGAGAAAGATGCCAAAGGTTGCCATGAGTTGTTAACCCATTGTTGTAAGACTCTTCCGATTGCTGAGTCGAATGCGTCTGCAACGGAGTACAACTAGAAATGGACCAAAGAAGCACTAACTTCAACGTTTCAGGAGGTGATGGGTTACAACAAGCATAATCATAAGAAATGGATCTCTATGGGAACCATGAACAAGGTTCAAGAAAGTAAGAACAAGAAGATAACAATTAATAACAGCCGAACAAGTGCAGGGAAAGTCAAGGCACAAGTTGAATACACAGAAGTAAACAAGCAAGTAGAGAACAACATTAGAGTCATCAAGCAGAGGTACGTGGAACAGCTAGCAACGATAGCGGAAAATGCTTCAAGAGAAGGAAGTATGAGACACTTATATGACATAACGAAGAAACTAGCAGGGAAACATAGCAAACCAGATAGACTAGTCAAGGATAAAGGTGAGATAATCACTGAGATTTAAGAACAGAGTAACAGATGGGTAGAACACTTTGAAGACCTCTTGAATAGGTCAGATCCATTGAGTCCACCGTACATCGAAGTAGTACACAAATACTACCCTATAGATGTCATTCCACAAACGTTCTAAAGAATCAATGGCTGGTTATGTCTATAAATAAATAATCACTTCGTTTCTTAGGTTCCCACCAAGTCGATCTGGTCTGATGTGTCTCAAGACCATCCCTCTTGCATGTGATCTGCCAATTGAGGGACATTATTATCCCATCATATTAGTGTGACTGATAATTTTTATTCATTCTGATAAGACGTACAACACTGTTCGGTATGTTCGTGTGTTCCACTTAATGACCATAAATCCTTTAATTATTGTACTAATTAGGTTGTTGTTTTCAAATTTAGAAACATAAAGTTTGAAGCCACATAGACTTTGAGGTCGCCAATATTGTGTTTACCATTCTATTAGAGTATTTGTAGGATAAATTATATCCTACATCAGGATGGCCAACAGAATGTGATAAAGCAGAACTACCTGACAATATACTAGCCGAACCACTAAAGTCAAACATAAAAGCCACTGCAATCATGTTCCATGTTCTATTCAGAAAGATTTGTGAGAAGAACGCGTGCAGACAAACTGCAAAGAAGAAGGATGATTCATCAGGATGCTAAAGAAATGAGATCTGAGTTCGTGTGAGAACTGAAGAGGCATCACACTACTATCGGCAATATAAAAACTTTTCTAAAGAGTGTCGCTAAACCGAACGAAAGATTCAGTAGACACCCAACTCAATAGGCCGGATTCCGTAAGGTTAAATTTTGCTCAGACCAAATCGTGACACTACGGATCTTTGTTTAACGATTAACTGAAAGAAGCTCATCTTCATAAATTAACTTTCCTGATTAGTTGATAGCGTGGATATGAACAATATATTTCACACGGAGTCTTAATCATAACCTAGATAACATCATTACTAAAGATATTATTCTGTCCATAACCTAAACGGTTTTTCAGGAGTTCCAATCAGTATACTGCTGATTATCACGATAGGATAATTTGGTATAGACAATGATGTGGCTAGCACGTAAGACCATATAAATTAGGTAGTCACATAATCGTAAATCTGTAGAATCATGGTCTACTTCGTTATTAGTACTGCTCTAATAATAGACCTAGTTCTAAAATCGTAGACTTGCCATGATATAACTGCCTAATCTATAAGATCTTACGTAGAAGTCATACTATCGTCTACACCAACTCGTCATATCGTAACAATCACCAATACATGATGTAGAACAATCTTAGGCTTGAGACAGAACAGTATATTTATTATGAATTGGAGATGTGCATCACGAGTGAATTATCTTCTGGTCCGTCCTCGAAGTACGGTCAATCGTTAAAACAGCAATATACGGCTAAAATAACAAGAAAACTGAATCCCGATTCTGGTGCCACGGTGCTTCCGTAAGTTGAAAGTAATCGAGTTGATTATTATGAGAAATTTTCACAACAAACCCTCCGTTTTTAAACTTCAAGAGCAAAATTTCCAAGGTACCTAACCAAAATGATATGAAAACGAGATATCTAAGGTCAACATTATAAACTAACAAGTCCAAAGTTTGAATAGATGAGTGTATCTCAAACCTGGTTAAAATAATAACATTCAAGATAACAGTTTGTAGCGTGGCGTCGAGTCGAGATTGACTATGAACACCGCTACCAAAAAACACGTGCCAAGTAAATCAGAAGGCGAAGGTTGAACGTAACCAAATAAATCCATAAAATCCCCGAGAAGCCAAATATCAGAAGGCAGTTAATAGACCAAATTGAGATATATTTGCTGGCGATCTCTTGGTATCGAAAGGATACCGAGATCGTGCCAGGATACAAGCTTGGTTACAGAACGTAACCGAATTCGCGCAAAGTCACAATCAAAGTGTGTGAATAAAAATGGGAGCACAATATAGCTGTCATTAGCACAGTCAAACAAAAGCACATTAAAACAAACACTGGTACGGTTGGTTATAATAATAATTGTTTTTATTAAACCAGTCGTGTTCTCGTGATAAATGTGAGTCACTACAAGTTAATGGTCATTTGAGTAATTTGAGTTTCTTCCGCAGCATAGTGTATAGTAATACTATTTAGACCAGAATCAATGTCAAAGACTAATTTCAATAAATTGTCTGGTGGGTTTATTTACTTGGACACCCGAAACACTCTGTCTCACCGCAGAATCATAACATTTGCGAGTTGGTGATATTAATCTTATCTCCTCACGGATGTCTTTGTCTGACATAATTACTCTTATCACTCCTAGAGAAACAGGATACTCCTAAAAATTCCAGTTAAAACACACAAACTTACACGAGGAGCCTAAAAGACATTATACAGAAATTAGCCAGTGGATTCAAATTAGGCACAGAGTCATATTTCTCAAGCAAACTAAAACGTATAAAAACTAGCATTATCGTTATTATCACGACTCATCATACCAGCAATCATACGTCAACAATTCTATGCTCATGATGCTACTCAGCTGCAATGTCACAGAGATTAAACGATCACGTGCTTTCCGAAGGCTTCTGCATTCCTTTTGGAACTGAAATGGGGTCATCTTTCAGATACACAACCGTCATGTATAAAACCAATTTCGAAATCTGAACATTAAACCCGTGTTTGAAATTTGGAGCAGCTATACAGGAATAAATTTAAAGGTCACAGACTAAAATAAAAAAAGAACTTTCCAACCTTTTTGCGCAGAAGGACCGGAGGATATATATCTTTCCACTCTTTATTCTGGATTGAGAGTGTACGTTTTGCCAGATTGTTTTACGATGGACTACGCTTTGGTCCTCGAGGTTTACATGATCTTCCAAACCAAAAGTGATGATAAGAAAGTATGTCACCGTAAAATGAGGGAACAAAGATAGAAGAGATTTCATCGATAGGTTCTTTACACACAGCTAAACATAACTTGTTGAAACTATCCACACTGTAATAACAACTTCCTTTGAAACATCGAAGGCGAGGATTATTCTTTTTTCATCATGTACTACAAATATTATTGTGATCTATTCGGTATTTCATATTTACCAAGGGATATTTGTGGTCGTTTCAGTAAAATTGGTTGATGTATTGAAAAGAGCGAGAAGTCGAAAACTGCGGTACGCATGCGTTTAAAATGAACAGTCTAAGAAATATCGCAAATGTCGGTATCATAGGTGGAGGTTTCATTGGTGCTGCTGCAGCTCTTACTTTAGGCTTGTCTCAGTCATTATATACAGGTACGTTGGACAAAATAAACACAGTTTAGTCAAATAGTGGATGGAGGCCATCGAGCAATCATGTTTAGTCGTATTGGTGGAGTGCAAGATGAAATATTTACCGAAGGCTTACACTTCAGGTATTTTGGTTGACTTAAATAAATTATTCTAGAATCCCGTGGTTTCAGTACCCTATTATATATGATATTAGATCTCGACCACGAAAAATAACGTCACCAACTGGTAGCAAAGGTTAGTGACCAAGGCCATTAATTTGTTATATATATATATATATATATAAGTTATATACAAGTTCAACCGACAATTTTTATCCTTTGAGGTGGACATTTTCGCTCAAATTAAACTGTCGACTGGCAGCACTTGTAATATACTCTAATATCATGAGGTCCCTCACTTTACGATGTTATGTGCAGCTGTTTAATGTCAATTAGCTTTGCTTCACCCCGTCAGCACGGTTTTAGGAAGATCCACTTACGCATAATGGACCCGTTGAGTGCGGTTGATGAACCATCTCATGTGACCGTAAGGATAGAAGTGGCATAATACGCCACAATTTTTTAAAAGCTTTCGATAGATTTGAGTACATGTGCCCTATCAATAAACTTAAGTTACTAAGTACACAGTCTTCACTGTTAAACTCATTAATTTACTTTTCTAGGATCTGTGCAGGTTACTGGTTTTCTCAGACCTAGTCTCACAGAGCTCGATACCAGAAGCTTTCTTTCTAATTTACATAAATGACCCTCTTCAGCAAATAAAAGCTGGGTCGTTACTTACTTTCAATGATATTAGGCTTAAGAAGTGTCTGACAACCTCAACGTTAGGCGGAAAGCCCGATTCTCGACTACTTTAAGTGTAAAGTCCATCTGAGACATTGCAAATTTCATAATTCCCTACCAATATTCCCGGGTTGATAATTACTTGTAGAAGCCCGGGTATTTTGTTCGTTAGGACCGTCAAACGAAAGTTTCAGCAACTTTTCACCACATCTTGATCCAGATAATAAGTTTAACAGTGGCCTCTTAGGTTAGCTTATTCATTTCCTATTTACTTTGACAATTACTATAGGTGAACTTAATAAATTTATTTCCAGTTCCAGAACAAACCAAAATCAGTTCTTGTTGTGTCTGCTTTTATTAACTCATCCTGTTCTAGTTTGTAACGTATTCGTCTTGCTTCTACTATTTTGTTGCATTTCTATCCATTCATTCATTGTTCTTTTTTTAGATCTTCAAACGGTTAACCTCACATTGCGCGTATTGTCTCGACCTGAAGTGTCACAGCTTCCACACATCTATCGTACTCTGGGGACTGATTATGATGAACGGGTTTTACCATCCATAGTCAATGAGGTTCTAAAGGCAGTTGTTGCTAAATTTAATGCTAGTCAGTTAATTACTCAGCGTCAGCAAGTATCATTGCTGATTCGCAAACAGCTTGTCGAAAGAGCCAGTGATTTCCATATAATTGTTGATGATGTCTCCATCACTGATTTAACTTTTTCACAAGTTTACTCTGCTGCTGTTGAAGCAAAACAGGTTTGTTTATTTACTTGATTTTTGGTTATCCTCTTTTTCAACAAGGTAAATACAAGTTCAACTTTTGTAGTCATCATAAAAGAGGGGCTAGTAAAGTTAACGCAATCTCGTAGACATTTCTATACAACAAGTGGTAAACTCACCTTAATTCATTGGTTTATCGGAAATTGTTCCCACCTAGTGTACTTTGACTGTAAGGTTTTCGACTACTTTACGTCCCCTTTTTAAAAGCTTCTTGTTCTTTTCTGTGTAAGTACTATCAGTGACGGTGACCATATGAACAATATTCGTAAAATACACGAGCCTCTGATTTACTCATTTTGTTAGGTAAAATAACATCTTATAAAGCTCAAGTATTAAGTAGTAGGTATCATTGAAGAATTGCTCATTCATCATGGTACCTAACAAGCGAGTGATGTGAAAGCTAAGCGCATCGTTTAAAACAGAACGGTAACTAAGTTGATAAATCTCTGAACATTTATTTCTGAACGTTGCAAGGCTCTTAAGCTAAAATGTTAATCCATAAACTCATTGTTTTCTGAGTTTGTAAGCTCGAATTGAACCAATGCACTAGGTGACATTATACAAAAACATGCACAGTTGTATTCACTCGTCGTCTAAGTTTCCAGTTTGATATTTCATCCTTTTAATCCTCAGATCCAGCTCCTTCCTCTCAGGCTACATTCCGTATGTTCGACTTTTCAATGCAAAAAATAATGCCACCAATTATCTTTCCATTTTATTGGTTTCTTGTTTCACTGTTCTGGTGTCCAGTTGACATTTTAAGCCAATACACGTTTTTTAGCACATTTTATTTGTGACTAGTTATCGAAGCTCAATTTTGTCGCTGATTTGTGACATCTTCAAAGTTCTTGGGGTCTCAAAACTGTGGATATTGCAATACACGTTGTATTATGGTATTTACTTTCTGTGCTTTTTCTAAATAAACTTTCCACCATAGTTTGACAAAAGTTTGTTTCGAATCGTGACTTTAAAGTTTTGAGATTATGCCCATAAAGTATTTCAGTGGCTCACTTGAAACAGCACATCAAATAGTCCTGTATATCTCTTATGCAACTTCAACTGTTTTTATTCATTTCGTGTAATATAATGTTACACCTTATGAACCTCAGCATTTGTACTTTTGACACTAATTTGAAGTCTAATTGCTTATTTTGACACAAATATTGGCACAAAGGAGTACCAAAATATGTATGCTCCACAAAAGTGATTGGATTTCAGGCATATGCTTCACTGTCTAGTTACCTAAACACTTCTTATTACGTAACCTAGTGATTCTTAATGAATGTTATTTCAATGTCTATTTTCCCAAGTCATTGACCTACTCGTATTATGAAACATTGGTTCAAGCCTTCATTCTTTTCCCTACTAGTACACCTGACATCACACTACCTACTTGTACTTTTTACTCATGCAATCTATTCGATTGTTATCATTGACTGATAAACTGCTTCAATTGGTTTAATATTTCCGTATGTACATGTAAATATTACTGCATGTTAAAGTAAACCGTGACGAGGGTCTAATTGAAAGCAATATTTTCCGCTAATATATGTTCTTGTCCACAATATGGAGATTTTTGGTATTCTAAGAAACTTTCAAAATCGATAACTTTATGTGGTGCTCTTCAGGGTTGTCCTCTCCTCCAACTTTGTCATAGACATGTTTTTAGAGGTAACACATCGTTTTAATTTTCAGTACTTTATCTTGTACCAGGGAATTCACTTGTTGACTTGAAACATGCAGATGATATAATTCTGTTCAATAAAGACGTCGACAAAATGGAGTCTTCTGACAATTAAAGCATATTTTGCATGCTTTTCTTTTCTTCCAAATGCAGTGTTACTTCAAGATTGGTCTGCATTAACGCCTGGACTTATGATAGAGGGTGAAGTAGTCAACCTTACCTATCACTCCACGTATTTCCGAGTCTCGCTAGGCGTAATTTGTCTCACGGAATGTTGGCTGGAATTCAGAAATCTCGACCAACGTTTGCAAAATTTCCTCACTATTGTCTTAGGCGTAATATCCGTCTGCCAATTGAAGAACAGTTTTAACGACCGGCAGTTCGTTCCATTCTACCTCATGGATATGGAACATGGCCATTGATAATGGAGGATATTCGTAGGTCAGCAGAGCTCGATCATAGGTGTCTTCGGACCATTGCTCGTATATTAAGGGACCATCAAGTCAGCAATCCTAAGGTTAGACTCAAAGTACTAAGAATGGCAAATCGATTGATAAGGTAGTAAATATTCATCAACCTAGGTGGTTGAGAGATATGCTACGTGCCCCTAACTACCACCTACCTTGACGGGCGATGATGGGTAGTGTAGGAGTAAGTTGTAAGGGAGATAGAGTTGGCCAAATCAAAACAGAACCAGTTTATCGAGGCACTTACAGAGTCATTCAAGTAGGTCCAGACTACTTGGTTGGGATGTGCACAGTGATGATAATAGCTAGATACTTGAAATCTTTTGGGATGGCACAAGTGAATTCCTTCTTTGTCTTCTCATAGATCCAAAGTTCCTAAATTACTTTTCCTTATTTTCTCAACTCGCATCCTTGATATTTAGTCTTTTCTGTTATCACTCATATTGTTGCTACCTTTGCTACTCTGGGATTCGCCCTAACAATTTCATCTTGCTGTGCTAACGAGATATGGCAAATTGAACGACTGCATCCATGTGCATGGAGGGTCCACCGAGCGGAGTTGGAAAATCCTGATTCCAAACCAATGGCTCCAGTATCCTGGAGGAACAAATGGCGTACCAACCAATCGTTGATCGCCGGCTACCATGGTACTGCATCTCCCGGCGTTGCTCCACTGCCTTGTGGATCAGGCCTTTAGGTCGAGGGCTCCGGGTGTGACCCCCTAAGACCACCTGCTTCGGTCTGGGCACCCTGGCATTATCACCGCTCACACATAAATCAAGTGGCTTGTGTAGCGCATATGTTTTCGGTGCCCATTTGTACCAATATTTGTGTGTTCAAATAAAATAAAAATCCATGTGCCAGGTTCTATGTTGCACATGACAATACAACAGGGGCCAAATTATCTCTGCAGCATGATCAACAGTTCACACTAAGCTTAGACATCAACCTATTCTTAGCACGTTATTTGTAATTCGGTGTTCTAACTAAGATGTACTGTCTAGTACCTTTTTATTCCGATTCCAATGAATAGGCCATCCACTTTTTATTGTCCGGATCTATTTAGTCATTCATAAATATTTCATATCCTATTTTTTAAATATCCGTATATTGTTATAACTTCATTTGTCAGATTGCTTTACAAGAAGCACAGCGTGCGCAGTTCCTCGTAGAACGTGCGAAACAAGAACGTCAGCAGAAGATAGTTACTGCTGAAGGTGAAGCTCAGGCGGCAAAACTGATTGGTGATGCCCTTTCTCAAAATCCCGGATATCTTAAGCTTCGGAAAATAAAAGCGGCTACGCAAATTGCTCGAACGGTAAGACCTACTTTAAATTAGCTTCTCATGTCCCACTTATTCAGTCTTCTTAACCAGTAAGTTCCTAGAAAGTAAACTCATGAAATCAACATATCAAAGATAACTCAAATTCCGTATTTTGAGTTTTACGCAACCCATTATCATAATCTCTTCTCCAACGTTAGAAGTTACTAGCTTTTGAAATGTATGCAAAATTACTGTTTTTTGAACTGAATTAATTTGGAGACGTATTCACGAATCTTAACTGAGAACATTGAGGCAGTAGACACCTTTCGTGTTTTTTCTAACTATCTTCTGAAAACACTGTGCTATTTTGAGAACAACGTAAGGTGTTTTTTTCATTCCTTTATTATTATTGTCCAAAGTTTCGCAGCACTTTAACTACTCATGATTCTAATTATGACGATGTGATCTACTGATTGCCACATACACACAACTTAGGATCATTTTAAATGTCTGGAAACTAATCTGTTATTTCAGTCAAACAAGTCCTGCTTAGGTTTGTTCAACATATTTTCCGGATCATAACTTATGTATATATAGCCATGATAATAAACTTGTTAATTGTCTGTCCTTTTTCATTTAAAGCTGTATAATGTAGTTAATAGTAATTAATTTTCATATTTCTGGTCAAATGTGTTCAAACTAAAGGTTTGCAATTGTGACAATAGAGTTAAATTTTCCTTTTTTAGGTTGCTCAGTCTCAAAACCGTGCATTTCTACATTCTGGCTCTTTAATCCTCAATGTTGCTGATCCTAAATTCGACGCTGGTCTGGATGTTTTGAAGAAAAAATAAATTGAAGTGTTGGATAGTATTAACATCTTTAAAAAAGTCTTAGACTAGCATTTCCGAATGTATTTTGTACTGTGTTACGTTCCTTAATTTAATTGAACACTATTTCTGTGAATACGATTGATGTACAAGCAAGTAAAATAAAAATCTTATCTTGAAGTTTTTCCTTTGTTGATTTATCGTTGTTGACAATTAAATTTTCAGTTTCAATCACTGCGTTAGGAATTGAGAACCCACTTCATCTATTATGGGTTTATGAAACTAGGTAGTCTCATAAACTCTCCCACAGTAGTTGTGACTAAAATTTACTACAACAGCTTTTTAATTTAATTACATACCAAATAAAGTACTTCAACAAAAGCTCTTGACCACTTTATGTGTTTGTGCACGGGAAAGTATGTAGGCAATTAATGATGGTAAGTAATTTCCAATTAGATTCAAAAAGTCAAAAACCCAGTATTTTAAATTGATACTGTACTAAGTTTGCTACATAACCTAGTATTCTAATCACTAATCAATGAGTTTATCCAAATTAATTTAGCTAGTTGTTTGTGCATGCGTTGCATATCGAACTGGTTTACAATATATCGTTTATGGTGTGGTTTAAACCATTACTATTCTGATTGTAAACGTATCACCTGGTACATGAAAATCCATCAAATTTAGAAAAACTATCAATACCCAACCAAACAAGAACAGAACTATGTTTTGATCTTGAAAACGTATCAATGTGTGCGATATAATGCATGTTAGTGTCAAATTCTTGCATTTGTGGTAATCGCAGATTATACAAGACCAAATAAATATGATTGTAATGAACTTATCAAAATCGAAGCAAATTAGGGGATTCATGAAATATTGATTTGTGTAAAGTCAGTGGGACTTTTTTCCCCGGATGGTTCGTTTGCGTATTATAATATGGTATCAATACTTCAATGTCCGGGTTTATGCTAACGCTGAAAAGTAGGGTTTAGTTTCGTAACATTTTCATATTTGTAATTGCTATCATTCTTGGATCGACGCTCTTGAAAAACGATTAAGATCAGGATTTTAAGGAGTGATCCACTACTAGGTTGATCATGTTATATTGTAGAAAACGTCTTATCTAAGTGGCTCAGATCACGGAATATTTATGTATTTCTCATTAAATACAAGTCAGTTTTGGGCGTTGTAATGATTCGTTAAAATGTTGATTTCGCTGCTGGTATAACCGTTTGTTATGATTACGGAATAAATTACTATTTGCTACTTGATCAGTGTAACAAGATTGAAATGACTCAATGCTAAGCAGAATGTAAGGCTATAGATGAAAATTCGTTTATGCACTAAACACTGATCACAACGACACCAAAATACACAAAAGGAAATATATTTTAAATGCCCTGTCAATAGACAAATTTGAATGTGTCGAACTGCGATTAGTTAAAACTAATTAGTTAATAACTTGGTGTAAGCATACAGTTCACGGAATCACCAGGTTTGCTGGTTTAACTAATAAATGTAACTAAACTAAGTATTTTGCTACTTTTTAGTAGATGCTATACTAAATGGCTTCAATGATGCGTAAATAGGTTAAAAGCATTCAGCGGATGTAGTGTCTCACTTTCGTAGGACAGATCAGACTTGGAGAAAAAGGTAGTAGAATATGAAAACTATCATCAAGTGTTGTATGTATCAACATTGTTCATTGGTTGCTGTGTTTTAATTAGAATGATGTTATGCTGTAACTACTGTTTGGTTTGAATTATTTACGGGGACAATGAGGCTCAAATAAACATCTTAATGAACAAGTACCTTTGTATATGCGATATTATTCTGCTTTTCTGAACTTATTTTCCACCCGCATTATTCAGTTTGGAAGTTTCAGACCTACATATGAAGTCTGTAATTATGGTTAAGACATGGGCAAAAGCTCATTAATTTTATTGATCTAAAGTGATTGGAACTGGTCTAGTTGATGTTCAGTTGCCCGGACCTTAGAAGGGTATCCAAGAAACATCAGTTAGCCCAACCATATTTAGCTGAATTCTCAGTCATACCGTTTTGAAAAGGCATAATGATTCGGTTCGGGTGTATGTTGTGAGTTTCTTCATTGAAGCACTGATACAATCAAAACTATTATTATTTTCTTTTATAAATGACGACATTTTCCACAATCACCATTGATTGTGTTGACATTGTTTAGGGGATATCAAGATCTAAATGTTTGCGCAAGTTATGATTAAATATAGTGAAATGATGGGTGAACATGCATATATTCCTTATATAGAACTTCTAATTGAGCAGTCAGTCAAGAATTTACAGAACAGAGAGGTATTTTAGCTAACACTGTAACTGTAATGAAATCCAATCCAGGGAAAAGTATTTAGCTACCATGTAGAATGTATGGAGCAGAAAGTATCTTCGCTCCTCCATAAACATACAAAACTTGAAAACAAGTTACTTGCGAATTCTGTATGAGTGTCTCATTTCATTTAACAATTCGGAATGTATATATTTGTTGGTAGTAAAAGTTTATAACATCTCATCCCTAGAAGACATGATTTATTGCATAACTGGTTAATACATTTAAGAATAAGTCAGGGGCATCTGTTCAATGAACAACATAAACTCTTTAAAATGTTGCTTTTATTAGTTCATATTATTTTGCTGAAATATTTTTACTTCATGTCTATCTGAGCATATATATATATATATATATATATATATATATATATATATATATATATATATATATATATATATAGTAATTTACCAAATTACCATTAGTAACAATAGCGAGATATTAGTAATTTAAATTCGTAACTGGTAGATGTTATTTAAATGGTAAGATACATTTACTAACTGATTTTGTCAGTGTATAAACTAACTCAATCAAAAATGTAGATTAGAGAAAATTCCAGTAATTTAATCAAGATATATTGTGTTAACTCATGAAGTTAGTTTCTGGAATGTGGACTTTCGAAGTAGGTTCTGTAAGATTTAGTGTTTGAAAAGATTTAAAAGTGAGTCAATATTTAAGAATATCAACATAATTTCATCAAACCATCATATTGTTTTTTTAGTGACCCGATATCTGACTCTAATTAGGTCGATATTGGATGATTGTTATTGAAATATTCATACAGCGCACCCTTGTATTTACTCATCAACTTGCGTATAGTAACTAATGAAATTAAATAAGTCAAACACAAGAATAAATTTTGAGTACACATATTTCATGCAATCGTTGGTCTGAACAGATAATCAGGGAAAGGAAGAGGAGAGGAAACAGAGAAACTAATCGGAGATGGTATGTGTATCAACTAGATTTAACCAAGCGTAAATTGATATTTATAGTCAAACAAAGATAAGATACAGACATATGATGAATAGGGTAGGCAATATACGCACACACGATCACATAAAAAGCAATACTTCAACGTGAACATAGACGTTAGACACAGCTCAACAAATATCTGGAAACGTGTAAATTTATTTTTGTTCAAGTCCATGCCGTTTGAAAACCGTTAAAGCAACCATGTGAAGGACCATACCGAGTCGTTAAACGGGCAACCAATCACTTCATTATTAACAAAAGTGGAAAGAAGGAAACTGTCTCGATAGATAGAGTAAAACCTGCTTTTTACGATGACCAGAAATAAAAATAAAATACTATTTTAGATAACTCCGCCTGTAGCTCTTCTAGAGTTACTGCCGGTCCCAAGCCCGGGTAAAGGAGGAGGGCTGGGCATGGGGTTAGCGTCCCCATCCCGTAGAAAACTAACTCGCTAAAAAAACGCTTACCAGAAAAAATAATTCAAACTATTTTAGATATACAACCTACACCGTTAATTAGAACGAAATCGGAGAACGACGAGAAACTAAGTAATAATCACACATGCTCAATGCGTTCAGGTAGAGCAGCGAGAAAGCCTAAATGCTATGTTCATTTTGTGAATTAAAAAATTTGTAATAAATGGCATATTATACAATACTCAATCCATTTGTTTTACTAATAAAAACCACACAATGTATATACAATTAGTCACACTTGTACTCGTCTGGCAACATTTTAAATTTTTGTCCTAATTATAAACAGGTAAATTTTCAATTTGTTTTCACTAATTAATTAAAAAATATTTTCTTGTGAATATACCAATAGTTCAATGTATTATTATCATTGTCAACCTAAGACATCATTATCAATTATATTTCCGCTTCTACAGTGCTTAACTAAATACACATAACTCTGTACTCCAATATATTTCACAGGACTAACACGCATGTCATATTTTGTAACATACATACATCTATTAGCGCAATTTTTCCCCACAAAAAGCATTACATAATTATTTTGCATTTACTTTGTTTTTGTGTGCATGTATTCTTTTACCTCCTCACTTGTTGTATATACCAGTGTTACCTCCAGACACTGGTGGGAGTAATGTGGGGATAGCTAACATAGTTATTTTGTAACTAGTTTTTGTTATTATTCTCATGATTTGTACGATTACTGTTATTGACCTTTGACCTTCCTTTCCGGTTTCTCAATCTCTCTTGTATGATACATTGATTATCGCCCATGAAGTACACTACTGCACACATATACTTCTCGTTCATAGAAATCCGCTGTTACGACAAACTTCATGTATTTCATCACTGTTATCGAGATTATTTTGATTTCTTCGTTCTTTATCGAAATGTAATGTTTTGGAACAGTGATATCTAAACTTACATGATTACCTATTTAAGAAATTTTCAATAAAATTAACTTGAATGTATAACAATAAAAAACTAGTCTTGATAACAAATGACAAATAGATTTTCTTCTAATCACTGAAAAGTCCCCAATATATTAAAACATAGATATATGAACGACGAACATTCTCTGCAATAAATTCTCTTCAGGTTCTAAAATTACACATTCCAAATAATAATGCAAAGAGTGTCCAGGTTTGAAGTAAATACATCGTTTGAAATTATAACAGATGAATTCGGGATGATTTTGATTATTAACCTGAAGAAGTCCAGACAAGTTAGCTGGACGAAACGTTGAAATTATTTAAATTTCAATAGCTGAGATTATTTCAAATATAATTTCCACATATAATGAATTCGGGATTGCATGCAAAATAACATAAAATTGTTAATGTTGCGATGACTAGTATGTAATGTTAACTTGAATAAGTTTATACATCAAATGAAATCGTAATTTTTGTTTGTTTAGTTAACTTACAACTAAATACAATCAACCTACCAAACAAGTAGAAAACAAACCATTTGTAATTCCAGTGGTTGTTAAAGTATGCTCTAAGATTTCACTGACAAATTCGACTTAGCGCTTAACCTTTGTTCCATTTTTATGCTTACAAAACTTCAAGAAAAAACGTTTCTGTAAATAAAGCACACATACATAGATCTTAAGTTAGATCACTTTAAAAGCTAAAGTTATATATGGGTTGGTGATTATCCTAGTTTATTTTTCTAGCATCTTACAGCCTATTTCATAGGTCTGAATGGGATAAAACAAAAATCGATTTCTAATAATTTAGTGGGGCAAATATGTTGATTTTGTGGGAAACGTTGTAGTCAACAGCAAGTGATATCCAGTACTTCAAACAAGGTAAGAGCAACAAGCCATAAGAATTTTCATCAGCTAAAAATAGCTGATATATATATTAAATAAAAGAAACAAAAAAATTAACATAATTTAGTGCATAAAATTAAAGCTGAAGTTTAAAACTGGATAGCAAATTATGACAAAACGGAGAAAATGTTACACAGTGTAGTTGATAAAATACTGGATTCATATACGTGGAAAATTTATACGAAGCAAGCGAAACAAAGACCGTAAACGATAATCATAAACAGGTGACTACATAAATGAATGAAATTATGATAATAAAGTGGCTCCAAGTGGAATTCAGTGGATTGAAGTGATAGAATAATATTGGTTGCACATATGTTGGATGCCTTATATAAGAAAGGTCTTCAGTAGAATTATTACTCAAGTGATCTCCAAAGCATACTAAAAGCACCAAAATACAATAAAAAGCATTTTAATGTAATCGGAAGATAAAATAAATGTGGAATCCTGAGGTATATTAAGTCCAATTTAGTAAGAACTGTAGATTTACTGATTTTATTTCCAAATACACTAAATTTTGCTAATCCAAGACCGTGACTACAGAGCTCACATTTCACATGAAGAAATAAATAAAGGTTCGAGTGATTAACCACTTTTTAAACTACTGTCTGAAGATTTCACGTTATGATTCCATTTCTTTATCTGATCACCTTCAGTTATATTTTAAATTAATCACTCTACGAACACGGTACGCAGAGTTTCAAAACACCAACATAAGAAAGCATAAGAAGATAACAGTATTTTCAATAGGGTGAATTTATAATCGTGAATAAATATCACCATAGTGAAATTCTCCTTTATTTCTATTCCCTTATTTTTCCGTTTCCTTCTTTAAACTCAACTCAATATTCTTCTCAATTACACAACTCCGCCTGGAGCCCCTCCGGGGGCTACTGCCGGTCCCAAGTCCGGATAAAGGAGATGGGTTGGGCATGGGGTTAGCGACCCCATCTCGTAGAAAACTAAATCGCTAAAAAAACGCTAACCAGAAAACCATTTAAACTCTGTCCTGAGAGTTAGGTTTTCATTTAGAAGAGTTATGACGCCTCGTGATCAAAGCCGAGTTCCTCCGGGAGTCACGAGGCCGATGCCCCTTCTGACAACCAGAGCAACCATTTACTTGGGTACATGGAATGCTCGTACAATATGGGAGACTGGGAGAGTCTTCCGAATTGCTGCAGAAACGAGGAGATACAACCTAGAAATGCTTAGGATCAGTGAAACACATTGGACGCAAATTGGACAACAACGACTAGCTTCAGGGGAGCTTCTGTCATACTCCGGCCATGAAGAAGAAAATGCCCCACATACACAAGGAGTTGCATTGATGCTGTCCAAACAAGCGCAAAATGCACTTATAGGATGGGAATCTCATGGACCAAGGATCATCAAAGCCTCGTTCAAAACAAAGAAAGAGGGCATTACAATGAACATCATCCAATGATACGCGCCTACCAACACTGGATAAGATTCAAGAAAGAAGGAACAAAAAGGCAGCAATCAATACCAGTCGAACAAGATCAGAGAAAGGCAAGGCACAAGCTGAATACACAGAAGTAGACAAGCAAGTGAGGAGGAGCATGAGAATCGACAGACGTAAATATGTGGAGGATTTAGCAATGACCGCGGAAAAGGCTGCAAGAGAAGGGAACATGAAACAACTGTATGACACAACAGAGAAACCCGCTGGAAATTATTGCAAACCAGAACAACTAGTAAAAAGCAAGGAGGGTAACGTTATCACCAACATTGAAGAACAACGAAACAGGTGGTTAGAACACTTCAAAGAACTCTCGAATGAACCAGCTCCACTGAACCCACCCAACATCGAAGTAGCACTCACGAACCTCCCAATCAATGTTGGCCCACCAACAGTTGAAGAAATCAGCATGGCCATCAGACAAATCAAGAGTGGCAAAGCAGCAGGACCAGACAACATTCCAGCAGAGGCACTAAAAGCAGATGTAGCGGTAACTGCAAGGATACTCCACATTCTCTTCAGCAAGATTTGGGGTGAGGAACAAGTACCAACAGACTGGAAAGAAGGACTTCTGGTCAAAATACCGAAGAAAGGCGATCTCAGCAAGTGTGATAACTACAGGGGCATCACTCTTCTCTCAATACCGGGAAAAGTCTTCAACAGGGTATTGTTAAACAAAATGAAGGACTCCGTAAATGCCCAACTTCGAGACCAACAGGCAGGATTCCGTAAGGATAGATCGTGTACAGACAAAATCTCAACTCTACGGATCATTGTGGAACAATCAATTGAATGGAATTCATCACTCTACGTCAAGTCCATTGACTAAGAGAAAGCATTTGATAGCGTGGACAGAACAACACTATGGAAGCTTCTTCGACACTACGGTGTGCCTTAGAAGATAGTCAATATCATACAGAATTCCTATGATGAACACCGATTACCACGAGATGTAATGCTAATCGGTGTTGGGGATGGTTGGAAGAAAGTCAGGGGCGGCCAAACCAAAACGTGGCATCAGTGCTTGAAGACATTATTTTCTAGTCTGAGCCATATTGGTAGATGCAGACCACTTGGTTGGAGTCCACGTGACTATCGTAACCAATGGTTGGAGACTCTGTGTGACATGGCTCAGAATCGATTACAATGGGGTAGGTGTATACACTCTATGTCTTTCCTTAAACTTCATATCTTTATTTCAACGAACTAATTCTTTCTTCCTGTACTATATCCTTATATGCAATTTTTCTTTTATATATTACCACCATTGACTTAACCACTCCTATGAATCCGGTTTTCATCTTACTGTGCTAATGCGGTATGGCAACTTAGACTGATGCATATATGTGCCTGGTCCTAAGTTGTAGCTGACTGACTGATGATGGGTTAAACTGCAGAATCGTGCATGGAGGACAGTTGACAAAGTCGTTCGAAGTGAAGACCGGTGTCAGGCATAGTTGCTTACTCTCACCCTTTCTATTCCTCCTGGTGATCGACTGTAGGATGAAGACGTCAACATCTGAAGGGAAACACGGGATACAATGGACATCTAGTATGCAGTTGGACGATCTAGACTTCGCAGATGATCTGGCTCTTCTATACCAAACGCAGCAACAAATGCAGGAAAAGACGAACAGTGTAGCAGCAACCTCAGCAGCAGTAGGTCTCAATATACACAAAGGGAAAAGCAAGATTTTTCGATACAACACAGCATGCACCAATCCAATCACAAATGACGGAGAAGACTTGAAAGATGAAAAAGCCTTCACATATTTGGGCAGCATCATTGATGAACATGATGGATCTGATGCAGATGTGAAGGCGCGGATAGGCAAAGTAAGAGCAGCATATTTACAACTGAGGAACATCTGGAACTCAAAGCAACTGTCAACCAACACCAAGGTCAGGATTTTCAATACAAATGTCAAGACAGTTCTACTGTTTACTGGCGCAGAAACCTGGAGAACTACGAAAGCCATAATCCAGAAGATACAGGTGTTTATTAACAATTGTCTACGCAAAATACTTCAGATCCATTGGCCGGACACTATTAGCAACGACGTACTGTGGGAGAGAACAAACCAGATTCCGGCAGAGGAAGAAAGTAGGAAGAAGCGCTGGAAGTGGATAGGACACACATTGAGGAAAGCACCCAACTGTGTCACAAGACAAGTCCTCACATGGAATCCTCAAGGCCAAAGGAAAAGAGGAAGACCACAGAACACATTACGCCGAGAAATGGAGACAGACATGAGAAAAATGGACAGGAATTGGATGGAATTAGAAAAGAAGGCCTAGGACAGAGTGGGTTGGAGAATGCTGGTCGGCAACCTATGCTCCATTGGGAGTAACAGGCGTAAGTTAGTAAGCATTACTCTCTTTTTCAAATATGACAAATCTAATGCTAACATTATTGAAACTTTTGTATTATTGCACTTGTGAAGAAACACGAAATGGTTTCTTCACAACTCTTGTGTACCCGTTAAGGAACCCTTTATTTTGTTGTCATTTAAATTGGGGGATTTTCGTCTAAGGGATCTCCACTTTAGTGGCCCGAGATCTGACTCCAAGTAGATCTCATTAATGTTTGTTATCACCTATCCTTGTATATAATCATTGACTTAAATCACGTTAGTCAATAACGGAATTTAGATAAGTCAATTAACGAGAATGGCCTTTGAATACATATATTTTTATATGCAAAGTCAATGTAATAGAACAAAATAAAATGACGCGTAGGTGAGATGGCGGGTAAGCCAACTCCCCTTTAGTCAAACGTTAATCAATATTTATAGGGATACAAAAATAAATTACAAACATGTGATGAGTAATGGGATAAGATGTGTACACACACCTACGCGCTAATATAAAAAGAGTCAAGATTGATAAGCGAACAATTGACAAAGTCAGAATGTGACTCAATCAGAATAAATAGAATGGGCTGCCCGAAAGCTAGAATAAGGTATATGGGTTTAACATAATAACCAACACTACACCATAAGATGTTTGTGAATAGTAATAATAATAATAATAACTTGTTGCCAAGGCCACGCTACGCGTACACTGATGGCCCTATTAGTATCGCGGTAGATACATCCGACTCGGCAACCAATGGTCTCATACAAAAATTTGTTAACCACAACTGACAACCCTTGGAGTGCCTCCCAAGTTGGTTGCTAGACACCGAATCGAGGTATGGCTCATTAGGTAGGGAACTCCTAGCTATGTATGGTGCTGTACGGCACTTCCAATACTTGGTTAAGGGCCGAGGATTCACTCTTTTCACCGATCACAAAACTTACATTCTAACTAAGCTCGTCTTTAGACAAGTACTCAAGGGTCTCGGCAAATTGACTACATTTCACAGTATACTACAGATATACAACGCATTTCTGGGCCAAACAATGTAGTTACAGGTGCATTGTCTCGTACAACTTCTTTGAAATGTGTAGATCACAAACGTAGACGATCTGTGTTGAACAAATGGGGGCCTACTCGAGTTGAACGGAAGCGGTGTGATACACCTGCTAGGTTCGAAGTCACACCTCGCGGCCAGCATCTCACGTCAATTATCTCTTCGACTATGGCTACTTTGAAGGCCGTATAACGCAAAGGACGTCACTACGGAAATATATCAGTATGAATAAGCATAGGGAAGATAGCATGAACATCACCGCATGTGTCAGTCTATGGCATACGACTAACTGATTATTGTTGATTGTCTTTGACCTTGAATAGGATCGATGATCTGTTCGATATCCAGTGACCCAACTACCAGATGATTTGGCTAGGGCCTAAAGACATTTCACCGTCCCTGCAACAGTTTCTGAGGAATCCACCTTCTTAAATTCACCCAGCTTCAAAAACAATATACTGATCTTCAGCACGAGTTATCTTCAACAAACCTGAGACTACAAATCAAACGGGTGGGAACAGGTAAGAAAACTTTACTATGCGAAACATCTTCATGTAGGGATCGTCAAGTCATGTGGAGAAATTATCAACGCAACGTATTCAATACTTTGCACAAGCACAACGTAATCGGATCAATAAGCACTAGATAAGCACGTACGAATGTACTGTACATGAAATTCGAAGTCAAACATCCAACAAGTATAAAGGAATCATTATTTCACTTAAACACCACATTCCCCACAGCTTAAATCAGAGTCTCAGTGTCTGTAATCGATTGACTAGAGTAAACACTAGAAGTGACTTCGTGATAAGGATAAGCAGCAGTTGATATTAAATCATCCGAATTGTAATCAAACTCGAGATCATTTAGCACTCGTTCTTCGCAACGAACAAGTTTCCCACAAGAAATAAATGCATTATGAGGACAAATAATATTTGGTATGATATCAAGCTTTGACTTCTGAAATAGTTTCCTCGAATTTATTAAGAATGTTATTGCAGAGTAAAGAATCAATAGAAAAATCATCATCTATCAAAGCTACATCAGGTTTTCGATCATGACTAGGTTCATTGAACATATTTTCCTCAAATTTGCAAGAAATTTCGTCAGAAACAAGTGAATCATTAGGAGGAACCATATCTGGTACAATAAAATGATAAATCTGATAAGTCGGTTGATTAGAAACTGTTGTCTCGCAAAGATTATAAGTTTCACTTAACTCTGAACTGCTATATGACTCTACACTGTCTTTTGAAATCGTTGATAAGGGTAAATGATCATTAGGAACACTAGACTTAAAAGAATCAGAATTACAAGTCTTAATATTAGTTGCAGCAAGATGAATAGTAGTATTACAAACTGACTGAATATGTTCAATATCTCCACATTTAAAGCACTCAGAATTACGAAATTTACATAAATGAAAAGAGTGGAACCTGCCACAGGACGAAAATTGACCAAACTTGTGCCCATCTTCGTGAACTGCATCGCAACTCCTCAATGAATTATCTGCATAACTTTGAGTATGCACTGGGTCGGGATGACGTAATACAGCGGAAGTTTTTATATACTCATGAATCATTTTACGAAATCTTCATCCTCTACCATGTAGTGTGGCGTCAAGCCGCGGTTGATTATGGTCACCACTACAGGAAGACTAGGTGCCAGTTAACCGATCAGATCCCCCGTAAGCCAAATATCAGAAGGCGGTTGATGGCTCTAGTCGAGATGTATTTGTTGGCGATCTCGTGGTATCGAAGGAATACCGAGATCGTGCCAGGTTACAAGTGTGGTTAGTGAGCGTAACCGAACTCGCGCAGGGTCAAAATCAGTCTTCAGCAATAAGGATAGTAGGTTGGTGAATCTGTGTTAGTCCTGACAAATTGCCTTCTAGTGAAGGTCCAGTTTCTCCTTGAAAATATTCACTGATGGGGCTGACACCACTTGTTCGGGTAAAACGTTCCAGTCATTGATTACTCGATGAGAAAAGCGGGACCCCACTTTAAGTTTATTAGATCGCGGTTTATGAACCTTCTTGCTATGACCTCGGAGATTATTGGTGCTGGAGGGAACAAAAAGATAAGACATTAACACCCGACTCATAATTAAAGATACGAAATGCCAGTATAAGGTCACCTCACGTCCTACGATACGACAAGGGGAAAAGGTTTGGGTGTTTTAAACGCTCATTGTAAGGGAGTTTAGAAAAACCCTTCACTAATTTCGTTCCCACACGCTGGACATGCTCAAGTGAGTTAGTATCCTTTAATAGACATGGGCTAGCTGCTTGAATATCGTACTCTAAATGTGGTCTAACATATATGGGATATAAAATTCGAAACATTTCCACGTCAAAAGGTTTGAACGCTCGGGAAAGTGACCATAGCGCACGAAAACCTTTGACAACAGCTGCGTTGCAATGCGTAATTGTTTTTAAGTGATGACTTATTATTACTCCTAAATCTTTGTGTTCTTGAACGCATGGAAGAGGTTTATCATCAATAGTATAACGGTAACTATTACCGTGACCGATGTGCATTAGCACACACTTCCTAGTATTGATTTCTAAGCCCCACTCTCGAGCCCATCTAACTAAATCGTCCAAATCAGATTGGAGATCCAGATGATCAGCCTCACTTATATTGTTCTCCAGATTTTTACGTCATCCACAAACAGTACTGTTGACGACATAAGCAACAGCGGTAACTCATTAACGTAGAGAAGGAAGAGAAGAGGGCCTAAGATGGTGCCTTAGGGTACACTACTTTTGACCGGCTTCCAATCGGATAGCGTTCCATTGACCCTCACTCTCTGTCTGTGGTCACATAAGAAGTTTCCTATTCACTCCTATACAGTACCTATTATTCCGAAGCTCGTGAGATTCTGCATAAGACCTAAGTGTGAAACCTTGTCAGATCCTTTGCTAAAATTTATGAATATCACATCGAGACAGACATTTGTTTAAGGCTGCTGTCCAATCCTCTCTAGCAATAAGCAAGTTAGTCAAGCGTGAACGCTTGTTACGAAATCCATGTTGCACATGAGCTAACAGATTGTGTGAATCTATGTGGCTTAGCAACCTTACCAGACTTATCTTTTCAAGTAACTTGACGACAATGCTAGTTAGACTGACAGGCCGGTAGTTAGATACGATCTGTCTCTGACCATCCTTAAATAAATGACTGACCATAGCGTCTTTCCAATCTCTAGGGTGTTGAGCGAGCGAAAGGGACATGTTGAAGGGTGTCGCGAGTGGTTTTGAAATAACGTTCGCAAGAGATGGCATCAGCCGTGGGTGTAACCCGTCAGGGTTCTGTATCTTACAACATTTGAGGTTAGTTATCATCGGAAAGACAGTTTCCACAATCATCTGTACAGATTCAATGGCTAGTATCTCGGTGTGATTGGGACAAGTATTTGTTACAATAAACGTAGAGTAGACTTCTCTAAAATAGTTTGAAAAAGTCTCAGCCTTTGCCCGATCTGATTCAGCTAGTAAATCTGAATTTTCGTGTAACAGCAACGGGGGAATACCATCACTACGTTTCATTCGCCGTTTAACAGACGAAAACAATCGTTTCAGACAATTATGGCTATCATATACCAACCGTCGTTCGTAAGTAGTACGAAATTTAGTTATGGTTTTCTCACAAATATTCCGGGATTTTCGGTACTCACGCTTAAATGGTGCATGACCTGTCAACAAGAATAAGTCCCAGAAATGTTTCCTACGCTTTAACAGCTTCCGGGTTTCCTTAATAACCCATGGATGGCAATGTGGCAGCTTACGTGCTGACCATGGGATAAACGGCGACGTTACGGACTCGAATGTAGCCTTAAACGTATTCCATTCGTCTTCGATCTATCCATCCGCGTCGACTGACCAATTAGTCGAGATAGCACAGTTTCTGATTGCCGGAATATTGGCTCTCCAGATATTGGGACGGGATGGAGCAGATACAAATCTCATACCACGTGTTCTAAACTTAAAGTGATGTACAACGTGATTGCTGTTCACTAGCGAGGGAAGGTGATGAATATCAAAGACATCCTCACAGTGGTGGGTAAGGGCGAGGTCCAGCAGTGGTGGATCATGTTTCAAGTCAATACGTGTCGGTTATGCGGAAGAATGCATGTGTTTTGGTACAGTTAAACAGACAAGTACGGCAAAACAATCCCTGATACAATTGGTTATAATAATAATTGTTTCCATTACATCAATCGCGTTCTCTTGATAAGAGTAGGTCACGACAACCACATTAGAAATTTGTATACTTAACATAGTCTAGCAGTAGATCCTTGAGAGTTTTATAAGAAAGCGAAATGGGCTTTTCCGGTAAAGCCAGAGTTTTTACTAAGCTATATGCTTCTTTTCCGACTAATGTGAGGAAATATGCCACAATATTAACATCCTCATCATCTTCCTTGGTCATAGACCAGATTTCGAAACTTTCGAAATAATCCTCAAAAGTATAAAAATTTAAATGTATGTCCAACCGTTCCATCGCAGGCTCCATCGCGACGCCTATTTGATGATTAGGAGTATTTGAATCATAGTACAAATTAAGAATCCCAGAAATAACGTTATCGGGTCAAGAAGTACTAGATAAGCGCGAACGAATGTACTGTATTCGGAATTCGAAATCGTGCATCCAAAAGGTGTAAAGGAATCATTAGTTCATTCAAACACCACAGCAAGTTCGAATTTGAACTTTTCCGTTGTCTTGCCACACTACTGGGAATCACATGAATACGAACGACTGCCTACCGCCCATCTGCTCACGGGTTGGTAGAACGATTTTACCGACAGCCCCACTCTCAGTTGCGAACGTTTCACAGTTGACCGGCGCTTTCGTAATGCAGTCAATGTTGACATTGGATACACCGCAGTACAACTCATCTGCGAAACGACCGTCCAACTTCAAGGACAATTTGTGAATCGTTCATCTTTGTTAACGATCATTGATCTAAACTCCCACACAAGCATACTTACAAATGCCATGCGTTTACTTAAAACTGTTTCCAATCAACCACAGTCAACTGATGTTTTCGTTCAACCTGACTCACGACATAGTACATATGTTTTCTTACGTCACGACTCATTACGACCACCCCTTGAAAAGGCATACGAACAACCCTTCAACTCCTTTATCGCCAATCTAAATAATATTTTATTAATAAAAACGGAGCGAATTCAGTGTTGATCGTGTCAAACTCGCGTATTTTAAAGGAGACCATAATAATGTGGACTTTCTTCACTTAACACTCATAACCTAAATATGCCAACCCAGTCAAATCAGAAGTGAAGAATGAAGGAGTTTGAAGATATATTTGGAAGGCTATCTGTATGTCGAAGGAACGTTCGGTCTAAGCTGGCTGGTAGTTGAGAGGGGTGCGTAGCACAGCGTATCCAACCTTGATCTGATACGGATGCGTAACCGAGCGCCTTCAGCTAGGTGAGTCCAGTAAAACTAATGAGGTCAGCATCAAGTGTCAAAGACTTGTGGATCTATTGACTTTGGGGTGAAGTAAGACTCGCCCTTGGGTTTTCACTCTGTGACATGTTATAATTTGTACACTTATCTTCATTATTCTAACTATATTATGCATCAGTTGTTTTACTATAACGCCATCATGATTCGCTGTAACTTCTAATGCAGGCAAATCATTCTGATCTTTCCATATATTAAAATCTTTGACTTGGGCACTTGCATATGGTAATACATACGTTTCCATGTGCTTTCTAGTGCCTTTTTGAGGGTGACCAAACTTAACTCACTATTTCGTCAGTTGGTGTTGTACCAAACTATAGTGCTTCATATATTAGGTTCAACTGTTATCTTTTATCCGCTTTCACTTTTAGCATATATGAAAAATATATATCCCAACCACAATTTGTATTCAACTTCCATTTGTTACTTCAAATCAACTCTATATATCGACAGAAAGTATACAAAGTGTAAGATATTCATTTTATTAGCGCCATTTTTCAGTCCTCCGCGAGTCAGTAATACAGGCACACAATTGGCACATGAGAATCTCATCAACCAAGATACGCGGTATACAGAGAACAGGCCACTCACGATCTTCAGATAATTCGATAGTGTTTCTGAAAAGGCAAGAGCTGAAGAAGACGATAAGGACCCGGACGACTAATGTACCTGAACTTAAAAATGGTTCAAATGAGACAACTGAAATACAAAATAGTGATCCATCAACCCAGAGAAAAAAACAGTTCCTTGCTTGGCTTGTGAGAAAATATGATGACGGTGATTACCAAGCAATTAGTACATAGTGACGCCTGCTGAACCTATCAAGACCATCCAAAGTGTCAAAAATTACTCTACTGAGAAATTATTCATCGTTTAAAGAATTGTTTCGTTCTATCGTGCTCACGAACAGTCAAAACAAGCCTCTACATTTGTCTGAATAAAAAACCTTAATCTTGGCTTAGACATGTACAAACTAGTATCATGTTCAGTGTTTCTGGTTAAGAATATATTGCAGACTGATCACTGTTATGGGAAAATATATGCTCTTATGGCTGTCCAGTAGTCTAGAATTTCACGTTTCAGTGATAGAACAATCATTTCATACAAAACAATATTTTTGAGATACAAGAATTATGCATAACCATGTTGTTGAAACATTTAGTATTTGTTTTTGTCGACCGATTTCTACGTTGTCACTATTACAAATAATTTTTTAGTTCCTGTTAGGATGTTGTCGGGTAGCTCGATTTATATTGGTTAGTCTCAGAAATAAAATTATGTGGTTATTTCCAGAGCTTTTGTTTCTCGTGCTTTTATCACATTCTAGTAGCGATGTACACGGGATTACAGAAACAACTGGTAAGTCACATGACTTTCATAAGTATTCTTATGAAACTAATGTCTCTTTCCTACGATTGATACAAAACTGTAGCACCGATTGGCCTTAATTAATGAGTTAAGTTTATTAATGCTAAATCCACTGAAGTTCGTTTCCGATACACTGACATACACGTTATGTACTTACAGGTATTTATAAGTACACCAGAATTTTCGAATATTTTTTGAAAATCTCCAACATTTCCTCGAAATTCGAAAATTGGGATGTTTTATACTAATTTACCGAATACTATGTATATGCTAAAGTTTTATTCGTATTGTGGTGAAACTATATTGGTATTGATGGTTATAATCTTGGAGATTATTATAACTAGGGCAACTTACAGTACAGAACCTTTTTTCAAAATACATCAACAACATGAGGGTGGAATCTTTAAATACTGACAAACATACGGATTTCAGTTTCGTATGTCGCATATTGCTGCTCGTATATTTGTTTCTGTATCTCAATCTCGTCTGTTGTGGATGGTATTTCGGGTAATGTAGAAAAACAGAGTAGAGTATTTGAGTTATTTAGAAATGTTTTGAAAGAAGCTGCCTCTAAACAGGGTCTATAATCCTCTAAACGTTCAGGATTCGATACCCATTGACATGTATACGACAAATTAGATGTGCTCTGGCTTAAAAAAGACGTCCCTACTTTAAATATTAGCTGTCTTTCCAAAAAGTGATTATTATTTGAGCAAGTGCCATAGAAGCGTATTTTTGCTAACTCCTAGTTTTGTCTTAGCATTAAATACAAACAAGTCATACAAATATAATCTTAGCTGTCTTCTAGCAAATAAAAATAATAGGAACAGTGGCATCTTGAAACATTTTGATTCTTCGGAATTAAAGGATTTACTGATTATTTAAGTGACTTCTCCCACAAACTTTATTCTCAAATGTTCTACGCCCGTCGTTTAAATATAAAAAAACTGATCAACCTAAGATTTGGGATGATAAAAGTCCAAAACTTGATTCGTGGTTAAGATGCAGAGATGATACAACTCATTCATGCAAAATCGAACAGATTATTATATGTTGCATAAATTATGTACATGTACATGTCTATTCATGCAACTTAATCAAAAATATTAAACTCATCTGCAAAAATGGAATCAAAGGTGAGAATCAACAAACAGATCTCCCTGCTATATATAAAAGACATGTCGGAAACTACAACAAAATTATTGAGGCCATTTGGAATATGTCCAGCATATAAACCATAAAAACCACTCAAATCAATTCAGTACAAACCAAAGGATGAAGGGACAAAAGAAGGAGAATCAAATATCATTTACAAAATAAACTTTCAAATGCAAGAAAAACGTCGTACTGAGTAGTCGCTTTCTTTATTTTCATCTGCGTCAATACCAAATAGCTATCAAGCTTCATGATGTACGTTTGCTCATATCAATGCGTGCAGACAGTTGTAAACAAGATAGATTAAGAAAATCTTGAAACGTTAGATGAAGAGAATACTAAAGATACTAGAGAATTCCTAGCCATCAATAAATACACCCAAATACATACAATTTACAAACCAGTTTGAAAAGTTGTGAATGGATGTAAGATCCTTATTCAGATCCAAGTGGGTTGTAACCGGAATAAATATGCAAACAACGACGGGGTAAATGTCAACAGTGAACATTAAAAAACAAGGCCAACAAGGAAACTTGTCGGTTATATGTGAAGAAATTCAAATATATTACTTCTATCTGGAATTCATGACAATGATTTTCGGAAAAATAATGAAAACTCCATTATGAAATGATTTAGCTCAGACAACGAAACTCAAACAAACACATTGAGATGCTAGTTCTCTTGGTTTTCTTTCACAACTACTGCAGTCTTTGTCAGTCATGGAAATAAATATTCGGAATATGGATAGTTTCGGTTTGCAAATTTTAGTGTAGATAAATAAATCAAGGGGTAATTGGGTTTGCTTAAGGTAAAATCGTAGATGTTTATGTACTCATTACGCTTTATTAAGAATCATTTATGTGTATATCCAGTAGCAAAAGTATCTTATGGTAAATGAAGCTTGGATAAATGAGTAAGGTTGAGCATCGGGTCAGCAACTCCTTCCCATAGGAAATAATCTCTTTAACGAAATGTTAACCACAATAAACAATTTAAGGCATTTAAATTCTGCCCTATGAGTTAATGGATTTTCATTCGGAAGAATTATGACGTTTCATGGTAAAGGCTGAGGTTATTCGGAAGTCAAGAGGCCGATGGCTCTTTTAAAAACTCGAAGAACAATTAATATGGGCACGTGGAATGTCCTATAAGCATTTGATAGCGTCAAAATCATCCGGGACTCATGGGACAGGCTACAGTGAAAAGTAGTACATGGAGAACAGCTGACAGAAGTATTCCAAGTGAGGACCGGAGTCAGATAGGGCCTCTTACTCTCCCTTATTTCTTTTTCTCAGTGTTTGATCTCTACGTCTGACGGGAAACACAGAATACAATGAACATCTTGCATGCAACTAGGCGATTTGGACTTCGCAGACGCCCTGGCCCTTCTATCCCATACACACCAACAAATGCAGGTTAAGGCAACCAGTGTAGAAGCAGTCTCTGCGGCAGTAGTTACCAACATACACAAAGATAAAGACAAGATATTCAAATATAACACAGAAAACATCTCAATCACACTTCATGGAGAATCTCCGGAAGATATGGAATCCCACGTACCTGGTCAGCATCGTCGACGAACAGGGAGGATCTGATGCAGAGATAGAGGCGTGGATTGGCAAATCAAAAGCCACACTCCTACAGTTGAAGAGCACATGGAACGCAAAGCAATTGCTAACCAATATCAAAGTAAGAATCTTCAATACGGACGTCAAGACAGTCAGTTCTACTGTACGGAGCTGAAACTTCGAGAACTACCACAATCATCATCAAAAAGTCACAAGTATTTCACATAATTGCCTACGCAAGACACTAAATGTCCGTTGGACGGATATCATCAGCAACAACCTACTGTGGAAAGGGACAAACCATCTTCTATTTGAGGAGGAAATTAGGAAAATATGCTGGGGGTGGGTAGGACATACGTTACAAAAATCATCAAACTGCATCACGAGGCAAGCCCTAACTTGGAACCCTGAAGGGAAGCGGAAAATAGAAAGACAGAAGAACGCACTGCGCCGAGAATCGGAAGCAGACATGAAAAGAATAAATAGCGACTGGGAAGAGCTGGAAAGGATTGCTCAGGACAGGGTTGGATGGAGAGTGCTATTGGGCGTCCTATGCTCCTTCACGAGAAATAACAGGTGTAGATAATTAAGTAAAGTTAGATAAATCATAAATGAGTGACAAAGTCTATAATAAAGCTACACATGAAGGTGATTTTTGCTTTATTTTATATGAGCAAAAAAGAAAATGGTTGTTTTCCTGACTCATCATCAAGTGTAAGTGGACGTTGTATGTGATTTTAGTGTTAATATAATCTCTACTTTGGTTAATAAGCGAAGTCCTGTAGACTTTGATAGCTTCTTTAATATTTTTCAAACGACGCTGAATAATGTGTTTTTTATATAGTCGTTTATATTCATTAAATTGAACAATGAAATCTCCCAACACACTTAGTCATTGCCTCATTGAGCTGCTCTGAATAATGTTTGAAAGAAAACTAAGGTCTTTCTATGTTATTCTAGAATATAAAATTCATTAATGACCCATACCGAGCCGAAATTCAAGTACAGAGAACCAGTAAAAACTGGGCAAGTCTTAGATTGGACTTGGAATATATGGGCTGAATAGCATCCTTAAAACAAGCCCGTCGTTAAATGACTATAGCTTATTTTTTGAGCTTAACATAATATTTGACTTCATTTGAACGTGGCCTTAAAAGTTTTTATTTATTCTTAAGATCTTTTACAGATTGCTTTGCTTCTTGAGTACTCGTTATTCAACTTGAATTAGCCACTTGATATGACATTGTTTGTAAATGTAAAAAAATCAGGACTCAGCGCATAGTTTTAATAACAATGTGGGGATATTTTAAGTAATATATTTATCTGTTGCATTTGTCGCCTGTGCTGGTAACGGCCAATCAACTAACTTATCTATCTTTTATGGCATCGTTGGTAGCCTTATATGAACCTTACATATTCTCAACTCGTCAATCTGAACACCACAAGGCCAAAATAGTAGTCATAGCTTTCTGGGCGTATGGCTATCATGTTTATATATTTAAAATATTGAAGCATAATGCACGACAAATAAACTACGAAACGTACGTTTCTCTGGCCTTTGTTAAAGCACACCTAATTAACGCATAGCTAACTGTAATTTTTGAACAGTAAGCGATAAAACAACAAATAATTGATTAAATGATAGCGTATTATCAGAGTTTTTAAAAAAAACATTAGATTAATTATTTAATAAAATTACATCCCAACTCACTCAAGAAATGACCTTCTAGGTTTCATATTTTAATTTTCTCATCATTCACTAACGATTTTTCGTCGATAATGTTCCTTGAAAATTAGACCGTAACAAAGTATATTATTTAGCATACTGATTACTTTGTATTCTCACTAACCCTGGTTAAACGTGTGCTTGGTGAGATTTCGGTTCACAGACAAGTGATTCATATGAACTGTTAACTTTCCTTTCCTAGAGGTATGTCCACAAGCTTGTTAGAAATTAATGTTGATATTTAACAGTCAATTTTGTTTACCGTGAGATCCACCGAACAGTGAAAGTGATAGAATAAATATTTAACAAACATTGCTTTAATATATGGGAATCACAAAGATATTTTTTGGTGCTTAGCATAAATTGATTGGTTACGGGATAATTCCATTAGAAAGATTGCGTATTTTTATCTCTTAAAATGTCTGTGATTTGGGCTTTATCCGTCTTGTCACACATGTTGTAAAATGTATTAAGTTGCTGTGACTAAAATATGACACTTGGTCACGAAGCCCCTAACTGATCGTATAAATCAAATAGAGGGGCCATGGATTTCTTGGAAGATTTCACGGTACATAGAGGAAAGTAGTAAGAGGCTCACACTTCTACGATTAGTTTCCTATCTTAATGACTCATAGTCGAATATTCTTGGGGTTTTTTTAAATTTTATAACCTTGCTGGTTATCATTTGTATTTTCATTGTAGTTCCTTGTTAACTTTGGCGCTACAATAGTAATTTAATCGAGTTTCCTTCAGTCAATCTCCCTTGTTTGCGTTGAAGTAATGTGTAGCTACTAAGAGCAACACATATTTTTTCTAGGTTTTGCGTTGTTACTGTGTTTCTGTCTGTTTTTTCTAGAAATAACGAATGAAATGCCTGTTAATAGAACTCCACTTTTACTTGCTATTTACCAGTTATTTTTATCTTATCTAGAATATTTTTGCGATGTCTAGCTTCTGACGTTATGTATTTTTCTTTTCATTAGATGACTAGGATGTAAGGTTTTAAAGTTTAGATGTTTGATTCACTATGCATCAATTATTGGATTCTCTTAAAAGTGCGTAATATAAAAAGACTTTTTGAAGAAACAACCCTCGAAACCATTAAAAATACACTAGTAATATTTTGTCGATGGTTCATGTGGTATTCCATTTTCTTTTTGAACTGTAAACTAGCATATTTAAAATCTAGAAGCTTAACGAACAACAAATGAAAAGTTATCATTTGACTGCTCAAATTACTTATGGTTCACTTAAGTATGTGTCTGATCTTGTGAACTGAAGCTTCACAAACTAGTAAAATTAACCATTTTGTTTTAGTGCATAATATGCTATACATATATTATGACATAAATTACAGACCACAAATATCATTCACATGAGACTGCTGTAGATCTGTCGAATATTTTAGAAAGTAACAATGATAGGTCGCTTGATTATCTGTCATCTAAGGAATCTTTGACTATGAACCTAACAATGTTTATTGATAATGGCGAATAAGGAACCAGTATTTTAGTCTTTAAGCAAAGTTTGTCTGGCTAAATTGTCTACTGGTTCAAGCAAAAAAGTTTTTCCTTACACCTACCGCCTATACTCCAAATAAAATTTCCCATTATTCAGGTTATGCGACCTCGTCACAATCTTCGGAGACAGAAGAAACAGAAGCGACTGATTATTCTGATGACATAATTTTTTCAGTCATGAATATATCTTACAATGACATGACTGCCAACGGTACTAGTTTACCATATTTACCTACAACAACAACAACAACCGATGAACCTAACTCGACAACATGGGAATCAGCCACTATAGTACTTCAAAACACAACAGATCATTCAAATGATTCGACTGTAGCGATAGAAACAACGGAAACAGCTGCAACAATGGGAGTGACAACAAAAGAATTGGAGATAACAACAGTAACAGCGGCAACAACGGTTGTACCTATTCCAAATGTACACAAATTTTCGCTGAAAAATGGAAGCTCTTACTGCTTTCTGTTTCAAAGCGATATCAAATTTCAAATTTTCTATCACAGTCAGGTAAGAATATGCATTGTTTAAAAGGGATATTGTCAAAATTCTCCCTAGAAAAATCACAACAAGTTTTTTATGTACCATTACATTTCCTTATACAAGTAGACTAAATAATTTGTCAGAAATATACTTAGTTTACAATATCCTTATGATTTATTCTGAATTAGTTGGAACAATTTCTGTGAATAACGTTTTTTCCACTGTTTTAGGTATCGTCTATAGTGGAATGCATAAGCTCATATAATTGTGAATAATTTTATTTATTGTTATCAAATCATTATGACTCCCGTTTGTTATTGGCTTTTTTGCAAATATTACTAAATTTTCTTTGAATAAATCTATAGATTTGCATGAACCTGATGTTTAGTGTGATGTGCATAAATATCATCAACACTGAATTGATATCCAAAGAAGTATCCCAAAAGGGTATAACGAATATTTATTATACCGTGAGTGCATAACTGATACATGAAGATGTATTACTTTTATTGTTTAGGAATAATTTCGAAACTTCCACAGTCAAACATCGAATTTTAGAAAACCCTAATTTGTTATCACACTAGCTTATTGTCAATTGTATGCCTTTGCTATACATAAACAAAGTAAGGAATTTGACTAGCTGACAACCAGTCGTTAGCTTTGGAAATAATTTTCTCTTAACTTCTTTAATATAAGGACTGTCTAAGAATCACTACTTCAATATTTTTTGAGTGATTTAACACAAAATCTAAAGTTATTTCTCGAGGATAAATGAAAAATCCACATAGAAGTTCAGATGAATATGGCTTTTGTGAATGTATCTAAAGTCTTAATTAGACGGTATTGACTATATTCTCCGAGCCATGATCTTTGTTCACATCCAGACAATGAAGCAGACTATTCAGATTTTGAGCTGGAACATCCAGATGGTGTTTTTAAATTTGATAATTAGTTTTATAGTGCAACACTTTTAATTGCATATGGCTTACATCATTTTAACTCATACGCAGAAAAAAGTCAAGGCATATTAAATACGGAGAACCAGCCGTCAATAGATAGCAACGTGATTTCTAAGGGTGTACTAAATATCTGATGAAAATCTTATTTGTATTTTCAGGATCATGAAATATGATATTACTTGTAACGTCTTAAAAAGTTTTCTACTGGTCTGTAACTCGAGTTTTTTTATCCGCAATATAGTAAATCAGTGTCAGACGTTATCCAGTAACAAAAGCAAATTGTTTAGTATGCAGTCGGAGCACACTAGCTATGTATTTTTGGCACTAGAGATTTCCAACTACTCTAAATAAATCCAGGAATTAGTTACCACAGAGATATGCATTTTCGCATTTCCATTTTATTTTTATGCCTGTATTCAGCTTTATAAATTCCATGACAAACTACAATTCACAGCTGCGTTGAGGACATTTTAAGAGGAAGAATGGATCAGAAGACCATACAACTCTTAAGAGATTTTAGTCACATTAATTGATTCTAATACTTATCTCTAACCTCTGTGTGTGTGCTTAAAATAGTAGGATTCGATTATATATTTAAACTCAATTATTGAAATTTATCTACTGTAGTTAGTTTTTTATGTACCAGTTACTTTTAAACTTGATTATCATTCCTCTTATAAATTGTGTTCCATTTGAAAAATAGAATAAACTGGTAAAATCTTACGAATTTACTGTATCTAATGCTACTATTAACGATAATGAAAGCGTATGTAGTGAACATTATACAAAATTATCACTCACATTCATACCATATGGACAAAACGAAGAGCATAAGTGGACTTTAGTTCTTTTGTTTAATCTTATGGAACCAAACAAAACTTCAAATGATGCGACTACTGTGAGATCTACTTATACATTGAACAGTTTAATATTAAATTATTATATGGATAAGACTTTATTTCCGGATTCATTGACACCAGGCAAGTTATGTCTTTTAATACTTATTCTTATTTTCTGTTATCACTTAGCTAGGTTTGAGCTTCTGTTTTGACATCCCTAAGGCTCTAAGTTACAAAATTACTTAATTCTCACTCAATAAAACAACTGTATGACTGTAAAACTGAAGCATTCCGTTATATTTGTAAGGAGTTATGATAAAGTTTAGTAGAATTTGTAGTCGTCATATCCTGTTACTATCAACTAGTAACAAACTTCATGTTATTAAATAAAGCCAGAACGAACATGGATGCATAATAACATGAATTCATTATATTTTGTGGTTTCTCATCAGCTGCTTATAACCAAATATGTATTAAAATTTTGCATTGAGGGTAAGATATATTGTGAAACAATTGACATCTTATTTGTTACTCCTCGTGAAGGAGCATAAACCGCTCACCAGCATTCTCTATCCAACCCTGTCCTGATAATTTTAAAGGTAATGAAGGGTTTGCACAAGAATCCTGGGATTTAAAAAAAACTGGTAAGATGAGTTGCGCAATAATTAAACAAGATTTGGTGATTAAAAATCAAAAACACGAAGCACAGAGAGGGTATCTCTTCAATGAATTTATTATAATTAAGATAACCCATAGTGCCATTGAATAAGAAAAAGAGAATTCAGCGAAGAAAATTTTCTTTTCAACGAAATCATTTACTTAAGCTGTACATTCGTATATGCAAAATGTTTGTCTATAGGAGGATAGAAAAAATTGCATCACAAAAATAGATTCGAGGATAAATAACAAATGGGGTTACATACTAATCAAGGGGTAAGGTAGGAAATAGTTTATGGGTCAGATAATAGTCCAATTGACAAATATGAAGATTAGGGACAAACACATAGGTCATAATAATAGACTGAATAATAATCAAGAAAACTTGTATAATGTAATAATAATAATAATAATAATAATAATAATAATAATAATAATAATAATAATAATAATAACTGATTAGAGTTTAAAATGCAAAATAGTAATTTCAAAAATTCGATAATAATCAAATAAAAGTGTAGAAAAAACAAAAAAACCCATTAAGGGAATTAGGGCCAAGGAAGGATGAGAGGTTGGACAAACCGTTTCTGCACGCAGAGTTCGGGCTTGAGTTCGTGAATTGCCAGCGCCTCAGCAGTGCATAAAATATTGTTTCGACACCCCTTCGATCCAATATATATAATATATATATATATATATATATATATATATATATATATATATATATGATTGTAGCAACTTGTTTACTAAATAGTGATACGATTTAAAGAAAAGTATCGAATTTTCGATTATAATAAGGACATTGGTGAAAACTGCAATGTTTCCCATGGTAAATTCTTTCATTTCTTATTATACCTATTCATTTCAGTATCTTTACATTATTAAACAGTCCATTGTCTAAGTCTAGAATATTGTCTGGCTCCAATATATGAACAAGTCATTTTCATATAACTGATACGAAATTTATTCTTTCCATTATTGCTGTTTCTCCATTTTAAAGATCTCCTTTAAACTTACAATGAAATTCAAATGAGTCTCTTACTAATGATCTGGTAATTTTTTAGTGAAACGTTTGAAGATGGACCTCTACAGAGCTGCTGAACTTTTATTTAGTTATAGCAGTATTTGAAGTTATATGCTCACAATTGAGAAGAAACTACTTAGGTCACTAAATAAACTCTGAACATATAGTGGTCTTACCTAAAAAAACTGGTCTCTATTTTTCATATTTCTATAATATTCAAGCATCTAAGTTAATCAATTTCAACAGTTCTAAAGAACGAAAACAGGCGGCTGAGAAGAAAAGTTTAAACATTTCTCATAATCTTATTTAGATTTATTCATTCTTTTTTTATTATCTTAAAATAAATGTGTCCTCAATATAATGTACTCGTAATTTTTAACTGGTTGTAGTGAGTTAGTAAATATCCTGGATTTCGATTTTATGTATTATCTGTATTAGTTTCCATCATGTGTCATTTGGAAAAACAAAACAGTTAGTGTAAAATTAGTAAGATGGTCATAACAAGGGCGGCCTGCTTGAGCATTTGGGCTACCTGTTCCTGCCATCCAGATATTTCAACAAGTTATCTATTTTTGTTTGTTTTAATATATCAATATGTTTATTAATCGCATGATGTATTCTGCTGCGTTTCTGAAAAGTGTACAACCTTTCGTTGTCAAAGTTGCAAAAAACTCAATAAGAGCCAATGTGGTTGCTGGCAGTATACAGCGAAAAGAATGCACATTTTTCAGATGTTCATTTACTGAACTGCTAGCATCTAACTGGCGATCACTCAATATTTATCGCCAGGACCGACCAAGAAGAAAGAAACGGAAACTTGTTGAAATACTTTACGCTGAGAATTCTATATTGTACCAAAAATATAATATTGAATAAAGCTGATAATAATAATAACAATAATAATAATAATAATAATAATAATAGTAATTCCATATAGGTTTGTAATTTGCTGTTTCTAATTCTATCATTAGGTCAATATGCTAATGTGTCCAGTAATAATATGGTATTTAGAATACCTGTTGGATCATATTATTCATGTTTGATTGTACCGGAAATTACCCTGACTGGAAATGAAAAAATCTTGAATAGTTGCAAGTTATTTATGAAAAATTTGAAAGTAGAAGCATTCATGAACAATTCTGTGGAAGCATTTATTGGAAACGGTAAGTTGTATTAACCTAATCTGGTTTGTTGTGAATATCGTTCCACTTGCATTGTTAACCCTTAACACTTACTCATAATTATGCGCTGGTGTTAGAAGTTCATTGAATTATAGTAAACAAAAATAAGGTTTATGAAAACCAAAAATTACATATATATATATCTTCAGCACGCTAAACAACAGTATATTACAAGAATGAACTGAATTTTAGTCACTACCTCATTTATGAGGTTTCCATTACATATAATAGTAAAAACACAAAGAATATAACATTAGAAATCCACAAATTAATACTATGAAACTAGTTATTTCGTACCTTATTTCGTTATTATAAATAATAAATGCCAATCCTGTTTACATCATCTTATCAGTTGGTGAGGTTTGTTACTTTCTATCTGATAGTAGCAGCAGCAAAATTCCTTCATTTGGAGTAAAATAAGTTTATAAAAATCGCATTAACCTTAAAACAGTTTTAATAGCATTGGTTGTTATTATGAAATTAACGTTGTTTGAACTAGCAGATCCAGTTATACCATTTTGACTAAAGTAAACTGACTAGAAATTGGTCTGAAATATTGTGTAATTTTATCGATCAATAAGTTAAACGTTTTCACTTACACGCCGTTTATTAGTAAAACTCTTAGAGAGTGCTTTATTTCCAAAATGTTCAATCAAAATGGTAACTCACCTTTTTGAATTAAAACTTAATAGAAATTTAAATTTGTCACCATATTGTTAGATTCTTGGTAGTTCATCCCAGAAGCTACAATTTTCACCGTAATCAATAGTACTAGGAGGAATTAATAAATTTACTGTGGCTGTTCATTTTAGCCTCCGAATTTATATTCTTTTGAAATAGTAGCTAATTCAAGTCATAGGAAATTGTGCTTTCTGAATTTTGTACTTAATAAATAGTTCAGCTAGTGTGCACTACAATTTTCTTGTTTACTAGGAATATAAATGTTTAATTTGTTACTAACCGATTAAATTACTATGACGTATCCGTAATGTAATTAATCCTAAAAAATACATGGATACTATCAATACTACTTAAAAATCAGGTTGCCAGAAAAACCTGAGGTTTAATTATTTTTCACTTAAATATACTTCATTTAATCAGTTTTATAGAAATAAATATAAAAAAATAGTAGAACTAATTCTCTACTTGGATATATTTCTTCCGTTAATAGATATAGTAATCTTTTTGTCGGGATTACTGTTATCTACTTATCGAGGAATTTGTCACCATAGTTATGAAATATCATTACGAGCTAATAAAATTGTTTCATAAACCAATGTTTCTCCATTTTTTGTTATACATTTAACTTGTATCAAAGACTTAAGCTTATAAGCATTAAATTTCAATCTTTCACGGAAGATTACTTCCGAAATAACTTGTTTGTTTTGAATACTTAACCCTCCCCCTTTAATTTTCTTTTTAACAGAAACGTTATGTGATTCAGATGTTAATGTTAATAATATGGTACCTATTGGTGTTGGTATTGCACTAATTGTCTGTATTGTGGTTGCCATAACTGTATTTATTGTTTTCAGCAAACGCAATCGTCGTAGTTACACTACACTTTAACTAAATGAGTTCCCTTCATGTACGAATTTATTTTATATAGTGTTTCGCATTCTTATGTGTTTTTAGGTATTTGCACGTTTGTATGTATGTATGATTAAGTATACGTTTTCCAGCATGGGGATTACTAACTGAACTGACTATCATTTGACACATTCAGGTATTTCATCTAACCTGTCGTGTTTTACTGACAACTCAATTTGTGTTTAAATATTTTAACATTTCCAATATCTTCCATTACTATTACCGAACAATTCAGTCAATTTACGATTACATGATGTGATTTTTATCAACATTATATACAATGTATGACGTTTTTCAAGTGGATTTCATTGAATTTTCTATGCGACATGTCAATCATTACCACCTTCGCTACTGTTTTTTTCTCTTGACACTTATCTATTCACATTTTCTTATATGCAATGTTTTTTTTGTAATAATTTTAACCACCTAAATAAAACACAATACATATTATTTTTAGATAAGTGCTTGACTTTTGTTTGTCTTTTAAGTCAAAGCGATCAATGTATGATTTTTACGAAATTACTAAATCCCGCTTTGATCTTATGTCTTAAGGTTAAGTAACTCTCTGACTAATCTTTCTACAGATTTAAGTAGGAAAACACAATTTTCGACCAATCATATATCAGTTACCATAAATTCTTAGAAATGAGAAAGGTTGGGTGGGTTCGTATTTTATTTCAAATAAGGTGTTTACTGTCCGGCCTATTTCGCACAGTTAAAAAAATGGAAACATAGTTACTTGTCATTTTTTAATTTCTAATGATATGAATAAATTGATTTGTTCCAAATTATTGATTTCCTTATGCAATGGGCCCTTATCTCCACACTCCCGTCTTTTAATAGCATTAGTCTGATGTACTGCATAATTTTAAAAACGCTGGTCCAAGTTCACACCACAAAAAACTATGTTCGATGTAAAGATATTGAATTAAAAAAGCACATTAGTCGTGAGCAGAAAACAATGAAAGAAGCTAAAACTTTCAAGATTTGGAATTGGATATACCATGAACACTTAGTTACAATTATGGTCGGCTTCAAACGTTATATTTTCATAGTAACAAAATAATAATGTGTGGGTTTCCACATACTATACTCGCTTATCAATGGACAGTTGTATATATTGTTGGCTTCGTAATTTAATAAACTTGAAATGAAAATTCTTTATTCACTAACGGGGTTTTGTAATTAACCACCAATTGTGGCTGATGCAACCCCCAAAGCGAACAAATTTATCTGCATTTTTCTATCTCTTCTATAAACGGGTATTAACTGAGTAGAGTTCTTTATCATCGTTCATCTTGTGGGTGTAAGCTTTGTAATAGAATTTATCTGATTTTTTGAAAAGACGCTCCAAAGACACTTAGAATTGCCAAGATTATTCAAAATAGCTTCTGATGGGTTAATTCTAGAGAAGTGTCTGCATAATCTTCATTCTTTTAATATGATCAACTAATGATGTACGGGGAGACCAGAAGTAGATAACTTGAAGATATATGTGGAGTTTTGTTCTCTGAGTTCGATGGTTTTATCGGAAACAAAACTACCAAAATCATCCGCTTAAGCTACAAATTTTCTCCATTTCAAAACCCAAAAATATTCTTTATCAAAACTCAAATTCCACCATAGCTAGTACTTACGTATTCACATTTAATCTATCCATTTCAAAATCTGAGACGAAGGCTCCATGATGTCAGTTTATCTTTCAACTCATATTTAGAATTATGCTTATTATACTGTATGTGGGCCTTTTAAAAAATGAATAGTTTTGTAATGATTTTAGTATTTTAAACTCGATATTTACCGTTATGTAATAATCATGAAAATGGTGCTAGAACCAAAGATCATTCAGGTGCATTGTGTTTCTAACGTTCAAACATTTAATCTCATGTTTTCTCTGTCTTTGCTACTATAACTGCTTATAATTACAGATTTATGCAGAGGATAAGTTCTGTCCGATAGTAATACTATCCCATTAATTCAAATATTCAGAACTAAAAGCTTGTGACTTAAGGCTTTATTGAGGCAATCCGCACAGGATGCACATATGCCAACAAGATTGCAGTACTAAATAACAATTGGGAGATACAAGTAAAACAACATCAGGGGAATCTAAATGATATTATTTTTAAAGCTTTTTGTTTTCCTTTCAGTAACCTAAATTACTATAAATCAACATTATTTAAAACATTAGTCTATAGAAAATGTCAACTAACTTTCATGAAGAGTACTTAGAGATTTTCTTCGCTATCTACTTATGTTTCTTAAGCAGTTGTTATCGAATATTATGAATAACTAGTTTTTCTTCAGTTACTCTCTTATCAGCATTTTATCTAAATTTCCAATGTCAACATAATTAAATCACATATACCGTCAAAATAATCATTTTATGAGAAAGCAGATAAATCAGTGTACTTGGTGTAGAAGAAATCTTAAAATGATTGGAATAAAGAGATACGATATGATAGTTTAGTGAACGGTAACTACATTTTTTAAATGGTAAGTAGACTACTGTTATAGACACTTTCTACCTTGTTATCTTTTGTTTACTTAGTCTTTGTTACCTTCCATTATTGTTATCATTGCGTCGTTTTGTTTTCTTCTGGTTAACTTTTCGTTCACCAAGTAAAGAAAAATCCATATACACTTTTAAATTGACATGTTTTGCTTTAGGTTGCTTATATTGGTTTTATTTGCACTGAAATATAAGGCTGAAGAAAATCAGTTCAATTTAATGAGGTCTTAAATGACTTAAAATGTTTTTGATTGGGATCATGAACCGATTGATGTTAGACTACCATTGAAAACCTGGAAGCACTGGATGGCTGATGAGTCTCACAATAGGACGAAACGACCATCTAGTGCTTCCAGGTTTTCAGTGGTGGTCTAACACCAACCGGTTCATGATCTCAATCAAAAACTTATCAATCTCCACAACCCCCATATTGATAAAAAAAATTATTTTTTCTTAAGTCATTCCGTATGCGTACATATATATATCATGCACAATTAGCAAACTGAATCTCCATTAATGCGTAAAAAACTTTATATCATCAGTTACTAATAGGCTTACCGAAAATAAACAAATGTAGTTGTCTTATAGTTGCAAAACTATCAGATGGCTGTAGTTTATATGTTAGTTGAATCACCGAATATGATGAGAAGAAATTTCTAAGAAAAATATATCATACTAAAATCTCAATCGTGCAAATTAACAGTAAAATAATTTACAAATTAAAGTGGTCTGTAGAAGAAAAGACGACAGAATTCAACTTAAATTATTACTATGTATAGCATAAGGAATATGAATATTTCGATACATGTTATTCGATTAGATACCTCTTAGTTATGGTGATTTGATGAATTCGTAATAATTTTATCATGAATATAGATGATTGAATGATTCATAAAAATACAAGAAACACTAGATAGGTGTTTTGGCCTAGTTAGAGAATAATCAGTTTAAAGCATACTTAAATCACTTTTTTCGTTTAACTCAAAGTAAATAATGTGAATACTTAGTCATGGAATTACAACCTTTTAGTTTCTGTTATAATATGACGTATGGGTTATCACTACTCTCATTTCTTTAAATCACAAGTTCAAATAAATAATTCAAGACTCTTGTTTTAAAGTTATTAATTGATGAGCGAAAGACTGATAGCTCGCACGAACAACATTGGTAATATTTTCTTTTGAAATTCTACAGTATATTATGTGATCACTATCTACACTTATCGTATTTGGTTACGAACATCAATACGTGAATGACTCAAACTTTATTGATGCACAGACATACTGGGATAGTCGCTTCATGTTTTCCGTTATTCTGTATTTCAAACATTCATAAATCTTCCTGAAGTTATTTAGATAACATTTAGTCGGCGAAATAAGATATCATATTGCTAGCCAATCATCGTCAAGTAAGTCTATAGCCTATAACATTCCCTGGAAAATTCATTACAAAAAGTTTGATTTAATATACATTCACGTGCTGTCAATTACTGCATTCTGATATCTTCGTGATAAGCGGTTTTCTGTATTTTATGTGTTGATGGTGATAATGATAATATTTAGAATTTACTTCAAATTATCTCTTAAAGAAGTATTCTGGAAATAGCTAACTTGATCTATTCTTTTTTCCCTGGAAGATAGCTTTTTTGAGCAACTGGTTTTAATTCGGTTATCACCTTACATAGTTTGATACCTATCTGGTATTCGTCCACTTGTTTATCCAGGTGCTGGTGAACAGTAATAATCTTTATGCATGAATTCGTACACTCTGAACTATTGAATTTGTTTATCGTCGTTTTTCACCAACTTGTATTTAAAACATAGTTGATCAGATGTTTCTCCTATGAGTTCCCCGAATACTAATTTAAGTGTGATTTATTATCTAAACAATTTAGGTTGGAGGTGAATTTCTAGTATTTCTTGTATACTCCTTTCTGCTTGGATTTTCAAAAGATTAGATATTCATTTCGAATCTGCTTCTGTGATAATATTTGGTAAATACACTATTTCAAGACAATCGCGCATTAAATAAAAAGCCTACGTGCATCGAGGTGGCCCGCTTGAATATCTGGGCTACCTGTTCCTGCCATCTAGATATCCCAACAAGTTATCTGTTTCCTTGTCTGTTTTAACACATCATTATGCCTATTAGTCTCATAACCTACTCAAGTGCGTTTGTGAAAAGTTTACGACGTTTCGCTGTACAAATTACAAAAGAGCTCTATCAGAGACACAATGGTTGCTGGCAATATGCATCGAGAAGAATATACATTATTCACATGTAGATTCCTGAACTGCTAACATCTAACTGGCAACCACTCAATATTTATCGCAAGGATCGATCAAGAAATGAGAAAAGGAAACTTGTTGTGATACATCGTGCTGAAAATTCTATATTGTACCAAAAATATAATATTGAATAAAACCACTAATAATTATTATTACTGTTAAGTTGTACGCAAGTAATTAAGAACTGAATAACTTTTCAGAAAGTCCAGAATCTTGTATTTTATATTTTGCATATTGTGCTAAGCGGATTCAGAACAGAACAAATAGCATGAAGGCACTCAATATTTCTAAGTGTCCATTCACCTACTGATTTTCATTTCTCAATTTATATACTGCTTCAATGAATCTATGCGTTTTGTTCATATGTACACTTAGATTGTTCATAGAATAAACTGATCTCATATAAGAGATTACTTACTCTGAATTCTCGATTCCATTAACTATGTTCAATGGTTTTCAATGTGTTACTTTCCAATGTGATACTTAGATATCAAAGGAAATTGGCAACAAATGAATTAAATCTAAATGAGATTTAAACAAGAACTAAAGAATTTCACAATTCAAAGAGAACAGAAATGTACATAAAACAAATACAACTTCAATAGAAATAAATAGTAATAAACATTCAATCTATACAATAAATGAATGAATTATTTTCTAAAAATTCAATGAAATTACCATCTCTTGATTAAATAAAAAGAAATTTCACCTCCAAAATTACAACATCAATGAAATTAATAGGACTAAATCTTGCCTACAAAATATTGATATATAGGTAATTGATTAATATATTACAGACATAATGATAAAATATGTTCCTTTTATACATTTCAATGCTTTTTAGTAAAATCATTTATCTTTCATCATTTCATTTCTAATAGATTTAAATGTATGTTTACTGTTATATTCGATCGTCGCTGATTGCTGCGCCAGAAAAACGCTGATCACTTATACTCGGAACGAGGGACCTCGGAAATTCCCACGATGCGAAAGTAAGAACACAAGACTGGTATAAGTGAAGATTTATTAGCCCAGGAAATACCTCTTGAAGCCAGTCACTAGTGAGCATTTGTTGATCAATATCGAAAGGGGTTTTTGTGGATATTATAGTTCAAATCTCGCAAGATGGGATCGTGGATGTGCACTGCTGAGGAGTTCCACAACAGGGCGAAACGGCCGTCCAGTGCTTCCAGGTTTTCTATGGTGATCTAGCTTCAAGTGACTCATGATCTGAAATACTGAAAGAAAATTGTTGAGTGTCTTAAAAATTTACTTAGTTAAGTGAGATTAAATTACATGTTACTAGTTTAATCGATTTCTCGATTTTGTATACCTAAGATACAAGTGTTTGATACTTTGTAGTGTTAGTCATTATTTTAAGCCCATAATACATCTTATTCTAGTTTTTGGACAAACCAATCTATTCGTTCTACTTGAGTCATATTTTGACCTTGTCAAGTATTCGCTTATCAGTCTTGACTGTTTTTATATGAGCGCGTAGGTGTGTGTACACTTCTTATCCCATTACTCATCACATGTTTGTAATTTATTTTTGTATCCCTATAAATATTGATTAACGCTTGACTAAAGGGGAGTTGGCTTATCCGCCATCTCCCCTACGCGTCATTTTACTTTGTTCTATTACATTCACTTTACATATAAAAAATATATGTATTCAAGGGCCATTCTCGTTAGTTGACTTATCTAAATTCCGTTATTGACTAACGTGATTTAAGTCGATGTTTGTGTACGAGGGTAGGTGACGCATATATTTCAACAACAATCATCATTACTATCTAATTGGAGTCAGATCCACGGGCCACTAAATTGGTGAGCCCTTTCGACAACGTCGTTCAATCTAAACATGACAAAACGACGGGCCACAAAAACTTTCGCGTTACATAAAAAAGTTATTAATTGATTGTTTGATAACCCATTAATACTACTTGGTAGATATGGTGGCTACATGGTTGGAGTAACCAATTATTGTAGTTTTGATCCTAGAGACATTTATTTCGATTTGATGAATCGAGTCTTTACACAAATAATGTGCCTCGAATTCAAATATATGAATGTTATGGTTGGTATATATGTTACATTAACCTAACAGTTTATTTAGTTAACATTTTAGCTAGTTTTAAGCAAAATCACGTATTATCATTTTAAATTTATGATAACTATAAGAGGAAACAAAGTCAAATCCCTTATTTTATCGAGTCAAAGACTGATTGCTTCATAATGCTAAATCTAATACAAATAAACTAATACAATAAACAAATATTTTTGCTACAACATCTCATATCTCAATATGTGGATATTTTTTTGTAATGAAAATAATTACGTGAGTAATCATTACAATGTTAAAAACGATCAATTAAATTATTAGATTAACTCGACTTTTTAGGGGGATCGTGAGTACTTATTGCTAAACAGTCCTAGATTATTACCAATCTGATACTCATGTCTCACTGGTTTTGAATAACACCCTCAAATTATGTCAGTTTATGATGACAACCACTTACTAAATAGTCTATTCAAGGCTTAGCTTCGTTAGTCAGTCACCTTGATAACCGTTATTATATAAATCTCAACGGTGTTTGAAATAAAAAGGCAATTAGGAGAGGCGATCACAGTTTATTAGCGGATATCATGGATAAAAAAGCTACAAGTAAATTGAGCGAGTTTGAAGTAGAGGCTAATATTTGCGGACGAGCGAATACAGAGGCAAATTTTTAGTCAAATCGAACAAATTCACAGCTAGGTAAGGTAAAGGCTAATAATAAGATTCCAGTACATAAACGGGAAAGAGAATGATACATCGAGCGATATTTAAGATATTAACATTTTAGCTAGAGGAAGATATGTGAGTATGCTGTCACATGTGATCAAGCTTACAGGTTTATACAGACAAGATAATGATCATAATAGTACAAAGAAATAGACGAATTGTTACTGTCCAAATAATATTGTCTGTTAAGTAAGTTAATAAAAAAAAGCTCGACAAAATATTGCCATAATCGAAATTAAGCGTATGGGTGTTGCTATACATCAATCCTCAAATTCCATTTGAATAATTAACAGAAAACAGAACTAATAAGTAAATAATTGAATATATCATAGAAGAAATCAAGTCGTTTGTTGCACTAAAAATAACCGAGATGATTTGACTTATACCAAACGATGAGGCATGTATGAAAATGAATGTCACCAAACAACCAATGATCTTTCCATTCTGCTATCATGGATATAAATCAGAAAGCAGTCAACTTAAGAGAATAAGATGTAACTAATTCTTCAGGTGTTTCAGTTTATAACATAGTAAAACAAAACATTAATCTTAATTATCACTTATTCATTAATATGTAGAATTAGAATTAAAATAAAAAAACTAGAGGAAGTGCAGGACGAGTAGAATAAGACTGGTACTTAATTAATTACTTCTGTTACCGCTCATGAAAGAGCATAGGCCACTGACCAGGATTCTTCATCTTCATACGTATTGTCTGTCAGTGATAGTAGTTTCGTGTTAGTTTTATTAAATAAACTAAATTACTTCACTTCTCGAAGTAAAAATTTATGTCGGTGAAAGAGTTGCAAAAGCATCAAACTCGTAATTAATTTAAATAGCTTAAAAGATTCTGTACTGTAACATCTCGAATCTGTTCACTTATTTTTTCACTAAGTACCAACTAGTAGAATCTGTTAAAACTTTACATTGAAGTTTAGTCTATTCTTAAATAATTGTATACTTGATTAGGAAATAGAGATAAGTTATTCTTTTCCTTTTTTTTCTCTTTAAACTTTGATCCATTGAAATTAATTGAGTCTATTATAGCAACTATCTTACAGACAATTTCGATTATGACTAATTTTGGTTAAGCCCTTTTATTAACTTATTTAACAATGTCATTTGAAGAGTAACACTTCACATATTTCTTTGTACTGTTATGATTTCTAGAGTACATGAAAGACCCTGGCTAAAATGTTAATTGCTTAAATATCATTCGATGATTCGTCTTCCTCTCCATATATGTACACACTCAAATCTTATTATTAGTTTTTGCTTTGCCTTGCTGCACCCTTATACAATTTGACTATAATTTTTTCTATGCAACTATTTGCACATACTTATTCGCCTCTCCACTTCAAATACGCTCAATGTGCTCATAACATCGTGGTCTGAGCTATCCGCTAAATAAACTATAGTTACCACTTCTCAATGCCTTCTGATTTCAAACACCGTTGAAGTTTATAATAATAACAACACAGATTGAAATCATGAGTCAGTTGAAGCTAGACCACCATTGAAAACCTGGAAGCACTGGACGGCCGTTTCGTCCCAGTATGGGACTCCTCAGCAGTGCGCATCCACGATTCCGCACCACGCGGGGCTCGAACCCAGGACCTACTGGCTCCGCGCGCGAGCACTTGACCACTAGACCACTGAGCCGGCATCCAACGGTGTTAATGTCTAACTTCAACCAATCCACGAAGTTGCGCCACCGTACACCATTGTCTTCAGTGAGTTCCTATCTCACAACAGACCTGGTTGAACTCCACTGGTAACGGCTTCTCACTAGAACTTCGGGAGTTTTTCCTGAAGTCAGTCACTAGTGAGCAGGTGATTATTATCAGAATGGGTTTTGTGGAGATTTTAGAAATTTCACAGATTCAACTGACTCATGATTAGTTAACAAATCAAAACCACTATACTATAACATTGAAAAACTTTAATGATTCATTATTATTTAAATATTCATTTCTTAATCATTTGAAGTTTTTGTACCAGACACTTGATAACATTTTCATATGGATTCAATGAATATTTTAGTTTATTTTAAAATTTGATTCAAATGTCAACCAGTATATATATATAATATTATTATTAAAGGAAGTAATATATCATCAAAATGTAAGATATATTATTACATAGAATTGTTAAGTTATCATTTTTATAATATAAACTTATACAATATGTATACTATACTATACTTTTTATAAAGAGTGAACAGTATACATATCAGTCAGTTCTACGTTGTTACTGACTGACTGATATGTATACTATTCACTCTTTTTAAAAGGTAACCATGATCAATTTGATAATATCATCTCATCATAATATTGATCACATAATAACATTCCATTATTTCTTAGAATTACTACCTTCATTTGATATTACTTTTATCTAAATAAAAATATATTCATTTATGAATTGAATGAATTTTACAAATTATATTTTAAACCTTGTATAGTGATTGAATATTTGAGAAAAACAATAACAATATGATTTTCTTATTATTTAAATATATAAAAGAAGGTAAAACAATCAGTTCATTCTTATGATAAATTTAATACAAATACTACTGTTTAAATGGATCAGTATTTTAGTAGAATAGAAATATTTAACTAAAAATAAACAATTATTAAGATTATAAAGTATTCGAAGAAAATATCTTATTACTTTAGAAAAGAAATAAATTATCAAAAGAAAGTAAATATACATAAACTGTGGTGTGTGCTACTTATATTGACATAAGTAATATATGATGTTAGTCGTGAACAGAAGGTCTGGCAGCAGAAAGACAAAAAGATCGAACAGTAAAGAATGGAAACAGGATGCAATTTGTATGAAAATACAAGAACAATAAAGTCTAATTCGTTTTGAGATAATTGGTCGACACTTTGCAAATTAAGTATTTACTTTATGATGGTTAGATTTTATTAACAAGTCCTGTAATTTTGTGTTAACTATGTTCGATTGTCCCCACTGGTGTTCTTGTTCACTACAAAACTATGTAAATAATATGTAGGTCAAATAAAAAAGAATGACCAGCATACTTTTGATCCGAAGAGGGTTTTTGTGGAGATTTCAGTAATTTATTAGTTGAATTTATGAGTCAATTAAAGCTAGACCATTATGAAAAAACTTAGAAGGACTGGATGGCCATTTCATCCTAGTATGATACTCCTCAGAAGTGTGCATTCACGATCCTGCACCCACAGGATTTGAACCTAGGACCTATAGATTTCGCGTGCGAACGCTTGACCTCCAGACCACTGAGCTGGGTTCGAATCCCACGGGTGCGATGATCTATAATAGGACAAAACAGCCATTCAGTGCTTCCAAATTTTCCATGGTAGAATATTTATTTTAAAATCATATAAACAATGTGTTATTATTTGTGACTGAACTTAAGATTTGATTAAAATATAGTGTTTCGATATACACATCTCTCTGGAAATCACTAAAATGCCTATTGACAATGGAAATTTCTTTTAATGTCACGGATACTCGCTCCAACTAAAGTAACTAATTGGTATTTATTTATTTATTTGAACACATAAATACTGGTACAAAGGGGCACCAGATACATATGCGCCACACAAATCAAATGAGATTTGTGTGAGGCTTGTGATACTGCCCGGGTGCCCAAACCGAAGCACGTGGTTTTCTTAGGAGGTCACACCCGGAGCCTTCCACCTAAAGGTCTGATCCACAAGGCAGTGGAGCATCGTAAGGAAATGCAGTCCCATGTTAGCCAGTGACCAACAATTGGTTCATACACCATTTGTTTATTCAGGATATTGGAGCTCATATGCCCCCAATGGTTTGGAATCCGTGTTTTGCCACTCCCCAAGGTGGACTCTACATGTCCATTAACCCGGTTAAGCACCAGACATTCGCTTTTCGTCCTCTAAGTTTTGTAAACAACACCCTTACCACGAGAAGGCAGTGAGTAGGACTTCCCTGGCAGAGGCTATATACGCGTGGCCATGTGAGAGCATTCCGAGAGGGTGAACGGACTCTCCCCACTCTCGGCTGTACCAGGGCATTTGGGGGCTAATTGACTGGTACAATAGTACGAAAATAACTTAAATAATAATTATTTTTTTGAAATAATAAACTTAAAATGAACTACTGGTAAATTGTACAGATCGAATACAAATGTTTTATTTTGAATTAAATTTTGTTCCATCGGTCAATTATAGAATTTAGGAAAGTCTTGATTTCACATCGAATTTGTTCATTATAAAAGCCTACTACAGGAAAATTACAAGTTGGTCTTAATATTACTCAATTTAACTCTGAAATAAATCTTAAAAGGGAGTATTAGTTTGGGAAAATAAAAATTCATTAGCCTTAATCCATACTCATCAAATCTTCGATAGCAATGACAGTGATGAAAATAGTAAAAGGTCAATAGTTCACCAAATCACTTCTGTATGGAAATTGGATGAAAACGTTTTTATAGTGTACCCGCTACAGAATAACAGCAAGAGCTGTGTAACGTCAGTCTAACGGATAAATGGTCACTTCGGATTACGTACGTACCAGGAAAAATAAAATGGACAAATTATCTTATTGTGTGAAATATGAGATTACTGAGGTCTTATGACATTAGTATATTTCATAAAACCGTATGCTTTTTTCGCAACGATGAGAAGTTCATATATATGGATAATGATGAACACTATCCATGCTAAGTAATTCCATCCATTCATTTTAACATAAACAAAATGAAGGTATTTTTGACTGGTGTTACTTACCAATACTTGTTATTTTCTCTTTGACTAAGCTCATTCGAACAGATATAATTCTATACTGATAATTGAGTAGTAAGTATTTTCATGCTTATTCGAACGATAGTGCTGATCGCATTTTATCCTCAAAGTTGTAATGTGATCACTAGTCCAAATACCTCGAAATCATGTACGCTGTATGTTTATATTAAGTGGCTGGAGGAAACTAACTAATACCCTTAGGCCCAGATTTGTACTAGTTGGGATTTGTTAGCAGGGTGCGCCTACTGTCTTGACCGAACTAATATTTTCTGTGATATTCGAAATCGTTGTCTAACTACTCTGTGCTGACTTCTCGGACTACGAAACTGGGTAATAGGAAGTTTAGTCGCATAAGGATTATCAGGTACCTCAAGACCACAGACAAACCTGGATTACAAATGCGAACTAGCACGAAAATTAAACATAAAGGCTCTTACTAATTATCTTCAACCATGTAACATAAAAATACAATCATGAATAATAACTGGTGTAGTGAATGAAGTTTCCTGTTCAAAAACTATGATATAGTCATGGTCCCAATTAGTTTTCTTAGAAATAAAAATAAACTACATTGCATTGAAATTTCATTTCATCCATAATCATGATCGAATTGCGCCATGTGATAAGTAAACTTTGATCAGGACTGAAAAAAATATAGAATGCTCAATACTCAATTATTATACAACGTTTGAAATTATTTTATTGAAGTTCAGTATTTCAGTCTTTTTTAATTCACTTCGAGTTGCTCATAACAATACTTCAATCAGATATTCGTTCACCATGGTTAAATCATAAAGCTGCCTACAATTCAACATTTGAATTAAAGTGTTTTGTTCAGATAAAAATATTTTATACATTATACTGAACTCAAGTCTCGTACTATTCTTATTGACCAAATACAGATAAGTAAATACAATACTTGAAATACACAGTAATCTAGTTTGAAGCATCAATCTAACAAAGCTAATACTTAACCGTTTACAAGTTACAAAGTGCACAAGTTAACTAGGATGTCCCTTTTGTTACTGATAAGAATTACCGACAATCGATAGAGTTTATCTGTAGAAACCAGTTCAAGTCTCATTGGAAATCTAAATAAACCTTATGTTTTATTTCCATAAGACGTGAACAATAATATTCATGAATCAATTAATCTGAAACTTATATTCATTTTTGTAGAATTGGTAAAATGTAACTACCACATCTAGCTGACGAGCTTCAAATAGGACGAAACGTGCCTTTTGGATTCCACCGCTAGTCAACTTCCATCTATTCTATACCAAGTTGTATCATAATTGACTATATCTAGACAGTTCGCACAGGAAGCACATATGCCAGCCGAGACTGGTCACAATTCAATCAATATATCAGAAACACAATAATCCACTTCGTTTTAAGTTGGATATTCGTTTGTTTGTTCTTTCATGTATATGATAACTTCGGATTAGTGATTATCACTAACTAATTTTAGAGTGATGGTTTACTTGTAAAAGTACTAAACTGACAACTATGTGGATGTAGGTTTGCACAAAACTATTAGGAAAAAACAAAAAAATTTATTATAGTGAAGATAACGAGGCTGTAAATACCTATGTTCAAGGACATTGTATAGTTTTCTGTAAAAATGACTAATTCAAACAATACAGAACTTTACGAGCATTACTTCTGAGATAGTGAAAAAGATTTATTTCTCAAACAGATGATTTTGGTGGAGTTCCATTCTCTGAGCCGGATTGCTTAATTGCGAAGCTTTCATTTTTCTCATGAACAACACCATCAGCACATAATTAGGGCTTGATGAACAATGACAGCTTCACAGTTAAACCATCCAGTTCAGAGAAAGAAACTCCACTAAAAACAATGCTTCCGTCTAACCTGATGAGGTTTTAACAGCACACAGAATCAAAGAAAGGGAAAAGAAATGTGTCAATTAATGAAAATAATCACAGTAACATGCTATCCATTATTAGGGGGAAATCCAAAGGTAAATACTTCCAAGGTCAACCAATTATGGGCTGACAAGCATCTAACCACGTCGGTAACGATTATTTCACTTCTAAAATGTTTGAATGTCACCAGTGAAGACTTCATGTTAAAACATCAAGCACTTCATATTTCATAGAAATTCATGCTATTTTTGTTTAAACTTTATAAATAAATGATGCTTTTAAAGTTTGTAACAAATCGTCACATATTCAGTCATTTGTTCAGTGGCTTGCCTTTCAGAACCTATTTGATTGAAATTTAGAGATGGATGAACGATCCAACCACCTCAGACAACTCATTTTAATGAACCTATTGGTCTGTCACAACAATCTTCAAAATACTAATAGCAAACATTTATCAAACCGAAAAAACGAATAGTATGTGTAATTTAAATACGATGAAGTTGTTTTCTTTCAACAACTTTCTGAATCTTCTAATTTCAAAAAAGACTGAAATTCACACTTCATCACTGGTTATAGCTTTCATTATCATGTATGTGTTAGATAGCGCTGGTATGTCAACATTTTAAGCAGGTTTCGCGAATCTTACTATAAGCTTACTATAACGCTTAACGATCCAATATCTAAGACTTTAGATCTGTAGGATATAACTGCTGGAAATTATAGACTTCAAGAGACTGGACATCATATTACTACACCATTTATGCATTCGAAATGTTGTTCATATATCTTGGAATTATGTGATTAGAGATATTAGGTTTCGATGTCAACACCCCTACTAAAAAAATAAACCATTCAGTGTAGTTTACAAGCTTTACAGACTCCAGTGGCTGATCCATGGATAACTCATACAGAGTTAACTTCCAACTTAACTTTTAATTTAGTGTGATGAATATGAGAGGTGAACAATGGTAAGATTAATGAGAGCGATAAGCCTCAAGATCTTTTAATAATCTGTTTTAGTGATATCCTTCTATCTAATAACTTTTATTCAGTTGTCTTTATAGATTTTGTCCGTTTTTATTGTTAAGTACAATAAATTATAGTGGAAAAAATATGTATCAGTATGGGGTTGTGAAGATTGTTGAGTTTTTGCTTGAGATCATGAATCGATCAATGATAGATCACCAGTGGAAACCTGGAGGCACTGAACGGCCATTTCGTCCTAGTATAGGACTCCTCAAGTTTAATTAACCTTCATACAGAACTACACAACATTTTTACTGTTGATATGACAGAATAATAGACAAACTTGCGTTATTAATTCATTGTGATTTTCGTTTAACATTACTTCTTTTCTTTAAAATCAGTATGATGATTACTGTGTCATATTTGTTATATTTTCAGTTCAGTATAACAATGATTCATTTCAATATCATGTATATTCAGGATAAGATTCATTTTTATTTATTCAGTGTGTAATTTGTTCATTAGTTGTAAATCTGTATATTTAACCTGTGATAAATGTTAACTAATCATCGGATATTGATTAATATCAATATATGATTGAGTATTTATTTATCATTTCGATTTATTTCCGAGGTCATGTAAATCCATATAACTAATATTTGTGCTTTCAATAAATAGAATCGGATTCGAGGTTTCATTACCAAGCAAAAGTCAGTTAAACATTCTTTAGACTTAATAATGAATTCTTCTTTCTGTTAGGTATACATATATTTGTATAAGTTGATTTGTAATAAAATTCTGTAAAGTAGTTTACGAATAATCAAAACATGGATAAACAGTTCAGATGCAATACGATCTGATACAACTATAATTTGAACACCATTACTTCAGTAAATTTCAACAGTTTAGCAATACATCATTTATCAAAGTAGTTAAATCTCTCTGTAGGTTTGGTGTTTAATGTAATTAGGTACCTAAATCATGTTACACACAGGTAGTAACCGTGTAAAAATTAGAATACTTACCATATTCCGATAGAGTATATCAAACAAATGTGAACAGTTATGTCTGACTAAATGGTTTATTATCAGGCTGTTCAAACACCATAGAATAAACATGTTTGAAGCCAGTTAATGAAATATTTCAATGCTTAGTAGTATTTTTTATAGCTAATGCTTCATTAGGTTTGTTTGAATTTGTTTAAACTTTACAGTTAAATACTGGTCCAATAAACATTTATTTATTTATTCAAGCACATAAATATTAGAGGCGCCAAACAGATACGTGCCACATAAATCATTCGATTTGTGTGAGGTCTGGAATACTCCGTGGGTGCCAAACCGAAGCACGTGGTTTTCTTAGGGGGTCACACCCCGAGCCTTTAACCTAAAGGTCTAATCCACAAAACAGTGTAGCAACATAATGAGATTCATTCTCATAGTAAACGGTGACCAACGATAGGTTCATACGCTATTTGTTTCCTTAGGACCCTAGAACCTATATACCCCATCGGTTTGGAATCAGGGTTTTTCAACTTCCATAGGTAGATCTTCCATATTCACTAACCCGGTTAAAGTGCCAGACATTCGCTTTTCCTCCTCTCAATTTCGTAGACAACACCCCCACTATGAGAAGTCAGTGAGTAGGACTTCCCTGGTAGTGGCTATATACGCGTGGCCATGTGAGAGCATTTCGAGAGGGAGAGAGAGCTGACTCTCCTTTCTCTTGGCCCTAACTTGGCATTTAGGGGCACTATGGTACTGTTTATTTACTCAATTAAGTAAAAAATGTTTGTTCTACAATATAATGATACAACCTTAATAAGCAAAATGGTAGAAAACCCAACTCATTTGAGGAATACTTCAAGCGTTTAAAAGAATTAGCTGGGAACGATCAATCTAAACTGACACATAGTATTTAGGACTCTGACCTCGACCTCCTAGTTTAATCACTAAGCCCGAACATGATGTTTTATTTTAAAATTCCGTGCTAACCATTTTGTTATTATAAGCGTTTCGTCCTATTTGGGATCGGTTAGCTGGATGCCCCTGCATCTCAGAGCTGATGTTCATTCTGGGGCTCCAACTCAGTGCCGTCCGCTTCAAACACAATCGCGTTATCCGCTTAGCTACTGAGACCTGATAGCCACTTGTTTATGCAATGAGGTGAATTTATAAATTCACTTGGTATTATTTACTTGAATCTTCCCGCTGATGTTTAGGACTGCAATTGAAGTGAACAGTACTGGGTTCAAGTTCCACAGCGAATATCAACTCTGAGATGCAGGTGCATCCAGCTAATGGGTCCCAAATAGGACGAAACGCGCGTCATGAATTTCACTGCTATTCACTACCCAACTTTGCATATAGTGCTTGTGAATTAAGGTAGTATCGAGGCAATACACACAGTATGCACATATGTCAATAAGAGACTGATCAATTGCAGTCCTAAACATCAACGGGAGGATTCCAGTAAACAATATCAAATACATTTTGTTATTAGTTCAAGAATTTTCTTAAGTTCACTTTGGATATCCATAAATTAATCTTCTACTAAGAGAATTCCAAAATGCATTAGTTTTCATGAGAAGCTGTCAAGTGAGAGAAATACTTGGAATATTTTAGCAAGTTCAAGTAGCACTAAATATCGGTTCACGAAAATATCTCTTATCATAGTTAACAGTAAGGTACAAGTCTATTAGGTAACATTGATCTCAACATTACAAATCAACAGCCAATAAATTGTTTACTGTCATTACTTTAAACTACCAAATAAGTTCCATCTCAATCGTAGCTGGTTAGATCGTAGTCAAGGCTTATTTAGTCTAGCTAAAATAACGTCAAATACTAACTTACTGGGGAGTTGCATAGATAATCTAATAAATTAATTATAAACGAACTCAAATAGTTTACACTCTACTATCAAAAATAAGTTTTATTGTAAACAACTTCTGAAGTATAATTAAAATGTGAAATCTTTAAGACCATTAATAGTATTTCCAGTTTATTACCGGTGTCTTCTTTTAATGGTAGTTAGCATTTCAATGAAGAGTCCCCAGACAAATAAAAATACTTGGAAATCAGGCTATCGTTGATATTTTAACCGTTTCAACGCTAATGATCAAATAGGGAAAAAAAAGTGGCATTTCAGAACTTTGTGTTTGTCATCGTTTATCAGTGAGAGGTATTTGGGACAATGAGAATGTTCATGCCTCCATAGAGATATTAACTGTAGTCATTTAGACCTGTCCTATGAAAATTTATTGACAAATCAACAGTTGTATTTAGATAATCGTAAATATGTGAATGGGCATACGTGTTTGGAGTTCTGGTTGAAAAATAAGGTTAGGTAACAATGATAAGTTTACTACTATATTTCAAGTTTTAAATTAAAAATGATTTGAACGGTTTTTTTATCACTTCTAATGAAATGATATAGAATCTAATAAGTAACCTTTTTTAAAAAACATAAATGTATTAAATTATAAATGTAAGTAAGTTTGAAGCATCATAAGATAGTTTTTACGTTTGTAAGCTAGTATTTTACTTGAAACCAACTCTCCTCACAAACTTGCATGAATTGGTGAACTAGAAAGCAATATCTCGTCCTAGTTTGAAACGTCTTCGATGTTTACACACATAACTGCATACTAGAATGAACCACGAATCATCAGATTTTGCTGCTGTTATGATTACTATAAATCAGTGTTTTGGCATTAAGTAGTGAATATTTTAAAACTAATTAACACAAATCTTATTCAATATCACCAATGAGGTGAGGGAAAGAAAAGTTAATCTTCGATTGATCTACTCATTATGAGTTTTGTTCAAGATTACTTCCGTCATGACTCAATGTAATGATTACTCAATGTAGTATTTGTTTTCTCGTATCATATTTTATTCTGTATAATATACGATATTCTTGTATTCAATGGATATGAACTATGCTCAGTATGTGATTTGTTATAACTCTAAGTATTTTTCATATATGTGATTTCAACCTAATTACTAATTAACATGGGTGTACAATCAATATATAAATGAGTGTATTTTCGACTAGAGTCGTCGTCGTCATAGTGTTTTGGGGTTAATAAATCATCACTTATACCAGTGTTTGTGTTCTTACTTTCGTGTCGTGGGAATTACAGAGGTCCCTCGTTCCTAGTATAAGTGATAAGCGTTTCCGACATAACAATCCGCGACGACCAGATATAACAAGTAGCATTCAACTGACAAGTTATAACAGTTAATCAGCTACTGTTTCACTCGTGCCGTAGTTAATTTCATAAGTCATGAGTTCCTTTAAAAATCCATTCTAAACTTGGTTACTAGTGGGTGTAGAATTATTTACTAATAAGCTGGTCTCATCGAGATTTTGTACAAATTGAAGGTGATGACAGTGTATTATGAAAAACATCTCATGAAACTAGTTAAACTGATATAAATATCATTGATTTTAAAACAATAATCCAATCTACTGGACAACATAAGTTATTAAACATAATGTAGTATTACATCGACTGTATTAAATAGTCGGAAAACAAATCTTTCATTCTGTTCAATATAAACTTAGCGTCAAATCCATGGTAAATATATAATGATCAATACAATACATCTTATTACTAAAAAAACCCTTATATTTTGGAGCTATAAGAATTCTTTTTGGTGAGATGTTATCTGAGTGATGAATGAATGATCATTGAATCATAGACCTCATATTGCTTTTCTAAGCACTTCCAATAGCTATAACAATTAATTTCACAACTACAATATTATTATTTCATTGTTCCTTCAATCAATTGTTAAAATTCATATGATCTTCAGATTATTCAATATCATGTTGATCAAAGTAGCAAATTATTGAACTTCAAAAAGTAATTATATTCCGTTTATTTATTTGTTTTTTTTCTTTCTTCAATCAAAAAAAAAATAATAATGAAAAAAATTAGTGATTAGTGTAGTTACATGTATGTAAATATCAAAGGTGATTTTAAAAAAATGTCCATTAATGGAAGGGGGCAGTTGTACAGTATATAAAATAATTAACTCTTAACTTAGTATGAAAACTTGAAGGATATTTAAATGAATATGAACTTTGAAATTTTTATTATCTAGTGAACTTCAATCCTACTTGAAATATCATTAGTGATTGAATATAATCAAATTATTAATAATTAATTGCATAGTGATAATAGTTGTAAAGTAATAATAGTAATTGTTCGATGTATGCAGATTCTAATGTTGATTTTTTTTTTCTCTCTCTCAATAAAATTATAATTTGAGAAATCAGTAAGATAATGACTAATACTATTTACTTAGATGTCCATTCAAGAAGCTTGAAGGTCCTGGTTTCTTGTTGTGATTATGAAACTTCTTTAATACTTAACAATGTAAACCACTGCAGTATCCATAACGAAAATAGAATGGAATATGAAAACTGATATAGATAAAGAATTATTTTACGCTTCAAAACACTTTGATAATTGTTGTAACAGCAGATAACTTGTGGCGGATAATTGAGTCCCTGAATCGTATGATACAATTCAGGATATATAGGAATTAGATAAAAACATAGTTGGCACCCAAAACAAATCAAAATGAAATCTGAATACATTACTTTTTGCATTATTTATTTATCGTCAAATTTGTACAAATTGAACTGATTAGTATTTTAAACCAATTAATGAATGAATATATTCAATATCATACAGTTAATCGTCTATGGTCAAAAGATATAAGTCACTGATATCTCAATCAATCACAATTTCAATGCTATGTAATGTAAGGTCATAGGTGTACAGCTCAGAGAACAAAACACCACCAAAATCATCCACCTGAGCTACAAATCTTCTCCACCATCTCATACGTGTACAGTACTGAGAAATGTCATACCAGGGGAAGTTGTCTCGTGCTTATTGGCTTTTAACGTTGAAGTTATATTCATATGAATGTTTTCTTAAGATTTATTGGAGGAATTTTTTTCTAAAAAAAGCATCAATAAATAAATCTCCTAGATGACTAAAGCTACAGAAGGATTTTGTTTGTTTGAAAAAAAATCATATTTTAATGAGACGATCTTTTTTAATTCATTTTTATTTATTTATTTGGACACATAAATATTGGTACAAAGGGGCACCGAATACATATGTGCTAGACAAGTCACTTGATTTGTGTGTGTGAGCTGTGTTACTGCCCGGGTGCCTAGACCAAAGCAATAGTGGTCCTGTAGGTTAAGCGTTCTCGCGCGAGACTGAAGGCCCTGGGTTCGGATCTCGCGAGCGGCATCGTGGATGCGCACTGCTGAGTAGTTCCACCATAAGAAGAAACGGTCGTCCAGTGCTTCCAGGTTTTCAATGGTGGTCTAACATCAATCGGTTGATGATCTCAATCAAAAAAATATTCGAGTTAATTAACAACAGCAATGAAGCAGAATCGTTTTATCGACTATCATAATAATTGTCCTCCTATTGTTTATCACCTCATAAATATTTTCACAGTTTAAATTATGAACTGATCTTAGCTAGACCAACATTAAAAACCTGGAACTACTGAATATCTGTTTTGTTCTAGTATGAGATCTCTTAGCAGTCAATGAAGGATAAAAATCAAGAAAAGAAAATAGTTAGTGAAGTGAGCAAAGACTTGGTGTAGACAACCAATTTATTGATTAATGTAAAATCAAAGAGCGGTTTAGTAAAATATGAAAATCATACATTAAACACATTATTTGAACATATTCATTTCGTTATCCTTTACAAACTACATTATTTCCCTAATTCTGTTGTTATTTCGATTGCTCTCCGATTTATTTTACTATTCACTTCAGTTCAGTCTTCTCAATCTTCCATTAGCAGGCATTTCACTAGTGATTGGTGTTACACACTACATAATTAGTATACACCACAATATTTTACATTTGTTCATTATAACACCTCAAATGTTAAAACTTATACGATAAGAAGCTGATATTTTAGACATTAGTACTAATTCATTTAGTTCCTGACCATTTTATTCTATGACTAGCTTATGTACGGGAGTTAGAAGGTCTTCATTTAGAAGAATTATGACGCTTCACGGTGAAAGCCGAGTTCGTTCGGAAGCCACGAGGCCGATGCTCGTTCTAACAACCACAGCAACAATTTTTATACGTACATGGAACGTCCGAACAATGTTGGAGACCGGGACGACCAGTCAAATAGCAACGGAAATGAAGAGATACAACTTGGCAGTACTAGGAATCAGCGAAACCCACTGAACCCAAGCTGGACAACAAAGGTTAAATACGGGAGAGATGCTGCTATACTCCGTTCACGAAGAGGAAAATGCTCCACACACTCAGGGATTTGCTCTAATGCCGTCCAAAGTAGCACGAAATGCACTTGTAGGATGCGAATTTCGGAGCTGAAACTTTGAGAACTACTACAACCATCATCAAGAAGGTACAAGTACTTATAAATAGTTGTCTACGCAAGGTAAGCAACATCCATTGATCGGACACCATCAGCAACAGCCTGTTGTGGGAGAGAACAAACCAGCTTTCAGCTGAAGAGGAAATTAAGAAAAGACGGTGGAAATGGATAGGATATACATTACGGAAATCACCGAACTGCATCACGAGGCAAGCCCTAACTTGGAATCCTGAAGGGAAGCGGAAAATAGGAAGGCCAAAGAACACATTATGTCGGGAAATAGAAGCAGATATGAAAAGGATCAATAAGAACTGGAAGGAGCTGGAAAGGATTGCCCAGAACAGGGTTGGATGGAGAATGCTGATGAGCGACCTATGCTCCTTCACGAGGAGTAACAGGCGTAAGTAAGTAGGTAAGTTATGTATACTGATCAGATGTTAGATAATAATCATTAATACCTAATTCAATCACTTAGTTAATAAGTTTTCATGCAACTGGAAGTTGTATCTTCATTAATACATTTATGAAGTATGTTGATAAAAACTCAACTAATTTATTAGTTGTTTTTTTTAATAAAAAAAAATTTATTCAACCATGAATGGTGGAACATTAACAAATCAAAGTACATTTATTATCATTTTAAAGTCAATAGTAGAATTAACAACAACAACAACAACAGCAACAAAAAGAACAATTGTCGATTTGACCAAGAATTAAAGAACTTTCAGAAACATTTTACTTCATATGATACAATGACCGTTAGGTATTATTCAAAATGAAAAAAATTGAATAGTTATTTTATGACAAATTATATTAACATCAATTAATAGACTTTGAGTATAATGTGGTGGATCTTGATGAAAGAAAAATACAATTGGATACTAAGCTTAACTAAATATCAGAAGGGGTTTTTATGGATATTATAGTAAGTTTAATAGTTGAGATCATGTGTCAATTAAAGCTAGACCACCATGAAAAACTTGGAAGCACTGGATGGCCATCTCGTCCTGTAACTCCTTTTGAATCAGATAATGTTGGGAATGGATCTACACTACACCTGCTGCTAGATGACTCAGTCTTGAATTTAAGAATCAGTTCTACATCAAGATAAAAAAGCGTTGATAATATTAAGAGTGAATTAGACAATATCTATAAGCAATTAAGCGATATACGTTCTAAAGTGGAGTCACTTGCGGGCTCTATATCAAAGCATGATGATATTTAGCAAGAACTAATGACACTATCACCCCTTAAACTTCTATTATCGGAGGATGGGGCTCTTACAGAACTTGAAGACATTATCAAAGTAGAATCTGTTATCTACTTTGTCGCTAGCTAATTTACTAAGCGAATGATCTCTCGAAATAATGTGATTATCTATAACATACCAGACAAAATCGCCCTTAAATCTGTAAGGAATTCATAAAAGCAGCTAACCACCAAGATAGTTCATGCCAATGTATTCGTCTTAATAAAAAACACCAGAAATACTCGTGCCCTGTTTTGTTTACATTCAATTCCCATTTATTAGCTGAACAGTTAAAAGAATCCGAACGGCCAATCTGTGAGCTTACGAACTTTATAAACGCTCGTATAGTCTCAGTTAAAACCACTAATCAAATACTTACGCAAAAGCATACTTCAAACGAAAATAACGCTGTTGAGATTACAGTAAATCCCGTTGCCTCAGCAGCTGGACCTACTTATGCGGTTAACCTATCTCATGCTAGCCAATACTTTGATTTACCAAAGAAGAGTGCTAACTTGCCTCTTATACCTGTAGTGACCTCAGGTAACCAATGTATATCGACTGGAGACATTAATCCGATATCTTCCAGTGCAACATTAGAAGCCCATAATCAAATACCAAGTTGTGATATGAAGGCTCATAAAACACTGTTAATATTAAAAAATCTTTATCATGTAAGAAGAAAGTATATACAGAAGCGTCGGGTTTCAAACTTAGTGCCAAAAGTATTATTATGGCTCTACCATATAAAAATATACTTTCCGGCATCGTTTTACCCTACTAATCGTAGGGGTGGTTATATGGGCACATTTAGTTCAAACGTCGCACAAGATGGCCACTGCAACCGCCGTATAAGCAGGTCTAATATTAGACAGACTGCAGAGAACCAACGTATCCCACGGTTACCTTCAAAAGTTTTAAGTATTAAACCCGCAAGATATAACTTTTCCCATCACTTTCCCTATAGGCAAGATAGACCACTAGATTACGCACTATCAGCCCAACTTCAACAAGAAGGTGCCTTTCTTAACTGTCCACCAATTCAAGTTCAGCAAATTAATCCACCTTATCAAAATAGTGATTTTATGGCCTTCAGAAATCCATAGTCCCACTAGCACTAGTTTGTTCAAGCCATAGCCCATAACATCAGTCAAACATATTAAACCATAGTCCAAGCAAATTTAAAATACATAACATCCATAGGAAAGCTCTCAGTTTTTTTACACTCCGTATTCACTTTTTAAACCTATTAATTATCAATGCGCGTTCACTTCTCAACAAAATTTTAGCCTTGAGAACCTTAGCTTTACTAGTTTGTGCTTTCCCTATCTATCCCTCTTATAACCGACCCATGCAAAAACCCGCTAATATAGAGACCATAAGCATGTTGACTGGGACCTCCTGCACTCACTGGTTAAATTTTCAGACTTTTCACTTAAAACCCTGTCGATTGGGTCACGTTTGATAGTACACAATTTTTATCTGAATAAGAAAGATATTAACACATTTTAAATAACCCAACACTAACTGATTGGATATTCTCATTTAAGACTGAACACATTGCATACAGACTGACTTATGTATACTAATGATATGAATTGATTTTTGATCAAGAGAGTGTAATAAATCTAAGCAAAGACTTGATTCAGTGGTCATATAAAGGAATAAAATCTGTTAGAATGTTACCTGAGAGTTCTAGGCAGATGACTACTTTTTTAGGTTGGCACAGTCATTTGTCCTTAAAGCGATATTAACTAAAATGTTTTGTGGTTGTATAATTCTCAAGTTTCCCACCTCACAAATGTTTAACTCCTGTAACCAGATTAGGTGGCAAAATCTGTTTTACTACTTAAAAATCTTGAGTAGTTAAAAAATATTTAGAAATAACTCAGTAAACATATTACTTTTCAGTATACCTATAAAAACGTCCTGTTGAAGATGTACTAAAGCTTTTGTGATAGATCACTGGAGTCAAAGCTAGATGAATAATGTATTTTCCTTCTATGTGCATAAATTTAGATGTTCCTGGTTTGCTACGTCTGTTGATATGCTAAGTCTTTACTTTAAAATATATGAATGCTATAATTTCTCTTAGATTTGCATCAATTCGAACAACACTGACCCCATGTTTAAACAAATGACCTATTGAACAGTTGTCAAGATAATTTACATCAATGAGGCCAATGTTTAATAATATTGACTACACTTATATTCTACGGTATTCAATTATTTGTCCAGACTTAACCAAAAAGCTTGGTAGAGCTCATGAATAAATGAATTGTTGTTTCTTCAGTTTAGTTTCAGCAGATGTCTTTCTTTGAAGTCAGAAATAGTTAGATACGCCCAACGAACATACCAAGCTCTTTAAGGGGTCAGTGTTCCGGCACACTCGACATTTTAATAGGAGGCATGGCAAGCAGAATGACCGCGAAAGTGACTTTCGTTTAAAGGGAGAATGAGTGTGGTGTATACTATTTAAGTTGACAGATATAAGTGGTATGTAGCATCAATCGGAAGTGGGCTGACTGTCAGAAGAAGGCTACAATAAAGAGGATAGGGAGGAAAACTGAGAGCAATCGAAATAACAACAGAATGAGGGGAATAATGGAGTGTGTTAGGGATAACGGAAAGAAGATGTGCAAATGACGCATTTAATGTATGATTTCCATATTTTTTAAGCCATTCTGTGATTTCGAATCAACCAATTATTTAGTTTCCTGTACTTGGGTTTACGTTTACTACACCATTCTCTGCTGCTTACAGAAAAGTGTCTTTCGAAAACAAATATCACTAATAAGATGTTTAGGTTTTTTGTCATCACCTAACAAGTTTGTATACTTCGTCTTTTCCAAGTTACTAATTAACTACCCAAGTTTCTTATGGAAACTGAGTATTTTAATGTAGAATAAAAACATGATCGATACAAAATCTACCTAGTTTCTTCATTTTTCTAATCTTCATTACTGTTGAAAACAGATTTTTTGTTCTTATTTATAGAAAAACCATTGTGAGTGATCTAGTTTCCTCATGAGGAGGAATATCACAAATATCATGGAGTGATGCCCAACTTTCCGTCTTTTCAAAACCCTTGGGTTATCAATTTATTTTCTGCATTTACAACTCTATGTTTTAAACCAATTAATGGGAATGGGATATAGCATTAATAGGACTAACATCTTGCTGTCCTTACACATATGTTTGTTGTTTGTGGATTTAAGTTGTGTAAATATATATTATGGCTGTGCTTACACATTTCTTTAAAGTTCCACAAATGCGTTTCTATATATCCATAAAACGTTTGATTTGAATTCAGTAAAGGTAGGAACCCTCACAGTGTTCAATTTTCATAAGGATTAAGGCTACAGGAAATCTGGATCTTTTTTGTGTAACCTGTAATCTGAAGTAATCTGAATGAGTATTTAAAATTGATGATTCATATTCACTTTAATGTTTACTTACTTACTTACGCCTGTTACTCCCAATGGAGCATAGGTCGCCGACCAGCATTCTCCAACCCACTCTGTCCTGGGCCTTCTTTTCTAGTTCCATCCAATTCTTGTTCGTTTTTCTCATGTCTATTTCCATTTCTCGGCGTAATGTGTTCTGTGGTCTTCCTCTTTTCCTTTGACCTTGAGGATTCCATGTGAGGACTTGTCTTGTGACACAGTTGGGTGCTTTCCTCAATGTGTGTCCTATCCACTTCCAGCGCTTCTTCCTGATTTCTTCCTCCGCTGAGATCTGATTTGTTCTTTCCTACAGTACGTAGTGTCCGGCTAACGGATCTGAAGTATTTTGCGTAGACAATTGTTAATAAACACCTGTATTTTCTGGATGATGGGTTTTGTAATTCTCCAGGTTTCCGCCCCATACAGTAGAACTGTCTTGACATTTGTATTGAAAATCCTGACCTTGGTGTTGGTTGACAGTTGCTTTGAGTTCCAGATGTTCCTCAGTTGTAAATATGCTTCTCTTGCTTTTCCGATCCGCGCCTTCACATCTGCATCAGATCCATCATGTTCATCGATGATGCTGCCCAAATATGTAAAGGCTTTTACATCTTCCAATTCTTCTCCGTCAACTGTGATTGGATTGGTGCATGCTGTGTTGTATCGGAGAATCTTGCTTTTCTTTTTGTGTATATTGAGACCTACTGCTGCTGAGGTTGCTGCTACACTGTTCGTCTTCTCCTGCATTTGTTGTTGCGTGTGCGATAGAAGAGCCAGATCATCTGCGAAGTCTAGATCGTCCAACTGCATCCTAGATGTCCATTGTATCCCGTGTTTTCCTTCAGATGTTGAAGTATTCATGATCCAGTCGATCACCAGGAGGAATAGAAAGGGTGGGAGTAAGCAACCATACCTGACACCGGTCTTTACCTCGAACGAGTTTGTCAACTGTCCTCCATGCACGATTTTGCAATTTAATCCATCATATGAATTCCGTATGATATTGACTATCTTCTGAGGCACGCCGTAGTATCGAAGAAGCTTCCATAGTGTTGTTCTGTCCACACTATCAAATGCTTTTTCGTAGTTCACTTTTATGTACCTTCGATAAATTCTAAAAGTCAACTACTGAATCATAAAGAACACAATATCACCAATATAAATTTCTTGAGCTTCAAATCATATTCATCATCCATAATGTATAGTTTGTTCAATTCATAACCTGTACAGTGACTGAAAATTGATTAATTGACATAATTACTATTTAGTTAATTTAATATAGAAAACAATCGACATACTTGAAAAGTTTTTACTTTTCTTAATTATATATTCTATCAGTTTTAAAGAAAAGTAAAAGACTGTCAGGTTAGCCCATAGTATAGAAACCTGCATATATATATATATCAATGAGTTGTAATGTATAAACTGGGAGATTGTATCGAACTACAACACGAACAGATCCACTTAACATAAAAATAGTATGAATATAACGATATACAAAGAATAGGAGATAAAAATTTTTAATTCAATGTAACAAATAATTTTTTTAAAAAAATTGGTCATCAAAACAAAACAAAAAAATTGTTTAAGTGGTTTTAACTAAAACAAAAAAAACTGTAAACAAAACACTGAGAACAAGATGAAAATTCAAAGAAAAGAGAAAAATAATTGTGACAAAAGTCTACGATAATTGGCAGATGAAACTCAAGGTAAAGAGAAACTTATTATCAATGAGAACTTCACAGTTATAAAGATGAACTTACTCTTTTTGTTTGTTTTTTTTATCTACAGAAAATAGTTTTGTTATGGTTGAATAGTAACATTTTTACAAGGAGTTCTTATTCAGGTAAATATAAAAATTTAAACTTATTTGTTACTCAGAGAACTTCAGATAATATGTGAGACTTTTTTTCGTTTACTAATTTCTAATTCTTACAATTTCATTTTCTACTCTCAAACGTATATAGAACATTTAATATTCAGTTTTGAGTTTATCATCACAGATATGTTTGCGAATCCGTAAGTTTGAATTAATAATTAGTTCTTATTTAACTATATCATTATCATTTCTTGTCAGCATTTCAGTTAACGATACTATCAGTACTTTGTCAAGTTGAAATAAATAACCAGAGATTCAATGGAATTCTTGTTAAAATTGTTACCAATAGTTTTAAGTAAACTTGACTGAGTCATACAGTTTTATATCTATATGTATTATTTATAGAAAGTTAATTAAAAAGCGAAGTTTAAATTGAGAACAATACAAATGTATACCTGATATTTTTTTAAGTAAAATTGGATAGTAGGACGTACTTCCAATGGACGTCCAGTCAAGGATGCATGTATTATCCTATTTAGGACTCGTCATTCGGATGAATAAGTATCCTATTATTAGTGTTCGCACTTTGTCTCAAACTCAGTTCCTTTTACTACAAACGCCCAACGCATTATTCACTAAATTAATGAGACTATTTACCTACTGGCTTACAGAACAAGGATATATTTCACTTGCAAGTGTTCATATCTTCCCTTTGACATTAGGAATTGATCAGTTGATCAGTTGGATTCTCGAATATCACTTACAGATTAGGTACATCACTGTACTGAAAATTTATATTTTTGAAATGATGGAAAGCATTCGTCGTTTAGAATGATGATTTCGAAAGTACTCTGTCCTCTAATCTGAATAGCAAATCATCTTGAAAATCTATAATTTCTTATTGTTCATTAACTAACAAAAAAAATTTGACCAAGTTAATTGAATAAAACTCGAAAAAACTAATAAATAAAACTCAAAAAATTATTCACGGATATTCTCCATATTGAAACAGATTTTTTTCAAAAGAAGAAAACTGATAAATAGATTACATTAGTTGATATTGTAAGTCAATTGAAACTAGGCCACCACGGAAAACCTGGAAGCACTGAACAACCGTACGATCCTATTGTGAGACTCCTCAGCAGTGCATATCCATGACCCCGCCTCGCGGGATTCGAACTCAGGACCTACTGGACAATTGTTTCCTATGTACTACTAATTGAACATTGTTTTTGTTATAATCTCTTATCAGTAAAATTTTAAAAATAAAACTTAAATTTAAAGTACATTTAACACTTATTTAATTTATTATCTCTTATTATTAAAACCTTTCAATCATTTATTTAACTGATCATAAAAAAATCATACTATTATATCATAGTCTTTTATTCACACGGAAATTATGCAATAATTACAATGTCCATTTATATTTATGCTGAATACCTTGAGTAAATTACTGTTATTATTATTATTCTTCCAAAAAAATATTAATGAACATAGCAACAACAACAACAAAATTCAAATTCCTTTTGGCGCCAAAAAGATCTATAACCATTTTACTATTTAAATACATTCATAATTATCTTACTTCTCTGTCATCTTTTATATAAACCTTTTCCTCTCTTTATAATTTAGCAAATTCACTGTGTTTTTTTAAAATTTAGAATTTATAAACCAATAGAGTTGATTCAGTTTTCAATATGTAATTAATTCTAACAAACTATTATTCAATAATCTTTAATGATAATCATTTTTCAAAATAAAAAATTAATTTTCCTCCTTAACTAATTATGTTTATGGAACCAAGCCCTTTATATACTACTAATATTATTATTATTAATACTTTAAATGTAAATTAAAATACTAAGGGGATTTTATTACAGTCATCTGATATTATTAAGTAATTCAGTGATATCCAAATGGAAAAAGGATATCTAAAATGAGTTGAAAATTTATTAATTTTTCCAATATATATATCATCTCTACAGACAATCTGTTTATCGTCTACAATTCGTTATTGTTTTCCTTTTTTGAGGGGGGGAGTGCTATCTTTCTTCCTTCCTACCTACCTACCTACCTACCTACCTATATGGTTGTTGATAATTTTTATTTAGGAAATTATCTATTAATTTGGGTTTTGTTTTCTTTTTCAACATGTACATATATACACATGAATTTTAGAATATTTCAATTCCATTTATGATTATCATCTAGAAAACTTAATAATCTCTTGCAGTATCCACCTGTCTATTCCATATCTTTTCTATATTCCTTCCTATCTTTTGAGAAAATAAGCAATAATAATGATAACAACAACAATAAAAGCACATTCAATCTGTTTCTAATCTTTTTACTTAGTAAAATTTCTCTGAAGTATTCTTTAACAAAATAACCTAGAGATTAGTTATTTCTCACTAACTAAGTGATAGTTAGTGAATGCAAAAACAATTTTTAGGGAGTAAATTTTTTTGGTTTAAAGGTAGAAAACGATTTTGTTTTTTCATGGCGTCATCATTAAACTAATAATAATAATAATAATAATAATAATAATAATAATAATAATAATAATAGCTAAATTGTTATCAGTAACTATAAACTATTTCTCTTATGAGTACAATTTACTGATTTAATTGGATTTTTTTATACTTTCCTTTTACTAACTTTTGTTTTACTCTTAAGACTGAAATGAAAATGAATGTCATTCTTATTTTTTGTATGTGAGCTATTGATACTACTCATTATTAGTAGTTGTATTTCTTATCTTACTTTTTACTATTTTTTTATTTCGACGAAGAATCACGCAAATTTAAACTATCTTCTAAGATAAGATAATAACAGGAGAAAACTAGCAAGAGTGACAGAGGATAAGTATTGTTAAGTAAGATGGATATATATATATATATATATTTGCTTGTTTTGTTTTTCAAAAAAATGCATATTTTGTTGTACACTTAAAGCATATGTTACAATATTCAAATTCTATTTTATATCTTACTAAATAGTTTATGTATTGTGCATTTCTCTCATGCTTAGAAAAATGAGGGATGTAAGTCCTCTGTTCTAGGTTCTTGTAAAACAACTTCACTAACCTTCTTTTTGTTATTGTTTTTACTAAAGTAAAATATCCAATTTATAAATCAAAATAAAATATATAACAATTTTTATATGTAGTAGTAGTAGTGCTAGTAGTGTGGTGTGGGTTACTTATATCCACATAAGTAGTATATAACGGTGGTCAGGCATAGAATGTATTTCAGTAGAAGGTCGATGAGGAAAGAACGGGAAGGGAACGCAGTTGGTATGAAATCGCATGAACAATGAAATCTGAGACAATGGATTGATGATTGCGACAGGAACGGTCAAGTTTGAGATGATGGAATGGTATTTTGCAAATTAACGATTTACTATATGGTTCTCAGATTTTATTGATATGCTCTGTGATTTTCTGCTCAAATACATTCGATTGTCCCCGCTGGTGTTCCTGTTTATTACAGTAGTAGTAGTAGTAGTAGAGTATAGTGTATATATTTTAATAAATCTCATTCCTATTGCTTAGATGTAGTTTGTCCATTGTGACAGTCTATCTAAATTATACTGGCTGAAACACTTGTTCCTTGAACTTACACTATCAATGTAATTCAGGTAGAGAGGTGTCACATTAAAAGAAGTGTAACGTTTAATAATGAAGGTTTATAATCGCATGTATTTGGTTATCATCTCAGTGTTTTCCATCGATAAATAGCATACTAAACAAAGCTGTCCTTCTAAAGACGTAAGAAGCGGTGAGAAGTGATTGACTCAAATTTCTGCCACCTACCTTTGTTTCACACATCTTAGGTAGGGTTTAAAAATACAAAACAGTTATAATAGTAAAATTGCTTACATAATTATGGAGCGTGATTACTTGTAAATAGTTGTCTATTGGGCTCTTCTGTCACGCTACAATTTTAATAAGATTGTTATTCTTAATTTAGTTTACGTAACAGATCTTTCAAGAAAAATATTCTTTCGAAACTATGTATGAGCGAACAGCATCAACGAGCCACTACACCTCTAATGGAGCTCAGTTTTATCTTTTCTCATCAAAAGTAGTCATTAATAACGATCCAATCAATAAGATATCTAAGTTTCTTAAATATGGGAAATATCACGATGATTTAATCGAAAATAACTAAATATTTCATTTTCGTGAAGAAAATATTTCATAACGATTGTTTCTTACTTTTACTAATTTTCCGGATATGTTTATTGCCCAAGTGTTTATAATTGTAGTTAACTGGCTTAGACTTAAACTGTTTGTGTCATCGCCTAAAGATTCTGTCAATTATTCTATTCGTAAAAGATTTCGTAGTATAGTTTCAACATCTTCTAGGGTAAAACCAGGACCAATATTCTCTGACTTTTAGTAATGTGAACTCGTGACGATGATATGTTTCAAACTAGTTCACATTTAGAAGATAACCTCGATATGAAATTAGATTTGATAGTTGGTTAATCACTGGATAGTGACCAATATCATGTTTGTCTGGTCATTTTAATGCTGATTAAAGTTTATCCATTAAGTTGTAGTATGGCTATTAGTTTAAGTGACCCAGAATCGTCTCTTCTATGTCAGGATGTTAGGTGGTTGTAGGTAGTCTACAAGAAACCATGGATCTAGGTTTCGATTTAGTTGGAGGTGATGGGCAAGGTATACCAAGAATCTTCAGGGAAAAAACGAAGCAAAGGACCAGACAAACATGACATTGATCACTATTCAATTGTCAATCAATCTAAATATTTTAATCCTAAAAGTGGTCACTAACTGTTCAAATAGCTCAGTAGTGACGCTTCAGTCTGTGAAACTGACACATTATTGGATTCAGCAGTTTCCTCAAGCTTTCAGGTACATTTTTCCGAAGAGTACAAGGCGGAAAATATCCTACGTCCAGGGTATCCTAATGGCTACTTTAAACTGCCTATTGTTTGACCTCAAAATATGCAATTAAATCATCTTGCTGCTCATTTTATTCAGGTTGAAGTTTCAATAGTTCTATTACTGCAAGAACTATTATTATTTGTAAGTATTCTTGAAAATTGGGGTACAAAACTTTAAAATAACTGTGCCTCAATCGAAAATGCATACGATATTCAGGTTTTTAAAATAGATGACGCATCATGTAGAAATAATGAAGTGATCAGTGTTACACCACCATACTTGGACGAAACGGCCGCCCAGTGCTTTCAGGTTTTCAACAGTGGTCTAACATTTATCGGCTACTGGTTTCAATGAAATTGAACAATCACCATAACCCCATGGTGAACATGAATTATTCAGTAAATGCTAGACGCCAGCCTTTTCAATTTTCCGGGTCATCATTTTTTCAAACATCCACTTACTGCCATTAATTTTCCTATTTTTAACTTGGGCTGATTAACTAATTTTGTCTGTCGACCACGTGTACTTATGCGCTTCCACAAAATGTTTGCAATTTATCACAAATCTGATTACTGAAAAAATTCACGGAGCACCTTTAATTATTGATTGTATGCTTTACTGCACTGTTAAAGTAGTGATCACTGATAAAGACCATATAACTGGTATGGGGTCATAAGATCTCTCAAAAGTTCGCTTGATGTAACCATTAAATACTACATTTTAAGTCTTATTCAAACGGGTAACCAAACAATTATGTAAGGAAGTTGTTACCTAACTAGAATTCCATTAAAACGCAGTAAATAAATTTGTGTCAGGATATATCTGTTATCTTACCTACTCTTGTAAACTAAGATAAATCAGTCTTAACTCTGGTTTTTAAAAGAGTATATTTGTCTTTCAACTTTTATCTACCAGTATCTGTATTTCTAAACTAAGAAACATGGTATAATTAAACTTTGAACATTTAATTAATTTTTTACGATGCATTTCTAAGAGAAAACAAAAGGTTTCGAAGTCGTGTATAAAGTTTCAGAATCTTTAATAAAAATTATGGAAATGATGAGAATTACTGGCTGGTGACTCTGGATGATATAGCTTAAAATTACTGATAGTGGAATAAATGAGCTTAATCTTTCTCTTTTGTTCTCCAAAACAGTATTTACAGAATGTATTCTAGGATCCCATTCATCGATTAGATTTCCTCATTGAAAATATGATTTTTTTTCTGTCTGGTATGACCATTGATTTACTCGTTTATTTTACCAACTAACCTGACCAACCTCTTGGCTGACCACATCTATCAGTAGTATGTCAAATATGTAAAACTGTCCATGAAATTAAGAGAAGGATCCCTTCATAAATTCAACTCATAAACAAATGAAGTAATAACTACTGAACTAATACACATGTAAAGCTTCATGATACAGAATGTAAGATTTATGCGCCTCTGGAGTATACTTTATAGAATTACAATGTCAGTTAATTAATACAAGTACGACTTATTACTAAGTAGGCCTTTGTTACATCTGTAATTCGAAGTTATAAATAATCAAGGAAAATACTATGAACAGACTGTATAAAATCAATTGATCAATAGTTCATGGAATAATTAATTAAAGTATGAATGTTCGAATTCACCTGAAATTAGTTTATAACATATTATTGAAAATTTACCAATTAATTATTCTATTGACTGATATAATATTAATAATTCATAACAAAGACATCGAATGAATTGAGAATCATCATTGTAGTAACTATGTTATATGTGATAAATGATGAGTGACAGTTAGTTAGTTACACAATGAACAAATAACACAATTACAACTTAACATGAAACACCAAGATGATTTAAACATTCATATCATGATATATATAGTCAGTTATCTGATGAAAGATTTTTGACAAATTGAACTAGGTGTTAACACGTGATCTAGGACAACCAGAGGATGTATAGCTGATCCACATATTACGTAATAAATAGAGATACACATTTCTGCTGATTGTCGCTCAAACAGACAAATATAAATTAAAGGGGGAGAAAATAGTGTCAAAAAGGAACTGAATTGATGTTATTCCTATAATAATAATAACACGATTATTATTATCATCATTAATAGCAACGAATAGTAATATCTAGACAATCATTAAAACAAGACATATTGAAATAATAAACTATGACAACACAAAAATACAACTAACATTGTTGGTATTTTGTAAGAAAACAATAACTATTTTATCTGTGTTGTTTGAGTTCAAGTTAACAAATTTGTTCTTATCGAAAATAAACATTCACTGAATAATTGTTGAAATTTAAAAAAAGGTAAACCGTGTTCTAATCTGTTCTGTGATCGATCATAAGCAAGGAAGTGTCCATGTAAACCCACTACAGTGTAATGGTGACAGTGAAAATATAAAGCTGTGGCCATCTCTAAAGTTGTAGTGATGTACATTCTTCAAGAGTCCTATACCAGGACGAAACTTCTATTGATTACTTACTGTCTATTAACAGTTATCTAACTATGATCAATTCATGATATAGACTATAGAAATTATTTCATTATTTTGATCTTAATTATCATCTACTTACAGTTTTATTCACTTCCGATTGACATCGGTCTACGAATTTAAACCACACAATTTCAGTGGATTCTATCTTTTCCAGTTTAAAATATCAACCGATACTAAGAATCTTTGTGGAATAGATATTGACTTAAAGATGTAGAAAAATAGAACGAATACTTTTATGTCGTAAATTGAAGAAATTCATATTTATAATCTTAACGATCTACAAAACATTAAAGTCAATGAAAGTGATGTTAGTATTTCTAAACAAATCTAATGGAGTGTTTTTCTATAGTCTGAATAAATTAACCATTCAAGTAAATTGAAGAGTTTACTTAAAGAAACAAATATCTGCATATTTAAGCATGTATAATCATATCATAATATTTTCATACATACTACACTTATAGTTTTAAACGATAAGAAGTAGTTCAACGTTTTATGTTTACTTACTGTCCAATGCTTCCAGGTTTTCAACGGTGGTCTAGCTTAGATTGACTTGTGAATTCAACTGTTAAAATACTAAAATCTTCACAAACCCCCATATTTATTCTAAGAAATAATCAATCATTTATGTTAAATAAATGAATATACAAAATAGTAATTAGAATAAAACTAGCTAGAAAGAAAGAGAGAAAGGAAATAAATATATTTCCTTTATATAGATATTATTGTAATTTCTGAAAAGTAAAATTGATCAGTGTTGCTTTATGTTTATTGAAGCTGATGTTATTAGGAATATATTTGAATGGACGTGTTTAAATATTAATTTCTAAGTATATAATTAAGCTATTCATATAATTGAAAGATAAATTGGTTAACTTTGTAGGTCGGATGTTTTTGAAATAACAACAAAAATTTTATTCATTATACATCTACTATTCGGGGTTATCGAATCATTATCCAATGTTTACTGGTAGAAAATTTAGGCTTTTAGAAGAAATTTAACTTAAGATTAACCTCGAAGTTCGTCACAAACAGATATTTGTTGCAGAATCAATAAAAACTCGATGAACTAAAGATCTTTGGGATTTCATATCAGTAAACACTGTTATTTTTATTAAGGAAATAAATGAGGTGTTCGAGATTAAGATAAATCAGCTGCCCATGAACTCTCCCCTCACGGACAAACTATTGGTGAGTATCTCAGTTAATGACAGATTTTTTGATGAAAATGATTTTAAGGATAATCGGTGTACTGCATATTATTTAATTAACTGTAATCAGAGACTTACATTTTCAAAAGGCTGTTTATGTATATGGAAACCAAATACATAAAAATTGAATATATATTAGATCATAGGCATTAACACCGTTGAATTCTGAATTAGTGGTCTAGCAGTTAAACATTCGCGCGCGAGATCGAAGGCCCTGGGTCCGAACCCCGCATGAGGGATTGTGGATGCACATTACTAAGGAGTCTTGCGCTAGGACGAAAAGGCCGTCCAGTTCTTCCATGTTTCCAACGGTAGTCTAACTTTAACCGACTCTTGATTTTAATGATGAAATTACTGCAATCTCCACAAATCCCCATACAGATATAGTAGATATTTATAATTTCATTGAAATTATTTTTAACTATAAAGATATTTGGGTCCAATGTCTATAGGTTTAAATTCACGATTAACCATCTACTGAGCTTATGGATTATGATAACCCCTGACTTGTGGAAATGAGATAAACTTTGCTTTGATTTGTAAAGGTTTGAACTTTCCCGTTGTTGATGCTAAGGACTGGAATTGACCTGTTTCTTTCTGTATATTTAATTCTCAAGTGAATTGCCTGGACATTGTCCTACAATCACTTGTTTTAGTAAGTTGGATGTTAGTACATATTAGCTGATTAGTCTAATCCATTGTTAGTCACCAAAAGACCTTGCTAAAACTTATAACTGTATAACCAAAAGCTATTGATCTTTTGCATTTTTTTTCATAACAATAAAGGCAAGATTCAAAACATTTACAAATGAAAAGGATGGAGACTACCATCTACTACTGATTATCATCCGATAAATTATATGAATGTTAAGAATATTTCAACGTTAGTAAGAAGAATGAAACCACTAGGTATCTATGCAAAAGGTGTTTAGTTAAAGAAAAAAACACTGCAATACCTTAAGTTTTTTTTAGAAAATGTTATCATTTTGTAAAAATACTTAATTGCAATGTCTTCTAGAGTCAGGGAAAGGAACAAAATGGTAAGTAATCGAAATGTTAGTTTTGTTGTCAATTTTTTTCTCTCTTGTCTTATTTTCATTTTAATATGAAAAAATTATTTAAAAAAATACATCCTAGTAGTTGTCACTTCAAAACTACAGAGAAAGTATCCTAATTGTGTTCAGTTGTAGATATTGCTTTAATTAATCAATTCTTTTTTTTTAATTTTAATAATGGTAAGTGGTAAATGACAATGAATAAATCTTTCTATTAAATCATACACTTTTGTTAGTTAAAAGAAATTAGTTAATGTGGCTTATTGTATGTATGTATGTTTGTATGTGTGTGTATGTGGTTATATACAGGTAGAGGTTAGTGAAAAAATAGATAAATTTAAGCATTAGTAACAAGGGAACCTGGTTAAAATCTAGGATAATTTAACTAATCTACCATTATAGTAGTCATCATGACTAATGTCAACAATCAAACATACACACACAAAAAAAATGAACATTCACACATAAATGCTTACATAGAGACTCTAGTGTTTTGTTGTTTATTTGTTCCAATATGTTAGTTTATTAAAAGAAATTATATTTAATACATCATGCCTTGTAATAGAGCAGTATCAATTTGACTTAGCGCCAGCAAAAAAATAATAATAAAATAAAACACCAAGGGTAATTCTCTTAAGAGGCGGTTTATCATCAGTCATTTACTGGAAAGAAAAAAATGTCGAAAATCATTCCTCTGACCATTTATTTTCACTTATATATATATAATCAATTATTTCCATTCATTCACATCTTTGTGTAAAAAAAAGTGATTTCAAAATGATTCCTTTATATATTGAGTAGTGTAGTAGTATATATGTATTAGTTGTGTATATGTGTGTATGTGTGGTATTTTCAAACGTCAACAAACAATATACAACCACTTTCTATCATCTCTGCCTTGAACTATTCACTTTGTACTAGATTTCTTCACGTAAAACAATTTTTCAAGAAAGAAAACAAACTCATTTATCTAAAACTGTCACATTCCATACTTTATTTGATTTCTTAGTTATCATGTAATTGTAATATTGTGGGTGTGTGTGTGTATATACTCATGTGTGTTAGTGTATTTTTAATTTCTTGATCTATTGTCTTTCTTTTTTTTTCTTATTTCTTTGACAATTTTCTATTGACAATATGATCAAAAAAGGAATAGGAAGGGAAAGAAATTTTCTTTTCGAAAACAAACAACCAAACAGATGAGTACAGATACTTGTCTGGTGTAAAATAAGAAGAGAAATGAAAAAAAACAATAGTAGATATTGTGACAGAATTATAAACAAAATAACAATCTTCACTTTGACAATGATAATGATAATATATTGATGAAGGAGCGGCTTAAAAAAAAATAGAATAATTGAGAAATGAATTAATTTGACAAAAAAAATTTGATGAAAAACACACGTTTAAAGAAAAAGAAGACATTGAATGAGAAGAAGAAGAAGAAGAAGAAGAAACGTATCTGTCTTAACTGACAAACGATGATATTGTTGTCATGGCTGCTGATACATTTATCATTAGTTGTTAAAACCTTTTGTATATCTTCATAAAATAGTTGTAAAGATTTTAATCCATAATTTCCATCTCTTTCTTTTTTGTTGTTGTCATAATATACATTGTTGTTAACTTTAATTGAATACTAAATAATAATAATAAGTAATTATATTAAATTAGATTTTACTAAAGATTAATAATTGAAATAATTGAAATACTATTCGATATGAAGTGAATTTAGATTGTTATTGTTTCCTTTTTTTCTTTCTTTTTATAAAGATTTCCGAAATCAATTTGAACTGGTAGTGTTTATTCGATCAGTAACTGAAGTAAACAATTTTCTGTTTAAAATTGAACAAGTGATAAAAGGAAAAATCAATTAATTAAAATGAGTCATAACTATATGATAATTAACATCGTTATTCACAAACGTCCCATTCATAGAAACTGTAGAATATATAAGTGAACAGCCGATGGAAAATGAAATTGAAACTACTGTCCCTATTAATGTCGTGAATGTGAATTTCAAGTTCAACGGTGAAATATATAGACAAACAGGTGGTGTTACTATACTAGCTGATATTTTTCAAAACTTCACATTTTACTGTAGATACATGAATGACACTTTCATCCTCTGTAAAGATATTACGTCGCCGCAAGAGGTTCTTAGGCGATTTAATGAAGTGCATCCAGCCATTCAGTTTACTTCTGAAGAAGAGAGTGATGGCCGAATAGCTTTTTTGGACATTCTCTTGACTAAGAGAGCGGATGGATCGTTAAAAACGATCGATTGAAGTTAGACATTAACACCGTTGGATGTAGGCTTAGTGGTCTAGAGGTTAAGCGATCCTGTGCGAGACCGGAGATCCTGTATTCAAGTCCCTTGGATGTGGGATAGTGGATGAGCACTGCTGAGGAGTCCATACTAGGACGAAAAGACCGTCTAGTGTCTCCGAGTTTTCAATGATGGTCTAGCTTACATCGACTCATGAATTTAAATACTGAAGAATCACTACAATCTCCACAAAATCCCATTCGAATAATATATAAAGATAATAATAATTTCAGCATAGTTCTCGTGATGATTAGTTTTTTTAAGATTCTTGTCATAGATCCATATTATAAAAAACCAAAAATGTATAACACGCTACTATTTTGTTTTAGTGACATCATACATACATCGTACTACGTTTATTATAATATTGTATTGCATATTTCTACATAATATTAGGAGATAATGTTAATAACTTATTGTTAAGTTACCACCTATCGATTACCCCAACTTTATAATTGGTAATTTTTAATGATTTATTATGATTTTATTCTCCTATATTATCATATAACCTAATCATAAAGAAAATGTGATTTTTTAAGGTTTAGGATTATTATCGGCAAAAAGCATGAATTCATTCTTTCTAAATATTGATGACTAAATTACCTGGAAAACGTAATGACCATACTTCTAATCACTTCTCCAAAAGAACATTGACAGATGTAATAGATGATATAGGTTACGATTAATCATTTCTCAGCTCTGTTTCAGTTGTTTTATCCGTTTTACTTTCATTTCGACAATTTTACTCTGTTGATTGAATTTCATGTAGATATAATCACATATTCTGTAAGAAGGATTGTTGCATTTTGGAAACTCCTAGTCTATAAACTTTTCAGTTTCACGTTTTTTTTTCTGAACTGTCACATACTTATTCTATGAACAACCAGTTTTACAGTAGATTTTTACGAATTCCTTCAGATACGATATCTTTAATTCAAATGCAGTTATGCCATTTACTTCGATCAACCCTCCTCTGTACATCAGTGTTTTTAATTAATTCATGGACATGTGTTTAGACGGTTAGTGATTAAAGAGTATGTAAAAAACAAACAATCACGAACATTTTACTAAAAAAAATTCTCGTTCGTTAGGGCAGATACTATATTACTTATCCATTCAAATATTCGCCAATGTATACTGAAGTAAAAGAACTCGTGTTTTATTATTTGATGCAATGTTTACATGAGCGATACGATGTAATGCGATGTTTAAAATACAAAGAATATTACAATTTGGTAATGCAAAGGTCATTTAGTTATATCGGGTCAGGTCAAATGATTAATTTGTAAGAAATGTTTGAAATTGTATTTATGAAAATACATAATTTTTAACACTATAAACTCAACTATTTTTTTTAAAATATGCATGTTATCAGTCTGATGTTTTTGAGTTCAACATTTGAAAAGAGAATATTTCAGTGTTACATAATTTGAACATATCTATTAACAGAAACATTCTACATTTACAAGAATATTTATCTGATGTTTATCGGTCAGTGATTAGTAACCAATATCATATTGTCTAGCCTTTAAAACATTTCACCTGATGAACAATATTATTGAACCAATTGACCAAATTGTAACTTGATCGGTAACATTCAATTGGTGCACTGGTCTAGAAAACACGATATTGGTCTCTATTCAGTGATCAATTGATTTTAAAATCTAAGTTGTCACATGAATAGATCAGTGGTAACCTCTCTAACAGTTATAACGAATTACATTTATTGGAAGAGAAGAACCAATTTGTTCAGGATTACAGATACACCAACCTGGTTACTACTAAATAGCATGAAATCACAACAAAGAGCTTCGTACAGACTGCTTCTATTCATCTGGCATTTCTGTTTACGAGCAGACAGAAATGTTGGTAGGTCCACTCTAATTTCCACAGATTATTCTTTAGAAGTAGGCTTATACATTGTGAGATTAGTGCATCTTGGATATAGATGCATCATTTTAAAAATAATGATAAATCATAACTCCGAATACAAATTCAAATGAATGATATTTACAATTTTTACAGTATGTATCAATCGTACAGTCCTCATCGATATTTCTAAGGCTTGAGCAGTGTCAAGCCGATGCATTTGTAGTGTAATTTTGGTTTCTACTCACTAAATTCTAATGGTTTGACCAGTTTCTCCATCTGAGCTAAAATTGTTCGGACATATTCCACATGTACGTATATATTAAAAGATGTTAAGGCATGGGTAAGTTGTTAATGAGGTGGAAGGTTAGTAACTAACAAAATAACACTTGTTGGATGTTGGAACATGCAAAATTTCTGAGAACGGCAGTATTCATTGCAAAAATAAAATGTCCATCGCTAATCCTGCTAACAATTGTTCATGTTCAAAATGATTCTGTATAATCATTTTGTAGGTGACAGATTCGTTAACTCAATGAGAGAACAACTTGAAAACATTCATAGATTAATTAACATCTTCAAGAACATCAAATTTACAAACGTGAAAGAATAAAAGAATAAGATCTCACGTTTGGATGTTTTACAACAGAATAAATACAGGAACACTGGGAACAAGCCATAAGAATTAAGTAATAAATTACAGCAAAGCACGCAAGAAGAATTAGGTACAGACCCTATTCAAAAAGGTCAAAATGCACTCTCTGTACGATAAAAATTAGAAATTTGCATTCTTTGTCTGTCTTCTGTAAAAATAACTACCACAACAACATTGTTAGAAAGTGATTGGTGGATCAGCTCACCACTGCGAAATCAGCCTCAGAAAATGGAAGATGGATAAACTTACGGTATGAGAAAGGCCTTTCGGTAATCATCGCGAGGATTTTAAAAGCCTCTGGAACCAACGTAACTTAAGAAATAATGAGACCATCTCACATCCTTTTATCCAGCCAAAAGCTACAATGAAAGCAGTCGAATGTAACTTTATCTACAAAACAAATTTTTGCGACTGCGATTAAAACTATATTGGACAGAGTGGACGCCCTTTTTACTTAGGCATGCATGAAAGCAAGCTATAAGCCGAAAAAAACAATACGTTATCATTTACATCACTGAATATAGATGACTATGAACATAGATGTAACCGGGAAATTGTCTAAATTCTAGATCAAGGATACTCCAAGAATGTCAAAAAGTTTCTGACAGCTTGAAACTCAGATTAGTCAGCAATAAATGGACGTGAAATTATACATGGTATGTCAAATAATAGGAAAAACATCGGTCGGCGACATGGTCAGAGATCAACGAATTTAAATAGTCAACTAGAATACGAAGTAAAACGAATTTAGTGACGTCTAACAACAAAACAGCCCACGAGAACGAAATTATTTACAGCCTGTGAAATTATTAAGAACCTCACTTCTAGATTAATTAAGTGCTGATGATGTCATCCAGAACGATAATAAAAACTATACAGTGAAACTGTCTAACTCATAGAATATAACAACGTCGATAGCGTTTACGTGAGCCACAAATCTTCTCTATCACATATAATCTCTCCGTATAATAAGTTAGATAGATGTGATTTTTATTCGACACTCACAAAACATGCTAAAATTAGAAAGATGCTTTTACATCCTTAATGAAATTTAGTTATTACTTTATTTGATAAAAAGATCAAAAACATGATTCTAGATTGATATTATTCTCACCTAATATGATACATCATTCTCAATATAATCAAATGTTCAAAGTCATGTAACTTATACAGTCACATAACTTGATCCTTCCATGTGATATTAAAGTGTATAATTGGTTTATACAGTCCAACTAACGATGACTTAATAATGTTAGCTATGATCTCTAAAATAGTGATTTTCTTTACAAGACGACTATATTTTAAAAATTAAGAGATTTAATAATATCGTAGAGAAGAAGAATAATTTTTCACAAGCGTAATCCAAAAACATTAAATAAAAACAATTAAACAATAAACTGTGAACGGTGTTGGGTTCGTGTCCTAGAATGAACATTAACTCTGAGATGCAGGTATATCCAGGTGACGAGTCCCAAATAGGACGAAACACGCACCTGGATTCCACTTCAAGCCACTATCCATCTTTGCTTATACTGTGAATTACCGTTTTTGAATTCTTTGATTATATTATATCTGAAAAAATAAATCATCCTATGAATGTGTCAACAATTCATTTAGATAAATAAACACAAATTGAGACATCATTTTTTTCAGTCTGCTAGTGTTTATCATATTAATAAGTTTCTGAACACTTAACTTATAGGATCATTAATAATAGTGAAGTCAACTAATCTACTAAAATATAATATTGAAGGATTACTGTATTTTAGAAATAGTTATTTTTACAAGGTAGCACCAATTGGAATATCACTGAAAACTGAGATGCATCTGAGAATTAAATCACATTAATTTCAACATCTATAAATAGATAGTTAAGCCCTGTACAATGAAGGGGTTTCAAAGATCAATAAAGAAATATGAATACGACTACTCAGTTATTATTATTTCTTTGTAGTTACAATAACCGCATATTAAATGTTAGAATTTATCAATCAAACAATTGCTTTCTACCCCATTGTAGAACTAGGTTTCATTTCATCTAGTTGATATTAATAATGAATTTCAATACAGCAAACTTAAAAGTGTTTATGATAAAGTATAAGTTATTAAAAATCGATAATCAGATAGCTTGTTTAATCCTTTTTACATAAGAATTATTATGATTGGAAGTCAACTATGGATGAACTAATCAAGTCTAAGATAACAGGTCTCGGATTTTGGCGCAAGATTCACTCATCTATCTGGATTAATTGAGTTTTGGAATTTTGGCTCATGACAGTTCGTGATGAAAACCCTAAATCTAATTCCTAACCTTAACCATCAACTGAAAATCATAAATTTAATCCCCCACAATGTTTCATAATCCTTATTTGGTCCTACTTATCAGGTGGACACTCTCAAGGTCACTTAGGCTTCACTCAAGGTCGTCCATAAATTATAGTCTCACCGTCAACTGATATTGCACTCAATAATTAGTGAAATAAACTGTTGATCGACCATATTTTTAGTACACATTTTGTCATGAACTTGAACTCATATAAAGTCTAAAAATTACTGAAGGCGTGTAAATATAAATAACTTTCAATGTTCAATTAAGTGCAATGTCTAGTATTTTGGGTGATTTTTTAAAATTCATTTAATGGATCAGCACTGTATATAAGTGTAATTTTATCGGGGATTTCATTTCAGTCATTTAAAGCCATTTGGACATTATAGTGCATCTCAACTTGATGAGTTCGTAAAGCGAATAAAGTGATATCGCACACATACTGGATATTGAAAAGCAGATGAGCTACAAATCCATCGACAAATAATCTACCCCTTGAAATCAATTTCCCATCTTCAAAAAACTAGTTGAATTGATTATCGAAGTAGTAGTGTTGAAAATAGGAAATGACAAAATATGTAGCTGGTTGTGTTAGATTCATTATGGTCGTCAGAATAATAATAATAACTAGTTATGTAAATTATTTTAACTTTCTTGTACAGATTAATATAAGTTAATTTAATAATTCCTTACTCAATGGTGCTTATATTTATTTTACTATCTTATGTTAGACGTTCATAAGTAGTTAAACACATAATAAGAATGGAAAATGTACGTTCCGAATTGACTGGTTTTACATTACTGATATTTATTTATAAATAAGTAAGAGAATACATATTTCTATGTACTAAACATACGCATATAATCACACATTTACATGCATGAACTTGCATACATGTATGGGAGACCCGCATTGATGACTAAGCAAAATGTATTAATTATTATTAGTAGTATTACTATTATCATTATTATTATGATAATTAAGGAAATAGGCCCAACGTTGACACATTTCGTTTACTCTACCATATATATATTTAAGCTAATTTGATTGCAAATTATAAGCTCCTTTTTAATTGCTTGGCGAAATTGCTAATATATATATACTCCATAAGCTTTCTAAACTTTCCGGAAATAAGTAATCATTTTTATCAAATGAAGAATTTATTTCTCATTTTTTTATGCATCAAAAAGTTAATTATTATCTCAGCTACATCTTTTAATAGTAAATAATAAAGAAAGAATTGGTGTAAAACACGCAAGAAAATTCAAAATATAAAAAAACGTAAAGTAATTGTTAATATCCTTTCAAGATAATATTTAAATTTAAATATATTTGTATCCGAAGGGGTTTTGTGGAGATTTTAGTAATTTCAATAATTGAGATCATGAGTCAGTTGAAGATAGACCACCATGGAAAACCTGGAAGCACTGGACGACCGTGTCGTTCTATTGTGGGACTCCTCAGTAGTGCACATCTACGATCTCGCCTCATGAGATTCAAACTATAATATCCACAAAGACCCCTTCTGATATTAATCAACATATGCTCACTAGTAACTGGATCCAAGAGGTATTTCCTGGAGCTCTAGTGAGAAGCAGTGACCAATGGAGATCAATCGGGTCTGTTGTCAGATATCAACTCACTGAAGACCATGGTGGATGTGTCGCTCAACTTCGTGGATTAGTTGAAGTTAGAAATTAACACCGTTGGATGCCGGCCCAGTAGTCTAGTGGTTCGAACCTCGTGAGGCGGGATCGCGGATGCGCACTGTTGAGGAGTCCCACAATGAGACAAAATTGCCATCCAGTGCCTGCAGATTTTCTATGGTGGTTTATCTTCAATTGACTCATCATCTCAGCCATTGAAATTAAACATATTTCTTTGTTCTATTATGATATTTCACAACAATGGATACATACAACCTCCAGGCTTCAAAACCGATTATGATAGTAAACCATTTTATTCACAAAAAGAATTGTAGTTAACATTTCATGATTCTACAAATAATTATCTTCAGTATACTATTTCATTGAGTTGTATATAATGTAACAAATGGGGATCTAATCGTTTATTTCATTTAACTAAGTGCAAATCGGTTAAATTGAACTGTACTAATCATTAAATCTAAATTGATTTACGAAGTATAGTCCATTCAACTTATCTTCAGAGAGTAATAATCTCACTATAGTCTAGTGGATCGGGATCTGAATCCAGTTTGATTGTTTCTGATTGCTATTGAGATATACATGTCGTCATTCCTTGTGTATATTTCTCGACTTAGATCGCGTTAGTCAATAAAATGTGGCATTTGAAAGTAGAGGATAATATTAAGTTACCGTCGATATCTCCAAAACACTAATAATATCTGATGGAACAGTTGATTGGACAATTCAAAAGCTAGACGGCGGCTACTAAGGAAAAACGACTAGTCATTCGATTAGACTAAAAATCGTCATTGATTTGAGAGGCTGGGGCATGTATAACATATACCCAGTCACTGCTTGCCATGATACGTAATGCCTATGATGGTGAGAGTATAGTGAAAGACACCTGGATGTGGCCAAATCATGACATGGAATCAGTCCATAATATTACTGAGTGCTAATCTAGGACATATCAGTCAATTTTTTAGTTGGATCGTTTGCAATACTCGGAATCTACGGTTGATGACAACAGTTTACTTGTAGCGATGGAGTTGCATCCATTATATATCTTTACCCCAGTCTAGAATTAAATATCCTTCTTAAACTTTTACTCTTTAAACTCATTTTTCTTGTAAGACGTACTTCTCATGTTCAAATCTGAACGGAAGTGTAAATTAACTATTATTTACTTTTAATCTTATTGGCTTGTTCTCTTAGTGTGCTGATGTGAGGTCTGACAACTTAAAAGGTTAGTCATTCTTGCCATGTTTTATGTCAGTAGTGATTGATTTAGCTTTCCTTGGACACAGTTATTATGCTTTGAGGTAAAAGAAAATTGCTTCTTGCTTAACAAATACTCAGTCAATTCTAACAGTTCACATGATTCTTATTAAGATTCATTAAATCTAAATAATCAATGTGTTTAAAGCTTGAACTCAAATGATGGCGTTAAAAAGGCTTTTGAACCGATTTCGGAAGACCAAGTATAATCATTTCCAAAAATTCTAAAATAAGCTGAAATATACACCTACTGACAGCTGGATTTTAGCAGTACTTCAATTCTTACAAATTAATGGAAACTAATTTCGTGGATTGGTTGAAGTTAGACATTAACACCGTTGGATGCCGGTTCAGTGGTCTAGTTGGTTAAACGCCTGGGTTCGAATCTCGCGGGGTGCGGGATCGTGGATGCGCGCCACTGAGGGGTCCCATACTAGGACGAAATGGTCGTCCAGTTCTCCCAGGTTTTCCATGGTGGTCTAGCTTCAATTGACTCATGATTTAAATTAGGGAAACCAATTCACAATTTTAGCAAATCTTTGTAATTATGTAATCAGTTCATTAACCTACTCTTCAGTTTCGAATACCATTTTGAAAAATTATATTGCATTTCACAAAAGTATTCATATAACAAAAATAAAATTGAGTAAATCAAGAAATCTCGAACATATAATCCAATACATGAATTGATCACTGAACAAAGATACATTGTTGTGTTAAAATTCTTGATCTTATCTTAAAGAATAGATAAATACACTATGATATCTAACTGATATCTGATCTAATGCTTAATCTTAGTACACATCCCACCGTAGGTTACAGTTATAATGCTAAAAAAAGGAAAGCAAAAATAAACACTTGGCATTGTTTGGCTTATATCTTCCCATTGAGGTTTAAGACTGCAATTGATCAGTCTGTTATTGGCATATGTGCATACTGTGCATATGCTTCGATATTGACTTAATTCACAAGCTTTTTGTAGGTATATCCAGCTGACGAGTCCAAAATAGAACGAAACACGCGTCCTGCATTCCACTGCTAGCCACTATCCATCATTGTTTACAAAAAACAAACATTTTATAATCAATAAATTTTACTGAATAATTTAAATTATAATAACTGTACACTTGTAAAACGAATAATGATACACATGGAATAAAAGAAAGAGAACATCTATGAAAAATTTTCAAGGTGAAATAAAATATTATATTCAATGAAATATAATTACTTTAATAGATTATTATAATTATTATTCTAATAGTACAATGTAGTTTAACAAGTACAAATTATTGATTGTTTTAACCATAGATACTAATAGTAACTTAAAATCAATTTTAAATATACAATTTTTGTTTTGAAAATAAAAGATAAATTAAAATATGTAGGTTGTTTGTTTAAAAAAAAGGAATCAAATTGTTTTGCTAAGTTTAGTTTATAGGGAATGAAAGAACAAGTACCTTTTTTTGGGGGGGGTTTGTTTACTAAATTCTAAGTTGTATGATGAAATATATTATATTCATAATGATTTCAGGTGATGAAATTGTTATTTGAATTATGAAGATCATGTTTATTAGTCGAGTAGGTATTCGTCTATATGATATTTTTGTAATTTGAAACATAATAATAAGTAATCAACTGATTACTTTGTTTTTCTTCTTATTTATCCATCAGCTAATTGATCCATCCAATTAGGACTTTTGAAAAATTCTGGAACTGGTTGATCCATTCTAGCTATAACTTTATAAATTGGTTTTTTCCATGATTGTTCTGAATCTTTACCAGTATAAAGTGCATTGAAAAATTCACGTAATGTTGCTTCAACAACAATACGAAAATGATCTGGTACCTATATGTAGTAAAATAATAATTTTATTAATATAGGTGATTTGTGGCAATTGTAAAATTATTGAAATTTAAATTTAGAACTGATTTAAACCAGATAATTATTGAAAACCTGGAAGCATAGAAATGCTGCTTAGTCCTAATGTAAGTATCTACAAAAGTGCATATCACTAATCTCTCAAAAGGAATAAAACCTAAGACCTATTGTTTCAAGCTCAAACGCCTAACGTTTAAACCACTGAGTCGCTTCCTACAACGTAAATGTCTAACCTCAACCAGTTCTTAGTTGTATACTGGTTTAGTGATCTAAAGTTTGGGCATTCGCATGTGAGATGGAAGGCATAGGGTTCAATCTGTTTTGAAGGAATGAGGTTATGCACTTCAGAGGAGTCCCATACTAGAATTAAATAGACTTCCTGTGCTTCCAGGTTTTTGACAGTTGTCTCACTAAGATTAATTGGTGATGTGAGCTCTGGTAATAATTTTAATCGACAAAACGTTCATATCAGTGTGCATATGTTCAGTGATCTGTGCTCAAAAATTTACATGATAAAGTTAAACATTCTATTTTAAAGCATCTGAGAATGGTCGGATAATGGATCTAACATTTACTCAGGTTAAAACCATGCTATGGTCCCGACAAAGCTTAACGTATGTCAGTAGCTACATGTGGCTTTTTGTATAAGTCTGTAGATCACATGTGATATAATATGACAATCACTGATATAATCTAAACTTGTCACCAATAATCGAATAAACATTTCATGATTTATTGTACCACAACAGGATTTTTGCACGGGATAACTTGCCAAGGTGAGTCACAAAGTGATGTAAAAAGAACACCATTCCAGTGAGTACAATATACCACAATATCAAACTGAAGAAAACTGCTCTGACTATGAAGTAGAAATTATGCGTGACATGTGTGATTTCAGCATGGCTATTGATCACTCTCTGTCATGAGATATAAAGTTTTGAGGAGAAAGTTTAATCCAACAAGTTTGCTTTCATAAAAAGATATAGTTTATCAATAGATTAGGAGGAAATAAACTAATATACAGAACTTGACCATTCATACTAAATAAATTGGTATCACTATGTGATTAACTTACTACAACCTATCAACTATATCATTGTTATTTTCATGTCCTCCCTCAAGTAAATACTTTTTGAATACATCAATATGTTGTTATGAATATAATCAATGTTCCTAACTGAATTTTATTGATAGGCTTATAATTTCTAAGGCTTTTAGTGGTTAATTTAGCATTTTATCGAAATCAGTAACTTTAATAGTAACCTGTTGCGGGTTTTTTTTTATTGTTTATAATGTTTATCTGGGTGTTACAGATAAGTGTTGATTCGTTTTCTTTGATTTCTCAGGTTATGAATTTGTTAAAGATTCATCTAATTCTGTTTATTTTTTTAATTCATTTACCAATTATTATCAAAAAATACATTCTAGTAACGCTAAATGATTTGAAACTTACTGACAACTATATAGTTTAATCGCTTGTAAAGAACTATTGTGAGAACATAAACGCACAAACATTACTAAAGTATTAGATATAAGAGCCTATACAGTAATGCAAAGTAAATACAAACGTTAAAAACGATTTTTGAAAAAATAGTTTTCCTTACCTCTAATTGTTGATTACGATTATAATGCAAATTTAAAGCTCTGTAGATTTCAGATTCAATTGTTACATGAATTTCATCAGCAATACGTATTCCTTCAGATATGGCAACTCGTGCATATTTCTCCATTTGAATGTAGTAAAATTCCCTATGAAAATAACAACATAAACGAAGAAATGCTATGAAAAATCATTTAGAGAACTACACTGATTACAACCTCATTATAGGCACTGTTCAACTAAACTAGATACAAACTATCATTTTAATTTTAATAACATTTTGCTGAGTTTATGTTCAAAAGTAGTATTGCGTAATCTGAACTTGAACTTACCATGACAGTATTCACTGTAAAACTGGTTTTGTTTTAATGGAACTATTATATAAGATGAGTTGTTAGATTCAACAATTTACTGACTGGATAATTTGAACTGAACCTTTGCAATAAACATTATTATGCATATAACTTCTTAAAATTATTCTAGAGAGTAAACAAACTCAGCTTCATACAGTCAAAAAATTGTGATTAGATGCCTAAATCATTGACACATCACTAATGAAACTTACTCATTAATGTAAGTAGTGTTTAAATACTAAAAGTTTCTTGCACAGTAACATTTCTGTCATAAAAATCCACTTATCTTCATTATTATTATTATTATTATTATTAATGGCTTTATTCAATATTATATTTTGGTACAATATAGAATTCTCAGCACAGGGTATTTCAGCAAGTTTCTTACGCAAAAAAAGACAAAAAAATGCGTTTGAAAAAAACGAAAAACTGTACAACTTTTCAAATTAGCGACATGTTAAGAATTCAGGTTATTGACTAGGTTAACTCTAACAACTTGTTCGTCACAGAGTATATTTGCTAGGTAAGGTATTATAGAACTTTTATACTTTTGCTTGCGTGCATGGATTTTAATTTAATTACGTCTCGTTCTACCAGAAGATATACAAGGAGAAAGATATGAATGAAGATGGTTAGTATCTGATAAGACAACACCTGCCATCTTATTGTATTTATTACCACTTTGAGAAACAAATGTAACCCAGTTCTAAACAACCAGTATATGTAGTGGATATCATACTACGAAGTACATCCATTGTTTTTTATTTGTTTTTGACTTACATATAAAATCATGAGTTAGTATACTATATTTCTAGATTATTTAATTTAGTATAAAAATGGAGAATAAATGAATTATGAAATGAAAGTAATTTCCTAGTTTAGTTGTCGTACATTTATTTTTTACCATTTGTGAAACCATTATTATTATTAGCAAAGATGGATAGTGGTTAGCAGTGGAATCCAGGACGCGCGTTTCGTCCTGTTTGGGACTCGTCAGCTGGATGTACCTGCATCTCAGAGTTGATGTTCACTCTGGGACTCGAACTCAGTACTGTTCGCTTCAAACGCCATCGCGTTATCCACTTAGCTACTGAGTCCTGATAGCCACCTGCTTCTGCAATGGGGTGAAGTTTAATTCACTTGATATTGTTTTACTTGAATCTTCCCATTGATGTTTTAGGACTGAAATTGATCAGTCTCTTATTGGCATATGTGCATACTGTGCGTATGCCTCGATATTGTCTTAATTTACAAGCATTATTATTATTATTATTATTATTAGTTTAAACACATGAAAACAAAATCAATATTCTTTACTATAAGAGATTCAAATGATCAATATTTTCAACCTTATTCTATTCAATAAGCAATTATGTTCTATTAATATTTCCCTTTAAATAACATTATTAGGAACAAGATAATTTTACTATGTATCATAATAAATTTACTTAGTGATTATCATAAGCATATGAATGTCATGTAAAGACAGAATAAGTTAAGGATAGAGATAAAAAAAAATCTAGGTGAATCAAAAGAAAAGTGATATGCAGAGTGGGAGGAGGGACGGGAATAAATCCTAAATTAATGAAAACGTATTATCATGATATAAAATTCATAAGATTATTAAATTGATCTCTTTCAGAATGTTACCAATGTTTCTATTACTGTAGATTAAATTAGATTTTATTCTTTATTACCTTTTCTAATATTAAATAAGATTACTTAGATTGTCTTATTTATATCAATTAAACATAAAGTATTATTAATTAATAGAAGAATATTTAATGGATAATGCACTCCCTATTTTGTTACTTACTTGCTTAATGATATGGGGGTATTTTATTTATTTATTTATCTATTTATTTTTTTATTACTTAGACGATACAGGCTAGAAAAACAGATTCTTTTAAACTATTCTCTTAACTGTGTTCTATTCATCTGCTTTGAGAAAATGTACATTTCAACTGGAAAAAGTAATAAATTAATCACCGTAGAGGTTTCCTACTTTCAGAATTTTTTTTAAAAGTCTGATCCATTTTAACTCATGAAACTGTTTTTACTACTTTCACAAATGGAATCTTGTATTTATGGTAATAAGTTGTTTACTATTGTTGGTAAAAATAAAATACAGACAAGATATAACTTTTTTATAAGTTTATCACTTCAATCACGTGCTTCATGAAAATGAGAAAAAAATGTTGATCAATCCAATAACTCAAAGTTCTCATGTACTTTGGAAGATTTAATACTCCTCAGAATGATGTACAGTGGTTAAATATTATCAGAAGGGGTTTGTGGAGATTTTAGAAATTTTCATTGATTGAAATCATGAGTCAGTTGAAGCTAGACCACCATTGAAAACCTGGAAGCACTGGACGGCCGTTTCGTCCTAGTATGGGACTCCTCAGGACGAAACGGCCGTCCAGTGCTTCCAGGTTTTCAATGGTGGTCTAGCTTCAACTGACCCATGATTTCAATCAGTGGTTAAATATATCAGCTTTGATGAGAAAAAGAACGTCAACAATTTTTGTTTTTGATTTCACAACAGTATAGGTGTTTTTTGAATTAACTTATGATATAGTTGAATAATTATTGAAACTAGGGCTTAATTTAATAAAACATTCAGCTATCCACTTAGTCAATCCTTTATTGAACTTTTCTCATTTGTTTAAACTATGAACTAATCTTTGAACGAAGAATATTCTTTTCGTTAAATTCTCTTCAGGTTCTACAATTATATATCCAATTATATATATATTCGCATTCATCCCTCCGTATTACGTCTTACTTATTTGATCGAATTGCAATTGTACTATTATTTCTCTCTCACCTTATTTGACCCATATTTATTCTGAGCATGGATCTTAAAATTTCACTTAACATATACGCAGAGTCAAGTTAACATTCTATATAAATCATATTAACATTAGCAATTTTATTGTATTTTGTTTATCACAATCCTAAATTCACATGCTTTACACAGTGTACTTTGCCCTTAACTTGGCCATTTTTTCGGATTATTAATTTGGATATATGATTGTAGAACCTGAAGAGAATTTATCGAAAAGAATATGCTTCGTTCAAATATTAGTCTTTTAATATGACGGGGATCTTTAAACCATATGAACTAATCAACGCAACAGACTCACTTTTGATACCAGTCATCAAATCGACTTCAAGACACGTGACCCTATATATATATACATATCAATAGTTTTTCTTTTGACCTTTTTATATTTTTCAATTATATATTTTTTTAAAAACTAATAGACAACTAAGTAAAAATAGGTAAACACAGACATTTATTCAATTAATAATTCAATTGTTCATTATATTTTTATCTAAATGGTTCATCATCCAAGCTCATATATTTATTTATTTAACATAAGTTCGAGGTTAACTGATAAATAAATGAAATGTATATCTGTTTATATTTCTTTTTACAAAGTTTCAACCATTCATTCTCCTCACCCCTACCCTATCCATTTCACTAATTTACTATCTACTTAGATAAGAATAATAATAAGTAGTATTGATAAATTTAAATGATCAACTATTTTGTATTCTGTACAATCTGTTCTCTTTATATATATATATATATATATATATATATATATATATATATACTTCCATTTCTTTCTTTTTCTGGGCAAAAGAAACGTGCAACTAGTTTTCTTTTATTGTTATAAATTATTATTTTTTTTAATCTCTAATAAATCTTTTTAGACATAATACATCTTTGTAACTTTTTTTTTCCTTCTTTTTATATGAATCTATTCAATTACAGTAATAGTAATGTAGTTTATTTAAAGTTTTAAGGTGAACTATGTAAGATTTTAATCTTAACTTATGTTAAAGGTTTTATTGAATGTTACAATTATAATGAATATAATTAAGGTGGGATATAAAGTATTTGTTTATTCATCTATGTGTTCTCATGTATATACTGTGGTTTAATGTTACCAAGTTAATGTTTGTATTGATTTGTTTCTTTCTCTTCTTATACTCTCAATGTTTCTCTTTTTTTTCATGTATCCTACTTATCAATTGTTTTAAATATTTATGTTAATTAGGAAATAGTAAAATAATAATTTTAGTAAAATAAAATTAACATGAGAACAATAACGCGTTATTGTTATGAATAGAACAAAAAAAAATAAGATCACCATATGCTCTCGTTTTTTTTTCTTTTCTGTTGTTAAAATAGATTACTACATACTTAACTAACTAGTTAACAATTTTGAGAGTTAAAGAGAGGGAGAGAGAATTAGTACAAAAGTAAAAAGATTAAAGCTTTTATCATATATTTCCATTTGTTGAATATAATGATGGATTCTATCAATAAAATTTGAATACGTTCCGATGACATTGACGGTAAACTACTGAACTTTGATTTTAAAGTTACTGAAAGTTCTTCTTCAAGGATTTAATGAACTTCATATAAAAATTCTTTGAAAAATAATTTATGGTAAACAGAGATTAGAAATGAAAGATCATTTTAAATATGCCTGTTTAGTTTATTTTAAAAAATTCCCAATTTGGCATTTATTATATAGAAATAATGAAAATTTAATTGAAAAGAAAATTCTTCGTTCTATCCATTTTTTTCTTCTGTCTAGTTCATGTTAAAGAGAAAGAGAAACAATCCAACCTAAAAAAAATCAACCATTTGGATTCCTTTTAAGTGGTACATAGTAAATCTATTGGCCTCAATACCTGAAGACTTTGAGTATAATTCAGTGAAAATCTGATAAAGAATATTAAATTAGGGCTAACTGACTGTCCAATATCCTTTGAATTAATCGATGGTTCACAAATTAATAAGCTACAGAACAAAAAGTTGTATTCGAGTTTAGTTTTATCTAAATGTAATATTAATTTGACTATCAACAGAATCTGATCAGTACTGAAGAACTAAACGAACATGACCATGAGTAGCACTCAGAGGTCATTAAAATACCTCAACCCTATAAGAGATCATCAGCTGTTCAATTAACTCAATAGTAGCAACTCAGGTTTCGGAGCCAAATGACTCTGGTTCAAATCATGCAAAGAGCATCATTTACCTCAAGATTTAAGGTGAGTATTGCTGATGAGTGATAAGTATTATGAAACTTGGGTCCGGAATTTCTGGTTAACAACTCTCAACCACCTAACTCCATAGATTCATTATCACTATTATTACTATATTCAAGTAAATAAATTTTTAACTGAAATCAATTGCAAAATGATGTAAAAATTATTTGGAATACAAGTTTTTATTCGTTTAAAAAAACAAACAATAAATATTACCTATCACTAATGTTACCATCATCAATATAAGTCCTAACCGATTGATGATATAATATTAAGGTTATGAACTTATACAGAAACGGAATTTTGAAACCACATCAATTACAAGTACAAGTACATTTTATTCTCGAATAATTTTGATTACTATTAGGTCAAAATGATCATTTAATCATAACTATTCTGGATAAACTTTTGTTGTTGTTTTTTTAAAATTATACGATATCCATTAAAAAGTACACAAATATTTACTTCCATGATTTTATCGCCAGTAGTTTTTTTTAAAAAAAATATGATTTAACAGTCAGTTATATTTTATTTCATGCTGAAATTCTACTTTCCTTTCAATCATCTGACTAATTTATTAAGAATAATTTTTGAAATAATTTATATATTGGAAAAAGAATTAAATTGTGTTTAGTTCATTATTGATGAAATAATTGGTTTTTCTTGTTAACTCATATATATATTAATCGAATTGATGAGTTAATGGAAGCTAGACCACCATTGAGGACCTGGAAGCATTGGATGGCTGTTTTGGTTTAGTTTGGGACTCCTCAAAAGTGCGCGTCCATGATCCTTCACGCGAAATTCAAATCCAGGACTTTCAGTCTCGCGCGCGAACGCTTAACCTCTAGACTACTGAGCAGACATCTAATTTCAACCAAACAACGGTTTCGCGTTCACCATTGCCTTCAGTGAGTATTTGCCTCACAACTCACACGGTTGAACTCCACTGGTTACGTCTTCTCACTAGGGCTCCAGGACATAGCTATTGAAGTCAATCATGAAACTGAAGGTCCTGCGTTTGATTCTCACGTACGATATCGTGGATGCACGCTTTTGAGGAGTCTCAAACTAAAATGAAACGGCCATCTAGTGCTTCCTGGTCTTCAATGGTGGTCTATTTTCAATCGACTCATGAATCCAGCTCTACAAACCCCCATCTTGATAATAATCATATATATTATTTCTCTTCAACAAAATGATATCTGCTGAAACGACTTTTTCAAGATTTTTCGTTTTATTACTCTATTACTAGTTTTCGATGTCTTTGTTTATGAACAAAAGCTTTTAATGTTTAATTAAAATGGTTATTTTAAAATAATGTCATTGATTTACTATTCTTTCAAAAACTTATATGATATTTTTTTCTGGATAACAAACCAGTAATTACTCATTATTGTACCGGTAATGAATAAAAGACAATGATTATTATTTTCCACAATAAATATGAATAAAATTTGACAATATACTGATTCTGTCGTGATCTAAGTCAATTTACATTATGTCAACATGATCATGTAGATAATTTATACATTTAATAGCACACAATATGTTTGTAACTCGTTCTTATTTTTGGAAGTTATAATCTAAATGAACCTAACGAGCATTCTATCTTATTATATGATTATTCATATCATAAGATAGGATTCTCTGATTGTGGTCAGAATCCACAATACCTTATAATAGATTTTTTTAAAAAGATATCTCTGATCCGTTTATATAAAAATAGATAATGGATAATATAGATTTAATCATTTGAAAATTTAATTTATTTCCCATACAATCTTAAAACTTTCGGTACCATCATGAAACATATTGAAAGTTCTCATGTATTCACTGTTTGTTATTAGTTGAAGCAACTAATAGTGAGTTATGATAAAATTAATTTTCAAATTATTGAATTTTATTCAATTATTAGTTTGACATTAAAAGCATATTATAGTACTCATTTCTAGCAACAATTCACTTCTGAATAAACTATTATCCATGAAAGATATCTTAGATGACCCATGTAATCTATGTTTCTTTAATGGTTTTTATAAGGTAATAAAAATGTCTTTCTTAATTGAAAATTAAATAAATGAAAACATGTTTAGAATAAGTAAATGGAATATAATCAATAGTGTTTGTTGAATATACAAGTGAGCTTGTTTATACACACACACACACACGATAAGAAAACAAGGAAATAAAAGTTGTAAACAACATTGAATACAATAGTAGAGTAATAGTTTAGTAGAAAATAATTTGACATGGCAATTCAAAAGAAAAATATGGTGTATACAAATAGTGTAGCGTTGTTTATTCGCGGTTGTTGATTTAAATAAAATTCTCTGATAATTAACAATAAAATCAATCATAAAAATCATTTTTAGAAGTAATCATATTAGAGATAACGGCGGTAAGCTATATATATATATAGAAAGGACAAGAGGATAGAAGAAACAATGACAATCTGTTTTTTTTTTCATGATGTTATATGACAGTTGGTTTTTTAATTATTTACCTTTTCTTTTCATCTACTATTAGGAGTCTTGGTGTATACATACTGACATACATATGTGTTAAAGCACTTATTATTACTTACTTAAGAGATTTTCTGCTGTTGTTGTTGTTGTTTTTATTTTTATCCATGAAACATAAAGGGATAAGGAAAGATGCTACAATACTATTTAATCTGTTGAACAATAATTTTCCCTTATGAGTTGACATTAATTTTGAAAATATTTATTTATGTCTTATATGTACACTTGTTAGTTTATCTGGAATTTATATTGAGTTTTTATATTAATGTTTAATCATTTATTATTTTTTAAAACAATAAACAACATTTTTTTAAAGAAAACCATTGTTTACTTTATAAAGATTATAATTATTATGTTAACATGTGTGCATATTGCTTAGGTTTGTAGAAGTTTGATGAACATCTTAAATGATCGTAGACATGTTCCCTGTTGTTATTTCTTCTTGTCATTGTTGGATGGAGTTGGATGTACATGCATATTGTTACAAGTAAACAAAAATAAAACCAAGAATCTATCTATGTTATGTTCCTACTTCAAAAGAAATTCAAAGAAAATCTCATGTAAGGAATATAGAACATCAAGCCCCTGATATTAACCAGTTGGATCTAGACAGTGCTCTAGCATCTCATTAAGACAAATGTGTCAAGAGAATAGTTGATCATCTTATACTTATACCTGTTGATGCATTTGATTCGATAATTTTAATGTTTGATTATATTCCCTAGAAACACTTTGGACCACATTGCCGGGCAAAATGTTGGATTTACTTCAAATATATTATTCTTCGTTAATGTCTCCTATCAACTCAGCGTCCAAATATTGTGAAACTATTCGATCAAATTTAGACGAAAGTTCTTAGTTTAAAAAAAACGTGTTGAATTCTTGTCAGATTAGATAAATGATGGTGTCACGTAACTTTGTAGAGACCCTTTGTGTATTTCGAAAGCGATTTTTACCAACAAATAACACTTACTAAAGAACTTTATAAAGCTAGAGAAGATTGAGTGAATGAATCATCCCAGTTTTTATACTCTTTTGCAGTACACACAGATTACTATATGGAGGATGGAATTGAATACAATCAAATCTTGAGACGAGAATGATATATCGAATCCGCTAAGTTAGGCAGGAAAAAAATTATATTTTCAGTTACAGTTATTTTGCAAAATAAGGCAGTAATTCATCAATTAGATTGAATAGGTTTCTATTATGATATTTGAGTGCATTGAATTTGAACCTTTTTTTAAAATTGTGGGTTCCTATCACTGGTGATCTTCATACATTGATAAACCAGCCACTAAATGCTCCTTGATTTCCAATGATTTCATAATTTGAATTTCATGTAATAAATTGCAAACCGATGTTATATATCAACTAAAGTTAACTAATAAATTGTCCAATCAACTCTACATCTTAACTCATTATTTAAATCATAGTTTAAGTATGAATGAGGGATCAAAACATACAAATTCATAGGTTCGATATACGTTAGTAACGTTTTATTAGTGAAAAATTGGACATAAACTAATAAACCTATCTAATATAATATCTAAGTTCGTCGTACTTAGTTTTAAGCATTCGGATGCTATACACTCGAAGCTATGAAATTAAACTTTTTTCCTTTAAATGTTTTCACTGGTAAACAAAGACTAATGTAGAACGCGACACTGCTAACCCTCAAGAAATAATCTTGAGTAACCAAGATTCATATTACAGCCGTACCATCTTATCAGTAAAATACCTTGTCTCATCATTGAATGTTGAAATGTTTAAAAGTGATTCATAAATTCTAGAGATTGAAAAGAGAATGTTGCTGTTAAGCTTAGAACACAAAATTTCTGTCTCATATAAATCATTGACGAAATCATGTCGATCCTAATCTTGATATTACTATTACTGATAGATCAGTTTTTTGGATTTATACCTGGTGATTTGTTCCCTCCGTTTTAAAATTTCTGATGTGTTTAAATAAAAAGAAACAGTTTAGGTGGAGTTTAGCTCTCTGAGCTGAATGGTTTGGTCGTGGTCACCCGCGTGAACATCAATCAGCACTCAAACGCCATGACACATCATCGCTCATATCAATGCACGTAGACGCTTGTGGATACAAATTCAACTGGAAAACTGTTGGGGTCTTGGATAGAGGAAATTCTAAAAACACCGGAGAATTTTTAAAAGTTTGACACTCGGGTCAATCGGCAATTAACAAACATATTGAAATCGACCCAATCTATCAACCATCCAGAAAAATCATAGACAAATATAGGGTCAAGAATCAAATCAATCAGAGATATAATCAAAATAAAGAAATAGACAATGACAGATTAACGGTCGAAAATAAGTAATCAAGATCACGTTCTACAGGACAGTCTGTGAGTCATATGTAGGGAAATTCTGACACTTCGTTTCTATTTGAAGTTTGTGCTGATTATGTCCTTCAGAAGAACAATGAAAGCTTCGAAACTAAACCATCGAACTCAGAGAACAAAGCTTCACCTAAATCATCTATCTGAGCTACGAATCTTCACTACCATGTTAAAAATGAATAGTGGTCAACTAAGGGAGGATTAATTGAGAATAATCTTAATATTTATCATTTATTGGTTGAGATCATGAACCGATTGATGTTAAGCCACCATTGAAAACCTGGGAGCACTGGACGGCCGTCTCGTCCTACTGTGGGATTCCTTAGCAGTGTGCATTTTACGATCTCGCTCCCGGGATTCGGACCCCAGGGCCTTCAGTCTCGCGCGCGAACGCTTAATCTACTGGACCACGGAGCCAACCGGCATCCAATAGTGTTAATGTCTAACCTCAATCAATCCACGAAATTGCGCGACCATCTTTCATTGTACTGAGGTAGATACCTGTCCCTACCCGATACGGATTTACTTTAATTAAAAAATATGATATAATAAAAAATTAAATTGCATTATTGGTAGTATATTTTAAAAACCAAATGCATTACACACATAAATATATCTGTTAATACTTGTCTGCGAACCTACTATTATTGGGAATATCTTTTTCCATTCTACAAGTGGACTGAAAAATAGTGGGTGAATAAGCGTTGAAATGTTAATTGATTTTTTTCGACATAATCATTAAATCTCTTATTTTTCTCTAGATTTAACTACGTTACTATTTTTCATATAGAATAGAAAATTTTTTTAAATTATCTTTTTGTCACTTTAACTAGTAAACACTTTCAAATCGGTCACTCTGTCAGCAACAACGTAGAACTTCGTACGTACGTAAATCAATTCAAGTTGCCATACCACATTACCACACAGATACAATTGTTGATACAAATCCCGTAATGGTAGAGGTATTAAAAGTATAGACAGTAATCGGAAAGATTAGGGTTTGAAGATATTGTCTAAAAATTATAATTCAGTGAAATAAATTTGAAAAGAGAAAAAAATAAGGGACATGAAGAATTCAGAAGATTAGAATTTGGGAGAACACAAAGGATAGATGTACCTGTGCCATTGCAAACAATTTTGAGCCATGTCATTCAAGGTCTCTAACCATCGGTTTCTGTCGTATCATGGATCCTAATCATGTGGTCTACACCTACCAACATGGTTAAGTCCACTTGTCAGTGACTTTATGAATTCATGCCATGTTTTGATGTGGTACCCCCTAGCTTTCATCTAACATACTCCTACACCACAAAACACTTTTAAACGTCTTTCGTAATAAAATTTTTATCCATCTCTCTATGTAAGTTCAGATATTTGTTTTATTCATCCGTATATTTATTATTCTAAAGTACAAACTACATAAATTTTCAAAAGATACAATCATTAGTTTAACCATTCATTTCTGACAAGTGAATGTATAAGATTTACTTGAATGTTCTTTTTTTATATTCCTTTTGAAATATTTTTTTGTAAACGTTTACTCATGAAATCATTAGAAAATTATTATTTAGTAAAACTGTTTTTTTTGGTTGACATAGACACTATTGTCTGGTTACTAAGATAAAATTTAAAATTTAATATGACGATATCCATATTATTTCACAGATTTAAATCATGAGTCAATTGAAGCTAGACCACCACTGAAAGCCCGAAAGCACTGGACGGCTGTTTCGTCCTAGTATGGGACTCCTCAGCAGTGCGCATCCACGATCCCGCACCCATCGGGATTCGAACCCGGGACCCATCAGTCTCGCGTCAGGCGCTTAACCAACTGGGCCACTGAGCCGGCCGGCATCCAACGGTGTTAATGTCTAACTTATTTGTAAAACTATATTTACATTACAAACTAATATTTAAAATAACACTTACTTTGATTCATTGAACTTTTATTCATCTAAAGTTAGTTATAGAATTAATGAAATACTACTGAACCATTTCTAAATTGTAGATTAAGCTGAATGTGTCACTACCTCAAAAGATTGATCATTGAATATTGAATTGTTAACCAAATATGTAAATATAAAAGATGATCAACACAAATAACATTATGAAATTGTTGTACACTTTAAGTTGATTTTATTTTTCATACCTATTTCATACGTTACATTTTATTCTATTCATAGCTAAAATACATATCTTTCAAGTAAGATTTCATCTACTCACTAATTTTATGTAAGAAATGGAATATCCTATTCTAGTCAGATTGATTCGGAAATCGTTGAGTGATGCAAATTTAACGTGTACTTACATAAGTCAAAAATTCACATCAATTAATTACTTCAGTCACAACTGTTTAGTCAAATGACACAGATTTAAAGAGTATATTGATTATAGCCTAATATCTACATACTTGTCATTAGTGACTGAAATCAATTTTTAAAATTTTTTGAAAATTTGATCGTTGTATAAATAGTTTACAAATGAATTAAAACAACAACATTTTGACACATCTCATTGATAGCGGTCATGCTGTAGATAAATTGAAATCATTTCGAGTGATCTATCGTATATCTCCATCATTTCCCAACGGAGTTCGTTCCCGCCTCCTACATATAGCTGAAGCCATAGGAATTCGTACATATAATCCCAATTTATGTGTACAGAAGAAATTCGTAACCCCCCTCTCCCTCCCATGGTCAGTTATAACTTAACTAACGATTTTTTAAAAATTATTATTATTTATTTATTTTATTCTATTTTCGTTATCATTAGTCTTATTTTCACATCTAGTATTTGTTTTTAATTTTTCGCCTCTTTCCGTTTGTATTCTTCACTATCTAATTATTCACACACTTCTTATTACGTAATGATTTTAATATTTTGTGATGATTATTCCAAGTCTATTTACCCACGTTTGGCCTTCGATTTCCAACGTTTAACTATTGATTAGACTTTTGTTGTGGTATTTTACTATTCTTACTGCTATCAGTACACATGTCTTCCTACTGTCAACTTGTAGTTTCACTTATTATGTGTGGTGACCTATTATATTTCATTGTGATTATTGACCCATATTGCCTTGATTGGTTTAGCATTTTCGTATACATATTCATGTATATTAGAGTAAAGCCTGATGACGATCTAATTGAAAACAATTGTTCACTTATATGTGTTGTTCTAATTTTCTCAATGAATTCTTTCTAGTGGTTGTGTTTTTTATTAATTTTATGATTCTGAACGGTTTCAAATTGAAATAATATAATTAAACCTCAATGGGAAGATACAAACAAAACAATACCAAGTGAATGGATGTCTTTTTTTATTATTTCCTTCAGTTAATGTCCGTATGGAATGAAGATTTATGTAATAAAATAAACAACTAATCCCAATTTATCTTAATAATTATTGAATTCATGCTTATTGGTGAATGCGTTAAAAAAAATTAAATACCGATGGTTATATTTTAACGTCGAAAGTTAAATACTTCTGGTTTAATTCAGGATTAGCTCTTCAATATATAATGTTAAGAATTTGCAAAATGAAACTAAATGTCCATTCATCTCTATTTGACTCTTATTACTATTTCTTATTAATATTAGTTCGTGATTGAGGTTAATTTTAAAATAATTTTTTTTTATTTGTGTAACTATCACTTAATTCGAACTTCGTTAGTACATTATTATAGTCAACTTTACTATCAACTATTTAGAGTTGTCATAGTGATGATATGTAGTACAACTTCATCTTAGGCAACCTCTATTTGGCTGTACATTAAACCTTACAGCTTAGAAATGAGCTAAATGATTGATATACACACTAGTGTATGATAAATGAAAGTAATAAGTGCAAATTGTTTTCAGTATGGGGGTGTAAAAATTAATGAATTTCATTGAAATCATGAGCCAATTTAAGTTAAACTACAGTTGAAAACCTGTGAGCACTGGATGGCCGTTTCGTCCTAGTATTGAACTGCTCAACAGTGCACAAAACTCGAACTCAGGACCTCCGGCCTCTCTTAATTTCCAAATCATTGAACGGATATCTAACGGTGTTGATTTCTAACCTTAATCAATCCACGATGTTGCATAGCCATCTTTTATTGTTTGCAGTGGTCAACTGCATTATATCAATTATTATTATAAAAAAAGACTAAGATTGAATCTTTCTGATGGTTCATTAAATAGTTTAATGGAATTTTCATCAAGGTTCAGACAGTTGAGCAAAACATTTGAACCGAAAAAAATTCCAATTTACCAATAGTTCATATCTCGTAATTTCATCACACTTGATACCATAACAACGTTTTTTTCACCTAATTTGATAATTTAACACAATATATTCAGTAAAAGGAATGCACCCATTAAGACAATAAATAAGAAAGATTAGTTCAACGAGAAGTTCTCTTTTCGGCGAGTTCATTTTCAAAGCTATACTATCGCAAATATATATATACTTATTTGTCAGGATGATGATAATTATAATAATACTGATAATAAACTTCTGTTAGACATGGTGACAGTATGGCAAAGTAAACAGAAGTATTAAAAAAATTTAAAACAATGAAAACTTAATAATAGTTTGATTGTTAAAGACTTAAGTATTCATCAAATGATAGATAGAGAAATTATCAATGGGAAAGGATGGCTCAGCATGATAAGATAAAATGTTGAATTTGAAATTAAATGTAATCAGAAGAATCCCAGAAATAAACCAGTTGGGGGTAGAAGTTTTATAGGGGAGATGGAAGGGGAAGCAGATGGCTGTAAAGGAAGAAGAATATGAAGAAAGAAAAAAAGAAGAAAATGACAAGACATTAAGATCATAGTAGAAAAAGAGGTTGTATCAATCTCTTTTACACACAATTCTGGTTTTTCCAGATGTATGTCTATTACTTTGGCAATGCAAAGAAGATGCAATCTAATTGTCTTTGAAAGACTCCTACTTACCTTGTAGATGTCTTTGAACGCAGAGCATATCTTGATTGAGTGACTTGTGTTCACAAGGTGTTCGATTATTATTATTATTATTATCCTGTAGAGTAAATATATATGTATTTGCAATTGTACAGCTTTCGCCGAAAAGAGAACTCTTCATTAAACTAATCTTTCTTATTCAATACAATATATTCAAATAATGAATTCATATAGAATTATGGGACATTCAAAATTCAATTTAACAGACAAAATTTCTCTATTTAAATTAATCATGTAATTGCTAACATATCAAATGTAGCGTTCATTCAAAATAATTTTTTGTGTTTATTTTTTTAAAAAAATTTATTTATCTTAAATTATTCATTAATGCATCAAAAACAATCCATTGAAACCAAATATCTATGTCAGCATTGAACATGTACCCTAATATACAACCCAAATTAACATAGAAAATGATTTTGATTAAGATTTTAAAAAATAAAAAAAAACAAAAATAAAAATAAAGAAATATAAAAAAAGAAATATGGATGAAAGAAAAATACTAAAAAAAAGTATATTGTAGCGTAAATGATTAATTGACTATGTACAGATTACCAAATTGAATTTCTTTATATTGAAATTCTTTTTTTTTGTAAAGTTTTTGTTTATTTTCCATAAAAAATTCATTGATGAGATGTTCCCTTGAGAAATTATTCATAAGATTGATGTTTTAATATTCTCATGAGTTCATCGTAACATTTTTATTCTTTTCTTGTTGAATGTATTAAAAGTTATGATAAATGTTGATTTTAAAATAAGAAATTTCTTTGACTTTATTTTAAATTTAAAAAAAAACGAAACATGAGTCAATTGAAGCTAGACCACCATGGAAAACGTGGATGCACTGGATGGACGCTTCGTCCTAGTATGGGACTCCTCAGTAGTGAGCATCCACGACCCTGCCTCACGGGATTCGAAGCCAGGACCTATCAGTCTCGCACCAGGCGCTTAACCAACTAGACCACTGAGCCGGCATCCAACGGTGTTAATGTCTAACTTCAGGTACTTCACGAAATTGAGTGACACACTGACCATTGTCATCAGTGAGTTACTACAATTGGACGAAACGGCCGTCCAGTGCTTCCAGGTTTCCCATGGTGGTCTAGCTTCAATTGGCTCATGATCTCAACTGTTGAAATTACTACAATCTCCACAAAACCGCTTCTGATAAAAACAAAACACTTTAAATCTACCTAATAATGAACAATACCTTACTCTATGTTAACAAATTAAATCATTTTTAGTAACGGTTTAAGCTTGTAATATTAGAAAATGAAATGTAACTAATAATCTATATGAATTGGTGGTGTAGTGAACTGTATTGATAAAACTGCTTGCTTATAAACAGTACGTGTCGAAACATGCCGTCGAAGTTACAACAATTGTTAGATAGAGTGAAGAGTTTCATTACGTTGAAAGTAAGATGTTGGTTTTTATGCCGAAAGATGCAAATGGAAGATTGAAAACTATACATGTGTATTATTATTTAATTCACATGGTAAATATACATTTCTCTTGTCTGTTGTCGTGTTTCACAATAGTAATCTACAAGACTTAACAGAATTTATTGTTCTACATGAAATTTGTTTTCTTGTTGTTTATTACCCTGATTAATTAGTCTACTTATTTATATAACGGGACGATCTCAATAAGATAACCATTTAAAACCAGGAAAAAAACACAGTTATTTCTTCCCAGTACCAAACTCCTCAATAGTGCACATTCACAACCTTATTAACTATTGAACCCAACATATCCAGGTTTCGTAGCATTCGCTTAGCCTTTAAGTCACTAAGCTGTCATTTAATAGTTTGCTTTTCAAGCTTCAATCAATCACACTTAATGTAATGTGTTTGTACTAGGTTGAATGAGAAAATATACTTTTTTGGTGGGCACTGTAAAGTTACAGTTTGTAAGTACTCATATTATATTGCATGCACACTGAAGAGAAAAATTTAAAAAATATTTTTAACTAAGACGTTTTTCGTTGAAGTAGTATATTCTATGTTAGGATAAACTGAGAAAAGATAAGTACCAATTACTCGAGAACTAGATAACCTCTCACTTGATTCATAGCATAGGATGTAATATTATCATGAAGAATTAAAATTTAATCTTTTTTTATCATCGTTTAACCACAAGAATATTCCAAAAGTAATATTTAAACCCTTTTCAAATCCATATTCAGTTATGCTTGAGTACAAGTTATGCTCTCAGTTATAGATTAAATGAAATATGGAGAGTACTGAAATCCAGTGAGTGCATTTTTTCCTAGTTATGAATCATCAGTTGTATATAGTTGTATCCGTGTTCATATTCGCATTGGAACTTGAACCCAGTACCTTTCTGTTCAAGCTCTAAAAATGTTATCTACTGAGCTACTGAGTTTGGGGAGCTACTAACATATTTATCCTGTATGATTTTAGATAATTGTTAGTACGTGTCTTAATTCTCCCTCTTTCGATATTCTTGGCTGGATTTTGATCAGTATACGTTGAACTATGTGTACCTTTGTGGTAAATACTACTAGCCAGATTGACTGTAATTAGTCTGTTGTGGACCGTGGTGTCGAAGCCGCTACAGTTGCCAGATTGAAAGAACAGTTTCGGTACGTCAAAAGCACAACATAGGCAGAAGGCTTGAAGATCAGAAAAAAAGACGGTTCAGATTGCAGAACACACCGTAAGATAAAAATGTACGATCGACAGCTATGCATACATATTCTATAAATACTTTAACATTCAGTTAGCTATTACGTTGTAAAAATGTATTAAAACAGTTTCTTATCAGAAAATTCAATTTGATATATCTTTACATCTATCAACGAAAATTTAATCTGTAAAGATATTACACTTGACAAATGCTTAACTATAAAAACCTTAAATAACTCCACCTGGAGTCCCTCTGGGGGCTACCACCAGTCCCAAGCCCGGATAAAGGAGGAGGGTTAGGCATGGGGTTAGCGACCCTATCCCGTAGAAAACTAACTCGCTAAAAAAACGCTAACCATAAAAAATATAAATACTCGTTAATTAAGTGACTAATTTACATAACTCAACCATCAGGTAAATAATGATCTACCGTTTAAAGTTTAGGGGTACTAAGTTCTATTCTAATTATCACTGCGATACAGATGGATTAATTCAGAAATAAGAAAACTTTTTAAAAAATCAATTAAAAAATGAACAATAACCTAAGAAAAACTTGACTTACCGAAAATTACTAAACCATTTCACTAATTGAGCTGTATTATTTTTATAGAATTTCACATCAGGGAAATACATTTTAATGAGTGTTGAATTCGGATATCGTGTATAAAAAAACATCAATTTTGCTTTACGTAAATGTACCGGTGTTAAAGTTGTTGTCTAGAAATTGTTTAGATAAATAAAGAAAACAAAACAAAAAAAAGAATGAATGGATAGATATTTCCAAAAAGAAATTTAGGAAATAATATTTTTATTAATCAATTTGATAAACTGGCTTCATTGTAAAATAAAATTTAGTACATGTAAGTAGTCCATGGTTCTTTGTACTGAATCTAGAATGATTCGTTTTGTTGGCAAATATATGACTTTCAATTCATAGGGTTATAATTCAATAGTTTCAGTAATTAGGAAATGAACTATTTTGAATGGTGTATCTTAGATCCTATTAATTTATTGTGAAAAAAAACGATTTGATTTGAAAGGAGTCAAATAGGCAGCTTTATGTGGGACTAGTTGAGTAAGAATATTGAAATGTGTTTGTAGTATAGAACTTTTAACGAATACACAATTATACAAAGTTAAGACAGCAAATTAGAAACATATTTAGAATTTTCTATATCACATTATTAACCAAACTGTATAGACATAAGTAGTCTGATGAGTCTACAGTGAAATAGTTTGTAGAATTCACTTACTTTTTACATGTCATCGGTTTAGTTAATAGTCAGACAATAAATGAAGAATAACTAAACATAAATAAAGTTATTTCTTATTTTGCTTAGTGGGATGCATTTTCAACATTTGTAAACTTAATTGAACTACACTACATTCTTTAAAACTTATTCTTATAGGAAAACTAATCAACATCATTGATGTCTTTGAAGTAATTTAACAATTCCTTACTGCTTCATAGAAAATTCGGTTTATGACTAAAACTCTTTTCTTAATAGTAATAATAATAATAATATCAGTACTACTATTCATAATTGGTACTGTTGTTAAAAATATTCTTTGTTGTAATCTGACATATGCAAACTAGTATTATTATTTATTCTAAAATGAAATAAGAAAAAATACACAAATAGGGGATATCCTTTATTCTATTCAAACCTTGTACTATCCTAAGTTGTGTGTATTTTTTACCAAAAAAGAAACTGTTCATTACATACGAACATAAATGTACGCAAAATTATATTCAATATAACTCAAAAAGTCCGCACAATGACAGGCACGCATATATGAATACATGAACACAACAAACAAAATAAGAGAATGGATGATAAGAACAATAATAAATTTTATCCGAAAAATGTAAGAACAAAAAAAAACAATTGAAGATTTCTCCAAAAATGTGCCAAGTACTAATAAATGAAAAGTCATTCAGTTTTTTTTTCTTTTGTTTTGCACACTTAGATAAAAGATTCACCTACCTCCTCTTTTTAGTGAAAAAGAAAGAAAGAAGAAATAGAAATAGCTTTGCTTCATTTACATTGATAACCTAGTAGGAAGTGTATCTTAGACAAAGTTGTTTAACAGGAAAACAAGTGATAGTTTATATAATATGTATATATTTATATGTGTGAACGAATGATATTGTGGAGAAAAAGAAACGGAAATGTTGAAAAATGAAAGAAATAACCTTTTTCGCCTCTGTTATTATTAATTTTTTATCTTTATTCCATATTTGCTCTCTTCTTTACATATACAGACATACACACATACATTCACATATACACTAATATATATGCATACTGACAGACTCACACATCAAACGATGGGTGCCTGTTACGAACAGCAGGTAGGCAAGATAAAAACATATTTATGTATGTACATTTTTGTATGCATTAGTTTGATCATATGTATTTATTAGTATTGTAAGGTATAAGCCATATTGTTATAAACACACTGGTAGTGGTTAGAACTGTGATAGCGATGTTGATGATGATGATGATGATGATGAAGTCAAAAGTGATTCTGTGAGTTTGTTTTCATTTCCCGTTAGCATTTTACTTCTTTCTAATAAATTAAAGACAAATATGAATGAATTCTAATAACTTTACAGGAAAGAAAAGAAGAATAATAATACGAAGAAGACGGAGTACAAATGAAAGAAACAAGATGTTCCATCGAATAAGCTTTATTATCATTATTATTGTGACAAATATAAAAAAAACAATTATAGCAATAACAAACACTAGTTTCTTTCTTTCATTCTTCTCTTTTTTCTTCTCTCTTATATCCGTAACTATTCAATAAATATACTGGTAAAATACCAAAAATTTATTGAATATAATTTACAGAGAAGAAAGAAACAACGTAGCGAAAGAAATTTTATTTACTCCGGAAATGTATGCCAACTTGAAAACAAAAAAGATGAAAATTAGGATAAAAGAAGAGGGATAAGAAGAAAAAAAAAGTAGAAATAATTCGATGACGAATTCGAAGAATAAAATATGATTTTTTTTCGTAGATTTGTGTAATCTTAGTGTGTTTTCTCACTCTTCAATTCTCTTTTTGGTTCTGTTTAAGTCTTTCTGTGAATTGTTTCGTTAAAATATTCTTTCTTTCCTGCTCTTGTATTCAAGTATTATTTTAGTTATTCTATCTTCAGACTTTAGGTAAACAGTATGGAAAATGAGAATGATGTCAAGAACAAAGAAACACAATCAAGGGAACAAAATGAATAAGTTATTAGGAAAAAAGTAGTTGAAAATGAAGTAAAAGATTTTAGTCGGAATCTTAATTGAAGATGAAAATCAGGATCCAGGTGTAATTCACTTGACGTGTCCTGAAAAGAATTGAGCACTCACTATGAATTCTATTATTGGCCTCAAAATAAAATACACTAAGATTTAACTATTTATTTGAGATGGAGAAAATATACAATAAACTATAACTTCAAAATATCAGACAGTCACTTATAATTCAATATCATAAGACTTAAATACGTATAGATGAGTATTTTAACCATTTTCACCCATCAGTTTTCGACATACTCCAAAGTTCTGTATATGAAACAGACAAATGATGGTCAAAAATTAATGATTGGGGAGCCGATGTAAATCGGATAAATTTGGAAATAATTTCTGTTTCCTGCAAACCATTACGAGCTTACAATTAGCTTTCATATTAGTATAAGAATCCTAACAAGAGAAGTTTCAATAAAACCATAAAGTCTTTAAAAACTATCGGAGAAAGGGAAACAAGTAAATTTCTTTCTTGAGAGAGACTAGTAACACTAACATTTTAATGAAAACAATTAGTATGTAGTATGACTGATATTATATTCCTGAACGAACATTCTAAAGAAAATTGAACAGATAATCAAATTTTTGATTCATCAGCCTCAAAACCGTTGATTTATCTTGAATAACTTACTTATATTATGCATACAGAGACTGAATTCTCACCACCGTGAAAATGACTGATTCAACTGTAGGGATTGAAAGAAAGTTACGCATTCTTTTTACAAAAGCATAACAGGCAAATAGTGCTATCAAACTGAAGAATTTCACTTTTAATTTTTCTAATTAAAAATGGCATTTCATATCTATTCATTTGGTTAAAGGATAATTAGTAGTGTAGTGAACGAACACTCAAGTGGGGAAGACAAACTTATTGTTTAATGCGGAATTACTGAGTGCCTTCACAAAATACATTATTTTCACATATTCCTTCAGTTGTTCTTTTTATGCTTTACGTTTCCCTAATTTCTGTCGCTATTACAATTAATTTTTGTTTCCCATTCTGTACTCTTGAATAATATCTCAGTCTTTTGTGGACATACATTCCACGTTGAATTGGTGCTACATATTAATTACATCTGTCAACATAAGTAGCACATATCACAGTAGAAGTTCTTCAGAACCAACTGATCTATTACAAAATTTATTGGGACAGTCAATACATAGTTGAAAAGTTATCTTACAGTAATACCAATGATGAAAGTTATGACTGAAAATATTTGTGAAATAACAGTATTATTTAACAAGGAATGTTTAAGGTGTTTCTATGTGGTAAGATGTTTCTTCATCATATTTTCACAAAGATAAACGTTATCTAACCAGCCATACTACTACTGGTAGTTAACGTGATAGCAATATTTCAAATAGTATATTCATTAATTGTAATAATGGCGGTACATGATATAAGTAGTCTCTATATCATCAGATAAACTTTAAAAGAAGCCTCAGTTGTTCTGATCAGATTCAGTAGATTACTAAACTCTAAATAAAAACCATTTCCAAAGATCCTTGCAGTTACAAAATAAATGTGGAAAAAAAAGTGAACTAATGAATGAATAAACTTTCTTATTACATAAAAACAACAACGCAAATTTACCATTCGTAGTTCATGTGAATAATTAATTAGTTGATTTTGATAAGATTCTGATAGTGTAATCCCACTGGTTGATTCACTACTAAAATTATTGTTCAATAATAGTGATTTGTCAAGCTTTATATTGAGTAGATTTTCACTTGCATTTAATTTATCGTATAATTTGTTTATGTAACTTATGTGATTATGATGCTGTTTACTATTTAAATTGGGTAGATTTTGTTGTGGACGGTGATGTTTATTTTGTGAACTACATACAGTTGTCATATTAGTATTGTTATGGTCAATACCATTATTGGCAGCAGTAGTAATAACACTATTATAATCGATGCTTCCTATGACTGATGTTAACGATTGTGATGGTGAAAATATAGATGATTTTGAAGATAATGAATATGGACTGGGAGATTTGCAAGGAAGAGACGATGGTAAAGAAATATTATGTGGCTGAGAATAGTTAATATTAGTTTTTGCTCCAAAACTATGTGAAAGTGACTGTTGTTGTCTTTCTTGTCCATAATTCTGTATACTTGTATAATCGTAAAAATTACTGGTGGAAAATTTATTTGTATTGTTTGTATTATTATTACTGATATGATTGAAATTATTGTTAATTGTATCTTCTGTAGGATTGAAAAAGATCGGAGGAATAGGTGGTAATGAGTTAGGGAGGCGTGAATTTAACAGACAAATTTGATTGAATCTTGACAAAAATTTACGTTGATTAATGTCTGAACAAACTGATGCACAAGGGGAAGTGATAGACACAGAAGCAGTAGTAGATGATGTAGGGAATGTAGAAGAGATGGATAGTGATGTTGAAGAGGTCACTACCAATGACGTATTTATATCTTTGAAAACAGATGGAGAATAAGTGGAGGATGTGGAAGTGGAAACAGTATTCATAACTGCAGGTAGTGTACCGATATTATTAAGTAAATTTGATTTTAGAGATAATGGATAACTTTTCAATGTTTTCGAAAACATTTTTTCAACTGATTTGTATTCCTGAAGTGTATTCAAACAATGTAACTTCTCATCCACTCCGTTAAGCTGATAATCGATATTCTTGTCTGATTCTGAAATGTCTACATTTTTATGACAATGTCCCTTCGGATTTTCTGAGGTATTATCAGTCATTTCTTTTGAATAGCCTGAAAGACGTAATGAAATTGGTGATGGACTACTATTATTACTACCACCACTATGAATTTGATTTTCTGATCGATACTTAGCAGAATAGAAATCATCTAATTTTAAATCACTCGTATTGTTGATATTACTACAAGTAGTAGTACTGGTAGAAATAACAGTGTTGCGATATTTGGCCGGATTTATACCCGGTAAAAGATTTTGGCTTATAAGTAAGGATTCCTTATCATCAGTTTGCAGTTGGTTCCCACTCAATCCAAAAGATGTAGAAGTTGATGTGACCAAATTTAATGCCTGCCCAAAGTCAATAATGTCTGAAGTTGATTGAAGAAGTGACTGTTGTTGTGATATTGGTTGGTTATGATAATGTCGATTGTTTTGGTGCATGACAGAATTCGTCATTGTACAATTCGAAAATGCATTATTTGGATAACGTGAAACACGTGAATGACTTAGACGTGTGTCAGTAACTTTAGTGCGTCTTCTGCGACTAATATTTGGTCCATGAAATGAATTACTCTCATTTGTTATTGGTGCCGTTGTTACGCTAGTACTAGTTGTCAAATTTGATGAACAGCTGGTATACATGATACTATTACTATTTACGACTGAACCAGATTTATTTATTTTTCTGTCATGTCTTACTATTAAAGGTATAGCTTCTACCTGTTCATCTGATGACATTGCTTGTGTTGACAAAGAAGTTGTATCGTTGAACATCATTATATTGTTTTGTTTATTTTCGTCATTAAATGGAAATTTTGATTTCAAACAAGAATTCAATGTTGAGACCGGGTTTACTTTATTCAATTGCTTTATAATATTCATAGTATTATTGACTAGTGAACTAGATTGAAGAAGTGTATTTTGATCAGAATATTTTGATGCATAAGAAGAATTAAGAAGTTTCCACGGCCAATGATAATATGGATTTGATAGTAATCCATAAGCATCTTGCATATCAGTTAATGTTTTCGGTGACCAACTGTATGGAATTGGAAATCCTAAGACATTAGCTAAAGCAGCAGCGGCGGCCGCTGCCGTCACAGGATCACACGATGAAGATGTTGAAGTGGTAGTATTAGTCAACATTGATGAGGTAACATTTTCAGATGAATTAATATCAACTGATTGATTAGAATTAATATAGTCAACTGGCTGGGATGAAGACGGAGGTGAATTCGTCTGTAAAATGTAAATACATACATACTGAATGAAATAACAAATTCAATTTCGATCAAAGAAATTTTGAAACAAGTTGTTTTAAATTATGAATACATTGACGGATAGTGAGATGCTTTTATTTATAGTCTTTCAAATGAATATAGTTTACTTTGTAAACAGTCCTTACTGTGAAACTAGAGAGCATTAAATACATATATATGTTTCGCTAAAACTAGGTTTTCTGAATAATTTTTACAATCATCAGGCCTTTCGAAATGAAACTGATTTACTCCACATTTCATTACAGATAAGGTTATTATTACGGACACAGTATAAGTCTAAATTTAAGTGGTCTTTCTAGTGATATGGAACATTCGTTCCATATAACATTTTTCAGTAATTCATGATTTTAGAAGGAACTTCTATAGACGCTTTTAAAGATAATAATGACTGATTCTTTAAGATTAATGAGCGAAAATATACCCATGGCGTAATAAGTAATGAGAAGGCGAAAGCTCTGAGGAGTAGTTTGTTTAACTTCATACTACTAAAGAATTCTAATCTAGAATAACATACTCTTCTGTTTTATTTTATTGGGTATTTTTATATACAGTATCCGTTTATAATAAAGCTTCAAATGGTTATCAATCTGAAATAACGATCTTAAATAGCTAATTAATTTATAGAAAGAATGGAATTTTTGAAAGTTGATAAGTAAACAACTTATTAACAAATAAAATACAATATGTTATCTGGTAGCATCAAAGAGGATGAAGACGTTTATTCATTAATTCATGAATGACTTGCTCACTGGACAGTTATCAACGGAATACTTGCCAGTTATGAAGCTCAATCTACTTTAAATTGTAATATCTTACATAGTTCTATGAATGAATATTTGTCTATACAATCTATGGTTATTTATCCAAACATAAATTAGTCTAGTTATTTTCGCAAACCACATTATAATTGATTGAATCTTAGAGATAGAATTCAGATATTCCGCTTCAGATATGTGAGAAAATATGAGAGTTACAAACTAAACATACAGAATATGATCCTGATGGTGGTTTTTCTTTTAATTTAAAATGTTTTCGCATTTGTTATGTTGTCATAATGTGCAAATGAGAAAATGGCATATTTCTTTATTTGAATGATGGCTTCAGGACTATTTTACAGATCTGTACCAACAAATTTTCTACCAATGAAATTAATGAAGAAATTGGACACATGAATATTACTCAAAAGGGATTTCTCATTGATACAACGTTATATGTTTTTATTGAAAATGGTTGGAACCGTTGCTACTTTAATACGTGAAAGGAAGATTTAATGTAGCTTAGATATTATTATGACAAAATAAAAACGACTAAGCACAAAGCATCTTGTTGCTACACAATACCTTTTATAAACAATTATTTGGAAATGATTGATATCTTTCAGTATTGTCGAAGATCATTTTATACTGTGTCATTGATTCTCTCCTTGTTAGCTTAGTATAATTAACTGCATTATCAATTTCAATAGAGGATATTTAAGACTAATAAGCTTTAAATAGTTTCTGCTCTTATTGTGGACTAATGTACCTCTAACAGAAAGACATTTAAATAAATAGGTTGTGTAGATATTCTCAATTTCAATATCTTTTTCATCACCGCCAACATCAACAAGAGCCTCATTAGAAAATAGAAAACAACCCACAGCTGTTTAACCCTAACCTAAAAACTCAACAGCAGTATCAACCTATAACTCTTCACAGGGCTGAACCAAGGTCATAAAGTTCTAGAGGTGAAAGCATTAGATTTAGATCACTGACTCAAGATTCAACAATCCATATCTCCACTTTCAGTAACCTGTTATACTTCATGATAATCACTGATTGTTATCAGTAACAAACATTTCGCTCCTAAAATGAATAAACACTAGTCAGTGTCTTGGATTTCCAGTTATATTTCTCGAATTTAAAACTTTAAAAAATATTCGCTAGCTATTAGAGAGTTTTAAAGCATTTGCATAATTCCAAAAATATACCAAACTAGAATAAAACAACTAACTAGTGGTTCATGATTTTCAATAATTCACTTGCTAAAATCAATCTAAAATGTTATTGTTCTCACTATTATATAACTAAAGTATAAATAAACTTACATTAATCATAGATAGATCATTAGATGAAATTCTTGAATATATTTGATTATTATTGTCATTCAAATTAGTGAAAAATGAAGGAAATTGTAAAGATTTTTCTTTTTCTTCATGGATACGATGTATGATTTGTTTATTAAAATCAATTGTATCTATACAATTATTAATAGAATCATTTTGATCAGTATTACAAGTTGAATAGGCTGGATTCATATGATTCATTGAATTGAATGTAAGATTATTTATAGGTAATTTTAATATATTATTTGTCAGTAATGTTTTATAAGCTTCTTGAATAGGATCATTTAAATGAGTTACTATATTTGGTAAATGATTATTTATGATAGAAATTTGATCATTTTCTATAGATTGATCCATTATATTATTAGATGGTAATATTTTATTATTATTATTATTCATTTGTTTATTTGTATTTATTGTTGTATTATGTTGTTTTAAATTATTAGTTAAATGATCCATTTTTTCCATAGGTACTATTTCAATTGAATGATTTGGTTTCATTTCTTCATTAGAATTAGTATCATCTTTATGTGGATCATTGAAATGTTGAAATGTTTCAGGAAATATTTCTTGATTTCTAATTTCTAATGTTTTATTATTTTCATTAGTTTCAGATTGACTATGTAATAGATTCATAGATGAATGATTATTGATTCTTTTAAAATTAGATAACATTTCTTTTTTTATTGTTTCAATACTTGTTCTTAATGATTGACCAACTAATTCAGATATATGCGGTTCAAGTTTTAATAACGTCTGTTCAATAATTCTTTCTTCTGTGTTACTATTATTATCATTATTATTATTATTAATAGAAGTAGTAGTGGTGTTACCGCCATCGATATCACCGCTACAATTGTTTCTATTCATTTCATTATCTAAACCTTTTTGTACTTTAGTTGATTTATTTGTTAAACTTCGACGAAATGCTTCTACGGCATATTGACTTAATTCACTAATTAATTTATTATATTCTGAATTTATGTTAATAGTAGGAGAGAAACTTTTATTGAATAATTTATCTGTTTGATTAAGTATATGGTCATCATCAGTATTAATCATTTGAACATCTGAATTCATTTCTACAACATCTTTATTCTCTATATTCTCTTCTGTATGTTCTTTTTCTTTCACTTCTTCTAATTCTTCACTTTCTAAATGCTCCACTTCGTTTTTTGATGAAGATTTAGATAATTTTCTTATTTTTGGTTGATAACTTACACTGTCATCTAATTCATAATCTATGAATCTGGTCATATCATTTTCGTTTGATATGTCATTAATTTCCATTAAATCATCCATATTATTAGTTATAACTGGAGTAAAATGAAAATTCTGTTGTGGTAATATTTGTTTACGTCGTTTACGACGAATTTCAAGTTCTTCTCTATCTGTATTATCTATACCATCTTCTTGAATTTGAATATAATGAGATGTTGATGTACAAGAGGTAGAACTATTGAATGAATCTGAAAAATGATCCGTTTCTTGTGATTGATAACAATCAGTTACATCGAAACATTTATTCATATTATTATTATTATTATTATTATTACTATTATTATATTGATGATAATAATTTAAATTTTCCTTATCATTAATGATAGTATTAAATGAATTAGATAATAATTTTATTTGAGAGAAATCTTGTTTTAATTTATCATTAGAACATTTTATATTTGATTTTGGTGAATTTTTTGATTCATTTATAGTGAAATCCAATGATTCAATTGTTGATTGAGGTGATAAATTATGATGGTTTTCTATTGATTTCGAATCATTACAATGTTATATTTAAATATTTTGTTAATTGATGATCCGATGATGGTTGATCAGTTTGATTTAAACCTGTCAAGACAATAAAAATATATTTTGATCATGATTAGATTTCATATAAATAGGGTGAAATATCTATGAAGAAAACCTGAATCATTTAAATTATCCTGAAATATCTAAGAGTAGATTTATTGTCCTATTAAAAGAAACCCAGTGAAATTTCCAAAAATCTCCACAAAACCCATTCTGATAATAATCACCTGCTCACTAGTGACTGACTTTAGGAGACACTCCTGAAGTTCTAGTGAGAAGTCGTTACCAGTGGAGTTCAACCAGATCTGTTGTGAGTTAGGAACTCACTGAAGACAATGGTGTACGGTAGCGCAACTTCGTGGATTGGTTGAAGTTAGACATTAACACCGTTGGATGCCGGCTCAGTGGTCTAGTTGATTAAGCGCCTGGCGCGAAACTGATAGGACCTGGGTTTGAATCCCGCGAGGGGTGGGGTCGTGGATGCTCACTTCTGAGGAGTCCCATACTGGGACGAAACGGCCGTCCAGTGCTTCCAGGTTTTTCATGGTGGTCTAGCTTCAATTGACTCATGAGTCCAACCATTAAAAGAAAACAGCTTTTCAGAGGGGTGAAGGGAGGGAATAAATGTTACTTTAAAAATGTCAAATCATGGTTACGTATTATTATAAATTTTGAAAGTAGTTTAGTACTAATGTGCAAAGCACTTATTCATATTCAGTCATCATCCGACATATAAAGAAATTTTAATAAACGTCAAGGCAGTTCTACTATACGGAGCTGAAACTTGGAGAACTACGATAACCACCATCAAGAAGGTACAAGTATTTATAAATAGCTGTCTACGCAAGATACTCAACATCCATTGGCCAGATATCATCAGCAACAGCGTTTTGTGGGAGAGAACAAACCAGATTCCAGCTGAAGAAGAAATTAGGAAAAGACGATGGTAATGAATAGGACATGCATTGCGCAAATCATCAAACTGCATCATGAGGCAAGCCCTAACGTGGAATCCTGAAGGGAAGCGGAAAAGAGGAAGGCCAAAGAACACATTATGTCGGGAAATAGAATCAGATATGAAAAGGATGAATAACAACTAGAAAGAGCTAGAAAGGATTGCCCAGGACAGTGTTGTATGGAGAATACTGGTGAGCGGCCTATGCTCCTTCACGAGGAGTGACAGGTGTAAGTAAGTAAGTATATGTTTTTTATATAAGCCTCATTCCACATAATATCCATTTAATCTACTGCTTATCAGTGACTGAAATCTAAATGAAATTCTATTGTCATTCAAATTTAACAATTGATCTGTTAAATGATTTAATATCATTTTATATTGTATGCAACACTGATTTGTTAACAAAAGTTAATAAGAAAGTTCTGAATACAGGTGATCATAATATCTAGTAAATCTCATATCACATCAGCGATTTAAATATCTCTATAATGCAAGACATCATTATCTAGTTCAAACAATACTTAGTAACTTAATCAACTAATAATTCATGAATTTTCCAATTTATTCAATATTCAATAGTTAACATCAAAACTATGTGACATTAATAAGTTTATTTTACAGATTAAAATCATGAGTAAATTGAAGCTAGACCACCATGGAAAACCTGGAAGCACTGGACGGCCGTTTCGTCCTAGCATGGGACTCCTCAGCAGTGCGCATCCACGACCCCGCATCTCGAAAGATTCGTACCCAGGACCTATCAGTCTCGCGCCAGGCGAGTATAGTCTAATTATTAAGCCTTTTAAGTTCTCCAAATTTAAGCCTTTAACTAAATGGTTAGTTTAATTTCATAGAATGTATACAATTTAAAATATGGTTAACTAGCTACTTCAATCAATGCTAGTTTATTTTTGTACTAGTTAGTTCAAATCTAACTTAGCAAACAAAATTCTGCAAAATAACATGATGATAATCATTAATAGTTCAACAGTATTGTTCGTTGTTATTTCTGAATATAATTAGCTTTTGTAATGTATTCAAGAAAATAGACTAACATGATTATACAACAGTTGAATGGTAAAAATTTCAATTTCATAAGTAGTCAACAATCTTTTCTGAAATATATCAATCGTGTTATTATTGAGTGTTATACTTTTAACATTAAAGAGTAAAACTGTATTATTTTTTATTCACCGAATTCCGTGGGGCGGGATCATGAATGCGCACTACTAAGGATGAAATAACTGTCCAGTGCTTCCAATTTTTCCATGGTGGTCTAGCTGTAATTGACTCATAATCTCAACTATTAAATTACCAAAATATCCACAAAAATCCCTTTCTGATATTATATTTCTCTTTACAACTTATATATTTAATTAGATTATTCTTAATTATTGAAATAGGAAAAAAAAGGTGATTTTCTGTACAACGAGTTATTGCATAACTGTAACCATGATTTTCTCAAATTTATCTAAGTATAAAGTGAGAATTATGAGTAAAGAAAAAATAAGTCAACTTTATTATAAAGAGATGATAGAGAAGCATTCATTCCCTTTATCATTGGTTTTTATTCTACTTCGTAGGTGAGTAAAGAGGGAGAATGAAAAATAAATACTTTTAAAGATATACACATGTGTATAATATAACCATTTAACGGTGTATCATAGTTCAATTAAAGTTAAAACTTTTATTAAAATGTTATTAACATATATGCACAGTTTTAATAGTAGTATATATATATATATATAATGTTATTTATAAAATAAATAAGAATGGAGAAGAATGTTGTTGTATTCTTGCCTTTCGATCAGTATTATCATTTTATGCAATATATATGTATCATATTTCAAGAACTGAATCTCGAGGGAGGATAAAAAAATGTTTAGTAAATAACGTTTTCATATTATAATATAAAAAGTTTAGATAGGAAGAGAATACACACAAGAAACAGAATAATACCACTAATTTCCATTTATTTCTATCTTATAAATTAATGTTATCTGGATAGAGATAGAAAGGTGTGATGCATGTTGATCAGTGAGAAAAGGCGAGAAACCTTTTTAAAACTATATATATATATATATATATTCACGTTATTTAGTCCCTTAAGACCAAAAGAAAATGTGGAATATTTTTAAAAATTCTTTTCCCAGCCTAAGTGGTTCGGTGAATTTAAGCGAATAAAGAACTATTCTAAATGAGATGAACATACAACAATTTAACTCTTTTTTTCGTTTAGGACAAACATGAACAATGATAATAATGAAAAGAAGCTATAAAACACCATATATATACCATTTCGTTCAAGCCAAATTATCCCTGCACACACATAGTATATATATTATGTGTGTATGGATAAGTTGACTTAAACAAACTGGTAGCGGAAAACTCCTAACGTTACATTTATATATAAATTCTTTTGAAACCTTTCCTTAAAAGTTATTTCCTTACGCATCGCAACATATATACTTAACACTAATAATACTGCATCAGTAAGAGTATGAACCAAATGATATATGTTCTTCAAATAATAATAGTCATGGTATTAGTGGTAGCAGTCTTAAAAGTAATATTAATGGTATTCTTTTCTAGAATAGGGAAATGTTACTTCATCAATTAGTTTATTTAATGAAGTCATCATTCACTATCGATACTGAAAATTATTATTACTGGTAAATGATGTTAAATTATCAACCATTTCATTTAATAAAGGGCGGCCTGCTTGAGCTTCTGGGCTACCTGTTCCTGCCATCTAGATATTTCAACAAGTTATCTATTTTTGTTTGTTTTAATATATCATTATGTCAAAGTTACAAAAAACTCAATAAGAGACAATGTGGTTGCTGGTAATATACAGCGAAAAGAATGCACATTTTTCATATGTTCATTTACTGAACTGCTAACATCTAACTGGCGATCACTTAATATTTATCGCCAGGACCGACCAAGAAGAAAGAAACGGAAACTTGTTGAAATACTTTATGCTGAGAATTCTATATTGTACCAAAAATATAATATTGAATAAAGCTGATAATAATAATAATAATAATAATAATAATAATAATAATTACAATAATCAAAGTAGGAGAAAATTTTATTCTACAATGATGAATAGTACCTTTTTTTAGAATAATTTGTAACAATTGAAATGTCACTGTTGAACTAAAGGAAATGTAAGAAGAAAATCATCTGAAACCACTTTGTGAAAATACTAAGAATAATTGAGATATTCAACAATGAATTATGAATAAATACAATCATTTGTGAAATTATATGTAATTTAATGGTTGAATTCATGAGTCATTTGGAACTGAACCACCATATAAAACCTAGAAGCACTGAACGGCTATTTCGTCCCATTGTGAGACTCCTCAACAGTGCTCATCCGCGATCCCACCCCTCAAGATTCAAAGCCAGGACCTATCGGTCACGCGAGCGAACGCTTAACCTGTAAACCACTGATCTAGCATCCAACGTTGTTAATGTCTAATTTCAGCCAATCCGCAAAACTATATTTATCTATCCATTTAACTGAGTGAATGGTGTAAAGTACAAATGGATTACTACAATTCATATTTTAAAGAAATAGTATATAGCTGTACTTCATACATCGCTATACGTTTAATAACTTTTAAAATTGACCCTGTAGGTAGGCGTAATCATAATAATCACAGTAGAGGAATGTTCTTCGTTCATATATCCGTATATTTTTTAATTATCACAGAAATTTTTCAATGGTGAAAAAAAGAATTACCTATTTTATTATTTTCAGTAAAACTCACAAAATAACTAACAAAGAGAATAACAGCGTCAACAAAGTTTGTAATGTTCCCTCCCCCCACACCCTCAAAAATATCTAATGCCTTCTATCAATGTTTTTTGTTCTGGACGATGAATATAGAGACAATTCAGAAAAGAAAAAATATAACCAATCGACACATTCAATTGTTAGCTAAATTTCTCAAAAGACTGATTATACGACAGGATTTATTGTGTTTGACAGTTTGATTGACTTGATTACATATAACTAACATTGTGATGTTTATAGATAGTTGATTGCTTTGTATTTTTTTAAAGATATACATTAATATTAAAACATATTGACGCCAGTAAATGTCAACATTTTCATCGTCATCATTATCATCATCATCGAGGCCCGTCATTGATCATCATTCCTTTACATCTTATTGATACATTTTGTTGAAATCTAAGTTATCTTCAAGAGTTGTCTGTCAGTCGTTTTTCAATTTATGTCTCCTGTATTTTTATTTCTCCTTTTTTCTGCATAGTGAAATTAAATTTTGACGAATTAGTTCATCAATCTACCAATCTATCATTTGTAATTAGATAATAAAAAGTTACTTTATTTTTAGTACTTTACTTCACAAGTGAAGTAAATTAGAAGGATAAGGACAAGTGTAGCATAAGGTTTTGATGACATGGTATGTATTTGTGTTCAGCTGTTGAAACTAGCTTATCAAAGTATAAAGATACAATAAGGATAAGGACGTAGTTACTTAAACTAATTCTGTGGCTAATTATGATGTTTTGATTAGTTGAATAATTTTAAACTTGTGTATATTATGGAGAATTTACAATTCGGGAAAATGGAAAATAATTATGGGGTCTAACAAGTAGATTATTGGTGAAGTCTACTCAAGTACAAAAATGTTTATTAATTAATAGCTATTAAGTATATCATTTCTAGTTTGCATTATATCGTGTGACAATCGTTACGTATTCAACTTTGAAATAATCTCACGGTAATGAGTTTAAGCATTCTGATAATAGGAATGATTAGTCGAATAATTCACTGGATTCTATTCTTATTTCTCTGTAAAGACAAAGCATTTCAGTTTTTATCCTGATGAAAAAGACTTCCAATTGTTGAATTAATCTTATCACTATGTCCGTATAAATAAATTTCTACGATTACAAATTTTACATGCAAATAAATCCTTTTCACTAGAAATCTGCTTACATTACTTTTAGGTATTGTAACTTTATTTCTGTATCATTGTTAATTTCTCACGAAACATCAAGGGTAATGTATTTTGTTGGTACTAATAATTATGTTAAGTTGTTCAAACCAACATGAGCTAAATTTGTATTGACTTTATATACCTAACTAATCTTGTTATATATAAGAAATTATTTTACTCGAAATTATCATACTTATCAATGAGATATGAAAGTCAGAGAAGGATTTTTTACGGATATTTTAGTAATTTAGTGGTTGAATTCATGAGTCAATTAAAGCTAGACCACCATGAAAAACCTATAAGCACTGGTCGGCCATTTCGTTCTTGTATGGGGCTTCTCAGCAGTGCTCATGTCTAACTTTAACCAATCCATGAAGTTGCGCCACCGTCCACCATTGTCATCAGTGAGTTACTATCTCTTATCACACCCGGTTGAACTTCACTGGTCAGTACTTTTTACTAGAACTTCAAGAAATACCTCTTGGAGACGGTCACTAATGAGCATATGATGATTGTAATCAGAGACGGGTTTTGTGGATATTATAGTAATTTAGTAGTTGAATTCATCAGTCAATTGAAGCTAGACCAAGTTTTCCATAGTGGTCCAACTTCGATTGATTCATGAATTCAACTATTAAATAATGATGTTATTTAAATTTTTGATAAATTTTATGTCATCCATTTGAATTAAAACAATTTTTCACTAGAAGTGAACAGTAAATTACCCATCTTAATGGTTCTTTTGATATAATACAGTTTACATAAAAATGTCTTCATTAGAACCGTAAATTATTATCACACATACATGAGATTGTATGAGGTTTCAAAAATAAGCAGATTTTTCAGAAAAATCAAACTTTCTCCGTAAATTGTTTATTCACGCCTTTAACACTATCTAAACTGATGTAAAATTACTTCTGCGTTTACACAATTATACAGTAATTAGTGAAAGGGACAAATGAAAACACTGAATGTTCTCGAGGTTTCACAATTAATTTCAGTAGCTAAGAATGACTTATACTAATTGGAACGGTCCACTCTAAAAGATTCAAGCAATGTGTTGTTGTTTTATTCATTTGGCTTTGCAGTGTTCAGATTGACTGTATTTGGATGGATGAGTCTTTCCAAACCATTTGAAATTAAAACAATATTTCAACAGTGTACCGCTAATTAGAACTAGAGAACTTGTATGCAGGATTGCCGTTTAATTTAATTATAAGTTAACATCGAAATTCGATTCGAGATTTCTGATCATGATGGAATATTAGTCAGAGAGAAATATTTCTGACCACCCATATCAAGTGGTAAAACGCTAATAAAACATAGAATTTATGGACATTGTCTTGAGATAACAACCCGGGTGAAATGAATCACTTTCTATAATTTGAATATCCTCCTGGAAACAAAGTATGAATCTTCCATAAAAACTAACTTATAAGGCTTTTTGTTTTCATTGTGTAGATATTCAGAACGATATTAATTAGTCCCTAATGGCCTATATATATCTTGGGTGGATTTCATAATATTGTCCATGATAAAATACTTCACTTAATTTTGGTTTATGGCTATCAATGGAAGGCAGCACTCCATTTTCGTCTTATTTAAGACTCGTCTGTTAAATGCACGCGTATCTTGCTTTTGATATTTCCCCCTTAATCTAATGAGTTCATAAGTCCACTAATTTGTACAGCGAGTACATTAGACCGATAAAACTAGGTCCATGAGTTATAGTGGACACAAAAACTCGAATACAGGCACTTTTAGCTGACGAGCCCAGAATAAGACCAAACATTCATTGTGGGTTTAATGCCATACATGATTGAAGATTTGGTAAATCCAGATATTGGTCTCAACTTTCTTACTGTAGGGAACACTAATTTATAACACTAACTTTAAATTCATTTGTACAAATATTCTTTTTAAGTTCTTACATACATAGTTATCTTAGGCCTGTGATTCTCTTGCTTAGGTCGTTTTTCTATTGACTTTCATCTGTAAATACAACCTAACACAACGCATGTAGTGCTTATTTTATTAATCAGATCCAAATAATAATCCTCACATTCACCTAACCATCATCAGCAACACACTCACATAACAATAACTGGAAAAAAAGAATACAAACCAGTTTTAAGTTATTATCGTCATTACAACATACATAATTTGTGTCATAATATTTTCGAAATTGTTGCTTATCTATTGTTGTTAATAATAATTGATGGCATTAATCGTTTTTTTAAAAAAGATGGAAAGAGAGGGAGTGTTCGTTAAATAATTTCATTCAACAAGTATAAATTAACCTTTTGGTAGCCATTTGACCCATAAACAAAATAACTACATAAAAACTTACACATAAACATATACAAATGTAGAAATAACCACAGATACAAACACGTGTATGTACACTAACATGGTAAATATGCTTTTGATTAATCATGTTTCTGTTACTAGTTACAATTGAAAAGAATAAAATTATATTAACGATAATTAATGATTAAATATGATAAGTTAAAAGAATCATTTACATAGAGAATTGATTCCATGTGATAAATGTATTATGCAACTGATATGATCTAATATGTTAAGGTGTGAAAACTTACCAATTCAAAATAATAACAGTAACAACAAGCTTTTGAAAATCAAATAAGAAAAATAAGTTCAGCAAAGAGTTCTCTTTTCGGCGAATCCATTTTCAAAGCTGTACAATCGCAAATATATATACTTATTTTTACAGGATGATAATAATGCCGATAATAAACTTTTGTTAGGCATGGTGACAGTGAGGTTAATTATAAACAAAGGTATTAAAAAAATTTTATAAAGCAAGGCAAGTTATTCCATGTTATGAAAGAATTTCTATTCCAACTCCATATATGATCGAGATATTACACTAAGATTTTCGAATATATATCTTATAGGTCACAACTAAATATAATCTTCAACAGTTCCATACTATGATGAAACAACCGTCCAGTTCTTCCAAGTTTTCAATGGTGATCTAACACTGATCCGTTCATGATATCAATCTAAATTCAATAATTTATACAACCCTATACTGATAGTTCTTCAGTCATTTAAAAAAACTACCATCATATTAATCGAGTTTCTAGAAAAAAATTTCATTAAATTACTCAAAAGTCAATATTCAGTTGTTATGAACACTTTCCAGCAAAGAAACATCACTAGTATTCACTGCTTTCAGTTATTTAATATTATTCTCAAACCAGTGATCATTACTTACATAAACTAGTTTGATTTTCCTGAAGTGTTACTTTTAAGGATTTTACTCCACTTTATCTAAAGTGATAAACACAAACTGATAGTTTTTGTACGATACAAGTTCCAACTACCATACATGACATAAGGTCATAAGTCTTTTTACGATGATTTATTTTAAATCCTTGATCTTAATCCATCAGAATACTTTCCAAAAAATTATAACGACTACAAGAAATGAACAACCTTATGATTGAATTAATTAGCAAAACCTCATATTTATGATCCAACTAGTATAATACATAAATAGGTAGCTATGTAAATCACAGTGTTGTGTCGAATAAGCTAATAAGTAAAAAACAATTTCTTATAGTTTGATATAAAAAAAGCCGAAAACGAAGTTGTTCATTTAATTTTGAGTACATCACATTTAAGTAAACTCAAGAAGTATCAGTCCTAACGTCTGATGAGGACATCTTAAGATGATGATCTATTAGGTCGTAAAATAAGAAAAAGAAACATTGTGGGATACAGAGAATTCATTTCATTTATTTATGCTCTAAATCTTCTGCATACTTTTTACAACCACTATATTTATAAATGAAACTATTGTAAGGACCTTATAAAGTGACTCAGTTTATCAATAAAACTAATCATCATCGTCATCCTCGTCACTATTTTCCATACTCATAAAGGTTTAATTCATACAGCGATAGAACTAATGACATAATCATTTACAGATATTATTTGTAAATACGGTAGACGAAATGACATAATTACTAGTATTTACAAAAATAAAGATGTCAGTTGTTGTGTAGAGGACCCAGAAAAGACAAGATTAAATAAATAAGCATTATCCCACAACTTTGTCATTCATGACTCCTATAAAGTTATCAAAATAAGTAAATGTATAAAAGTTACATTCTTCATTACTATAAACTTAAATAATCATATATTCTTTTTTCTCTTCATCGTTGTATCAGGATTTGTAATGGAAATTTAGACAGGCGATCTGTAGAGACTTGTTTGACCTAAATATAACTTTTCTTCATTGAGTAGTATATACTGGAGAGCCACTGAAAATTATAGAATGGTGAATACTTGTTTCTTTTTAGTTTAACATTTCTTTGGGTTATGGGTGATAACTACTTTACTTGTGGCATGGTTTAACTGTACAGATCCCAACCTGTTATTAATACCTTGGAAACGCACTTCAAAGATAATCACCAGTGAGTACATGATTTTGTGTAGATCTCTTATTGCGTAATAAAAATATTTCCACGTAGTATACATCACACTCTTTTAACTATCTTTTTACATAACTACTGTTCACGTAATGATTCTAATGAAGAAATATTGAAGTATCAAACCAGCTGTGTATTGAGGGAGGGAAAGTTAACCATAAGTAATTATTCATTTAGCAAATGATGAAAATTGTCATTTAAATTTAAATTGCTATGTCAGATTATAAAATGAAGTATGCCAGACAAATTTTTAGATATTAGACGAAGAAATAACTAAAGTCATTTACAACCTCAACAAAAAAGAGGTTACGAGGAAACACTATAAAAGAAATCATCTGTTATGTTTAGAAACCATTAATCAAATTCTAACTAGAAATAGATTATCTAGTAAACGTTTGACTGAAGTATAGTGAAATGTATGTAAATCATCTAATTTGTAAACTTGAATTGGTTTAATCTTGAGTAATAAGAGGGATTTATAACTTAAATCAATGGACTCAACCAATTAACTTTATCAGTATAGGATTACAGAGATTGTTGACTTTCATTAAAATCACAAACCGATCGAAGTTAGACACCCATTCAAAACCTGGAAGCATTAAACGGCCCTTTCGTTCTAGTATGAAAATCCTTTGTTATTTAATCGTTATTGCTTCATTGTCATAGTGGATGACTCAATTAACATTTATTTTGCCAACTATTACGTTCTATTGACATGTGCTACAGACGTCTTCAGTATAAATTTCAACCGAGATTAATTTTCAGCCAACTGGAAAATGAATTTTTATTTCAAAGTTTACCAGCGCAGTCATTCAGTGATGCTTCGGGTTTTCATCTAAGTTTGAGCGAACTATTAAAATGACATACTGTTAGATAAGCTCTTTGTAATCTAAAAGTTATTATACTAGAAATTACTATACAAATCTGCATTTTTTTTATGAAACAATCGAATCCCTTATCTAATCATGTTAAAATCCATATTTTATCAATTGTTGACGTGGTACTAAACAATTTATGGTAAAAACCAGTTTCCATGTTGTTTCTTTTCACGTATTTACTGAATATTGGTAAAATAATTTAATCTGTGACGTGTGACAACGAATTAAGCCGGTTTAAATGGTTATTGATAACTAATCTCTGGTAAAATTAGTGAATGGTTCAATATTCAGTAGTTTTTAAATGGCTTTCTTGCTTATGTTTGATCAAAATAGAAAAAAATTAAACTAAATTTGATTCGAAAGTGTTCATACCTTTAAAGTAATGAAAGTTAGTGGAACTAGACTAACCTAAGAGTAGCAGTCATGGAATATGAGCGAAGACTTTCGGGGGGGTGCTATGGTCTATAATCGATAACAGTGGTATTCACTCATTACTTCGATAGTGAATTCTGATTTTCGTAATAACTGGATGTAGAATACACGAAAGAGATATTAAAGATAAAGTCATCTCCGTAACGATCTTGAGCAGTGGAATATATTTATGAATTAAATATTTCCAACGTATTACTCGAAAGTCTAGCACGAGGTTCTTCAAGAAAATAATCGATCGTACACTGTTAATGCCTACAATTGTGTTCAAATGAATGCATGATAAGTGAATAATTTTCCTCTTTTAATTTATTTATAAATATATCATTCCCATGATACCACTAACCGTATTCAGTTTAGTTTATTGAAAGGGCTCAAGTTCCTTCATTAATTACAAGTTAACCTTTCTCTCAGAAGTCACTAAACCCAAGTATAGTTATCGAATGTAGATAAGCATTACAAACACATTTTCATGGTACCACATGACTCATATTCACATCCCAAATTAAATTCAGTACGTGAATACAACTTGATATTTGTTCAAAAAATTGTTTATGTTACAACTTTATTTTCGAGTATTTTGATGATGATTACTTCATTGAAGAACCACGAACTGGACTGGCGGTGGAAACATTGTAATTTTTGTTATTCAATTTCCTAGATCTTTACATACATCATTTTATGTCTAATCATAGAGCCTTATTTTTGTGACTGTTCGTAAATGTTATGATAAAAGTACCCATAAAATCCTAAAAGCAATTAAAATAATTGGTAGGCAAAGTGTACCACTTTTACTCCATTTTGCAGAGGTCATTACCAACAAGAGCTTTCGATCTGGCCTATGTATACAGAAAGAGTGGTAAACCTATCATTGCCATGATAAGATAGTCATATTATTTTAACGTTTGTTAATTAAATTATATTTTAATTAGTGTTTAGAACTCAAAGTATAATCCCATTGATATTCACCGCTGAAGTTAGCTTTAATTTTATGTTAATTAGGTGCCTTGTTTATCACTCATTTGTTTTTACTCATTGTCTCTTTATTATGGTTTAAAACTTCATTCATTTCTCCATTGTTATGATTTCATCCTCAACATACAAGTATTAATCAGTCTTAACTATTATGTCAAATATGTTATTCCCTTTTGTTTCTTAAATTGTTTCGAACTTAACTTCATTGGTTATAATATTGAAGTAAATTAAGGCAGTTTACATCTGATGAGAAGCCTCAAAATGTAATAAATTCACTGTACTCAGTAAATTTTGTCCTTCTCATTTTGTTTAGATTGATCATGATGCATGAAATGACAAATCTTTTCCAAAACAACTTATTAACTGAGAAGAATGATAAGTCGACAGTGACACACAATTCATGTCAATGACAGTATTTTTATTTGCCTACTGTCATACCCAACTATAAAGATGAATACAATAATAAAATTGTGACGAAGTATTTTGATATACTTGACTTGTTCGAACTATACAATCAAGGTACTACTCATTCATCACATCTTTAATCGTTATGTTGAAGAAATCCAATTTTCTCTGAACTTCTAGAGAAACTTTACCTTAGAGTTTAAAACCTGTATCTTGTAAATTGTTTTCAACTACTCATCTTTAACAACAGTATACGCTAATGTTATTGTCACTGAACATTTATGGCCAGATTATATACCTAATACATAGAATACATTCAGTAAGAGATACTCAGTTATATGCTAAGAGTTCACTAATTACAAATTAATACAATATAGATATATAAGATTCGACAATATTAAGTTATATTAAATGACAGTTGATAACTTAGAAATAATATCAATGGAACTGCAGATTTATATCACAAGTTATCAAAATATCAAAATCTTCATATTGACTTACCATATGTTTGTTGAACAATATCCATTTCTTTTAAGTTCAATATTAATATTCTCTTTTTTATATGTAGATCTAGATTTAGACTATTAACCAACTAAACATTTGTTATTCAATGATATTCTAAGTTATATGATTACGTTGTGTAATACTACTAATGAAGATGACGGTATGTATTGTTAATAAATTTCGAATATTTAGAAAAGTAATTTAGATGAAAGTTTGTATAGATTTATATGTATGTGTATATGTGTATGCCTAGTTGGTTTTTTGGAGAAACTCCAAAAATTAATGAAGATTGGTCATCATTAATATCATTATAAAGTCATTATTGTTAGAATAATACTACTCACTGTTTGTCTGGTCATCTCAATGATTCTATCTCTTCTACACACATAAAAACACATATATACTTATGCACAGATTTTTATTTAGTATTGACTTCTCCCTTTAAAGTTATATTGTTTATTGTTACTAATACTAAATATAGTGGTTTTGGCCTCGTAATATATGTTACTTTTTTTCTAACATGATGGTTAACAGTGAATTCCAAGGTACAAAATGAGGGGGGGAGGCAAACAGAACATATAAATTAGATTACTAAATACAATATATATATATATATATATATATATATATATATATATATGACAGTTGACAAGTAATTTTTTGTCATTTGTTGTTACAAGTCTACATAACACAGCTTACAAAAGAGTTTGATGATAAACACAGTCAAGACATGAGCCAATAAATGTGAGAAGCGATGTATACACGTGCAAAAATAAACTCTATAGTTTTTGTTTGTTTATCATTCTCACAAGTTAGTTAGTATTAGTGACAAAGGCAACTTTTCTTTATGAGCATTTCAATAATGTGGTTTTTCTGCTCTTCCTTCCAATTCAGCCTATTGCGTTTAATGACAAAAATTCTTACATGCTCACACGTATACACTAACATACGATAGATAATTTGTGTACATTTAATAGGCTAACTAACATAGATGAATATATACATATACATTAGCGAGTTGTTTATCCTATCACCAAAGCTCATTCATCTGTTTCGCTTACTACCTTCTTTCAAGGATGTTTATTCTCAAATCAGAAATTTTTGAGAAATTTTTGCTATCCATTTTCTTTGTTTATATATACTTATATATGGATGTTGCTCAACGATATTTTTAGACTGAATTCAAACCATAGGGTGAAAACACGTGTGTTTTCCTTCCATAAAGTAATAATGTATACTGCTGAAGTCACGTGTTACATAGATATGTTTATAAACGTTCAATGCGTTCATGTTTAACCATAGCTTTACATCACGATCTGGGATAAGCTGAAAAACAATTGAATATTAATTACAACTGAACAGCACTTTGGTTTTAATCCAATACTACTCTGTGATGGAGCAAAGTTATAAATCCGATATAGGATTGAACACAATCGATTACTTCATGAACTGATTCCATATCTTTATCGTTTTCAACCCTGATATTGATCTGATAAAAATATATGAAAACAAGACAGAATATATTTGACAATTTATCATGAATTCTTAAAGGAATATCAACTAGTATTTTCAATCTCATGTATTAAGTCTCATAAATACATTTAACCAGAGCAAAGTAGATAGAATCTGATATTTTGGTTTGAAATATGAATATTTTTTGGATTCGAAATTTGTTTGGATCAAGGTAATATTAAATTCGTTTGAAGAAAATCCATTTCTGTTCAAATGCTTAAAGATCCGAAATATCGATCAATAGGGGAAAGTATTTTGGTCATTAGGGTATGAAATAAACTATTGTCTACAATAAACAGTATGAAGTTAAGTTCTATACTAAGGAAATTGTCAGTGATATCGATTTGTCATTACAGAACTAATAATCTCCAGAATAACCTTTCGTTTTTCTTTAAGTTACCTTGAAAAACTTTGAATATTGTCGAATTTGGTAACAAGTAAAAACAAATATAGAATGGAAAAATTTGTCTTCAATTCCCTTTAAACTAACAGATTATAGTTAGATACTGTTTGAAAAGTTATCTCTTATGGTGACATACGAGTCTATGAAATGAATAATATCGGCCTAACTTGATCATTATAATATCATGTAGGTTACTCAACATTTAGTTATCATATAAATGAAACCATTTGTAAACAATGTTAAGATATGAAAAGTAGTACCATTTGAAAGTCATTATATTTCTTTTCGTTCATGCAATAAAATATGAATTTACTTGTCATCATAAATGAACATAAACTGATGAATCATTGAAAACCTAGAGGTTGAATTATGTGTAATATTGTTAGTTTACACTGTTTAAATGCTACGATACGGTTACCATCCATTGTTCACTGCTTTTGACTGATAGTTCATTTGATGTTGATTCATAGTGAAAACTACGTTCAACGATACAAAATATTCCACAGAACTTCATAGAAATGATAAAATATATGTAAAGAATTTGTTTTTCTTTTCAGTACATAACTATTCATCACCCGTGACAAAAAGGGTGGCAATAAAAACCGTAAAAGTAATTAAATATGAAAATATCTTTTCCACATTGATTTATATATTCAATTTTTAAAGTCTGTGTAATAAGTTTAACTTCAGCCTTACTGATTTCTTTTAACAAACCCTACTTATAACTCATGAAGTTATGTAATTTGTGTCACTAAAAGCCTAGTAGATTAATTTGCTCTTGTTTATTGTTATCATTATCACTCGAAGATGAAAACCTGGTAAATTAGATAGAGGGGTTTATATGATGAATAATATATCTAACCCCTGATCGAACGTTATTCACAATCCTTATATATAATAATAAAACTAATCAATTTTAATGAATTTTTTTAAAGATATTTTTGTATATTTCAAAATTGGTCTTTTAATGACCTGATATTAGTTGGGTAAACCATTCAAACTTAGCAATCACTAAGCAAGTGATTCGTTTTCTAGTATGAGATTCTTCAATTGAACGCAATTATCATTCTACCTAAAATCTAACCCATGTACTTAAAAAACGAATAGTTATGAAAAGGAGTGGAAAATAGTGGGCAGTTGGTTCAATCAAGTGTCTTAAATAACACACTTAATAATGTCATCTTAGATCGGGAATTGACTGAGGTGGAAATTTAAACCAGTACACTCCAATTTAGTAATATGAAGTCAAAGAGTTTACAACAGCTTAGTTTACTCTTGATCCAGTCACTCACGATGCGCTTTGTTGAGGAATGTCGAAATCGGAGGAAAACGTCGTCCGGCTTTCTCTGGTTTTCACTAGTTATTTGACTGAATTCACTTAACCATGGTTTATTATTAAGTGTAAAAAAATATCATGATTTTCCAGTCATTGACAGTGATAGATTTGTATTTCATTGAGTCTAAGTTACTCGAATCCACTAGAGAGCATCAGCTACCACAAGCGTCAAATTAGGCTTTACTGACGAACACCACATAGCGCAGAACTACCTCCAACCATCTGATATAAAGTCACAAATAGTAATGATCTCCAGAATAAATAAACAGAGACTTTCGACAATTCAACAACCCAATCGTTCCCACACATATCGCACAGATACTCAGTAAGTAAGGGGAATAAATGTAAACTATTCACTATAAATAAAATATTCATCTGATTAAGGCCGTCACCCACATATCCGTCTATTTGTATTACCCATTACTTATTTACACTTTTACTTCACCTTAGGCAATTGATTTACTTACGTTCACTCTCAAAGTCTTATTACTCCACATAAGGGTTGAGCAAGCGTTGGGAAATGTATATTGTGAACTTATTAAACTTAAGTCAACAACAACACTGATAAAATCTAATCACTGTGAGAAATGTTATAAAGTCATCGTCTAATCTCTAGAAAATTCACTTGATGCTCAAAACTAAGAAATTAACCGAGGAAGATATCAATTTTAAAAGAATATTATTGCAGCCTTTTTCTCTTTCTTGAAGGGAACAAAAAACATTTAAAGGGGAAATTAATCTCAGTCTATCATTTTAGAGTGAAAGGCAAATTAGAAAGAAGAAGAAATAGTAGTAGTAGTAGTAATAGTAGTAGCGTAAGATAAGACAGCAATAACGAAAAAACAATAAATTACGCGCAAAATAACGGTCAATTAAAGAAGTTATGGATAAGAGTGATAGAGAAACAGGACACATTGATTTTCTTTAAGACGTTATGTTTATTATCTCTACCGTTTTATACCATGACGGATAATAGTATGATTGGTTATTTTGTTAATAAAACGAAAAAACACAAAACAACAAGGAATAAGAAATTAAGAAAGAAGAAAGTGATTTCCTTAAGAAGTGAATTTTTTCTTTCTCTTAATTTTGAACTTATTTCTTACTACTTTTATCTATGCATTTTATAGTTCTTTGTAGAGAGTGACCTATTTTACATTAAATATAATTAACTTTTTTGGTTAGTATTATTTCGTATAGGAAATGGAAGGTTTGTAGAGATTGTTAAACTCTGTAGTTTACATCACGAAGTGAACTTAGCTAGACAACCTATCAAAAATAGAAGGCACTGAACATAAATTTCATCTCGGTATGAAACTCTCCGAAAGTATGTTTCCATGTCCTCAATAGGCATTAAATCCAGGATCTCCAGGTTTTATGATAAGCGCTCAAATTTTCTACAAGTGAGTCGACTTTCAATGATCTACATATTTAGTCTCAGTTAGCTCACGTTATCGGGATTGGTAGTCAACCACTTCTCACACGACAGAAATGAACCCCACTGGTTCCAACTTCTCACTAGAACTCCATGAACCACCAATCTAAATAATTCGCTATTGGGTACATGATTGGATTAATAGAAGCAGAAAGAGAAGAGTCTGTAAGTATATTATGAATATATTATTTTATTCAGATTTGTAAACTGTTTCATTGAAGAAAATCAAAAAACGTCTTATAACTAGCGGATGTTTCGTCCTTAGCCTAGGTTACTTCATCAATAAAAATAGAATAAAGAAGTTTGGCAAATTACCTATTTATACACAAATGGACAGGTAGAGAAATCATTTTCACTGACTAAAACAACAAGTTATCTAATGATTTGTAAATTCACTGTTCATTTCAGTATTATAGTACTGGTTGCAACATACCTTTTAATGAAATCAATTTTTTCCGAAGCTAGGCTGAAAACATAACTTTTATGTAAATTGCTGACATGAAAAAACTAGTAAAAATTCGTTCCATATTCTAAGTAGAGTTTCTACTTATATAAGTGTTTCATTCAAATAACATGAACTTATGAAAGCCTTTATATAAAAGTCACTAATTTTCATTTATTATAAAGGTATTGTATCTTCTTTTTCCAGAAAAATTCACACAACCATTGGTCAGTTAGATGAAAGCACATTAAGATTGAGTACTATGTACATGGTTACCATGCATACATTTTTCGCAAATATACAAGTGAACATCAAAGAACACTGATTGAAATGAATTATCAGTTTATACATTACTTACAAGTCATGCACAAAAATAACGAAGTAATATTTGCTGATTACTAAAATAACTAACTTTTTATTCGGCTAAAAATCCAGTGTGTAAGGTAGTTAGGACTCATTATGGATGATCCCCTAACCAGAATAAATCAGCTGTTCAATAAGTATTCAGTTTAATTAATTCTCTTTATTTGTCGATAGTTCGTAATGAAGTTGACATTCAATTATTTTTATGATTCAAAATTTAACTTCCTTATATCTCTACTATGCATATATATAATGATGTGTACACTAGTCTGAATAGTGTTTCCTTTAGTTATTCATTTCCTATTGAATTATGTCTTCTTTAAACCCCATAATAATGATAATAATAATAATAATTGTATAACTCTAATGAAATATGGATAATTGACTTTTTTTAAAATAGTTGATAATAATTGTCAACACAAGGTCATATTAAAGAATTTATTCGCTTAATGACCTTAATATCCGGTTCGAAAAGATGTTATGAGGCAAAAAAAGAAGAAAATTTCGAAGAGTAAGACAATGAGGATAGGCATAATGGAAAAAAGTGTTAGGTTGGAGCCTTATCATGAAATTGTTTCACTAAAGGCAATGAAAAAAAAAGAATAAAAATACAAAAACTGAATGTGTTTTCTTAGTTCTTTTGTACTTGTATGCAAGTCTTTATGTGTACGTATGTGTTAAAAAGGAAGAGAAAGAGATGAAAATAAAAAGAAGAAATAGGTTATTGTATGACTATTGAAAGAACCTCTAAAACTAAGATAGTAATTAAGTTCATTAATAGTAAATTAGCCTTTTAAAAAATATATTATTTGATCGAGAAAAATGTACAGAGAGAAATAGCGGAGCATATTTATGTAATTTAGAGAACTGAAAAATGAAAAAAATATTGACAATCAGTATGTTGGTTGAAATTTCGGTCACAGTTTGTGTCCTACCAGTAATGTATAAAATTTCAGTTATAAGTTTTATTTACTTAAATAGATTTATGTTGATTTCGTATCAATCCAAGATGATGTTCATCAGTCAAGGAACAATCAAAAAAACAATCAGAATTCGATAACTGATTCATCTCAGTTAATGGTGGTTAAATAGCTTAACAGTTACGAGTCAATCATGAAACAATTTTAATACACATATATCAAATTCTGAAGTTTTGTAGCTAACCTGTAAACGTGTGAGATGTAAAGTTAGCTGGTTTAAAGATTAGTATCATGCTGGCTGTGGTATCAGAAGGTTCTGAATCCCATCTCATAGAGAGTTTTTAGTGTATACGTTCGCAGAGTTTCAATCTGGAGAGGGATAGATGTAATTTTGTTCTACATCCTTTCGTTCATATCTTAATTTCAACTGATTAATTGGAGTAAGGGCTGAAGTGTTTATGCTACTTCTCACGATCAAAATCATACTGGTTATGATAAGGTAACATAGTTCATCATATTCATATTTTGTACTCCTCATTTTTGCCAAATTTAAGACAATTGTTAGCCTACATCATCATATTGCACTTATATCGATGGCAAATTCTATGTTTTGTTATTTGTCACATGTCGAAATTCCCTTTAAGTTTAAATTGTTGCGAATAATTATATCTCTTATGTTACATAACAGTCGTACCGATTTATATCCACATCACTTCGTAGTTAGTTAGCCCGAAATGTGTTTAATCACTAATTTGTTAGTCTAACCAGTATAACTGTCAAGTTTCTAAAAAAGTATCACAAACAAATTACCTTCACACAAAAACAGACAGTTCATAGATGAACATTTAACAAAGTACAGGTTATGACCATGCTTACTCAACAAACCTCAGCGCAAAAGAAAATTATGGTAGAACAAGAAGTCAATATAACAACAATCTATGAGTTTGAAGTGTTATATCCAAGATTTATACAGTGACTTATTAGCTACGGGAGTAAATTCTGCAACTCCTTTACTTACCATAAGACTGCTCAGAGGTTCACGCTCACAACCCCCGCCGGAGATCAAATCAAGGACATTTAGGTCTTGTGCCTAACCATTAGATTGTTGAACCAGTATGTAATGGTTTACCTTTCTAATACCTCAAAATTTTTACTGAGTATCAACCAGCATGAAAGCTAATTTTCGAACTATTCAATGACTGACTATAACTACTTAAAACCGAAACATACTGAATTTAATATTAAGCTACCTAGATCAATGATATCATTACAATTTAAACTATCGAATTTATGATAAACATTCAGAAATAGAAAATATGATAAATTTTATTATATCATAATAAAAGTTCGAAGCGAACGGTACTGAGTTCGAGTCCCCCAGTGAACATCGACTCGGATGCAGGTACATCCAGCTGACGAGTCTCAAATAGGACGAAACGTGCGTCCTGGATTTTACTTCTAATCACTATTCATCTTTGCTTGAAAAGCTTGTGACTTAAAACTATATCGAGGCGATCCGTATAAGATACACATATACTAACATGAGACTGATCAACTGCAGTCCTAAATAACAATGGGAAGATACAAGTAAAACAACACCAAGTAACTTTAAAGCATATTATTTATTTAATGAATTTTCATTAGCCTAAGTATAATTTTTGTAAAGAATAATTATTTATACTATACATATTAAACATAACTTAATCGGTAATAATAATGTAATCTTTATATTCTAATTTACATCTGTAATAAACACAATAATAAAAACACACAATAGAACGAAACGGTCGTTCAGTGCTTCCAGGTTTTCAATGATGGTTTAACATTAATCGGTTTATGATCTCAATCAAAAACCACAAAAAATTACTTTTTTTTAATTTAAGGTCAAACTAACTATATGTTAACAATAAATTAAACGTTTCATATGATCGTAATGATTGAAAATTGTCTAGTCAACAACAACAACAACAACGGAAAATACAATTTGAACTGGTTTGTATAAAAAGTTACCGATTTGCTTTCTCTTATCACTGAATTATTAAAGTATTTTTTTATTTTGCAAAAATGTATGATAATAATAATAATAGTTACCATTATTATTATTATTATTATTATGAATAATGTATTCAATGTTAAATATGATAATTAGTTGGTAAATTAAATGAACTCATTTTTCATTACAGGATAGTACAAAATGGATTGTATTGTATTGTATTTAGGCATGGAAATGAACTTAAAAAATATATTAGTGAAGTGTATCAAAATAAAAAGTTTGATATTTGTCATCTCATAATGACATTTTGCTTGTTTGTTTTTCAATAACTTTTTATTATCAGAAGGGATTTTGTGGAGATTTTAGAAATTTCACAGATTGAACTCATGAGTCAATTGAAGCTAGACCACCATGAAAAGCCTGAAAGCAATGGACGGCCGTTTCGTTTTAGTATGGGACTCCTCAGCAGTGCGCATCCACGATCCCGCACCCCGAGAGATTCGAACCCAGGACCTATCAGTCTCGCGCGCGAGCGCTTAACTAACTAGACCACTGAGCCGGCATCCAATGGTGGTCTAGCTTCAATTGACTCATGATTTCAATCTCTGAAATTTTTATTAAATTTATTTGAGAGTTTAAATTTCAGTGAAAGGGGTTTGTAGTAACTGTTAAATCTTCTAGTTTATATTATGGACTGACAGTTATAAAATAGTGATGAGCTACTTTGTTTTAACATGGTACTTTATAAAGTCAAACATTTGAGATCATATCGAAGATTAAACCAAAAACTTTCAGATCTCTTTTCAAGCTCTTAATGTTTAGATCAACAAGTTGAAATCCGATGGTTTACATTGCTATCTTTAGTTAACTTGTAAATTATAAAATTTAACAGCCTGCAGAAACTCTTAACACTATTAACAATCACGTATTCATAAGTGAGCGATTTTGAACAGTGATTCTCAAGTAAGAAATCATGACCAGTGGAGTTCAATCAAGTCAGGTTGGAGTCAGATACTTACCAATAACATTAAAAGATGATTGGGCAATATTACATATTTATTGAAGGTAATATCTGCTAGTTACCAACAGATTCTTCTTTTAAAATGCTTGTGACTATATGGAAGTTTCTGGGTGATCCACTTAGGATGCACATATGCTAAAAGAGGCTTATCGATTGTAATTCTAATCATCAATAAAGGAAGAATTCAAACCATAACGTATTAATCAACCTACACAATCATTTGAACTAATTTAGTGACTGGATGATAAACAAATCACACATTTCTATTATTAATATAACACATTAAATACATTCGACCATTCAATCTCAAACTATAATTTTGATCTAAAATTTATTTAAACAAAGCAATTTCAGATCTCAAATGTAGAGTAATCAGGAAGGTCCCACAATTTTTCATATAAAATATGTTTTTAGAGAATCCTCGACAGGAAAGACAGTAACAATATAAAAGTAGAAGCGAACATACCCATTAGTTGTTCATAATATTGCACATAACCCATAATAACTTAATCGCGTGTTCAGTATAGTATCGTTTAAACATTTTTGATAGAGTTTCATATCAATAATAAATAATATAATCTTGAAAATCAAAGTCATCCAAGCATATGTTTGATCCATTTAACTCTGGTGGATACAAGATGAAGATAGCTCAAACAAGGTAAGTAAAACACTATCATATTTTATCACAACTTTTGCTATGAAGAAGAAGGTTATGATTCGATGAACGGGTTTTGAATTCTTAAAATCAATAAATGAAATGTCAATCGATTTTGATAGGTAATGATACATGATGACTACACACAAAACCTAAACTTACTGTAAGCCTCAAAAGAATCAAAATCATCATTCCGGTGAAACAGTTACTTCTAGCAAAATGACATCCTTGTGTTTAAAGTATTTTGTACAGTGGGATTAATGCCTAATTATCAAGGCTAATTGTTACATAGTTGTACCAACCTTGAAAATATCAAACAGATTAGTTTAAGACTTCAAAATGTACAATCATTATTACAGGGATGTAATATTAAGTAAAAAAGAAAAAGGAGAAACATAATAGATGAAAAATAACCATTTAAAATAGTTGATTACCAAAATGTAGATATCAGTGCAGGAAGTTATTCTTTATCAGAACATTCCCGGTAAAATATCAGTTTCTTAAAAGAAAAAAATTAACAGTCTAGCATATATTATGGAGCCTCTAAAAATGTCACCATTCATATAATCCTTTGTTACTTTCATTCATGTGAACACCTGGAAAGGATTGCCCAGGACAGAGTTCGATTAAGAATACTGATGGGCGGTCTATGCTTCTCCACACGAGGCAACAGGTGTAAGTAAGTATCTTTATTTGGTTGTTGAAAATTTTTTACAACAACCACTCATATTCAGATTCATTTGAAACTTTACTAGTATCCAAAATTTCTTTAACATTCAAGTTTTCAGTATCATTAACAATTCTAACCTATGGAACTCATAAAACACTACCCTACTACTACTATAAGCTATAAATCTTTTCTATCATTTAAAATCGTATTTTTCATTTCAATTATATATCGTTTATTATCAATAAACGATTTTGTCTCATAAATATTCCCTGAGTAACATAACTTTTCTTCTCTCTATCTCTTATGATGTATAACTGATTTCTTGTTATGATTATTAGAATTATCATCATTTTCTTTGTTACTGATATACTACGGAGGAAAAAACAACAACAGCATAACTAATTTATCATAAACTTTTAATAGTTTACATTTCTGTTTTAACATAATTGACATACATTTTTTTTTCTTCTCACTATGTAATTATTATAAAGATTAGATTTCAACTCTTATTTCTAGTGACTTATTTTGGTTCCGCTAATCATTATTATTTTGTGTAGGCATGCAGGAATATATATATGTGTGTATATTCTGTTTCACCAGATAGAACTGTTGAAGTATGTATATCCCCTGCATATATATGCATATATATATACGTGTATATACACTTGAATAAATACATGATGTTAAGTTGTTTATCATTTATTGTCTTCTACCGGGGTTATAATTTTTCTTCTGTAAAAATAAAAGAAAGTAAGGAAGGAAATATAAACTTTTCCTTCTACTAATTCTATTTTCCTTAGCTTCTATCTCTTTAATTATCTTATCCTACTACTATTCTCATCGTCTAGCTTATTTTCTAAAACTTGACTTCCGGTCAATTCTCATTCTCCAGAGAAAGAAAAACATAGTAATAGAATGTAGATATATAGGAATTTGCTTATATATATACATACATACATATATATGCACCTTAAAAGATTAGATGACCTAAATTTCTCATAAACTATGTTCCATACTTGTATCTAATGTAATAAGTATAGAATATTGGCCTTTTTTAAATTATTCCCTTGTATTGAATTCTAATTATCCCAAAAATTATAAATTTATCATAACTAATTATTTATGAAAAGTCATTATTATTAATCATAAAATGAAAGCAACAATTATCATATGGATAACATAGCTGTTATTATTATTATTATTAATGAGAGATGATCGTATCATATATTCCACTTAATACTCTATTTCTAGTTAACCCTATACTAATATTATGCTTCTCTTAACCTAAACTCATCAAGGAATTCATAGGAAAGAGACAAATAAACGTTAAATATAACCCGTATATAATTATATATCGTAATGCGCACCAATGCATAAATATGTAAGCAATGTGAATTTATGCTTGCATGAGTTTATTTATTTGATAAGTCATTTAGGGAGTAAGTAGTAAATGAATAAACGGACATATAAAGTAATATGTAATATATTTTTTTTCAAAAAAAAAAATAAGACGGGGAAAAGTTAATTTATGATTGCAGTAACTATTTCTGTTCCTTGTCTCATTTAATTAACTTCAATGATCTTAAAGGCCTTACTAGTCACTATTTCATTTTCTTGTCCCATAACAATTTTTATCATTATTTAAAGCATTAACTGTAATAATAATAATAATAATAATAAGTGTGGTGGGGAATTATTTATTTCAACTAATAATAAGTCTTGGTTATTGAAATATCAACTGTATACTTGCTGTGTTGATATGTATGGATATCCGTAGATTATTGTAGTTATAGTAATTATAATAGTAATCTTATAAAGTAATTAGGGCATTCATAATAATTTGTTCAAGACAGATTTATGCGTAAATAAATATCTTTAAATGTCGGAGAGAAACTTTATAAATGAATGAACTTAAATTTCATTTATAGAGATAATTGTCAACATCCTGTATGTGTATAAATCTTGGGTGTTTCTTTCATCAATTAAGAGTATAACAGAGTTTAGGGTGTGTAATTGTATGTTTGTAAATATATAATTAAGTAGTGATTTTAATTTTGTAATAACATCGACCATAACGGACAATTTAATCAGGATTGAAACAAACAAAAAAAAATTTTTTTACACACTTCAATTGTTTTGGGTAATATTATGGTTACTTAGTATGGATATGTTTCTTGGTAGAAAAATTTCTAAAGACAACAAAAACAAACACATTAAAACATATATCGACTCACACGTACTTAAACAGTAATATCAGTAGTATTGATTTGTATTTCATTTTTTTTCAGTGAGAACAATAAGAAAAAGACCATACATTATCATATATAGTTATGCTATCATTCTTTACTAAGCCCTTAGTTTTGTTGACAACTAGTATATCTTAATTAATAGTTTAAATAAAAGGATTTTTCTTCTTTTTCTAGAAACTGATATCCATTTAGTCGAAATGATCAAGTTTTAAATATGACTAACTGATAAACTGCACGAACTGATCACTGTATGGTATCAGATAGATGATCACTAAAATCACAAAACACTGGATAGGTAATTGAAATTCCAGTTTGAGATTCCTTAGAAGCGTATACCCCGTAATTCAGACAAACTCAAACCCGTTGTATCTTGTGGAAGGCACTACAATATTGACCTAACCAACTGTAATTTAATCTCTTAGATTTGTAAGTTCAGTTCGTGGTTGGTAAACTACGATTATCATAGGTGATGATTGTCTCATATTCGATAAAACTAGACCTAAGAACCCACTTTGGTTCAACAAATTACGACAATTTACCATTAACACTCATTGCATGAAAGTTCACTTTTCTGTAGAAAGCATATATTTTGAAGGAATATTTATATAGCAACTTCTCTCAACTTTTGATTTGAATTATTTCACAACGATATCTCATCGTTTTACAACAGAAAGCTTTCAATACCCCTTATTACTGCCAATTTCTATGTTACAATCAAATTAGTTTGTTATTTTTCGTTTTTATTCTGTTTTTTTCCCTAATAGAATATTATTCGTGATATAACTGATAATAGTAACACATGAAGTATTAGTACAATAAGTATGATTTGTAGAAGTAGTAATAACTATAAACTAAAACAGTTATGGAATATCAAGATATTCCAATAATTTGTTTTAGATTTATTTTATTCAACCATATAGAAAATATAAGTGATTATCGCAAATGTTAAATAATCAAAGTAATATGTGCATACTGTGCCTTCCTTCACAAGCATTATAAGCAAAGATGGATAGTGGCTAGCAGTGAAATCCAGGACGCGCGTTTCGTCCTACTTTGGACTCGTCAGCTGCTTACAAAAAGCTTGTGAATTAAGGCAATATCGAGGCAGACGCACAGTATGCACATATGCCAATAAAAGACTGATCAATTGCAGTTCTAAACATCGATGGGAAGATTCAAGTAGATAATACCAAGTGAATTTAAGCTTCACCTCATTGCACAAACAAGTGGCTATCGAGACTCAGTGGCTAAGTGGATAACGTGATGGCATTTGAAACGAACGGTACTGAGTCTGAGTCCCGGAGTGAACATCAACTCCGCGATGTAAGTAAATCCTGCTGACGAGTCCAAAAATAGGATGAAACGCCCATCCTAGATGCTACTGCTAGCCACTGTCCATCATTGCTTACTAAAATCAAAGTAATACATTTAAATCTGAAAATTATTGTTTAAAATATCATATGAGATGTAAATCTCTATGATTTAAAATAAAATAAAGTTATTTTAAATGTTTATTCAATAAATAAATAGTACATTTGTAATATCTCAATTAGTAGAAAAATTAGATTTTCTGATGTTTCGTGGCTTAGTGTAAGTCACTTCTTCAGAGAATAAATAACCAAATTGGCCAGAAAATCTAATTTTTCTACTCATTGGGATATTAGAAATATACTATTTATTTATAACAATCTACCCAATGCTCAATTTATTCGAAATTATCAAATCAAACCTTGGTAATGATACCCATGTTTATTCAATAAGATCATTTCAGTAAGTGAACATATAAAACGTGTTAATTTGACCAGCTATCGAGATCAGAGTAAACTGAAGGTTGTCATTATCATCATCATCATTAGCATGTTCTTCCTTTTTTCACATCCAAATCTAATGTGTACTTAAGGCTAGAAAGATTATTCTCTTTCATAGAATTATCTCGACTATTAATCAAGAAGAAAAAACATGTGCTTAGTGAAATTGATACAATCAAATAGGCAAATATTTCTCTTTTATGAATAAGCTAATGTATGATTATATTAAGTAAATTTGTTCATACTTTTAATTCAATAAACAGTTTTATTTAATTAAGATTTACACATTAATAAACATGAACATTTAAAGTTATACACAAATTATACACCTTAGAACCCAGTAATTCTATAAAAATCAATAATAAAATATAGTTTTTGATGGAGTTTTGTTCTCTGAGCTGGAGCTTTCATCATTCTTCTGAACATCATCAGTACAACCTTCAGATAGAAGTGAAGTGTTCGAATTTCTCCATATGCGTCTCACAGCTTCTTCTGTACACAAACAAAACTCCATCAAAATCATCCACCTGAGCTACAAATCTTCTCCACCAATAAAATATAGTCATTGGTGCATATTTCAAATTGGTGTGTGTATATAAATTTGGAATAATTTAACATGATTCCAATGAATGATATTTTCAACCTCAATCTATCTGTCATAAGCTTCTTAATTACTATCTGTCAATTTGTTCTATAAAAAGGAATGTTATTAAATAACTTCATTTATATCAAATTCTTACATAAAATCTACTATAATAATTAAAGACAATGTAATACATTGATGTTGAGATATGTTTATATGTACGTATCTACTTTCAATAAGAGTATGTTTTATAGATTGGTACTTCATGAAAACTGTATGTGTATATGGTTATGATATATTTCAGTTACTAATAGTATTCCCCTTCTTTTAGTGATATTACAGACAGCAAAATTGTTTTTTTCTTCTATAAAGGAAATATGTAGAAAAGAATGTTTTCTTCTTCCCCCCTTCTTTAAAATAGACTTCTGTTTCTACTTGTTGTTATTGTTGTTATATTTATTGCTCTCAATGTTTTTACTTCTCATATCTTTTATAAATCATTCGAGCATAAGATCGGGGTATCCTGTTTCTATTTACGCTTCATTCATTTTCTGACTTAATATACAAATATATGTATACACATGCTTACAAAGAGATTATAGGATATATCATATGTGATCCTATCTTTATTAATAATATTCTATACATTTTAATGAAGTGGTTTTACTTAAGAGTCTACTTTCTATTGTCTTCTACAGAAAGAAGAATTAAAGAAATATTGAAACTATTAGTCTACAAAAAAAACATAACTACAAATGTTTACTCAAAATGTTCAGTATTCAGATAATCACAAACTTAGTGCATTTATTCCCCCCCCCCTTCTTTACATACATATATGTTCCTACTTAATAAATGTAAACATGTACACACGAAAAATCATATTTACACGTAAATCTATTGTAGTTACCTATTCGATGAAAGGAAATAAATTAAGAAGAAATAGATAAATTATTAACTAATTCATTGGTTGAACACAATAAAAAAAAATAATAAATTCTGTTGATAATTATCAACTATTTAAGATAATTATCAGAAGGGGTTTGTGGAGATTTTTAGAAATTTTCACAGATTGAAATCATGAATCAGTTGAAGCTAGATCACCATTGAAAACCTGGAAGCACTGGATGGCCGTTTAAGATAAATTAATGAGACAACTTAATGATGTAAATCTAATAATATAAGGTATTTTATAAACATATAGCTCATTAAGAAGAGTATGCGACTCTGTATAATTTCTCATCAATAACTTTATACGGGATAGATATTATTGATGTCAATTTCCCTAATAATAATTGTTATACCTTTACATTATTGAATTTAAATCCAGTTTTCTAGAATTAGATATTTAGTCAATTTTTATATATTTGCATCAAAAAAATTAAGTTTTAAAAAGTTTTTGTAATTAAATGATCATTAACCTTCTAGTATCATGTATTTGATAATAGACTATAATTTCCTAATATTACTTACTTACTTACGCCTGTTACTCCCAATGGAGCACAGGCCGCTGACCAGAATTCTCCAACCCACTCTATCCTGGGCCTTCTTTTCTAGTTCCATCCAATTCTTGTTCATTTTTCCCATGTCTATCTCCATTTCCCGGCGTAATGTGTTCTGTGGTCTTCCTCTTTTCCTTTGGCCTTCAGGATTCCATGTGAGGGCTTGTCTTGTGACGCAGTTGGGTGCTTTCCTCAATGTGTGTCTTATCCACTTCCAGCGCTTCTTCCTGATTTCTGCCTCAGCTGAGATCTGGTTTGTTCTCTCCCACAGTACGTTGTTGCTAATAGTGTCCGGCCAACGGATCCGAAGTATTTTGCGTAGACAATTGTTAATAAACACCTGTATCTTCTGGATGATGGCTTTCGTAGTTCTCCAGGTTTCTGCTCTATACAGTAGAACTGTCTTGACATTTGTATTGAAAATCCTGACCATGGTGTTGGTTGACCGTTGTTTTGAGTTCCAGATGTTCTTCAGTTGTAAATATGCTGCTCTTGCTTTCCCGATTCGCGCGTTCACATCTGTATTAGATCTACCGTGTTCATCAATGATGCTGCTCGGATATGTTAAGGTGTGTACATCTTCCAATTCTTCTCCGTCAATTGTGATTGGATTGGTGCATGCTGTGTTGTATCGAAGAATCTTGCTTTTCCCTTTGTGTATATTGAGACCTGAGGCTACTCCTAATATTAACATTCAATAAAAAAAGAATGCAAAAAGTTAAAAGGAAAACAACGTAAAGAAATTTGAATTATAATGGAAAATTATACTTACAGCTGATTGTACATAAAAGATTGGTGTTTTTTAAAACAATATCTTGTGGATATGAAAGTGTTTGTATCCAGGTATTTTTGTATTATGTCCAGTAAACAAAATTTATAAAGTAGAAATGGTTACATAAAATCAAGTGAAGTTATAAAATCATTTTATTTAAAACTAACAAAAATGTATAAGTAATGCTCTGTTTCCTTTACAATAATCGATTTAGTTACAGACAATGCTTCAATTTATTTAAATATTGTTACATTTAAGAAATTCGTAAATATGAAAAGATAAGTAAATTAATAATCGTTTTTACAGGCATTATAAGCAAAGTTGGGTAGTGACTAGTAGTAGCATCTAGGATGCGCGTTTCGTCCTATTTTTGGACTCGTCAGCAGGATTTACTTACATCGCGGAGTTGATGTTCACTCCGGGACTCAGACTCAGTACCGTTCGTTTCAAATGCCATCACGTTATCCACTTAGCCACTGAGTCTCAATAGCCACTTGTTTGTGCAATGAGGTGAAGCTTAAATTCACTTGGTATTATCTACTTGAATCTTCCCATCGATGTTTAGAACTGCAATTGATCAGTCTTTTATTGGCATATGTGCATACTGTGCGTCTGCCTCGATATTGCCTTCATTCACAAGCATTATAAGCAAAGTTGGACAGTGAATACCAGTGGAATCCATGAAATGCAGGTACATCCAGCTAACGAGTTTCGAATAGAACGAAACGCACATCATGGATTCCACTGCAAGCCACTATCCATCTTTGCTTATAATGCTAGTGAATTAAAGTAATATCGAGGCACTACTCACAGTATGTATATATGCCAATAAGAGGCTGATCAATTGCAGTCCTAAACATCAATTGGAAGATTCATGTAAACAATACTAAATTCATTAACAGTTTTGTTTAAATTATGGGAAAAAAGTTTAATAATAGTAGTAATTTTCACAAGGTTTACAAAGTTATATTCCTGGTTAACCATAAGGTTAACCATAAGTGATATTTTCTCACCATGTTGTAGGCTCTTTGAGTTCCTCTACGGAACTTCAAAATCTGTGATAGCTTGTAATATAACAACATTATTGAATGGTGTTAGGGCGAAGCTATCAAGATAGTCAAATGTTAGTTTTCTTAACAGACTGATATCAGTTTGAATACAACTAACAACCAGGTAGCATTGAACAGTATTTTTGTTATATTTAGAGAATCTTTGGTAATGAATATTCCAGAGTCGACAATTAATTGTCCAGATATATGATCCTCACATGAAATAATTATTGAAGAAATATGAAATTAAACCCAAATATAAATGCATCCAAACGACCATAATTAAAATAATCTAAACTCAAAGAAATAAACATACAGTATGATTTGAAATAAACAAATAAAAAAGAGAAATCTAAGATAACACATATGAAACGTATATTTGGAGAAAGATAACTATTTATGAAACAATGTAATTAGTGTTCATTGATGTCATCTTAAATTTCACCCTGAGCAACTATACAACACTGAGTCATTAAATTGAAACTCAGAGGCCATATTTTTACATTGAGTCAATTTGTGGCTAAAAATCGATGTTTACTTTTAAATTATTATTAACAATGAATTCATCAGTCAGTCAAAAATAACCTAGAATCTGGGACATTTATTCATTGGTTCAAGTTGCCACATCATATTTCCACAGATAGATGAAATAATTTAAATAAGTACTAAAGTAGTACAGGTAGAAACCATATCATTTGAAATTAGAAAAATTAGGTCTAAATGACATTGTAGGGCCAGTGAAATGTCACTGGGCTTTAGTCAAATCATTTGGCAGGCATGTCAATAAATATCGAACTGTTCATCAATCGTTGTCAAAGTCAAGGACAACAAACAGTCATCAAGCAACTCCACGCCATCGACAGGAACATACGGTAGTAGTCCCATTCTGTTTTTGTACCTATTATTACTAATACATTTCTGTAATAACGTGTTTGTACTATACAATCACTAAAGTATCCACAGTACTTGGGTACAACGAAGGGGTAATCCATTTAAGGCATAAACCCCATAATGTGACTTCGACATAAGTTGAGAGGTCACGCCGTTCCTGTTCAATTCATGTAGATTCGCAATCACTGCTACAGATCACCTACTTTGGTGATCTACGGAATGATTCAAAGAAATATGAATTCGCGTAACAGAAAAGTATAAAATAATTTTCAACTCAATATCTAAGTGAAGACAGAAATTGAATGCATCCGTGCTATTTGGATTAATTCTGAGCCGTATTATACAAAGCTCCCAGTCAATTGGTAAAAACAACCACGTTGACTCTAAACTGGTAGTTCTCACCAACCAGAACAACTCACTTTAATAGTTAATGACTTCATAAACTTATACATTGGATGAAACATACAGATTACAGATCTTTCTGTAACTTCAAGGAATTCATCTTGATAGATAAGTGACATAGTTCATATAAAAGTATAACAATGTTTAACATGATATTTAATAATTTTTAGCTTAATCATACATAAAATACTTGTATAATTTAAAACAAACAGTTTAAACAATTATTATATGACAAAAATGTAGTCAAAATTGTGATTTGTTTCCATAACCAGGTTGTTATTTTAAATAATAGTTTAATGAAATTATTTTTTCTGTTCCACCCGGTGGTGCATATTTGTATCAAAATGAAATTATATTCTTTTCAGATAATATAAGAAATGCATAGAATAATTGTCTTGAATAGATTCTAAACAAAATAAATGTTGAAAATTAGTGGTATTGTAGTGAACGAAAACAAGTAGGGACAATCAAATGTATTTTAATACGACACTACAGAATATCTTAGTAAAATATGAGAACCATACATTAAATACTTCATTACCAAAATATTCATCAACTGTCTCAGACTTTTTTGTTCCTTCGTTTCCATACTGATCACTCTCTGTTCTTCTTCTCTTCTCCTCGACTTTATCAACCTTCTGTCAGGCCTTCTACTTTCGATTGGTGATGCATACGATTTGTATTTGTCGACATCAGTAGGACAAACCACAGTATGATAGAATCTGACAGTAAGGTGAAGTAGGAGAATAATTGGACATGCTGGTAAATATACTTACAAGAAATTATATGATCTAATTGGTTACTCAGTTTATTGAAGGCACCTTCATAATTAATTCACAAATATAAAGATATCTGTGTTATTCATTTATAAATCTGTTTACCTATAAATATGCAAGGATAATTAGAATTAATAAATTAATTTGTTACCAGTGATAGTATTAGTAGTAGTAATATTAGAAGAAGAAATACTAATACCACATCCATATACATTGTTGTTAGTGTAATTTAGGCTGTTAACAAATCATGCTGTTAGTAGATATGAATGAATGATAATAAATCACATAAATAATATTGTTAATTGTCTAAATTACATCTCCTTACTTGTCCCACTTCCAATAAACTTTTTTTAAATACAATACAGTTATACGAAAATTACTTTTACAAATACATAGAAAAATCAATAGTAATAATAACAATAATAATAATGATAGCAACAAGTACTTCAAAAAAGAACTTTTATTGTTCACTCTCAAAGTACTTGCATTATTACAATGGAAATCAGGATTAGGATGCTAATACTTGCATTATTCTTATTATTATGAAGAGGATATGAAAAAAAACTAACTAAATAACTAAGAGAAATCACTTAGTCAAGTATCCACAATAACAATAATAATGACAATATTAATAGTAGTAGAAGTATAATCAGTAGTAATAATAATAGTAAAGAACTAAAAGCCATTAATATCGAATTCATTTATTCATTCATGTATATTTTTTCCCCTCTTTTCCTGCCCTTAATTTCTTTGCCGTTCATTTTTATGTTAGAAATTATGTCTTCTATTATGTTCATCATCAATATTATTATTATTATCACTGCTATTATCAACTATGTTCTACTAAGTACGAAGAATAATTATTATTCCATTACTGTTCATCAGAAATTATTACTGTGATTTTTTTGTTCTCAAACTACAAATTATTAGTGTGCATTTATGCATGTGTAAATGCATTCTAAGTGCTTTTCTATTCCGCCCCCCTCATCCTGCTAAATGATTTTTTTCAATAAGAAGGAGACGAGTAATTCTAAGTTTGCATCAGTGGAACACTATATATTTCAACTTGTAGAAGATACACATGTATACACGTAGTACACATGAAATATATATATATATATATATATATATATATATATAATTGTTTTTGGCTTGCCTTTTATCAGTCTCTTACTTAAGTTGTACAAATACTGTTTCCAGTTATTCTATGAATATAGAATCTCTTCATATCTTGTTTTTGGCTCTTTCTCATAATTATTTCCTATACATTAGTTATCCAGACATTTATTTCTTTTCTCTTATTTTTCTTGTTGCTCATTATACCTTTCCTTCTTATTAACTTGTGCTTGTATGTTCCATTTTCACCCTTCCCCCCTCTCTCTCTCAATTTATGATTCTATTTCATTGTATATAAATATATTCGCTTCTACATTAAATATATATGTATATGTACGTATACTACTCATCAAATTGATAATGATGACTTTGAGATTTTTCGAATACTAAACATTCTAATCGTTGTCTTTTTACTAATAACTACCATTAGAACTACTACAACTACCAATAATAACAATATGACTACTAGTAGCTAACAATAATATAAGTAATGATAATCTCACTATAAATAATCAAACGAACTAATGGAATTTATGTCGCCTTTTAAAGAAGGCTAAAAAGATATTAAAAGTAAAGATGATATTATTATGATTATTACCATTATATATACTGCTTAAATGGATATCATTTACTAACATTCTCTCTTTTCATTTAGAAAGCAAACCAAATGAGGTGAATCGAAGTTTCAATAAAAGATAAATCTTTTTTTGCTCAATAAAAAAGAAATAAACAAAAAGATGAAGTGAATGTTGACTATTATTATTATTGTTATTCTCAACTCGTAACAACAACGACAATATGAGCAAAAACATCTATTCAGATATATATGTATATAAATGTAAGCCAACTTCTACATAGTTAATGGTATAATGAGTAAAGCATGGAAAATCGAAGGGTGAAGTATAATTCAGAGAAAGATGATAGTGAACTTGTGTATAGTTAATGATGATGGTGATCTTGACGTTTAAGCGAGTTATTAGATGACATACATACTTACATTCTGTATATATATCTTTGTCTCATAATAATGTTTATACAAACGATATTGATGATTATACTATGTACATTAATTCATCAATTAAAAATGTTATTTCTTTCCCAATAAACACTACTTATTACGAATAATTGTCATCAATGCAAGATTATCACCCTTGTTGTCATTTTTATTCGTATTCCTCTCCAAGAATGTCTAACAACGATCCTACTTTTCTATCTCTTCATAAACCATTCTTGTTCTCGTTCTTTAACTCTAATTTTTGTTTTGTATGAAGATGAAATCATTGTTATTGTTATTATTATCATTAGTATTGTTATTCAGTTTGACAAGTGAATTGAAATGTTTATTTGTTTAGTATTCGATTGTTTTTTTTTGTAGTATCCCATTTCTCTCGTTCTTTTCTCACCTATATACCCTCATCCTTACTATTATCACCAATAAGACTGATATTTTACTCAATTACTTTTCTGTTTTATGACTCACAATGACAATACTACTAATAGTAGTATTTTCACATTATCCATCTATTAAGTTTTATAGATTTAAGGAGAATATTATCATTTTTAAAATGTTAACTGACTTCTTCCTTATTTTTCCTTTTTCCCTGAAAGAAAAACGATTTAACTTATCCTAGTGAATAAAACTGAAGAAAAAATTGGGGTGAGGTGAAAAAGAATTATCCAGTGTTTTTTATTTTGTTTCTTTCTTTTAAACAATGAGTAATATGACTTATGGAATCGAACAATCAATCCAATAGTTCAGCAATTAATGATAATACAATAAGAAATATGTATACATATATACTTGCTTATAAATTGAATCTTTAATATTAACTCTAGTGATTTATCCCAAATACAAACAATCATAAATTCGACAATATACACACTCTTGTTAGTTAACAATAATAAACCTTTGTAAATGTTGATTATAGTTTATTCTCAGTAAATATTTTGTTTTAACATTTCATTTCTGTAAAAACAAAAAAAAAGGAAAAAGAAAAATAATTTGCAACGTTTAATATCTTGTAGTCATCTACTTCGGTTCACTGTTTTACCATACTTCACTATTCTTTCTTTTTTTTTTCAAAATATTTGTCTAAATAACAATATGTGGACTCGCTTTTACAATGTATTTTTGTATTTCCCCACAACGAATAAACTAAACTGTGGGAAGAGAATACTAATGAGTATGCTTATTTGTAATACTGTTTTATTCTTTTAATATCTTTGAGTAGTTGTATAAAAATCATAGGTATATACACAAGTATAAGGAATACAGACAAAATGCATTTTCTCGTTTTTTGTAAATTGTCTATTTTCACTGTCGTTGCTGTCAAATTAGATGCTAGACGTAAAAAAAAACTCAGAAGAGTATATATTTTGATAAAGTTGACTTTTGAACAACGACAACAGAACTTTAGGATAATGATATTGCTAATAATAATAATGATAATAACGCTTATAAAAATGAGGACGATGAGGTGGTGGAAACACCGAAACATACACATAAATACGCAAATATACACGTGTACGCCAAGTAAAAGACTTAAACTTTTCATTTTGTAAGAATCCCTATTAATTCTAACTTTTCTAACCGTGTTGGATGTGTGTAGTGTAGTTGACGGTGAGGGGATAAGAGTTTATAAGCTAAAGAATGAAGAGCTGCGGTCTAAAGAGAAACTATAAAATAATTTCTATCTAATGTTGAAACAGAGTGAACTAATATGTCAAAATCAGTGTACACCGTTAAAAACACACTAAACATTATTATATATATATTTGTAGATAAGCATTCTAAAAAAGTATATTAGGGTTTGAGACTAGAAAACTAATAACCTAAATTATTCTCCAAAAGTTTTATAAAACATTCAGATTAAATTGAAAACAATTGTTTAATTTCAATAGCGGTAAGATTGGTCACTACTCAGCCAATGCTTAGCTGAATATCTCAATCCCCAAGTATTAGAACGTGAAATCAGTTAATGCTCGCTCAAATCCACTAGAAAGCACTAGTTCTATCAAGATTACAGTCACAGCTTGCTTATGAGGGCTGAATAACTCGAAACCTAGATCACAGTTTTCCTACCGACCACCTCCAACTACTCAATACCAGTAAACACTTATTTATAATATGAAAATGATTGATAGTTGGAAGAAAACTATAGTTTCTGGAGATTGCCGGTAACATGTATCTACTATTCTAAAAAACGTTTGGCAGTCTCAGAAACTGGTGTTTATGTTATGCAATACGTTAGTCGTAACAGAGATGAGGGTGGCTAGCAGGGCGCGCATTTAGTCTTAACTAGGTCTTATTAACTGAACGTACTTACATCTCAGAGTTTATGTCCACTCCACGACTCTAACTTAGTGCCGTTGGCTTCAAACTCCATCGCGTTATCCACTTAGGTACTGAGCCCACATAACCACTAGCTTATACAACGAGATGAATTTTATTTCATTTCTGTATTAGTCGTTTGAATCTTCCCAAAGATGTTTAGGACTGAAATCGATCAGTCCCTTATTAGCATATATACTTGTGACTTAAGGCAATATAGAGACAATCCGCACAGAATGCAAGTATATCAATAAGAGACTGATCAGTCTCAGTCCTAAACACCAATGGGAAAATTCAACCGACCAATACAAAAATTAATTATTAACAACATTTTTGATGATGTAAATAACGGAGTAATTATTTGCAAAGTAAAAGAAAAAACAACAATCTAGTCAGTGAAGATAGCTATTACACATTATATTCTGTTACATGATTCTAAATCTTAAGACAATCAACCAAGTTACCCATAACAAATGTTCTCACTATCTAAAATAACTCTTCAATCTAATCTCCAGCAACTTAAAGAAAGAAATAAAACATGAAGCATGTACATTCAGCTAGTACCAAAGATGATGAAATATGAAATTAGTAGGGATTAATTAAACAATTTAAGATATCCAATGATGACCAGTTAATGAGGACATATGTTTCAGAGCATTATATTTAAATTTATGACAGCTATTTAAAATTTTTGAAATGGTAATTTCAAAAAAATATTTTCTTGACTAATTTTTAGATGAAGTTTAAGAAAACACTAAACGTCGGTGTTGAGTCTGTGGAATATTTAACTGAATTGATACTTAGTACTGGGAATCGTGAACACGAAAACAGTAGAGGAAGATTTATTTGACACTGAAAACAAATTAAAATGGTTTAGAAACACCACTTTTCATATGATTTATTTACAGTCAGACTGCCCTCAAATACCCTGGTACGGCCGAGGGTGGGGAGAGTCAGTTCTCTCTTTCGAAACGCCCTCACATAACCACGCGTATACAGCCACTGTCAGGGAAGTCCTACTCACTGCCTTCTCGTAGCCAGGGCGTTGTTTATGAAATTAGGAGGACAAAAAGCGAATTTCCGGCGCTTTAACCGGATTGGAGAACACGGAAAGTTCACTCAGTGAGCTGAAAAACCCTGATTCCAAACCAATGGTGCACATGGGCTCCAGGATCCTGAGGGAATAAATGGCGTATAATTCAATTATTGGTCACCGTCTACCATGTGACTGCATCTCCTGACGTTGCTCTACCGCCTTGTGGATCAGACCTTTAGGTCGAAGGCTCCGAGTATGGCTCCCTAAGAAAACCATTTGCTTCAGTCTAGGCACTAGGGCAGTATCATGGCACACACACAACTAAAGTGACTTGTTTGGTGCATATGTATTCGGTGCCCCTTTCTGCCAATATTCATGTGTTCTAATAAATAAACAAATACAGTCAGATTTAAAGAGAAATTTGTAAAAATTGAATTGACTGGTATTTGCTATCAGTTAATCAATAATTTACTCAATAATCATAAATATATAATATCATAAAATTAAACATCTATAACGTACAGATGCAGCTGATATGATTATCCCCATAAATTTGATTTCATGCCATGGATGAGTTAGAAAAGGGTTTGTTACTGTGTATGTTACTGTCCCTATTCTAACAGTTAGCAAACATATTTTATAGAACATTAAAATACATGGAGAAATCGAAATGAGTATATTGAACATAAGTTAAATGGTTAGGAAAGCGTCAAACTCTCACAGGCATGTTAACTAGGATTTTTATAAATACTGAGATTAAGTTAATCGAGTTTCACGATAAAAGCATTGAGAAGCTGATATAAAATAGGCTGTTTGCTAATATTGGATACTAGACAACATTTATGTTCATTTAGAGTACGTGTGATAAGAAGACTAAGGTTATCAGAATTATATGTGCAATATCTTTTGATCATACATACACTTGATAAGACATAAATGTTCAATAAGGAAAATTAGAACATAAAAGAGGGGAAAGAAAATAGTCTGCGGAAAATTTAGTTGAAGACACTATTCCAAAGATCTTTTTGTATCAGCGGTACGCGGAAGATATCATAGTCATAAAAGATAAGTGTGATGTCAATCACTTGTTAAGGAAACTCAACAAAAGTTAAAATCATATTCGTGTTACATGAGAAGAGATGAATCACTAACTCCTCCTTCTAAGCATACTAATTAGTAGAAAAGACGATGGAAAAACGAAACACACAGGGCGACATTTTAGTTTTCATAGTCCAATCCAGTACCAGCGTGAATTGATAAAGGGCTTATTTAAAAGGACCAATCGTATTTGCACTAGCGACACTACCGAGGGGAACCTAAAGCTCTTAACTGAAACATAGGCAAATAACGACTATTCATTGCAATTTATAAACCGCTAGAAAGACAGCAATATGATGAGACCTATTATGTTTTCCGCAGCCTGGAAACGAGTCTATATTATCCTATCATTCAGAAGTGACTCAAATAGTCTTATGCTGAAACTAAGACGTAAATTTGCTCTCAGTAAGACATTTTACGTACCCCAACTCATCACTATCAAACATTCATGTCCTATGTTTCACCAAAAACTCAAACAGTATGTAAACGATTGTGCCGTATAACACTGCATCTATCAATCTACATTTATGTGCAGAAACGCGTATATAGGTCGGAGTAATCGTGATCTTCAAGTAAGGGTGATTGAACACATATTTAAGTGGCTACAAAAACAAATGAATGGCAATCACAGAATAGAAAAATATCTTCTTCGATTGCAGGACAATTGGTTAAAACCGGTTATAAGGTTAATATTAAGTCAATATTTGTAGTGTTATAAAAAAGTGTTCAGAGGAGTATACTAAGGTCTATTGAAGCTTTCGACAAACAGAAATTCAAACCGTCTTTATGTATTTAAAAATAGTTCATTCTTACCCTAAAATTACCGTGGTAGTATAGTTTTATTATCCAGCTATGCAAGTTTGACCATATTCTTCACATTGTATAATTTATTATTGTTATTATCCTTGTTTCCCCTTAACTTTTAATTTGCCTCATTGACCTTTTAATTTTTCATATACGTCATCTTAACAAGTATATGTATGGTCCGATTGTTCTAATAAATGTTGTCTTCTCATCGTATTATCTAAAGTACTTGCTTTTAAAATCACATGGGAATAAACTAAGATGAATGTTGATCACATGTAGTGCTATGTAATAAAATGGATTTAATAATAAACAAATGAGTTAGTTTATCAGGTTATTCTGAATGTGTTTCTACAGTAATTGAAATTTTCATTAAATTTATTATTCAAACATATATTATATACTTTGTCTAATAAAGTATTATTTAAGACACAACTTTTAATTCACTGCACGGAATATTATTGTTATTTGATATAGTGAATAGGAGAAGGCCAAAGAACACACTGAGATAAGAATTGGAAGAAGACATTAAAAGGATGAAAAGCAACTGGAAAGGATTGTCGAAGACGGAGTTGGATGGAGAATGCTGGTGGACGACTTATGCGCCTTCACCAGGGGTAACAGGAGTGAGTAAGTAAGTATAATGTATAGCTTAATTCCTTCTAGTAATGATATATTCAACTGCTTCAGTATAGCTATCATCATTAAGTGACTTTTTCATATTGAGTTAACTAATAAGATATTGCAAATTAATAGACAAGGTGATCTAATAACCTGTCGATAATAAAATAACTAGAGTTAATCGGTAATAAGTACTACTGAATTTTAATTTATTATAAAATTTATAGTTTTATTTAATTGACAGTTGTGAATTAGATATAAGAGCTAATAAGTAAGTAATAGATTTTCATTAGAATAGAAATATTTGTTCATTCACAATTATATTTTATCAGTTCATATTGTTGTAGTGGCTTTGCTTCATTAATCGATCACCTCGATAACCGTTATATGATATAAATCTCAGCAGTATTTGAAATAAGAAGCCAATGAGAAGCAGCAATTACAGTTTATTAGCGGATAGCGCAAATCACAAAGCTATAAACACATTAAGCGAATTTGAAACAGAGAGACGAATAAGTATATACGAGCAATTATATAGACAAAAATTATAGTCAAATCGCATAAGCGAGTAGCAAGGCAATGCAAAAGCTAATCACAGAATTTGAGTACATATATACATATGGGGAGGAAGATGAATCATCGAGCGATCAACATTTTAGCTAGAGTCTGTCATGTTCTCTAGTGATCATAACAGTACAAAGAAATATATGAATTGTTACTATTCTAATAACATTGTCTGTTAAGTAAGTTAATAAAAGTGTTTAACCAAAATTTAACCATAATCGAAATTGGCTGTAGGATAGTTACTATAATATTTCTTAAAATATATAGGTTGATTGAAATTATACTTTCAACAATTTTGAGTAAATAAACAATATTTCATTTTAAATTTTTCTACTAAAAAATATTTTTTTAAAAAGAAAAAAAAGGAAAAGAAAAAGAAAAGAAAGCAAAAATCAAAATGGTGGACAATAATCAACTTTGTAGATTGATTTCAAGTAAAAGAAATTTTCAGAAAACTAGTTATTATATAGTGTAATTTAGATGTATAAAAATGATTAATTTTATATTCATGTCAATCATTCTTGGAAATTTTCAATTGTTCATTCATTCATCCATTCCTTTACTCGTTCGTTTTAACTTTTCATATTCATCTATAGATTGATAATTCACTCAGAAAGTAACCGAGAGAATGAAAAAAAAGAAAACCAAGTAAGAATGTAAGAGATAATATATGAAATAAGCTGAATGAAACTGTATTCGCTTAGAAGAGAGAGAAAAAGAGAGCGAGTAAGTTAGAGAGAGACAGAGAGAGAAAGAGGTGATAAAACGAAATAAGAAGTAGAATTTAAAGTATAAGCTACTGTTGTTTTCATCTTCTACTCTTATTCACTAGTCTTTTTTCCCATTTCTATGATTGTGTACTGGGTGGGGTGGAATAGTAAAAGATAGATTTCAATCGTTCTTTTCTTATTGATGATAGGGGAAAGAATATTGTCAATATTAGCATCACTGATCATTATCACAAGTAAATTAAAAAGCTTGCATATATATATATATATAATTCTTATAGAAAGATGAGTTAAAATAAAGGTAGGCAGACCAATTCATTTAAGTTTGTTTTCAAGAATATATTTTCAATCACTTGAAAGTGTACTATCTACACGCTACCAGTAAATAGCTTTATCATAAGTTGATAGTGCATAGTTTTAAAAAAGTGAATAAATCTAAGTTCAGTCCTAATGTTGTCCATGTTTTATAAATTTCTGTTATAATTAAACTTCATAGGATATTTTACTGATTAAGCAACAACATAATATCTAGTAAACTTGTTTAACATTTTAATCTATCATGAATTTTGACAATATATAAAACTGAACTGAATTCTAGCTATGTAATCTGTTTCCTCAAAGTTAGTCCTATGACCTATCTTTTATGATTTGTTGATTCTCATTCACATTATGATGGTTACTTTGCTTACTTAAACTTGAATAACAAGTCAAAAATGTTGTATCCGAACTTAACTCTTTTTGTCTTGTATTATCTGTGTATTATTAATTGATTCCATATTATTATACCTCAAGTCTATTCCATCACATTAGAAGTCTGTTACCTTTAATTTAAAACTGTTTTCTGCTACTATAATTAATTTAAGCTAAACTGTTGAAATTAAATTATGTCAAATGTGTTCAATCTAAATGATTAACTATGTAATTCACAATTTCTTTGGTTCATTTCGTAAATTAAACAAAGTAAGAAAGACGATTTACAAACTACGATGAATTCGTCAAACTTAGTTACTTTTGTCTTAGCTACATACAAGTAAATAAGCCTGATTAGTTTTAGATATTAACAAACTGCTAAGTTAAGACAATCTGGTTGGTACACATCGCCTTACATTATTGTTACGTCAATAAACTCGGTTCCCTTCTACAAATTAAACACATAATTCAATTTATTCGCTTTGAAAAAGTGACTTAAATTAAGTCACGAAACGTCATAAATACGGTTTTCTACTCGTTAGGATATTACAAAATACCCCAATTATTAACATTAATCAATCTCCCATCAGTAACAATAATCATCAATTAATACGAAAAACGTTGTGAAACATAAAACCTAACTAATACCGGATAACTTGTTTATACATACATTCTATGATAAAGTTGCGAAGTCTAATTTTCTAAAACAAATATAACGTTCTATTCTGAAAATTTGAATTTTAGTTGACCTACAGCTTACATTTCCCATTCGGAAACCCTTGACTGTCATTGGTTGATGGATTTTTTTAGTACGCTATTTTGTGACTCTCCCAACGGCGTTTCTATCATTGTATACATAAGCTTGATTTGTGTGCTTAGTGACCTCGTATTTCATGGGTGCTTGTAGAACACATTCTCTACGCCTCATCAAGACTTCTTGATTTAGTTAGCAGGGCCGGGGACAACGGATTAGAATAGCCTATCGTGTCACTGTATCTTTGACTTTCGTTCCGTTTACCGAGTAGGGTGAACTCGTAATAACATTCAAGTATATCACTTATCTTGTCTGTAAATTGGCGGGCATATAAATATATACTTGAAGTTACTACTGGAAACCATTACGAGGTATAAGTTTTAAATATAAATATTTAAAATAGAGACATTCTCTAATAAAACTTTCTATTATTTCTATAAACTGTAAAAGGAGGTAAATCTAAGAAATTGTTAAAAGAAAACAATATTCATACTCTTATTATTTATATTCCTGTGGAATGTACAAATTTCATTTCATTGATCATTTGTAACAACTGAGTAATTGATTATATATGTAGTAAACAGAACACCAATGGGGACAATCGAATGTATCTGAGCACAAAATTATAGAGCATATCAATCAAATCTGAGAACCATATAGTAAATCGTCAATTTTCAAAATACAATTCCATCATCTCAAACTTGACCGTTCCAGTTGCAAACATCAATCCATTGTCTCAGATTTCATTGTTCATGCATTTTCATACCAACTGCATTCCGTTCCTGTTTTTTCCTCATCGACCTTCTACTGAAATACATTCTATGCCCGACCACCGTTATATACTACTTGTGCAGATATAAGTAACCGACACCACATTTTCAGTGTTTGTTTTATCCTTTTAGTTGTATATACTTAAAGAGTTTCGTGTTAATCCTGAATACATTTTTGATAACATTATGAACTTCATCTCTTTAGATTGTTATCATCAGTTGAATAAATTATATTCTGTGTATGTATTCAACTGTGTTATTGAAATAATATAAAAAGTACTGATTGTAATTTATTGATTTTTGTATCATAACTGTAACAGTAAGTTTCAATATATAAAAAAAGTACATTTTTCATAATAAATTGGAAATATAAGCTTAGATAAATTCACTTGGTATTGTTTGCTTGAATCTACTCATTGAAGTTTAGGACAGCAGTTGATCAGTTCGTTATTGGCATATGTGTATAGTGTGCGTATTGCCTCGATATTGACTCAGTAGCTGAGTGGATAACTCGATAGAGTTTGAAGTGAATGGTGCTGGGTTCGAATCCCAGAGTGAACATCAACTCTGAGATACAGGTACATCCAACTGATGAGTCCCAATCAGGACGAAGCGCACGTCATGGATTCCACAGCTAGCCACTATCCATCTTTGCCTATAAGGTTGGATACTTGTCATACTAATTTTCTCTAAAACGTCCATGATTAGTGTCCTAAAAAAGTTTTTTGTAAGTCAGTAACCTAAATATTGATTAGCGTAATTGGAATCGTGATAGAAAAAAAATTAAATTCTTAAAATCATTTTAATCATGTCAGTGGTCTTTTGTTAGATGACATGACATATTTAGATTTCCAAATATTCCTAAAAGAACTCTTCTACACTGTATTTACTTGATTGTATACCCAAGAAACTGTTATACAATTTATATCTTTTCTAAATACATAAACATATTGGTTAGAAATCCTTTCAGATATACAAAAAGTGAACAAATAAATTTTCAACTACTTATAAGTAAATCAAGTGAAATGGTTAGAATATTTGATAAAGTTCAATGGAAATTATCTTTTAATAGCTTTTTCAATATTTATTGAAGTTGATTTCAATTAGTATATGACCTTTTTACTTTGATTGGAGGTAATGAATTCGTAATAGAACGTCAATGAATGTTTAATTTATCGTCCTCGAATATATATCTATATATAATAAGCCCGTATACTATGTTATTAATCTCAATACATTTCATATAATCATTTTATTTATGTCCTTATGTCATTCTTTCTTTCCATGTTTATCACCTTATTACCCTGAAATAGATGTTACTATAATAATGATTCTTATTACTCCTTCAGATGTCAAACGAATAGTAATGTTTCTCTATTCATTATATGATATAATGTTAGTATGATAGGTTAATTGATTACTTCATGTTTCATAGACATATCCCATTAAAGAATATTAAGTTTCAAATGGGTTCGCAAATATACTATAACTGAAAACAAATAATTGAATAAATGGAGAAGAAAATGAATTAACCAAGTTTGTAAGCACCATAATGTATACATCTGGGTCATTAGTCAAGTAATGAATTTAGTGTGAGAGCATGAGTTGATAAAATGATTTTCATTATTTCATTTGACTTTCATGTAGTCATTTTCCCTTTTTTTCTGTATCATATTATAATTAACTTCTGTTTACTGTTATTTAATATTTATTCATAGTGACAAATTTTAGTGTAGTCGTTTACTGTCACTTCATCTATACGCCTCTTATCTAGATACATATCTATATACCGTAAGTGACAAACGTATTGTCAGTCAGCTGATCATAACAACATCAAATCAAACAGTTAATTCATTTTATCTTAGTATTATTACTGTAGAGAATGTTAGTTTACTTCTATTCGAATTAAAGCTCTTAAATTAATGCACTAGAAGGCATTTCACATACATAGACGATCACTTACCCTAATTTGTAAGTGAAATCTCATTAATGACCAAATTGATCCGTTTTCAATGCTACTATTAATTGCTTGATATATAAACACGAACTATTTAGTCAAATATGTCGAGACTGAGGAAGGTATAATTGGAGGTTTTGGATAATGAAGGTATTATGTTACGCATTCACATGAATTTGAAAATCCAAACTAATAGATCTTAACTCAGTAGTCCAAAATATTTTAATTGGGAAGGGAACTTAAGGTTATGAGCTCGATCCCATGTAAAATCAATGTTGATAAGCATAGAACTTGGATGAAATTTCTAACCAGTTCTAATCGGCTTTTTATAGTGCTATAGGTGAAACCAATCCATAATCAAAGATTCATCATTAATTTAAATTGTGTGTAAGCAATGAATTTCAATTCAGACATTTTAAGCTACAAAGGTCAGAAAAAGACAAGTATATATACATTACAAATTTCATAAGGAAATTTGTTTTACAACGATAACGAAAGTTTTACTGGATCCAAAGAACTCAATTTTACTAACTAATGTTAGATTTCCCACAATTCCTGTCTGAGTGTAGTTGACATTGTATGATGAATTATATTCCGGAAAATACTAATGCCTACAGCCTTTTCTGGATAATGTACACAACTGGGATGATCAACATTCAGTTAAACGTGTATTTCAATGACTCAAAAAACACAATTCTTTGATGAATTTTCTGGTACTAGCTAAATATATGAAATAATACCCAAGACACTTCGACAACGTACAGTTTAACATTATATGAAAATACGAAATCAAAATCAAAAGTGTGAAATCTAGATGCTAAAATCCAAAAAGAATGTTTTCAACAACAAACTACAATACTCTGTGTTTAAAGAACTAGAAGGACCAGATAGCGAAGCATACTGCGAAATCAATCTCGCCTTAATCAAGGGTTTGAGTGAAACAAAATCTATGACAATCACAAAAATACCGTGCGATAACAAGGATAAGACATACAAGTAAAAGTTACAAACAGAGAAGAAATACTGAACTGATTTGGACTGTACATAAATTAAAATACATGACAAAGATTAATGAGATTAAACATAAGGCAGAATAAGAGGTTATTATTTTGTTGCAATCACATAAGTGAGATTAAATGATTTAAAATAAACCCAGTTAATAATGAAACATATCTTGTTAACAGATGCATCAGTTATGTCTAACCGATTTCCTTTAAAGCATTCATCATATATTATACATGTCTTTGAAGTAATGTTCAAATACAGTAAAACCAATGAATGGGTGATTTCAGTAATAGAGCTGTAAACCTTGATCAATTGTAGTGGTTAAGAACTGTGTTATACATCCCTAACCACCGTCTACCTCAGCATACAATGTTGTTTGATGTAGTATTAAGTTGGAAAAAAAGCTACGAATAAGCAAATTAGGACATAAAATAATTGATGCTCATGGCCATATCGGTAAGTGTTGACCCTATGAAAGAAGCCAGTGAAATGGCCGTAACTACTAGTTAAAGATGGAGAATGAAATAAAAGAGCGCACTCGTTAATTATTTCTAATTGCTTATTCTCCAATCTCATTAGTTCTTATATTTATATTTTGATTACTCTTACATATATATATATATATATGTATATATATCCTATCTTGTTGATTTTCCTTTATTTTAGTGATCTAAAAAAGTAACAGGTTAGATCCATACATATTCATCTCAGAGCCTACATCAACAATTATTGACTAACTGACTGACTGAATAACGTGAATACCTATAAAAGATGAAACAATTTACAATCATGTCTAAGAATTCTTTAAATCTACTTGGTTCTTGAGTAAATATTTGTTTTTCTAAGAAAAAATTTTCAACCAATATGTTGTTTTATAACAAACAATGAACGTTTGAAGCGAATGGTACTGTACTGAGTTCAATACTCACGATGAACATCAACTCCCAGATGCAATTATATCCAGCTGACGAGTCCCAAAATAGAACAAAACGCGCATCATGGATTCCACTATTAGCCACTATTTATTTTTGTTTATAAAGCATGTGAATTAAGGTAATATTGAGGTAATAAGCACAATATGCACATATACCAATAACAAACTGATCAAACGTAGTTTTAAACCTCAATGGGAAGATTCAAGCCAAACAATGAACTTTATTACAAAAAGAAATTTTATAAAATATTTACAATAATCATAAAATAATATACGATATCAATGTCTATCAAACAATCTTAATGACTATAGTCAACATGTTATTTGATTAATACAATATGAATCATATTCTCATTTATTTTCTATGCGTGACTGATATGAAAGTTCCTTTATTGTTGGTTCTAAATTTTCTTCTCTAGTGATATATTGAGAAATATCTAATGATTTATAAACTATTATTTATCATATTGTTTATAAATCATGACTCATAATATATATTGAGCATTGAATCATTAAAACCATTCACCATTGAACAATTGAATAGAGAAAATAAAAAAAAGAGGTAAGAAAACCATCAGAAATTAAACATTTACGACTTAAATAAAAAGGATTTAATTAAGGGAATTAGGGAAACAATTAAAAAAAAACATAATTTTAACAAATAAAACTGGAATTCATTATTTCACCTACTACCGAAAAAAAAGTGACCATAGAACAAAAAAAGAAAGAGGAAAAATATTTTATTACTCATATAAAATTTAGTCTGATCTATTCTCTATTCAATTTTGTTACCATATAACAACAAAAAACAACAGTTTCTAATAGGGATGAATTAGAGACAATAGAAAAGAAGAAAAGAATGAGACATTTGAAAATTATGAGAAAGATAATGACAAATGAAAGAAAACACAATGGATTGAAATCAGAACAACAAAAAAAAAACAATACAACTTGATAAAGAAAAATAATCTAGTTTTTAATATTCCATTGGAATGATAAATCTATGTAAATTCGAAAGCAATATCAATACCTTGGAAACATAAAATAATCACTTCGATGTAGATAGTTGAGTGGTAATGTGATTAGTATACAAAATATCTTTGATAAAATAATGATCATATGAAGACATAGTAAAGAATAAACAATGACTAGCCATAAAACGCTCTTAATCATTTGTTTAAAGTTGTATATGTGAGTAAGATATTATAAACTGTAGGATTAGAAAAATATGACAATTTATTAAATGACTAATGAAATATCACGCAAATCATTTCCAGTCATTCATAAAAAGAATTCTTAAGAATTGGAATTTTTCAAGAATTATAATTCAAATGAAATAAATACTTATACATGAAATGGTCCTGTTGTGTTAATTAGTTAATAGCCAATATTTTGTATTAATCTCCAACTGATATCAACTGCAGATTTATTGAAAGATAAACATCGTTATTTAAATAGTTCACAATGCCTTAGGATTATCTATGACTTTACCGATGTTGGTATTCAGTAAATTAAGGTCTCAAAACGATCCTTATACCATTGTAATATCAAGCCAAAATCTATTTTCAATAGTTGAGATCCACGAGGCGAAGTCGTTGATGCACACTGCTGAGAAGTTCCACAATAGAACGAAACGGTCGTCCAGTGCTTCCTGGTTTTCCATGGTGGTTTGGCTTCAAGTGACTCATAATCTCAACTATTGAAATTACTAAAATCTCCACAAAACACCTCCTGATATAAAATATAATTATCAACATTATTGAATCTAAATAATTTTTCAGCTATCAATCTATATCGCTTTTGGATTATTATCTCAGTTCTGTTTTGGCTAACTCTACATTTTATTACTTCGTTTCAAAAGTATTTGGTGGCTAATCTAATGTGATATACTTAGACACTAAATAAGAAAAAAGAAATAGTCTAGAGTAATTCGACTACTTATCCGTAAACAAATATTACCATGTGATTTTAATACTTATTGACAACTAGATAACTTGTTCAATGTGACAGTTTATGTATTATCTGTAATCACTTAGAAAGAAAAAAACAATATTACATTCGATCATAGGCGAAACACTTGAGGTTGAAGTGATTTGCTCTGTTTTTTTTGGAGAAAAGATCTAAAAGTGACAAATGATCATATTACATGAATTTATCAACTTTCAAATATGAACCAATAGGTTATTCAGTGATTTATTTTCATTTTCTAAAAGTATTTAGTTCAAAGTAACATCAATATTATGTTCATCATTTTTAAAAATAAACTAATTATTACCATAGTGCGTTCTCTTGGTATTGTTTACTTGAATCTTTCCAATGATGTTTAGGACTACAATCGATCAATCTCTAATTGGCATATGTGTATACTGCCTCGATATTACCTTTATCTACAAGCATTATAAGCAAAGAAGGATAGTGGCTAGCAATGGGACTTGTCAGATGAATGTACCTGCAACTCAGAGTTGATGTTCACTCTGAGACTCGAACCCAACCCAATCACATTTGATGTAGAAGCTCTGGAAGATGTTCAATTTATCACGTACCTGGAAAGCGTCACCGATGAACAAGGAGGATTGGACGCAGACGTAAAGGCGAGGATTGGTAAAGCAAGGACAACATTCCTACAATTGAACGATAGATCGAACTCAAAGCAATTTTCAACCAATATCAAAGTTGGAATCTTCAATACGAACGTCACGACAGCTTATAGCAACTCTCCTACAATCATTTACGATTATGGTTAATTCTGTTTAAGCCCTTTTATTAACTTGCTAAACAGACAGTAACAATTCGCATGTTTCTTTGTACTACTATGATCACTATCTTGTCTGTGTAAACGTTTAATCTTGATCACATGACAGCCTACGCACATATCTCTCTCTAGCTAAAATGTTGATTGCTTAAATGTCGCTCGATATGTCATTCTCTTCCCCATGTATATATGTACGCAAATCCCATTACTAGTCTTTGACTTGCCTAGCTGAGGCTTATTCGATTTGGCTATAAACTTGCCTCCATATTTGCTCGCATTTACACATTCGCCTCTCTGCTACAAGTTCGCTTGATTTGCTTATAGATTTATGATCTGTATACTACCTGCTAATGAACTGTAGTTGCCGCTTCTTATTGCCTTCCAATTTCAAACACCGTTGAGATTTATATTATAACGGTTATCGAGGTGATTTATTAACGAAGCAAAGCCACTGCAAGTTCTATTGTACGGAGCTGAAACGTGAAGATCTACTACAACCATCATCAAAAATATACAAGTATTTATAAACAGTTGTCTACGTAAAATACTCAATATCCGTTATCCGGAAACCATCAGCATCAGCCTACCGTATGAGAAGACAAACCAGCTACCAGTTGAAGAGGAAATTAGAAAACGACTTTGGATGTGGATAAGATATACACGGAGGAAATCATCAAGCTACTTCACGAAGCAAGCGCTATCTTGGAATCTTGAAGGGAAACGGAAAAGAGGAAGACCGAAAAATACACTACGTCGGGAATCGGAAGTATACAAAACTAATATTATCATACAATAAAAGGATTATTATATTTTAAAAAGGTCACATTTTTATTAAAAATGTTAGTGTAAAAGTGAAAAATATAATGCTCAGTAAATTCTTATTTACAATAAAGATTTCAAGAATGAACAAACATTTGTTTAAATCTATTACATTTGAAGAAAATTTTATTTTCGACGAAACTTTCCTTCACTGAATTCTTTCTATTTTTATTCGATGACACAATGGGTTAATTTAATTATAAATAAATTAATTTATCTTGAAAAGTATGTGCTTGATTTGAAAATTTATTTAATTTATATTACAAGTCAGTTCATTTATTCTAAGCAAACGACTGTGACATAATTCAATTCAATTTATTTTCTTGAACTAGAAACAATTAGTACTTTTAAATTCCTATGATTATTTTTATATTTTCAGTTTTAGTAATAATATTATACTTTATAAGTAAAGCAGTGGAATCCATAAAGCGCATTTTGTCCTATTCGAAAAGTGGCAGCTGGATGTACCTGCATCTTAGAGTTGATGTTCACTCTGAGACCCGAAAGCAGTAGCTAAGTGGATAAGGCGATGACGTTTGAAGCGAATGGTACTAAGTTCAATTCTCACAATGAACATCAACTCCCAGATGCAATTATATCCAGTTTTCGAGTCCAAAAATAGAACAAAACACGCATCATGGATTCTACTGTTAACCACTATTTATTTTTGCTTATAAAGTTTGTGAATTAAGGTAATATCGAGGTAATACGCACAATATACACATATGCCAATAACAGACTAATCAATTGTAGTCCTAAAAATCAACGGGAAGATTCAAGTAAATAATATCAAGCGAATTTGATACCATACTTTCATTTTATCTTCATTTTTAAATTTTATTCTATTTCATCTTTATTTTTACTTGTAAGCTAATATAATGTCACTGTTCTCCCTCTATCTGTAATAGTTATTCTTAATTACATAATTCATCTCTCATCAGTTCTTTTTTTTATTAAGCAGTATCAAATTTTTTACTGATTCACATAACTTCCCATCAAACTGATTAAAGTATGTAAATGTTCTTTATTTATATCTTCGTATAAATCTATTGTTTTAGAATTATTCAAATTAGAAACATGGGTCAATGATTGATACAAAAATAAAAGATGTTACTATGCCATTTACTCAAATAGATATATCTTCACAAAGATTATATACAAAATTTCAATGTAAACATAATTTTACATATTTTTATATTATACCGAATAGTAGATCATTCATCTTTAGTCGCCAAAAATATCCTAAATACTTTTAACTTCTATAGGAAATAATAATTTTTTTCCCAACATTCAAATTAACCACAAAATTGAAAAAAACATGTTTTTTTTTATCTCCATAGTAACACAATGTAATTTTACATTAAGCAAAAGAGAACCTATGAGAATTTGAAAAAAAAACCCATTAAACCGATAAAAAAACAAACAAAGAAAACCAATTTTGCGTGTTTCCTTAATTAGATATTTATTCGTAGAATAATTCAATGTTGTATAGACAAATTTCAATATTAGAATTCTATTTCTTTTCATCACTTTCTACATCTATCTTATTTCTTTTAAACCCTTAATATTTTCAAATGATTTATACTAATGAATAATAATAATTATTATTATTATCATTATTATTATTATTACTAATATTATTCTTATTATAGTAATATAAATTGGATCTTATTCAACAAAATGGAATCTCTTCTTTATCTCCACCTTTAGCATTTACTTAGAGAATATAAAATTCTAGTTGATAGGTAGGGAGTATTTTATTTATTTATTAAATAGAAGAAATAAAAATCTACAATCTAATTAATTTTTTTTCATTTTGATTTATCTTTTATTTATTGATCCATCCAGTTGAATTTTCCCGCCTACTAAAATATTTGTTTGTTCGTTTGTTTTTATTTTTTTAGTTCATTTAAACAAAATGTAAATGATTATTTTAAATATCATGCAACTGAAATTATTCCGCCCAATTCATAAAGACGCATCGTTTTTTTTAATCTTCAATGTAAAATATCTTAGTTATTTATTTAGAAATTTAATTTTCATTAAAAAACTTAAATGATTTAAAGAAGTAATACATTTTAAATGTCAATAGATATATGTTTTTAGCTTGTTTTACTATTACTAGTGTCACAAGTAAGAGTGCGTGGAGGACAGTTGACAAACTCGTTCGACGTGAAGACCAGTGTTACGCAAGGTTGCTTACTCTCACCCTTTCTCTTTCTCCTGGTGATCGACTGGATCATGAAGACGTCAACGTCTGAAGGGAAGCACGCGATACAATGGACATCTAGGATGCAGTTGGATGATCTAGACTTCGCAGATGATCTGGCCCTTCTATCCCAAACGCAATAACAAATGCAGGAGAAGACGAACAGTGTGGCAGCAGCCTCAGCAGCAGTAGGTTTCAATATACACAAAAGGAAAAGCAAGATTCTCCGATACAACACAGTATGCACCAATCCAATCAAAATTGACGGAAAGGAATTGGAAGATGTAAAAACCTTTACATATTTGGCAGCATCATTGATGAACAGGGTGGATCTGATGCAGATGTGAAGGCGCGAATCGGTAAAGCAAGAGCAGCACATTTACAACTGAAGAACATCTGGAACTCAAAGCAACTGTCAACTAACACCAAAGTCGTGGTTTTCAACACAAATGTCAAGACAGTTCTACTGTCTACTGGGGCGGAAACCTGGAGAACTACGAAAGCCATCATCCAGAAGATACAGGTGTTTATTAACAATTGTCTACGCAAAATACTTCAGATCCGTTGGCCAGAAACTATTAGCAGCAACCTACTGTGGGAGAGAACAAACCAGATTCAAGTGGAGGAAGAAATGAGGAAGAAGTGCTGGAAGTGGATAGGACACATATTGAGGAAAGCACCCAACTGAGTCACATGACAAGCCTGCACACGGGATCCTCAAGGCGCAAGGAAAAAAGGAAGACCAAAGAACACATTACGCCGAGAAATGGAAATAGACATGAGAAAAACGAACAAGAATTGGATGGAACTAGAAAAGAAGGCCCAGGACAGAGTGGGTTGGAGGATGCTGGTCGGCGGCCTATGCTCCATTGGGAGTAACAGGCGTAAGTAAGTAAGTAAGTAAGTACTATTACTAGTATAGGGGTTGTGGTGATTATTAAGTTTTTGATTGAGATCATGAACCGATTGATGTTAGACCACCTTTGGAAACCTGGAAGTACTGGATAGCCGTTTCGTCGTATTGTGGGACCCCTCGACAGTGTGCATCCACAATCCCGCTCACGGGATTTTATTATTGCTTTAATTATTGATTGACATGATATATACTCTTTTCTATTCTGTCAATAATAAGTCATTTATACAATTCTACTCAACGAATAGATTATCACTGATAATATTGTAAATGTTTATATTTTTATTTCTTCCGTTTTCCTTATCTATTTTTTTGGTTTTTAGTTTCTTTTTGTTTTCTTTATACCACAGTTGCTTTATTCTCTTAGTGATGTGTTTTTGTTGTTGTTTCTGTTAGATTTGAACAAAATTTAATATTTTGTTGTTGAATCATTTATATGCCAATCCTTCTATTTACACATTTCTTCATAAATGTTAGTAAGCCTATATAAAGATATATATATATATATATATATATATATATATATATATATATATATATATATATATATATGGTTTATATCGAATCTTTAACTATAAGTAAGTTTAATAAAATAATTTATTAGTTTTCATTGTAATTAACAATCATATGATATTCATTATTGAGTTATTTAATAGTAAGTAAATATGTTCTTTTAATTAATCATTTAGGGAATATAATTAATCCTGGAGACAATTGTCTTATCAATTCACTTAAATCTATACAACAAAAGAATAACCTTTAACAAAATTGTAAAATATTTACAATTTTATCGACATATGGACAATGAATGTGTATTTGCATGCTGTAGTACAAAAGAAAAACTTTAAAAAAAATTTTTTTTTCTTCCAAAACACATTATGATAGACATTGGTATACTGCCTACTTTATTTCAATGAACTGAATAAAACAAAACAAAATAGATGGAATATTCAATTTCAGATTTTGACTGATTATAGGATATTCTCGTTAAAAACAAAATTGAAAATAGGCTGGTATAAGATCTGTTATCGTTATCATTAGTAAATTATATCACGTGAATAATTAAATCATAAGTTAAATAAATAAATATTTCAGTAGTTGAGATCATGAGTCAATTGAAGCTAGACCACCATGGAAAACCTGGAAGCATTGAACGACAGTTTTGCCTCATTGTGGGACTCCTCAGTAGTGCGCACCCACAATCCCGCCTCGCAAGATTCAAACCAAGGATTTATCAGTCTCACGCGCGAATGCTTAACCTCTAGACCACTGAGCCGGCATTCAACGGTGTTAATGTCTAACTTCAACTAATCCACGAAATGGAGCGACACATTCGCCATTGTCATCAGTGAGTTACTACCTCACAACCGACCCGAGTGAACTCCACTGGTCACTGCTTCTCAGTGATCTAGTTGGTTAAGCATCTGGCGCAAGACTGATAGGCCCTGGGTTCGAATCCCGCGAGGAAGGGTCGTGGATGCGCACTGCCGAGGAGTCCCACAATAGAACGAAACAGCCGGCCAGTGCTTTCAGGTTTTCCATGGTGATCTAGCTCCAACTGACTCATGATCTGAACTGTTGAAATTACTACAATCTCCACAAAACCCCTTCTGATACAAATAAATATTTAGAATTTCTGAAAGTGAAAAAAATATTGAAAGTCTAAATATTGTTTACTTTACAAATTAATTATAAAATCTTAATAGTTAAACATCTTTTGAACATAGAACATCAATTGGTACCTTGAAATCTTTCAAGATAATTAATAAACAGGTAAGCTGCAAACTTCTGAAATTTGCTGAAGTCATTATTATAAGGTGTTAGAAATTTGATTGATGTGCTTAAAAGTTGGTTGTTAATCATTTTTACTTTGATATCAATTGTTTCTTTATTATATTGTAAAATTTTATTCAATCCTTTCAGTTAATGGCAATAATTAAGTTTTTTTCTTCGAATGTCTAGTGATAACTAAATGATTTTTGATTAACATCATGAACTTATTAATGTTAGACCACTATTGAAAACCTGGAAGCAGTGTGTTGGCAGTTTCGTCATATTATGGGACTCCTCAGCAGTACTAATTCACGACCCCGCTTGTGGGATTTGAATCCATAACCTTCAGTCTTGCGCGCGAACGCTTAATCTCTAGACCACCAAGACGTCATCCAACGGTGTTAATGTCTAACCTCAACCAATCCACAACATTTCGCGACCATATTCCATTGTACTGAGATAGATACCTGTGACTACCCGACACGGATTAGCTCTACTAAATGAACTTTACTCACTTTAATCTTACTTATTATCAGCGTTTGTTAATCATGTAACCAATTGTTTCTAAACCTTTGAATTTTCTTTATAATCACCATTGTAGAACTTTTTTACGCGAAATATGAAGGTTTACAATATTTTGTTTAGTCAATTAAAAATATTTGAATCCCTGCTTTGCTATATTAACATATGATCATAGCAACCTTCAACTACACTCCTTGATGTAAGTAATTTCGACCATTATGTAATTATGAATTTTAAATATTATAGCTTGTAAGCGGCTGATGAGAACCAAACAAGATAAAGTAAATATGTTATTCTTCTCAAATATATTTTTTACCCTCTTCAAGATGATAAAAAGAACTTTGTTGATGAAATTTCACAGAACCAAACGTTAGACAGCATTGGACAGTAGTTTTGTTTTAGTTTTAAGACTGATCATTTGTGGGAACCCATGATTACAAAACTTAAATTAAAATATTAGGTAGTATGCACGTTGTAAAATGTAAATTCATCAAGTTCGTACTGATGAGAAGTATTAAACTGAAATGATATCAGTAGTTATTGTTTTCTAGTTTATAATGGTAGTGGCGAGAATAAAATTTATGGATGACCTTTAAAAGAATCTTAAGTGTCCCTGAAAAGTTTCAGCCCATGAGAAAACAGTCGGTATAGTGAGAATATATTATACGAAACAAATAAAATTGTCGTGGATATGCTTCTTTAACATGACTTAATACTTTATAAGGTTAGAAAGAGGCTCTGCAGTTCTGAAATCGTAATGTCTGCGGTACAAGAAGTAATCCATGTGACTACGTAATAGTCGACCTCTGGCACCATGATAAGCTCAGAAAACTTCTTTTAACCTCGACTACATTGCTTCCATATTATTGGTGTGTACTCCCGTGATGAGGTCCACAGAATATCGCTTGCGAACTACGGTACGATGCACGTAACCAAGTGTAGATAGGCATCGATATGCTCTCCAGTCATTCGTGAATATTATGGTACTCAACTGCACATACTCTCGTATAATTGGTATTATCGTTGTAGCCTGTGGGTTTCCCAAGTGCTGGAAGTGTCCCTTTTCAGATGATCTATCGTATATACCAAAGACCTACTAAGTATACTTAAGGAAGTCCTACTTACCCAGTCTTGTTCAACACTTCCTCCTCTAATGAATTTACGTTTTCAAATGACTGTTTCGTCGATTTATATAATTCTCTAGAATCCTACAGACGACTAATACAAGTTTGTCGTTTTCATTGCACATATATCCCGACGGTACTCATACCACTGGACCGCCGAAGCTCCAGTAATATCCGTAAAGGTTGCAGCTAGTGTTACTGGTGCTTTTGTTATCCAGTTTATGACAATTAATATAACCTGTCTTAGCGTCAATCGGTATCGGATGAAAAAACTCCCTGTTCTAACAGACTTTTTCCTTCAACATATGTTTCATCGATGTACAACATCATCACGATAATATGCACAATGTTCACCAGTCATTTGGCCATTACAATCACAAATGAAAGAACTTCTCAGTAATCCCATCTGTTATAGCCGATCAACTATAACTTCCTCCTTGAAATCCGCTTTAAATCGACCTTGCGTAAGCATCGGGTTTTGAACTGAGCACCGTGACCTTGAAATCACTCACTCGCTACTGAGTGGCTTGTCCATAAATTACAGTTTCGCAAAATGGTCTTTTGAAGCCACAAAATGCAGTTGCAGATAGAAATTTTTATAAAATAATTTAACGGGAGCTTATTCAATCTTGATACAAAAGATATTTTAAGTGATGAATCTATTGTATTATGATTTAAATATATGTGAATGCTTTAAATAACTTTCCGAGTCAATTCTATCGTGGAATGATCTGGAGTATAAGTAATCTTTGATAGATTACAATTATGTACAATATTATCTGCTAGATTGAACTACTACTATATTGTCTTATCAAAATGATTTCTCATGTAATTATAAAAAAACGAGTTGTATAGTGTGGTTTTAGTGACCATAGATTATTGTGGAGTGAAACTGCATCCAAAACAAAACATGTCACTACATAGAAGACAGAAGCATAGTTAAAGCTAACTGTTAAACCTTTTAAAACACCTAGCTTGTTATTTTTCTAACTTTCGTTAGCTCTTAATTCATCAATGATGATCATTTCAAATAAAACAAAACGTAATCAGCTTAACATCTGTTAGCAAATCGACATTATGTCAATAAACTTTCATTATTTAATACATTGTCATTTTAGTGTTTTACTGAAAACCCTCCCTGTCCCCTAAGAAAAATCTGACTAATTACCTAGGTGTTATACTTCTAATGGTGATTAGTAGTGAAATTTAGTATATAGTAACTAATAGAACCTAATCATTCAATTGTAATCAATACCGTGAATTGACACAAGTAGGTATTAAAAATGTTTATTAACAGAAGGGATGTTTTTCTAAAGTATTCTGCACAATGATTACATAAAAATTCAAGACTATAAAACAACTTTTATATGAATTATTCTAACCATTGGACAGACAAATAATTGTAATCTTTCTAATTATTCTACCACATATATATTAGCCCTTGTCAATTTCTCACGTGTAACCTTGACTATACACGTGTGGATAATAGCCTGTATCTATCGTTTCCTGGTATTTCTAACACAAATTATAAAGACGGAGTAACCTTATTATTCTCTGAGTCAATGTATTACCAAACCCCGATCCTTTATACATTCATTGAATCGTGTAATTACTTGCATCCCATTCAATATTAACATGTTTAAAATATACATATCCTGAATACATTTCATATTCAACTTTTATTATCTACATTATATCAATATGATTTATCAACAGAAAAGATAAAAAAAAACTAAATAAAATATACATTTCATAAATACCAATATCATTTAGTCATTAGGAAATCAACCAAAGACAATGAAAATTACTAGAAAAAAAAAGGTATTTAATCTTATCTAATCTACTTACTTGTTTTTAAATAGTTTGTTTAACATCACATAAATAAAAAGAAACCGACATTAACAGAAAGAACGAAAAAAAGAGAAAAATTGAGAGGGAGAAAATTTCTTCTAACGCATATCAAATTACTGATTAATATCTATGAAAAATTTATTCATGGTTGAATTCAAATTAGTTATGTTTTATTTACATAGATTATGTTTTGTTTCGTTTTTCTTTTTTTTATGTTTCTATGAAAGCGAATATATTTTTTTGTTGTTGTTGTAGAATTTAAATAAAATTTTTTAAAAAAATAGACAATCAGAAAAGAAAAAAAATCGATGTCATTTGCAGGAGTACTTTTCTTTCTGCACGAGTACTCAAGAGAATAAATTAATGAATTAAATATTAATATTGATAATAGTGAAAAGTTAAGTGTTGGAAATAATTTTTTAAGGAAAAAAATTAGTGACATTCGAAATGAACATTTCATCGTCGTTGTTGACTTTTTGAAGTAATATACACTTTTACTACTATCTAGTAGTAAAATGTTGTATAGAAAAAATATTGAGATTTTCATATAATGATGAAGTGTTTTATAGTTATCTTAGATTGTAGCAAACGAGAACATTAGTGGGGGCAATCGAATGTATTTGAATACGAAATTACAGAATCTCGCAGTAAAATTTGAGAATCATACAATAAATACTTAATTTGCATAATATCAATCCATTGTCTCAAACTTGACTGTTCCTTTTGCAAATATCAATGAATCGTCTTAGATTTTATTGCTCCTGCATTTTCATACCAATTGCTTTTCGTTTTCTCCTTCTCGATCTTCTATTGAAATATATTCTAATCCTGACTATCGTTATATAATACTTATGTGGATATAAGTAGCTCACATCACAAGATGTCTAATTAACAAATATCCAAATGGAATACTATCAAATGAACTGGGACATATGACTGATTTATTAAGATTTCTCTTAGGTTACTGGATAAATCAGTTTTATATATATAACATTTTCTTTTATCATTAGTTGGATTTTTACGATCTGTCTTTCTAAATGATTATCTGAGAAATTAATTGCTAACTATCTTTGTATTATACAAGAGCATATAATGACTAAACTGAAAATAAATTCTAGGCTAATGTTGGATCCTTTAAGTAAGATAAGCAAGGCTAGGTGAAAAGTATATGAACCTTCATAATAAAATACTAACAGTTAATAAATGTATTTAACTCTGTGCTTCTACCATTTAACAGGCTAGAGATGATATCTTTCTGTTAAGAATGAGATTTAACGGGTAAAAATATAAGGTCCAGTGCCATTAATTTATGGGAATATTCCAGAATTAACTAAATCTTCATCAACCTGTAATGTTATTGTCTATTGTATTGAATAACTAACGTTTAAAACGTTCAAACAACATTCATTTACTTAATCCTCAAAACGAAAAATTTCATTGGGATGTTTTAGACAATTACTTTGATAAGTTCAATAAAAGATAATATTTTGGGATGCTGAAAAATGATAGGATACAATCGATTCGAAGATTTGAGCATACACGTCTAGACAGTTTCGGGTAACCTAGTAAAGCACCATTTAAAAACACACTGAAATTAGTTTTAAAAGGATTAAAAAATTGTGAATATTTCATATAATGTATGTTTAAACTATGAATTTGTTTAGGTAAGTTATGGTAGAATGCTGATCAACTGATAACAAAAATAAAGTATGATGGTTCTTCGGCAGAACGAATTCATTGATTTATTAACTTCAATGATATTTTCCGTTATGAAGCAACAGTTTAGAGTAAATAAATTTGCAAAATGAAAGATTATCAACGATAAATTTAAATCTTTTCATCTCGGCGGTCATACATTCACTAATATCAAATGGGATCCAACGAAGACTAGTTTTTAAACCACTGTTGCCCTTGGTTACTTCCCAGTTTATAAGCAATATGAATAAAATCTACTCTTGAGTTTAACTGATAATAAATTCTAATACACATATAGATACTTTTAAATAACAAAAAACCCTGGAGCTAATCTCAACTGGTTATTAACTCGTCGATTACAAACGGAAATTGCGGTGGTTCGATTGTTAAGACATGTTTTTTTCTTATTTGGAAATTACAAAGATTGTATATGTAAAGTATACCTGTAACCTTTATTAATCTCTCGAGTCTGCGACTGAACTTTATGGCAATGATCAAAAACATTGGAGTACCTATTTTGAAGTTGTTATATCCCGATACGAATAATGAATGGTAATTCTTGGGATCCATTTATAGACCAATGCTATGAGTATATTTTTATCGTGTAATTGTTACGTAACTAAACTGTTCATATTCATGTCCGTCTTATTATGACCTATGAACTATTATTATACGATTTTTACCATTCTTGAGTTATGGCCTGTCCCTCATCCACAACCACTTTTGACCAAATATTGTACAAATGTTATTTTCTATTTTATGGTACGTTGTGGTCTGTCTGCTTGATATATAAACCGAGTATGTTTGAAATAAATGATCCATATTGCAGAGGCTGAGGTTGGTGTTCTGGACTTAACTGGCTGGGTTAGACAGGAAGCGAGACCAATCAGGACTCTAGGCTGCTCGCACGTGTTTTACGCGTCCTTGGACTGATCGATAATTTCGCTGCTCTCTGGTCGGCGGTATCGTTGCGTTATCCAGTATACAGGGTTACACAGGTTCACAAGTTATAACAGAAGCAACTTTAATTCGTATATTAACTCAGACGTTTATTACGTTAGAGATGGCTGTGTGGTGTCAACCAACCATCGTTTTAAATGACAAGATTTGTGTAGATAATATTTTCAGCCATTTGTAGTGTGAACAGGTATAACGTTTACATTTCTAGATAAATTACATATCGAAGTTGATGGTCGGTTTGACACGATAAACTAGTTTGTGAATTTTAAGAACTATTTATTGTAGGCACTAAAGTAGGTTCATTTGATTCACACTGAGATAACTTTATTTAGTATATTTAGATTGGCTACACACAAGGGCCTGTTCAAACATCTGGAAAACCATTTATGAAGTCAGTTGCAAAGTAGAACCTGGTACGTATGTACATTGGCTCAAGTTTTCATACTTCATTAGCACAGAGATGAGATTGTCAGGCGGAAACCCAGAATGGTAGAGGCAGTAACAGTATGAGTGGTGATAGAAAAGATTAGGCATTGAAGATACGATTCCAGAAAATATAAATTGGTGAAATAAAAACAGAAAAGTTATGAGGAATTGAGCTTGGAATTTGTGGAAACCACTTATCTGAACGTTCATCTGTTATAAATTTCCCTGTTTACGATTCGTTTCAACTGCATTTACTTGGGCGCTTCCACCGTAAATCTGATAATTGACAAATCTAAGAAGCAATACTAAAGTAGTCTATATATTTCACCCTCATCCTTTGTCCGTTAGAAAAGTGATAATCATAGATTTTATACATCAAATACATACGGAAATGGAAGCAAGAATGATCACTAACATTTACAAATAAATCTGACTGGGAGATAATAACTACTTACAAAGTTATATGTATTTTGCTGAATATTAACAAGTTGAATGATGACAAAACGTGGATTGTGTCACAATTTTATATTGAGAATTGTTTACTGTAATCAAAAATATGATATTGAATACAATGAGCATTATTATTATTACGTTGTTATTGTACATTTTAATGACAATAGTACCTATGGTTTCCCTAAATTTCCATGTACGAACGTTTATGTATATGACTATTCGGATCTGGTAAGTGAAAAATGTACTGGGTTTTTATTAAACTATTTACAACAATATTTTCTCTATAGCTTCAATAAAAAAGCCTATTTGTCTTGAATTTATTACACTTCACATATGAATATTTAAGGGTTAGATAGAGTTATGCCTACCTTGATTAATTTTCTGCAGTTTAATCCTATACATTTGGTAGATGATGAGTATACACTGATCAACTGTAAACAACTCAGTAAAATACATTCTTCTACATTTATCCTCTAATAGTCTAACTGGTTTCTTATAAGTGATTACTAGTTTTCTTTAGACGTTAAAAATATCATTCTTTAATATGACTGGTTAATAGTCAGTCAGCTACAACGTAAAACAAGGCATACATATGCATCGGTTCAGGTTGCCACACCTCAATAGCACAACAAGGTGATGACTGTTTAATAAATCCTAAACAATTAAAAACAACCGAGAAAATAAATGTTACTCAAAATTTGGTATATTTGGATAAATGAGCATAAGAATAGGTTATCATCTTATTATGATCATTCTTTGTACAAGGCAAAATTGTCCAACAATTTTCGCTAATCAACATAACCAAACTTACAGGGAAAAGGTATACGCAAAAAAAAGAAAAACAGACTAATCAATTAAGAATAATTTGTCAGTGAACTATTTTTCAACGTGAGAATTAATTTCATTTGAGAAAACATAATAAATCTTATGTAAACTATTACAGTAAATATACAGTACAGAAATTATTCGTGAAATAGATTGACACCTCATAAGCATATATATATGTATATATTGCGTAACCAGAAGAACAGATATGCTCTTTGTAGGTACAATTAAAATCTTTTACAAAAAGTGACCTAAAAAGGGAAACTAGAACGAATTCATGTACAAGTTAGATAAAGAAATACAGAAAAAAGATAATGACTAAATACACATCATGTACAAAAAGACAAACAGATAAACTTCGAAAGTTTATATAAATAGTAAGATTAAATGTTACATATAAATAGAGATATTATTATTATTATTAATTTGAAATTTCATTTTGTTCTAAAATAAAAAAGTACTGCTTGATCTGGTACTTGAAATGTTCATTTGACCAGAATTGGCTACTGATGACGTTGTAGCTGTGATTGTTGAACCACTAGTACTCGATACAGAAGAAATAAGTGTTGAATTTGGTAAATTTCTCATTATTGATTGAGAAATACTATTACTGCCAGTACTATTATTGCTACTACTACTATTATTATTGTTGTTGTTAATATTATGGAAATACTGATTCGTTGTAGAAATAGGTAAACCAGGTGGGAATATTGAATCAGTCATAGATAATCCAAGTGAATCATCATTAATTATACTGTTATTACAACTTGTACCAATAGTATTATTATTCATATGACCAATACCACGATTTGTAGTACTACAATTACTAATAGAATTATTACTAATAAATGATGTATTATTTAAATTAAAATGTGGATTAACTAGACGTACAACACCAACTCCACCACCTAAACGTCTAGAATTCATACTACCTCGTACAGACCAACAATTTGCATCTGGATCATAGAGTTCTACAGATTTTAAATAGGTAGCACCATCGAATCCACCGATTGCAATTAACTGATTATTAACTACAGCTAATCCAACCTTATTTGTAAATAAAATATAAAAAAAAATTATATTGATTGTAATGATAAGACTTAGACAATTAAAACCAAATGAATAATTATACTTAAATAATGTTGATATTTGGTGTTATATCTAGGAGGTTTTTCTTGAGCATTAGAACGCCGGAACCCTTCCAAGTTGCAATGAGAAGATAGAACACTAATGAAGGTAATATTATTCCTAAACAGTGTCAATTATAGTACAAAATTGTCGGGTATTTATAGTTTTTAGTAAACACAAAATCATTATTACAGTCCACCAATCAGCATACAGGGGGTTATTAGCATTGTGCAATCAGGAAGCTACACGCAGGAATTCTAGAACACTCTTCCAAAAGGTGATTGGATGTAATATCTTCGGCTCCTTCTGAGCCTCCTACAGCTTTCTCGAGTTCACTCGTGGTCCGTCGTCACATTTGGTTGAAACTAATTCATACAAAATAAGCTTTTCAAACGAAATAAATGCCTTTTTTATTTATTTACAAAGCCCATTGAAATAACATTAGATATTAATATTTTCAATTAAAATTCATAAATTTCATTCCTATTATTAATTGTACTAGTTGTTTGAATCTTCCTATTGGTGTTTAAAACTGAAATTGACCAATTTCCTATTGGCATATGTACATTGTGATCGGACTTGTCATTAATTCACAAGAATTTTTAGCAGAGATAAATGATAGCTAACAGTGAAATTGGAGACATGTGTCTTTTTCTATTATTACTAATATCACCTTCATTTCAATACTTGAGGAAACATTCTGTCATAATCTTTCGCCATGTAATTATGTTTTCATTCTCAATCATCTGAAGGTTTATTTACTAATACATTTAATACATTTTACGCCGTGTCGGTTAATGAGATTAAAAACTTCTATTAAATAAGTTGGTTGAGAGATGTGTTACACATCTCCAACTGTAGCTTACCCTGATATAGAATGCTGAAATAAGTAGATTTGATAACAGGTCAAGGGAGGACAAATCAAAATATGATATCAATTCACCAAGATATTGAATAATAGCCAGAGCTATATCGGGGGATACGGACTTCTGGACTAGGACGTTCACAATACTCGAAGTAAATGGCTGGAAACTTTTGGTGACATGGAGCAAAATAAGTTGCAATAACGTATCTGTATTCAACCTCTACGTTCCTCAAAATCTTGAGTTATTCATATATTTAAGCATATAAACATGGGTATAAACGAGCACCAAAATACATATACGACACACGCAACAGTTATTATTAGATCTGGAGATGTTCTCTGACCTTTTTCTCATAGTCTGATTTGTTCATAATGAAAGTCGTGTTCCCCTTATCTGCTCTCGTAATGATAATTGTCTCATAATTTATTAGCTGTTCTATTGCATATAATTCATCTTTAGTTAGATAAGAAGTGTGTAGTTTTTGATATAACAAGGTGGTCGCTAATTAATACCTCGAAGAGACCAAAATACTTCAGAAAGTGTTTGGCACGAATGAAGAAAGATTGTCACCAGAAGCTTTGTATATACGGACTATTCAGAACAACCTGAACAGAAAATATGGTATTCAACCAGTCACCTCCTGCCAAATGACTATTACCAAGTAATTGAACCCTATCTCTCTATCCAGCGCCGTCGTTCTGATAGGAATTAATTTTAATGTTTTATTAAATCAGCTGTACATTTAATGGTTCTCCTTTTACATACACATGAACGTATCAAAAAAGCCTTTTCAATTTGCACGTTTATTTGCACTTCTAATAAAAACAAGTTAACATCTAATATCAACTATTAATAACTTAAAGTCACACACACACACACACACACAAAACTACTCATTGATTTATTTTTACATTGTGAACTTTTCATATGATTCACATCTAACCGACTCATGTTATCCTACTTACTAAAGTCAATATCTGAATATAATTGGATAAGCACTTATCATAGAATTGATTTGATTGTCAAACATTATTTATTCTTTGATTCTGCTAGTTACCTTGAAGAAGTCCAGAGAAGCTTGCTGGACGATATGCTGAAGTTATTTAAACTTCATTCGGTCAAATTACTTCAAATACAATTTTCGAAATAATATCTCCTCTATACTCGGCACTTAATTTCTTTCAAACATTTCGTTCAAATTATCACGATTAGCATAAGTTATTTAGCAAGAATACGCCATTTTTTCTATCACGATTTTGCAGTCCATGTGCACCATTGGTTTAGAATCATAGTTTACCAACTTGCCTAAGTGAATCCTTTGTAAACGCTAACCCAGTTAAAGCCATGGCATTCGCTTTTCATCCTCTCAATTTCGTAAACAACAACCCGGCCGAGAGAAAACAGTGAGTAGGACTTCCTTGCCAGTGGTCATATAAGCGTGGCTACGTGAGGGCGTTTCTAGAGGAAGAGCAAACTCTTTTATAGTAATTGAATACATTATATAAAAGTTGTTACTTGATTGTTATGAAAAAATGAAAGTTCCTTACAGCGCCTAATTCTTTTTAGAAATATGACTTACTCCACTACGTCGTGATGTCATCGCTACAACAGGGGTCCAAGTACGACTACGTAGATCTAAGCATTCTACAGACGATAATTCCGTAACCTCATCTCTTCCACCCACAGCGTATATCAAACCATTATAGACAGCCACACCTAAGTGTTTACGTTTAGTTCCCATACAGGATATTTGGTGCCATGTACCAACACGAGGATCAAAATGTTCCACAGAGGATAAAGGTTGTTGACCATCTGAACCACCAACAGCATACAATTGACCATTCAAAACTGCAACACCGACACCTAAACGACGAGTAATCATACTGGACACCTTAGAAAGAAAAAAACAAAGATATATTACGTCACTCATACACCGTCATAATAGAGGTACTGTCTCAACATATATTAGTAACTAATATAAATAGGTTTATATAGTTGGACTAATTAAATCAATAAGAAATTATATTTATATTCTGCACAGTTCATTTTAGTCCATAAAATGTTTAATCAGTTTCCATAGTAAATTGATAATATATAATGTTTAGAGTAGTATATCAGAGTATTAGAAAAAAGAACACGGAATTGAGAATTTTCACTGAATAAATGAATTCTGAATATGGGCTTTATTGATATACACTTGAGCTTTTAAAAAGAATGAACAGTAAGAAAATACAAATTACAAAGTGATCATGAAATGATCCTGTATCACATCACAGTTATCCTTGAATATATGCAATAATTTTTTTACTTGAGAAGATATAAAAATTGGAGTGAAAAGCCTGATTCGGAAACTTGTAAATATTATTACCAAGGTTTGATTTTATATTTTCAAATAAATTTAACATTAAGTGGATTAGTTGAAGGGATTTTGTGGGGATCGATTTGATTTTTAAGTTTTATTTAGCACAGATGGATTTGTCAAATGCCCTGGTACGGTAGAGAGTGGGGAGAGTCAGCTCTTCCTTTCGAAATGCTCTACCCTTGGCCACGCATATACAGCCTCTGCCAAGAAAGTCCTATTCACTGCCTTTTCATGGCGAGGGTGTTGTTTACGAAATTGAGAGGACGAACAGTGAATTTTCGGCGCTTTAACTGGGCTGATGGATATGAAGAATCCATCTAGAGGAGTTGGAAAACCCTGATTACAAACGAGTGGTGCACATGGGCTCCAGAATCCTGAGGAAATAAATGGCGTATGAACCAATTATTGGTAACCTGCTACCAAGGGACTGCATCTCCTGACGTTGCTACACTGCCTTGTGAATAAGACCCTCAGGTCGAAGGCTCCAAGTGTGGCACCCTAAGGAAAGCAAATGCTTCAGTTTGGGCAGTCGGGAAGTATCGTAGCCCACACACAACTCAAGTGACTTGTGTGGCGCATACATATACGGTAGTAACACGTGAAGTTCAAATATGTTAAGAATAAAGCAGTTTTCATCAATGGCATCAGATTATCGTTACCATATATCGCACATTAGAAGGATCCTTTGTAATTAAACAATAATACATTCGTAATATTTCGACATTCTGCGACTTACTATAAGTAGAACATTATAAATATATTATTATCAAAATGGGAGTTTGTGGAGATTGTAGTAATTTTAATAGTTGAATCCATAAGTCAATTGAAACTAGACCACCATTGAAAACCTGGAAGCACTGGACGGCCATTTCGTCTCAGTACGGGACTCTTCAGCAGTGCGCATCCACGATCCCATGTGCAAGACTCGAATCCAGGACCTCCAGTCTCGCGCGGGAACGCTTACACTCTAGACCACTGAGCTGACCGGTATCCAAACGTGTTAATGTCTGACTTCACGAATTCAGCTATTAAAATATATTATTGTCACTGATTATTATCACTATCCTGAAATCGCTATAACGGCTCCATCGACTCAGTAAAATTCTGAAACAACCGAGCTTATCAAAGTGTTCACCGAATACATGCTAAAAACTGGAACCACTGGTTAACTGACTACAGAATATATATATATATATATATATATATATATATATATATATATATTACATTCAGCCTGAATGGCATTACCATGACCTATTTGTCAACTAACATATGGGTAGTCAAGAATGAAAATGAATGTGACAAAACAACGAGTGACTATTCACTTTTGCCCGTCGTAACAAAAGTTTAGGTATTAAGTTAAGTCCAATGATAAAAATATTTTTAATAAGGTCGAGACGACGGGCAGATTAGAATTTTAAATGCAATGAATGGTCTTGAACTACTCTCCTAGCTTTTTCCACAGCAACCTACTCTTCCTTAAACATAGGTACTGCTACGTCCCGAGGTTAACTGATTGAGATACATATACACTAGCCTCCTATACGCTCCCCTAACCGGTTATGAAGGTGAGAAGACTGAAGACTGACTAGGAACCCACAGTTAGCAAACCGACTAATGTGTACACGAATCAGGAGTATACATATACCTGTCCTGACTCACTCAATAACATATAAGCTGAAACCCTGACTACATGTACATCAGCTATCCGCCAGTAACATGTCTCGGTTATAATCTCTTAATGGCGTTTAACATTGAAACGGTTTGTGAACACAGGCATATGATATGTTTAGATCAACCCAGACTAACAAATAAACATAAACTCACTAGTCAATGGAAAGAGGGAGTTAACATTAGTACTGAGTCGTTAAAAGTCAAATGTTCACGTCTAAAGTGTATATACAAACCTAAAGTAGATAACTATGGATATATGTGTTAAACAAGTGAAAAAGTGTATGTCGTAGTCACAAAGAGATCTTAAAAATTAATAAACGCATGTAGTACATTATATGTACATAAGGTACAATTAAATATGTGGAATAAGTTACCTTGAGCCATTTATTTACATTTGGATCATAGCATTCAACAAAATTCAAACAAGACACACCATCTTGTCCACCAACAGCATACATAGAACCATTTAATACAGCTACACCAACACTTGTACGACACGTACTAGTTGAAGCAATATCTGATGACCATTGATTTGTATGTGGATCGTATCTAAATTAAACAATATTAGAAATATCCACAACTTGAACTACAGAATAGGGTTGCTCTGTTCGACAAGTTGTATAGAATATGACTGTGATACTAATAAAAGTTACTTAAAATTTCAATGTCATCCAGTTCGGGGCTGTTTAGTTACTACTCCATTAATAAAGTAATTTTAAGTAATGTAAGCATACTGAAAAAATTTCGGGGTATCCATTTATTGATATGAATATAAAAAATGAACAATTTATTTTAATAGTTGAGGTCATTAGTCAATTGAAGCTAAATCACCATGGAAAACCTGGGAGCAATAGTTGGCCTTTTTATCTTAGTATAGGACTCCTCAACAGTGCTCATCCAAGATCCCACCTCTCGAGATTCCAAACCAGGATCTACCGGTCTCGCGCGCGAATTCTTAACCTCTAGACCACTGAGCCGGCATCCAACGGTGTTAATGTCTAACTTCAACTAATCCACGAAATTGAGCGACACATCCACCATTGTCTTCAGTGAGTTACTATCTCACAACAGACCCGGTTGAACTCCACTGGTCAGTGATTCTCACTAGAACTCCAGGAAATACCTCTTGAAGCCAGTCACTGGTGGGCATAAGTTGATTAATATCAGAAAGGGTTTTTGTGGATATTATGGTAATTTTAATAGTTGAGATCATGAGTCAATTGAGGTTAGACCACTATGGAAAACTTGGAAGCACTGCCGAGGAGTCCCACAATAGGACGAAATGGCTGTACAGTGCTCCTAGGTTTCCAATGGAGGTCTAGCCTCAAGTGACTCACGATCTCAACTATTAAAATTACTATAATATCCACAAAAACCCCTCCTGATACTAAAAGGAATTTATTGACAATTCCAACGACAGGGAACATTGTGAGTAACCTTTGGAACTAATCAAAAAGATGATGGAAAGTGATGAGCAAGTTATTGAGAAAAGCTCATTGATCAACTGATATGAAACGTGCCCTAAACTAAGTAATAATATAGTGTTGTATGCTGTAATAAGTTAGGTTAATGATACAAAGATTAATAATTAGATATGCAGCAAAGAAATAGCCAGCAAAAATTTGTCATCCATTTTATTTACGGCTGAAAATTAGACTACTCACGAGTAGTTTAAAAATGCAATAAATTATTAATCCAAGCGTCAGAAATTTCTGATCTCAATGTCTGAGTTATTGATGAAAACAATGTTGGTTGAATATTGTCAGATTACACACTACCTGAATGTTAGGCACATAGATCACAGTAGCTTCAAAGCCCTCCATTAACGTTATAAATAAAATTTAACAAAATAATAAACTTTTTTACGAAGAAATAATTAGATGTAATATAATTATTGAGTGGTCTTTTCATAGGCAATAAAAATAGAATAGTTTATTGATGAATTTTACAACTTTATGTCGACAGCCAGAATATTACACTTAAATAACTTCACCTACTTCAGAATTTTAAAAAAACATGTAAACGATTAGTTTGAAAATACAGATCTATCCCTTAAAATTTACGTTTTGAAGAACAATACACATTAATTCATTTTATTCTGCATCAAGTGTTATTCTTGTTTTATTTTTTTAAAAACAGATGCTGTTAGTGAAGAAATTAAAATACTGTTTTAAAACGTAACGAATATTAAATAACAACACAGATTACCTTTCAACAGAATTCAAATAACTATGTCCATCATGTCCTCCAACAGCATAAAGAAGATCATAGACAACTCCAACACCTACGCCACAACGTCTTTTATGCATTGGAGCTACAAGATGCCATTTATGTGTACGTGGATCATAATGTTCAGCTGAAGCGATCGCATCTCCTGAACACCATCCACCAATTGCAAATAATAATTCACCTCCTTGTAAAATTTTTCTAGGTTTAGTACGTGGACCTTGCATTAGTGGACGTTCTTGAGGTAATAATAAATAATCTTTAGCTTCATCAACTAAATCACGACAACGTTCATCTGAGCGTACTAATAAATCTGTACTAACGGTACCAACTAAAAATTTCGGACTAAGAAGAGGTAATCGTACATGTTCTAGTAAATAAGATAAATAGGGACGACGATCAGATAAATTATGATGCATCCAACGCATTACAGAATAATAAACTTGTTCTTCTGAATTAATATTTAAATCATCGGAACTTAAAATATCTACAAGATGACTAACAGGCAATAGAAGAAATTCTTCAGATTCTACAACTTCCTAAAATTAAAATTATAAAGAAAAAGAAGCGAAAATAACCAACAGTTCAAGATCAAAATTTTAAGGGCATTTTTTTCTAAAAATTTGAAAAGCAAACAAAACGGAAACTCATTTAGGTGTTCGGTATACAAAAAGTGAAATACTTTAATAGATTCGATAAGTTTATTTGCTAGAAGTAGGGATATTCAGTTTACATATAAGAATTTAAAAACTATGATAAATTAACTTGTTTAGCAAGTAATTTTAGATACAACTTCAAAATGGATATTCGGTCAACCATTTTGAAACATGAATATATTCCTAATAGATATAAGTCCATATGGAATTAATCTCTTTTAGTAGTGTGTTTTGTATACAGCAACCATAAACATTCAAAGAATGTAGCGACTTCAATTTATCTTATGATCAAATCATTTTCACAGTTGTATGCACGAGTCAACCTAAGCTAGACCACCATTAAAAACCTGGAAGCACTGGACAGCCGTTTCGTCCTAGTATGAGACACCTCAGCAATGCTCATCTACTAGTGAATCCGACCGTGGAAATACTACAATCTCCACAAATCCCCATACTAATAAATCATTTTGTGTTTATCCCCAGTGAAACAAAAAAATGGTTCCAACACATCCAATCAATATGATTTATACTGATTAATTACTATTATCTCGTCTAGATAACTTAAATTACAATCGTATGATCACTTTAAGTGCATTCTACTTTGTCAATATGCCAATCATTTCGAACTTGTTTAAGAGTATTCTACATAATAGTTCAAAATATAATTAAAACTTAATTGTTGTATAAAGAGAGAATTTATCATATGTTTAGTGTGTAAAAGGTGATAATCTACTAATCAGAATAATCAGAGTTTTCATGAAAGCACACAAATACAAATTAAGAAAACTTTATGTTTGACAACCCAATCTAAAATAAACCAAAACCATGCTTATATCGACCTCAGATTTTTTGTAAGTTTTCAGTGGCAAGCAGTTAGAATGAATCAGAAGGATAGTTTCAATAGTTTTTTTAATGAACATATTCACAAGAATTTGTACCATTGTAATGCCTGAACATCTTGTACATATAGAGAATTCAATTATTGTTTTGGAATGAATTGAAATTGAAAATTGCACAGAGAAAAGTGAAATTATTTCCCTGTGAAGCAGTAATAAATCCTCTTATTTCTTTCTTGAATTATTGATTACAGTCTAATAAGTTAATCTTCATCATCGTCGTCATCATCATCATCATCTTAATTTATCATTCATGTATTAAAAATAATACATTAGTTAGAATTATTGACTATTTTTTAGCAAATTTGCTTCTTTTTTTTTTATCCACAACTTAAAAATAATCCATAATAAATATATTTTAATTATATCCCAAACAGTAGAAAAATTGTACTTTTGACGTTTCGGCACTTAATGTACGCCACTTTTTCAGAGTAAATAAAATCTGAATAACTGGCTTATATTAGGTCACGAAACACCAGTAACACAATTATTCTACTCATTGGGATATAACAAAAATATATTCATTATTAACTCTATACCCAATGCTCAAATTATATGAAGCTATCAAATTCAACCTTGGTATGGATACCTATAAACTCTTTAAAATATTGTATTAAATAACTTGTAAGTTAGCAACAAAATTTTAATATTACAGTGGCTTGGATTAAATCCGTTTCAAATATTTCATTTTTCATCTTTGCCTGGTTTCAACTTATGCTTCTCGATCATGAATTGTAAAGTCAAGAATGGGATACTGCAGAAAACAAGTAAGCTTACTGTTTTACATTGACTTTTCTACAAACAACTGCATGAAAATGAGATTATTTGCCATTTCAAAATTTATCAATTAAACTAAATTTAAGAAAGGAATTATTTCCATCAAGTTTTATTATGATTGAATAAACAGAATTGATTACTCAGTATTCCAGCATCATGATTTTTTCTCTTGATTATAACAGTCAAGAATTTTAAATTAAGATAGAACAAGCTCATTTAGCTGACACATTACATTACTGGTCATAATAAAAATAACGTAGAAACTTGAGACATACGTGCATCAGTTCAACTTACTTCAATTTATTATTATGGTGAAATGAAATAATTAATTCCAGAGTGACAGGAATACTAACAGTATTAGTTGTAGGGAAAACACTGAGCGAAAATGATATGATTCGAGAGTAGAAAAGTACAAGATAATTTTAAAACTCAAGATTTAAGGAAGGAAAAAAGTTAGAGTTTCTGTGCCATTGCTACCGACTCTGAGATGCGTCACCTAGTCTAACCTAACCATTTGTTATGATAATATCAAAAACCCTAACCTAGTAGTATACACCTACCAGAATCGTCCAGTTCAATAATCAATGACTCAACATGACTAACTCTGATGTAAATAAATATATACTTGAATTAGAATATTTGTAAAAATAACCAAGTAAGTGATTGTTTTGTCAATTAGCAATATATATATGATAAACCATATTCATTTACTGAAAGGCAACTAGAACATATATTAACTCGTAAGCATTGACAAATTTTTAACATTTTACTATTACCATTGAATTATTGCCATTATCTAATTTTTATCCTGAATTTAATTGAGGTAAGTTATAAAAGAAAGTAAGGGAACTATATATTTCAAACAGGATTTCTTTTTTCACCAAACAAAAAAAAAGAAACCTCAACTTGTTAGAAAAATATTTAAAACCGTGAAGTTTTGGCCAGTGGTGTGAATGTTTCTTTTTCTAAACTTATTGATGAATTATGGATTATTTACCCTACTGACCGAATCCTATTTACAAATACGGGTGTATACATTTAAATTTGTTTGAATTTGGATTTTTTACGAAGAATAATAAATAAAAAGCAGCAGGACAAAAAGTCACTTTTCGACAGTTCAACAGAAGCTAAAGTAACAAATATAAAATACAAAAGGTTTTGGGCTACGGCGTCACTTTTCATGGGAGGAGGAAATAAAAGAATAAATAAACTAGCGGAATAATTTCCATTAGTGATATAACCCAAAGTACACACTACGACTAAGCTGTAAATCATACTCCTGAAGGCTCGCTCTATACCAATTTTAACCTAATAACGTCGTATTCCCGCGTATGGTATATAGTCTAACAACTTTAGCTCACATGGGTTTTGTATAAATTTACTATTTGTCGATCATAAGCAACGTAGAAACTGAAAAAAATGTGCATCGGTTCTAGCTTTTAGGTCACATTGTGGTGTATGTTAACTTCTGTCTGTCGATATAAGTAACATGTAACACCAACCAAAAGTGAAAAACCTGGCAGCAGAAAGTTGGGATGATCGAATCGAAGAGAACGGGAACAGAGGGTAGCTGTTATGGCAATGAAGGAACGATGAAGTTTGAGACAATTGATGGAGGATTCGCAAATGAAGTACTATACATATGGTTTTCACATTTAATGAAAGAACTCTGTAATTTTCTATTAAAATACAACTGATTGTCCCCACCTGTGCTCTCGTCGACAACAACATCGGTACACCGAGATGAAACTATCAACATGAATATCAAAGTAGTAGTGGTAATTGTATCGGGTGATAATAAGACAGATTGAGTGTATGGAAATATGATTCCAGTACGAAGAATGAATTCACAGAACAAAAAGTATGATACATGAAGCTGTAATACTCAGACAACAAAAGTTACTTTAAAAACCTTTCGACAAAGATAGACTTAAACAATACATATATAAGTCGTACGATGTGTGGCGTGTAGTTAGGACCTTTAAATCCTAAAGCGATGTTCTACACCGAGGTGCATGCACAAATCCCAACAGTGACAAGTTCAAATTGACTATCCACTTCACTAATCTCAGCAACAACACTGTAAAGGTATTGATGCAAATGTGGAAATCTTAGATGACATTTACTGATTCTTGTATTTTTCTAAAGCTTATTTAAGCTAAAATGAAGCAACATGACTGACATTGCAAGATATCAGTTTAATCAAATGAGATTCTGTATTCCCTACTGGAAACGGTTGAAAGGTTTTTGATAAACCAGTCAAATGAGAATAAATGAAAAGAACCTTCCGCTTACATGATACAATAATTTGAGACTGTTCTGACTAAAAGCCAAAATATTTCAAACTAAGACCAAAGCTTGGTTTTATTAAACAAGTGGCTTAGGGTTTCTTTGATTAAATCCTCTTCAAATATCCCATTTTTCATCTTTGCCTGGTTTCAACTTATGCTTCTTGACCATGAATTGTGGATTCAAGAATGCGATACTGCATAAAACAAGTAAGACTACTGTTTTACATTGACATTTCTACAAACTGCATGAAAATGAGATTACTGGATAAAACGTTTCGCCATTTATTCCGAACTAAGTTATCTTAAACAATGGGTGGATTTCAGAACCAACGTAAGACAGAGTTTTACTGGTAAGTACCAATGAAATCTTTTAATACCGATCTATATAAACAATAATATTCTACATAAATTCCAAAGGCACTGTGTATGTGCTGATAACCAAGTAACAATAAATATAATCTTACAAGAAAGTTTAGATGTGTAAACCGATCAGCTACACGCAATAATCCTCTGCAGGCATGTGTGTCTGCGAATGCTCGAATTCCAAGACAATTAGATGGATCCAACTGGCGCTTTAAGAATTCACAGCAAACATCTTGGATTTCTGTAAGTTGCAAGAGACAGGCAGCTGGAAGTAGATTTTGAACATTACATTCTTCTACTGTTATTTGGCTAGTGTAACAGAAATCTATGAGAGTTTCTACAGCATCGCCATCTAGATCGTAGAGAGTTACCTAAATGAGTGAGGAACAAAATTGAAATTTGTAGTAAAGTTGATGGATCGTCTGCAGAAGAAATAAACTTTATCATAAAATTAACGACTAGCAAAGCCTTAAGTACCATGTATGCATAAGACTTTTAGAGCAACTAAATACTAGTTATATTACTTTGAGTCAGAATCCATGTCTTATCAACAACATGAAATTTTTTCTGCAACCTGCATAAGCCAATGATGATATTATCTGTTGATTTAAATGTCACAAGGTGTGATCAGGCTTAAATCTGTGAATTTAACCGAAAACTGACCATGTAAATCACGGATCCGTGTTCCTTCAGTCTAGGACTCTGTTGAGTATCGAAGTTACTCAGTATGTCACTCAACTACAACGTAGGACCAGGTATGCATATGTATCAGTTCAAGTTCCCATACCTCATAAGCACAAAAAGATAAACACAATATTCATAGAAGTAGTTACTTCAATGGTAGTAATATATATATATAATATTGCTGGTTGCAGTAAAAATAGTCAGAAAGCGTCAAAGTAATAATACCTCCGTTTGTCGAGATTCCGCCAATTCTCCAGTGAACATTGCTCTGAAATAAGCGGAACAGGCAGCCAACACAACACGATGTGTGTAAATTTCGCGACCATCAACCAGCAACACTACATCACATAATTCTTTATTTTTACGAAAACGATTCATAGCTTCGAACGAACTAATAGGATGACGTTCAGCAGTATATGCCAGACGATCATTAGATTGTTGAACAACACTCGATTTTGTGTTGTTAGCGGACGACGCGACATATGAATTCTGAACACTATTCATTAACCCATCTCCCAATGAACAACAACGAGATACAAGATTATTAGATTCACAAAAATTGACACGTTCATGCAGGGAATTAAGCATCCTATTGTCACTTGCACAAATATCACTTCGAATGGTACCTGTTACAGACGTAGATGAATCAACATATGACGACCGGATGTTGCTCGAATCACCCACTGAGACATTTATACTATCAGGTATATCTGTACTTAATCGTTGTCCATGGTAAACAGAGGAACCACCATTTCTACTGTTCGGATGAATATCGACATCCATTGGTAGCATAATTAAAAATTTAAATCATGATTATTCTATAATAGGAAAGTGGATAAAAGGTAATCTAATAAACATGGGAAAATGATATGTATGAACGATTAATATGGACATACTGAAACAAAGAGCGATGAAATTACTTTTCTTAAATTCAAAACTTAATAGGTCAAAGTAGGTTATCGTTTTCTCATGGCACCAGAAAGCACTTAGTCTGCTTTTAAATGATACTTGAACCAGTATCCAAGACTGACTCCATGTATCAATTGGTGACATCTTTTAATTACTTTGACAACTGATTTGGAATACATTTAACTGCATTTCCCAGGCGCGGGTATTCTAATTGGAGTTAAGAGAAAACTATTATTAAGAACTCTAATTTTTTTCTCAAACCTGGTATGCATTTTTCACTTGACAATCTACTACACTTTCTAATATATCTTGTACTGTTTCTAATTTAATGTTTTTCCCTTGACAGTTTTGTCTTAACGCATGGACTAAGATTGGACTAATGCACGTTGCTGTGCGGGATTGTAAGTTATTTATATATGCATATATGTACTGATTTTATCCGCAAAATAGCTAATAATATCTCTGCGGTAGGAACTATGAGGTAATTATGTATGTATAGAGCAAATGATTACTACGCTCTTCATTTATTTGTACTTTACATACTTTTCACTTATTTTTTATAACGATCCAAAGACACGGCTGAATAAAGCACTTTAAATCATAAAAACACTTTCTTCAGTTAAATTATAAGACAGACATTGGGAGGTTGTAAAATTGGCCTTGCAATGACGATAAAGCTGAAGTATGCAGGTAAACAACCCTGAGATCTTTGATAAGATCAAACGACAAAAATTATGATTGTTTTTTACAAAAACTAACTGGGAGTATAAAGTTTTACATGAATAAAGGACTTTACGAAGTTGGCTATAGACTGTTAGTTTTATATTTCAGGTTTATATTACATGTACCATAGCTTCTAGCCCAAAAATCCTAGGCCCAACACTAACCATTACTCCTACTTCAAAACGTTAATTCCGATGTATAATTACAATTAAACCAGATCATATCCTTAATACTAACCTGTTATATATTGGGATGTAACACTATTTCGTACATCTACGCACTAATTATTGATTGGTAATTAATTAGAGACATTTCACTCCTGCTTCGACATATAACAGCAACCACAAACCTCTTAATGACCTTACATTGCTGACTAAGACTAACTATAGCATGGTCGATAGGTTTGCCTTTAATCACTTATCCTGTTGCATGATCGGGACATCTCAGAGGACATAGCAGGTGGGTAGAAAAGCCAAGAACGAACAAACTACCCGTGACATACAGGTTTTCACACCGAGTAATCAACACCTGGAACCTTCTGCCCGAAGCAGTGGTGTCCGCGACTTTGACTAACTCATTCAAGGGAAAACTAGACACTCACAGAAGCATACTAGAAAAGGAACAACACAAGCCGTAGACCTTCTGTCCTTACAACACAAATATCAACCTAAAATAGGCTAGCTATACATTTTATGAGCAAAGACTAACAGCTAGGGTTGGTAGTCAGTTTGACAAACAAGACGTTTGGCCTCACATACCGAAGTGGTATCAGCTAAAATGCAATAAATCTCCGAATCAAAATCAAGCAAACATCCGAGTAGCACTACCTAAAATCCAGCTGATTGGTTTTTATACTTCATTTCCATCAATTTCTTTTACACCGTAAGGAAGTGACTTAATAATGATTGAAATATAGAAATAAATTGCGCGGTCCTACTCGATGGCATAACAGATCTACTGTAGCGCATACCTTATAATAGAGCCTAAGCTAACTGCTCAATATCTATATTTAAATATTTTCATGAAGTAATGTCAAATAACCAGGTGAAGTTTCACTCTCACCATTGAAAAGCCCTTTCGAAGACTCTTATATCCTAATATCTGAAGTGATAAAACTACAGTTCCTATTCTCAGTTTTTTGCATGTGCGCGCTATTTTAAAAGAACAGTTGTAACGGGGTTAAAATCATCATGTATGGTGTTGTTAATAGATTCTCTTTTCCTCTCTATTGTAGAGCGACCAAGGATGAATGCTTTCGAAAAAGAAGAGCAAGCCTTGCATACACTGAACCTACAAGAGGACTCATAAGACCATTTTGTAAACTAGCTTTCCTTTCTCTATATGACCAGCGAAAATTAATTTTCAAAATAAGAGACTCGCGGCTTCCATTCCGTGTTCTCTCTTGGTGTGAAGCTCTCGGTTAACATTGTGTGTGTTGTGGCTTCAGGTCTTCTCCACCTTTCAGTGACTGCTGATTATACGTGTTACATAGTGGTATTGATTCTCGTTGAGTTAAATTTAATGTTTTCGCCTTAAAGTACGACTCAAAACTACTGTTAACATTTTAATTGAATCTATTTCAGTTGAACTGATATCGTTATTGTGTGTTTTGATTTTGCTTTTGGGTTGCATTAAAGCATACTTGGTCGACTTTGACTTAACATGTTTAGTTGAAGTTTGGGTTTTTTTACATATCCATTTTGTGTTACCATTTTTTGTTGATTTTTCGGATGGTCGGCTCTTCTCACAAATGTGAAAGGCCATATCGAATATTCCCTGTGGAAGAAGGAATGCAATGTGATGAGTGTAAGATGTGGATCCATAAGATATATAACAGATTAAGTCCCACTGCATATAAAAGATGTTCAAAGCCTAATTCTCATTGGCCCGGAACATCTTTTTGTTCGAGCAAACCAATACTCATCTGGGAAGCAATAAGCTTCCTGGTGTTGCCCAATAAAAAGGTTGACGAGTGCTGTACTGGTAACAAGTGTACTGTGGAGATAGGCCTGACAAGCCTATTTTGTAAATAGTTTTTAATATTATTCGTATTTATTTTGTCAACCTTTCACTGTATGTATAGTTAACATTGACTAACTGTTACTGTTGTTTTGGTAAATGACTTTGAACACACTTTCCGTTGTAATACTGACATAGCGTGACATACTCTTGCTGGCTAACAAATACACTACTACTCACACATTCCTAGTTCCAACTTCGTTTGTGATTGAGCTAACTGAAGTATAAATCAAGTACTATCTACATTTATAAACTGCAATTGGAAGATATCACATCCTACGTTGGATTATATCACTGGAGAGTTCGTCAACCCGATTGGAATTACCAAGCATTTATAATTGTGGATTTACTGTCCCAAACTTAGGCTGAACACGCATCAATTTGGTGAACTTAAGTAAAGCCCTAACTTTCCATTGTATTTGTACTAATTAACTTATATATATTAACATTACTATTGATCTTTATTAACTTTGTTGATACTTTTTGCGTTTATATATCGTCTGGTCCACCACAGTACTGATGGCGAAGATTGCGTCATGTTGTAACTGCTGTTACTTGCGAAATGTAACCTATGAAGGCTGACAATAGTCTGTTTTTCAGTAGAGACACTAAAGTCACGTATTCGGAAGTTTCTTATTCCATAAGTTCAAATAATATAGCATCAGTGTAGTCTGGCAAGCTTATTTATGTTTACGATGAAGAAGTGACTGTCTTTGGTCCATTATAATGTCACATTTTTTCATGATGGAGTCCTAGGAAGTCGCTTGGACTGCCCCGTCCGGCAACGAATTCCTAAACTTGTTTGTTGATACTAACACCAAGTACGTGTTTAAGAGGGGGACGCAGGAGTGTTTAGAATGCCATGAGTCATTAAAAGGTCAGCTCTGAGACGTCAGTACTGTTATGCGTAAACACTCAGCAATTTCAGGCGCTTTATAAGTTTTTGATTTGAAGCTATGAACTGATTTCGTGTCTCGCCTTTGGGTGTGCTTCAGTATAATCTCATCCATTTAGAGTGGGAGAGGAAGCACTATTTGCCCATACCCAAAAAGAGTCCAATAAAACTGTTGAAGACTTAGTGGAAAGTTCTACTGTCGAGCTGTACAAAAATGCGCCTCAACGTTACTAGTGCAAGGTTTTCTCGGAAGGCAATTTTTCGCAGTTAAGATTTTAGATTATAAGGTACTTACATTCCCAGATATTTTTAACTTGTGGTACCTTTAGTGGACACTTATCTAAGTTGTATTCGTAGTCTGCAACGTGTCTCCGATGGACTACTTCACATTTTCAAGTGTTAAAGATAAGTTCATTGTTGCCCACCCGACTTTGAAGTCAAGTCGGATTCTTCTGAAGTGCCTGGTTGTAAATTCCCCCCTCCAGAGTTTCACATAATCGTCGATACCCGCTGTGAATAATCGTTCATATAAATTAAGAAATTAGGGGTTCTAGTATTGGACTCTAGGGGATCCTACAAAGACACTCGGGAGCCTGAGAAAAAGTGAAGCTTACACTAACCCTAAAAAGTTGGTTATTTAGAAATAAAAGAAGCTAATCTATGGATGGTGTCAACGGAGATGAAGTATCGAACAATTCATTTTGTTTAGCGGTGCCGGCATCCCGTTTTCTGACGTCAGTATCACCATATTTCGACTGTTCATGGTGGACGTGTGGGACTAGCACCTCGTGGTTGGAACCCAAAGTCAGAGAGAATATCCAACAAAAGTATGAAGTTATTTATTCTTACGACTGTTGCTTAGGCAGTTGGAATAGACATCATGCCATCGTTGTTACACCAGTGAATGAACTAGTAATTGTTGAATGAATAGATCGCAGTATCACTGTTCACTCATTGGTTCTGGTTTAGCAGTTGAAGATAGTTGATCATACTATATTTCATTCTCTATAAAGAAGTCGGCATTTCCACAGCGTTAAGTGGTGACTTCATACTTAACCATTTGAGCTTACTGATGGAACACATATTATTGATCCCATCAAACGTTTTCAAGAAGTCAACGTGTAATACCTCAAACTTCCTGTTGTGATCAGGGTTGATTGTCCATCTATTCACTACAGTCAACATGCTGGTTATGCAAAAGTGGTCCATCCTGAAATCATGATGTTGGTGTAAGAACAAGTTTATAGATAACGACAAGTTACGTAGACTGTCACGTATCGAGGACCTTTTTTCGCAAACCTGTTAGGATAATCACTACATAGCTCAGTAAGTCCTCAGCATTTATGTTGCATGTACCACATACCCATTTGTGATCGTACTTAGCAAGTCTGTTATCAGCACTTGCTGTAGGGTCCATTCATGCTCTGTGAAAAAAAGACTTCACACTTATCCCACTGCGTACCATAGGTGACAGTAAAACTGCAACCAGGTCACTTACATGTGACCGTAGTGAAACATAAGTTGTTAAAAGAATTTTGAAAAAAGTGAACGACCATGAAAGAAACAATATATTCAAAATGGATAAAAATGGCAGTATAAGGTATGATATGCTAAAACTAGCCTCTCTACGCGGAAAACCGTTGGAAACGAACGGTACAGTTAAGTACAGTTAACTATTAACTCAGATAAAACTCAAAAAAGAAAAGCAATTTACCAAACGGTAATCTCAGGACAGATTCTTCGACTCCAAAATAGCATTTCTGTTAAATAAGAACACAGAAGTTTGAGAAATACAAATCACGTAAGGATAATACTTCCCGTCCATGAAATGCGCATTTTTATTATTATGTTACACATTCTAGGGTGTTACTTTAGCGTAAAAATGAAGAAGTACTCGCGAGAATGCAAGTTAAACTTTTTGTAATTAGTCTACAAGAGTGAGAAGAGGATATCGGGCGACATATATTAGTTTTAAAAGCATGTTGTACTTCGAGGGCCAACTTAACTCTGAACGTCACAAAAGACTGTGTTTGTATAATCTGCCCTCCTAGAGAATGCCAGTAATTTATGAGTAGAAGAGGGCAACAAAACTTCAGCTGCAAATAGTATGGCCAAAATTTTTAGATTTAATCAGAATATTTGCTTCGTAATCAGGCCTAAATTGAACAAAAAGACCAGCAACAATAATATTAAAACTATTCTTCGGTGCACAGTTAGCGAAAATTATATCCATTCTTATCATAATCTAACGTAACGTAAGCAGGTCAAAGTATCTCAGTTTATTCCTATGAGGAAAGAGATAATGGGATTTCAGCATTTTGATCCCTGGTCACTTATCCCGTCCTAGTACATACGCTTCTTATTTGATAGAAGGAGTAGTTTCTTAAACCTTATTTTAAATGCTGTCTCATACACGGCAGGTATAAGATCCTAAAATATATTTATCTAGGTCAATAAAAGTTTTACGAATTTTAAAAAAACATACGAAGTTTCCGGATGCAACCTCACTATTGTTAGCAGAGGTTCTGAAACGAGTACACACTAATTTCTAAATTCTGACAATCGATAACCTTTGGTGATCAGTACTCATTCATTATATAGTGATATAAAGACATCGAAATGTCCCTTTTAGACCATTACACTCTTCCTGGAATTCACGTCGAAAGACTACTGGATTTTTCACTCAATCAGAGTATGTCAAGCCATTTCATTTGTTCCATTGTTATGTCTTAAAGTTAGAGAAGTCTTTAATAATCTTGTCTTTATGTTCATCGCACAACATGAAAAACATGCGGAGTGAAGGTATACTTCAGTCAAATGCACAAAAATTTCACCAGCCAACAGAGGAATATGGGAAACATAATACCTAACAAAACAGGAAAGTGAAAAACGGTAGGTTTAAATAATAGTGCGAGTATGATAGCTACAAACATTTGTATTCTGTTGTAACAGAATATTCTCAATTCCATACACGACCACAATAAATATAATCCGTTATTTGAAATAAGATATGCGTCTTTAGAAAAATAATGTTCTAAGAACTCTCTTACAGTAATCACAGGTAGCTTACTGTCGAATACGTTGTGGAAGCAAACGGATTATGTCTTTTTACAACTAACGTCTGGGTCAATGAAAATCCTTAATGGCTTCGGAGATTTGTGCGTTCCACAACAAGATCATCAAGGGAACAGATTGGGCTGCGATAGCAGAGGTTATATGGCCACATTAAGAACAAGTGCGTTATGTGTAAAGTTGTAGTAAAGATGCAACAGGTACCCAGAGTTTAACATAGCCTTCACACGTAGCACCTTTATAATCAAAGGATTCTAACCCAGTCAGACCAGAAGTCAGAAATGAAGGGGTTCGATGATATATTTGGACATACTGAGAAGCGTTTGGTCCAATCTGGCTAATATTTGCAAGGGATGTATAGCGCGACGTAACCATTCGTGATTTGGTGAGGATGGGTGACCGGGCTATTGTGTGCCAAATAAGACTAATGAGACTTGCAGAACTTATAGAACTACTTATTTCGGGGATTTTTTTACCATTACAGTTGTAAGTTAAGTCCGATATTTGCTTGGTTTTATCTCCTATGGACGCATAAGGTCTTATATGAATATCAGTAAAATCGTGCTCCCAGGTACTAGTTAGTAGATATCTTCATTTCTCCAATCTTAGAACCCTTTTGAACAGATCATATAACTCGAGATCTACGTTTCCAAACTTTACGGATCAAAAAAGCTTATCAGATTTGGATAATCAGAAGGTTTAAGTGAATACTTCACTGGCCGGGTTTTCGACATTTTGCGCTACTATTTGAGGTTTCCCCATATTTAGTAGCAATGTCCTCTCTAAACTCAAATACACTTCAAATCAAGTATATACATAATTCGTAAGTTCCTAATATCTTTATGGTTTTATTAACACTTTTATCCTCCTGATCTGTAAAGTGTTGCAATGGTGACGAGCTGTCCGTTGTCAGCTAGTCTTCAGGTCATTGACCAACAAGTCCGAGAATTGTGTAGTTTCACCAAAGATCAACCATTCACAATAAAATGGATCGACGAAGAACACGATCCTATCGTTATTTCCTCAGAAATGGAATTAAAAGAGGCGTTCCGACTTCACGAGTTGAATAAAGAATGGCAACTAACAGTTCATGGTAAGTTTCTCCTGTGTACTTTTTTAGACAGTATTTTGACTATTGTTTGGGTTTCACTTCATATTCTCTGGTAAATTCGGTCACTGTCATGTTGATGTATATGCAGTGAGTTAAGAACGCTTTTAGTGGCCAACTAACGTCAAATAGACATCGTCTTAGAATTTACTTGGCAAAAATGTTATTGAAAAGCTAAAATAGGCATTCTTTAGCAAATGGTCAATGACTTGGGTGATGTTTGATAAGGTTCTACCCTTAAAGGCTTACTTTACAGCTGCGAAGTCACTGGTTTTATGATGTACTAGTCCATCAATGAAATCAAGATTCAGATTTGTGTAGTAAGGACAGAGGGCCTACGGCCTATCTTATTCCTTTTCTAGTATGCTCCGGTCCAAGTCACCTTTTAAACAGGGGCTTGCAGCCTGAACGCAGTTCTCAAGCTTAGCTCTCACTAAGGATGTGTATACTGTGGTGAACATGGTAGTATCTAACTTAGTGAATGTCCGTTTTAAAGCCCAGAGGATTCGAAACCCCTTAGCTGCGACCTCCCGGCAGTGGGCCGTCGTTTTAAGATCATGACTCACTGTCACCTCTAGATCCTTATGAGACCGGACCACGGGATCACCGGGTAAGTAATAGTAAGGTTAGACGCAGGGTATTAGGTGATGATGGTAAATCAGTTGATGAGGTTGTTAATTTTCATCGACTGAGATGGTTGGGCTACGTGTTACATATTTCTGAACTCCGATTACTACGAGGCGCAATGCTGACTAGTGTTGGGGATGGCTAGAAGAAAGTTAGGGGCGACCAAACCTAAACATGGCATGAGTCCATGAAGTCACAAACTTCTAGCCTGAACCATGTTGGTAGATGCAGACTACTTGGTTGGGGCAGTGATTTTGGTACTTGTTGTGATTATACTTGCTTTTGGTACTTATTGCACTAAAAAGCATTCTTGGTCTACTTTAACTAAGAGTTCTTTGGTTAAAGTTTGAAATTTTTTGCTACATTTTGTCCTGAGTACCTGTTTTTGTCCTTGACTAACACTTGTGTTCACGTTGTTATCATTTTTTGTTTTTAAACCTTTTAAATCGAATTACAATGGTTGGTAAGACTCACAAATGTGGGCAACCAAATTATTTGTTCTCCGTTGAGGAGGGAATGCAGTGTGACGACTAAAAAATGGTATCACAAAATGTGTACACGACTAAGTCCGACGGCCTACAAAAGATGCTCGAAGCCTAACTCGCATTGGCTTTGTATGTTCTGCTGTACGGATAAAAAGGTACTAATACAGGAGGCTATGGGCCTATTGGCTTTGGCCTGCAAGAAAAACGATGGCGGAAGCACTGATAACAGGAGCACTGACGATGAAGAATGTGTCAGTGTAGTAAGTGCTGCTACTGGACCCATTAAACACCTGACTGCCGTTGACGGGAACGTGAAATCTCCATTGACATTAACGAGAAATGAAGTGTCGCTTGATATTGACATCGGCAGTCATACACCTCAAGTCGAAATAGAAGATCCGGATAAAACTGTCACCGTTCCACATAGTCCAGGTGTGGCTGTTCTGAGTGGTGACAAATGGACTTCGGTAAGAAAAAAAATAAGAGGAAAAAGGCTGTAGGCAAAACGCAGCTGGTCAGCAAGACATTGGAAGGGATGTTATCAGAAGAAAAATCCTCACCGCGTGAAAAGACAGATCTCTCTGAGAGATCAGTCATTTTTCATAAGATAAGAGAATCTTCAGATACTGAACCAAAGGCAAGATTTGAACATGATCTCAATCATATTAAGACATCTTTAAGTAAACTACTCCCAGATACAGTTTCAGGAGTCAGTATTTGTAAGCTTTATAGAATAGGAAAAAAGGTGGATTCCGAAAGTCCTCAGAAAAACCGCCTCCTAAAGGTTACATTCAACACGGTGGAAGAAAGGAACCTGGTTCTAAGTAATTCACGTAAACTGATTGGATCCGGAATATATGTCCGTGTGGACCTCAGCCTAGCTGATCGTATTAAGAGAAGAGCTGCAGAAGCGGAAATAAACGAGCGTCGCCGAAACGGTGAAAGAAACCTCGTTCTTAAGGGTTTTCAGATTGTAAAAGTTCGGAGCAAAACGATCCCCAAGCCACTCTGGGTGGCAAGGGAAAGCTCTCCACAGACTTAAAAGTGTGCTACACAAATGCTCGCAGCCTACTAAATAAAATGGCGGAGCTGAAGTCAGTGGTGGATAAAGAAAAACCGGACGTTATCGCTGTCTCGGAAACTTGGTTAACGTCAGAAGTATTAGATAGTGAAATCCAATTGACTGGTTTCATAACCAGTAGGGCTGATAGATTAAACCGAAGGGGAGGCAGGGTTATTGTGTACACGAAAAGTACCCTAACCGTAAGATTAGCTGAGACAGTAGCACATGTTTCAGGGACATGTGAACTGGTGAGATGTAAGTTGAAATGCCGAAGGCAAGATATTGAAGTAGTTGTAGTTTATCGCAGTCCAGAATGTGTAGCGGACGATTTTCTCCTTAGTAAACTTAAGTCCTGGTGTAACAACGGTAAAAGCCTTGTAGTAGGCGACTTTAATGCACCATATATAAACTGGGTTAACTTAGAAGTAGGGTCATCCATATCGTCGTTCGACTCCAAACTGTTAGAAACCTCGATTGGACTAGCATTATTCCAACACACTAGAGATCCCACAAGATACGACTTAAGAAACTCTTCTCTTTTAGATTTAGTCTTCACACACGGTGATGACGTTGGTCAAACGGCTTTTTTCCCACCACTTGGGAGAAGTGACCATGCAGTCATCTTATTCAAATTCATGGCTGAGATTGCTTGTCAAACAATTGCGCCGGCCCGTCCTAACATATGCGTTAGCGGGACATAGGCTGGATTAAAACATGCTCAATGCATGATTGCTTTGGTGCACTCTGATTGGCTAATTCTTATCCAATCAGCACTAGTCGATAGTTGGAGAATACTCTAGAATCTTCTCATGTAAAAACTATAAATATACTGACGTTTTCTCTATTGTGCTTCCTACTGGCTTCTGACTTCCATCTAACCTTGTTATTTGGAATATAATCTCTTCCTGTTCAACCGTGTTTTGATTTGGGGACTTGTCGAGTGAATCGGTGTCCGAGAATACTAAGCAATAGGAATAGCTGGGTCATAACCGTAAGAAGAAAGAGATTATAACAGTGGCGACGGGGAAAAACTAAAGAAAAATGGCGATTTCTTTAGAACAGTTGCGGTTAATATTACAGCACCAGCAGAAGTTGTTAGCCTTGCAACAACAACTATTGAGCACACTTTTCACTCGACCAGAAAATAAGAAATCTGTTTATGATGCAGTAACAGACATTTCAGAAGCATATCTAGTGGAGGGTTCAAATCCCTTTATACCTGAATCAGAACGTAATATTTGTAACGTTTCCGGCTCACAGCAAGAAAATCCTGTGCTGAATGCTCATAAAGTTGTGGCAATACGAGATTATCAAGAGCCAGACCCTGTAGATGAAGCTCGGAGTCCAGAATTGAATGAAGCACTACTGGTCCTGTCTAGCTCTGAAAATAACTTTCAGCTAGAACAAATTTATGGTCCACGTGATATTAGCCAAGAAAGCTATGGGGACTCGTATTCAGAAAATAACTGCAGTGACACAACGAACCCAATTATACCGAATGTTACTCAAAATCATTGTGAGACAGAAACTTATATTGAATCAGCTTATCCGATTTCTAATGACAATGTATCAGACATGGGTTCTCAGAACAATGCATGTTATTTTGATGAAATTTCTCATAAAAATCAGGAAAATATATCAGCTGAGTCAAATTATGGTCAAAAGTCTAATTTAATTTTGTTAGATGATGATTTCCGTAATGATCCATTATCCACTGATGAAATTCCTAATGGATTTGAAAGTAATGCTTCAGAAGAATTAAACTTTGACCTCAAATCAAAGGTCGTTCATTATCATCTAGTCGTTTCTAGTGGATCCGACATTCAATGCGAGAAACGTCGTTTAAATAAAGTCCTATTATTTGTAACTTGGAGATATAAGGATCCGACATTGTTTCGCGGAGGAGGAGAATGTTGGAGAATTAAAAGTTATGCATACTTTTTTTTAAGAAAAATCAAAACGCCGGGAACAGACATGTCAGTCTCTGTGCAAGGAAAAAGTGATAATTCTTCATTGCCTAGACGATGGACTAATCGAAAGCACAAGCCAGTCACTCAGTTGCAGTTGGACCCTAGCACCAGATCCTACGAATCTGCTCAAAGGGGAGGTGTTAGCGGGACATAGGCTGGATTAAAACATGCTCAATGCATGATTGCTTTGGTGCACTCTGAATCTGAATGTACTAGTCCATCAATGAAATCAAGATTCAGATTTGTGTAGTAAGGACAGAGGGCCTACGGCCTATCTTATTCCTTTTCTAGTATGCTCCGGTCCGAGTCACCTTTTAAACAGGGGCTTGCAGCCTGAACGCAGTTCTCAAGCTTAGCTCTCACTAAGGATGTGTATACTGTGGTGAACATGGTAGTATCTAACTTAGTGAATGTCCGTTTTAAAGCCCAGAGGATTCGAAACCCCTTAGCTGCGACCTCCCGGCAATGGGCCGTCGTTTTAAGATCATGACTCACTGTCACCTCTAGATCCTTATGAGGCCGGACCACGGGATCACCGGGTAAGTAATAGTAAGGTTAGACGCAGGGTATTAGGTGATGATGGTAAATCAGTTGATGAGGTTGTTAATTTTCATCGACTGAGATGGTTGGGCTACGTGTTACATATTTCTGAACTCCGATTACTACGAGGCGCAATGCTGACTAGTGTTGGGGATGGCTAGAAGAAAGTTAGGGGCGACCAAACCTAAACATGGCATGAGTCCATGAAGTCACAAACTTCTAGCCTGAACCATGTTGGTAGATGCAGACTACTTAGTTGGGGTCCGCGTGACTATCGTAACCAATAGTTGAGGATTCTTGGTGACATGGCTCAGAATCGATCACAATGGAGTCGGTGTATACACTCTGTGTCTTCCCTTAAACTAAGAGATTAAAATCGCTTCATATCTTTCTACGAATTAATTCTCTCTCTCTCTCTCTCTCTCTATATATATATATATATATATATATATATATATATATATATATATATATATATATATATATATATATATAAATCTCGTGTTTACCTTGTGCTTATGAAGTGTGGGAACTCGGACTGATGCATATATGTGCCTGGTCCTACGTTGTAGCTGACTGACTAACTTTCTTATAGTCAATGAAGTTGATGTTTAATCATGAGTTCACGATTTTATTAATTCTTACATATTAGTAGAATTGACGAAAGATTGTTTGGACGATTTCCTGTCCATATTTATAAATTCATTAACTACATTTAACGAAGACGTGATTATTTCTGTAAAATGTGTTGCCTGGGTAGGCTCCTTAGATCATTATATTGAACACAATAGTCAAAACTATCACTTATTACTGATTGCTGAACTAAATGGTCATAATCTTGATGTCAAAAGCGAATAAAAACGAATTATAAGTGAAATAACGTGAACACAATACACTTCTATTTCGGAAAATTACTAATGGATAAAATCAATAATCCTAATAGAGGCATGAAATTCCGATTCGCTTGAGATTTCAAATGTAGAAAGGTTTTTCCGTGGTTTTAAACCCGTAAATATCCCATCGATACTTTGTGTATGATGTATTATCGCGGTGTTTGTTCGTAAATGATTTATAAAGCGTACCTGGTCTAATTCTAACTTTGCAGTTAAGCTTCATAAATTTCCCATTTACTTTGTTTTAGTATTTAGTGGAGTTCCAAGTGAACCGGGTAAACCCTGTCCTGGCGAAGATAGTAAGTGTTTTCATTGTCAACTGCATATTATAAAAGCATTTACCTTTCATACTGATTGTATTTGAGAAAAATCGTATTCTTTTGAAAATATGAGTGACTTCTCTGAAGGCTCTACTTTTTCACCTATTAAAATACTGTCTTGAATTTAGTTGACAACCATAATTTTCTACTTCAATATTCCCCAATAAGACCCTCCTTCAATAGTCGCACACTGATGCAGATCGGACATTAGATAGGATTGGGTACATCCTTAAAAAGTCTCAACATCAATGTCTTTTATTTATCTGACACCTATGTTCAAGACTATAGTGAAGTACTGCAGATTAGCTCTCCACCTGCTTCTTCAAAAAGCTCGTTTCGCGTACGTTTATCCGGGGGCTCCATGACATCGTCTTTTTGTCATCTCCACCTATGCTCCGACAGACTGCAGCCCGGATGCGATCAAGGATGAGTTCTACCACCAGTTAAGTGTTCTATAGAAAGTGCGTTCGACAGATGTGGTGCAAGCCGGAGACAAATACGCAAGTCGTACGTCTAGGCACAGAAGAGGGTCGTTCGTATTGCCGATGGACCGTGAAGCCTGGTGGTCGAAGCGTGCTAATGAGCTGGAAGCAGCAGCTGCATCTGGTAACTACTGGAAGCTCTTCCAACTCATCCGAGCCACTGGCAGCAAGAAGTCTGGTGTGAGTGAAACAATCTGCGAGGATGATGGGATGCCAATCACTAACATCCATCGACGTCTTGGACGATGGGCAGAATTTTGTGAAGGGCAGTTCAACTGGCCTGCTGCTCCGGCAACATCGGTCAGACTGTCCTGCCCTCCATGGCCGGTGACGACTGATCCACCAAACGAGGAGGAAGTCCGCAAGGAACTCCAACTCTTGAAGTGTTACAAATCACCGGGCCCAGATGACTTACCTCCGACTCTTTTTAAAGATGGTGGTGACTTTCTGGCTAAGGAACTGACTGTGTTGTTTACAAAGCTCTGGGAACTAGAAAGTGTACCAACGTCATGGAATGAGTCGATAGTTGTCCCTATCTTTAAAAATGGTTCACGTCATTCCTGTAACAACTATCGGGGGATAAGTCTACTTCCGATTGCGTCCAAGCTATTGGCCTCCGTCATATTTCGTAGGTTGTTCAAAACCAGAGAAAGATTGACTCGCGAGGAGCAGGCTGGGTTTCGTTCTGGTCGAGGATGTATTGATCATATCTTCACCCTCCGCCAAGTGTTAGAACACCGCCATACTTATCAAAGGCCAACAATCGTAGTGTTTCTTGCCTTCGATTCGTTGGACAGGACTGTTCTCTGGGATTGTCTATTGAAGAAGGGTGTGCCTAAGAAGTTTATTAACATCCTAAAAGCCCTATATAAAAACACCTCAGGCAGAGTGAGGGCATACAACCACCTCTCTCCATTGTTCCATTCGAGCAGTGGGGTTAGGCAGGGTTGCCCAATCTCACCATTCCTCTTCAACTTTGCCATCGATGACATTCTGGAAACAGCTCTGATGAATGTAAGTAATGGTGGTGTGGATCTGTTGCCTGGAGAAAGACTTCTCGACCTTGAGTATGCGGACGATATTGTCTTACTGTGCGATAATGCCCAAGGCATGCAATCCGCACTTAATCAGTTGACAATCAGTGTCCGTAGGTATGGTATGTGCTTTGCACCTTCGAAGTGCAAAGTACTTCTACAAGACTGGTAGGATTCCAATCCTGTACTCACCCTGGATGGTGAGCAGATAGACGTAGTCGAGAAGTTCGTGTATCTGGGTAGCTGCATAAGTGCTGGTGGGGGTGTAAGTGATGAGATCAATGCACGAATAGTGAAAGCCAGAGCGGCTTATGCCAATCTGGGCCACCTCCGGCGCCTTCGTGATGTTAGTCTGGCTGTAAAAGGTCGGATCTACAACGCGTCGGTGAGAGCACTTTTGCTCTATGCTTGTGAAACCTGGTCTCTGAGTTGAGGACGTTAGACGACTCTCTGTGTTCGATCATCGCTGTCTCCGAAGGATTGCTGACATTCAGTGGCAACACCGTGTCAGTAATGCAGAGGTTCGGCATCGTGTGTTCGGGCACAGAGATGATAATTCAATTGGTGTCACCATCTTGAAACACTGACTTCGGTGGCTTGGACATGTTCTCCGAATGTCGTCCCAGAGAATTCCACGTCGTACATTATTTGCCGACTCTGGGACTGGTTGGAAGAAGCAGAGAGGTGGTCAGTGCATGACATGGTGTCGGGGTATGAAAGAAAGCTGCAACGGACTGGCTTCTGTCGGTTCTTCACGACTCCCTGGTTGGGGTCTAAGAGATGGTGCAACACAGTGGCTAGAGACGTTATCAGATATGGCTCAGAATAGAAGCCAGTGGCGATCCTGCTGTAACCTTCTTTTACTTTCTTCATAAAAAGTGGTTGTGTCTCCCTTACCTGAAAGATTTCTTCCGATTGTAACTTTGCGTTCCGTCATTACTGCCACACTACCTTACACCAATCTCTTCGTTATTGTTCTCTTTTTTTCTATTTCTCTTCGAATTCTCATTGTTTTGTGTGGCGCATATATGTTGGCGCTCTCTTGTACCAATATTTATGTGTTCAAATAAATAAATAAATATTTCTGGCTACCACTATCGGGATAGTCATCGCTGATGTGCCACCTGGCGTTCTCCCTCTGCTTTGCAAGCCTGGACTCAAGATTGGTTACATCGCTTTCAGCTCGCTGTTGTGGTTGTGTACAAGAACCTCCTTTTAGAGTAACTGTCTGCACTCGGATCATCCGATTGTTTGCGTTTCAGTTGCCAACAAATTCATCGCCCCAAATGGGCCAATGTCTCCAAATCGGTTGCAGCTTGTGTTACAACTAAATATCAAACCGAGCTAGGTTCAAGGGTGTCAACCCACCAGAATGTTGGCTTTCGTTATGGTTGATGATATATTGACCATGTCTTCACTCTCCACCAAATGTTAGAACACCGTCATACTTATCATAGGCCAGTAATCATTGTGTTTCTTGACTTCAGGGCCACCTTCGATTCGTTGGACAGGTTTGTTCTCTGGGTTTGTCTATTGAAAAAGAGTGTGCCTGAGAAGCTTATTGACATCTTGGAAACCCCTGTATACAAACACCTCTCTCCACTGTTTCATTCAAGCAGTTGGGTTAGGCGGGGTTGCCTAACCTTTTTCAACTTTGCTATCGATGACGTTCTGGAAACAGCGCAGATGGATGTACGTAATGGTGGTGTGGATCTGTTGTGTGGAGAAAGACTTTTCGACCTCGAGTATGCGGATGATATTGCCTGACTGTAGGATGATACTCAAGCCATGCATTCCGCACATAATCAGTTGGAAATTAGTGTCCATGGGTATGGTATGTTCTGTGAATCTTCTAAGTGCAAATCACCGAGTTGAGGATTTTAGACGACTCTGCATTTGATCATCGTTGTCCCCGAAGGATTGCTGACACCTAGTGGCAACATCATGTTGGTAATGCAGAGGTTCGGCATCTCCTATTCGGGAACAAAGATGATGATTCAACCGGTGTCACCATCTTGAAACATCGACTTTGGCGACTTGAACATGCCCTACGAGTTTCGTCTCAGAAAATTACACTTTGTGGATTATTCGCCGACGCTGGGGCTGGGTTGAAAAGGCAGGGAGGTGGCCAGTGTCTGGCATGGTGTCGTGGTATGAAAGAAAACTGTACAGGACTGGCTTCTGTTGGTCCTGCACGACTCATTGGTTGGGGTCCTAGAGATGGTGTGACACAGTGACTAGGAACGTTACCGGATATTGCTCAGAGTGGAAGTTAGTAGCGATCCTGCTGTAACTTTTCTTTTACTTTCTACATAAAAAGTGGACGTAACTTTAACTGGAAGAATTTTTTCGGGTTGTACACTGGCTAACTGAACCGTTTCTCCCATTATTATTATTTCACTCATACAATTATTTCTGTTCGTTGTTCTTTTTATTGTACACATTTTCGTTTCTCTATCTTTTCACAACCTCATTGTTATTTTGTGGCGCATATGTATTTGGCGCCCTCTTGTACTAGTGTTTACCAGTGTTCAAATAGTGAAGTAATAATAATAGTAATACAAACTTACTTTGATATGAAGTTGTCCATGTATAATGACTTTAAAATATTATCTTACTGCTGATAAAATGCCCTAGATTTTCACGTTTCTGATCAGCACAATCAATATTTTAGGCCAATTTGATAAGGGTTTTCTTGTTAAGCAAATGTTAGTCTCAAAAGTGCCCCCAAGTGCCCTGGTACGGCCGAGGGTGGGGAGAGTCAGCTCTCTTTCGAAATGCTCTCCCATGGCCACGTATACAGCCACTACCAAGGAAGTTCTACTCACTGCCTTCTTGCGGTTAAGGTGTTGTTTACGAAATTGAGAGGACAATCAACAAAGTTACCCATAACAAATGTTCTCACTATCTAAAATAACTCTTCAATCTAATCTCCAGCAACTTAAAGAAAGAAATAAAACATGAAGCATGTACATTCAGCTAGTACCAAAGATGATGAAATATGAAATTAGTAGGGATTAATTAAACAATTTAAGATATCCAATGATGACCAGTTAATGAGGACATATGTTTCAGAGCATTATATTTAAATTTATGACAGCTATTTAAAATTTTTGAAATGGTAATTTCAAAAAAATATTTTCTTGACTAATTTTTAGATGAAGTTTAAGAAAACACTAAACGTCGGTGTTGAGTCTGTGGAATATTTAACTGAATTGATACTTAGTACTGGGAATCGTGAACACGAAAACAGTAGAGGAAGATTTATTTGACACTGAAAACAAATTAAAATGGTTTAGAAACACCACTTTTCATATGATTTATTTACAGTCAGACTGCCCTCAAATACCCTGGTACGGCCGAGGGTGGGGAGAGTCAGTTCTCTCTTTCGAAACGCCCTCACATAACCACGCGTATACAGCCACTGTCAGGGAAGTCCTACTCACTGCCTTCTCGTGGTCATGGTGTTGTTTACGAAAAGCGAATTTCCGGCGCTTTAACAGGGTTGGAGAACGCGGAAAGTTCACTCAGTGAGCTGAAAAACCCTGATTCCAACCCAGTGGTGCACATGGGCTCCAGGATCCTGGGGAAAAAATGGTGTACGATTCAATTAATTATCACCGGCTACCATGGGACGGCATCTCCTGACGTTGCTGCACTGCCTTATGGATCAGACCTCTAAGTCGAAGGCTCCGGGTGTGGCTCCCTAAGAAAATCACCTGCTTCAGTTTGGGCAGTCGGGTAGTATCATAGCCCACACACAACTCAAGTGACTTGTGTGGCGCATACGTATACGGTGCCCATTTGTACCAATATTTATGTCTTCAAATAAATAAGTAAGTCCTAACAGTACTAAAAACTATCCTCAAGTTCGCAAAAATCACCTTATCAATTTGAACTTCTGAATGCTTATTAGTAATTGGCTTAAATACAAATCAAGTCACTTCCATGATATGAGAAGTCAAGCATGAATTGTAAAATTTGTGAGTAAGGAGTAAAATATAGTTTTTTTGGAATTAACCTTAGCTATTTTTTTTACTTCGATTGAACTTTAAACGGTATGAATTCATTTTCTTATCAGATTTTAAATGTCTCTGAAAACAACAAGACGGCTTACCGGGATTTTCTGTTTATAATATCGAACGAAGTTAACACTCAGCTATTTAAGGCACCTGTTTACGATGTCTCTACGCTTTTATTTTATGAAATTCAACGGGTATCGTGGGGGCAATTACTATTTTATGGTAACAAAACACTTGTTCACTAATAATCCATAATGAGGAACATAAAATCTTACTTTTTGAATCATATAATTTGTAAAGAATGCTTAGCATTCAGCTGGTAGTTTTATACACTTATTTTTCTGGATTTAATTTTTACGCATTTACATATGTCTCCAGTAGTGCGGTTGTAAAAGTGATCAATATTACTTGACTAGATACATATGCTTTTAAGTAAGAACTATATATAACAGTGCAAATATTACTAGTGATAGAAATGGTTTAAGTACTTGGTTTTCAACATCTAGATCAAGAGTTTGATTCTCATTTTGTTTACCAAGGTTTGGATATCCAAGCAACATCATCAACTCCCATACATATGGTTTGGTTAATAGTCGATTACATTGGTGTGTATGCATATATGAGTTGTACTTTTATCATTCCTAGTTAGGATCGAATTTACCACCTACAGGTTTTGTAATTTGTTAGTTTGAGGCTATAATTTGTTGACTTCACTTACTCGCTACTCTCTTGTCCTCTTATGTTTTGTTTATCAGTTAATATGTACCGAAGAGGTGCTAAACGATGGAAAAAGAAATTTTATTTATTGCATGGTCATCAGTTTGCTGCCAGACGATTTAATCGGGTAAATTCACTAGTATTTTTTAGGATTGCTTTTTATCAGTTACCAACATGACACAGCTCATAATGGATCTCACTAGCTCAAATTTACTAAATCTTTATCTTCCTCTATATCTTAATTTTTAATATTCCCTCATATATACTTTTTGAAATAATATTCTCAGTGTATTATCCTTTAACCTTCTACTGATGCAACTATTATTTCAACTCCTTTGGGATTCGTCTTGTTAATTCCATCACACTGTACTAATATAGTATGGCAGCTTGGCCCAGAATCTATGTTATGATTGGTTATCTTTCTATGAGAACCGGTGCTTTCAACGTGGTATGGTCGCCGGCTCCAGTATCCTGCGGGAACAAATGGCGTATGAACCAATCGTTGGTCACCGGCTACCATGGGACTGCATCTCCTCACGATGCTCCACTGCCTTGTGGGTCAGACCTTTGGGTTGAAGGCTCGGGGTGTGGCCCCCTAAGAAAACCACCTGCTTCGGTCTGGGCACCCGGGCAGTATCACAGCCCACACACACAAATATGGTGTGGCGCATATTTATTTGGTGCCCTCTTATACCAATATTTATGTGTTGAAATAAAAAATAAAATCTTTCTATGAAGATGTTTCTGTTATAACTAATACCCGAACAAAATTTTTATGAGTGTCCTATTGATTGTGTTGCACCTACTCAAATTTATGCACATGTTTAAAGATACCCAGGGCATTGTCATTTCAGATAACAAAAGTCATTGTCTTTGATTGTAGTGATATCCAACAACTGATAAAATTATCTATTTTTTGGTCCTAACTTCCCAAATGAATCAATCTATTATTCAGAGATTCTTTATTGTCTAAAGGTTTAAGTAAATAAATCGGTCACACGAGTAGTCATTGATCAGCTAGTTCGTATTATTGTATTTCATTAATCTGTCTGTATAGCAGTCATTTATTTAAAAAAATTGCAAACTCTGTTTCTCCACAAAATCATCCTTCATAACATCATCCAGTAAGTAGTAACATTGTCTCTTCAGGAGTGCCTTCGAATGATCGTGGCATTTGTATCTTTCTATGTAGTGTATTACTCTTCTCTAGGTTACTTCTTTTTTATAATTTAGCGTCCCAACAAAGAATGCTGTTTTAAAAGAGCAACTCACCATGACTATTCACATATTCAATGGGTAACGGAAACATTTTGACCGACCGAAATAAATTACTCCGATCTAGTCAGCAGATATAACTTGCTTTATGCCATTTTAATTAATATATATCTTTCGTTGTTTTTCTCATCTTAGAATGCCGTATGTGCTTACTGTAAGGAACGTATATGGGGTTTGGGACAACAAGGGTTTAAATGTATTAATTGTCGTCTTCTACTTCATCGTCGTTGTCAAGGTGGCGTGCGTCATAAATGTGGTGAAGCATTCATAAGACCGACCTATCAAAACATGCGTTCAATCTCTACATTTTCCACCGGTTCCACTCCTATTGTGTGGGATAATAATGGAAACAGACCTACAACCATAGCAACAGATCTATCTTCTGGGACAAGTAATACACTCCCATCTCGTCTTCCTGTCACTATTCAACCATGCAAAGATAATTCAAAGCCACCAAAGCTAGAAAAAATCATTGGTTTATGTGAAAAAGAATCAAATCGTAAGTCCTAAGTTTTGAGAATGATTTTCTTCACAAATTGACATCAGTTGAGAAGTCATGATGTAGCAATAACCATTTAGTAGATAATTCATCGTAATTCACGATCCACTAATGATCACCTACGTCCATACGTAGAATCAAATCCTAGACCAGTCAGTATATCATAAGCAACGAAGGATTTGACATAAATGTGCGTCGATCTAAGTTGCCATACTTCACATTGGAACAACAAGTGAGAAAATTAACGAAATAAACATTAGTTAAATTAATAGCAAAATACTAAGTGATAGGGAATACAATATTAAAATATATGAAATAATATTACAACTCATAATTTAGAGGAAAATAAAGAATGGAAAAGTTTGCTGTATTACGTCCGATTTTGTATCGCACCATCTAGTCTCCAACCATAGATATTAGTTTATCTTGTGAATTACAACTAGAAACTAATTGTCAGAGCAGTCGCTCACACTGTAATACCGCCATCTTGAGAAAACCTATATCACAGTCGACTGCTCTTTCTCGCTTTTCAATCTAACTATAACAACCGTAAATTCATTGGTAGTTGAAGGCCCGACAGATACGTCCTGTAGAAGCTGTTGATGAGTAGTGAGTAACTCAAACTTCAGGGTAGTTGCGTTGCTCTTTAATGACTGTCACGAAATTTGAAAACGAATAATTGACCCTTACTTCAGATATGTTCCACCTTATTCTTTTCAGAAACATCAGACAAACACTTTACGCCGACATCCAATACAAAAAATAATGTAAGTATTTTCATTAAAAATTCCGTAAATACATGCTCTCTTGGTTCCATATCTATCACGTTTGTTTATTTGTTATGATAAAATAATATTTACTTTTAAGGAAAAAGTGTATTTCTTTCAAACCTATTAATTATGATAGTGCTAGCTAACTCATATAAGGGTATTATCTCCTAAGAAAAATACGGTAGAACCATATACGATGATGTTCTATGCAATTCTTCACTCAAAATAAATAGTATAGTCATATTGTCAAATATTTCTTCACTCTAAACAAGCTCTGTTGTTGTAATTAGCCTTCCATTCACGACATATAATATACGAATACTATGTTCGTTGATGGATGGTATTACATAGGGTATGTGACGAAGTCTCAGCACGGATACAAAAGGCTCGACTAGCTTTTGCCAACTTGCGTCATTTATGGCGTAGGCGAAATATCCGTCTATCAACCAAAGAATGTGTTTACTGTGCAGCAGTTCGTTCCGTTCTACTTTATGGCAGTGAAACATGGCTGGTAAGAGTAGAGGATATTCGTAGGTTACTAGTATTTGATCATAGGTGTCTTCGAAATATTGCTCGTATATCCTGGGACCATCGAGTAAGTAACGCAGTTGTTAGGAAACGCGTACTAGGTAAGGATGGCAAATCGATTGATGACGTAGTGAAACTTCATCAGTTGAGATGGCTGGGACACGTGTTACGTATGCCCAACCACCGACTGCCTCGACGTGCGATGTTCAGTGGTATAGGAGTAGGTTGGAAGAAAGTTAGGGATGGCCAGACCAAAACATGGCACAAGTCCATGAAGTCACTGACAAGTGGATTGAGTCATGTTGGTAGGTGTAGACTACCTGGTTGGGGACTGCGAGGTGATAGCAACCGATGGTTAGAGACCCTGAATGGCATGGCTCAGGTGCATACACTCTTTGTGTTCTCTCAAATTTTGATCTCCTTATTCCTCCTTGTCTCTTTTTTTCTCATCCCAAATTTATTTCACTGGATTATACTCCTTGAATAACATCTCCAAACCCTAATCTTTCCGATTACTGCTTATACTCTTACTACCTCTACCACTATGGGATTTGAATCGACAACTGCATCTCTGTCCTAATGTGGTATGGTAACTGGAACTGATGTACGTACGTACGAAGTTCTACGTTGCTACTGACTGACATTTGAAAGGTAATTCGTAAAATAAGGCACATCTACTCAAAATATTCCATGAATTAATGTTTCTAATCTCCGTTTGTTTTACTTATGCTGAATTTTTTTTAGCTCAAATCAGGTTCAGACAACTTAATAATTGAAACAAGTGGTGGTGTTCACCCTAGTAGTGTACCAGTTCCCGTTTCAATCATCACTGATAAAGTTGATGATAAGTCCATACCAATCATAGAACAGCGCATTATAGATATTCCTGATATTCCAATCACTTCTGGACGGGTTGGTTTACATGATTTCAATTTACTCAAAGTGATTGGTCGTGGTAGTTATGCTAAAGTATTTCAAGTAGAGCATAAACCAACTAATCGTATATATGCAATGAAAGTTATTAAAAAAGAAACTATTCTGGATGAAGAGGTACGTTTGGTTTGTACTTTCGGTAATTTAACAAATGCTTTTGGACTAACGGTTTTTCATACCTTTTGCAAATATGTAGAACGAAAGTCACTAAATATAGACTTAGTTTTAACAAATGTTTATCCATCATTCTCTGGCAGTGGTTGTATGCACATGACCATATGAGAGCACTTCGAGGGGGGGAGTATACTCTCCCCACTCTCGAGTGTACCAAGGCATTTCGGGACTGTCAGATGTTCACTGAATATATGTTTCGCAATGCTTCGGAATTTACTCAGAGTTTCGACTTTCCTGCATCGAACATGTGAATATCTAGGTTCATTAACTATAATATATGTAAAAATTAGACATAAATCGATCTTCACCACTTTACATTTTTCTGGTTCCATTATTACCTATGAGTTTTTCTGTGACTCATTTGTTTACTGACAGTGTGCATATAAACAAAGCACTAAACATAACATCAAGCTCCAAAACCCAACCGCTTCTATAGTTTTCGTTTTTCTCTAGGTTTGAGTAATTTTAATAAATGGATGTCTCATGAATTCAGCCGCATAACGTAGGCCAAAATACTCCTTATCCCTTTTAAAAACATATTAGTATCCCATAATGTTTTATTTATTGCGACATAACTATACCAAATGAGTCTGCCACTTCGTGAGTCTAAATTACTTTAACAAGGGCATATAAGTGAAGGCTGAGCACACAAACGTTAGTATCGTTGTTGAATATTACTAGTTGTAGGAAGCAATTTCCCACAGATTCAACTCTAAGCTAATCTCTAGACTGTCGAGTACAGAGTCTTGGTTTAGCCAAAGTCAGAACAAGCAAGCTATTTGGCTAGATAAACTTTATCTGTTTCTAAAACATAAATTAACATCGTTAGTGTACAAACAAACAGTACAGTCTATTAATACAGGGAAAAACAGACAAATAACATACCGAACAGTAGCCAGAGAATAGGAAAAATGAGTCAACAAGCCAATATTGTTTTACAATGAACATTAAACTGTGATTGGCTAATAAAGAGATACAGTCGTACAAGGTCAAAAGAAGTTGATGTGGTGGTGGGCGTTCCCCTTATTATTGGTGGGTTCGTCTACCAATCACATTTTACACTCCCCCCGAAACGCGCACCACGTCCGTTGTCCAGGGTCGTCGTCGCCGTCAGACAGCCGGCTCCTTCTAGTAGACATAAGCGTCATACGTTCCGAGCAGTTTCTTCGTTTGAGGTTCTCAATTTTGTCGTACGAAATTGTCCGTCAAAGCCATAGCTTACTTGTTCGACAATAGCTTTGGACCATAGACTTCTCAGTGAGCCAACATTGTTTAATAACACTAAGTCTCTCGAAGACTCATCCATCAATACCTTCTGAAACAATAGTGATCGCAGAATTCTTCTTATCGACTTTATGATGCGTCCCCATACACCGTCTCGTTGACTAGACCTCGGAAGTTTAAAGCGCCATTCGCAACCTCTCTCTAAAAGGGCATTTACTGTCTTATTCTGATTCCAACTACACATGATCTGTCTAAGAATAGCATTGGATCCTATAGAACTACCAGATGCACCCTTACTCTTGTTCGCAACTCGTACAAGGGCGCCTTTCTCAACACCATCCTCGATACCACGGCGAATATGTGCTACCTGCTTCTTCAGGGTCTTAGTTACTGGCTTCTTCGTTACAGTGGTCTTCGGCTTTTTCGTAGTCTTCACTTTCAGTTTGATGTCCTTTTCCTTAAGCTTTCTTGGAGTTGATTTGGATTTATTAGCAGATGATGCTTCAGTTTTTGGCTTAACAACCTTATACTTAGTTAATAAAAACGAACAATGAACTTGACGAGAGACATCTTCGGAACGAGTATACCCCGCGACACCATATGCAGATTCTGATGATGCTATACGATCCTCCACAGACATCGATGAAGTACGACTAAGTCGGTCTTTGAATTCAGTTGAATACGATTGTTCAAACTTATCCTCTAATTCCTCTTTAGCTGAGAGGTGATTGAGTACACGATTGCTTTTACAGGGTTCCCCATAGGAACCGAACAGCGTCCAACCTAACAGAGTCTTCACGGCGAATGGTTCATTCGGCTTTCCAGTTCTTACCTCTTTCATTTCGTGTACACTCGGTGCGTTGCACCCGATCAACAGTTCGACATTCTCATCCTCTACTCTAGGAAAACTTATGTCTTTTAAATGCGTCCAGGATTTCATTTGAGACGTCGTTGGTACCGTCCTGCGCAACATAGGTAATCTCTCGACTGTCCATACGTTTTGGATTCTAAATGCCGAAGCCGAGTCTAAGGAGGAAACCTCTAGTTGAACCTCTTTACACTGAATTGTGGAATGGTTATCCAACGTTCTCAACGAAATCGTCTTAGGCCCTACTTCTAAATTCAACCTTTTAGCTAGATCTTCTGTAATAAGAGAGGCATCCGACCCACTATCTAAGAAGGCGCAAGTCTGTGCTATCTTTTCTCCATTTCTTACCAGTACAGGCACTATTGCGAATGCTGCTTGTTACTGTACACGCTCAACACTTTTCTCCGTACATAGCTGGGTGTTAATGTGTGCATCAATATTAGTATTCCTTGGTTCTTCCCGCAACTCGTGTAACAGGGTATGGTGTCTCCAGCCACACCCTTCGATAGCACACGACCTCGGCGATCGACAGTTTTTTGCTACGTGGTTTGCCTTCAGGCATACATTACACAACTTGTGTCTAAGAACGAATTCCTTCCTTTCTCTAACATTCTTGTCTTTAAATTTCTGACATTGGTCTAAAGAATGATTACTGGAGCACTCCAAACAAGATGAACTGCGTAAGAGAGCATTATCATCACTAGCACTCGCATAAGATATTCTTGCTGCATTGTAATCTGTACTAATTTTCCTTTTTAAAACACCAACATCTCTATTGTCACTATTACTACCGCGGTTGACGAGTAGGCCGTATCTAGTATTAGCTATATCAGCTTGCTCCTTTACAAACTCAACGAGATCAGTGAACAGAGGCTCTCTGCCTCCTCTGATAATCTTATAAGCTACCTTTAGCCACTCTTGTTGAATGTGGGTTGGTAATTTCAGAACCATAGTTTCAATAGTTCTAGAAGAGTTCAAATCAGAAACGTAATTCATCTGTTCGAGAGTCAAACTACATGCTTGCATTTCTCTAGATAGTCTTCTCAAACCATCTGGTTGATTTCTCCTTATATTGGGAAAGTTTAACAAGTTATCGATAAACGTGCGTGCTACGACGTGTTTTTGGCCAAACGTTTCCTCTAAAAGCTTTAGGGCTTGATGGTAACCTATCTCTGGTTCTAGTATAGTACAATGGAGGATAGCGGCTTTCGCTTCTCCGTCACAATATTGAATCAAGTAATTTAGCTTAGCTCTAAATCCAATATTCTCACTCCCAATGCATTCTTCGAAATTTCTAATGAAATTCCAATAATTTGTCGGTGTACCATCAAACCTTACGACTTCTCTTTTTGGTAAATACAGATTTTTTAATATTGTATTCTCACTGTTGCTTACTGATTGGCCTGAACCTTCACATCTCCGACAGCGTAATTTTTCTAGTTCAATTTCCTTTTCTAACTGGGTTATGCGCAACCTAGCTAACTCTAGTTCTATCATGCTGTTGTTTTTGAGTTCGTTCTTTCCAATTTGATCCTCGTCATAAACTCCCGAGTGATGTGGTGATAATTCTGGAATCTCTTCGGAATCGTAGTGTTTATTGGAAGTCATTTCAATAGGTATATCGAATGTACTGTTCGAAACTTTGTAGGAAGCAATTTCCCACAGATTCAACTCTAAGCTAATCTCTAGACTGTCGAGTACAGAGTCTTGGTTTAGCCAAAGTCAGAACAAGCAAGCTATTTGGCTAGATAAACTTTATCTGTTTCTAAAACATAAATTAACATCGTTAGTGTACAAACAAACAGTACAGTCTATTAATACAGGGAAAAACAGACAAATAACATACCGAACAGTAGCCAGAGAATAGGAAAAATGAGTCAACAAGCCAATATTGTTTTACAATGAACATTAAACTGTGATTGGCTAATAAAGAGATACAGTCGTACAAGGTCAAAAGAAGTTGATGTGGTGGTGGGCGTTCCCCTTATTATTGGTGGGTTCGTCTACCAATCACATTTTACACTAGTTTTACGTTACAATTGTACTGCAAGTTTCAGTGCACTAATTCACTAACTGTTAATCTTAGTCAAATTAAGAATCATAAACTTGATTAAGGTCTTCAGGATGATAAAAGTTGACTTTTATATAACCCCTTAAGCGAAATGACTCAAAGACCATCACAATAGTCCGAATCCATCTTATTTTTGTCTTATAAATCATGGACATTTAGTTACTATTCATTTAGCTCCCATTATTTATTTTAAAATGTCCTTCTAGTTAATCTTCTGTTTGTTTACTGTTAGAAGTCATTGTAATTTAAAGCAACGCTTCTGTATTCAAGGTTCTGTTTGATGTTGTTAGTCTCAGGTTCATTGTGAAATCGATTATCACTGTTGAAGCTTTGTGCATGCAAACAGACGACAGTTTCAGGAGATATTGAATAACAGTAATCTTAAGTATTGTATCACTGGTACTACCAGTTGGTAATCGAATGGAGAAGTTTTGGTTGATAGAAACTAATAAATGCAAAAAGGAATGGGAATTACGGTTTATTCTAATAAAGGTGAGGATTAAAAGGATGCTAATAAAAAACAACTATCAGTTCTTTTAAGAATGACTTGTATTACGAATTAAGAGAGAATTGAGTACAAATACAAGTGATAGAAAACGTTAAGGTATTAAACTAAATACTGATGAAAACAAGACTACACACAAAACAAATTAGTATATATTTACTTTACAATAGATCATTTGAGCGAAGTTTAAAATAATTTGAAATGTATTAAAGACAATAAACTACATTTCAAGTTATATTTTTTATGCCCCATTGGAATGGAATTAGAGTACGTAAAAATATAACAACACTGATTTTTTTATAATGAATAGCTACACCTCCAGAAAAAGCAAGTAATTAACGACAAGATTTAGAGATCTGTAGAATATCGTAAGGTGGAATCTAGGTCACAGTGTCGTACGGAAAATGGAGTTATTACTAAGCAATAAATGGGGCACAATTGTGTTCTAAGTAAAGCCAAAGGGAATGAAAAAGTAGTAATTAGCATAATAAAAGACTGAACACCATCAACAGAAACGACACAAAATAATAACTACTGGTTTGATGAATGGATTCAACTCCCAGCTGTGATTTAGAAGAAGCAGATAATTCATCGAGTACGATATGATTATAAGATGACGCCCTTACTAAGTTGGAATTCATTGGATATATAAACTTTACCGTATTAATACATGGCTATTATGTAAAACAAAAACTTCTACATGATAGTGAACCAGTTGAAAAACGCGTTCCGGTGTTTTCTACTACTCAGGGTATAAAATTGTTAGATGATTATCATCATTGATATGGCAATCAAACACTAAAAACATCGTTGCTTCTGTTTACTTAGATCTACATAGTTCATACTATGGAATTCAGTTCGATTAATTATTCGGTTTGCATTCTAATGAACGACAAAAGTACAAATTCGTATCACTTATCTTTCAAGAATTGAACAAAACACTTTTTAATATAAACTAATCCATTACAAACATTCGATTTTATCAGCATTTCGACGAGTATTTTCAGATTCAGTACAGGTTTGCTTATTTCGTCTGAGCCAATATATATGGCGGAGACTACAGCAATCCTCATCTTCAATAGCCCCAAATGACCTATTAAGAGTTTGCTCTACAGTTCCATCGGTTGGCTAAATTAGTTTTTTATCGGTCATAGATGTAACCTCATTTGACATTTTTTTAGTCATCATTCTACGTAGAAATTAACATATTAACTAATTATTTTGGAAACACGTGGGTCAGGTGACCTACAACTTGCGGAAGCCTTAGTGACCTAACTTTCCAAATTGTAGCATTGAATGTCCACAGTTCCATCATGAAAGATCTTCCTAAAACGAACAGTGTGACAGAAGAGTAACATGCTCATCCGAACATACAAGATAGTCAATGATGTTCTAGAAAAGGAATGGAGTCCAGGTGGATTGGAGATCGAAAAACTCAGTCCACTGGTTCAACAAAAGCATGCGAAAATGTGAAAGGAGGTAACGACATGGATTAAATTGTCTGTGGAGGACTATGGGAACAAACTGTTACTAACGACTTTACGTGGTATGGTATAAAATTTGAACTCATTCATTTAAACATATTAAACTGTGTTATAAAGATTTATGAATGTAAATAACACTTAGATGTTCATTATATTATTCAATCTTTCTGTTGATAATCTTTCATTACACTATTAAATCTCCATTTTTTGATGCTCGCACCGATACAAATTCCCCTTATTGAAGGATACTGGAAAGTGAGTTCTATGAGTCCAAATAAATTATAGTGAAAAAAACTTCCTGTGAAGTAAAAAACCCAGAGAACTATGATTTTTCTAAGCAAGAGTACATTGCTTCTGAAGTAGCCTCTGTTCTACAGATGAATCAGTTTAAAATCAGACAGCAAAACTCAACCCCAGGTAACTAAGTTTTTACTTGAATACTTTGTAAAAAAAACTACCGTCTTAGGGAACTGATAATATATTAATTCACATAAACTAGACAGTATATGTAAAACTCGTTCTTCTCATACTTCCAATACTAGGATATTGATTGGGTTCAAACAGAAAAACATGTATTTGAATGCGCTACTAACCATCCATTTTTAGTTGGTTTACACTCGTGTTTCCAAACTAGAAGTCGGTAAGTTTCTAAAATCAATATAATCCATAAAATTCGTATTTTGTAACCTCATAGATTAACACTATTGTCTAAATGCCGTACGATTTTATGGAGAAAACTATCCTAAAGGACATTATTTCTAAGGGTCTATATTTTCCGATTGCTAGTATTTAAGATTACATTTTTCTCTTTTTTTGTTGCGATATGGACCCCTATAGTGGATATGGTAACATGAATTTTCCATGTAGTTGACTTAGTCCCACCGAAATGATTTTCTGAGTGCGACTACTAAAAAAGCATTTTCCTGATTATCATTGCTAATTTATTTATTTCAACACATAATATTGGTACAAGAGGGCACCAAATATATATGCGCCACACCATATTTGTGTGTGTGGGCTGTGATACTGCCCGGGTGCCCAGTCCGAAACAGGTGGTTTTCTTAGGGGACCACACCCCGAGTCTTTGACCTAAAGGTCTGACCCACAAGGCAGTGGAGCATCGTGAGGAGATGCAGTCCCATGGTAGCCGGTGACCAACGATTGGTTCATACGCCATTTGTTCCCGCAGGATACTGGAGCCCATGTACACCATTGGTTTGGAATCCGGTTAGAGCGCTGGACATCCACTTTTCGTCCTCTCAATTTCGTAAACAACACCCCCACCACGAGAAGGCAGTGAGTAGGACTTCCCTGGCAGAGGCTGTATACGCGTGGCCGTATGAGAGCATTTCGAGAGGGTGGGCGAACCCACCCCACTCTCGGCCATACCAGGGCATTTATTGCTTAATGATCAAATCCATTTATTCTCAATTGCATATTTAAACCTCGTATCACCCAATTCAGCTTTTAAAAACGTGAATAGTATCTCTGGTTCGTTTGTTACGATATTGTTGCTCAAGACGGAGTATGAGAACCATGTACTTGGTTACTGAGTTGTATTACTGTTTGATGGTTTAACCGAGTAACAACTGTCAATAAATAATTATTTGTATCTATAATCGTGTCTATCACTCAGGATCTAAGAATATCGTTCAGTTCACTCATATAAGTTGGAAAACACATTGCTATTAGTTTTCGAATTTGACTAAATCCGGAGCGATATATCGTAGTATCACTGATTTTGTAATAAAACGTTATTTAATTTATTTTTAATGGTTAATTTGATGTGGATAAATCAAATATTGATTTGCACCATCTCAATATTGATCAATCTTTTTACGAATTTATTCTGAGTTTTTGATCTTATTTTATTCCATGATATATTTGTAAACAACAGTGAAGTCAGCTGATAATGACGGCATTTTTTATACATGCCAATTACTCGAATAATGAGTGATGTGCTTATTTCATTTTAAGTCTTTATATGTCAAGAAGTTATTTAACATCCTAAATAATATTAATTTATAATCTTAATAAAGTGCCTTTACACTATTCGCATAAGTCAGTCCATATTTTAAAATCATATTCGTGTATTTCAGTCGCGTGTGTTGTATATGGTAATAATTCAACATTTATTTGCAATAAGTGGTTTTGTACTGATTTCATGATGACACGCCTATTTAGTAATAACTTTCCACGAGATAAATTTTTTGAAAGTTCTGGTAGCGAGCATCTAAAGTCAACCATTTCAAATAGGACTGTTAATTACTGACGAGATTGATAAAGTATTGCGATGTCACAAAGTGATAGATAGATAGTCGGACAAGTGAACTGATATACATCGACTTCATATAATATAATTTAGACAGTAGTAAAACCAGAAAGGTAACTAGTCAGTTCACTGGGTTAAGTCCTAGGGCATTCAGTTTTCATTCAAATAATTCTATGTTAATATCTGTAACTGTTGTGGTTAAGTAATATGAGTTCAAATATCTAGAGTAGAATTATCTCAGATATTTGAAAAGTGATTTTTCTGGTTCAAATCAACAACTGTCAAAAACAACATCTACTCATAAGCAAATATAACCAAACCTAAAAATCTCCAGTCTTTGATAATCATAAATAAATAATGACTCACATTAACTCGGCGCCCAAATATTGTGAAACTATTCGTTCAAATTTAGACGAAAGTTCTTATTTATCATAAATAAATGTTGTTTGGAATAATGCATGTTGAAGTAAAAAAAGTATATCTTCACAACATTAATTGTTGATATTTATTTAGATTATTATCCATATCTCCTCTTCCTGTATGTGTTAACACTATTGGTTATTTTTACTCTGTGTTTAGTTCATCCAAAAATTTATTTGTTTTATGTATAAATTTCTGGAAAATCCCAAAAGCATAAATGATATGCCAAACTAACCTTGTTCAATGAGTGTTGTAGGCTTCTAAACGAAAATCCTGTTAAATAAAAACTTATGCTGACCCTATGTACAATGACGTATAGAATTATGGCTCGTAGTTTTAGACATGACATTTATAGAAAAATCGAACCATCTATCGGTTATTTCAATAGTAAACGTTTTTATAATTTACCCATACTTAATTGCCTTGTTGTTTTCCCTGGTTAGCGTTTTTTTGCAAGGGGTTGTTAATTCCATGGTCAATCCTCTTTACCTAGGCTTTGGAACTGGCATGAACCCTAGGAGGGTTTCAGGTGGAGTTTTGTTATTCTCATAGATAATGGTAATTGTTTTTAGTATGATTAGTTAATCAGTGATCCAGATTTTGTGTTATACTTCATTCTTTCTATTCTTTTTTTTCAAAACTAACTTATAAACAATAGGTTATTCTTTGTCATTGAATTTGTTAATGGTGGAGACCTAATGTTTTATATGCAACGTAATCTTCGTTTAGCAGAAGATTACGCACGATTCTATGCAGCTGAAATTTGCATTGCATTAAATTTTCTCCATGAACGTGGTATTATTTACCGAGATCTCAAGTTAGACAATGTTTTGATGGATAGCGAAGGTCATATTAAACTGACTGATTATGGAATGTGTAAAGTAAGGGAAAGTATTAACTTTTCTCGTTTAATGTTTATGTATGATTTTAACTTGACTTTTCGATTAACAATACGTAGCTATACTGACTAATCTTGATCGTTGTCTATTACAGTATGTTCGAAAGATAATGTTTCGCTGCTTTTTATCACGGTCGATATCATTCAGGTCATTCAATATGAATAAATGTATGTTTAGCGCGTTACGATTAGAAAAACTAAGTGACATTGTATTCCGCGTAACCTTTTTGAAGTAATAGTTGCTACCGACTTAATTTTTTCATGAAACAGTAAGACTTTCCTTAAGCTATTATACGTGTAGTTATTTCCTTCATTACTGTATCAGTGTTGATATTCAGTCAGTCATACACAACATAAAACCTGGGACATCTGTACATTGGTTCAAAGATGCCATACCCTAATAACACAATTAGATGAAACTGTCAAAGAAAGTCTCAAAATGGTGAAGGTAGTAACATTTTTATTAGTAGTCGAAAAGACGTTCACGGAGAATTTAGAAACTTAAGATTTAAGGGAAGACGAATAGTGAAAACACCATAATTACAATCGATTCTGATCCATATCACCTATTGTCTCCATCCATTGGTTTTGATAATCATGGGGACGTCAATTAGGTTGTTTGCACGTATCTAAATGCCTGAGTTCAATTCACAATGAATCCGTAGACTAATCCCATTTCTTGACTAGGCCACACATCCATGGTTAGTCATTCCAATCAAATTAAAAGCGGAACAGATTCCTTATATTATTTAAAAAGTTGGAAAATAGGTAATCTAGAAGTTTATATAAATTGAATGTTTTTATTAAATTTATTTGATATGATCAGTTAGCATCATTAAGTTTGTTACGTATTTCCATGATATAACTAGCGTAAATCAAATGAATAGAAATATATTCAATAATTCTTTAATTAGATTCTCAGCTAGTAAGAATTCTAAAGACATATACTCATGAGCATATCACTTCGTGACAATTTATTCACTTTCAAAATCATATTTTGGAAGTTATGACATAGATGACGATCAGTACGTTAGAAACTCATTTTGAATTATTATTCTCAACTCTAATAAAACGCTGTATCAAAATAAGTATTTTATTCTACTACTTAGTTAAAGTATTTGCCTGAAGACTAAGTGATAGTAGCTAGTATTATTAACATTGATTGTACACTACAAATTCTTCTCGCTTATTTTAAGCATATAGTACACTATTTAAGATATAAAACAAGACAATCCAACTTAATAAATAATATATTATTAATCGTATCTAAATTATTATTTATTTAATAGGAAGGAATCATCGGAGATATGACTACAACTACATTTTGTGGTACACCGAATTATATAGCTCCTGAAATACTGAAAGGAGAAAGTTATAGTAAGTTTCTTTTTATATGTGAATAAAATAAAGACAGTGATTGAGATAAATTAGTATGGATTCATTAATTTTACAGATATCTGAGCTTCCTATAACCTAAAAATTTTAGTAATTATTTTTTAAAAAAAGATATACATACTTTATTACCATAAAAACAGTCTTCGTCAACGAACATAAGGTAAAAAAAGAATTAATTAATCTAGAAAAGCTACAAGAGATATTCTTATAGTTGCTTATTTACATGTTAGTATTCTCAAAAAACACACAACTGAAATACACCTGAAAATAGGCCTCTAGAAATGAAAAATCAATGTCAAAAGTTACACAATAATAACAATTAAAAAAACATGAATTGATTAAAAGTGAATAAAACAGGCTAAGTTAAGTTAAAATACAAGAATAAAGAAGAATTTATTTCTCTCTATTTATTACTTTTTTTCATTGGTAAAAGCTTTCCTGTTATAAAATGATATCAAGTATGTACATTGTTTTTGAAATTATTAATACAATTGGAATCCAGGACTCACTTTTCGTCCTGTTTGGGACTCGTCAGCTGGATGTACCTGCATCTCAGAGTTGATGTTCACTCTGGGACTCGAACTCAGTACCGTTCGCCTCAAATGCCATCACATGTTATCCACTTAGCTACTGAGTCCTGATAGCCACTTGCTTATAATGCTTGTAAATTAAGGCAATATCGAGGCATACGCACAGTATGCACATATGCCAATAAGAGACTGATCGATTTCAGTCCTAAAACATCAATCGGAAGATTCAAGTAAAACAATACCAAGTGTATTAATACAATTATTCTTAAATTGTAAACATTTGAAGAGACTGTATAAAATAAATGAATATACACTATTCTACTATTATAGAGTTTTATTCATTTGATATTTTTTTTATCTAGATAATATATTCTTTCATCAATTAGTCTGTAAATCATTTAAAGTGACTTATGAGTTGAATCATTTGGATTTTAGTTGCAGACATTAAATTGTAAGGTATTTGGATTACTACCATTATAAAATGTTGAACTTCAATTTGTATAATTGACTAGTAACATTATCTCTTCCATAATAAATACGTCTTATAATCTAATGACCCACTTTAATTGATTAAGATGACCCTGATATTTTCCCAAACTAACTTCGAATTTTTCGTTATTGATATTTATTCTTTTTTAATATACGGGTATAAAATTGACTCGATTTTGCTAGTATTATAGACTTCTAAATGAATCAGTATTCAACTGAGATTTGAGTAAGCTTTTCAAGAATGGTTCACATAAATTAAATAACGAACATGTTTTATGAATGAACTTGCAGATTGTTATAATTTTCAGTTGATCATTAAAATGCTTTTTAAATAGCAATTAATCTATACTTATAGATCTATTCAAAACTAATTTCTGTTGTATTAACTAACATTCAACAGTCTAATGTGTGTTTAAAAAAGTCGAAATGTTAAGAAATGTGAGGTTAGATAAATATATTTTGCAGAAAGTCGAATAGTTTTACGGAGCTATGAAAATAACTATAACTAAATAACTCATTTTGTTTACTACTTACTTACTTGAGCCTGTTACATCTCTCGAGGTACTGGGCGCCGACCAATGATCTCCAAACAACTCTATCCTAAGCTCTTCTTCCCAGTTTTTACCAAGTACTGTTCGTCCTTTTGTTACCTTCATCCCATCCCCGGTGCTGTGTTCTTTGGTTCACCTCTTCTACTTATGCTTTAAGGATTCCAAGTTGGGGTTTGCCGTATGATCCAGTTTTGTGGGGGTTTTTAAGCTGTCTTATCTACTCTTAGTGTCTTTTTCTAATCTCCTCAAATGACAAAATAGATTATTACTGATAACCTCTGACCAATGAATATGGAGTATCTTGCATACATAGCTGTTAATAAATATCTGTACTTTTTTGGCGACGGTGGTGGTAGCTCTCTGAGTTTAATCTATATACAATAGAAGAGTTTCTGACTTTCATCTTGTTTGGGAGTCTTTTTGGGTTTCAGATATTCTTCAGTTGTGGGGATGTCACCCTTACTTTTCCAATGTGTGCCTTTATATCTGCATCAGATCCTCCTTTATCAATAATGCTCCGCAGGTATGTAAAGGTTCCCACCTATTCCACAACTTCGCTATCACCAGTGATTCGGTTGCTACTCCTCCCTGGGTTTTGCTCCTTCTTAGTGTTAAGGCCCACTACTGTTATAGCCGCTGTTACACTTACTGTCTTCATCTACATTTGTTGCTGTATACAAAATAGATAGACTTAGTTATCTGCGAAGTACAAATCATCCGGCTTTATCCAATGTGTCTACCATATTCCATGCATTTTCTGAGATATGAAGTTCGTCATAATTCAATCGATAACTGTCAAAATAAGGAAGGCTAGAGTGGGCAGTTTTGCTTTACATCGGTTTTCACATTTAATGTATTTGTGAGCTGCTCTTCTTGCAGAACTTTGCAATTCAGCTTTTCGTAGGAGTTCCGTATAATGGTGACGGTCCTCCCAGGTACCCCCTTGTTTAAAGATTCCATAAGGTCCCCCCATTCACGCTGTCAATTACTTAAAACCAAAGAAGTCGATATTTAGTGATAAGTTCCTTTTTCAATTGATTATTCAATAATGATGTACAGTGTCGTGATTCGGTTGATTCATAATCGATGCCTACGAAATCCAGTTTGTTGGTTTTCAAGTTGATCGTCTATTGGCTCTTTCATCCTGTTCACTAACACTTTTGACAACGGTGTAATGCCTCTTTTGTACTCACTAAGATCTTTCTCTGGTTCTTGATAAAGTATCCCTCCTTATGGTCTCTTGCTATTCATTCTTTTCGAATACTTCTGAAAATAAAATAAAGCACCTTTCCAGTTGCCTCTAATACAGGGCTTGATGTAATCGATTCATAAACAGTTAAATCTGGATATATGCAAAAATGTGAGGTAAAAGTTAAAAGGAAGTAATTCCAACATTTCTCCTGGCAGTCTGGTTCAACTGATATGCGTGTCTTTTTAGCATGCACATAATTGACACAATGATGACTAATAGTAACATAATTTGATCGATAAAACAGGATCAACCCCAAGGTTAAGTCATAATGGGATTGGCTACTATTTCTCCCTCAATTATGATCAGTGTTGTTAAGTTGCCAATTAAGATTTTCAGTGATAAAAATTATTTCATATTTTATCTGTTGTTTTTGCACTATATCCGTTCTCCCCTAATGGTATTACGTAATCAACTTTTTGAACATTATATATGAATATCTGCTTTGTATTAAATTCCTCTTTTCACTATTTCCTTTTTCTGTAAATACTATCTAAGTTTATTTTAGTTTCTTGACAGTTATTTGTCGAGAAAATCATGCTACTATGGATTCGTCCATCACTTGTCCGCTGCTATGTGATACTGACGTTTACGAGTATTGAATTACTATTGGTTCTGGCATCCCATCATTTAATGTTAGGCTATTGTTCTACATTTTCTTTTTTACACACTTTTTGATTAACATCAGTATATAGTAAGAATTTACACTTACCCGACCGTTGTTGCTACCTTGACGTGGTGGTCGGGCTTGCCTATCGTGATGAAGCAACCGAGCTATACTGGCTGGAACAACCGTTCCTCAAGGTCCTACCATGTCAGACAGGTCGGTTGAAGAGCGGTAAGACTAAAAGCAACAAACCCAAGGTCCGAAGGTGAAGTCGTACTGCTGACTGTACAGAGGTGTGACAGCAGTAAGGTGTTTCCCTCGGACAACCAGCATGACAGCGATGCTGCCTTCCCACAAGGAGGGGTGGGGTTAGAAAAGGTCGACCCTAAAAATGCACACCTCACCTTACCTCACGGATTTCCGTCTCCGGCGGTAAGGCCCTTTGAAGAACGGAGCTAACACGTCAAAAACCTTCCACAAAAAGGCCGTGCGCGACCGGCCTCAAGCAGTTGTCCCTTGGGCACTGCGGTCACGCTCTCAGGTCACTGAGACCGCCTCTAATCCAATTTCCTTTTCAGGTACCTCCAGAACAACCCTTCCACGGTGTGGGCAACCGGGAAGTGATAACCGCCTTCATACCTCTAACAACACTTAAGACCACTGTATTCATAATCAACCTTCCTCTTCAATTCCTATTATTCCTCCTACATTGACTTTCAACCCTAAACTTCCTCCTTCGGCTTCCTCCTCAAGTGTCACCAAAGCCAACGATTCTAGTGCTCAAAACTCTGTCCCAGGTCTACTGAAACCTCGCTCCAAACTACACATTGGAGCTTTCAACGTACGCACTCTATGTCAAATCGGTCAGCAGGCTTCCTTGGCTAAAACCCTAGAGTCTCTTACCATTGATGTATGCTGTGTCTCCGAAACACGCATACAGGATTCCAGTGTGGTCATTCACTTGACCTCACCTCGGCAAAACGGAGAGCCAACGAGATACACCCTACGTGTATCTGGTGACCCGATGGCCAGTTCTCGTGGACTGGCAGGTGTAGGCATAGCACTAAGCATGAGGGCGGAACAAGCACTGCTAGAGTGGATCCCCGTCAACAGTCGCCTATGTGCTGTTCGGCTAAACGGCTCCGTAAAAACTCGGAAGGATAGGGACACACGTCGATGCCTTTTCGTCGTTTCTGCCTACGCTCCCACTGACTGCAGCTCAGATGATGTGAAAGATGAATTTTACAGAAAGCTGTCCGAACTTCTGCAGAAAGCTAAACGCTCAGACATAGTACTCGTAGGGGGTGACTTTAATGCTCAGATAGGTAGCTTAAACCAAACAAAAAGGCATTTAGGTGGATATTTTAGCATTCCGGCACAGCGAACAGATAATGGTGATCGTCTGCTGCAACTGTGCTCAGACAATCGTTTATTTTTAGCAAACACAAATTTTAAGCATAAGGAGAGACATCGTCTAACATGGCGACCCCCTACATCAAATCAACGATGGACTCAACTAGATCATATTGCCATCAGTCATCGTTGGAGAGGGTCGGTAGAAGATTGTCGTTCATTCCGGAGCACCTGCTTGGACTCCGACCACGCCCTAATACGGGCACGCATCTGCTTGCGCCTCACTGGACGCAAAAAAGCCACAGTAAAAAGACCCATTAGAACCGAACTGAGTAGCGAGGAAACCAAAAGTAGGTTCCAGGAACAACTGAGGTCACGATTAGGTAGTTCTGAAGACGAGGCTGACCCAGATGTTGCTTGGAATGAAATACAAGCAGCTGTGGAAACAGCAGTGACATCTATTAGCGACTTAAACTACAGAGTTTCAAAGAACCAGTGGATTTCTTCAAAGTCTATCACACTGATGGATTCTCGCAAACTCATCTCATCAGGTTCCGAACATGATGAAGAGCGACAACAAATCAGATCTAGGTTAAGAAAAAGTCTAAGAAACGACCGTGAGCAGTGGTGGGCAACGAAAGCAAGAGATGGAAAAGGCGGCGACTATAGGGAACACAAGACAGCTTTACAGACTAATAAAAGAAACTGGAATTAATAAGTCAAGTGTAAGTGAGATTGTATCGGAAAAAGACGATACACTCATCTGCTCCCAGTCCAGGCGTTTAGAACGATGGGCGGAACATTTCAGAGAACAGTTCAGCTGGCCTTCAGCTACTCTACAACTACCCTCCATTCCCAGACAGTGTGAATGGAACATTGAAGTAGGTCCCCCAACTCTTGCTGAAGTTCAAAAGGCTATAGTTAATCTAAAACGAGGAAGGGCAGCTGGTCCAGATGGATTGGCTCCAGAGGTCTTTAAGGATGGTGGTCCAATTTTAGCGATTAGGTTGACTAATATTTTAGCTAAAATCTGGGAGTTAGACGTTATTCCATCTAACTGGTCACAATCACTTATCGTCCCAATATATAAGAAAGGGTCAAAATCATCCTGTGACAACCACAGAGGGATTAGTCTAACTAATATAATATCTAAAATACTAGCCTCGATAATTATCAGACGCCTAACTAAGACTCGTGAACTGAAAACACGAGAAAATCAAGCTGGCTTCAGACCTGGTCGTGGCTGCACCGACCACATATTCACCATTCGTCAGATTCTAGAACACAGGCATACTTATCGGCGTCCGACAATGGTGGTGTTTCTCGACTTAAAAGCAGCATTTGACTCGGTAGACCGCGAGATTCTGTGGCAGTGTCTGTCATTGAAAGGCGTACCCCAGAAGTACATAAACCTTGTGAAGGCTCTTTACTCGAACACTACTAGTCGAGTCATAGCTTATGGCGAACTGTCATCTACTTTTGCAACCTCAAGTGGTGTCCGTCAAGGCTGTCCACTTTCCCCATTTTTGTTCAACTTCATCATAGATCTACTGATGGAAATAACGCTCACGTAGACTGAATTTTTGGGCATTGATCTTCTACCAGGAGGTCCACTTATCGACTTAGAATATGGAGATGACATAGTCCTGTTTGGTGAAGACTCTGACAAAATGCAGAGTCTTCTGGTAGCACTGAGCAACAATGCCAGAATGTTTGGAATGCGCTTCTCTCCCTCTAAATGCAAGTTGTTGCTTCAGGACTGGTCTGCGTCAACACCTGAACTAAGGATAGGGAGTGAAGTAGTCGAACGCGTTGACAACTTCACTTATCTTGGAAGTCTGATCAGCCCTAATGGGTTGGTATCGGACGAAATCTCAGCACGGATTCGAAAAGCTCGATTGGCCTTTGCCAACTTGCGCCACCTATGGCGAAGGCGAGATATCCGTCTATCAATAAAAGGACGAGTATACTGCGCGGCAGTCCGTTCTGTTTTAATTTACGGCGGCGAAACATGGCCATTAAGAGTAGAAGACACTCGTAAGCTATTAGTATTTGACCACAGATGCCTTAGAAATATTGCTGGCGTCTGCTGGGATCACCGGGTAAGTAATAGTGAGGTTAGACGCAGGGTATTAGGGAATGATGGTAAATCAGTTGATGAGGTTGTGAATCTTCATCGACTGAGATGGTTGGGCCACGTGTTACGTATGCCTGAACACCGACTACCACGACGTGCAATGCTATCCGGTATTGGAAATGGTTGGAAGAAAGTTAGGGGCGGCCAAACCAAGACGTGGCATCAGTGCTTGAAGTCACTAACTTCTAGTCTTAGCCATGTTGGTAGATGCAGACTACTTGGTTGGGGTCCGCGTGACTACCGTAACCAATGGTTGGAGACTCTTGGTGACATGGCTCAGAATCGATCACAATGGCGTCAGTGTATACACTCCCTGTCTTCCCCTAAACTAAGAGATTAAAATCGCTTCATATCTTTCTTTCTACGAACCAATTCTTTCTTCTTGTACTATATCTCTATATGCAATCTTTCTCTTACATATTACTACCTTTGACCTAACCACTGCTATGAATCCGGTGTTCATCTTGTTGTGTTGATGCGGTATGGCAACCTGGACCGATGCACATCTGTGCCTGGTCCTACGTTGTAGCTGACTGAGTAAGAATTTCTAGTTAGTGTGGTCACGTTGATGGCAATTTATCTGTCAACTTATTGCGTTCTCTTTGGCTTGTACATTATATATACCAAGTTAATAATAAAGATATTTAGGGGATGTCTGAATTGTATTACCCAGATGGCAGAAGTATTATTCAAAATATATGAATTCATAATGGTTTGTGAATAATGTAATCCATTTATCTCATAGATTATCATTACTACTATAATTTGAAATAGTAGTAAATTTCTTTTTTGGTATTTGTTGAATTAGGTTTCAGTGTTGACTGGTGGGCCCTAGGCGTACTTATGTTTGAGATGTTAGCTGGTCGATCTCCTTGGGAAGGTGTTGGACAGTCAGCTAATCCAGATCAAAATACTGAGGATTATTTATTTCAAAGTTAGTCCTATTTTGTTTTATTAACCATAGTGGGCGTTTTATTTGGATTCTGGCATCTTTGTGATTTGTAGTTTAATTTCCTCTGTATAGCCGTATCGTGAATGCAATTATGTGAATCAGTTAATTAGGCGATGAATGGCGCCGAGTCTTACACCAGAATTTCGTCTTCAGAATCGAAAATAGTAGTTGCACGTCCGACAACCAGGAGTTTGTAAGCAGAGGTGGATGGTGGCTAGCAGTAGGATCCAGATTGCGCGTTTTGGAACTGGTCACCTGAATACACTTATAAATTAAGGCAGTCCACACAGGATGCACATATACCAATAAGAGACTGATCGATTGCCATCCTCAACATCAATGGGACGATTCAAACGACCAATATAAAGGTGAACTAGTGGCTTAGTTTTAGTAAGACAACTTTTGTGTTCAGTCGCATAGATACAGGTGGTTTTTATGGATGCTTACAATTCTGAACGAACCACTTCAAAATGCAGTTTAGTTGACTTAGTTGAACGATTTTTACCGAATGTTCTTGTTCTCTATGGTTGGTGAATACTGACTCACGTACCGAGGTTAAGAAGGGCTTGTAGGAACATTTAAGTACTAGGTCACTGCAGGATAGCTAGCTGATTAAACTCCAAGTTCTTTGTTATTATTCACCAACCTCTTTGATTTCTTCATGAGGTATGGTGAGTTTAAAGTTTTTCAGTATTAATAATAATGGTTAAATTAGTATTGTTCTCTTACCTCTGATCTTCGTAATACTTTATAAACGGTTTAAAAATAATGATAAACAGTAATGAGGATGGGTTCGTGTTTGTTCAGTTTCTATGTGGTTTACCTTGAATGTAATTCTGCCTTCGACTCAGGTGATAGGGTTGTGCATTCTAACTGTCTCAAAATTGTTTTGGCTACGTAGTTTATCAACACCTTCAGAGGTTTGTTCACAAGTTCACAACGGAATATAGGTATACTTTGTCGTGAACTAGCAACGAGGATAGTCATGATCGCCTAATCTTCCCATATCTTTTTGATTACCCTATCGGTTGTGTTTTAAAGCAGCTCTATTATAGAAAAAAAATAGCAGTGTAAATCTGCTAATAGGATAAATGCTCCTCAATCTACAGTCTTGGGATTATACCTCCCCTCTGTCCTACACCATACAGTCCACTCAAATTACTTTGAGCCACTTATTTCCCAGTGTATGAAAATATACCATGTGTTTTGTACCATCAATGTATGACAGAATTTTAAGAAATTAGTTTTACTCCGTTTTTATCCACAATTAGTGGCGAGTTATTAAAGACAACCAAAGATTTTTTATATCTGTGTAGTTTCGTAATTGCTAGTGGTATAATAAATGACATCCTGTATGCCAATCCGGGCTTTTTAGCATCTTCATGACGTTAACCACCTATCAATAAAATGTCCAATGAGCGGTTCTGTGGTATAAGAATTTTTAATCTCTGCTTATAAAACCTGACATTTCTGAACTCAATATTTTCAGTCACCGTTGTGTTGAGATGACTATCCCCTTTCTGTCAGCATTTTTTTTACACAAAGCTATGATTTAACATTAACTGTCATCACTGTCAGTATGCGTTTGTTCCGGTGGGCGAAATATGTCATGTCATTTAAATAACCACACAACTTTCAAAGAATTCATCTATTTTTCTAATATGAAATAACGATGCGCTTCAAGACTCAACAGTTTATTAGACTTGTTTACTTCCTTACTTACGCTTGTTACCCCTCATGGAGAAGCATAGGCCGCTCACCATCCTACTCTATCCTGGACAATCCTTTCCAGTCGCTATTCATCCCATTTATGTCTGCTTCCAATTCCTGGCTCAGTATGTTCCTTGGTCTTCCGCTTTTCTGCTTCCCTCCACGATCCCAAGTTAGCCCCTGCTTCGTAAAGCAGTTTAATGATTTCCACAATGTATGTCCTAGACACTTCCAACATCATTTTCTAATTTTTCCCTCAGCTGAAATCTGGTTTATCCTCTCCTACAGTTGGTTTTTGCTGATGATATCCGGTCAACAAACATTCAGTATCTTGCGTAGACAGTTGTTTATTAATACTTGTACTCTTTTGATGATAGTTGTGATAATTCTCCAAGTTTCAGCTCCATACAGTAGAACTGTCTTAAAGTTCGTATTGAGGATTGTGACTTTGATGTTAGTTGACAGTTGTTTTGAGTTCCATATATTGTTCAACTGCAGGAATGTGCCCTCACTTGTACGTCTGAATCGGATCCTCCTTGTTCATCGATGTTGCCGACCAGGTAGGTACGTGGACATTTCCACCTCTTCCAGAGCTTCTTCATCAAGTGTGATTAGTTTGGTATTCTCCGTGTTGTGTTTGGCGCATATATATTCAGTGCTTCCTTGTACCAATGTTTATGTGTTCAAATAAATAAATAAACTTGTTGAGTTTCCTAGAATAATCAATGTAATCTTATCTTGTGAGACTTTATTGCGTCAAATTTTTTTTTAACAGTTAACTGTATTAAAATGAATATATATATTTATCATTCTGTTTAAATAGTCATTCTCAGTCGTCCAATTCGTTTTCCACGTTCTATTTCTGTTCGTGCAACCAGCATACTTAATGCATTTCTCCAAAAGGTTTGTCAATTCATTTCTTATGATTATTATTATTTACTGTTTATCAATAGGAAGACTGCAATTTTCTATTTTATCAGTTAGCATAATATTGTTAGTTAATTTAAATGTCGATTGCTAATTACAAAAAATTCATCTCCAAATTTTATCCAATAGAAAAATCTCACTCAGTTATCACTTTCTATATTCATACAGTAAATGTTGAAATCACATCTTTTGTTTTTCCAAGATTATTATACTTCAACTCTAGGTAGCGAATCTAAATTAAAACATCTAACTCTGACAAAATTTGTATGACATATCTACTGACTTAATTACTATACTGTTAATTCAATCATACACTTATTCTTTTACAATATTTTGTGAAATTAATTTCACCACTCATAAATGTAGACATATGTACTTCGTTTTAGTTTTAATTCACGCCTTTATCCATTTGTTTAGTGATACTAAAATAAATATCCATGTATTTAAAGATGATTACATTTTATTCCCGCATTCAGTTGGTCACCCTTACACAGTGCAATTCAGTCTGTCAGTAAAATTATTGACTTTTTCCTAAATAATTTAAAAACTACGATCTCAACCGAAGTGTTCATTAGTTTAGGTTCCATTCCATTGTGACTTCAATCAGGTAATGTTTTAGTATTATATCCATCGACATGTGTCATTTGGAGTTCAGTCGTTGAGTAGGATTGAAGTTACAAATTGTATATCTAAAGATTTACGATGCAACAATATACAGTTTGAAATTTGTTTAGTCCGGTAACTATTATTGCTAGTGAGAAACGTTACATTATCGAAGCATCTTTTTCGATAAGGTTCAGTCGGTCAGACAACCACAACCTGACACATTTGTACACCAGTTCTAGTTGCCATACCCCATCAACACTGCGAGATAAAATCGTCAAAACAAATTCCAGTTTAGTAGGGGTACTAACAGTATTAATGGTTATTGTTATGACCTTGGATGTCTGACTTTTCGATCACACGACTTATCTACCAATCCGAATACGACTTATACGAATCTTCGCACTAGGCCAACCAATGACGTTCAACCGGTGTGGGCAGTTTAGTGTCCTTATTGGTCCTATGTCCTACGAGCCCTTCCACTTGAGTCCAGAACAAGATACCAGCTTCCGAATCAGAGCAGATCGTTTATTTCAGGCATACTTAGTTTATATATCAATCACACAGACCGCAACGTACCATAAAATAGAAAATAATATTTGTACACAAATAAGCCCAAAAAGTGGCTGTGAATGTGGGAGGCAGTAGTTAATAAACTGAACATAACTTAAGAACCGTAAATCGTACAATAATAAATTATAGGCCAAAATAAAGCTTGTCATAAGAGGGATATAAATATACATAGTGTAATTGTTGAGTAGTTATACAATAAGAATATTAGTCCATGAATAGTCCTCGGAAGTTACCTGTAATTTAACCTCCACTCGGATATAACAGTTATAGAAAACAGTAGGTATCGGAGATACTATTTTAGAAAAAAATGTAAATTAGTGAAACAATAAAAGAACGTATGGAGAATCTAGAAACTTGGGATTTAAAGGGAGGCATTCTCGAAAGTTAAGTAAAATTTATATTTTCAGCGTATGATGAAGCATTATACTCAAGAAAATCTACGTTCAATATTTCTCCATGCATTTGTCTTAAAGCTTTTTCTAAATCATAGTCTAGTACATTGAAAGCATACTGTGTGATCATTAAAGATGCACTTATCAAATGTACTTAATTAAATCAGTTAGTCGTACAAAATAGTTGTCATTTTCCCCTAAATTTCCATCGTATGCAATATTTTAACTAAATTTGTGTATCTCAGGTGCCAACTGAACGCCTTGGATGTGCGCCAAATTCAAGTTTTGGTGATATTATGGAGCACGGATTTTTCAAACCAATCGATTGGGTAGCTTTAGAAAGGAAAGAAGTTCATCCTCCTTATCGTCCAACATGTGGAGGCGATAGAGATCTGATACATTTCGATCCTGCATTCACCGATGAACCTGTAGTGCTAACACCAGATAACGAGTAAGTGTTCAATATTTTATAAATGTTTACACATTTTTGCAAACATCTGCCTTATTTTTCATCTTTTTTCGCTAAAAACTTTAGTATACTATAATATCACAAAAAAGTCCAATATCAGACCTGTTCCTATTTGAATCAATATTACCAAAAAAATTTGGACTATGATAATAATGAATTCAACTAAACTTGCACCATTAGATTCTAATTTAGTCGTTGAAAGTTTTCATTATGTTTATAAGGCTTAAATGTCTTGGATTTGCTCGCTGACAGGATCGCGGGCACATACTTGTGAACAGTTTGATACTGAAGCATAATAACTACCTTTCACTCCTTTTTTTCAACGTTTCTTCGATTGATATCAATCGGTAAATCTCCATAATCTATTTAACTAAATAATTTAATAATGTGAATGTAGAATGACTTACTTGGCATCTATCATAATATGGGACGTTAAGACAAGCGAGTACTCTACTATTCTAATTTTTTCGTGTGTCAAAAAGTCATGATATTACATTTTGTATGATGATTTAATATATATAAAGATTTAAAATATATAGCAATAATAATAAAATAAACCTTATTAATGATAAATAATATAATCTATAACTAAATGAATGATCAATTTTACACCGCCATTGAAAGCCAGGAAGCATTGGACGTTCATTTCGACCTAGTGTGGAACTCCTCAGTAGTGCACATCCAAGACAACGAGTGGTTCGGCAATCGAACTCAGGGCGTACAGTTTTGCGTGCAAACGCTTAACCCGTTGACCACTAATCTGGCATTCAACGGGATTAATGTCTAAGTTCAACCAACCCTCAACATTACACATCCATCTTCCAATGTCTTCAATAGGTAACTATCTCACAGCCAACAAGGTTGAACTCCACTGGTCGCGACTTACTAAAGTCAATATAAGATGCTCGTGCAATACGGTGGATTGTTTGAAGTTTTACATTAACACCGTTGGGTGCTGGCCTAGTGGTCTAGGGGTTAAGCCTTCGCGCAAGAGACCGAAGTCCTGGGTTCGATTCCAGCTTGGGGATCGTGGATGCGCACTCCTGGGGAGTCCTACTAGGACGAAACAGCCATTCAATGCCTTCAGGTTTTCTATGGTGATGTAACATTGATCGGTTCATGATCAAAATTACAACTCAGCAATCTCTATAAACGTTTACTGATAAAGGAATGATATTTTATCTGTTGAGAATAAATAGTGAGTTTAAAATTTAAAACTATCATTATCATTTAAATTCAATATTAATTTCTTTATATATGTGTACACATGGAACTATTAAGATGTAACTAATCATTCAATCCACATATATCTTCCGTAATTTTTAATCAATCCTAACGTAATGTATCCCGTTCATATTTTTGGTTGACGAACTCACATCCTGTGTATGAGTTTAACTGTAATATAGAAAGTTGTATGAGAATAGCTTTTCTTCTATACACTGATCTTTGTCAGTCAAAATAAATTCAGGAGTATTTATACGGAAGTATTCTAATGAAATATCCAATATATATAATATTGGAATTTTCATCCAACTGCGTCATTTCTAACGATCGTGAATACGTGTCAGTAAGAAATTTCAGTTTTCTTTATCAATATAATTTTCTAAATAAAAAATCTTCAAACGTAATCTGTTCATCGGTACACTTTGATTTAATCGTTCACAATATTATTCACCTTAAGTTTTGTTAAATTTTACGGCTTAGAAACATTAAAAACTGATATTACTGAAGTGGTTTACGTATTTTCCAGTTGTTTTTTTTTAAATTTGTAAATATGACGTGATAGGAATTTTAGTAATTAGATGAATTATCACATTAATAAAAGCGCATAAATTTGTTTTTAAAAGTGAAAAAATAACGTGAATCGAAATGTATTCGTTTTCTGTCCAAGTTTCAAGTGTTGTTTTCGTTTCGTATTACTTTTTAAATTATTTTCATAAACTTTAAATTACTATTTTATTTTAAAATAATATATCATCATATAAGAATATAATCAGTCAAGAGTAACGAGGAACTTATGTGCATCAGATCAAATTGTCACAACTCTATCAGTATATCAGGGTGAAATTAACAGAATAAATTCCAGGGTAGTAAAAATAGTATCAGTGGTAGTAGAACACATTATTTATAGAAATCATAATTTGGGAAACGATGAATGCACGGAATAAAATGTATGAGTATTTTAAGACTTAAAATGAATAAATATGCAACATTGAAACCGATTTTGAGCTATGTCATCAGGTAATCCAAACCTACTTACACCAAACAGTTCACCATACAATAACTTCATGGACTGGATATTACATCTTGTTTTGGTCGTCCCTAACTTTTATCCAACTGACTTATAGTACAGCAAACGTCACAGGTTGAGTTATGTTGTATTTGCGAATTTAATCGATATTTTTAATCTAGACTTCATCTCTCGAAGTTAAATGTATTTTTTAGTAGCTATATTAATTCGCTTCGAATTGAAATAATAATAATAATGCATAAGGAATGGTTTTCCAGTGACTTTCATCCAAATTTATGCGCACTAACTGTCGAAGTTACATCTGTTGTGAAAAGGAAATAATTTCTCTTCATATGTCACTGTCTTTATAAATGAACTAGAGTTTGAACTCATTGACGAGTGTTAGTTGAACTGAACCGACAATTCGATTATTTAGTCTAATGTGAGATTTGTAAATGTTAAATAACTAAAAGGCAAGGTCATTGGTTTACAACTCTATTTCGTTTAACTCCAGATACCATCTAGGTTACAATATATTAGACAGTTTAATTAGTGTTCTATGTTTTTTAACCATATTCTTAGTACTATCACTATTTTCCGTACAGTTTTATTTTACAAATTTCATTGATTTGAAAAGTGTATGATCGTGCATACCTGGAACTTTTGTGCACACTCTATAATTCATTACACACATTCGTTTATATTCACTTTAAATATGAAAACATTACGGAACAATAGACAAGGTGTATATGTGAAGTAATATTGTGCAACAAATGCCTCCCCTTTTTTAGAGAGGCTTTCGTAAAAACCAAATGCAGCACATCTAAGACAACCATTAAAAACCTGGAAGTAATAGATGGTTGCTTCGTCTTAATATGGGACTCAACAGTGAGCACCTGCAACTTCGAATCGAAACCAAAACCTTCGTTCTCTAGCGCGAACGCTTGACCCCTGGATTAATGTGTAGGAATCCGATGGTTTACAAGTTTAACTTCAATCAACCCACGATTTTGCGCAACCATCTACAGTAAGAACGTTCCTCACACCCAATACAGCTAGGCCCCGGTGGCGACAGCTCGTTAAAATTCCAAAAATTTCCTCGAAGTCAGTTATTAGTGAGTGCATGATGACTTTCAGTGTTATGTTGTGGTAATTGTGGAATTTCATTGAAATCACTAACCAATTTACACCAGAAAACCCAGATAACACTTGGAATTGCATATTTAACTATAAAATAAAAAAGAGATATTTTTCGGTTGGATTAATCATTACTAAAGTCCTTAGAAGTCATGTAAGTGAATAGTATTAAAAACTAAGTGTATACATCATTTAAGCTGACTTTCATAAGTTAACAATTTCAGTACATACCAAGTGGTATCGTTAAACTTCTCATGATATCTGACAAAATGTTAGCATGGATTAAAAACCCAGTTGACTTTTTCTAAATTGCGTCACTTGTGTCAATGTAGAATACCTGGTTGATGTTTTCGGGATCATAGTAACCAGTGATAAAGACTTTGTGTTACATAATTCGTAATGGTTACTGATGCTGAAGGTGCATTAACTACTACTACCACTACTTTTAAAAAAACAAATGTTCCGCATGGTTCTGACGTTTAAGAAAACCCTGATGTATCTTTAAAAGTTGTCATTGTAATTTTCAATGCGTTCATTATTGTAATCCCTATTTTTCTTACGGTAATAAAAAAAGTTGATTTTCCAATCTTTTCATTTCACAACAGGGCAGTGATGTCACGTATGGATCAAACAGAATTCGATGGTTTCGAATATGTGAATCCTTTGCTCATGTCGTTAGATGAACAAGTGTAAGAGGAATTCTCATTCCCCCCCTTCCTCAATGGCTCGTTGTGTTAATCTATCTACCTTCTTTTTTTTTAAAAAAAAATCACTTTTATTCAATACTACCATCATATCTATTAACAAATAAATAAATAGTATTTTATATTGAATTTTTTTTTAAAAAAAAAAACTAATTTATCATATACATTCCATATTCATTCAATTAGCAAAATAAAAGTTGTTTAAATCATTTACCAACAGTTCAATGTTAAATTAACTTAAGAACATATCAAATGTTAAAATATTTTCACTTCTTTTGATTTTAGGGTATAATTCTTGAAATATTTTCTTTTTATATAAGAAAAAAATATTGCTTACTTGGAAGTTTATATTATTTGAAGCACACACACACACACGTACATATATATATATATATATATATTCCTAGGAAAATTTATTTTGTTTGTTTATTATCAAACAAGCTTCCTTTATTGCTCCGTGTTCTTTATTGATGAACAAATGTGTTTAATTATTTTTTCTCTCGCTCAATTAATTCTGATGAAAATAAATGCTGACTGTATTTCTATCTTTTTCGAAGTTGTTGTTGTTGTTTTTTTATAGTTTTTATCAATGTTTACTTATTTTCTCTAATTTTATAATTATGGAATGAGTTTAAAGTAAATTATAATGAAATGTTCATTGTAGTTACTGGTAAGTAGTATTAATATGATTTAAATGATAAAATGAAATACTCTTAAATTTAACACTCAGTGAAGATAACTTTCTGATGACTTCTAACTACTTACTACTTTAAAAGTATTCCGAGACATAAAACTAGATGGCCAAATTTTTTAAGTAAATAATTAATCAACTTTTTGCGCTAAATTTCTCTGAACGAAGGTTTTTATTTTTGAGAAAACACGAGAATTTATTAACTATATCAGTGTTCAGTTACATATTCCAAAATTGACTTATCGAAATAATGGTTCATCACTTTCCCTGTTAAAAAACTTGCCAAACGACACATTTTAGAGATTATTTTACAAAACCAGTTCATACCAATATTAGCTATTCACATAGAATTCAATTCTAATGGATAATTTTATTGACTAGTAAGTATTCACAAGGAACAAAATACTTTGTTAGTCAAATCTAAGAAACTTAATACTGAAAAACTTCCATTCGTTCATCGTATAAATGCATCCAGCTAGAATTATGAAACCATTCAGTTACACTGTTGTATTTTTGTTCCTTTGGTTGAGTGATAATGTCAAAAAGACAACAGTGCATTTTTAACTTGATTTTTACTGTTCAACGATAACTATTCTGAAAAAAAACCGTTTTGAATTGATAACCTTAAATTAGTAAATAATCACTTTGGTTGGGAAAATGAAAGCCAGTCGTTTATTGGCTGAGTCGGTTACGTCATAGAAATTATTTTAAAATCTTCCCTAGTTGTTTTGACCCTAGATATGGGTTTCAGTAATTCTTTTCTCGAAGCAAGTTTTTTTCACTCTTGAGTGTTGTTTGAAACAATCGTTTCATTGTCTTTTAATTCTGTATAAATATTCTCTGCAGGATGTCTCTATAAATCCTATTGAAGCGTTAAAGTAAGGAAACTGAACAGGACATATCTTAACAATACTGGAAAGAAGGTTAGTTCATCAAGATACCAAAAAAATGAACATTCGAGCAAATGTGAGAATTACAGAGGAATCATACTACCTTCAGTACTAGGGGAGGTTTTCGATAGAGTATCACTGAACCGGTTGAAAGATTCAGTAGACGCCCAACTTCGAAATAAAATGACCAGATTCCTTAACGATCGGTCGTACACAGACCAAATCGCGATACTACGGACCATCGTTGAACAATCAATTTAATGGGATTCGTCACTGAGAAAGCTCTTGATAGCATGGATAGAAGAACCTGCTTCTACACTGTGGTGTATCTGAGGAAATCGTCAACATTCCGATTGAATACCGGTGTCAGACAAGGCTACCTACTCTCCCCCTTCCTCTTTCTTCTGGCGGTCGACTAAATTATGAAGACCTCAACATCTGAGGGAAAGCACGAAATACAATGGACAGACTGGATGCAGCTAGACGATTCGGACTTCGCAGATGACTTGGCTCTCCTATCCCATGCACACGAACAAATACAGGTCAAGACAAACAGTGTAGCAGCAGTCTCTGCATTAGTAGGCCTCAAAATACACAAGGGAAAAGTGAGATCCTCAAATACAACACGGAGAATACCAAACTAATCACACTTGATGAAGAAGCTCTGGAAGAGGTGGAAATGTCCACGTACCTACCTGGTCGGCAACATCGATGAACAAGGAGGATCCGATTCAGACGTACAAGTGAGGGCACATTCCTGCAGTTGAACAATATATGGAACTCAAAACAACTGTCAACTAACATCAAAGTCACAATCCTCAATACGAACTTTAAGACAGTTCTACTGTATGGAGCTGAAACTTGGAGAATTATCACAACTATCATCAAAAGAGTACAAGTATTAATAAACAACTGTCTACGCAAGATACTGAATGTTTGTTGACCGGATATCATCAGCAAAAACCAACTGTAGGAGAGGATAAACCAGATTTCAGCTGAGGGAAAAATTAGAAAATGATGTTGGAAGTGTCTAGGACATACATTGTGGAAATCATTAAACTGCTTTACGAAGCAGGGGCTAACTTGGGATCGTGGAGGGAAGCAGAAAAGCGGAAGACCAAGGAACATACTGAGCCAGGAATTGGAAGCAGACATAAATGGGATGAATAGCGACTGGAAAGGATTGCCCAGGACAGATGGAGAATGTTTGAGTGACTTATGCTCCTCCGCGGCGGATAACAGGTATAAGTAAGCGAAGCTCTGAGGTCCAAGGAATGATTGCATACAATTGCGTGAGTTTACACTATTGACGTACCTTGAAAGTAAATGGAAACTGTGGTCCAGTATATCTTGTTTTTTATTAGACATCCAACCGATTTGAGTCAGCAATGAGAGATCGTATCAGTTAGTATTATTAGAAGCCTACGTTATATATACTTTGTTTGGAACAGATGATTTACCGTCATTTTCCCAGTTATTCTATCGTTTGTGTGTGTGCTTATTGTGCGTATTTATCCATCTCTGCTTATAAATGTCGAGTCAATTTTTAGTTAGATTGAGTAGGATGAGAAGCCTCTCTCCAGGCTGCATCTCTTGTTGTCTGTCTGAATAAATGAATCCCCTGAGTAGATTCTTTCGATTCGTCCTTGGCTTTTGTTACCACTTCTAAGAAGTCGGGGTTAGCCTAAATATAATATACTATTCCGAATTAAATGAAGAATTTGTTTCATGATTGATTCACCTTGTGTATTGGAGTCATCACATTTCCACTGAAAGTTGACTTGAAATAAACAAGCATTCAAAAACCGGTTAACAGTTTGATATGTCCCATGAAGAATGAGTTGACGACCTTGCTATATTACACTGGCTGGATCCATAGTATTATTTCCCTAGCCATTAGAGTGCACTAAGTTAAATGGATTAGTATCCGCTGAAATGTAGTGTTTGTATGAACTAATGATTGTTGTGTACTTGATTCCTGATTGATTTCGAATTTTAAATACAATACTTTCGTTTGTGCTCACCTAGTTTTATTTGGCTTAAATCGCGCTGCTTCAAGAATTTCTAGTTAATACAATAATTCGAATACTTCTAATTATCATATGAATGTAAATTTTAATATCTATCAACTATATTAGTGTTTGTCATGTAAAAGGAACCAATGCTTATATTTGACAAAGAAAAGTCAACTTAAAGTTATTTGAAATACATTTGTTCAATAAATTGTTCATTAAAATAGACAATTTTTTTTAATGAATGTTATACTCTTCAATATGTTTACCTGATTGAAATTGTTCAATCAAAATTATAATAAAATTAGCTCAAGAGAAATGCTTGTCAAAAACACTGAACTGTGTTATAAAGTTTACAAAGAACTCATATTTCAGTTGTCTGAAGGTTCTTAGTTATCTTTTCAGACAACATAAAGTCAATGTTTTTATCTCTAACCCAAGTAAAAAATTGGTAAGACTAAATAGAATTTTCACTTATAAATCAACTCAAATGTTGACTTTATTGAGATAATATTTTAATTATTAATAGTCCTATATTGATGTGATAGTATTTGCTCTGTTTTCAATGAATCGAATTCTTCATTCATGTGAGTTGGAATTTTACTTACGACTTAAACCTATCACTTGAAATAGTAACTGAGTATTATCTTCGAGCTATCGAATTACATATTTCGTAATAAATATAAGTTATCTTTAATATCGTATTACTTTCCGGTTACTATATTTATTTGTATCTCAGATTTTTGTGTGGATAGTTTTCTTTCACCATATAATTTATTGCAATGGCACATCAATTAATGTTAGCTAATAATAGATTTCATCGTACACTTTTCTTCACAAATAATGATATTCAGTTGTGCATAAATCTTATTCAATGAGTGCGTTTTCAGTTAGATAAAATTAAATGTTCCAAATTTTTATGAAATAACCACAAAAATAGTTAACTTCTTCAAATCAGTAAACATTTAATCTCTATTCACACTAGTGTAAGTTATTCATGTTTAACCTTTCTCCAATTTACCCTTCTATTTCTTAACATAATAATCTCTTTTATTTGAAAAATCGTCTAAAAAAAATCAAACAGTTTAATATTACGTTACTCAAGACAGCGTTTGAATTAAAGCTTAGATCATATTACATTATTGTAAAATGAATCAATTAACTTTTTGGTGGATTTCTGTTCTCTGAACTGGATGGTTTGGTCGTGGAGCTTTCATCGTTATTCTGAGCGACATCACCAGCAGAAACTACAGGTAAAAGTGAAGTGTTCGAATTTCTCCACATATGACTCATAGCTTGTCCTGCAGATCTCAATCTTGATTGGTTGTTGTTGATCTTTAACCTGTCATTGTTTACTTTATTTTGATTGTATCTCCCACTGATTTAGTTTTTGGTCCTTTATATATATATATATATATATATGGAATGAACACTAGATGATGTATTTTAGGATCAAAAGAAATAGTTCTCCAATACAAAAATTATATTTGAGGCATGAAAATTATTAAAATTAAAAACCAAGCGTTCAGCAATTTTAACTTTTTTAAATGCCTGCCTACCTTTTTATTTAGTTGAACAAATAAATATTGGCATAAGAAGGCGTCTTAATACATATGCGCCACACAATAACAGTGAGATTGTAAAAAGATAGAAAATGTAAAGTGTGTATGATAAAAAGAACAACGAACAGAAATTAGTGAATGAGAGTGAAATAATAATCATAATAGTAATAGCAATAATAATAGGTGAAACAGTTCAATTACCAAAATACAACCAGAATGAGTCCCTTCAGCTAAGGAAGGTCCATTCATCTTTATGAAGTTATAGAATAATTGCTACTGGCTTCCACTCTGAGCAATATCCGATAACGTTTCTAGTCACTCTGTCGCACCATCTCTAGGACCCCAACCAATGAGTCGTGCAGGACCAACAGAAGCCAGTCCTGTACAGTTTCCTTTCATAGCACGACACCATGCCATATACTGAACACCTCCCTGCCTTTCCAACCCAGCCCCAGCGTCGGCGAATAATCGACAAAGTGCAATTCTCTGGGACGAAACTCGTAGTGCATGTTCAAGCCGCTAAAGTCGATGTTTCAAGATGGTGACACCGGTTGAATCATCATCTTTGTTCCCAAATACGAGACGCCGAACCTCTGCATTACTAACATGGTGTTGCCACTAGATGTCAGCAATCCTTCGGGGACAACGATGATCAAACACAAAGAGTTCTCTAACATCCCCAACTCAGAGAGGTCAGGTCTCACAAGGACAGGACTGCTCTCCCCAACGCGTTGTAGATCTGACTTTTTGCAACCAGACTAACATCACGAAGGCGCCAAAGATGGCCCAGATTGGTGTAAGGCGCTGTGGACTTCACTATACGTGAACTGATCTCATCACTCGGGCCACTACCAGCTATTACGCAGCTACCCAGACATACGATCTTCTCGACTACTTTAACTGCTCATTACCAAAATTGAGTACATGTATGGACCTTTGCCAGTCTTGTAAAATTGATTTTCTTACATGTTTTAAAGCCTTTATCAAGAGAATCGCACCAATTGCTTTCGCATGCTAGAGCTATTGAGTCAAACGGAAGAACAGGTAAATTTGTGAGCGAAATAATGTTGAGGCTTATAACTTTTTAGCTCGAACTTGATATTTCTTATTTGAAACTAAGTCACGCATGCAATATTTGAAATCGGTACTTGATGTAGTCTCAACCAACAGCTTTGACTTACTCAAAGCACATAAAACCTAGTACAGGGGGGACAGCCAAGAAAATAGAACGCGCTGTTCGAAATATAGAGACAACAGTATGAAGAGGAAAAAGGAATATATTCAAAGGGAAAGAAGTAAATAAGTGGCCAATAGTAGTATATAGTAGACGGCGCAGTTCAGCTAACAATATACCAAGATTTCTTCCAGTTAAAAAAACTATTTTTATGAAGACCAAGGAAAAGAAAACTGACCAACTAGAATTTTCCCACCCAATATCAATAATTATTGCAAAATGTGATATCTACTAGGGTAACATTCGTGATACAACGCCAAGTCACTACGGCTGGCATCTCAAGATGGTGACACCAAGTGAGTTATCGTTACGGTCTGAACACGCTATCAAGCCTAAGTAATCAACATCAAGTTTTCTTTAAAGCCGTTTACCTCCTGCATCTATATTTAACTTTGTCATAGATATTCTTTTGAAGATAACGGTCTCATCGTCTAACGTTTCAGTGACTGGCTGCTTATCAGGAAATCTACTTTTTGACTTGAAACATACAGATGAGACAATCCTGTTTAGTGAATTTTGCTCCATTTTACTTCATAGGTGTAGCCATTAAGGAAAGAGGATATTTATAGGTTACTAGTATCCCATCATGTGTCTTCGAACAATTGCTTGTGTATTTTTTGTGAGCGATGTGGAAGTTAGGCATAACATACTAAATAATGTTGAACTGCGTATGTCCAACCACCACTTACCTCGACGAATATTGCCTGGTGTAAGAGTTAATCGGGAGAAAGCTAGGGAAAGCCAAACTAAGATGTGGCACCAGTCTTTAAGGAAACTGGCAACTGGACTGAGCCATGTACACCGGTGTAGACTACCTGATTGGCGTCCGCATGATTATCGTAACCAAAGGTTCAAGATTCTAAGTGACATATCTTAAAGCTGCTCGCAGTGACACAATTATGTTCACTCTTTGCATTAATTTAGAACCTGAGTGTCGAAATACTCGTATACAGTTTCTCTACTACCACTACTGTTACTTCTGCCACTTTAGTGTTTGTCTTGATAATTTAATCTAGCTGTGCTAATTTGGTATGGCAACTTGAGCCAGGGCATGTATTGGGTTCTACGTTGCAAGCGAATGATTAAAGCTACATTCTTGAATCGAAGCCCTAAGAGCACCCTATTAGGATCTAATACAAGATTAAAGTTATAGAATAAAAGAAGTGTGGAAGATATTCACATGATCTTCAACTAGAAGCATTACATGTTTTGATACCCACTAAGGTAACCTAAATTTTCACATAAAAACAGATTTCCGCATTTCTTCATTAGACTGTGTAATATTCGAAAGAGAACGGTAGACAAAGGTACTCCAATTATAAACTATTTATTAACTAGTATGCTGAGAATAAAAATAAAATGACATGTTTATGGTATACCGATTAATTTGTAGAAAAATGAACGATTAGTAATAAACAGCTCTCAAAATAGTTGGCGCAATTGTTAGAAAACCAAAGAAAGCCAGGCGAACACAAGGGTCATGCCACCAATAGGTGCTATTCTAGAAAATCGATCATCTCCAGTTAGAGCCACATAATAGCATGAACCAGAGAATAGTAGAGTTCCAGTGGCGAAAAGAGTAGCAGACTGTAATAGATTAGTTCAAATTCATTGAAGTCAGTGATTTACCAAAACAGGACGTCTGAATAAAGGCGTGGTTAGCAAAGCCACCGAATGAACCAAATGATAATAAGCCCCAGTTTTGAAAATTTGTCTTTGTTTATCTTGTTCATCTTTGAAGCCTAAAAGTTAAAACTTTGGAGTAAGTAAATCTAATCTTTTTACCATGAGCACCATAAGCGCTCGCAATAACAGCCAATGCCCCAGAGAATCCAGCTAGTCGTACCAACATTGAATCCCAACAAAATGACGGTTTAACTTCAATCATAGGACTAGATTGACCAGTTGTACTGCGACCCATGAGGTTTAATATCCCATTAACGTAAGGCAGGTGTACCATCTACAAAAAGTGGTACTAAATATATAGTAGTATTTCATAAAAGATTATTATTTACAGGAGAAAACGATCGAAATTATTGAACTGATAGTTCTGAGTTGAATACAAAATATCCGGGTGTATTCGAACATAGGCCCATCAGTATATCCATGAGGCAATTGAAGATGAACAGGATTAAAAATTTTCAGAGAACCACACATGCCATAATAAATTATGGCTTGTCACAAAGTTCTGTCATACACGATATTTGTTCGGCACTTCAAGTCATGGATAGTACAGGAGTTCGATAATCATTCCTTTTATTCCAAACAAAACAACGGATAAATATATAGTCCTTGATTTCAACACAGGCCTTAGGATCGTTTGGCCTTCACAAACTTTTTGTTTCTTGGCTTTGGAAAAAATAGCAAACGACTAAGCTATCTAAACTGTTACTTCTGTAGTTGTTACATAAATACTTAATCATTTCTTAAAAACTGAAACTAACAACTGGAATCACTTTGGTAAGACTACTTCTAACCAATACACAGCCAACATCCCGGTTAACCTGACTAATCATCGTCTTTAAAGATTCTAAGTCATGCACCAGAATTTTGCCTTATTCTCGGTTTGCCACAGCCATTCAGAATTTAGCAAAAGTTAAAGTAATTATGTCATGTTAGGAATTTGGCTAGATAACAGACAACAGAGATGTAGCTGTCTGGGATTTGAATTACTTTTTTGTTACTGACGTCTCGACTACCAGCTTCGGAAAGTTCTTTGATCAGAAATAAAGGTTGGAAACTTGAGGCAGCTGATTGCAAAACCTACAATAAAGTTGTGGATTTGTGAAGAATGTCATCTTGTGTTCATTATTATCATATACTTTTATATCCTCCTAACTCACTTTATCAAATTATAAAATTTACTTTTTCCTTAAAAAATGTGGCAGTATATGATTTCTGTGTATAATTAACGTATACGTACTTTACAAGTATTCATTTTGAACCTAGAATGGCCGACTTGTGACATTCTGATGGAACGAATAATGGTAATCGCAAGTATGCTCCCTCCGTTCAATCTTACTGGGTGAAGTGGCAACGACAACTCAACGAACTGGGACTTTACCAGATTTGTCTCGAAACTGGAGACACTTGGGGTACTGTTGTAACTTTTTTACCACAAAATCTTGGCACTTATAAGATGGATCGCTTCCTCACTTATTATAATTAGTAAGTATTTACGACTTTCTTTCTTAAAAATTTCTGGGCCAAGTTCTTTTTATTCCAACGGCATGTCTTGTGGTGACCTGATGCTAATGGGCAATTTCATTTTAAGAGAAACTGTGAAAGATTATTGTTGGAGTGACAGCTAAAATTAAGTGACCTTTACGAATTTAAAACCAGTTCGAAAGTAAATAAAAACCTTTGACTATCAGCCTCAGCTAAGCCTCCAAATTAACCGACGAAACCCTCAAAACCTGGACAAAGCAGGCCGAACAGTGGATAATAATCCCACCTATTAAGCCAAATTTTGAAAAAATTAAACGGCCTAAAACAAAATGACAGACTTTTTTTGCATAAAAACGACTCACCAAGAAAGCATTTACATATGAATTATTACCACAATATCTGTAGAACCGAATACTAGTCTCCAGGAATCAATAACGAGGTATCTTCGAAAACGGAGGACAGTGATATAGCGACTTTGTTTACTTAATCCAAGTTATTTATGGGGATCTATAATAACTTTTGCTAGCATCGCTAGCCACGAAAATTAACGGTTAGCGCTAGAAGGTATTTAAATTTCTCTGGAATAGACTATGAACAACACAACCTTAGTGAAATGTTATTATACTACCGTTTCACTAGTCTACTAGTGTACTGCATTACTTGTTGAATCCCACTAATTGAGTGCAATTGTCAATACATACATAAATGGAGGTTAAACGACGACAATCACTCATAATAAAAGCCCACCCAAACTAGTGAGTGAGCTTATAACACTTCAACAGCTTTATTCTGTAGGTAGAAAATCCAGTCGGCTTTGTAAAATTACTAGCTTATCAAATCACCGGTAGGCAATAGTGCAGTTAGCGAAGATTCGTATACCGTGAGTGAGTATTAATTCACGGAGTAACAATGAATAATAGAAAGAAAACAAACAATAAGCACGAACGCAGTATCTTGCGTTGGATTGTGTTATATTATGTTGCGCATACAATAGAATAGGCGCTTTAATATATTATGCACAATCCTGAAATCAAATAAACAATGAGTACATTCAAATAGTTGTAGACGGAACAAAAGACCTTTTCGCTTAACGAGCCTCCTTATCTAGTAGCAATGGGTCACCGATGTTTCAAGGTAAAAACTTATGTATATTTGGCGATAAAAAGATAAACAATAATAGATTGAAATTATGTACTAAGTCCTTATGGATATGTCACGTTTTCTCGTGAAGCAGACCTGTAAAGTTGCTTAGACTACCTCATCTGACAACGAATTCCTGAACTTAACCAATTGTAAACAATGAAAGACGTGCCTACAACCTGTTCTGCTATGTTGTGTGCCAACATTCTGGGTGTTACCCCCAAGATTTTTGTTAGGACTAAGCTTAAGTAAGTATTTAATAAGATACCTAGGGGTGTTTAAAATGCTATGAGTCATTAAAATATCAGCTCTGAGACGTATATACTCTAATGAGTAGACATTCAGTAATTTGAGGCTTTGTTCTTTTTGTTTGAATTAGAGTCCCCGAACAAACTTCGTGTCTCGTGTATTCATATCTTTTTGGGGTGAGTGAGGAAACGCTACTTTCCTATATTGTAAACATGGCCAAAGAAAACTGTAAAAGACTTGATGGAAGGTCCTTTCAAACTGGTGAAAAATGATGTGCAGATAAATAAATCCCCAAAACAAATAGGTCTTTAAGTTTTCAACATTGTCTCTGACCTCATTAGTTTTAATGGACATTCGGTCACGCGTTCATATAAAATCACGAGTGGATACGTCATGCTACATATCCCTTACAACTGTTAGCCAGTCTAGATAAAATGCTCTCCGATAAATCGATAGCCTTCCAAATGCACATTCCAACCACATCATTTTTTTTACTTTTAATTCGACTGGGTTGGCATAATCCCACTATAAAGATGCTACGTGTAGATACGTTGTCAAACTTCAAATACTTGCTACATCTTCAATGCGCTTTTGCTGAGATCTTGAGTCCGAAATTGAATAACCTACTTTCTTCCCTCTGCATTTAGGATGATCAAATATGCTTGTATACCGTTTTCTCAAAAGGATATTGAGCAACTAATTTGCTCAGAAAATCAAAGAAGATAAGATAAATTATCCATCCGAAAATTTTAACTTTGCATTGAATATTGTGTATCAGAATTCCTTAATAGAACATAGCTCCTGAACAACGAATCCAAATCCAAATACCTTTGACAAACCTTTTGTCATGTTCATCTAAGCTTCGTTGAGTCTATAACTCCTAAAATCAAAGAGATTCTGAGGTGTCTTAATCAACAAAATCACCTCCCGACTCAGATATCATCCGACAAAATGTTTCGAAGAGATGAGTGGATCTACTTTGCATCCAACCTTCTACCCTATTCAAGTGTTTCACTATAGTGGCAATGGGCCTTAACCACATAATCCCCAAAGTTGAACAGGAGAAAACTGGGATAATACATATTCAACATTTAACGGAGAGAAAAACCCAACGGTGGAGAAGGCGGGAACAATGAACTGAATTAATTCGAATTGATCGAATGCCATAGCTCGGCCTTGCAGGTTTGGCTATCCTCGAATGTTATTATGTACCATTTATTCATAGTAAATATATTGTTTTACCTCTGGCCCGAGTGTACCCTTCATCATATACTGATGACTGGTACTACGCGATGGGTTGGTGTGGATAATAATGTGACTTCCGCGTCAGATCTTATAGATTAGGCAGTTACATCATGGCAAATCTGCAACTTTAGGATTTTGTCTTATATTAGAACAGTACTAATATCAAAGTCGACCATAATTCTACATTGGTAAGCCTGACTAAAGGAACGCAACCTAATACTGTTAGTCGTTATTTCCACTTTAACTTTCTCGATCGGTTTTTATTTATGTAAACCCATTATTCTAATAGTCCTCTGGTAATGCTAACATGTATTATCGTAATATTACACTGATTAGTACTCATAACTTACAGGTTCAATAGATAATAAAAACTGGTCATCTATAATAATTATTAGCTTTGATGGTTCGTTAACAAGCTTTATTAGCATTTACATGCTTCAGCGTGATGATGTCACAGGTATTCAGTGTTTGACAACGCTTCTACCAATAACACCTTCTAATATAATTCGTTCCCACCCAGAGAAATCAAAAGACAGAGTCGAGGAGATCGAAAGAGTGTATTTTTCGATTACCAATATATCGGAATCCTCTGATCTAATCTGGCTAGCGATTGCGGTTGATGTTGAGCACGGCGTTACCACACGTGATCTGGTGCGGATGCCTGACCGAGCGCCTTCAGCTAGATGAGTCCACTAAAACATATGGTCAGCATCCAATGTCGAAAACTTAGTGCTATTTATTTTGGGGATTTATTTACCGCTACAGATCACTCCACCCCCTAGTGAGGCAGTGACGACCCTAAGTCGTGGCCAGCCAGAAGTTTAAACCCAACGAGTTTGTCGTTGGTAAACACTCTTCTGATAGCTTACTAAGTGTAGCAGCGTCTGGTCGTCTTTCCTTACTATATGGGACCGAGGTACAACATAGTAAAAAAAGAAAGAGTTACAACGAAATTTTCGACTCCTCGTAAACTGCATCGTTCTTTTCCAGTCGTCCTGGAAAAGAAAAAAGAAAGTGTAAATGCATGTCGAAATACACTCGTATGTGCGTAAAAACACAATGTCGGCGAAAAAATGAAAAATATACTCAACCACACGTAATAGCGTTAAAAAAATGTTTTTTATGTTTTTTTTAATAAAAATATAAATATATAGGCATAATAAAATTGTCTTTTTTTAAAAAAAAAAATTATATATCGTTAAAAAGAAAGATCGAGATAATATAAAATGTCGAGTAGTGCCTTACGTGAAGTAGTCGTTTAAATGTTCTGGAAATCTTACTCTTCTTCCAGAACGCGTTGTTTTGAGTTTATTTTCGGATACTGCCATGTTTTTGTAGTCGTTCGAAAACAAGATCCAGATGCTTGAGATGTGTTTCTCTGTCCGGACTTGCGATTAGGCAGTCGTCAACATACGCATGTACGAAGTTGAGACCTCGAAAAACGTCGTCTATGAATCTTTGGAATGTTTGAGCAGCATTTCTTAGACCGAAAGGCATCCGCAAAAATTCATAGAGTCCAAAGGGAGTTATGATAGCTGTCTTCGGTATGTCGTCAGTAGCCATAGGGATTTGGTTATACGCTTTAACCAAGTCGATTTTCGAAAAGACAGTTGTACCTTTCAAGGTAGCTGTCAAATCGTGAATGTGAGGCAACGGGTAACGATCGGGAATGGTTTTCGCGTTCAATCGCCGATAGTCACCAGTTGGACGCCAATCGTTGCTGTCCTTTTTAGGGATCATGTGCAACAGAGATGCATATGGGCTACTTGACGGTCGTATGATTCCTAAGTCTATCATATGGTCGAACTCGTTTTTCGCTAACCTTAGCTTTTCCGGAGCTAGTCGTCGTGCTTTAGAAAATACAGGTGGTCCTGTAGTCGTGATGTGATGTGTAACATTGCTGGTTACACACGGTAGTTTCGGTTGAGTTTGCTGTATCCCAGGGTACTTATCGAGTAGTGGTTGATAGAGTGGGTCTATCATATGCTTAATTGTGACTGGGGATAATCTGCAACCAGTAAAAGAAGTTACGCAAACGGACAAATTAGTGTTTCCGTCTACTAGCCTCCATTTGCGCGTATCGATGATCAAATTGTGGTTTTGTAGAAGGTCCATACCAATGATTGGCATAGAAACATCTGCAACAACGAAGACCCAGTGAATGGGTTTGCGTAAACCCACGTTAAGGCAAACGTACCTTTTGCCATACGTAGCGATCGGTTTTCCGTTTGCCTCCTGTAAGTTTAGGGTCGATTCGTGTAGCCGGTCGTTAGGATTTGCTGGGAGAACGCTAACTTCTGCGCCAGTGTCGACGAGGTAGCGAACTCTCGTTGTCACATCTGTGACGTACAACAGACGGCCATGTTCGCCGGCTACGGTTGCCGTTAACGCGTGCCGGCTTGAAAGTTTCCCGAGTTGTTTTTCGAGTCAATCGGTTTCGTGTTGGGAAAATTGCAGGATTTTCTGAAATTTCTGGAAAACTTTCCATTTTGGTTATGATACCAGCATCAGTCGGGGTTATCTGTCTCTCGTGGTCTAGAGACAGATCGCCTACGTGACATGCTTCTACGTGGGGTGCGCGATCTCTTACGGTCGGTATGAAGACTAAGATGACGCGTGAGTGTGTGACATAACTCGGTTATATCATTCTGAGTCGTTTGAGGTTTTTCTTTGACTGAAAATACCTCGGTAGTAGAAGGTTTCGTAATTTCTAAAATGCGGCCGGTAGATGCAGCTGGTTCGTCTAAGACGTTGTTCTGAAACGAGACCAGAACTGCTTGCACCTGTTGGGGAAGTTTTGACAAGAAGAGTTGTTTGAATAGACTTTCGTCGAAAGTTCTTGGGCCTATTACCTCTCTCATCCGTTGCAACATGTCCGTCGCAGAACCGTGTTGCAGGTCGATGTTATTGAAGAGTTGATCTAACCTTTGTCGATCGGTTAGGTTTTCGTGCCTTAAGGTAACCCTCGTGCTATTGACAGAAGAAACCAGAGAAGTAGTGAATAGGTCTTTATTTCGATCTTCGCGCAGTCACAGTGGAGCGTGGGATTATCTGTTCAGACAAACAAAGGCTCTCAACATTCAATATAAGATAATAGGGAATATAACGCTTATACAAAATAAGGAAGTGAATGAATACTTGAACAATACTGTCTTGGCATATGCTTGGTTGTTTGGGGTCAACTCTAAACCAACCAACCTAAGCTGTTACAAGGTCTCCTCGTTTAAGAATCGAGCGTTTTAAGATTTCGTAAGGATCGGAAACATCACTAGTAAACATACTAGGTGTTACGTGCCTGTTGAATTCACGCGGTAGTGCCTTGACTACTGCGAGGAATTGTGCACGTGTGTCGATCACGCCGTGCTCGTGGAAGTCGGCTTCTGCGTAGCAGAACCAGGCTTCGATGTTGTCGGGCCAGAAAGGCATCAGTTGAAACGAAGGCGGGGACAAAGTCTTAAGCTTGAGTAATTTAGGTGTCTGTTCAGTCATGATGAAGTATGAAGTACGATAATGAACGAGGGGAAAATATATATATATCCAAGAAAAAACACGAAAAAAATCACAATGTTTAAAAAAAAATAAAAAATAAGGCAATGATATATAAAAATCCCAAAAAGGAACAGACTCACAGTTGCAATAAGGTGTACCAGATCACGTCGTTCTCACCAATGATGATGTCACAGGTATTCAGTGTTTGACAACGCTTCTACCAATAACACCTTCTAATATAATTCGTTCCCACCCAGAGAAATCAAAAGACAGAGTCGAGGAGATCGAAAGAGTGTATTTTTCGATTACCAATATATCGGAATCCTCTGATCTAATCTGGCTAGCGATTGCGGTTGATGTTGAGCACGGCGTTACCACACGTGATCTGGTGCGGATGCCTGACCGAGCGCCTTCAGCTAGATGAGTCCACTAAAACATATGGTCAGCATCCAATGTCGAAAACTTAGTGCTATTTATTTTGGGGATTTATTTACCGCTACAAGCGAAATAAACTTGTTTAAACATCAAGCTCTAGCAAATATAACCCGTTAATAAGGTAAACATGCATTGACTAGACACGTCAGCAAGGACTAAATGTTTATCTGGTCCTAACTCTTCATATTGTTTCTTCACTTAACGTCTCAATCTGTTTTAAATTGTGGACTATCCTCTAATATCTTTTCTTCCGATCACTACCTGCCTGATTTCCAATTACTGAGTTCCATGGCCAAACAGAGAATACGAATGCTGAAAATTTACGGTGAGTTTGAATTACAAATTTCCTGCAATCTTAGATCTCGTTTAGACTGTCCGTCAGGTAATGCTATGCATTTGGCTTCAATTAATTTTGGACTTATACAAATTCAGTCTACAATGCTGTATAATCCAAGAATTTAATCAACAGTTACTCGTATACAATACAGACTCGAACTACTGTTTACTTTAAATCTTCATTACCTCGATTCGAAAATATTCCGGGCGAGTTCTATATTTACCCTTAACATCATTTGCACGTCGCAACGCAACCCTCATAGAGCGCGCCAACTGTGATACTGGCTAAAACCGTCTACATTCATATCTTATAAAATATTGAAGATGGCACAGGTATTCATTGTTTGACAACGATTTTACCGGTAACACCTTCTAATATAACCCGTATCCACCAAGAGAAATCAAAAGACAGAATCGAGGAGATCAGAAGTTGTGTTTGACGACTGCCAATATATCGGAATTGTCCGATCTAGTATGGCTAGCGATCGCAGTAGATGTTGAACACGGCGTTCCTACACGTGATCTGGTGCGGATGCATGACCGAGAGCCTTCAGCTAGGTGAGTCCATTAAAACAGGTGGTCAGCATCCAATGTCGAAAGCTTACAGAGCTATTTATTTTGGGATTTATTTACCATTACAATATCAACCCAGCTGAGCGATTTATTATAGTGAAAAATGTTTCGTTTGTAACAATATGATCTAGACTGTCAACTGGCATGCCTCATGTAACAAACTGTTATTTGAGAATAAATTATATTATTATAAAGGTTCTGAAGAGAGGTCCTTACATCTATCTGTGTAATGGAGAGTGGAGTCACTTCTCAGCAGTTGGCGTGTGAAGCGTCGTTGAGCATCTCCTAGTCTTATCTTGTCTGCGGTATCCATATTAGAGAGAATAAAACCACAATATTGTAGAGGGTAAGCTTAGCCTCTGTTGTGAAGAAATTTTTCGTTATGAAACCAAATAGCCGTCTAGATTTAGAAATAATAGAGGAGGCATGTCCTTCAAAGTTCAGACTTCCTGTGTAATTAATTCATAGATCGTTTACTGATTTGAGTGTCTGGATTCTACTTTTACTTAAGTAAAGTTGCAGTTCATAGGGATATTTTCCAAAGCCCATGATCCAGCACTTGTTGAGGTTAAGTAGTAATTGCCATTTTTCACTCCAGATAGTTAGGTTATTGAGGTCATTTTGAATCAGCGATACACTTTCACTTAGAGCCTCAGGCTTATAGTTGTATACTATTTTGAGATCGTCAGCATATAAGTATGGTTTCCCAAATTCTATGATGTTACATAGACCGTTTATATACATAAGAAACAAGAGTGTACCTATACGCTTCCCTGGATGACTCCAGTAGTTATCGGTCTACGTGATGAGGGGCAGTCGTTGTACTTTACCATCTGTTTACGTTCTATTAAGAACGAAGCGAACCATCAGTATAGTGAATTGTTTATTCCAAAGGAATTTAATTTGACAGGAAGCCTTTTGTGTGGGACTTTATCAAAGGCTTTCATAAATTCTAAGGATAGGACTGACACAAAGAGTCCACTGTCGGGTTTTAGAGTTATATCATTCAGATAGTCTACCAGGCATTTATCGCACGACTTGGACCCCAGAAACCCATGCTGGGAGGTCGAGATGAGATTATTAGTTAGTAGATGTTGGACTACAGCCGTCTTAACCACTTTTTCCATCACTGTAGACACCACTGAGGTTATGTTAATAGGCCGGTAATTTTCAACATTTGCTTCAGGTCCAGTTTTAATTTTCGGAATGATATGTGTAGCTTTCCAGGCAGTAAAGTAACACGCTATAGAGAGTAATATCGCAAAACAGTTTGAGAAGCGAAACACACGTACCATCACCTTCATGTTTTAGCATGCTAGATGGAATACCATCTAGTCCATCAGTGTAGGAATGTTTCAATCTACTAATTGCCTTGAAGATATTTTGTACCTTGAAGTTTACGTTAGTAATTTCACAGGGAGGTACTGGGATTGGTTCTGAATCATTTAGTGGTTTTTCCCTAGTTAGCGATAAACAAAAGTGTTCACGAAATAGTTCCGAAACAAGTTTAGGGTCTTCGTATACTTGTTTGTCTTTAATTAATATGCTCCCTCTCGATTTAGAACGTTCAAGTTTATTTTGGAGTAGTATGGTGAGTGCAGGGGAATTATTATTAAGTTCGACAGCATGTTTTTCCTGTGCGACGGCTTTTTGTGTAATTATTGCTTCTGCTCGGACAAATATTTCTGCCATCGTTACCAAAGAAAAACAGTCATTAAATTTGTTGAATCGAGTATGATGTCTTTGAAGAAGTCTTTGTGTACCGACTGGTATATACGGATCTTTAGAGACCGTAGGTCTCCAGTATTCTAAAGGTGTGCATACCTCCGATAACACTGCTATTTTACCTACTGATGCGTTAGGTTGACGGAGGACACTGCCAAACAGTAAGGTAATGGAATTCGATGGATTTCATACAATCCAAACCAAATCCTTCAGTTTGTTTAGTTCAGGCATATCACACAATAGTGAGTTCAGGCTAGAGTGAACGTAAATAAGGCATCCTCCGCCCCGTCCATTCAATCTGTCGCTTCTATATAGGAAATAGTTATCAAGAGATATACTTCGGTCGGAAATATTACTGTTAGTCCATGCTTTAGATATCATTATAAGTGATGGTTGATGTATGGATACAAACAGGGCTAAATCCGTCTTTTTATTGCAGATCAACCTAGCGTTGATACGACACATATTAAACAAATGGCCTACTAAGTTAAAATGGGTGAGAGTATTTCGATTAAAGTTGTCATAACCCTCGCGGGTGTGAGATGAGTCTAAAGTGAGGGATTGAATGTTATTCAGTAGCTCGGTATTTTAATAGCTAGATTTTGTGGGAGATGTACCAAATGAACCAGTGAATTTGATTGGGGAGTTTACTCATAAAAAAGGGTGGGATTACTGTCTGATACAAACTGTATGGGGGAAGCAAGTTTATGTTCTGCACGTTGTTTGAAATGTCTCGGGTTATATTTTTTAGCAGAGGTGTCACTAGAGGTCGTTTCCCAAAAAAACATTGTACAGGTTGACTGTGAAGTGTACTGTTATTTGTAAGATAGTTTTGACGGTTTTATTATTATTATTATCAGCTTTATTCAATATTATATTTTTTGGTACAATATAGAATTCTCAGCGTAAAGTATTTCAACAAGTTTCCGTTTTTTCCTTCTTGATCGGTCCTGGCGATAAATATTGAGTGATCTCCAGTTAGATGTTAGCAGTTCAGTAAATGAACATATGAAAAATGTGCATTCTTTTCGCTGTATATTACCAGCAACCACATTGTCTCTTATTGAGTTTTTTGTAACTTTGACATAATGATATATTAAAACAAACAAAAATAGATAACTTGTTGAAATATCTAGATGGCAGGAACAGGTAGCCCAGATGATCAAGCAGGCCGCCCTTGCCCTAGTAGCAAGCTCGTAACCTCTGTTATAGCTGTTTACGTAGGTGTGAGCATGAGGAGCGTCTGTTGAACGTGACTGGAAGTAGTTACGACTGTTATACATGGAAGTCGTTTTTACGTGGTGGGTTGGTTCTCAAGAGTGTTAAAAGTTTTCTTTCTGAGAGTAATTACAATTGTGATCCTGAGGATGGTAGATAGGGTGTGGAGTGATAAACCTACATTTACCATTCCTATTAATAGTTTTAGGATTTAGGGGATGAGTGGAGTAACCAGCACTCTGATTTTTTTGTTAGTTTGCGCGTAAAAGAGCCAAAGAGTTTCCTCCTCTCTGTGAAATGAATTTAGGTTCTTTCGAGTTGACTTGTGGAGTATCTTTAGGAGGACTAATTTCCAAGTGTGTAGGATTAGTTGGAAGTCTGTTGTCAATTAGACCACATTTTATTATTTTAGTGAGAGGACAGCCAGAATTAGACATGTCGTTATGCTTTTCGGTGACAGTTGAAATCCATATCTAATCCAAAGGTTTCTGATCAACAGGCTCATCTAGATCTATAGAGTGATCTTCCGTTTGTGGAGTGGTGTAATGCTTATTTTTCGCGTGCTTTAATCAACCTACTGTGTTGCAAACTGTCTCTAGCTGGTTATTTACTGTAACACTATCATGCCACCCTATCGCTTCACATCTTCTTGCACGACGTCGACAGGGAGTAAAATGTGGAGCGACTTTTATACTTTTGTATGGAATTGGTGGGCTGTTTTTGCTCAAATCAGTAAACTTTTTGGCATCGTTACAACAACTCAACTTGAACAGGGTGGGGCATGTTGATCTGTCTATCTTTTTACTAAGGCGTATGATTTTGCAGTTAGCGCTCAGCATACCGCATGCTCTAAGGCATTTATCCCTTGGCTTAGATGAGTGTGTGAGATCGGGGAGGCTATACGCATTGAAGGAAGATATAACTCTTTTCGTCACTTCTTCAGCCATAAACTCCAAAATGCACTCAGTTTTAGTGAGTTACTCAATATTTCTATCAGTATCAAGGCCCCAAACCATGTCTGCACAAACGTATAATCTAACGTCATATCTTACAGCACTAACGTTATTTTTTCTTAATCATTTTACATTTTATTTCTGTTACTAATCGGACGACATATACATAGTCGTTTATTTTGTTATGTGTTCGTGGACACTGCTATTTAACTATTTGCGTATTTCACATCTTCTTTATTTCTATTGCCTCGTTTTCTACCTTTCCTTCTTTAAACTCAGTTCAATATTCTTCTCAATTACTCAGAGCCTGATTTATTATTATTATTCTATTATTATTACTCTCTTTTTTCAAATATGACAAATATAATGCTAAAGTTATTGAAACTTGTGTTTTATTGCATTTTTGACGAAACCCGAAATGGTTTCTTCACAACACTTATGTATCCACAAGATGTTTGTGAATAATAATACATGTGTGAGGGTATTTTGCCCTGGATGTTAACCAGTCTCACCGTTGGTATACTGCGCGGAGATATAAAGTGTTTGCAGCACGGGGAGTCAGGTAATGATAATGACATTTGTGGATAAGACGCATATTGTTCAGTAGATAAAGGTTCGACATTGTCAGGTACTAAGTCGTCAGCCATAGAGGTTACAGATTTGGACCTTTTATTTGACCTAGAAGTTGGTGAAATCTTTCTCTTACTGGAGTTATTGGCCATTATTTGAAACTGGATGAGTAGAGAGCTCTTTAAACCAAATATAATATCTGAGATTTAGTTGTTATCAAGTATCTACCTGGTTAATACAAGGGTGAGACTATGAGTATATAATAAATTTCAGATCTATTTAAGACTTCAGTCCGCGATAAGAATAATGTTAAGTGGAAAGTGTCCGTCGAAAATTTTTTTCAGGGTAAATGATCCCGATATACAGGATAAGATGGTAGTCCCCGTATAATACACTCTACAAATGAACTAGTCGACGAAGTCCTGAACGACGTGAAAAAGTTGCCACTTTCAAATTTTGCACCGTGATGATAGTATAACCAAATTTGATATTGTGTCTCATAAAACGATGCTCTAGTAGAGCAAAACAAAACTTAGGGTCACTACGATCGAATTCCGGAAGTCGGGATTTCGAAGTCATAACAGTGTCTATCCTCCAGCTTTTTGGTTTACATTGAGTCTGATATGAGGTATATGACCAACATAGTAATGAAATCAGCACGGAAAATGATTACTACAACACGAATACTTCAAGATAAAAAACTATGTGTAAATATGTATATACCAATACTTGATTAAGAATAATCAGAAGGTATAGTTTTACGACTTGGTAAAAAAATAGTATTAATAATAGGTGTAAGCTCCAAACTATGGTTTGGACTGAAGAGTAGCTGTCTAGGTAGGTTAGATACGCGCCCTTGCCCGGTTGAAACCAAAACAAAGTAATTAGGCAAAATGACGGTACTATAATTCATCATAAATTTAAATGTACGTTGTTGTCTAAACAAATATGACCACCCAGCTATCCAACCAATAATTGTTCAATTAATCAAATCAATCACAACAAATAAATGCTATTATATCCTGTATGGATAGATCACGCACAGATTCGCTCAAAAGATAATATTTGGTTGCTTTATAACACAGTGTTTCCAATTCTGGAAGAGTGCCTCAGTTTTGTAGTGACCGTAATGCGATTGATAGAAACAAGACTAGTAGTGGATAGGTCCTTGTTACGTCCAAGTTTTTGCTCGTTCCCTTTATTGAAGTACGGTATATCGACCTAGTTGCAATTTACGAACCCAAATTAACAATAGAACTAAATTTTAATTTAGATAACAAAGTTTATTCATAAGTTACAAATAGTCGACCCAAAATGTCATTCTTCAATTTTGAAGGTTCCCGAAGCAAAAACTCTCAAATACCAAACCAAAGACGAAGAGAAACCCAAATGTCCGAAGATAATCATGTAAACAAACAAGTCCATAAAGTAAGTGAATCAAATACATCCAAAAACACAGTAAAATTATTAGTACACAGTTTTATTCAGCCAAATGCCCACAGTTCTCCCGTAACAGCCTTTTATTTAGATCTTCGCGCAGTCACAGTGGAGCGTGGGATTACCTGTTCAGACAGACAAGACCTCTCAACATTCAACATAAGATAATAGGAAATACAATGCTTATACAAAATAAGTGGATGAGTACTTGAACTTTACTGTTTTGACATATACTTAATTGTTTGAGGTCAGCTATTACCCAACCAACCTAAGCTGTTACAGTTACACCTCCACTTTCCAAAATATGAAGGTATATTGACTTGTAGTTTAGAAAAAATGAAATACCTATAGATAAATTTTACTTTATAACGGCTTAACTCTAATAAGATCTTGTAGTGACATTGGACCATAACCACACAATCTTCAAAGATGAACACAAGACTACTCAGAAAATAGATATTCAATATTTAACACGGAGAAGTACCTAACGATGGAGAGGGCGCGAGCAATGGATTGAATTTACTGGATTTGATCGAGTGGCATGGCTCGGCCATGCAGTCGTGGTCTCTGCTGAGTGTTACCTTATATCTTCTATTCATAATAAATATAAAGTTCTTTCTCTAGCCTAACCTTGTTCTACATCATGTATTGGTAATTGATACGATACAGTGAGTTGGTGTAGTCGATGGTGTGACTTCCACGTAAGATCTTATAGATTAGGCAGTTATATCATGACAAATCTACAAATTTAGGATTAGGTCTATTATTAGAGCAGTACTAATATCATAGTAGACCATAATTCTACAATCTTACACTGAAATCTGAAAACGACAGTTACTGTGTGAGAGTCAGCGATAGCATATATTTTCAGTTTGAAGTGACTGATTCGTGTTTATACGCATGAATGTTTTTAAAAGTTTCTAAAATCAATATAGTCCATGAAAGTCGTATTTTGTAACCTTATAGATTAACACTAGTGTCTAAATGCTGTAAGGTTTTATGGAGAAAACTATCCTAAAGGACATTTTATTAATATTAATTCCAAGGGTCTATATTTTCCGATTGCTAGTATTTAAGACTACACTTTCTCTCTTTTTGTTGTTGCGATATAGTAACATGAATTTTTCATGTAGTTCACTTAGTCCCATGGGAATTACTTTTTGAGGGCTATTTTTTGAATGTGACTTTACTGAAAAGCATTTTCTTGATTATCATTACTAACTTATTGCTTGATGATCAAATTCATTAATTCTCAATTTCATATTTGAACCCCGTATCACCCAATTCAGCTTTTAAAAAGGTGAATAGCATCTCTGGTTTGTTTGTTACGCTATCGCTGTTCAAGACGGAGTATGAGCACCATGTACCTGGCTCCTGAGTTTTAACCGAACGTGTTCGCATGAAACTCGGTGCATATTGTGTCGTATTCGAAATACCATGCTTTTAAACTCACCAGGGGCGACAGTATCTCAGACAAAGAATTAAAAGTGCTATAAGATAGCACAACATTAAGGTTGAGTTTTTAAAGGAATGGTAATGAGAGTTTTTTCAAAGTTTACGTTGTAAGCTGATCTTAGCCAGACCACTGGTGGAGTTCAATCCATATTGAGTGTGGGACTGTTATCAAGCTTAGGCAACGGATAATGGTAGCCCAGTATCGTGATTCGGTTGGATTCGTTGGATTCTGATGCAGTGTCTTACATGTTGTGTGATCACATAAGAGAACAAGTGTTGCGGGATCGATTCTCGGTTTTGAGGCCGTAAATGAGCATTGCTTAGATAAATTCGCCAACCAGCTCTTTCAGATTTTCACTTGTGGCCTAGCTAAGACTATTTCTTGATTTAAACCTTGAAAATCCAACAATCTCAAGAAATTTTCTACACGTATAATGAGTAATGACAATGACATAAAGATTTGGGGACCCATACATGTTATGTCAGAGAGACTAGCACTACAGGGTGATCTCGACTCATTGGCGGCATGGATATGTAGTGACCTACTTTTATCAAGAGAACGCGGTTGGTGTAATGAAAACAATTGTTAGTATAACCAATTGTACCAGGGATTGTTTTACTGTACTTTTTTTGTTTAACTGTACTGAGAACAAACATTCTTCCGTTGCTTGAGACCTTGCTCGAATCCGGTAACCACACTCGTAACCTGGTACGATCTCGGTATTCTTCCGATACCACGAGATCGTCAACAAATACACCTCGACTACATCCTTTAACTGCTTTCTGATATTTGGCCTACAGGGATCTTATCGGTTAACTTCTCGTAGTGGTGATCATAGTCAAAAGTGACTCGACGCCACACTACAGATAAGTGGACGGTCACCAGAAGTCAAGTCAAACAACAGTGTGATAATGCTATTAAATATCTATCATGACTCATATCAATACTCAATAGGTGGAGTTGCGCTATCCAAAGTAATGAACTATAAATATTTAGGATTCAGAATAAGCAGCCATCTCAAAACTATGAGTAACTACAGGTCTGCTGCTGCAAAGGGCTAAGGGGTATTATGGGCAATTCGTAGGTCTTTTTAAGCAGTTGAACGAAGAAATGTTTAGAGTATTATAATCGACTTCCGTGAGACCACATTTAGAATGTGGGGTTCAAGCAGCGAGTCGCTGTTTCAAGTTTAGGGCGGATATACTGGAACGAGCACAACGACGAGGGACCAAGGCGGTAAAAGGTCTCTGTGGCCTACCTTATGTAGACAGACTGAGACAACCTAACTTATTTCCGTTATCTTACCATAAATTACGGGCTGATCTAATATTGGCTTACTGCATACTGAACGATGACCTTAATGTTAATATGTTTTATCTTTTCATTCCCTCTGGAACTCGTCATTTGAGAGAACATTCTGAGAAAGTTCGAAAAGTGAAATCAGACCGTCTACATATGTAGTTCTGTTCCTCTCATCAAGTAGTAAATCACTAAAATTCTCTACCAAAACACATAATATCAGCACCTGTTGGTATATTGAAAACGAGATTGGATTTCCATAGTGGCAAAAACCGCAAGGATTAATACAGGTTGATAGACCGCATATTCTTATTACTGAATACTGATTTGTCAATAACCGGTTCGTTCAAAACTTTCGCTTTGTTGAAGTCACGAGATTTCACCATTGGCTTTTGCCGACGTTTCGTTTCTATATAGGAATACTTCATAAGTCCTTATTGGGCCCACAACATAATTTTCTTGTTCCGCGGTCTGTTATGTCCTTGAATCTCTTAAACGCGTGGTATTATGTACATATTCCTGTATAAAGTTATTATAGTCACTGTTGACTCACGAATACGTATTTGTATATGTATATGTGCATATATATATGTAGGTGTTACTCAATACGCAAAACCATATTTTCGAGGCCTCGGAACAATTTTATGGCGAGGCTATGATTTAATGACAAATCAATTAGGCATAAGATAACCTCTCAGATTTTAGTACGAAATTCACTCATCCACTTAGTTAAATTGAGTTTTGGTATTATAGCTAATGTCATTACGTGATGAAAATTTTGAACATTAACCACCAACTGTTAATCATAATTCTTATTACTCACACTGGTTTATAATACTCATTCGGTCTCGGTTATTAGGTGGACACCCCCATAAATTGTAGTCTCACCGAGCCTGCACAAAAACCTATGTGGAATTCGGGGTTTGAGTCAGGAAGTTATGGAACTTGCCGAAAGTCATAATGATGCTACCTTCCGCTAAATCTTTCGGAAAAACGGTTGATCATCACTTTAGTTCTGCAAATACTAAAGGCGATTACTCCAAGTGTTGCTTATTGATCACTCATATCATTAGCTAAGTTGTACCTCTCAGTTTCTCGGAGTATGGCAAGAATCATGCCTCTAATCTTGAACACTCTCCAACTACCCAGACACTGATTAAAAGAAAAAGACAGTTCGTTAATCCTGACAAACTAATTGGAAGTTGTAATGCAGTTTACCAAATAGTTTCGTGAGGTTAAACGATACACAATCGTCAATTATGACGTGTATGTAGCTTTCGTTTACTGCATGGTTCTGGGAATAAGTGAATCTTCTTTTCGACCTAACAACTCAGCTGACGGACAAAAATCCCTCGATAATCATTTTGGCCGAAAAACAGAAGTAAGAGTCCCATCGGTCATTGTTTGTGGTTTAGATAACTATCATATAAAATGCTTTATATCTTACTCATATCCAAAATTGGCTGCAAACTTGATTTTTGAGATCAATGAATGCTCGTGTGTTTATTATAGTCCTTTAATTTATCCAGGTGCTACCACAAGAAAAATGCTGAACGGTATTAAAAAGGAATTGAAAAACATGTTAACACCGAATAATCCAGTTTCCTGTTACGTATTGTGTCCTTCCGTTAGTGATAAAACTAGTGCTTTAAACTCTTGCTGGTATCATATTGCTGCAAAACTTTTGAGGGATTGGTGATCATAAATGAAGAGGTGAATGCTTTACTTCAAACTTTTTTTCAGTATAATCATATAAAGTTTAGGATTTCAGTGCACACTTGTCTTCAGAAATTAATATTTTGTTGTTTCATCTCTTTTAGCAGCTATGTGTGACGAGTCTAGCTACATTAGTAAGCCTATTTCCACTATACAGGAATTGGTACACTGGGACTTCCCGTCTACATCGAATCTTACAATACCTTTAAGCTATTTCAGTGACTTTTTAAATGGTAATTTGTCCTTCCCTTTACCAGCAATCAAATATAGACTTTGGCTTTATTCGTAAGTCCTCTGGATTACCTAAAGTTATATACTGTCATGATATGGCTGGCGGTTATCTGTCCTCTGATCGAACAGTCAACTTCACTTGTGTTTTTCCTGCTTTTCGATTCGTTCATTGGCACTTGGTTGACATATTTATTTACTTCAGTCATCAGTTCATAACTATACCGCCAGTCTCATGGATTAATCTAGCACATAGGTAAGCTATTTTAGAATACCTTTTAAGATACACCCATTTTAAACGTTAACTTACCACTTATTTTTAACAAAAGACCGTAGTACCGAAACCATTACGGTAAGGTCACTAAGTACGTGTCTTTCACTGATGCAAACTAAACTCATAGTTATATAATAATTTTTATGTTTGGATTCGGTCTATTTAACTGTTTCTTGTGTATTTTTCGCATTATTTATAAAAAGCCTAGGTACTACACAATTTTCGAAAACATGAAAAAGGTCCTGTTGACATTTTATAACATATGCACTTTTCGGCAAAATGTTCCAAAAATTCACCGTAATCTAGTCACATTACTTACTAATAATAACCTATGTGAAAATGATCCATTATCTCGAGGCTAAATTACTGTGTTTATATCAAGATTAACGGTATTTGCCAGTTACTTATTAACCATGTTTATAATTGTAAAGACTTCTTATTCGGCTTAGAATACCTGCCCTATTCATTAGTGTAGAACTTAAAAAAACAAACAGAATCTCTTAATATGAATTGTTTCTCCGAACATAAACTAAACAGTCAGTCAGTCAGCTACAATGTAGGACCAGGCACATTTGTACATCGATCCAAGTTGTCATACCGCATTAGCGCAGCAAGATAAACACCGGATTCATAAGAGTGGTTAAGACAGTGGTGATAATATATAAAAGAAAGATTGCATATAAGGATATAGTACAGGAAGAAAGAATTAGTTGGTAAAAGGAAAGATGTAAAGCAGTTTTAATCTCACAGTTTAAGGGAAGACAAAAAGTGTATACAACGATGCCATTGTGATCGATTCTGAGCCATGTCACCAAGAGTCTCCAACTACTGGTTACTATAATCACGCGGACCCCAACCAAGTAGTCTGCATCTACCAACATAGCTCAGACTAGAAGTTAGTGACTTCAAGCACTGATGCCACGTTTTGGTTTGGCCGTCCTTAACTTTCTTCCAACCATCCCGAACACCGGTTAGCATTGCACGTCGTGGTAATCGGTGTTCGGGCATACGTAACACGTGGCCCAACCATCTCAGTCGATGAAGATTCACAACCTCATCAACTGACTTACTATCATTCCCTAATACCCTGCGTCTAACCTCACTATTACTTACGCGGTGATCCCAGCATATGCGAGCAATATCTCTAGGGCATTTGTGGTCAAATGCTAGTAGCTTACGAGTATCTTCTACTCTTAATAGCCATGTTTCGCAGGTGCAAAGCAGAACAGAGCGAACCGCTGCGCAGTATACTCGTTTCTTAATTTATAGATGGATATCTCGCCTTCGCCGGGTGAATGACTACACTAGGATCCTGTATGCGTGTTTCGAAGACACAACATACGTCAATGGTACGAGATTTTAGGGTCTTAGCCAAGGAGTTCTACCGGCCAATTCGACATACGGTGCGTACGTTAAAGTCTCCAATGTGTAGTTTGGAGCGAGGTTTCAGTAGACCTGGAACAGTGTTTCGCGCACTAGAATCGTTGGCTATGGTGACACTTAAGGAGGAAGCCAAAAGTAGAAGTTTAGAGTTGAAAGTCGATGTAGGAGGAATAATAGGAATGGAAGAGGCAGGTTGATTATGAATACAGTGGTCTTAAGTGTTGTTAGAGGTATGAAGGCGGTTATCACTTCCCGGTTGCCCACATTGTGGAAGGGTTCTTCTGGAGGTACCTGAAAATGAAATTGGGTTAGAGGTAATCTTAGTGACATGAGAGCGTGAGCACAGTGCCCAAAGGACAACTGCTCGAGGTCGGTCACACACGACCTTTTTGTGAATAATTTTTGTGTTAGCTCCGTGCTTGTTGAGACCTTACTGCCGGAGACTGATGTCGGTGGGATAAGGCGAGGTGTGCATTTTTAGGGTTGACCTTTTCTAACCCCACCTCTGCTTGTGGGAAGGTAGCATTGCTGTTATTCTGAAGGAAACACTTTACTGCTGTCACACCTCTGTACAGTCAGCAGTACGACTTCGCCTCAGGACCTTGGGTTTGCTGCTTTTGGTCTTACCGTTCTTCAACCGACCTGTCTGGCATGGTAGGACTTTGAGGAACGATTGTTTCAGCCAGTGTAGCTCGATTGGTTCATCACGATAGGCAAGCCCGACCACCACATCAAGGTAGCAACAACGGTCGGGATGAACTAAACACAATGTTCGCGGTTAAAACATCATTGATAAAAACTATTTTTGGCAGATGCTAATACCTATTTATGATGATTCTCATGAATATTACTTTTCTGGTGATAAGATTAAACGACGACTGGACAACTAGTTTTGCAATTTTAAACTCATGTTTACATAAAAGACTGTAAACCTATGACACTTTGATATTTAAACTTGACTGGCAAGAATCGGGTTACAGTTTTTGGTGGCTATGTATATCCATTCTTATAGTAAGTACAATTGAATGGATGCTACGCCTAATTTTACTTGAATACTATTATAGATCTGCCACACCTGTTCTCTCCAAGCTGGAAAAGCTTGTCGTTTATCGACTATGTAGCATGTAGTTATGTACATGGTTGCTATAATTCTTTCTCAATGGATTACATTCTTAATGGTCGGTTAGTTATTCTGAACATCTATAAATCTTTTTCTGGTTATTTTTAAGACAGGGTGTCAGTGTCTATGGTACTGTAATTATGGAATCAGTGGAGTGTGATGGATTCAAATTCATTTTTATGGGTTCCTCGGAACATTATCGTGATGTCAATAAAATATCAAACTATAAGGATTTTGCCATACGTTTGGATCAAATAAGACGAGTTGTTGGGTTTGAGGGTTGGTTTATTAACTTTGAAATTTCTCTACCCTGGGTATGTAAACATTTATTTAATTTACTGCACGCAATTAATCTTCTAGTTTTCATAATTTTATCTTTCTATATATAGAAATTCACGATATTCATTTTTGGTTTTTGGTTTCTCACTACCAATCGGTATTGTCATTTTCACTCCTTAAGTTTTCCTCACGTTGATTCCCTTTAACTGTACTCACATGAATTAAAGCAATTTAGACCAATGTGAATTTTTGTTTGATCGAACTGTATTTATGTTAATACATCTAATTTTTAACCTTGATCACGTGGCCAATATCTCTATAAATCTGTTTATAGTATGCGAGTATAAGGTTTTAACACGCTATTTATAATTAGGTAAGGTTTTTCTTACACTACCTTGTTTGCTTAAAAGACAGGTCAGTGAATTAATTTCCGTTTAATGTGATCCAAATATTCAGCATTATTAAAATACTATTGTACTTGAAAGTGGAATTTATCGAGAAAATGTTGACTAATACTTAAGGAATAGTACAAACCGAACTTAACTTTGGAGAAAGCATCCATATGAATATGGCGTCCGATTTTTTCAGCAAGTAGATCTCAGATAGTGTTGTGCGAAGACAACTTATCAGAACTGCAAGCAGTCCGATCGCATATTAACTTAAAATATCTTTATAAGAAATCAAGATCAAACTATAAGTGTCTGAACACAAGAAAATCAAAGATAGTAAGGGAAAAAGCAACATAAATCATACCACTCTGGATATCAAATTAAGGTTAGTATGACCATGGTAGGATTAACGTAGGTACAAACTTTTTGAACACAACGGGGTTTAAGTTTTCATATGACTGAGGTATCAAAAATTCCCACATACATACATTTGCTCTCAGTGTTATGGAATATCATAGATTAGCTGTCAGTCACCACCAGTAATTCTCAATCTGAAGTGGACTCGGGGTAAAACAATTATAATTACATTTTCCGAAATTGAAATATGCTGAAGTCCCAAGTGGAAGAAAATGCAGATACCTAATCAGTATCGTTTCGTGGTAACACGCACTGCTAAGGAGTCCCATACGACGAAATGGCCGTCCAATGCTTCCACGTTTTCCTTGGTAGTCTAGCTTTAATCGACCCATGAATTCAACTGTTAAATCACCAATATGTCAACAAGTGCAGTCGTATTTCTAGATAACCAGTATCATTAATGTTCTGGTTCGTCGAACTGTATATTTCTAAACGTCTTGCTTGATTTAGTTAATGATGTCGCGAGTCAGTCAATTAAAGCGCTTACTACTGTTTACAAGTGGGGAGAAAAATAGTAGTCTGGTGGAAGAAATATGTCCAGATAAGTTGGAACACAGTTGTACAAATGCCTTGTTTCTCATCTATGGTTAGCTATTCTATGATTTCAGCCTGTGAGTTTATTTTTCTTCCCTTTTTTTCTGGAAAGTTTATTTTCGCTTTGTTTTCTTGATATATGAGTAACTCCTAGTTCAAGTTTGATTATTCTCCTGATTTATTTTGTGATTTATAAACTACAAGATAAATGTATGTAAAATCTATTAGGTTGTTGCTACTCATTACTATTATCTTTTAGGAAAAAATTGCTACAATTCGTGATCGAATAAAGAAATTCCTACGAATGCTTAGAAACCTCGGTTCTGAAGTTATCTGGTTCGTATCTTAGTCTTATAATAACTAACTAGATTTTTTGTTATAATAGTTTTATGGTTGAAATAAACATCAAAAAGGATAATTTTTCCTTGCTACTACCTCATCCCATCTAAATAATCCACAAAAATTACATATTTTTCTCTTGAATGTTCTGCTTCCATATAATTACTATGCCTGTTACCCCACGAGGAGAAGCAAAGGTCTCCCACCAGCATTCTCCATCTAACTCTGACCTGGGCAAGCATTTCCAGTTGCTATTCATCTTTTTGATGTCTCATTCCGATTTCCAACACACTGTGTACTTCGGTCTTCCTCTTTTCCGTTTCCCTTCAGGATTCCAGGTTAGCGCTTGCTTCGCGATGCAGTTTGGTGATTTCCTCAATGTATGTTCTATCCACCCCCAACATCTTTTCCTAATTTCCTCAGCTGGAAGCTGATTTGTTCTCTCCCACGATAAGCTGTTGCTGATGGTATTCGACCAATGGACATTAAGTATCTTGTGTAAACAGTTTTTTATAAATACTTGTAGTCTTTTGATGATGGTTGTGGTAATTCTCCAAGTTTCAGATCTGTGCAGTAGAACTGTCTTGAAGTTCTTACTGATGATTGTCAATTTGATGTTATTTGACAGTTGTTTTGAGTTCCATATGTTGTCCAACTGTAAGAATACTGCCCTTACTTTGCTAATCCCTACCTTTACGTCTGCATCAGAACCTCCTTGTTCATCGACGATGCTGCCCATTGCTTCAGTGTGCTACAATTTGTTCATGATTACTAATCACGGTAAATAATCACTGTTCATATATATCAAGAAACGGCTGAAGTTTGAAGACAGCGTAGTTTGTACTTTTACAGTTACTTCTTATTATACATGTCAGTAGTTAAAGCGCTCAACTTTTAATCAATAGGTTGCAAATCCCAACTCCACTTTAATTCGGTTTTGTAAATCAAATAAAGTTGAGAGTCAATTACAAAAACATAGATTTAGTTATTGAATTTATATGAAAATTCCTTAAATGTCACAACTTTTAAATAAAATTTGCATCATGTCATTGTTGCTTGCAGATTTGCATTGTTCTTTATTTAAGGTATGATGCACTAACTTGGTCTGGCCACTTAAGCTTTCAGAATGAATTGACCGAAGAAAATTTGCCGTATATGAAAGCTTCTGGAAGTGGTTTATTTCTCAATTATAATTGGAATCCAGTTAAGTTACGACAATCACAAGAGATGTAAGTAACATTTTCATCAAATTTATATATATTTCATTTCGAAATTATAGATCATTCATAACAGGAATTTCGAGGCCACAGCAATATGATTAACAAATAACAAATAAAGTATTGCTGAAATATTGTAAATACAGCTCATTTAATGAAATTAACTTAACATGTATTAGTTCTTCACACTGATAGTTAAATTCATATCGATTGAAAGTACTGGTGTAACTAAATATCGTTGTAGATGTTATGGATTCAACCTTTGATAATGCTGTGGATGCAAACTGCTAAGAAGTCCAATATTAGGGTGGAACAGCTATTCAGTACTTCTTGATTTCTAGTGATTGTCTAACTGAAGTCAGTCCGTAGTGTAAAGCTACAAAATCCATTAATCCCAACAACCCCCTATCCTAATAAGTATTTTGCGAAGGTCTTAAATTCTAACGGACTGTTGGTTAATTAAATGTTATGCATTCGAATAACTACTCAAAACTCTTCCCTGTCTTCTCCTATTGCTCAAACAGGGCTGTTAAAGCCGAAGACGCTGGGTTGATGGTACTTTATCATAAATCTCATTGAAGTATTGGCTAATCACTGTTAAATAACCGATTAAGTAATGTTAAAGTTGGTTGTAAAGTTCTGAGATAAAGGGCAAGTAGGTTGAAAGGGCTGTAACCAATTAACCATTCAAGTACCGAGTCTGTGCGATAAGCATGTAAACTTCAAAGTTTCCCGAATACGTGGTATGTCGACCAATGTTCGATGGTAGAATATTTATTAAACTGAATATTCTGTACATACTTCTAGTTCACACAAACGAAAAAGTTTGGGTGTTTTTTCTATCCATCAGTAGCATTTTGTTAGCTTTGGATCTGACTAATTACTTTTTTTTCTATTTTTTTCTCTTTTTTAAATCAAACAACTAGTGCTGTTAATTCTTCAATGTCAACAAAGGTGTTTGTCGGTATTGATTGTTTCGGTCGTGGTTGTATTGGAGGCGGTGGTTTCGGTACAGTTGAAGCACTGAAAGTTGTTTTAGATATTAACGTCAGTTACTTTCTATGCCTTCCTATTTCCAATTAAATTGTCTTGAGAAACTTAGACTGTCAGTTCGCACTGTTAGCTTATCAATAGTGTACCACTTTAAAAATGTTAATGGAGTTTTATACATATTATTAGTAATGAACTGAACTATAATCCTAATGTCTAAACAAAAGAAATTTTGGTTTCGTGGTTTCAACATAGAAAGCCTAAACCTAATACCACAGATTTAAAATCATTTTAAACTAACGCAATCATAAGAATAAAATTGGCATTAGCTCTCATTTAAAATATACAACGCATTTTATTGAACAAACCTGCTGTAATTAGATGGTGGTTGGAGGTATTCAACAGGAAATCCGGGTTTCGTACTTCCTGGCACTCGTCAACAAGGTGTACCTGTAATCTTGAGGGAACTGGTTCTCCCTGATGGGTTCGAGCCCGTGTCACCCAGCTTCACAGTCAGAGACGTTACCACTGGGCTATCCAGGCCGTGACTGACCTCCTGTAGGACTGAGATGTAATTACAATTGATTGATCACTGGGTGGTGATCAACGTCATGTGTGCAGATCGAATGCTATCCAGTGACCAATCAATTGTAATTACATCTCAGTCCTACAGGAGGTCAGTCACGGCCTGGATAGCCCAGTGGTAGCGTCTCTGATTGTGAAGCTGTGTGACACGGGCTCGAACCCGTCAGGGAGAACCAGTTCCCTCAAGATTACAGGTACACCTTGTTGACGAGTGCCAAGTAGCACGAAACCCGGATTTCCTGTTGACTACCTCTAACCACCATCTAATCTTAACATAGTGCACGCAATGTCGAGTCACCTAGACTAGCGACCACATTGCATCTTGGTCGATAGCATTCGATCTGCACTAAAAAGTAGTTGACACATGACATTGATCACCACCCAGTGATCAATCAATTGTGAAAACTGCTGTAACTTAATTTTAAACACGTTGAAGAGATTGAGATACATTACAAAGGATGTTGTTAGAAATCACGTTTCTGGTGAATAAACGCGTTATGATGGAACAATTGACTTGATAAAGCACGATCAATTAAAGTAGTCAGTAAACCTATCTTTAAGCATCAGGTGAATAGATTTAAAAAGTCAGAACTATCAGTCGACCAACTTGATCATTTATTGAGGAATTAAAAATGTTATGTATAAAATGTCTGTTAAAGGTATTATAATTTGTCTGATAATATTTAATTGATCTAAGATAAAAATGGTATTTTATACTTGTTATATATGTGTGTCCCACTCATTTCCCTATCATCTTAAAGCAAAAATACCCTGGTTTTTTTGTTCTCTGTATGACTGACTGGCTCGTAATTCTTCAACCTTCTTTAGTATTCATAAATCACCGACCCATCCCGCTTATAAATAACTACCTCGGCCTTCTGCCTTTCTGTAAGGTAGTCTAGTTATGTATAGATATTTAACATTACATCGTTTATCAAACGCACTAGTAGTCATTTTTAACATTTTAGAAAATATTTTAGAGAGTACTATGCACTTAAAGATGTATTCAAACACTTATTTGATCCCCTTGTTATTTCTAACGTAAAACTGGTGTTTATCTTCATTTGTATTTCGAATAATTATTGATAAATAAGTGGTCCTTAATAACATTTACTATGGATTTATTTGCGTTCTTTTTATAACCTTGTCACAATGAGTCTACTTTATTCAACCGCCAAAAAATAATTTTGACTGAATGTAAAAAATTGTTAGAACCTGACTTTCATCTCAAAATATATTATTATTATAACCAAACTCCACCATTACACGTATTTAAACTACGAAATTCACTTTTCTTGACATAATATAACTTATTACTTTTTCATCATTGATTATAATTATGTTCCACAGGCTTCTAGACTCGACCGCCCATTATCAGTGGCTTTATTTGCACCTGGTTGGGTGTTCGAAAAGTGCGATTTGACAGAAGCAGCTGGTGATCCAATCAAAGCATTCAGCTTATTAGCAGAGATGAACACAAAATTCTGGTCATATTTAAGTCCATTAATTTGTCGTCTACGGGGTTTGAGTAGTATTGATAATGTTACAATGCTATATAAACCTACACTTCCCAGTCTACCGGTTATTCAATTACCTTGTGATTTATGTGAAAAATATGATTCAGATATTTTATTTTGCACAACATGTTGCTCTGGTCAGGGTTTATTACCTCCAAAGCCTTCGACGGCACAAAATGAAATGATATTACAGTACGGAAGTCAAATGGGTCGGCAACAAGTAGGTGAATTATTATGTTTTCCACATTTATTGTAATCTATTTAGTGTATGTAGTGAGATAATCACAAAGGTTAAGATATTTGAATATATCAATCACAAGTATAACAATGGTGTTCTAAGATCAGCTAACTATAAAATCAGTTGTAGAGAACCGCTAATTTTATTAAAATTATTGCAATCACCACTTTGTAAACAAAAAACCATGTCGCTTTTCGTTTATTAAGTCATAACTATCACATTGGAGTTTTCGGTGACTTGAAGTGAACATGCATATATGTTTTTCGGTGTTTCCATTTGAACCTTCATTATGAATCACCTGCCTATTGTCTGATCGGAATATCTCGGAATTGATTTATTTCGATCGTTTCCAGTTTTATTAATTTGCTATCGAACTGCATACTTTGATAATTTTGATAAGTCATTATTTACTTTGTTTAGATATCCAGCTGAAAAATTTGCGTGTTCACAAGTTAAACATCCACGTTCGATGCATGCTGTTTCACTTGTATTGCTTACAGAAAACACACACTAATTTTACTTTCTTGTTAAATATTATTGATAAGATGTAGATGTAAGCTTATTTTTCAGCAAAATATTTTTCAATTTTCCAACCAATGCAGTAGGATTGATGAGTTTGTTGAGATTCTTTGTTGTCTATTTTCGTTATAGGTTTTTTTCGTGAGCGAGTAGACTTGCCTTTCCTTTTATTAATGATTCATAAAGACAAAAAACCACTTCGTTTACGATATTTCGAGGTAGTATGGAATATATTTGTGTTGAGTTATCATTTTGTGGTTCATCATGACCCCATGGAGAGAAGAGTCCTAGTGATCGTCCATGGTATCGATTGGCCTGAAGAACTATCAGATGTTATTTTACTAATTTGTGTGGCTTACATCTTTTACTGCTCATCGTCAGTCAAATTTACTTTGAAACAAACAAAGTATATAATAACTTACACTTGCTCTTTGTGGTTAGTAGTGTTTAAATTCATTTCATATTTGATAATACATTTTCTAATCGACATATCGTTTGTATGAATGACTCGCTCAATTACTGAAAAAGATTTAATTGTCATTTATGTGGTGCTTACTGTTATCTTGTTCAATAGATATTTCCAACTTGCCGTGAACTAAACAAATCATTGACTGATAACGACATGACGAAATTTAGTTTTTCCGTAAGTCATCCACTGATTAGTTGATAGTTTTTCCAGTTTTTATCCCACTAATTCAATTAGTTTTCTTTATCGGATCACTAATTTATTTTCTAGGGCTTTATCATGTAAGAACGTGCATTCTTCTAGAGACTTACATTCCTTATGGACTGATAAATAAATGTAAACTGGATTTTTCATTCCCACAATGGTAGTTGAGTATTGCTGTCTTTTAAAAAAAGTCCTCTAAGTGTTTACTTTTCAAGTTTTTGCCACCAGTAGCCCGCTCATCATTTCCTTTCAAGTCCTAGATTACGTGATCATGGGTAGTGATCTATGTTCTATTATTTATTGGTTCCAAACATTAAAAAGCCCCCTCGTAGTTTGGAGTACCGTTTTAGAAGGTCATGAGACTTAGTCGTTAACACTGGTAGTCCATTACGAATATCAGTAGAAATAGAGGAATTACTAGAAACTGAAGGAGAGTTTCATAGTAAATAAAATAACTATTGGCATTCCTGAAAGTTTGGAGTAGGGATTGATGCTTCCCGGTTGCCTTTGTAGTGAAGAGCCATTTATACTTGCGGAACCTCAAAATGAAATTTGTTTGCTGCCAAATCTTTCATCAACCCAGGATCGTGGACCATACTACTCAAGGGACAATTACTAAAAACAGGTTGCACTCAACAATTTACGCAAATAATTATTTCTTGTTTGTATTACTAACAATATGACTTTTTAAAGCATCCTAGGACAAAACAACTGTTCATAACTCCCTGATTTTTATTGAATTATAGCTAAATTCAGTCCTTGTTGTAAATTAACCTTGGACATCATTTTTGTTAGCTTGTTGGGATTGAACTTAATGATGCTAGCTGGTTTACTTTCTTCACATGCTCATTACGTATAATGTTTCATTTCATAGGCTGTCCAAATCTTGGAAACAGGTTACGAAAAATTCACAGGAACGTGTTTATGTATACGTTTCGAACAATCCGATATAGTAGTCGATTTTGAGCAACAAAAATCAAATGATTCACTAATGGAGTTATTTCTTTTTGGTCGTAATTCATTTATATCTGATAAAGCACAATTCAAACTAGCCATTACTCCATACACTTTAAATAAGGAGACATCTTTGCCATCTGAACAATGTTTGGACCATAAAATCGGTTTAAAACTGTTTGTGGATACATTTCATTTCCCGGATAAAAATGATGGTGAAATTAATTTTAAACGCACATTTCTGACAGCTGATGAGGGTTAGTTTTTTGTCTTACATTTGACTTTTGACGATGTTACTTTACTTCCTGAAATATAATTCTTATGATTTCTTTGAGTGTTTTGTGTTGAAGGTCAATAGATCATTTTCACTGATGACTGACTGATTCATTCTTAACCACATTAGCTGAGTTTGATGTTCACGAATGTTAAGGATAATTTTAGTATAATAAACCATCAGTCACGTCATTTTGATATAAAATCTAAATATCACAAGCGTGCTAGTCAAACCCGAAGTAGGTAGAAAAAGACTGAAAACTCTAATCTGATTATTAGTTATCAGTCGGTTACAGTTTGTTATAAATGAGATTTGTTAAATGAATAAGGGTTGTGATTGTGAAAGTGAATCAATAAGGTGCCTAACAATTGGTGAAATTCAATGATACAATAGAGTCGAATGGTGGTTATTCACGAGATTGAATTATCGACGTAAGCTCCCGGTCGAGCTGGCATCATACAATAAAATGGCTGCCCAGTAGAATAGGTTTTCCACTAGAAAATAACATACTTATATAAAAAATATTGACATAAAACTGACATGATTATGCGTTATAAATGATTTGATAAAATCGATTTTATATATTGTTCATTCTATATGTGAATGAAGGACTTAACCGTTAGACTTCCCCATCATTTCAATTTCATAATGTCTTTCTGTGTTACTGGTGGTATTTTGTATACAAAATTGCAATGAGTTGCCACGAAGTCTAAGACTCACTAGTTTCTGCTGGCTTATAGTTTCTAATAACTTATTCGTTTCCTTTTATATGTGTCATTTATACAAATTTTGTGACTAATCTAGAATTCCTGTCTACTTTTGTTTAAAAGTTAAACAATCTATTGTAGATTTTAGCAAAAACAATGTGGTCATTACCAAAAATATCTTTTAGTCAAGTCACTTGCCAGTTGAAGTCAATGGTAATAACTACTCCTGTAGAAAATTGTTTATAGTAGTGCGTTGACAGATTATACCTATTTATTTACTTTAAGATGATGACTGATTAAATTACCGTCACTACTCTTGAACTTATAATTACCAAATCTCAGCATTTTTAAAATGTTATTACCATTGGATATCAGCATTCCCTTGGAGACTGGTGATCGAACACTGCAGGTTATTGAATAGCCCCGATTCGGAGGGGCTAGGTTTCACAGGCATAGAACTGAAGTACTCTCAGTGACGCGTTGTAAACCCGATCTCTTGCTGACAGATTAATATCACGATAATGCCAAAAGTGACACAGATTGGTATTAGCTGCTCTGACTTATTATACATAGATTGACTTCATCTGTCATTCCACTACCAACACTCACAACTACCCAGACACACAACCTCTCTGACTATTTCTAATAGCACAGCACAAACAGTAGATGTGGACACAGGCATCTCCCAGTCTAGTTGAAGTACTTTGCTTTTCAAAGGTTTAAATAACTTACCATACCTACAGACACTAATTCTCAGCTAATTAAGTGGAGTTTGAATAACCGGCATATTATTGCACTGCAAGAAAATTCCACCCACGTACTGGAAATCAAAAAGTGTCTCTCTAAGTAACAAATTCACGAATCTATACAGCCCATATTTTGATATTTGAGCCACATTATACTATCGTCATTATAACGTCTAACAAAATATTCCTAGCTACCAAAGTCGTTTCGATTGTTTTTACATTTACACAATTTATCAATACTAACAACATACTATTGGTATTTAGTGCCATTAAGAGCTAATTTAATTCAATGTCTCAGTATAGTTACATTTTGATTGTATGAGGGCTACTAAAAGTATACAACTGTCCAGATTGTAATAGGTTGAGTAGAATTCGAACCTACAAGTGAACTGTTAAAATCCAATCGATTGAACCACTGTACTGTCAAACCACTTTCTTCCTTGCCGTTAATGAAATCTCGCCTATGTACAGTTCTTTTTTTCAGGTATCACAAGAAGAGGTTTATGTATTTACTTTCAAATCGTCCTGTGTGAATAAATTTTTTCCATGAATATAACTACTTTTAAAGTAGAGATAAGATAATCTAAGCAAAAAGTTATAAATATTAGTTTATTCTTATCCTTCTTCTTATTATTATCATCATCATCGTTATTGTCATATTTCTATATTTAATCTAGAAAAAATTGAATTGAAAAACAATATACCTTGGTCTGTACTTCATTACAACGTAACTGGTCTCATTTTTGATCCCAATAAAAATATTTCAGAGTCAGAAAGATTTTCAAATACAACATCTTCATCACATTGTATCCATCTACATCGTATCGGTTTAACTTGGAGTTGGAATTCGATTTTACATACTTATGATAAATCTATCATGAAGTTCAATGGTTTTCTTATAGGTTTAATTGAACTACGTGATCCTCAATGGCCATTGGAAAATTATTTTGAATAATAAATTGATTAACTAATATGATTCATGTGTTTTCTTCACACATCTTTCACTCTCTATTGAATTTATTTATATTCTTTTCTTATTCTATCTCATAATTTTGCATGATTTTCGTATTGTTTTATTTTTCTTCCAAAATTTCATGTTACTGTGATCAACAACATAATTGTTGTTATTGATAATATGACTACTATGACTTTCAGATTTTTATACTTAGTATCTTATTATCATTTGTATTATTTATTAATAGTTTCCCTACATAAACAATAAAAATATCGACTTCAACCTTGCAATGATTTCTCTGTCAATGGTATGTATGTGTATGAGTCATGTTTTCAGAATAATTGTAATGATCCATTATCTTCTAGATGTTGTACGAACTAATTTTATTAAATTGTTATCTTAAACAGAAGAAGAACGAACATTGATGCAGAATAATACGAATTCATTTTATTTCATTAGGTTCTCATTAGCTGCTTACAACCTAAAATATTTGAAAATAATCGTTATTACAGATATTGACATAATTATACATACGAGAGTGATGAAAGATGAATATATGTATTATGGTGTAGTGAAGATTCCGATAGAGTTAATGAGGTCATAAAATAAAGTTTGGGAGGGAAAGTCCCAGAACATTGAAATAGTGATTAGAACTCATTGAGTTAAAAACACATTAGATGACTATGTTATGAAGTAACTGAAAATAGATTAATAGTAATAAAGATATGAATTGAAATCAGTCAGTTATGAATTGAAGAAAAATGATAATGATGTAATTTATACTTCAGAAAGAGTTGAAATAATCGATGACGTAATAAATAAAAAAGTTTAATGTTACCAGGGCAAAGAAAGATTTATTACTGTCTCTTTCTAGATACATAGATCTGGTTTTAGATGTTTGATTGCGATCGCTTTGGCAAATTTCAAAAGGTTGGAGTCTGATTGTTTGTTAATTACCTTGAAGGACTTCAGTGTATCGACTTCATGTCCTGTGTCAAGGAGATGTCTTGCGATGGCACTGGTGGATGCTTTTAATCCATTTGATCTTAAACTTTTCAGAATATGTTCTTTGAATCGGACGTAGACCCTCCTATCTATTCTACCAATGTAATTGCTTTGGCAGATACATGTAAATTTATATACACAGTTGATGGTAACATGAAAGAGATACCTGTCGACCTTTGATTGTGTTAAAGAACATGTTGTTTTGGACAGGACAATCAGTTTAGCTGCAGTATAAGTTTTTGTCAATGCACTTTTTAATCTCAAATTGATTGACCCTGTGACATCACCTTTGGATTTAAGTTGAATAAAAACATTTTTTGTATTTGCTGTAGTTCATCTGGGTTTTTTTATCTACACGTTTTTCATATTTCTCAATAAATTTCAGTGGGTATCTGTTATTCTTTAAACATTTTTTAACATTCATAACTTTCTCTTCTACTGTATCTGCAGTACACATTCCCTCTGTTCTGTGAAACTGTTTTGACAAGTGCCTTTTTGTAACTGATTGGACAAAAGCTATTGAAATTGAGATAAACCCCATTCCATGTGTGTTTTTTATAAACTGAATGTGGAACTGTGCCATCCTTTCTTCGTTTCATTGCGATATTGATTCAGTTTCCAGTCAGGTGTCAAGAACTTTGGTGTTGTTTCTGCACAGAATTTTCTCAATTATAAATGCTTTATTGGAATTGTATGCACAAACGATTTTTCAAAATTCATTTCTTAAAGAATTAACCAGACAGTGAATTAGCGATTAAATAACACAAGCGGCTGCAACACCACTTCAAGTGGTCGATGGTTATCCATAACTAACAAACTTAGTTTCTCACTTAACGTATTTACTGAACAGAATATACAGTATTTGTTGTGTTATTTGAATTACGACCGATATCATGTAAGACTAAGTTTGTGTGTGTTAACCGATCACTTAACAGCGTCTCCGTTAGTACTGGGTGAGGTCGTTTAATAATAACAATAATTGTACATTTTCTGATGCATGAATTTTCACATTTATTGGAGACTCTGTTCTATATAATCGTTGGATTTCCATATTTATTTTCAAATATAACAATTTGTAAATGATTTTGGTGCCTGTGGTATAGCATTTTGAAGACTTGGTCCTTATATTGTTTGCGGTCTTCATTTAATTTGATTTGTAATGGTCTGAATTATCTTGTTTTAGATATTTTTTGACTGAATTCTGACCAGTCTTAGTTGGAATATGTGCATCCTGTGCATGTTGCTTCAATATAACAATTACATCACAAATCGTTATAGAATAAATGGAATGCGGCGAGCAGTGTAATCCAGTACGCTCGTTTCGTCCTTTTTGAGACTTGCCAGCTGGATGCACCTGTACCTCTGTATTGTTTGCAAAATGACTGGGATCCAGTATCTTTCACATCAAACACCCAACGGGTTATATAATTCATGAAGTTTCTTATTGTCATTTCGGGAATTTCTTTTATAGATGTTAAGGAAAGTGTGGTTTTCCATTTCCAACGAATTCGTGTGTTCCGCACTCATGTTATTTCTGTACGAGTTTCACACGTTAAATACAATTTCAGATTTTTTATTTACTTTCTATAATGTTTGATTCAACCCTTGTTTTACTCTTGACAAGTTTCATATATTATAGTCGCAGACTTTCTAGTAATCTTTCAACTTAAAATCTTTTCAGATTCCGAAATTGTCACCATTCTCATATTACTCCCTGTCACCGAATTTCCCGAGTACCAGACTGCTTTGCTTTGGAACTTCATTAGTACAACTTTGCAGAAAGTCGTCCAATCAGAGTGGAAAAGTTGGTGACTATGGTGCAGCTGTTACTCGATTGCGTTTTCCAGTTTCTCCAAGACCGATTCGTATGAGAAGGGCTGAGGGTGTTGGTGGTGGTGTAACAGGTCGTATGATGTTGCTTAGACGATATGTTTCAAAGCTACTTGATGATGAACGCATCGAATTACCATGGCCACATGCTACTGAAACTCGATTATACGCTGAGCGTTTGATTCAGGAAAGCATCTTGGCATCAGCTGAACAGGATCTCGTTTCGCTATTTGAACTTTGGAAAAATTCTAAGGAACCAAAAACCAACGATAAACTCAATCTTGGTATTCTAGAGCTTTCTGTGTTTTGGCTAACTGAGGAACGTTTAGTTGAAAAATTATTCAAGGTATTCGAAAAACTGATTTTTAATTTTGTATGTTCTGCATTTTTTGTAATTTTATCTGCATGCATCAACTTACTAGTAACAGTAGGATTTGGGTTTATGTTTTGTATACGCTGTTGCTCATCACCAGTTTTATGCAGTATTGGGAGTCTTATTATCTTTACTCTGAAATAAGATCGTGTATCGGAAATTTGCTTCACAAATTCTGGTTTTGGCAGTCGAGTATTATTGTTAGCTATCACATAGTGCCATCTGCACGAAACTGTATTTACCTGCTAAATTTCAGTCCTGTTCATTGCAACATCTTATTTGAAAAGACCATTTCTGGCTTTTTTAAATCAAATATATGCCTAGTTTCTTAACCAACATGTGATTTGATTTTAACTTGGTTCGTGTCAAAGACTAACAGTTTTCAAACGGAGTTCTTTAGGTTACTTTTAGCTATTAAACCTGACTCCATCTTTGGGTCGACACAATCAACTGCTTAGTCCATATAAATATTTATTTATCATTTGTATTGGCTGGGAACAAACGATTATCAATTATAATTTGCAGGAGATAAAGCCCGTTACCATTCTATTCATCTGGAGTGGGAATGAATGTTTAAAGAACCATTTCACCCCGTCCAATATATTCACCCTTCCAATATCTTATTTGGAGTCAGTAGCAACTATGATTGCTTTCATTTGTTCGACATCCTCAAAGAGGTTTGGCTAGCTTTGATAAGATTATTTAAAACGGAGCTGAAAATGTAGAATAACGGTAAGTCACTCATTGTTGGGGAGATCCGAAATATTCCTCGCAAAGGCACGTAGGGGTCCGTAAGACTCTGAGGAACATTTTATCCAGTCAGCGTTGAACAGAAACCGCTCAGAAGCATCTAGAAAGTGAGGAATCAAGTGTCACGTTTTTGATTGAATAATTACCTATGCTTCTACTATATTTAATATGGTTCCAGAAACTTTCAGAAGCCCAAGGCTGTTTGAAATAATATAAACACCCTCGTTTTTCTATACATAAACTAACCTTGGAGCAAAGCATTCTTTTCGCACTTCGTGATTTTTTTTCTTGTGCTCAAGCTACCGTGTAGATTTAGCTTGGGATTTTTAGAAGAGATTAGAAAACCGATTCAAGCATTCACTTATAAGACTTATAAGTGGCAATAGCCCTACGTTGTAGCTGACTCTCTAAGCGTCCACGAAATTGACTTTAATAAAGCACGAAGAGTTGACGTCTGAAATTCCAGAGTCATCAAACCTACGATAATATTCCTGTCTACAGAAAAGTCGTATTGAATTATGGCGCTGTTTAGGTGAAGTTAACTCAATAAGTATACTTGCATCTTGCATGTGTGTCTCAGGAACGTCGTACATAGACTGGATTGATTCAGTTTTGGCTAGTGTTGTTGATCCGTTCTGAGATACGGATTTTAAAGCGTTTGTCAGTAATATGGTTTATATAAATCAAAAGTTTCGTAGTCTCGATGGTCAGCTTGAGGAAACGTACAAGTTTATTTATTCGTTTATCTAGATGTGTTGGGTTTATTGCTCAACATTAAAGTCAGATTTCTGAGATTTATCTCACTTAACTTTTTGAAAAGTGTTACTCATTGGAGAGTTCTTTTCTGTTCTACAATGATTATCACTTCCAGCAATCGGAAGTTGTAAAACAAAACAAATTGCATGGTTTTCTATGGAGTGTTTTTTTACCGTCCAAGTTTACATAAAGGTATTAGTTGTCAGTTAGTTTTAGCGCAAATACTAAAATTGACTTTCAGTTTAAAATAACATAATGATTAAGTCCTAATTTAGATTATCAAATTTATGTCTACTATTTAGTTACTGTTTGAATTTGTTCTCAAACGTAGTTGGATATAAGTGTTTATTTTGCTTTGTTCACATCCTTAATAATAATAATAATATTATTATTATTAATTAACTAATTAACAATAGGATAATGACTAGGTATCCATACTGTGAATTCTAGATATCTAAAAGAAATAACTATTAGATTTTCATGAGTATCTATAATGAATGAAATCAATTTAACAAAACTCTCAATATCCTAACAGATTTTGTAAATGCATTAGTAAACATATTATAATAATAGATTGTTAATTAATAGATTCATTGGGTGAATTTTACTAAGGAATAATGAAGTATAAAGTGTATATTCCATTCAATTTTAGGCTAGACAAATCTATGTTGTATATTTATCATATTGACTGTTTATGTTCGTACACTAGAACTGGAACTCATTATAACTATAGTTTAGATAGTTTATTTATTAAGCCCCAAATATGACTAATTAATTTGTTTATTCACTTTATAACTGAAACTTGTTCATAAAATCTACATATAAGCTCTGTGGTATTTATTCTTTTTTTCCTGCTAATACTTTGTGGTGTATATTACTATAGTATATGATTTAATTATTTTCGTTTCAGGTATTTGTACCAAGATACAGGTTTTATGAACGCGCATACACTAGTTTGTTTCAGATTTTTCCTCCAGTTCATCCGATAAAATCTAGTGGTACTAAATCATTTGGAATATTGGAATTGCACGGAAATCCATGGCCACCTGTTCGTGGTCATGGTATAATTGGACGAAGTTTAAATCCAGAACCATTTCAAGATCGTTATCTCATCAATGTTCTATTGGATGCTGCACGTGAATCATCAGCTAAGAAGAATTGTACACCATCCACATCATCACCTATTGTAATTGATTATGAACTACGTCCAATTAATTGACTGTATGTGATACACTTATGTAAATATCCATTATTTATCTATTAACGGATCTTGTAGGTCTATACTTCTATTCCATATTCCTTATAAATACTTGGAAAACTTTTCATATTATGAAATAAATTTGCATTTTACTGCATGTACTCTTTTTGATTTTTCGATTTATTGAAAGAAATTTTTAGTTTCAGTATATTTCTAAAAGACTATTTTATACCTTATAAGCCGTTAAAAGTTTGACATTTTCTCTGTGTAGTGTAAAAAATGTGTGTTTTTTTAAAAATAAATCGTTTTTTACAGACTTAAGTAGAATCAGTTGTCTAGCAAATACTTATCAACTATTTCCTTATATCTTCTATGACTTCGTAATTTGTGCTCTGCCATGGCTAACGTTAGAAATCATTTTAGTTTGCGGCATGATTGTGTTAATTATGCAATCAGTCGAACAGTCTTCTGTTATGATGAAACTGAAGGATAGTTAAGATGAAATAGTTATCTGTTTAAAGCCTAAAATTTCCCACTGCAATTAGGTCTATTAAGCGAATCTACATACTTTTTCGAGGGTCAGAAGTTCACAGCGACTGGGCATAAAAGATGTAGTTATACTACTGTCTGTACTGAAGTGTGGCAGTAGTAAGGTTTTTTCATAGGTGGTCAGCATCTCCAGCTAGTCTCCCTTTATACAAAGAAGAGTGGTTAGTAAGGAGAATAGCTCGAAAATACATACATGCTTTTGTTTCAGATTTTCAGTGCTGGGTGTTGAGCACTATAAAATCAAAAATGGTTACTTGCGAACAACTTTGTGTACGCAATTATTTTTTTCGCTTCACACTCATCCAGAGATGGACATTGGATTTCAAACCCTTAGTGATCTAGAGAAATTAAGAGCTAAGAAGAGCAACAGGACTTGATGACCAATTTCAGAGTGTTTTAAGGACTGTGACCTAATATTATAAGTATAACCCATCATTATTTTAGATCGAGCAAGCTCAGCTATAATTCTTAACTATGGTCTATCACAATATGGGTGAAAATCGTTTCCGTATTTCCACTTACTGTCTGACAGAAATAACTGATGTGGGTTTTAAAAAGCATGTTTAAAAATGTCTAGCGAGAGCTGTACAGGTCCGGAAAATCGGAAGTATTTGATTGCTGTGTACTTGTGTGATAATTGACGTCAAAAGTATTAGCATTACATTGAGGATATTTCTTGATGAAAGTTAAGCAAGCGTCTGTAAACTTGTGAATTTTGATATTGACTCCCTGGATGATTGGAAGAGACGGTCCCCATGTGATGAATGGTGTGCTGTTTCTGATAAGTTATCGTAAAATCCATTTTCGTACCTACCCTATCATCTATTTTAATCACATCTTTTTAAATTAAGCTTAGAATTGTACCTGTTTGTTTTCCTTTCACGTATATGGTATACTATTACCTGATCAAAGTAAGTCCTCACTGTTCACCACTAGGTTAGATTTACGTATGCATAACAATCTAAGAAGATAAGGAACTTTTTAAGGTTTAAAGGTAAGATAAACTAAAAACTAGAGGACACTGGGGAGATTTTTTTTTGCGAGTATGCAACACGTCTAATGATTTCAGGTTCGTGGAATTCTCGATTATCATCCATTGTCACCAGTAAACATTCGTTTCACCCTCAAATCGGTTGACTTTCTTACCTCATTCAGTTGTTGCAATTTTCTTTTTTGTTATTTTGTTAACTTATGCAAATAAATTTCGATTATATTACGAATTTTCAAATGATATCTAATGTGTTTGTTTATACTATGTATGATTAACTAAAATGAAAGCATATCAGGATAACAGTAATCCTCGTATAGACTATCGCTTTTTGATATCAACTTGATATATGTCACCATAAAATAATTTTCCTTCTAAAAAATAAGTCCATTTTATTAAATGGGATATATAAATTTCATCATTTTACGCACTAATCGATCATTTACAATTGATTAATATTATATATATTCCTCATTCATAACTAAATCCTGTCAAATAAAGTACAATTAAAATGGCAAAAATAACTACAAACTGTGCATATACATTAATTTATCATACCTGTTAACTATTATGGTAATAATAGTATAAATAAAATTACATTGAGTCGGCTTCAAAATGTTAAATAAAACATCGATCAGCAACGTTCGATCTTGACTATGATACTTCCACTTTCTTGGTCTTATTTAGATTTACACCTATTATATTAGCTTCAGAAGTTTGTGGAGATTAATTTAATTTGAAAAACTATGAATAATCACTAGACACTTGTTTTACCCTGGTTTTTAAACTCAACCGTGCGCTCACCGACGGCCGTACTTAGTACCAAACTCAAATCCTTTTAGATTTTATGACAAGCGTTTAACTTTTGGACCATTAAGTTTTCGCTTTGCAGTGGATAACATTTCAATAATTCTCCGACTGATATTGATCAGTCACCAAAACCAATATCCATAATAATGTCTTAACGCATTAACGAAAGCATTTTTAATTAGTAATTGCCTTCATGTCCTTTTTTTTCTCTTTCCAAATTTATTTCACTGCATTATACTCCTTTAATAACATTTTCAAACCCTAATCTTTCCGATTACTGCTTATACTCTTATCACCTCTACCACTACGGGATTTGAATCGACAATTGTATCTGTGTGCTAATGTGATATGGCAACTCGAACTGATGTACGTACGTACGAAGTTCTACGTTGTTATTGACTGACTGAGTAATTGCCTATGAAAAAAATGTGGTTATTGAAAAAAATGGAAGATTTGGTTGTGTTTATGTCATGTTTCTTCAATCGTAAACAGATAATATATTTTAAGAGAATCAAGGAATAGAATTTTTGACCGACTTAAGTTTTTCCATGATACCGAGTTAACTAAACTTATTCTTGTTAAAACGGCTATTAAAATTTTATTGTGACATTTACTGTCATATTTTGTATATGAGTGAGTAATTTTGACTTAGTGTAACTTGCGATTTGCACTAACTATTTACCTCTGTTATTCTAGCTAGATTTCATTTAAAAAGTACCTAAAATGTTTAAGTGATTTGTTTCAAGATTTTGAACAATTCTCGTACTCATTAAAAAAAATGATTTTAGCATACTCATGTGATTAATTTACTAAGGAAAGTAATAAATTACTTTATATCGGAATAAGACATTATCTTATGTGAATCTATTGTCCAGTATTTAAAGCAATTGTGTATCAACCATTCCATTACAATTTCAAGTTTTATCCTATCCCTTTCAGTTTGAATAGCTCTCGCACTTATAGTTAAACCTAATATCGAGTATATGAACAAGAACACTTAATGAATCGGCTACACTACATTATATTATTTATTGAACTCTACATTTTATAATAAAAAAAGTGCTGAATGCAAAACCAATTACGAATACCGCTTTATCTTGGATATGGTCATAAAAAAGTATTTACAAGACATCAGCTAAATATTATTTCTATTCGATGGAAAACAGTGTGTCCAGAAATATCACATGATAATGAAACTACTGTATCAACATCTAGTCCTCGGTGGAATATTTTACGTAAGTTACCCTTATTTGGTTAAAAGTATACTTTTGTTTTTGTTGCTCGAATTTCCTTCGAAAGGTTTGAATTATTAAATATCTATTCATTTTATTACATTAATTTTGATAAACGCTTTCTTAGTGATTTATGCATAGATGATATTGGTTAGAAGGCGACATTGTAATGAGATTTTTGTTATGGATAATTCCAGTTATAGTTTTAAAATATTATGACAAAAAATTTGTTAAAATTGTGTAAGGATAATACAGGAATTTACGTTGACATCATGATTTCTTTTAAAAGATGAAAATTACTATTTTAACATTGTTCTCCTTTTTTATAAAGAAGACAATTAGAGCTTAACGTTTGAATTTTTTTTCGATACGAAGGCTTGTTTTTATCTTCCTTATTTATATGGTTTCCGTGAATGGTAGTAGAATGGATGTGTATTGCGTACTGATTATTTTGAGGGAGTACCTACTTCCCACCTCATGTTTCATGTCAAGTACATGAAGCTTCTGTCTGCGAGACGATTTCTCTTAGGAATACACCCATTAAAACACCTAAATTCCTGTTTCTCTATCTTTCAATGTACCTGATTTTGTATGTATATGTAAATTGGTGAATCGAGTCGGAGGTTTAATATGCTAGGTATTTGTTTACTTTGATATCTGTTATTCAGTTTATTGGGACCTATTTCGATGAAGTAAATGAACTACATAAAACTACTTTCAGTCTTTTATTCATCTTTTTGCAATTTTGTTGCCTCTGAATATGATTCAAATAGTTTTATGTTGCTTCTCTTGTATATTTATTTCATCATAAGTGAGCCAGGGTAACCATTTGATCGAAGATAACTTTCTATTTCTAAACATTCTTCTTCAATATTATCTGTAAAACATAACTTCCTCTCTCCATGGTAAAGGAATTTTATTAGTCTACATTTATAACTTAATGAACAGAAGCTATGAAAGTGAAGTAGTGTAAGGTCTCAATCTTATAGTTTTTATAATGTGCTATTCAGGATACCCATTTTTCTCTGGAAGATTTATTTCATTCTTTGTAGCATCAGGCATGTAGAAGTATGATGTGATCGACTGGACTGAAATAGTGATGAGAACAGATTTGCAGTAACACATCACAAATTGACAACAAAACGATTGGTACTCCGAGAACCATACATCATAAAAATATCAGAAGACAACGTGTGATGTGTAACTTGTGATAATTCTCATATGATAGAAATTGAACTCCTTTTGTACATTTTTAGACAATCTAAAATCAGTCGAAAAGTAATTAGATAATTTATGTTCATTGAGGGTTCAACAGGTAAATAGATTAACCAATAGATTATTCTGACAACTTAGCAGCATGGATCAAAATCTAGTGTCGAAAAATTGATACCTCGTTAACCAACGGCTTAAATGGTGATTTTCAATATACCCACTTTCCATCTAGATTATTCAATTATATCTTAATTTATTTATTTAGTAATTTCAGTATTCGATCCTGGTTATAGAAGTTATCAATGTTAATAAAAATAACGACACATCTGATTATGTTTTTTGGAAGAGCAGAATTATGAACAACGAGGAGCCTTTCCATAGAAATGCTGTAAAATTGTTTAATTACCTTTATTTACAAATTTTCCTCAATATGGTGGTTAAAATTTACCACTAATCTTTTTATGTTGCAAAGTACTACATACAAATTGTTTGTAGTAGAGGTTGGATTCATTCAGCGAGTGACACTTGTGATCTATGCAATTTATGTCCTCCCAGAATTTTTCAATATTTCTATGAAGTTCACTTCCGAAGTGATATTTCTTTCTCATCACATATAGTTTATCCCACTTGTTTATACACTTATTTCAATATTTCCATTTTCTACCGAAAATTGTACTTTTGAACGCTTTTGTGATCCTCCATTTACATGCTATTCTGGTAATTTTCTCTATTCTCAATGACTTGTTTATTTTTGAGACAAATCACTCGACTTTTTACTCCGTTATTTATCGATGCTCCCACATAACATATCCATGCGTTGTTTTGAGTCTCATAGTATATGTCATAACTCTCATTTTTTACTTATCTGAAAGATTTACTTTATGTTTAACAGCGTTGTTGACGCTGTAAGTGTTCTTTCTCTCCATAATATTGCGTAGTTTGAGGCAGGTCTCGTCTTTTAGTTTGTGGAATTTTATTAGTTACTCGATCAATGATTTAAACTGAGAAACGAAAGTATTCACAGAATTGAGATAAAAATTCAATTAACAATCTATGTTACAAGTGGAAAATATATAAAGTTTCACTGATGTATAATAGATGTAAAAAAATATATTTCTACACATATTTTCCTTTATCTCTCTTGTCTCTTAGATTCAGAACCTGTGTATAATCCAACATTAGTGGAAAATCCTAATCTATGTAAATCTTTATGGGATCGTTTACAACTGTTTAATCCAGACAAGACAGTAAGTGAATACTGACTCGTATAATCTTTATTCATCACTATTATTATCATTAATAAGCATTTATTGTTCTGCCTTTTATTTTGATAATGACAACGAATATATATGATTTCTATTTATTTAGTATGTTTTTTTTACTAATCCTCTTTTCATAAAAAAATGGGTCAACAATCACATGAATCAGTACTAATAACTCATAATATCTGTGTTCAGGTTTTTTTTCTGATTAAGAGATTCCTAAATTATCAATACACCAATATATTCATACATTTAACTTATTTACTTTCACATTCAACTGATGTTCGCATGGATTAATGTTTTCTTCATAAGTTGGTCTCTTGTTGGTTGATTAATGTCATTGGTTAGCATTGAACACCATATTACTTGGATTTGTTATCTAATCGTACGTAATTACATCTTGTTTGAGTCAAACAATAATAACGAACGTACTATTTTGTATAATATTCATGTTTTACACCCATTTTATACAAAATGAAGATTTCCAAATGTTTTTGTAAACAATTGTGGTGTGCTACTTATGTCGACATAAGTAGTATATGATGTTAGTCAGGAACAAAATGTCTGGCAGCAGAGAGACAAGAGGATCGAACAGTAAAGAATGGGAATAGAATGCAATTTGTATGAAAATGCAAGAACAATGAAGTCTGAGTCATTATGAGACAATTGATGGACATTTTACAAATTACGTATTTACTATTTGATTGTTAGATTTTATTAACAAGTCCTGCAATTTTGTGTCAAATACATTCGATTGTCCCCACTGGTGCTCGTGTTCACTACACAATGACCAAAATAAATATTGTAGATAGTGAGTGGTAGTGTTAAACGTTTCGTTGTTTAGTTTCACTCTGCATCCAAAGTCTTGTAAGTAAGAGGTATTTTAGGCTGTCTATTTAATCATATTCATCATAAATATAGGAGAGTAAGTTTTATAAATTCAATCATCAGTCAGTCAGTCAGCTACAACGTAGGACCAGGCACATATGTGCATCGGTCCAGGTTGCCATACCGCATCAGCACAACAAGATGAACATCGGATTCACAGCAGTGGTTAGGTCAAAGGTGGTAATATATAAGAGAAAGATTGCATATAGAGATATAGTACAAGAAGAAAGAATTGGTTCGTAGAAAGATATGAAGTGATTTTAATCTCTTAGTTTAATCATATTCAAACATATACTTACAAAGCCAATTTTGTTTGATATATACATTCGAGTTATTCAGCTTCGTAGTTCAGTTGTTTACAACTATGTATTTTCTCTCTTGTTATTAGTTGGCGTTAAATCATAATGAGTCTATTGTTAGCATGATTTTACCACCTCCGAATATCACAGGTACACTTCATGTTGGACATGCGCTTACATGTACCATTCAAGATGCAATCGCTCGTTGGTAAGTACTATCCATCCATGATTATTCCTCTTATTTATTGTTTACTGTAGATCAATAATTTTCAAAAAATGGCAACTTCAGGTGGCACGCGATTTGGTGGAATTTTTTACTATGAGAATACCATCTAAATAGTTCTTTTTATATAGCTTTTTTCAATAAGAATAATGTTAGACTCAAACCACCATCTTTTAATACAGTTTTATTTATCTGAACACATAAATATCGGTACAAGGAGGCACTAAATACCCTCTGTGTCCACCAACCCGGTTATCGAGCTGGACATTCGCTTTTCGTCCTCTCAGTTTCGTAAACAGCACCCTCGCTGCGAAAAGGCAGTGAGTAGGACTTCCGTGATAGTGGCTTCATACGTGTGGCCATGTCAGAGCATTTCGAGAAGAGCTGACTGTCTCCACCGTCAACCGTACCAAGTCATTGGGGGGCTCATAGTTATCAATTTGATTGGAATTTTATTCAACGCCTTGTACTAAATGTACTTTCTCAACCGATGCTTTTCCCTACTTATTAGCACTTAAACTACAGAGCGAATGGAATACTATCTATGCACTTGTTTAGATTCATTGTGTTGATGATTACTGAACCAAATAATAATGACATGTCAATGGGTTTAAAGAAGTTGATCTTACTTAATAAAGAAGAAGAGAACATGGTTATGGATTATGTTGTGTTATCTAAATCTCTCTTCATTTTAAAACCCATTAGTCATCATTCAAGTATTTAATCTTGCAATAAGTGTCTTTGAAATCGATCACTGCAATAAAGTTTTTATCATTAGTTTGTAGTGATGATACCATTCACTTGAAATTGTGGTACGATTTATGGTTAATTATTTGTTAGTTTTTTCTGTTAGTTACAGAATGCACGGAAAAACAGTTCTATGGGTTCCTGGTATGGATCATGCTGGAATTGCGACGCAGTCAGTAGTTGAAAGAGATTTACTAAAACAATATTCATTAAATTCTAGTCAATTTCCTATTAATCAATCTAAGTCATCAGCACCGAGCTGTCAAGTTCCTTCAAATCCAAGATTATTACTGGGACGGGAAAATTTTATTCAACGTATTTGGGATTGGAAGAATCAGTTAGTGTATTTGTTTTCTTTTTATGTGTAATTTAATGTCTTCCAGTGTCAATGTGGTTGGAATCAGTGCACGTCAGCAAATCGTAACTACAGTTTTGAGGTGGCCTATAATCACTATGAAACTCGAACTTATACCACTCCGCTTCACAGTCTGAAGCGTTGCTACTGAGCTATATGGGCTCCCACTAGCCACTTGCAGGACTTCGATATTTACATTTATCGTTCACTGAATAGTCATGGTATGCCTGCCCATTCTTAAGTGCTGATTTTATTTAAGGGCTATTTTCATCACAAGCTTGAATAGGCTTAAAAATCAAAGAGTTTTAGTTTTAAACTTCTTGGGATAATCTATTCGCTACCACCATCGCAAGATCAGTCTTAAATTTCCCAATAGTTCATGGTTAAGTCTACACCTACAAACTACTAAGATGAAATTCAATGGTCCATAACTTTAACTCCAGTTAGCTCATGACATACTGAAACCACTAACCAATACTTAACTAATGGTTTCATTGTTTCTCTGTTTTGAATTTATTTGGTAAATAAGTGGCCAAGCTACTCAACTTCTAGATCACTTACTTATCTTCCTATCCCTACTACTAATGGGGCATAAGTCACCAACCAGCAATCTCCAAACACTTCTGTCCTGGGCTTTCCCTTCCGGCTTTCGCCAAGTGATATTCATGGTCTTGATGTCTGCCTCCAATTATCGACAACATGTGTTCTTTAGTCTGCTTTTTCTTTTTACTTTGAGGATTCCAAGTCAGAGGTTTCCTTGTGATCCAACATAATGGTTTTCGCAAAGTGTATCCTGTCCACTCCTACCGTCTTTTCCCGATCTCATCTACTAGCAGGTGGTTTGTCCTCTTCTAGTGTAGATTATTACTGATGGCCTCTGCCCAATGGATCTGGAGTATCTTGTGTAGGCAGTTGTTTTTGGATTGTAGTAATATTTTGGTAACTTTTATGGTAATCTTTCACGTTACAGTTCCGTACATTAGCGTGTTTTTAAAGTTAGTGTTAAAATAACAGTCGCTCAGTTGGTAATCAATAAAATTAATTTATATTGAATTAAGGCAGATATTATTTGGTTCTTCTCAATAAATTCCTTTGACAAGATTTGTATTTTGAAGTAACTGAAAAATTAGAAGAGAATAGAGCTATTGAAAGAGAGTGGTTGGTGGAAGTTGATAGGACACCTTGAACCTAGGCTTCGTGCTACTTGGAACCTATCAACAAAGTGTACCTGTTATGTTTAAGGAACTGATTCTCTTTGACAGATTCGATCCTTTGTCATCTAGCTTCACAGTCAGAGACGCTACCACTGAGCATTTTAGGTCTCAACCGACTTCTTATAAGACAGATGTATTTACAATTGATTGATCAATGAGCGGTGACCAATGTCATGAATGTCAGGTGCTTCTTTAGAGCTGATCGAGTTCTGTCGTTCAAGTTACAACATGGCCAGTAATCTAAGTAGCTCCCCATTCCGTACACTATGTCGAAATGTAAGGTAATGGTTAGAGGTAGTCGACAGTAAACTCTGAACCCAAGTTCTGAGCATCAGTCTCTCAAGATTACAGGTGTATTCCTTGATGATGAGTGCCAAATATGAATTGGTTCTAGTTTCAACATTGACGTTATATCAAGCTCGCTTTTATTGTTTTTTTCTCTTTATATTGACTGGTTGATATAAATAGCTCTTTATTGGTAGTTTGCATATATTCATATCTTTCATTGAGTCTTTATGTACTCCATCATTTCTAGACACGCCGATTTGATCCGTGAACAATTGAATAGTCTTGGATTATGTTTGGATTGGAGTAGAGAGTTTTTCACATTAAGTCCTGTAAGTCATAAATTGACAGCGAAACTTAAAAATTCTTAGTTGAATTGCTCTTTTTTATTATTATTATTATTATTATTATTATTAATGGCTTTATTCAATATTATATTTTGGTACAATATAGAATTCTCAGCACAGGGTATTTCAACAAGTTACTTACGCAACAACAACAAAAAACAGTAACAAATACAAAAAAAGGTCTAAAAAATAACCGAAAAACTGTACAACTTTTAAAATTAAAGACATGTTAAGAATGCAGGTTATTGACTAGGTTAACTCTAACAACCTGTTCGTCACAGAGTATATTTGCTAGGTAAGGTATTATAGAACTTTTATACTTTTGCTTGCGTGCATGGATTTTAATGTAATTACGTCTCGTTCTACCAGAAGATATACAAGAAGAAAGATATGAGTGAAGGGGATGGTTAGTATCTGATAAAATAACACCTGCCAGGAGTTTGCATGATTTTAAATGTCTATCCACAACCATATTAATTATGACCTCGAAAGGTTCACCACACATCTTACTACCTGCCTTCAGCATTCTCCGCAATACAGCAGTCTTTTCTCAAAAGCCCGGGAAAGAATAATAGAGAACAGTAAAGAATAATAGGTAATATGCAAGAATTGACAAATTGTAAGAGTAAATGACGAGTAATCCCAATCTCTTTATGTAGTAAGTCAGACGGAAAACCTTCTTCGATAACAATAAAACGTGGGAACACCAAGACAGATCAGAGGAAAAGGTGACACCAAGATAATTGACCTTCGACAATGTGTTTATCAAAGAGTGTCCAATGGTACAAGCATTATGGGATCTCAAAATGGTGTTTAGATTCCGTTCATGTCTCATGCTAAAGTTAACAGCTTGACATTTAGACGGATTAAGTATGAGACCATTACCAACAGACCAACAATCAATACGAGACAAAAACTCATTCATTTCTATGGGATGTAAAGAGGAAGAGATAGGTATACATACAATGAGATCATCCGCATATTTCACAAAAGTGTTTTCTGTGGAAGATGGCAGATCATGCAGAAATTATGTTTGTTTTTATACAAAAACATCTGATTGTATTTTGCGCAACTATATCAATAGTAATCTCATAGTACCAGAAAGATTAAAATTAGTAAGTATTTAAATGAGTATTATACTTTCTGTCTTGTATTTTCTGGGCAGTTGACTATGTATATCAATAAATTTGTGTTAAATGTAAATTCAGTTATTCTATCAATTACATGCTCAAACACTTGAATATGATGATTAAATTAAATGGCTTACATTTATAAAGTGACATTCCTAGAAAAATTATCAGTGATCGTCCATGTGCACTGCTGAGTGGTCCCATACTAGGATGAAACGGCCGTCAAGTGTTTCCTGGTTTTCAATGGTGGTCTAACTTAGTCCGGTTCATGATTTGAATATGCTTTTAAGTCATAAAGATTATATTTTAGCTCTGGATTGCAAAACAAATCACATTCTGTTAATATGTAGCAATAATGAACCATCAATCTATCAAGACATCCACAACCTGAACTTTCTGTATTAATCATCATCGTTAACTGACTTCGAAGACTGTAGATAAGGACAAATTCTCAATCACTTTCGTCTTTTTCATTTATCACTGATGGATAAATATGTTTTTTGATGGTAAAAATTCAGTTCCATTGTATTGATTGTGGGTTTATATCTGCTAATATTTGCGTTGTTATCGTTTCTTTCTAATTTTCATAATATATTTTTAAACAAAATTATTCCTAGAGCCATTCTGAGTGTGTCACTGAAGCATTTTTAAGATTGTACAATGCAGGATTGATTTATCAGTCTGAAAGTTTTATATCTTGGTGTTGTTATCTCCAAACAGCCATCTCCGATATCGAAGTAAGTTGAGAAAAAAAAGGAAAATTGTTTCAAATTATTATAAGTAATTTATTGATGTCAACTCAATATTTCTGTTATTCGTAACAATGTATCGTCGCTATTGGGTAGAAGAATAACAATCTGTAAACTACACCATCTTTACTAATTTGATGTATTATGGAAGTTGTATTAAAATGGATGATACATTTTGAATTTTATCTGAAGTTCCAAAGAACTAACTAAAGGTTACATGAGGAAGATACGTTTTTTCTGTGGTTGATTATATTCTGAATTCGCTTATTTTATTCGTATGTACATCGAACTTCTGTGATCAAAGAATATGTTTATGATTACTTATACAGTTAAACTGAATTGTTTTATATACTGTTCATACAAACTAGATTTGCAAAACTATATGTTATTTATAAAATTAAAGCGTATGTATTTGGAGCAGATTTATTTTCGATGTTTGTTGTCGGCACTTAACAAATGTATTACTCAGTGTACTAGTTTTGTTGAGATAAAATGCAATCAAGAGTAGTTTTTTATTTAGATTTACATTAAACATTAGCTAATGACCTTATTATTTGATTAATTATAATAAAATCAAACGAAACTGAATAAGACTAGAATTATACAATAGTTAAACCATTTTATACCTTTTTAATCACTGAGTCACAGGTTTGAATACCACTCCACCTACTTCGGTATGGCTCAAAGCCAAGTACATCGGTCTGTACTCATTAGTGAGTTAATTATAATGATAACATCAGTTCATTTACAAACACTAAAGTATTTTGAGTTATTTCAATAGTATATCTATCAATCATAAAACTGATTCAATTATTTATCATTCGACATAGCCAAAGATTTATGTGTATTTTTGAAAATTAAAGTCAAAAATATCATTACTAACAATAACTCTTGATCATTAAATCCCGTTTATGTCTTAAATGTATGCTAATTTTATGTCCTTGTCATAAAATTTGTTTTTTCAAGATTATTCTTTCTTTTTGTAACTTTCTTTTTATCTTGATTCTTTTTTTATTTAAAAGGTTGAATTTCGTGATATTTCAGAGTCGAAATTTCTCAATATACCAGGTTATGAAAAGCCAATTGAATTCGGTATAATGGATTATTTTGCCTATCGTGTGATAGACCCACCAAAATCATCATTATCAGAATGTAATCACTCTGGTTCAAGGTAATTCTAATAAATGAGTCACAAACATATCACCATTTCATCATCAACCCCAAGTTACTCCTATTTGATGAGGACTAGTGAAACATACACCTCTAGGTTCTTTTTTAGAGGCTTTCAATCTGTTTGCTAGTGTAGTAAGTAATTGGAATAAATCCTAAAACTCAGCAGTTTGCCTCTAGTCATTTACTTTTTGAGTAGAAAAAAAAAGCAGACTTTTAGTTTTTGAGAATGTCTATAGCTAAGGATTAGATTCTCAAACGTTACATAAGTATTATATGTCCCTCCGTGAATTCTTTAGTTTTAATAAATGTGCATTTCTGATAGCTACTGTATAATTGACGTAACCCTCAGTTTTTATATATTAAATTGTACTCGACTACTGAATACTTAGCGTTTAGTATATGTGACTTATGACTGTGCAGTTTTAAAGTAACTGTTATTTCTTCTCGAATTAGAACCCGAGCCACCCACCTGCATAGTAAGAGAGAGAGAAATACACTGCCAATTGACTTTCTGAACTCTGATCGTCCTCTCATCGAACTCAAAGTGTCATCAAATGATCACTTAGTAACTATCTGTTTTATGTTATCTAACCCTCATTCCCAGTTGGATTCTACTAATTAACCACCATAATTTAGTTTAAATTTTTCAACCGTCACTACTGGTTAGATTCATGTTTCCTCATTCAATTATTGGTTATATTTCTAGATGGGACGAAATAGTTATCGCGACTACCCGTTTAGAAACAATGCTTGCTAGTGTAGCTCTAGTTGTCCATCCAGATGATAAACGTTATCAACATTTAATTGGGTGTTACGTAGAACATCCATTCTATCCAAATGAACGTCTTCCGATAATTGCCGATGCACAATTTGTTCAGCCTGAAATAGGCACAGGTAAGGTGTATGGTATAATTTAGTTTTGTTTAGAATATTCATTCAACAAACATGTAGGAGAATAATATATTCTGAAGTAAATTGGAGGAAACACACCACTTTGGTACAGCTTGATGGTTAAATATAAAAAGTTATCATTATTTTTTCATACACATTATGTATTCTAAATAAAATAAAATGTTATAGGTACCTAGTGATATTATTTTTTATGGAGAAGCGCTTGAAGCATGTGTATCACAGTCAACATATTGTGAACGGGTTGCTTGCATTGGAATTAACTCAGTTTGTAAAATGTTTGTATTTTCCTCTGAAATAACGTTCGGTTTTCTCCCTTACATTAATGAAACACTAATTTGCCTTAGATGAATATCTACACTAGATACTCTGCCAGTGTCTAGTCTACAGGACTTCAACACAACTGTGATCAAGAACACGTAACTGGCCTAACCAGAACATGAGTATATTTCAACGTCAACAACAATAATAACAAGGGGTAGGAAAATATACGACACATCTAGTAACCTCTGAGACTATCTACTAGTCTGACTAGGTAAACAATTAATCACTATTTTCCTCGCTCACACATCACAAAACTCTTGGTTCTATTTAACTACGGCTAGTAACGCAAACAATAAATGCAATTCCAGTTATATTTGTAAAAAGTGTGAATAGCGCATTAAACAGAATACAATGAATTCATTTTATTTCTTTCAGTTCAAACTATCTATTTACAACTCGTAACATTTATCATAATTCATTGTAAACACGTGTATTGTCATGTATTCATTTTTGAATCTATACAACCACCCTATTCAAACTATATTGTCATTATTTACCATTCTAATCAGTGTGTTGTATCTAGCGATTCTGCTCGGTTCAGCCAACTGCCGTTTACGAACTATCGAGATAATTCTAATACAAACCCGTTTAGTTGATCACTGACACACAGCTCTTCAATAATAATTCCTACTCCAAAGACAAACCAACAATTCAGAAAGAGACTTGATATTTATGAAGACAAAATAAAATTGGAACTATTCCCTCTACTTATAGTAACCGATATGACCTTAGGATATGCAAATTGGCAGCAACCAATCAGAAAGTAGCAAAGATCATACGGAAATACAAATAAAAAAAGGTCCTCATGGTTATTGTTACAAGAAAGCATCAATACATATTTAAAAAAATTAGATATTATGAAATCTTTGTAACATAGTATTTGAAAATGTTATTTAGCTAAAACATTTTATTTAACCTTTGTTACTCGATGTCAATATATCTTTAAAATGAATTGTAACCGGTTACATTTACATAAGTATGTTATTTGAAAATACATGTTGTAACTAGTTGATGTTTCCTTGCTCAGGTCGTTCTTGTTCTTTCCTCCCACTTTGAACTTTATCAAAGTGTGCTATGATTTTGAAGTATATTTACATGAAATATATGAAAAATAAGTTGTTGAGTTGTTTAGTTGAATCTGAGTGAGAATTAAATGTTTTATGCATACTAATACGGTATTCACAACAAGTCTAAATAAGCAAACTAAAAATACCTGAAGAATATATATATATATATATATATATATATATATATATATATATATATATATATATATATCATGAATATATATGATTGTCCATATGCGTCAAAATAAGTGAAAACACTTCTAGATTTCTCTGTTAGTAATTATCAGAAATATAAATTTTCGTCGTAACTAATACGTTGATATTTTGCTGTGTATATTTTTCAAATCCCCCCTATGACTATAAACCTTATCATTAGAAACTTTTTAGTAGTCTTTATTCATCAGGTTTATTACTTATTGAACGTTGATTCTATCATGTCCCCCATAATTAACTTAACGGTGTATTCATCTCAAATTCTTACCAAATGTCAACTCTTAACCAATGTTCAACAGTAAAGTAATGTGTTATATTTATGTATCATATTCTGAAATTTTCTTTTCTTTGTGAACAATTGTTTTTTTTTATAGTCTATATTCTGATTATTGTACTGAATATCAGTTGCAGGCACAGGATGATATCGCTATGATATGTTATGCCTGAGGTTCAGTATTTGACGGTTTGATAGTTAACCGAATGTATTTTTTATGACACTAAGTAGATCTTCATCAATCATATTTAATTATTATGTATTATGATACATTTAATTAAATGAAATCTAAATTACTGGAATACGATATAAAGTTACTCACTTAGGAGTACACTTTTACTAGACAATTGGGACAAATAATTCCATGTGACAGTTGTTATAGAACGCCGATAAAGCTCTACTCGTTACTTTTTATCGGATAGAATTTTCACAAACTACTTGATGACATTCTAAATTTAATTAGTTCTATTTCATTCTTGGTCTAACGGTCATTAAAGTATGGCTACAGAATATGACGAAACTTTTGGTATTCACCGCTAAAAATTATAATACTAGGTCAAACAGCTGTTAAGTGCTCCTATGTTTTCATTGGCACCTCAAATAAACTCAATCTGTGATAAACAGCAACTAAAAAATAAACTGATTCCAGCAAAATCCATTTGTTAAATCTAGGGAAATTTTGTTCAACATCACTGAAAAATCGGACTATACTGGTGTTTATTTTTACTAAAAAGCATCAAGGTACGTGGTAATTTTTCCAGTTACTACCGTCTAAATATATGTTCTATATGGATTATAAAATTTCTACCATTAATCTTCTTTCAATTTCAATTGATTATAAGGTGTTGTAAAACTCAGCCCAGGTCATAGTCAAGTTGATTGGGAAGTAGCAAAACGGCATCAACTCCCTATTAAACATGTATTTGATAATTCTGGTTGTATAACAAATACGGGAAGTGAATTCGATGTAGGTTATTTGTTTATAACAATTTCTTTTGAAAATCTTTGTTCATTGTTTTTATTTTATTATTTCCTATTTTTTTTAAAATCAATATGTACTTTACTAATTTTTTAGAAACGAACATGATAACAATTATTCAATTGAAATCTTAGTTTTAATGATAGATGGAAGGATATAAATTTTAGAAGTTATATATGAAAAGAATCCATTTAATATTGCTTAATTCTAAAAAATAATTTCAAATTAGCTATTGGCATTGACCTCTGTCAGTCAGTCAGTAACAACGTAGAACTTCGTACGTACGTACATCAGTTCGAGTTGCCACACCACATTAGCACGAAGATGCAGTGGTCAATTCAAATCCCGTAGTGCTAGATGTAGTAAAATTATAAGCTGTAATCAGAAAAATTAGGGTTTGAAGATGTTATTCAAGGAGTATAATCCAGTGAAATGAATTTGGAAAGAGAAAAAAGAAAGGGACATGAAGAATTCAGAAGATTAGAATTTGGGAGAACACAGAGAGTGTATGCACCTGCGCCATTGCAAACCATTTTGAGCCATGTCATTCAGGGTCTCTAACCATCGGTTGCTATCATCTCGTGGTCCCCAACCAGGTAGTCTACACCTACCAACATGACTCAGTCCACTTGTCAGTGACTTCATAGACTTGTGCCATGTTTTGGTCTGGCCATCCCTAACTTTCTTCCAACCTACTCCTATACCACTGAACATCAGACGTCTAGGCAGTCGGTCGTTGGGCATACGTAACACGTGTCCCAGCCATCTCAACTGATGAAGTTTCACTACGTCATCAATTGATTTGACATCCTTACCTAGTACCCGTTTCCTAGCAAATGTATTACTTACTCGATGGTCCCAGGATATACGAGCAATGTTTCGAAGACACCTATGATCAAATACTAGTAACCTACGAATATCCTCTACTCTTACCAGTCATGTTTCACTGCCGTAAAGTAGGACGGAACGAACTGCTGCGCAGTAAACACGTCCTTTGGTTGATAGACGGATATCTCGCCTACACCATAAATGACGCAAGTTGGCAAGAGCTAGTCGAGCCTTCTGTGTCCGTGCTGAGATTTCGTCACACACCAGACCACAAGGACTGATGAGACTTCCAAGATAAGTGAAGCGATCGACACGCTCAATTACTTCACTCCCTATCATTAGTTCGGGTGTCAATGCAACCCAATCCTGAAGCAACATTTGGCATTACTTACTTACTTACTTACGCCTGTTACTCCTCGTGAAGGAGCATAGGCCGCTCACAACATTTGGCATTGACCTGGTGATATTTTATTGTTTTGAGAAAAAAATGGTTGAAAGTGTCCTGTATTGCATTTTTTTCGACTGGACATTCATTGTCGTAAGACGATATGTAACAATTCAATGTTCGTAGGTCCATTCGTTTATTTAAATTTAATTATACCTGTTACCTCACATATAGCATAGGCCATCAACCAGGATCCTTCAAACAATTCTGTCTTGGGCTCTCCTTTCTCGTTGTGTTTACAAGTGCTATTCATTCTTTTTTATGTCTGCCTCTAATCTTCGACTCAATGTGTTCTTTGATCTTCATTTTTTCCTTCCACCTTGAGGATTTCAAGTTGAGGCTTCCCTGGCAATGCAGTTTGACTTCTGCAATGTTTATCCTAACCACATCCAGCGTCTTTTCTTAATTTCTTCAACTGGAAGCTGATTTGTTCTCCGTCGCTCTAGGTTGTTGCTGATGGAGTTCGGTCAACGGATCTGAAGTATCTTGCGTAAATAGCTGTTTGTAAATCCACTCAATTGTAACATATATCAAAGAGTGACGTTGTGTGGTATAATTATCAGTCTGAAGTTTCTTTAATATTACAGTCACTTGTTAATAGTTTGGATTAAGAACGAATCTTTTTTTATTTTGAACTACCATTGTCGACAAGAAGCTCTGAACCTCTATTTGTTTGCTACACGACACTTTTCATTAAGATGTACCTATAATCTTAAGGAAACTGATCGCTCTTGATGGATTCGAACCTGTGTCTCTGAACGTTAAAGTATAGGCCATTACCAATGAAATATTCCGGCTGCAATGATCTCCTGTGAAGTTGAGTTATTTACAATTAATAGATCGTTGTGTAGTAACTAACGTTATATTTGTCTAACCTTTTATTACTGATAGACTTCTTCCGACTGCCTTACATCTCAAGATAGTGCACACGATGTTGAATCACTAATGGCTGCATTGCAATGTGATCAACAGGGTTTGATCCACACTAAATGATTAGACAAGCATAGCATTGTTCACTACTCAGTAATTAATCATCCATAACTTTCATCTTGTTTATGTCACAAGATTTTTTATGTCAGTACGAATTTAAACTAAATAGTCATGAACTTATTTATCATCATTGAAATGAAACTCCACATTATAATTTGTTTATCATTTATTTGACTAACTTCAATATATGCGTTTATCATTAATTTTATTTCAGGGATTACCCAGATTTATAGCACGTCAACGTTTAGTTGAACAACTCACTAATCTTGGTCTATATAAACGTCGACAAAATATTGGAGCCAATGGAGGTCGAACTGCATTATTGCCAATTTGTTCTCGTTCTGGTGATATTATTGAACCGATGATTAAAAAACAATGGTTTGTACGTACAAAAAATTTAGCTGAGGCTGCAGTGAAAGTAAGTTAGTTTGTAATTAAATGAAATTTTTTTTCTGCAAGATAATAATTAATCTTTCAACAGCAAAATGTAATTATTTTATCGGATTAATCATATTGTGTCTACTTTTGATTTTGTTATGCCTTTGGACGATGAACATAGCTTATTATGTAAATTTTTGATGCATAGATCGTCTCATGGGTCATAATGCCATATTGTTCAATTTGGGCACTGATAAAACAGTATCAAATTTAAGCAAATAAAAAAACCAAGCGTACTACTTAAAAGCTATAATTATATGAGTTTCTGAATTGTAGAAAAGATCTTCAGGCTATAATAACCATACATTAAACTTGTAGAAGCTGTCTTACCTTATATTTCAATTTTTTTTACCCTACTCTTACTTATTATATAAAAATGTCGTTCGGGATTTTGGTAGTTCAAACTCAATTCATCAAGTAAACGACTCTGATATCAGACAGAAGTTCTAAATAATTATGATTAACGTCATGTAGCTTTATCAGTTGACTTGTTTGATCTTAATACATAAGACTTCTATCTAGTCCGACGCATTACGCTGGGTTACATATAATTCAGTTTAAAAAAGTCTACAGATCAATAGATCAAGATATTGGGTCGGTTCATGAAGTCATTGATTATTAGTCTCTGTCATGTAGAAAAGTACTAACTTTGTGTTTAGAAACAGTGAAATAATCCAGGTCTCTAGTGTAAGACTATAGGTGATCTGATTGGAATTAGTTCTTTTAGTTACGATGTGCCTTCAAGAGACATTACTATATGTTATTTATTCATACTTGTTCAAATATTATATGTATGAGTGGTTATACCCACAAACGGGTGCTAAAATTAGTCATAATACATTTCACAAACATTGAGTGCCTCTAGGAGTGTTCATCGCAAGAAACTGCGAGTTATTAAATAACGATTATAGATTTAGTGAAAAGTCTTTGTGAATAGTATAATTCCGATTCATTTGATTTTTATGAATTTCGCTATTAAATCATTGCCCCATACATTGAATTCCTTATATTTAGTTTCTGACAGATGTGCTTTCATTTCAAATACTAGTAGCAATATCTATATGAATATATCTGATTTTCTATTTTTGCATATATCAGGTGGGTTTTGTGGATATTATTGTAATTTCAATGGTTAAGATCATGAGTCAGTTGAAGCTAGACCACTAGGGAAAACCTGGAAGCACTGGACGGCCGTTTCGTTCTATTGTGGGACTCCTCATTAGTATTTTTTACTTATTAGAATAGTAGAGTGACTTAAAACAAACCAAGACCTTTACAGTAGTGTAAGTAGTTATGACTGAGTACATTTATATCATTAGTGATTATTTTCTTAGTCTACTAACTTTTTAAAACTTTTCTTCTTGTGCTTTCCGATTTCATAGTGTATTCTGATCGGATTACATAATATTTTAAAAATTGAAGTAGCTATGTTGTTGAATTTATTTATATTTTCTAAAAATAATTTCATCTATTTGTGATCTCATATTATGCTTCAAGGCTGTCCATTCTAATCAGTTGGAATTATTTCCAGCAAATCAAAAATTAATTTGGTCGGAATGGTTAAAACCAACAAATCATAAAGATTGGTGTATAAGTCGTCAGCTTTATTGGGGTCATCCTATTCCAGCTTATAAAGTGAGTTATTAGCTTGTACTTTTCTACTATTTCATGTTTAATTGAATCTCTTCTTCATGTTGGCCTCTGTTTCAGAGGTTCACGAACTTAAAACTGTTTCTTAATAGTGGTACTTTTTTTCAACACTAACCATACTCCTTAGACTTAAAGCATGATATCAAATCTCTTCAATTATTCTAGGCATTATAAACTTATTATAAGTCTAAGACAAACATCAGTAAGCTATTCCATTATGTTTCTGATCAATATTAATGTTGTTTCTTCTTTTTTTCCCTAATATATCTAACGTCAAGGTTATTACGTCCAACTCAAAATCAAATGATGATTGTGATAGTACGGATCGATGGATCGTAGCTCGTTCAATTAACGAAGCTGTAAATATTTTGACTGATTCTGGACTTCAGTCGAATGATTATCAGCTTATACCAGGTGATATATATATTGAAAAGTTCATTATTTTTAGAAATTTTATGGTTAATTTATTCAGCGTCTTTGTTTAATAGAATAGAACTTTTATGGTAATAATATGAATAATATCATCTGTTACTTACAGTATGAAACGGTGTTTTTTTGTTTTAAGAAATGTTATTCAATTGTCTAGTATTCATGATCAATATCAATGTCGAAGATGTTTATCAAAATTAAATGTCTTATCAGTAATTTATTGTAGTAAATTATTTTATTTTCCCATGACATTTGTCATATGTTTCTTATCAGAATGGGGATTTGTACATAAATCATAAAATGTTTTCTTAGTTATTAAACTTGTTGTTCATTACAGATCCAGATGTTTTAGATACTTGGTTCAGTTCTGCACTATTACCATTTTCAGTATTTGGTTGGCCAAATGATGTAAGTTTATTATATGGTGATAGTTATAAATTATGTAATAATATGTTTAAAAATCATTTAGTGAATACTGTATTTATTTTCAGCTATGGCTATTTGTAATTGAAGCATTAGTGTTATGAATGTGTTGCGGCTACTATTACTTACCCACATGACACTGATCCTAACTTTTGAACAGAATCAGACAGCATGACTACTGAATCATTTTTTTCCGTTCTGATAATTTTATTCTTTACCTAGGAAATTATGACGTTTAGCACAAATATACTGCTTATATTTGTGTCCTTGTAGTTCTACACTTACGAGTCTCATGTATGTTTGTACGTGTGTCTATTCATTCATTATTTTATACAATGCTTGTTTCCTCATCTCACTATGCATTATCTATTTTGAGTTATATTAACTCTTTTAGTGAATAATAGTTTGAGTAGGCTTATTTACCATCTTCGCTTCTTATTTGTTTGCTTGTCTGCCGAAATAAATGTATGAAATATCAACATCCGAAATACTCGCATTCAACATTTTATATCCACGTTATTTCCAGCGAGATTTGTCTACAGAGTATATACGATGTAAGTAGGATCTATATTTCATCAACATTATATTAAAGTTAAATGGTGAGCATCTAAAAACTTTGATCTTAGGTTTGAACCTCTGACTAATTCGATCTAAATAACCTCATATTATCTGTGTACTTCATCATACTAACATATATTTCATCAATAACAGTTTGTTCATATTGTTTATAGATTAGATTTAATTATCTGCTGATTATTTTGTGCTCTTTGAGTTCATCCATAGTGGTTTTTACTTCACAATCACAAACAAGTCTTCATTATTTGTGTTAATATTAACTATCAGTTAAAAATTTCTTAATTAACCACTTAAGCAAGTGAGATGATTAATATCTTTGGTCAAGTAAATCTTTTTATATGTAGCTGACATCAACCTATAGACTGTTTCGACACTTTCTAATTTACAAGTGAAAAACCAAGTTAAGCGTACACCTTACGTACAAAGAAATCTTAGGTTAGAAAAACAAACTTTGCATTGATTACACCGATATCAAATTATTTGTTGTAATAGGAAGCGCGCCACAAATTTCGAACGATAAAATTCCATCTCCACACAAATCCTTTTAAAGTAAACTTAATCATTCTCCGTTATTGTTGCTTATTTATCATTTCTTCTTTAATAATTCATGTACATTTGTTTCTAGATTATAATTCGTTATTACTGTTATGGAAATTTTCCAATACTTACTTCATCTGTATTGACACATATATATGTGTATTCTTAATTTAGACTAAAGAACTACGTTTCTATCCTCTGCGTTTAATAGAAAGTGGACAGGATATATTATTTTTTTGGATTGCTCGTATGGTTATGCTTGGTGTATTTCTAACAGGACAAGTCCCATTTAAAACTGTATGTACATCAAAATTGATCTACTTAATTGTTGGTTATCATTTATTTTTATCGATTGATTGGAATAACCGAGTATTTCGAATAAACTATTCTTTTGTTTGTGTAAATTTTTATATTTATCATCGTCATTACCCATCAATCATCATCAAATGCAACATGATCAAATGTTAACCAATTTTATGTAAATTATATTATCCTATTGTAAGATTTAAATTACACAACGTGAATTGAAAGAACTAGAGAAGAAAAAAAACTCAAGTTATACTGGTTGTTCTATATTGTTGAAATGAAGTGAATTACTCGGAACAAAAGTTTTTGTTTAAAAGAATAACATTAACCTACTTATTAATATTTAATTTGAATGATATTGTTAGAGTAGATCGATTTGTGCACATGGTTCATGTTTTGTTATCAATTCAGATTATTGATAATGATGCTGATCTATCATCAGGTAAACAGTATTTTTATAGTGATAGAACACTGAATAGTAGTGATTAATGTCATATTTGTCCAATCCTTAGTGCGGATCAAATTCTATCGATCAAGTTATATTACAGACAACTGTCTATGAGTGGCTCAGCGTCAACATTATATAAATATCTCAGTTCTACAGGATGCTAGTCACAGCTTGTATATCTCAGTGATAACGTCTCCAACTTCGCAGCTGGGTTCTGCTGTTTACCTTACTTGGACCACTAGTTTTTTCAAAACCCCGGGTATGCCTTGCTCTCGAATGCTGACCTCCAACCACCTGGCATCTAAATAGTGTTTTTAATATTCTACTCTATTTTATGTCAGTTACAAATTGGGTACTTACTTATTGACGTCATAAAGTTGATCGTTAATATAATAGTTTCAGTTTACTAGTATTCTTGTTGCGAATAGTTTGTGTTGTGACGAACAGATTAATTTGATAAAACACTGATGAACTAACTTAGCCTAAATGATGAGTTCTGTTAATATGTTTCACTATATAATACAATCATATTATTTTACAGCATAGAATTGTGGAGATTGTTGAGTTTCATTCAGATCATGAACCGACCAGTGTTAGACCACCATTGAAAACCTGGAAGTACTGGACGGTCGTTTCGTCCTGGTATGGGACGCGTTAGCAACACGTATCCACGACTCTGGGTCCGGGAATCTAATCCAGGAAATTCGGCCTCGTGCGTGAACGCTTAATCTCTAAACCACTGACTCGGCAACGAACTGTGTTAATGTCTAAATTCAGTCAGTCCACGATCGTGTGTGACAATCTTCCATCGACCTCGGGGGATAACTGTCTCACACCCAACACAATTGAACATTGATCGGTTCATTATTTTAATGGAACTCAACAATCTCCACAACCCTATACTGACAATTATCATTCCATAATAATTTACTTAATCAATATTACTTTCCAATAAAACAAGGTCATTTTACACGGTTTGGTGTGTGATTCAACTGGTCAAAAAATGTCTAAGAGTAAAAACAATTCAGTGAATCCATTGAAAATGATACATGGGATTGGAAACCTTCCAAAGGTAAATTGTTACTATATTATGCTCAACACGGTAGAATCATCAAAACCTTGTTTTATTAGATTCTTAACTGTATAAGTAGCTAGTACATTTGCGTGACGTGTTTTGGGATATATAATCTAAAGTTATGTAATTATAGGTAACTGTTAACTTCACTGAAGTATAGATTTACAATAATCTCAAATAGCAAATGGCATGGAATTGGAAAGGTATATGCAATTAGATTTTAACTTGGAAGTTCAATGGCAAGGTATTTATAAATAAATTTAATATATTGAAGATCAATACGAACTGGACATGAAGTGTCCCCTAGTTTTCAACGCTTCTACAGTTAGTATTGACCAACGATGAAGAGTAAACTATGAACATAATAGTTTGTGAATCTAACTCTCAAACTTTCTTATCACATTTTATCTTCTATTTCGCCTTTGATGTTTTAGTTTTTCTTCTCCCTCTTTTCCTCGTTTTAATTCTGTTCTTTTAAACAAAAATTTTCCTCACAATCAAAGTAGTTTCATTCTAAATTTCTCGTTATCTTTATTGATAAATTAACCGATCTTTGATCTAATATATAATGTTTTCAATCCCATTATCTATTTTCGACTATATAAACCTGTAGATTAACTCACTCATCACCAAGTGATTCGACATGAATCACACTCTAAATGTAAACCACAACGAAACCCCCTAGTTGCCCAAACACAAGTAGATGAAGCGAGATTCGAACCTGACACTTTATGGTTGAAAATCAAACACATTGATACTTAAACCAATTACTTCCTAAAATTGAAAAGATAGAAAAGATTTCTTTGTCATTATTAGTTTTGTTATTATGATTAACGGTTGTATAATTAAAATAACTGTAATAAACCCATTCTTTATTCTTTTGTTTTGTTTCTTATTTTCCTGAATGTCATTTCTTCTGTCCATTTTCTCGCATTTTTACTCTTCATCAATAATTATTCCTACGGAATTTTCACTCTGCTTTTCAGAAATTAATTTTTTTCATATTTCTAAATGTTGTTGGATGTATTCACTGGATTGCTTACATTTTATTATTTGATAAGATCTGTTGATTATATCCTTAAAACAATCACCTGAGTTAAATCCTCCTCCCTCACCACCACCACGGAGTGGTTCGGGGTCTTCGGTTTGTTTTGTATAAATAATAATATTATTATCATTATTACTTTTGTTGTTAACGATAAATAGTCAGTCAGTCAGCTACAACGTAGGACCAGGCACATCTGTGCATTGATCCAATTTGCCATACCTCATTAACACAACAAGATGAATACCGAATTCATAGAAGTAGTTAATTCAACGGTGGTAATATATAAAAGAAAGATTGCATATAAGGACATAGTACAGGAAGAAAGGACGATAAATAGGTGGTGGTATACATGTATATATCACTGATCATAATAAATTTTTTCCATTTTGAAGTAGAATATAAAAAAAGAATAAATTGTGTTGATCTAATAATTAATAATAAAAGACTATAAATTATTTCTTACTTCATTCGTTTTATTTATTAAGAACTGATTTTATTGCATCAAATATTTTGCATGTTTTTATTTAACTGATAGTTCAATGTTCATCACCCATTTTGCCAGTATAAATTGTAATTTATAATTTACTGGATAACTTTTTATGTTTATTTATCTAAAATAAAGTTTAGAAGAAAATCTCTTTTGTATGGTCCAGCATTGTTTCGAAGTATCTACGCTTTTTCTCCTGTTGTATCATAGTTAAATATGACACAACATTCACTTAACTGATGTTACCTTCATATTATTGTCTTCTAGATAGTACATGAATGAATTATACATAAATGTTTTAAATATAGAATTTGAAAGCTACGGTGTAGTGTTAGTCATTAGTTTTAGCCCATAATATATCTTATTCTAGTTTCCGGACATTCCATTCTATTCATTCTACTTGAGTCATGTTTTGACCTTGTTAATTATTCGCTTATTAGCCTTGACTGTTTTCACATGAGCGTATATGTGTGTACACTTCATGTCCCATGACTCATCACATGTCTGTAGTTTATTTTGTCTGCCTATAAATATTGAGTAATGCCCGGCTTGAAATGGGGTTGGCTTCCCAGCCATCTTCCATACGCTCTAAATAGGAGTCAGATCAAGCGGGCACAATAACAGGCTTGATTTATTTTGTTAGGATTCAACACAATGCCTCAGTCACCCAGTGTGTTTAATCTATGAAAAACCTTTTCTGATATTTCAAAATCAGTGTAATGATCATATCAAATAAAATGTAAAGGCATCTCATCAGAAACAGTATCGGTTACAGAACGTGTAATAATGGTGATTTTTATTATAACCTTTTGTCAACTAACTGAATATTCCTATTGAGTAATTAAACTCGTTACAAATTCTTATTAAACTCAGAACTTTCAAGTGTTAACCTTTTTCCACGCATTTGCTACATCTTTTAATCCATGTCACAATCCATACAATTTTATTGTGATGAAATGAGATTGGTAAATAATATCAGGTTAGACATATCTTCATGTTTTTTTACTCGTCCCAGAGTAACTCTTTCCTTATATTCGAATTCTGTAAGTTGTCTTGTATTTATGCATCGATTTCCTGCTACTCGTTTTTTGTGGGTTCTAATCGAGTTATATCTATCTCAGTTCAGTCATGAAGTGTTACTATCCACTATGTACATATTGTATTGTTCAAACTCGGGTACATAAATGCGTTGTTTTTGGCAATTAACCTACACCTAACTAGTATAAAAGTCATCATCATTTTGATATAATTTGCTTAAATTATTCCTCCTTTTATATCTTTCTTATGAATATAAAAAGTTCGATTGAAGGTAAATTGAATTAGTTTGCTCTTCTTTTAAAATTTAATGTATGGTTTTGTGTTTTTTCTTAAACTGTTTACACATTACGTTCTTTTACTATTCTTTCAGGAAACTGTTGGATCATCGATTCAAGTATTAGGTGCAGATGCTTTAAGAGCTGCATTATTAACTCATCAATTATCTCAGTCACATATTAATTTTGATGAGAATGTTGTATTGGAAATGAGAAAATTTTGTAATAAGGTAAAATGAAATGCCAAGTTTTTATGATTTAGTTTTCCAATCATTCGGTTGATTCAATAATTTTAAACTTGATAGTATTGCATGATGCAATGCGGTTACTTTCAATGTAATTTATAAATGAAAGAAGAATTTAAACTAATAACTTATTAGTCTTAAGGTTAGTTTAAGCTATTGAGTTATGGTCCTTGAGTTTTAACTAGTAAAGGTGGAATAGCTGAAAGTTTGTGTTAATCCTGATAATAGTGGTTTCTAATCTAATCTCACGGTGTTTTGAATAAATCTACAAGAACATCTGATATTCTGTCACTTCATAGCGACTCCTTCAAAAATTCAATAGCTAACCACAATCTTCGTTTTCGAAATGTATCCCTACAGAAAATGAGAAAAATAATCCCATATCATATCAAAATTCATTGTTAGGTATTTCGAAAGCTGTAATTTACAACAAATTTCCGTATCTTTATATGATGAGTAGAATATATTTAGTTCAAACAATTTCGCCTATTATTAAAACTTACAAATTACTGAGATGACTTTTGTTGGTTTTGTTTCAACTTCTTATGATAATCCATAACCCTTACTTATAAAAATAGTTACATGTGTATAACGCCTTAGTTTCAGGGAAACAAGTATAATATGGGACGTTATGATTGATTCGTATATTTGTCTTTTTTTAAACGTCCGACTACTTTAGTAACCGTCGTTCTGTGAGCAGCTACACCTCATTTATATTCTGCGTAAGTTTGTAACTGCGATACCAATAAATCATGTTGATTAGTTTGAAATGAAGGAATTAATGTGTTCGAAATTTCATTGATAGTTAACACAGTATTACATTTCTATTGAGTTATAAATGAATAACTTCTAAAGATTTAGACCCTTTTACATGGATATTATGTTTTCACTAAAATTATCATTTTAACATAAACTATGAATTTTAAGGGGATTATTTCATCTTATTATGAATGTATAGATCAGTTATGTGAATTTTTGCGAATTATCTTCGAAAATTTGTGATTTTGTAAAAATTAAAACTTATGAAAATGTCTGTCATGAATTCTAATTCTATTTCACTAAACTATAAAGACCTGATCCCTAACTATTGAGTTTATGACATTTTTGAAAACTTAGATGTAGTTATCAAAATATCTTAGTACGAAGTATTGCTTCACTGTAGCGATAAACCCAGAGCTTCAGTATACAATAGTTTTTTTTTCTATAGATGTGGCAAACAGCTCGTTTTGTTTCGATTCAACTTAAAAAGCAAAATGTATTTCAATCAGTTTCAAGCATACATCACAAATCACTTGGTACCCAGTGGATAGATTTTGTGGGAGGATTATGTAAAGAAAAGGTTAGCTATTATCATGAGTATTATTATTATTAAAGATTGTTGGTCTATGTGGAAACGTTTATAAATAATTTTGATGTGTAATAATAAAAGACTAGCAATCGACATTTGGCCAACTTATTATTAACAGTTATCACTTTTTACGTAAAATTATTACCAAAATATCCCTCTTTTTCCAGAATTAAAACTATATATTTTTTATTTGATCACAATTGAATTGGAAAACATGTTTTTACGTAACAAAGTTTACTAATTTTTCATTCTGAATAACCAAATACACATATCTTAGTCCTAAACTGTTCATTAAGGTGACCACTTACTACATTCAAACTTATTAGTGATGCGTGTGGTGTCAATTTCTTGTTGTTGTTGTTGCTGTTCTAACAATAAAATGAACTTTCTAATCACTCAATTAGTAACGTATTCACGCATTTATTGATTTGGTTGGTTGTTTATTGCATTCTAGAAATACTGTGTATATCGGTTTTTGAAAGCATTTGGAAGTAGAATATAATATCTGATATGAAACAGTAATCAACAGGAGAACTTGCATTTAGATTTTATGCTAATTGATATTTATCAGTAAGATGCATTTAAAATTTTAAAAAGAAACTATTGCTTTTCATGCGATTCGAATTCACATCTAAGGTTACTTATGAAAAGCAATCTATTAGAATAGATTCTAGTGGTTCTCACATGGTCATTTTGTCTATCATTTCTTATGATTAGTTACAGAAGTTGAAGGTTAACAATTAGTGAAATTGATGTTTTTTCGTGCTTGGCTAAAGTTAAGATCACTGAGCAGTTTGTTAGACATAAATAACTTTAAGTTGACAATCAAAATGGAATTATGTATCTATTTTTCCATTTTACTCTTGTCTTAGTTTTATCATTGAAATATGGTTGTAACTGATGAGGTCCCATAACGTAGACTTGGTTCATCTCATTTGAGATATCTTGGTTATCAATAGGTAGCAGTATGTACTTTTTAAATTTTCAGTCCAATTTTTCTTTGTAAAGATTTTATTTATCGTATTAGAATGAATCGGAATATATTTTTTTGAATTGTTTTTCTTTACTCTTTTGTCACAGCAATTAAGGTTGTTTGATATATGGATTATACATAAATTATGTCGATTAATTCATTTGATCAACTTATCATGGACAGATCCTGAAGACATTGATCATGGTGAAAATAAGATTCAGACTGGCAATCACAGGCTTAGAGTCGATTTTGATAATGAAAATTTAAAATGGTCATTCCATCATGGTGTCAAAGGGATGCAAAATTGGTGGCTGAATGATCTATGTTCCATTTACCTAGAAGTAATTAAAAATGAAGGTGATTATTTTGCAAAATTTTAAATGGCTTAATAATAATCTGAATGAATAATTCATTTGATGACAATAAACTCTCTTTATCGTAAACAAAGATGGATTGTGACTAATAATGGAATGTAGGACACGTTTCGCCCTATTCAGGACTCGTCAGCTGAGTTTACATACATCTGAGTCGATGTTTACTCTTCAACTCGAACCTAGTACTGTTCTCTTCATACAACATCGCATTACCCACTTATCTAGTTAGTTTAGATAGCCTCTGGATTATGCAATGGAAACTCAGTAGCTGGTTGTATAACGTGATAGCGTTTGAAGCGAATGCTTTAGGTTAGAGTCCCAGAGTGAACATCAACTCAGATGTAGGTACATCCAGCTATTGAGTCCTAAATTGGACGAAACGCGGATCCTGGATCCCGTTGCTAGCCACCATCCATCTTTGTTTATGGGACTTGTGGCCTAATGGCAATATCAATGCAATCCGCACAAGATGCATATATACCAAAAGAAATTGATTGCTACCAGTTGTAAACATCAATGAGAAGATTCAAACAACCAATACAAATTAAATAATTCTCTATATTCGTTTATAAGCTACCGATCGCAAAACTTAATAATAGAAGAATAAATGTGGATTTTATTTCAGTACGTCAACATTCTAGTCAGTTAATTCGCCAGATAGAATATTGAGTTGATAGTTTAGAATTTTCAGTTTGATTCCGATTGCAAGTGATATTTCATTAGAATTTCAGTCACTATTCTTGTATAGACCTAGTTTAAAAAGTAGAGATTATTTCAGTATAATCTAATAACAAAATATTGACGAATCACCCCGTAATGATATTTTTGTTATTGTAAATCCATGATGTCTGTGTTTTTTTTTACTGAAATTAGCCCTCATGACTAGTTGTACTATGTAAAATTTAGTCAATTAATTTTGAATAAAAACAAACATCTTAAAAACATGTCTAATTAATTGTTTATCATTAAAATTGCAATGTTTGAGTTAGATCATAGTCAATTCAGCACATATATACTATCCATAATCAATGTTTATTCTGTCTAATTTACAGATTATCAAATTAGGTTTAAATCATACGAAATAGAAAGAACTTAACTTAGGTGCTTCAACGACCGCCAACGCGGTCGTGTGAATTAAGTTAGTGTAGAAGGAGTAAGTTTGAAAAGAGCTAGGAGTCACCAAATCAGAACATATCTTTAGTTTATAAAATCATTTGTTGTTGGTATGAGCTATGTATGCAGGTTGACCGGTTAAAGCAAGCAGCATTATCGTATCTAATGGTTGGAGATGTTGGATAAAATCCCTTCCTTTATCGAATAATCTCATCTCGTTATATTAATGTTTTGTTGTAACCTCAACTGATCCACATATGTTCTAGGTTTTATGTTTCTTATGACTGACTCTTTAGTTAATATTTTGTTGTTTTGTCCATAATTATCAAGATTATTTCAGAGTAAAATTGATGAAGTTTATCTTATTCTATTCTAATGATTATAACAAGAAATATATTTTTGAGGATTTATACGTTGTAACTTAGCAACATATCATTTAATCCATGTTGACATTGTTTCCGCTAACCCAAATACATTTCAATGCAATATATGTTTACGATTTAAAAAGAAACGATACTGTAGGAAACAATCTCCCACAGATTCAACTCTAAGCTAATCTCTAGACTGTCGAGTACAGAGTCTTGGTTTAGCCAAAGTCAGAACAAGTAAGCTATTTGGCTATATAAACTTTATCTTTTTCTAAAACATAAATTAACATCGTTAGCGTACAAACAAACAGTACGGTCTATTAATACAGAGAAAAACAGAGACAAATAACATACCGAACAGAAGCTAGAGAATAGGAAAAATGAGTCAACAAGCCAAAATTGTTTTACAATGAACATTAAACTGTGATTGGTTAATAAAGAGATACAGTCGACAAGGTCAAAAGGAGTTGATGTGGTGGTGGGCGTTTCCCTTATTATTGGTGGGTTCGTCTATCAATCACATTTTACAGATACAATAATATAACATTCTTTTTATTTATTTCAGTAAATTAGGTAAACGTTGATCGACTTACTCACAAACATTAACTGTTCAGGTCGTCAAAGTGAGAGAGTGGGTTATGAATATAATGATGTTTTATGATTTAAAAAGTATTTTCTTTAACGTATTGAACTTAGCATATTTTAAAAGACGCTGAATTGAACAGAGTTACGAGTTTGAAGACGAACGTATACATACGCATATGCCTGCCAAATATAACATCATCAGTAATATCTATTAAAAAGACAGTTTCTTCTTTTGATGAAAATAAAGAATAATACATTACTCTCATATGGTTCATTGTTATTATCCTCATCTTTAACAATTTGTTTTCTCTTTTATTCATTTAGTTTCTTCACCGTACAACACCAATTCTTTGCATATCTTATATCTTTGTCTAATGACCGGCATTCATATATTTCATCCAATTATGCCACATTTAACTGAAGTTCTCTGGCATGGTTTAAATATTAATATTGAACAGAAAGACGAGTTGTATAATCCAGAAAACAGCTTATTGATGCAACAATTTCCTAATTGTAAATGGGTATGTATCCAATTGATATACATATATATAATATATATATATATATATATATATATATATATATATATATATATATATATATATATATATATAGTACTGGAATTATTAGTGATGTCATTCTATTTTCCATTGCTTCATTCAAACTTTCTGTTTTGTTAAACAGCTTAAAAAATAACCATTATCTGTTATTTAATTTTTACCAATCTACCTGTCGTGTCAAACCTAAAATTCTAGATCTCAGCAACATGTATCGATCTTACGTCTAATGTCAATACATTGAAAAAGTGTGGCCTGATGATTGATAAAGGTGTTGAAATAAAAATACCATTTGCAGTGGTAAAATAAACACTTATGAATGTATAGTTCAGTGAGCGAAAAATGATGTCATAGGGTAACAAGTGTGGGGAACACATACACCACTGTAGTCAGTGTTTAGCCATATTGACTTTCTCAACTCATAGATTGCGATTAGTATAAATGACCTAAATGGTCAATCAATAAGGTAAAGGTAACACACGCAAAACCTGGTTGTATTTGACTAAAATACATATTACTCCATACGATTTTGTGGCTTGCCACTGTCGAAATTCTTTCATCGTACTTTCTGGTTATATACCCAGTAAAATAATTGTATCATTTACTTCTTGTTACTTGTTTTAATCAAAACATAGTCTGTAAATATTATTGTTGTTACAGTTTGAATTCTTGTATCAGAATAACTATGATATTTCATTGGATCGTGTACAAGAAATCATGTCTGAGCTAACTACAGTAGCTTCGAATGTCAATTCTTGGCGTACTTTACTCCGATCTATTCATCATGATAAATCAGGAAATCCCACGAAATTAAAGAAAATTGAATCTGATGGTATTTACTTGATAAAAAACTCTAGTGATTCAAATGTTTCAGAAGATGAATCTGCTGTTTTGAAAGCGCTTACATCTATTAACTTGAAGTCAGATATGCTAAGAAGTAATAGTTATGTTTATATACCTGTTCATAATGATCAAACTGATTGGCATTTATGTATAAATGAGAATGTAAGTTGATATTTGATTCATCTTAAATTTTCCATGAATTTATTTAGAGAATTTTTGATATGCTACTTATAACAATCGAATAAGTATATATCATCATTAGTGAGTTAAAGAAAGTAAACGATTAATTTTAATTTTCCGTTCCAAACTACAAAAAACGATGTGACTTCATCACTCATGTGTTTGAAATTAAAAATAGACGTGATTCAATGAGCTACAATATTACATTCCTGTTAAAAGTATTTCTATGAATTAACATTTCATCGTATACTTTTATTAATGATTTATGTTTTAATTTAATTTCATTATACAGGAATATGATCTTAATTGGGCTAGTAATCAATTACAACTTCGTATTGATAAATTATGTAAACGTAAAGAGGAGCTGATAAAAATAGAGAAAATGAAAAAAGGCAAAGAGAATGCACATGAAACAAATCAATCTAAGGTAATGAAGATTCGTCAATGTTCTTATGTTTTCACTCATTATTTATCCACTTCATCATGATGCTTTTCTATTTCTGCAGAACGAAAGCCAGTCAGTTCCTTTGTAGTAATATATATATAGGATTGTATAAAACGCTCAAACGATCATTTAAACCAATAAAATGAGCCTTAAAAAATAAATATTTTAAAACAGTTAAGTAGCTCTATGACCTTTTTTCATTACATCTAATTTTGTAAGGTTCAATAATTTAACGTTGTCTGTTACTTCCGGGAAGATACTAAATAGGATCTATCCCTATATTAAGATGTCAATAGATTCCTCTAATTAACCTTATTTGGTTTGAATTAAGTCATTGTTTGATGAGCGTATTGAAATAATAGAATCAAAATAATTTTTACACGAATTTTTAATTCATTTTAAAGTTACTGATGTGAATATTATTTTGGAAAATTTTATTTGAAGTTTGTTTTACTGAACAGCTGAACAATTATTCTGACTCATGGAATCAGATATTTCATTTGATCCTGTGACATGTCAACATAAACTGCATAATTATTATCTAGAACACTAGCCTATAAATGATCAGATAGAATGATGTACGTCTTAACTGTTAAGCTACAAGTTCGATCTAAGTGACGAACAATATAAAAAATATGATGTAGTATAAATAATTCCTTCATTGATATGAGTCACTTTGTCCCGTATTATCAAAGAAGACAACGAAAGAAACATATTAAGTCGTTGAACAAAATAATGATAGTCCAGCGAAGTGAACCTTCTTTTCAATAGTATCATTTTTTTAGATAGTTTATAATAAACTAGTGAAGTGTTTCATCATTAATTTTTATTTTATTGTTTACCGAAAATTATTTCTCTGTTAAACAGGACATTATATCTGTCACTTAAATTTTAGTTCGGAAATAAGATAAAGCATAAACCTCCGCCAAAAGCCTCTCCTGATATCTACTACCGATCTTAAGTGTATAATGAAAGAGAAAGTATTGCGTAAGGTCAGAAACTACATCTCATTAAAAAGAACTCTACAATAAAATCATCAAAAATTTCATTCATTCCAAAGTACAAACAATTTAAATTCACTAACTTGTATGTTATTGATGTATCTAAGGTCACTTTTATATGATTTATGAAATTAAACATTTACGGCGGCTTATATATATATATATATATATATATATATATATATATATATATATATATATATATCATATTGTATTACTTAATTTATCAACGAATTCAATCTAGCGGTTTTTAAAACAAAATAATTAGTGTTCAGCTTTCTATTTTTATGTTATTGTTTCTCTGCGTTACCTAATCAATTTTAGTTTCAGATATTGGTTAATTCAACTTACTTACTTACTTACGCCTGTTACTCCTGATGGAGCATAGGCCGCAGACCAGCATTCTCCAACCCACTCTGTCCTGGGCCTTCTTTTCTAATTCCATCCAATTCTTGTTCATTTTTCTCATGTCTATCTCCATTTCTCGGCGTAATGTGTTCTTTGGTCTTCCTCTTTACCCTTGGCCTTGAGTATCAGTCAGTCAGCTACAACGTAGGACCAGGCACATATATGCATCGGTCCAAGTTGCCATACCTCATTAACACAACAAGATGGACACCGGATTCATAAAAGTAGTTAATTCAGAGGTGGTAATATATAAAAGAAAGATTGCAATAAGGATATAGTACAGGAAGAAAGAATTAGTTCGTAGAAAGAAATATATGAAGCAATTTTAATCTCTTAGTTTAAGGGAAGATAGAGAGTGTATACACCAACGCAATTGTGATCGATTCTGAGCCATGTCACTTCTAGTGCTTCTTCCTAATTTCTTCCTCAGCTGGTCAATTCAACTAGATACCTATATTTTAACGTTTGTATATGATTTGAAGTTGCACACATGGATTATCGTATTGAATTAATAGTTTAATTAATCAATCTAATTTGTTTTTGTATTCTGTTTTTCATTTTTCTTGTTTTCTTGAATATTCTTTTGTAGATTGAAGTAATAGAAAGAAAAATGGAAAAACTTGAATATCAACTTTCTTGTTTGATGTAGTATGATATTTTTGTGGTTTATATAGATTATTGTGTCAAATTGAGTTATTGTAAATCATTAATTTTATGTATTATTTGTTACTCATTTATGTTTTATATATGGCTGTAATGAATTCAATAAATTATTTGCATAGACAATTATTCTATGCTGTTTTACTTTCATCTTTGAGGTAATTTAAAAGAAAAGAGAAACATCTACTGTTAGGCTAGTACTCTAAGTTTTATTTTGTTCCGGTTCTTTATATATCATCTAAGAATGTTTTAAGTACCTTCCGTAAATTCAAGTAATCTACACAATACATTAAATCTTTATCATTCTTTTGATTCTTACTGTAGTTAGTTGAATAACACAATTCACTTCAATGGATTTTGCTATCTACTACTGATAGCTATTTTTATTAAGTTTACCATGATGCTTGTAACATAACTCTATGTTAAGAAGATTGGACGTTTCTTTGTGTGATATGTCATTTGCATACAGGTATTCATACGAGTATTAACCTTGGAAACTAACTAATTGACAACCACAATCTTCATCAATAAATAAATGCCTGTTGTCACTCTGATCGTAGCTTTAAAAATTCTCAAATGAATTTTTCATCTAAACATGAAGCCTATGACAATTCATGGATGGCATGAGTCGAAAACTTCTAAATTGCCTTTCTTCATAAAATTGAATTGGACTCTCAACGATATAGTTCAATACTGAAGACTCAAATAAGTTTATTGATATGTTTGTGAACAATGTTAATTATTAGCTAATTCAAATACATTGACTTCATAAGGTTTATTATTACGCGTTCTCATAAATTATTCTTCATAGTACTAGCGACAAAGGTTATCACCTCATTCAGATAACTTTAATACACTAATTTCATATCACAATGTTAAACAACTTGTAGTATTGGATGATTATGTCTTATCAACAGGAAATCACTGATAAATATCTCAATCATGATTATTTTACATTAGAGTTATTTTATATGACTAGACTGTTTTCGTTATTTAGTTGTTACATGACAAAAATATGTTTCGCTCTTGTGACTCTCTCAAACCCGATTGTACATCATCAGGAAACTTGTAAAACTAATATACGGATAATCTGTGTAGGTAGCAATTTTGTAAAATACAATTGATTTTTATCTCTCAATCAGGAATTTCATAAAAAGTTATCCAATGACTATAAAATAAAATGTACATGGTTTTCTTCATGAACTGGTGGAGCGATAGCTCAGTAGTTAAGACGTTTTATTTCTAGCCACCAAATCTTCGGTACGAACTTTGCTCCAAATACTTCCGTTTAAAAAATGAATATCATCACTAGGTTTCACAATTAGAGTCTTTCTCGAAACCAAATACGCAACTCTATACCTGATAAATAAGCTATAGTAAGTTTTTTGTGGCCCTAGAATATTTGACTCCAGTTAGTTCGGACAAATGATTGTTATCGAAATATACATGTCGCCAATCCTTGTATATAATCATCGACTTAAATTGCGTTGGTGATTAACGGGATTAAATAAGTTAAATACGAGAAGGGATTTTTGAATACGTATATTTTATGCACTCATTGATCTGAACAGACAGTCAGAGAAATGGAGTGAAGAGAAGAGAGCGAAGCGAAATGACGCGCAATGAGGAATTCGAGTCAGCCAACTCAATTTAACGCAGCATGAATCAATATTTATAGTCACATCAAAATGAGTTACAGACATGTCATGAGTAAGATAGGAAATACATACGCATATTCTTACATAAAAATTCAAGATTAATAAGCGAATGGTTGACAAGGTCAAAATGTGAAGAATGGATAGATCAGCCTGTCCGGAAGCTAGAATAAGTGATGTGGGCTTAGCATAGTAACCGACACTACAACCTATTTAAACAAATTTGCTGTTTTTACAAATATCCGTTTGTGTATAGAACATGCAGATGAATTCTTCATGATATAACCTAATTAATTTCTAGCTATATATGTAGGGAAGTGACAAAGAAGGTATATAAATTTGTGGACAAATGTCAGTTTACTTGCTTTACAGATGGTACTGGATATTTTTTTAATCACGAATTTTAGTTATTCTAATAAAATGTTCTAATTAAGAAGGATTATATTGACCTTTGATAGCCAATATTTAAAACTGAAAGGCAGTAATATAAAGCACAATCTTATACTAGTCATTTGCCGTAAATTTTATCAGTTAAATAATTTGCTATATGTAAATAAAGGTGAACAACTAACTTGTTTAGTGTAAGGGCATTTTTAAGATAATGGATGATAACCTAATGGTTTGAAGGTTTAATGTTTGCCGCGTAACCTGTAGGTCCTGGACTCTATCTCCAGTGGGATTCTTATCACCTAATATATTTACCTCGATGATTCCTTTTCTGGTTATTAGTAATAAACATTTTATTAAACTGCTTGTTAGTAATGTGAACTTCAACTTCGATCTATGAATGCTTCATCAATATTAATGATCTTCAAGTGAACTACACTTTGCCCCGAGATATTATACGACGTTGATATATCACTATACAGAGTCTATCAGAAGTATCTTGATAGAATTAAAGCCACTGAATGCGCAAATCTTAGGGTTAGTTGAAATTTTGAACCTTGTACCGGTTATTCATCTTAGAACTATTAGCCAAACTGAAGACGTTTTAAATATTATGCTACAAACGTTTCTTGTGAAATAACTTGAGTTACTGAATTTATTTTACAGTTGAACGAGGAATTCAATCTACCTGAGATTACTTGGAGTAACAAGTTATATAGATATGGTTGACTATCGAGTTTAAGTTTTACAACAACACTGTTCCTCTTTATTCAATAACCATGTTAAGATTAAACTCTGGAACAAAAATAAGTTTTTGGTAGACTATGGTAATTATTTCTTAATTAGTTAATACCCTCAACTTCCGAAATTCTCATTAGATATTAATTTGTAATCACATAAACTATTCTTAATTCTGTCTAGCTTTATAGCAAACAGAATTTTATTTTTTTCCTAACTTATGTCTGTTTAATGGCCAGGGAAATTAAAATTACATCTTTTCATGTACTTGTTTCATTTAAACACTAACTTTTTCTATCCTTGAACAAAACCTTTCAGCCTGAATTTATTCTTTTTTTTAAAAAAAATTAGCATTATCTCAGATTTATTGGTAACATTAGTAATATATACCACTAGTGACTAGCTTCGTGAGAAAATTCTCGGAGTTCTGGTGAGAAGCTGTGACCAGTGGAACTAATCTGTGTCGGGTAGAAACAGGTCTCTACCTCAGTACAATGGAAGATGGTCACACAATTTCGTGGATTGGTTGAGGTTAGACATTAATACCATTGGGTGCCGGCTCATTAGTCCAGTTGGTTAAGCGCCTGGCGCGAGACTGATAGGTCCTGTGTTCGAATCTCGCGGGGCGCGGGATCGTGGATACGCACTGCTGAGGAGTCCCACAACAGGACGAAAGGGCCGTCCAGTGCTTCCAGGCTTTCCATAGTGGTCTAGCTTCAATTGACTCATGATTTCAATTAATAATAAATAAGACTTTATTTTGGAATTTTTGTCTTTTCAGTAGTTGGAGACATTAATTATGATGTTTCTTGTGTTAACACTGATTAATTCAGTTACTGAGAAAGTGGTTATTTACGATGAATTTGAATCCCGTTTTACAACTTATTATCTCATCCCGCCTTTAGAAATTTTAACATTAAATGCGTAACAGCATTATTTCGCTAAATGCTAAGTGTCTTTTTACCATATTTTTAAACACGAACTAATGATAAATATTTATAACAATTCTATTTGATTTTCTGTTTCATTAGTTTTATCTGTTTAAACCGAACACCGAGTGTATTGTTTTAAAAGTCAGTTATGTGAAGCAGAGATGGATGATGACTAGCACTGGAATCTAAGATACGCATTTCTTCCTATTTGGGACTCGTTAATAGTATGTGTCTTTACTGCAAATTCTATATTCACTCTGGAACTCGAACCAATTATCATTCTCTTTAAACGTCATCGCGTTATCCACTTATCTACTGAGTCTGCCATTGCACAAGTCAGTGGCTATTGTTGTGACTTTAAGCCCGGCTAGTTATCACGTGATTTATTCGCTAATCAAAATACGACTTTACTAATCTTAGTACTGTGCTAAACCAATGACGTTCGAACGGTATGAGCAGCCTAGCGGCCTTATTGGCCCTTTATTCGCCTAACCCGTCCAGTTGAGTCCAGAACGCCAACAACAGCTTCCACTATGCGAATCATTTATTTCAAACATACTTGGTTTATATACCAGTCAAACATACCATATCACACCATAGAATAGGAAACAACATTTGTACAAAATCGAACCCAAAAGTGGTTGTGAACGTGGGAGACAGTAGTTAATAAACTGAACATAATTTAGGAACAGTAAATCGTATTATAATAATCTATACGTCAAAATGAAGCCTAGAATAAGATGAATATAAGTATACACAATCTAGTTACTGAATAGTTATACACTAACAATATATATAATATTAGTCCACTAATAGTTCTCAGAAGTTACTCGTAATTCAATCTTCGCTAGGATATAACAGCTATCTTTGTTTATAATGCTTGTAACTTAATGACAATATCGAGACAATCCGTACACTATACAAACATTGCAAAATGGACTGATCAATTATAGTCTTAAAGATTAATACGAAAATCAAAACATCTAATGTATATGAACTGAAACTCAGTTTTACCTTTTGAGCTTTAGTGACATAGATAACAAACATAGAAATATCACATAAAAAATTCAGAGAATTGAAAACAAACGGATTCCGATAGTGAATTTAAACTTTTAGTTCCGTTACTGAACATATTCAGTGTATTGCAAAGTGCTAATGTAACAGCTGCGTTGAAGTGAGTATAGAATAGAAATGAGCTTTTTTTTCTATATCACTTACTATATCCACATTGATATTGAAGATGTTTGAAGGTGAGGACGTTTTAATTAGTTAAATGACAAAACAAGCCATATGTTACTTACATAGAACATGTGAATGAATACGCCTTGAGATAGATCAAGTTTACCCTCTAAAATGTGTTAATATTAGAGATATTAATAGACGTAAACCTAACCTACTAAAAGTACCGTTCATTTTGAAGTAGTATCTTATTTTAAGTATAATAAAAACATATCTCAAATATATTGAGTGGTTCTAATAATCAGTGTATGTACTCTTGTTAACTAATCATTAATAAAATCTAACAACTAGAGTAGGGTAATTTAAAATGAATTCTCAGTTGAAATCAAAGTCAAGTTAAAGAATAATTAATTATAATACAAATACGTATGGTAACTAAAATGAAATTCTATCTCGACGGAATAATTTATTAACCACTATTCATTACGAAACTAAAATAGATCACTTTCATTTTGATGTTTGATAATTCAATTAACCAATTCAGAAAATTCAATATCACAAAGAAATATCATATCAGTTTATATAGATTTTACAAATGATAATCAAAATAATAATATCAGTTTGGGAAATGTGGAGGTTGTTAAGTTTGTTTAATTAAGATCATGAACCGATTGATGTTAAACCACCATTGAAAATCTAGAAGCATTGGACGGCCGTTTATTCCTACTGTGGGACTCCTCAACAGTACGCATCCACGATCCCGCTCACGGGATTCGAACCCAGGACTTCAGTCTTGCGCGCGAACGCTTAACCTCTAAACCACTGAGCCTGCATCCAATGGTGTTAATGTCTAACCTCAACCAATCCACGAAATTGCGCAACATCTTCCATTGTACTGAGGTAGATATCTGTCTCTACCCGACACAGATTAGTTCCACTGGTCACGGCTTCTCACAATAGGACGAAACGGTCGTCCAGTGCTTCCAGGTTTTTAATGGTGGTCTAACATCAATCGGTTCATGATCTCAATCAAAAAATATAATAATGATTAATTACGTAATCAACATTAGAAATTTATTGACTGATAACATTAGTCACATTGAATTGACCATTGATCAATCTTAAAAATAGTTTTATTTCATCATACAAAATAATTATTATATTTATTTTGCTATAAAAATAATCAATTCTATAGAGATTTAGAAAAAACTTAATTTATCCTAGAAATTAATGTTTCAAACAAAAAAAAATTATTTTATGTTCCATATTTCTGGAAATCAATTGATCAATATTATTTTTCGATGAATACATTTTTTTGGACAAATGGTCTTTCAAAAGTGACAAGTCTTCTAATTGAATAGTAGATTCAATACTTAAGCTCTTCTATTAAATCTACATAGCAACCTGAACACCAGAGAAAAATGCACGAAATATGGAAGAAACGTTTTAGTCCAAGGTTCGTTTATGTACAGGAAATCTAGGTTATTTATAGTATTTTAGATGGCCTTGGGTTTCCGGGAAATTTTGGAATGCTGCTAAACATAGTAGTAGTATAGGTAATAATCCAATCAGAAACGTGACATATGACTTTTCATTTTTTAGATGTTACTGGCAAAACTTATATTGAATGCTGATTGAATAAGATGTTTTTCAGCTTTTTAGGAGCCTTTTCGGCTTTTCTTTCTGGATCCCCTCAACAAAAAGTAAAAAATATAATTGCCACTTATTTCTCAATTTTCATTTTTATCTATATTACTTGTGCAAAATTTAGTATCGATACAAATTTGTGATCTTTTTGACCTTTATTATTCAAGCAAATAGCTAACTTGTATTGCCACTGTAACATTTTTTTTCATTATGTATATACAATGTTCCCATTTTGTTACATGAACTCCCCAATTCACTTTACTTTAAAATAAATTCCGATCGCAGGAATTCGTTTTGGCAATGAAATGTGTAGTTAATCGACTTATTTATTGTAGATAAAGGTTAATAAAAAAGGTTAAATTTTTAAATTTAACTATTTTCAAGATAAAATACCAAATATATATGTGCATTGGATTTTCTTTAATTTATTATGAAACAGTAACTTGCATCTCTATCTAATTCGATTGATACAATCTTTCTAGAACCAAAAAATGTTGGTGTCAATAAAATTAACTAGATAGTTGTTATACAGTTGATTCCTTTAATGAATTTGAATCATAGTGACGATTGTTAGCTTTAGATATTAGTGTTGTTCTCTTTTTTTCATAAAAAAAGATTGGTGATATCAGAAAAGTGTCAAACAGAAATTTTATTTATTTTTTTCTGATTCTCATATTCTTCTTCGATTTTCTCCGAATATGTAGAAATGAACAAAAAGTGTACAAAATGATGGATTTTCTTATTCAAGCAGTATTATCATATGAAAGAGATAATCGACTCATATTTTATTTATTAATAAATTGACTTACCTTGGTTTTTTTGCAGAGGTCGACTTGATTTCAAAGACGGTTTACTCGCGTTGCAATAGCAACTAGAGGACCATCGAAAACCATTTGGATTTAATATCAATCTCTTACTAAAGTTAAAAAGATCTTGATTACTATCTCAATGGTCGGAAATTATTGTCTAAGGTTTTCGGATTCAATCATTTATAAAATCATAGTTGTTCATTACCGAGGTGTTCAAAAAAATTATATGAAATATTACTCTCACAACTAGTTTATTATACGAACTCAAACTAGTTAGAAATCCTTTCAAAAGGTTGTGTTTTTTTATTTTTATGAAAGGAATTGACGATAAAGTGTGTTTAAGTTATTTTGGATTATAGATGTAGTTTGTACCTCCAAAGATCATAATTTATTCAATATGAAATGAGGAAAACCTACATATTTTTAAAAACAGACTTCTTTAAGTCTGATCTAGATACACTATCCTAATGTTCTTTCTATGTCTCTATCACTCTCTTAATAATTAATGTATAATTAAAACTTAGAAAATGTATCAAGTTAGTAGCTAGAAAGGTTACTCTAATTTCCCCTTCCATATTATCCTTATTTTCCTCTTAAACTTATAACTTCATTATATTTTGCAGCATTTGATACTTGTCGGATGGATGGAAATAGTCTATAAGAAACCCTACTCAACCTATTTTATGCAATTTGGTACTTTTCAGTAAGATATATTTGTAACTATGGGGTAACTATTGGTATCTGAAGAACTTGATTTCATGTCGTTCAGTTTCACTTAGATTAGTGAATATATATTTCAACTCGATCAATTTAATTCAATAAGTACTTAAAGAGTTACACAAATATAACATTAATTACTATTCAATCATCAGTCTTAATCTGGTGACTCTTGTTTAGCAGTGCTCATTTCAGACTTTATATAGGTTAACACAAAGCAAAACAATCATGTATTTTAATTAATTCAATCTCATGCATCACCCCTTTGTTTTTCATCGACCTATTCAGCCCCTCTTTAATTTAATGCTGAAAATAACCATTATAATAATTATATGTTTATCTATTCATTATATTTATATTGGTTGAAAGTGTATTGCTATAATCATAATGATGTAAAAACTCAACTTTTACTTTGAAAAACATCTACCGGAAGTTTCTGCCTTTCTTTTCTTCCTTCGGTTTCTTTAAATTTTAACAACAATAATAAGCTTGTTTTATTTGATTTATTTCCTTTTGACAGTTTCTCATTTATATAAAGTATAAATTTCCATTAATAAGTAGGAAAATGAGTTATTAATGCTTAAAAGAAAAACAACCTTTGAAATTATCTGTTTTATATTTTCAATATTCTATGAATGAATGGTGTAAGCTTTATGTTATGTCCGAACGAGAATAAATGAATAGTAACTATACGGAGTTACGTATGAACTAATAGTATATGAATATTCTTATTATGATAAGTCTTGCGGATTGAACGCTATATTCGTCTTCTAAGCTATTCTGTAACCCTCCAAGCTAGAACTATACAGCGACCTGAACACGAGAGAGAAGACTCAAAGTATGCAATACAGAAAATGCAGGGTTTTTATCATATTTTAAATATCCTTGGGTTGCTAGAAGATTCCGGAATGCTACTAAACATAGTAGCAGTGTAGCAGCCAGCCAATCAGAGCCTCTGCATGTGACGTTTCGCCTCCTTGACATTTTTGGCTAAGACTTCAAGTGAACGCTGATTGGATGAAACGCTTCTTAGTGTTTTCTGATGCTTGCTTGTCTTTTGCAAGCAATTTTCTGGATCACCTCAACATATTATATAAATATATTATATGTAACTGTATTATATGTATATTCATATTCCTTTCATTATAAGTTTTTATTTAACTTATGGGTTACTATTATATGATTTAATCTTCTCAAGTTAGTCTGTCTATTAATTACAGTCTCCCACATTCATAGTCACTTTAGGCTTGATTTTGTACAAATGCTATTCTCTATTTTATGGTATGATATGGCCTGATTTGTTTGTATATAAACCCAGTACGTTTGAAATGTATGATTCATATCGCGGAGGTTGAGATTGTCATTCTGGAGTTAACAGTCAGGACTAGGCGGTTTAAGGACCAATCGGAACTCTAAGCTACCCGGATTGTTGTACGCATCATTAGTTTCGTCGTATCATTCAGCGTATCTAAATTAGCAAGTGTATTTCGCGATAATTGTATAAGCTAAGGATATAACACTTTATCAGTTCATATATACATATATCATATATTCATCATAATTACGTTACTAACAAAGAAATTAGAGCTTAAAATTTTTTAGAAAATATGAACTTAAATCGATGAAAACAGTTGTACAATGACCTGTGTAATAAACTAGGTGGAAAACAGTGGAATAGAATACATACGTCAATAATACTTTACAGCATTCAAGTAGATTTTAAGTTTAGTGATTATACATGCATAATTAAGTATTAAATGCTTAGAGTAATGTTAAACACATAAATTTAATTCAAAATGATAAACTTTTGTTATTGTAAAGTTAATCTGAATTGAATTTATGTCTAATAAACATTTGAATAGATCAACTTGGAGGATATTTTACTTGAATCTTTGATCTATTTTAGTATGCACACTATTTGAACGGATGACTTGACGATATTTTAGTGAATGAGAACTCAGGTGGAGAAAGCCGGACATACATGCAGTTGTTAAGCAAAATACATTATTTGCAGAGCTTCTTCACACTGACCTTCACATACCCCACTATTCCTCCGATTGTGTTGTTACTTCGATCTATCTTCAATTCCCTTCCTGTTCTCTACATTTCAATCTTCTGTTAACAGGCATTCCAATTCCTACTGCTGCTACATACTACTTATGTCTGTCAATATACGTAGCATAAACCACAAAAGTACTGTATATACTGATCATAATTTGGGTGCTAACTATGATTGAAATTTAGAACTTGTGTTTCATCTTATTTAAGACTCTTTAGTTCAATGTACATGCTTCATAATGTTGGAAATCTCCCCCAGATTCCACACGAGTAACCATCAATACTGGATTGTACTAACATTTTCATCCAATGAGTCTTTCATGGGGTGGAATATATGTTCTAGGTTTTACTAATAGCCAATATTTCAAAATTTAACTTGTTCGTTTTACGAAATGTATACTTATATATTCTATGTCTTATTGAGTAATATAGAAATATAATTTTATATCTTTCCTAATCTAAAAAGAAAACAACTTTTCAATTCCTTACCAACGTTCCCGAATTGGGGGGGGGTCATTAGATAAGCACAGAGAGGAACTGTTTTAAGTTAAATAATCTTTACACAATTGCAATGAAGATTCAATAAAATAACTCAGGTTTAGAAAATCTGCCTTACCAAAATAATATTTTTCGTTTTTCATTGATAAATAACTGTCTCAAGAGGTATTTATAATATCACACCAATAATTGAAGGATTGTCGTAATGAGTGATATTTTAAAAAAAAATCTGTCGTCTCTATGATCAACAAGCATAGAGTACAGGTTACGTAATTCAATGTTTAAAAGTTATTTTAATAGTTAATAATTCCATGATAAACTGTACATACCAGTCTTTTTGTACAGATTTATGAGTACGCGATGAACAAATCAAAAACTGAATATTATTTCTGTTTGGATTAAACCTAACAATCCTGAGGTTACGGTATCGATGTTATTTTCGTCTGAGTTACGCGAGTTTATCTCTTAAAACTTATGAACGAATGTATTACACTTATCAATACATTATTCTTCTACAAGTGAAGTTGAAGTGAAATCGAAAATATGTTTATGTTCTTCAACAGACCTTTAAACTATCATTTTTAAGGTGGTGATTCACTTCCTAGGAACTTTGAGATAAGATTTTATGATTCAGTGTAAATGAAGAATTTTACAATTAAATAAAGTATGCAAGTCCTAGTTTATGGTGTTAATCAGTTAGTACAAGTTATATGATAAGTAATGTGACTTAAAATTACTTACGTCTGTTTCACCTCATGGAGGAGCATAGGCCACTCACTAGCATTCTCCATATAACACTATTCTGGGCAAACTATTGCAGTTGCTGTTCATCCTTTTCATGTCTACTTTCAATTTTTGGCGCATTGTGTTCTTTTGTCTTCCGCTTTTCCGTTTCCCTTCAGTATTCCAAGTAAGAGCTTGTTTCGTGACATAGTTTAATGACTTCCGTTATGTATGTCCTATCCACTTCCAACATCTCTTCCTAATTTTCTCTTCAACTGGAAGCTGGTTTGTTCTCTTCCGTAGTAAATTGTTGATGATAACTGAAAACTAACTTAAAGTCAAACGATAACTGAACTGTAAAGAAATATCTTGCCTCACAAACTTCAATGTTATTCAAATGAATGGTTTTGTTTTTTCTTAGGAATTTCTGAAAATTTCATACAGTTGGTTCCTTTTATGAATTCGGCTATTATTCTACCTTAATTGTTGTTTTATCTTTATTCAATTCTTGATAAGATTATGATAATTCAAATAAGAGAAAAACATCTAAATGATAATATTTTCAATTAGATGGTGGTTGGAGGTAGTCAACAGGAAACCCTGGACCCGGGTTTCGTGCTACTTGGCACTCGTCAGCAAGGTGTACCTGTAATCTTGAGGGAACTGGTGCTCCCTGACGGATTCGATCTCGTGTCACCCAGCTTCACAGTCAGAGACGTTACCACTGAGCTATCCGAGCCGTGACTAACCTCCTGTAGGACTGAGATGTAATCACAATTGATTGATCACTGGGTGGTGATCAATCTCATCTAATCTCAATACATAGTGCCCGCAGTGTCGAGTCACCTAGACTGGTGGCCACATTGCAACATGATCGATAGCATTCGATCTGCACTAATAGGGACTAGACAAGCATGAGATTGATCACCACCCAGTGATCAATCAATTGTGATAATATTTTCAATATTTGACTTTATCTTGTTAATAATAACATCAAGTAACAAATAACTATTTGTTATTGTTGAAACTAAAAAATGAAGTTGGTACATTTAGACTTTTCAATGAAATATGTAAATTAGGTGACAAAACTTAATATGTTTATATACTAAAGTAATTGGCTGATATATTGTTTATTATTACTTAGTAACTAAACTAAGGTTCATTAATTGATAGGATAAGTATATATGGAATAAATTAGATATACAAAACTAAAAGCAATATATTAAACCACGTGACTATAAACAAACCTTGTCATATAGAATGACTGTAAACTTATGCTGATAACAATAAGAATCTTTCTTGATTGAGATCATGAACCGATTGATGTTAGACCACCATTGAAAATCTGGAAGCACTGGATGGCCGTTTCGTCCCACTATGGGACTCCTCAGCAGTGCGCATCCACGATCCCGCTCGCGGGATTCGAACCCAGGGACCTCAGTCTCGCGCGCGAACACTTAACCTCTAAACCATTGAGCCTGCATCCAATAGTGTTAATGTCTAACCTGAACCAATCCACATCTTCCATTGTACTGAGGTAGACACCTGTTTCTACCCGACACAGATTAGTTCCACTGGTCACGGCTTCTCTTTTTTATTCAATGCAATGTGTTTAGTACAGTAAAGAATTTTCAGCACAAATTGTAAAGTAGTTCAACAAATTCTTATTGATCTACATTTATACTGCAAAATTTCAAAGAAGTACGTCAATATATGTATCGTAATAATGACTAAAGGCATACTATTTTCAACCGACAAGGTTTTGGACAGCATTAGTTTTTAAAAGCTTTTTTCTACATAGTATATTTGTTAGATAAGGCATTGTAGAGTTTTCACTTTATGCGTGAAATTATTGATTGATATCGTCCTCTAGGAAGCGGAAATAAGCTATTTACGACTTTAAGAAGGTTGTTTGAAATACCACCATAGTGACTTAAATGACTCTGTAGTGTCAATTATTGTGTTAAGCCCATATACTGTATTTTAACTTTCGGACATTCCATTCTATATTCATTCTACTTGAGTCATATTTTGACCTTGTTAGTTATTCACTTATTAGCCTTGACTGTTTTTATATGAGCGTATATGTGTGTACACTTCATGTCCCATGACTCATCACATGTCTGTAGTTTATTTTGTCTGCCTATAAATATTGAGTAACGCTTGACAAAAGAAGAGTTGGCTTACCAGCCATCTCCACTGCTCATAATTTTTGCTTGACTTCACCATATGCTTGGTTGCTGTATGCTTGCGAATTTCTACTAATCATTAACAATAAATTATCTCTACAACTGGTGTTCAGGCTTTTGAATAGTCTCGAGTAAATCCGTAATTCTACTAGGAGATTAAGCCTACCTTAAATACTCATTTTACGGGATATTATTTATTGGAGTCAGATATTGAAGCCAGAACAACTCCACTCCAATATTCATTAGCCTACCCTTATTTTACGGCCTATTTTCCCCCATTACTTTACCGAATCTCTAATATTGTTAGTTTCCACTGGTATTTACTCCCCATTTAGAGGAATTGAGAGACTCCAGTAAAATCGTCCACAGTCTTCGGTTTCATATAATACAAATATTTATTATTATTATCATTATTGTTATTATTAGATTTATTCAATATAGTATTTCTGGTACAATATAGAATTCTCAGCACAAATTATTCCAGCGAGTTTCCTTTTCTTATTTCTTGATCGATATTAACGATAAATATTGAGTGATCGCCAGTTAGATATTAGCATTTCAGAAATTGACATCTGAATAATATTCTTTTTTTTCAATGCACATTACCAGCCATCATGATGTCCCCGATTGAGGATTTTTGTAACTAGTACAAACGCACCTGAATGGGATATGTAATTAATTGACAGAATGATCTGTTAAAACAAACAAGGAAACCGATAACTTGTTAGAATATCTAGATGGCAGGATCAGGTAGCCCAAATATTCAAGTACGCCACCCGGGTGTTAAAATTTGTTATTTTCTAAACTTATCAATCTCAAATACAATTTGTATTCTCATGATTATATCTTCTCACCAACAGATGTGGCCTTCAGGACGTTACCCCTTTCCCAGGATGTGATGATAGAGTTATTGTGAGTTACTTCTTAGTATATTTTACAGTAATGGAATACTTCATCACTTCCCCCTGTTATGGAATAAACTGTTGATCCAAATCAGATGCGAATGTGTGTACTTTTTTATTTATGTCTGCAGTTTAGTTATAATGATTAGTTGACGACTCTAAGTGATATAACTTTAAATCGGTAGCAGTGGAATAAACACACTCATTCTTTTTCTTTCTCAAATATATGAATATAATGTTATAGCATAGTTTTCATTCAATGATTCCGTCTGCCTTTTATTACTTTTAACCCTTGTTTTTCCACTTATGTTGTTGATATTTGTCCCAGTCATTGACTTCACATGTTGTCAAGTTTCTATCTCTCGATGATGATGATGATAATGTTAACTGTAGCGCCTTAAACTGATAAACATTTGAATCACATTCCATATTATTTATGCTTATCTACTTACCTTAGTGTTTATTGGTCAAATTATAACTGACCTATGAGAAATTCCTAAGACGCTTTAAAAATTCATTTATAAAAACTTGAAAAAAAAATTATGTTGATTTTGTGATATAATTGCGCTGTTATTAAGGTAAGTATTATGTTTATTCACATAGGGTATATATTTTATATAAACAGATGAAATATTTGATCTAAATGATTTCTATTTCAACAATATACTTCGATAGAACAATGAGAAGATGGAGTTGACTTGAAAAATGTGATGTATTTGCTCTATATATTTCGAACAATCTGGTCACACATATACTTGTCAGGGCACTTTATATGAAAATTAATAAAACCTATTATACTGCTCAGTTGGTTATGATTGAAAAGTCTAAGCCTATGATTTCAAATAGACTTAGGCAATGTACAAATGATTACGTCACATCCCATTGTATTTACCAATTTACATGTTTGTGGACACACATACATAGGGAGAAGTAAACGAACAATGCAATCAAGGGTTATAGAACATGTGCCTAGATGGCTTCAAAGCCAATTAGTATCAAATGTTTCGATCAACGTGGGAGGTAGAAAACCATGTTCATCGGTAGCGAAACATATAATAGAAATGGGGTACAAAATTGATGTTAATACAGCTTTTAAAACGTTGTATAGAAATTGTCAAGGAGGAATTCTCAAGTTTATTAAAGACTTGGCTATTCATAAATTTAAACCCCCTTATGTGTACAAAAACAATTTGTCGTAACCTTGAATTTAAATAAGAAAGAAAGATTAGTTCAGCGAAGAGTTCTCTTTTCAGCGAATTCATTTTCAAAGCTGTACAATCGCAAATATATATATACTTATTTTTACAGGGTGATAATAATACTGATAATAAACTTCTGTTATACTGGAAAATTCTTCGAAGAAACCATATTTATCCAAACTCGAAATCTCTTAAACGCCATGCACAAAATGTTATTGACTCTATTCGTCCTTGCATTTCGTTATTGAAACTCAACATTTCACAAAGATCTGTATTATATGAATTTAACCTCACTGTCACCATGTATAACAGAAGTTTATTATCAGTATTATTATCACCCTGTAAAAATAAGCATATATATTTGCGATTGTACAGCTTTGAAAATGAATTCGCCGAAAAGAGAACTCTTCGCTGAACTAATCTTTCTTTCTTATTTAATGTCATAATGGGTGTATTCCGTTTATTAAAAAATTCCAAGGACCTTGAATTTACCCTGGTAATCCTTAAGTCATGGTATGGTATGGTATGGTATAAGATAACGCGACAATTTCTTATTCTTTCAATACGATGTAAAATTGTTTCTCTCCCTTTCGTTACTTTTTACTTGAACTTTCATTTAATTGACCTTTATTAATTTCCATATAAAATGCCTTGACAAATATATGTGTGACCAGATTGTTCGGAATGTATAGCGTAAATACATCACATTTTTCAAATCAACTCCGTTTTCTCATTGCTCTATCGAAATTTGTAAAATGGACTAATTGCTTTAAATTCAATAATATATGTTTAAGATCAGCAAAAATATGGGTTTTTTTTACAACTGTGACTTCGATTTTCCAATTTAAAGTCCATTAGTAACTGTGGTTGTTAGACTAATTGGAAATATATTTTAATGGCTAAATATGTATTTACTCTTATTGGTTGACATTTAAAGGATTCTCATAAAATACTATGTATGATTGCTACGTTGTTAGAGCGGAAACATTATCGATACACATATTTGTCGGCCTCCTTGAATATCTGAGCTACCTGTTTCTGTCATCAAGTTATTTCAACAGGTTATATGTCTTCGTTTGTTTTAATACATCATTATGTCTATTAATCGCATAACCTATTCACGCGCGTATCTGAAAAATGTACAGTCTTCCGTTGTACAAGTTACAAAAAAGTACAGTTAAAGACATCGTGGTGACATGCAATATGCACCGAAAAGAATGAGCATTATTCAGATATCGATTCCTGAACTGTTAATATTTGACAGGCGAGCACTTAATATCGATCATCAGGATTGATCAAGAAGAAAAGGAAACTTGTTGAAATACTTTGTGTTGAGAATTCCATATTATACCAAAAATATAATATTAAATAAAGCCATTAATAATAATATATTTAGTGCCTAATTCGACAATAGGTTTTTGTATATTACACTGAACCATCTCTTTTTGATAACGAAAAAGAGTTGTGACTCCATTGATTCTCAAATTATTCCTAATGAGTTTACTGAAGATCTAGAAATTAACTTCAGAATACAAGCGAACTGATGTTTAACTTAGTGTACTAGAAATACGATAATGAATGTACAACGTGATAAGTAATCAGAAATAAGTAGCAGTATTTATGACCTTTAGTCTAATATTTTGATTCTTGTTCTGAGTAGATACCATTTTAATTAAAGTAAATTATCAATTATGAAGAATCTATTCCATTCTATTATAACATTTCTCAAGAATAAATACAAGATGAACTTCATATTTTTTTATATTCACCTTTAATTGTATAGGACCAAATACAATGAGTAGTATAGATGTCTTTATTCATACTGTAGCATGTCATAATTTATCCTTCAATATTATGCATGCTCTTTGTGATTGATGAATGAATACTGAAAATCTAAACGAAACTTATTCGATATCGTATATGAAATTAATTCAGCTTTTCCCCAACAGTGTCCGAATAGTATTCTGTGGTTCTTCATGTTGATAACTATGGTATAAATTAAAACATTTCCAATGTTTTTTTAAATTTATTTAAAGCATGTTTGTCATTCATTCAACTGTTTGTTTACAATTTACTTTGAAAACACAAATTCTATTCATAAGGATTGATGCCTAATAAAAATAATGAATAAATATAAATGTATTATCGGTCATTGTAACCAGTTCAAAATACACAACATTTTACATTAGTATACTTACTAATCTGTACTTATTCATTGAATACATTACAAGCCTAATTCGTCTATCATTTACTTAACACTGAATTGTAATCATTGTTTTGTATGTATGTATGTGTGTGTGTGTTTTATTGCTGAAACCTTAAACTTTAAGTAGTAAAGTACAACCATATTTTGTTTGTTTCGGGTTCTGTAGCCGTGTATTATTTTCAAATTCTATACGTTAAATATGCTCTAATAAATGAATAGAACATCAATCATCTAGTTGGATATTTATAATGACCAAGGTTTCAAACAGTATGATGTTGTTTAGTCATTTATGTATTTTCCATTATTTTAATATAAATATTATAATCTAAAGTAGTGAATGAATAGGAACCATTCTTAATGTATAAATACGTTACAACACATTGTTTATAACAGTTGACTTCTCAAATCTAATATAAATGAACTTGAATCGTAAAGATTAAATATATATATGTAAAAAAGTCGTCACAACTTTACCTAACTCTACAAATTCAATGTCCATTAATGAATCTACTAGCAAATTTGTGATTTATCAAGTTAATCATGTCTTAAAACTGAGAGAAATATGACTAATTGCATTGAATGAAGATTGTACCATGTCTTTAGAAACATGGGATATTGGATAATTAGTTAGTGAATTTTTAGGTTCATTACTATATTTCACAAGTTGAAATCATGAGCCAATTGAAGCTTCAATTTCTAAAAATCTCCACAAAACCCATTCTGATAATCATTACTATATGTTGCCATTTGTGTACACTACTGTGAACTCGTGCATTACAATAAACAGATACTCTGTACACAATATAATTCTCATTAATTTTGAAACAGATCCCTTTTTTAAAGAGAAAGAATGTATTTGTAAAATCTCAGCGAAACAATTTGAAGTAAATTCAACGTTTCGCCTGGCAATCTGGTCCAAGCTTTTTCATTTAAAAAAAAAGATTAAATTTAATTAACAATAGAAGTAATAATAATGGAAAATGGTCAACTTTTAGTGATAAAAAAAATTAAATAAAATGGCACCAAAACCAGGTAAACAAATATTTCAATGTTAAATGTTGACTTAAACTTGAAAGTGAATTTAAAAGTTACTTTATACTCAAAATATAGACCCAGTTAGCCTGAACATGACAAACAAATAAAGCAAAGAATATGTATACATAGAAGAAAGGGGGATTATAAGATAAGAATATTTCATATATATTACTCTTAAATACTATAAATTCAGTGATACTAATGTACAAACATGACCTATTTTCTGCACGATAAGTACAGAGTTCGATATATTAAACTAGTACTATTACTACTCCTTTGTACATGTTTACGTCTTTTTCTGTATTATAAGTCAATAAAACTGATTTTAAATAAGCTTCACTGTAATAAATCATCGAATCATTTCTTCGAAAATTAGTACAGATATCTTTTAGTAACTATTCCAAAACCTTTTAACCGGTTTTTTTAAAGTATATCTAATTAAGCACTTAGGTGAGATTATCTTAATCAAATCCCTTCTAATATACAGTAGTGAATCATGAAAAATAAAAAAGCTATTCCAAAAAGCTTTATTACTAAATAATCATTTACTTGCTTTGAAATATAACAGAGAGAGTAATTAGATAAATAATGTCAAAACAATAAGACTTAATCTCTCAATCATCGATCTAATAGTCACTAATAGGATGTAAATTTGGAACCTAATTGAAATAGGTTCTCCAGTCCAGCATAAACATTATCAAGCTGATAGATTCAAGTTAAATTATACGTATCTAATCACAGATTGTTTTTAACTTCTCTCATCGTATATATATATATACCAGTCAACCACATGACCTGAGTATATGAATAAACAAATGTTTTCCTGTATTCGCTTTATTTATTTATAATCATTTCACGATATCAATTTAATAATACATATGACAATAACAAAATATTACTAATCACAAAACAATATAAGTAGCTTTATTAGTAATTAATCAACATATGTGAATTATCTATCAAAATGTTTGATAATGAAATTATAAATAACAAAAAGAATTTATATTGATATTTTACTGAAATATCAAGAAGTTTTATGTAGTAATAGTCCTTTTTTTGCTTAGAACATCGACGTTTTATAGAATTCCTTGAACTATTAGATTATTTAATAGTTGAATTCACCACCATGGAAAACCTGGAAGCACTGAATGGCCATTTCGTTCTAGTATGCGGAACCGATAGGTCCTGGGTTCGAATCCCACGGATGGAATCGCGGATCAACACTGCTGAGGAGTCTGATGCTAGGACGAAACGGCCGTCCAAACAAATAAGTTTAGAGGATAAATTAACACTTTTACTCTTTTATATACACAAAACTCTTTGATATTTTCAATTATGTTTCAAAAGATATAGTTCACTTTCTACGTAGTTCATATATCACTTTGATTAGACCAAACCCATATACTTACTGACAAAAATATAACATAGTCAACTGTTTCAATCTCCGACTTCAATTGAACAAGACATACTTTACATATACTATGATGAGATTATACTACTGCTTACAGTACGATAAAGTCTAAAACAAATATTAAATATCAGTATAGGGTTGTGGAGATTTTTAAGTTTTTGATTGAGATCATGAACCGATTGATGTTAGACCACCATTGAAAACCTGAAAGCACTGTGCGGCCGTTCCTTCCTATTGTGGGACTCCTCAGCAATGCTTCCACGTGGTCTAACATCAATCGGTTCATGATCTCAATAGAAAATATTAAATGTTTAAGAATAGATCTCACATTTAAATGAAAGTATAATTTAAATGGTTATTCAGAAAGAAAGCTAAAATCCTCTTTTTCAAATTTTTATAAACATTCAAATATATATATAATTAGGTTGGAGCCTCAGTGGATTTATAGTTACTTATTTAGAAATAGTTTCTATTATCAACTAACATCTATTTTATTTTAAGATTCGTTGAGTTTCTGGTTTCACTGCTCTAATATACTATCGAACTCAGAAATTTTAGCTTTCCTGATCATGATCAGTAAACAGATCTCTCTTTGTAAATTCTGTTCTAAAATGGTGTGTAAACTCAGTCATTGACAACAATTTAATAATTTTCTGTAATATATTTTTGTGATATACCAAAACACTAATTTTATTAAAGAATGAAGTCAAAATAGTTAATGAACTCAAAAACCATTTCTTTTCGTGACTTTTGTTTACTCATACATTTCCCTATCACCTTAAATAGAGATGATTAAATTTCATAAGGTCATAGATATAAAACTTAATTATAATAATTACTGTATGAGAATGATCTGTCATATCTCTGAATATCTTTATTCATAACAATATTAATTTTGTTATTATTATTATTATTATTATTATTATTATTATTATTATTATTATTATTATTATTATTATTATTATTATTATTATTATTCTAATTAACATTGGTACTCACGTTTAGTACGTGAGTTAGCATATGAATTAAACCATACAATTCAAAAGTTCAAATACTGTATAAGTGATACTCATGATAAATAGGGAAGTTGTTTAAACAATATAATGAAATGCAACCCATAATCACTTATATGTGTATGTAAAATAGGTAATTTGTCGAAAAGATTATAGTAAAAATGATCATAAGTGATGCTAAGCAAAAATTGGACAAACTTGTTAAGTTTTCTGTAGAATGATTTTACCTTTATGTTGTGATTTCTAATTTAGATTCTATTTAGTATTATTTAATGACCGAAGAGTTTTAATGTTTGACTATGTATCTTGATTTCTGAATCATTGTACATTATCAAAGGTATGAATCTACGATTCCAGTTATGAAACATTCAATAAAACTCACTATAATATCGAGCCATTGTAAATTGATGAAACTAAAGCAATACATAATATAATTTTAATTCATATCAGTAGGGTTTTTGTGGATATTACAGTAATTTCAATGGTTGAAATTGAGTCAGTTGAAACTAGACCACCGTGAAAAACCTGGAAGCACTGGATGGCTTCAAGAGGTATTTCCTGGAGTTCTAGTGAGTAACTGCGACCAGTGGAGTTCAACCAGGTGTGTTGTGAGATAATAACTCACTGAAGGCAATGATAAATGTGTCGCTCAATTTCGTGGATTGGTTGAAGTTAGACATTAACACCGTTGAATGCCAACTCAGCGCTCGCGCGCGAGACTGATAGGTCCTGTGTTCGAATCTCGCAAGGGGCGAGATCGTGGATGCGCACTGCTGAGGAGTCCAACAATAGAATGAAACGGCCGTCCAGTGCTCTCAGGTTTCCAATGGTAGTCTAGCTTCAATTGACTCATGATCTCAACTATTGATAATTTTAATCTCTGTTTTTATGAACTAATTAGTTTATTAGACATTGCAGTTCAACTTTGTAATCCTATTGTATAACTTAAGATTAACAGATTTCAACCAGTAATAATGAGTAGACAGTAGAAGTGACTGTCGTTTGATAATTAGATTTTGTAATTTCATCGTTTCAGTACTCAAAATTTATTTAAATTTCGAAATAAATTAAAGCTCACATTTTTATGTCACTTAACACTTCAAATGACGTACATAAAGTTGTTTTTTAACTCAGTGAATATGTATATAAATTCCATGAAAGACTTTAAAACTAAAATCATGAGTTATGAACTAGATCAATTGGTAACCATGAGTAAAAAATAGTAAGTTATGAGCACTATTTTTCTTATTAAATAATTTAAGTTTAACATAAAATGAAATATAAAATTATTTTCAACAGGGAAGTATGAGCAGTAGATAGGGGCGGCCAAACCAAAACGTGACATCAGTCCTTGAAGTCAATAACTTCTGGTCTGAGCCATGTTGGTAGATGCAGACTACTTGGTTAAGGTCCGCGTGACTATTGTAACCAATGGTTGGAGACTCTGGGTGACATGGCTCAGGATCGATCATAATGGCGTCGGTGTATACACTCTCTGTCTTCCCTTAAACTATGAGGTTAAAATCGCTCCATATCTTTCTTTTTTCCTGTACTATGTCCTTATATGCAAACTTTCCTTTATATATTACCACCTCTGAATTAACTACTTTTATGAATCCGGTGTCCATCTTGTTGTGTTAATGAGGTATGGCAACTTGGACCGATGCATATATGTGCCTGGTCCTACGTTGTAGCTGACAGACTGACTGAGTATGAACGTTTGATGAAATTTTGGACAGTATCTTGTTTTATAACACTGCAAAAAGATGTACTATCGAATTCATAGTCTGTATACTCACATATTATAAATTGTATGTATAAGATTATTTCTATATATTATAGAGATGATTTATGAAAATTAATTAACTTTTGAAAATAGTTGTTCTCTCTACATGAGATCATCTCAGGAATCGTTGAAAGTAGTAGAAAATTCAATGGTTATGACCAAGAATGAAAATCCTAAACAATCGAGTCAATATGTGTGTTATAACGCTCGATTTTACTTCATCTACACGTATGGGACGTAAATTTACCTTAAACAAATATCTACACTAGATTCCCTCCCAGTGTCCATTCTACAGGACTTCAACACAGCTCAGATCAAGAACACGTGATTAGCCTGACTAGAACGTAAATATATTTCCACACCACAACCCGACACAATCCAACAACAATAAACAATCAATAATAATTATTATAAGGATAGGGGAATATATAACTCGTCTAAGACCTGTCAGACTATCTACAGATCTGACTAAGCAAACAACCAATCATTATCACTATCGCCCACACATCAACGTATAAGTCTTTTTCATCTTCAGTAGACGGAAAATATAGCGTAATCATCACTTCATTGCAGTCTATCAGGTAGTCTCATTTATGGGAAGATATATATATATATATCAGTATTGTGACAGTTATGAACATTGATATTTAATAATAATCACTTTGAATCCATCAATAATTGAACTGGGAAATAAGAGCTACTGGATTTTGGATCATTAGTTTCAAAGTTCTATATTTTCTGAGAAACATAAAATTCATTAGTCTGATTTTATTTGAAATCACAAATGAATCGTTTTAGAAGAGTTCAACATTGAATGAAAATAACCGTTTAGTGCTCGCCAATTTTTCAGTGGTTCTTCAATTAATTTTGGTCTACCATGAAAATTACTTTCCAGTGGGTTAATTTTAATTGTGTACTTTTTATGAAAGGAATTCCGAGATTTGTTATATTAGTATGCAGTTAATTGTGATCATGAACCAATCAATATTAGACAACCATTGAAAATATGGTATCATTGGATGACCGTTTCGTCCTAGTATGGGACTTCTCAGTAGTACATATCCAAGATCCCAAACGCGGAACTCCAACCCAAGGCCTTCGGTCTTGCGCACAAACGCTTAACCTTTAGAGCACATTTGGTTAGGTAAGAATAATGTTTGATAAAGAAACAAAAAGAAACTAAAATGCAACATTTCAAATTAGTCTGAAATTGATGAAAATCTCTAACAAATCAACAGGCAAAGACTATTTCTAAATCAATAATTCCTGAAATTTCTATGTCTTTTTTAAAATGATTTTGCATGTTCTGAACTAATCATAACATTCGATCACGACAGAAACAATTTGCTCTTACCTACTCATAAGTAAACACTGAGATTTTAGGTAGAATGAAAGAGAGGAGGAAAAGTCATGCCGACTACAAGATATAAAATCACACAGAATTTAAACAGTTTGATTTTATTCTGTACAAACTTTGGTTGATACTTTTATTCAGTAGAGATTACATATACATACTTGAGACATACAGATATTGACTCGTAACTCATATAGTATCGACTGTTATTTTCCTTTGTATGAATAGGGTACTAGAACAATAAACATATGTATCTATTATAAACTGTCTACTTCTATTCGACTAATTTATATATTTTGACTTTCATCATCTATTAGTATAGATCAATTGATCTGCTAATGTTATACTATATTATACTTGACTGTTAGTGTGAACAGTTTGTGAAAATTGATGGAACTTATAATTTACCTAACGGACTTAGACAAACAGGAAGTTCTGGACAGCTACTTACTCCTAGTATGAGACTCTTCATAAATGCACGTCTACTATCCCACCTGAGATCGAACTTAAGACCTTCATGTTTCACGGCAAGCGCCTACACTTAGACTAATAAACCAGTTCTTACTGCATAAGATTCCTATAACCTTAAACGTCTTGACTGCCTCATCTAAACAATGAATAAATTGTACGATTCATACACATATTTGATTTTCAGTTATGCTTTTTTAATGACTTCATATCACAGTAAAAACTAACATGAATATCAGGAAATCAATTTATCTAAAAACAAATCGATTCAATGCATGAATTAAACAAATTTGTTTGAAATTATCAGATAGGAAATTAAGTCAGCTCGTTACTATGGCGTTAGAATTGTAACATTTTAAAATTGAAATCAGTATTAAGAATCCGATTTGATTATGATTAATTAATTTTACACAGAATAATTTATAGTCCGTTAAAGTGATTATAATAACTGCTTTTAAAAAGTATAGAGATACTACTCTAAACCTTGCCTTATTTATATTTGTTTTCGGTAGACAAGTAACATAACTAATCTGCACATGACAAATGTCATGTGCAAACACCGGTACTTAATTGCTGAATTATATTAAATATTATTTCTTGATGCTAATTGTACATGGAATAGATTACTGTATTAATAAATTATAAAACTAAATGATACAGTAACTAGATGAATGCTGAAGTTGAAAGTAGCATTTGATTTGTCAATATTTTTTTGATCTTCAGTTCAATGTCTGAGAAATACAGAATGCTGACAGGTTTCAAAGTAGAATAGAACAGCTATCGTGCGAGTTCTGATTTTTAATTATTCATTAGCTAAATCATATTCTGAGTGAAAACTATTGAACTAATCTCTACAAATTAGCAAAATCTATTTTGGTAATTTTGTTTGACAATAACACATAGTATTCCGATAGTTTTCTATGTAGAGAAAAAAGGAATAAACAAAACCCCCTTCTGATAATAATAATAATAATCTTCTGCTCACTAATGACTGACTTCAAGAGGCATTTCCTGGAGTTCTAGTGAGAAACTGTGACCAATGGAGTTGAATTGGGTCTGTCGTGAGATAGTAACTCACTAAAGACAATGGTGGACGGTGGCTCGATTTCGTGGATTAGTTGAAGTTAGACATTAACACCGGTGGGTGCCGACTCAGTGATTTAGAGGTTGGGCGTTTGCACGCGATACCGAAGGTCCTAGGTTCGAATCCCGCGGTTGGGATCGTAGATGAGTACTGCTGAGGAGACCCATACTAGGACGAAACGGCCGTCCAGTGCTTTCAGGTTTTCCATGGTGGTCTAGCTTTAATTCAGCTATTAAATTACCGAAATCTCCACAAAACCCTCTTCTGAGGATCAGCAAATCTTTCCATATTTTCATGAAATTACATGAGTTTAAACTTTAATTTTTTGTATGGATAGTCATTTTAGAAGGAATATAAACATTTTATTCACTTAAAATTTCAAAATTAACAAAGCTAAAAAAATAAGGTGCATTATTTATTTTCTTAAAGAAATCTTTTTACAAAGATGTTTAGCGGTAATATTCTTCACACGAAGTCAGTTAGAGAACCAATGAGGACGTAGAATCAGTCAATTCACCTCTACAACCATACACGAGATTGAGTCTGAGATCCTTAGGTCTTTTTATCAACACGGTATTATTTCATCTTTGACTCAAATAATCTAGTTGATATCAGTTTACAAACAAATTTACACTTAAATTATACATAAATCTCCATAATTATTTAAACGATGCAAATAAATGAGTAATGTAAGTTTTGAGATTTAGTGTTTTGAATAATATCATAGATTGCTTGTTCAATCAATGATTCTCATCATTTTCATAATTCAATCAAATCAAACCTAGAAACTTTATTAGTTAGCCGTAAAAGTACAGAATCGGTCATTTGAATATTTTATAAGATCAGTACCATGTATGTTAACCAGTGTTGCTTTAATTTTGTATCACAATTCAATTGTATACAATTCAATTTTTTTAACCATGTTTATCTCACTTAGTAATTATGTTGGGAATTAATCTAGAATAACTTTGATATCAACTAAAAGTTTATTTCTAAGATGTAAAAATGCAATTTCGAAATAACAGATTTTTAATTATCATACTTATATTGTCTTGATTTTAATATTGTACAACAATTGGTAACAAAACAAAGTAAACGGTACCGAAGTTATAATGTACATTCTTTTTAATAACCCAACACTTACAAATATCAATGTTCTATACAGATAAATAAATGGACGCCTATTGAAAATAATACTAATAAAAAAGACTAGTGAAACAAAATAACTTAACAAGTTTACTTTCCTCATTGAAAATCAAAGTTTACAGGTTATTTAGCTCGATTTTGCAATTAATAACACTCGTTAACTTCTTTCATGACGAGTATGTTTATAAGTTTTGAAGTAATTTTCATAGTTTTCATCGAATAAACTATTTCTGAAGTTTAATTTAAACATGAATTACCTTAAAGATTAAACTAGTAGTGTTTAGCATTATATTTCAATATAAAACTCCTGGTCTATTGAAGTTGACAGTTACTTACTTACACCTTTTATCTTTCATGGAATAGTATAGGCCACCAACCAGCATTCTTCAAGTTGAAATTTATCTCTTGAAATATTAAATTCTGTACATAAATTGATAAACTAGTAATCTTAATAATCCTACGAAGTATCTAAGGTTAGTATCAGAAGGGGTCTTGTGGAGATTGTAGTAATTGCAGTAATGGATGCGCACTGCTGAGGAGTCGCACAATAGGACGAGACGGCCGTCCAATGCTTCCAGGTTTTCCATGGTGGTCTAACTTCAATTGACTCATGATATCTAGGGTTAGTTGAATATTTCGAAGTTTCATTTCAACGATAATGCTAAAAATTTAGAAGAATAAAGTTCGTTAATATTCTAAATATCATACAAACATGAATGTCAGCAAGTAACAAAAGTATGCCTGAAACTGTTTTTATTCTCTGTAAAATTCATTAATGTATGCTCAGGATTAATGAAACCACTCTTCGAATATTAAAATTCCATTATGATGATGGCTTACCAATGTGTTGTCCAAGTGGAGTATAAAACCATAATATGGTCACATCATCTCTTGATTTCAATGATTGGAAATGCTCATATTTAACTGCATTTCATTCATTTCGTTTAGATAATTGATTTTTATATTAAAGGTTTAACAATAATAGCTAATACAGACTGATTCGTTACAATTCTTAATTTTGACAATAGGGAAATACAAGCCATTGCAAATAAACCCCACTTCCATTACAATATCATCATACTGTATCTGTTAATTGTTAATAAACCTTATTCATGTCTATATATATCATGGATTAGAAAATAGATCAACATTACAGAGTTCCTTGGTAAAATAGAAAAACCATACTATAATTCCTAATTTGCAAAATGTTCAATAATTGTCTCGGACTTCATTGTTCTTGCATTTCTATACTAATTACTTTCTATTCCCATTCTTCCTTTCTTAATCTTTCCAATCTTCTGCTGCTAGACATTACATTCCTGACTCGCATTATATACTACTTATGTCAATATAAGTAACACGCATCACAATACTACCAAAACAAAATTACTTATTAATAAATTTCTGATAACTTACTTTCCATTTTCATTGATACTTGATCTTAATTGTATTCCGTTTTCATTCCTTTCACTAATCTATACAATAAGAAAAATTATCTTTCCGTATGACATTTTCATCGATTTAAACCAATAAATGTTCACTCTGATTTTTTTTTCTAGTCAACAGTGACCTCGGCCTAAAATAACAACTACAATAGTGTTCAACATACATATTGAAGAATTACACTAACAATTATGACAATATTGTTCAAATATTTTTCGAAAAGATTAATTTATCCGTTAACAATGAAAACTTTATTGGTTCTCTTCATTTATTATACATTTTCAATTCATGGATCTATTCAACATGCAGCTTTAGGTCAACCAATGAAAGATAGTTCATTAGCTAAAGAAGTCTATTTTAGAACTGATTCAGGATATAATAAATGTTTAGCAATTTGTTTATATTGTTATCGTGATGTAAGTTAATCATAATCTTATTCCTAACGTATATAAAATCATAATAATCAGCCCTATTATTAAAAATATTTAATCTTACATAAATAGTTCTGAATAAGTAAACTAAATATCATTTATTGGATTAGTCAAGTCTGATGAATAGTCATTATCTGCATACATAGTCTATCTTCTAATAAAGATATTCAATGTGTTAATTTTTACTAGCATGAAATGTTAGATCTAGCTTGACTTATCATAAATACCCCCCATTTATAATGTATAGCAGTGGTTTAGTTGCTTACATTTTCAACTTCTGGTCAGAGTTTAAAAATAGATTAGACTGTTTAGTTTTTAAGGAGTTAAGTATTATCTATACCAGTTGTATATCAAACACTAATCACAGAAACTATTTTAACTTACATGTGATTACTGGTTTACATTTTAGCTATTGCTATATTCTAAGAAATAGATTATTTATTTCGATCCGACTATGATACTTCAATAATCACAAATTACCATCCAATCACAACACATTACTAACAATGTTAGGTAGCTGGAAACAATCACCAGAAATTCCTGAAACTAAGTTTCATGCATCTTGGCAGTAGTTAGCGAATCCCATCTGAAGAAAATTATTATTCCTAATGAGTTTCGAAGCCTCACTAACACTAGAGACGTTGCCAGTGAACTGAAAGTAGAAAGTGAAGACTCTTTTTATTAAAAATTTTTAGTATTTCTTCCTAGTCACTAAAATCATAGTAACCTTTTACCAACTAGTATGAAAGGTGAAAATACTTATCGAAAAATCTACATTGATACACGGGAATAACCAAAAAAGGTGTTCAGCAATTCTTAGTAAATTATAATCAAAAAACGTAGACTAGTCATTAAGTTATATTTATTCATGACAGAAAAGGAATTAATTGTATATGAAATATGTATGCAAAACATATTCGAGAATTTATTCATTCCGATTAACTGATTCAGCTTAGTTACAGCCAAAAACGTTTTGGAATCAATATGCTTAGCCACATAATTCAGTGTAGATTAAATAAGTGAGGTTATCTTCAGAGTTTTCAGTGGTAAATAAGAGCGTTGTACCCAGGACTTCCGGTCGCTTTTCCGTTTGTTTAGTATATAACCATCACGTATTGGGATGCATGTCCATAAGAAATTCATTTCAAGCCCCAACTTTTAGTATATTTATAAAAATATTCGTCAATATCAGAACTATGAGCGCCGAGTATAGAGAAGACATTATATGTGAAAATTATATTTAAAATAATCTCAGCGATTGAAATCTAAACAATTCCAGCGTTTCATCCAGCAAAGTCGTCTGAACCTTTTAAGGATTGTAATCGAAACCAGAATTATAATCTATTTATTTAATTTTCAATCGCTCAGGTTATTTCAAATATATTTTTCATATATAATGTTTTGTTACATTTGTTTTATATCCGGCACGTTGGGCTTCACTACACTAGGTATGTGCATAGCAGACAGTTGAGAATAACTCCAGACGCTAGAAATAAAATCTTTAGTGAAAATAATATACCGATATGCAGCACTCATTCAATAAATGAAGGGGAAAATAACTGAAACTGGTGCATACGAAATGCCTACTGAGTATTGAAAACCTTGAGGATAACCTCAGAAACTGCTTTTGGTGGTATTAACCCAAAAACTAGGAGTATGAAAGTTCTCCCGATACTGAACCAAGAGTATTTGGATATAAATTTATTGACCACCTAATATAATAATACTAATGTTAATACTATTACCCATAATCATAATAGTATTGATAATAATCCCTATGCTCCATTGGGAGTAACAGGAGTAAGTAAGTACCATTTATTGAAATGAATTCATCAGTCATCAGTTTATAGGTCTAACTTAGTATTCGTTACTCTGTTTCACAAACTCAGTCTAATTATCATTACGTACATCGTGTGTTTTTTGTGCATATTTCAGCAAAAGTCATTTTATGATTGTGCGAACGTTCAATGTCCATTGTTACAAGATGCAGATTTCCCACCGCATTTCGATGAGGACTGTGTACTACTTTCATCTTTAAGCATGAAACTGAAAGAATCCCTAATACACTAAGCAAAATTTGATGGAATTATTACAAACAAAAAGTATAGAAAATTTATTTCTCAACCGTAAATATTGTATCAAATGCTTGCCAATAATATTTAATAAATCTATGATTTTATTAGAGATGATTCTGTCTATATTATTTAAGTAGAATAATAGTGGGTAAAGAGAGTATGAATTTTTGATTGCTGTGCATTATAACAGGTTACAGAATGATGTATTCTATTTATCCACTTGATTAATTTTCATTCGGTTCAATTTATGAGTATCAAGAAGCAAGGTGAATTTCATGTTTATTTGTCTCGAAAATTATGATTTATAAACCTTTAATTTATCATAATACAACGACATTTACTAGTTACTTTCTGATAATGATTCCAAATACTAGACGAAAACAGAAATTAGTTATGGAAATAAACATTAGTCATATTCAGGTTGAACAACCGCTACACACTAACGCAATACATAACTAGAAAAACAATCCCTTCTCCAAAGCTTTTGCTTGAAAATATAAGATAAAATGTTTAATGATTAAATAAATATAGGGTCACTGAACTTAGATATTAACTCAAAAATAGTATGATAAAAGTAACAACTAGTGAAAATAGTTCATTAGATAAAATGAAATGAAAAGTGACAACTAAGAATTTAGAGCGGGACCAAAAACAATAAATCTGATTATGAAAAGCTCTACTATTATTATAAGCTGAGTCTCGAGTTCTCTACAGCAATGCTAATTCATTCACCATCTGTCGATTCCAATAGTACACTTTATGAGCGTCTATACATGCACTCAATAGCATTATACACCGGTTTCGTTGACGCTGATGTTGCTATACAATGATATCATCAATAGAAGTATGAGCAAATTCTGTCTCCAGTCTTATTATGAAAATACCTGTACGAATATCAGAACCAAACTTCAACGAACTTGGTTACTGCATAAAATGGAACCAACTTTCGTTTGTTAACATTATTCTTATGTGTGTATCCATCTACCTAAGCTATAAATGTAGTTTGTAATTAGCAGATATCTATCTTCCTAACAGGAGTGAACCACCAAGAACTGATTATCAGGTCAACTCAACCACGTGATTCTGTCGTAACTGTTTCCACCTCTCATGAAAATCTTAATGGCTAGTAGTGAGACATCCATAATTCCAAAATGTTTTTGATTTTTTTCAAATTTAATAAAAAAAGTAGGAAGTAGCAGTTATACGGGCTTTGTTTAATGGAACTAATTGGGTATTTTCATGTGAATTAAAAAAGCGTGATTCCCAACGTATGCTGTACAATAATCTACTTCAATTCATGACTAAAGACGCTCTAAAAATAAACGTGACTTTCCTACACAGCTGGCTATAGATGTTACTTGATCATCAAAGGAGATTCTGCACTAGATCCGATAGTTACTTACTTACTTACTTACTTACTTACTTACTTACTTACTTACTTACTTACACCTGTTACTCCTCGTGAAGGAGCATAGGTCGCTCACCAGCATTCTCCATCCAACCCTGTCCTGGGCAATCCTTTCCAGCTCCTTCCAGTTGTAATTCATCCTTTTCATATCTGCTTCTATTATCCGACGTAATGTGTTCTTTGGCCTTCCTCTTTTCCGCTTCCCTTCAGGATTCCAAGTTAGAGCTTGCCTCGTGATGCAGTTTGACGATTTGCGTAATGTATGTCCTATCCATTTCCATCGTCTTTTCCTAATTTCCTCTTCAGCTGGAGTTGGTTTGTTCTCTCCCACAGAAGGCTATTGCTGATGGTATCCGGCCAATGGATGTTGAGTATCTTGCGTAGACAGCTATTTATAAATACTTGTACTTTCTTGATTGTGGTTGTTGTAGTTCTCCAAGTTTCAGCTCCATACAGTAGAATTGCCTTGACGTTCGTATTGAAGATTCTCACTTTGATATTGGTTGAAAGTTGTTTTGAGTTCCATATGTTCTTCAATTGTAGGAATGCGGCCCTTGCTTTGCCAATCCTCGCCTTTACGTCTGCATCTGAACCTCCATGTCTATCGACGATGCTTCCCAGATATGTGAAGGATTCTACATCTTCCAGAGTTTCGCCATCAAGGGTGATTGGATTGCTGTTCTCCGCTTTGAATTTGAGGACCTTGGTTTTCCCTTTGTGTATGCTGAGGCCTACTGATGCAGAGACTGCTGCTACATTGGCTGTCTTTATCTGAATCTGTTCACGTGTACGTGATAGGAGGGCTAGGTCATCTGCGAAGTCCAGATCGTCTAATTGGTTCTGAGCTGTCCATTGTATTCCGTGTTTTCCTTCAGATGTCGAGGTCTTCATAATCCAGTCGACCACCAGAAGAAAGAGGAAGGGAGAGAGTAAACAGCCTTGTCTGACTCCGGTCCTTACTTGGAATGCATCTGTCAGCTGTCCTCCATGCACTACTTTGCACTGTAGTCCGTCGTATGAGTTCCGGATAATATTGACAATCTTCTCAGGAACTCCGTAGTGTCGAAGAAGTTTCCATAATGTCCTCCTATCTACACTGTCGAATGCCTTTTCATAATCAATGAAGTCGATGTATAGTGACGAGTTCCACTCAACTGATTGTTCGACGATGATCCGTAGTGTTGCAATTTGGTCTGTGCACGACCGATCCTTTCGGAATCCAGCTTGTTGATCTCGAAGTTGGGCATCTACTGCATCCTTCATCCGGTTCAGCAACACTCTGTTGAAGACTTTCCCTGGTATTGACAGTAGTGTAATGCCTCTGTAGTTTTCACATTTGCTCAGATCTCCTTTCTTTGGAATCTTGATGAGGTGTCCTTCTTTCCAGTCCATTGGCACTTGTTCCTCCTCCCAAATCTTTTTGAATAGAGGGTAAAGCATGCTTGTGGTTACTTCGACGTCTGATTTCAGTGCTTCAGCTGGTATGTTGTCGGGTCCTGCTGCTTTCCCGTTCTTGATTTGTCTGACGGCCATTCTAATTTCTTCCGTCGTTGGTGGGTTGACATCTATAGGAAGATCTGTGTGTGCTGCTTCGATGTTCGGTGGATTCATTGGAGCCGGCCTATTCAGGAGTTCCTCGAAGTATTCTACCCATCTGTTTCGCTGTTGTTGAATTTCAGTGATTGGCTTGCCTTCTTTGTCTTTGACCGGCCTCTCTGGTTTACTGTATTTCCCTGATAGTTTCTTCGTTGTATCGTAGAGCTGTTTCATATTTCCTTCTCTAGCAGCTTTTTCTGCCGTCGTTGCTAATTCTTCCACGTATTTCTTCCTGTCGGCTCTAATGCTCCTCTTCACTTGCTTGTTTGCTTCTATGTATTCAGCTTGTGCTTGGACTTTCTCTGCTCGTGTTCGGCTGTTGTTAATTGCTGTCTTCTTGTTCTTCCTTTCTTTGATCTTGTCCAGTGTTTCTATAGAGATCCATTCCTTATGATGGTGTTTCTTTAGGCCCAGAACCTCTTGACACGTTGAAGTCAATGTTTCTTTGATGCCTTTCCAGTTGTCCTCCATGGTAGTTTCTTCTTCCTTCAGTAGATCTTGAAAGGCTTGGAATCTGTTGTTGAGAGCTATCTTGAATTCATTGAGTTTGTCAGTATCTCGAAGGAAGGCTGTATTGAACCTTTGTATTGCTGTTTGTCCACTTGTCCAGTTCTTTTTTAGCTTCAGTTTTAAATTGGCTACAACTAGGTGGTGATCTGAAGCTACGTCAGCTCCTCTCCTGGTTCTCACATCTTCCATTGTCCTTCGGAATTTTTGTTGATGCAAATATGGTCTATCTGGTTCTCTGTAGTGTGGTCCGGTGAGATCCATGTAGCCTTGTGTATACGTTTGTGTGGAAATATTGTGCCTCCTATGACTAATTTGTTGAATGCACACAAATTTGCAAATCTTTCTCCATTTTCGTTCCTCTCTCCCAGTCCATGTCGTCCCATAATATCTTCATATCCAGTGTTGTCTATTCCGACCTTGGCATTTAGATCTCCCATCAGAATGGTGAGGTCCTTTCTTGAGCATTTCTCTATGATTGACTGCAGCCGCTCGTAGAATTGATCTTTAATGTCGTCGTTGCTATCATTGGTGGGTGCATAACATTGGATAATATTCATTAAGATCCCCTCCTTCTTTGTTTTGAATGATGCTTTGATGATTCTGGATCCGTGGGATTCCCATCCTACAAGTGCATTTCGTGCTACTTTGGACAGCATTAGAGCAACTCCCTGTGTGTGTGGAGCATTTTCCTCTTCGTGACCGGAGTATAGCAGCATCTCTCCCGTAGCTAGCCTTTTCTGTCCAGCTTGGGTCCAGTGGGTTTCGCTGATTCCCAGTACTGCCAAGTTGTATCTCCTCATTTCCGTTGCTATTTGGCTGGTCTTCCCGGTTTCCCACATTGTTCTAACGTTCCATGTACCTATAAAAATTTTTGCTCTGGTTGTTAGAAGGGGCATCGGCCTCGTGGCTTCCGAAGGAATTCGGCTTTCACCATGAAGCGTCATAATTCTTCTAAATGAAGACCTTCTAACTCTCAGGGCAGAGTTAAAATGGTTTGAATTATTTTTTCTGGTAAGCGTTTTTTTAGCGAGTTAGTTTTCTACGGGATGGGGACGCTAACCCCATGCCCAACCCTCCTCCTTTACCCGGGCTTGGGACCGGCAGTAACTCTAGAAGAGCTACAGGCGGAGTTAGATCCGATAGTTACTTTAGTTCTAATGTTAAAATGTACCAGCATCACAAACTGAGAGTTTTTGGTATTTAAAGTGCTCTAATATAACTAACACGATCTCTGGTTTCTTAGAAGACATTAAAAGTACTTTGAGAATAGTGTACCAATATATGGTTTGCATGACCCATGACAAAATCAATCTGCTATACACTACCTCGAAATCGAGTCACCTAGTGTATGTTTACCTTTGCGTATATAGTGGAGATCACGGAATGTACATGACCTGTACCCCACACTATGAGATAGAACTTCCGTATAGAATTATCGAAATCATTCTATGTTGATTTTAGGGCCTTTTCGAAACATTTACAAACTTCAGCTTAGGCTTTTTATAAAACGTTTTGGGAGTGGTTCGATTTTTTAATAAATGATGGCTTAAACTTCCCTATCTCGCTGAGGAAAGTCAATTAAGTAGTTGGAATTTCCGGATATCCTACTTGATTGAATATCTTAAAGTTTACAACAATATGGGAATATTTCAAATATCTTAAAGTTGTATTGACGTTAGTCTACCGCATCTACTTTAGAAAAAAAATCAATCCATTGTTTTCAATAATAAAACAGACATTATATTTAACCTTTATGTTAAAGTGCTGAGTCGAAACTCACTATGGTGAGTCGGAGCTATACAATCATGTAGTTCTGATTTGTCTTATCGTGCTGTAGGATCGATATTTATTCCTTTGACTAGAAAACATCACATGATAAAAATCCAAAATATTTGATGATTTTGATTACTACCCTGAAGAAGTCTAGACAAGTTAGCTGGACGAAACGTTGGAATTTCAATCGCTGAGACTATTTCAAATATAATTTTCACATATAATGACTTCTCTTTACTCGGCGCCCAATTTCTGTCAAATTATTCGTTCTAATCTTGACGAATATAGTTTAACTAAACCATAGTACTATAAGGTACACAAAATATTGGGTTTTCTGTGCACAACGGTATAATAGTCATATTAAAATTGACTCCTCCTGATATCCTTGGTTCTTTAATAAGTATCCTTACTCCAAAGTCGAGACAATGCATCTATTTGCATTAACGATTAGAAGCTAAGCATCAGGATACGTGGCTTCCAAATAATGAATTCAAATTTTCTAAGACGACGTTTTAAGGTTATTTCCAGTGAAGGACTAGTTATCGTAATTTAAATAGTTGCCATCTAAATATAAGTTAAAACTTGTAGATTTCTCCATGATGCGTCTTCACATTTAAAAGATAAATGTAATATGAATTGGAAACACTGAAAACAATGTTGAGATTAGATGGTGGTTGGAGGTAGTCAACAGGAAACCCGGATTTCGTGCTACTTGGCACTCGTCAGCAAAGTGCACCTGTAATCTTGAGGGAACTGATTCTCCCTGGCGGATTCGATCCCGTGTCACCCAGCTTCACAGTCAGATACGTTACCACTAGGCTAACCAGACCATGACCGACCTCCTGTATGACTGAGATGTAATCACAATTGACTGACCACTGGGCGTGTCAAGTCCTTCTTAGTGCAGATCGAATGCTATCGACCAACTGAACACAATGTCGAGTCACCTAGACTAGCGGCCACATTGCAATTTGATCGATAGCATTCGATCTGCACTAAGAAGGACTTGACACACATGACACTGATCACCACCCAGTGATCAATCAATTGTGACACTGAAAACAAACCAACAGTATTTATTTTGTTGTTGCAGGAAGATTTGCTGAAGAGTAAGTACATACCAGTCCTAGTATGAATTATGAGATTACTTTAGTAGTCGAAAACTAGGATGCACTTGATGCCAAAATCTGAAATAATTGCGGTAAGGCAGTCAGAGACCAAAAACTCTAAACAGTGCCGCAATACCTCCTTCTTATCCCTTTTCTCACATCCAGTGTTTCTATATTTCTAAGCCATTTCAGCATATGGATCTACACTTTTACTATTTCATTATGTTACGGATCATTATTATGCAAGCTGCGTTTCTAAAAATAAATCTACAAATTATTCTTCAGCAAACTGTTAATCGATATCCTGCATCAATCATACATATCATTTTAAGACCAAACAATGAGTAAGAGATGGTGACGGGTATAGACTAATAGTTAGGATATGGTATGATTATCCAACGGGAACAAAAATACACTATTGGTTGGAAATCTGGATCAATATTTTGAGGGGTACATATCTATATTAATGAATGAGTTTGTGAATATATCTGATTTGGTTTACTAATACTGTTTTCTGATAACTTATAGTCTTTTTACGAAGGTTAACATGTCAGACTTGTGTATAGGAAATGTGCACAACGGTTTTAGAAATGAGACGACCCCCCAACAATAATAACGAACTACCAACTTCTGTTAGTAGATAATTATGTGTACATATTATTATCGAAAAGTTTTAATAGACGATATTATCCATAGATTTTTTTGCAATTTATTTATATACAAAAGAATACCATCTGCTCAATTATTTTATCATTTTGATTGAATGTCAAGTAAATACTATGATTTTAAAATAAGATAATAGGAAATTAGAAATTACCAAATGTATACACTTAAAACAACCATATCAAATTTTATAATCATGGAAAATAGTGTTCAATAACGACTGAGCACTGTTTGTAGACAACTATCAATTAGCATTGCATCTTGTTCCATTTTCATGGACCAACATTCAACATCACCCAGTTCTTTAAGTACATTACGAATATCGGAAACAAGCTTTAGCCATATATTGACATGGTTCTGATAAATATGTAATTGAGTTATTAACTCTTTGAATTCACTGTTTAGTCGATGCTGATTTATATATGCCTAAAAAAGACAGAAATCAAGTTAATGTATGTTGTATTAAATGAATGTTAAATATTGAATATAATATAAGCTTATGCTTAATGTTACTGAGTTGTTCGAGTTTTATAACCAAAAACTAATTGTTGAAAAATGTTCTAGTATAATAAGTGGCATAGATGACCTGATTTGTAATAAGTAGTGTGACTCATATATATTTGGTGCCCTCTTGTACTAATATTTATGTGTTCAACTAAATAAATAATTTGTAATAAGTATCACTATTAGTATCATATGAGTCAAAACTTTCCACAATAAATCTAAATGAAAAATAGCAGTCAATGGAGTCGATGTAATGCCTCAACTGTAACAAAATCACAAGATCCCAAACTCAACCAAAATGAATTTATTATTGTATATAAAATAAGAATAAAACAATTTTCAAACTCCTTTTATATCTGAAAAATTCTCCGGTTTATTTCAATTTAACAAAATCCTATAAAACAAAGTAACCAACACGAAAAATGACTGGGCTTAACTCTCGTCAATTCACTTTTAAGATGTACTCTAAAGTTGTCAATAGTTTAAATATTTTTATTACACGTCACTTGTGTATTTTTGAAGTTTCATTCCTAGTAATACAATACAGAACGAGGCAATTTTTAATTAGATTATTTAGGCGGAATTTCTTCCCTTTTTCAGGTTTAGAAACAAGTATACTTAATAGTTCCTGCTTGATCTAAAGATCTTATTTGACTTTGTCAGCAAAAGTCCTGTGTAGGTGTTTGGCTGTGACAGGAGGGCAGGATAATAGTACTTTGTTTCTAGAAGCTCGTTAGACAATATTATTGAACGTGTAGAAGTTGTCTTTTAAAGTAATAGTAACAAGGTATTCGCCAACAATATCTACAATACCTCAGTTCAATACTACTACAAACAGATAGACACAATTATACTTACAGATAACATTTCATGGAAATCTATTTCCTATTTGAAGATTCACAAATTCTCCTGGAGTTCTTTATGTACTCTGACAAAATTCAGGGTTGTAGTATCTTGAAAGAATATTAGTTTTATATCGCACTCGTCAAAATAAGAACAACACTTTAGTAATAACTACTAGCAGCATCTAACTTATGAACATTGTGATACAATTAAATGAATTAATCAGTTACACTTAAACTTATGGTTGATTGTATTTAAACACTTGCATAGACATTTCTTTCGATGTTTTCTAAATTACCCAACGTATGTTGTAAAGCCATTTGACGAGTATACTGTGTATCAGTCCGTTCTCTATTACTTAATGACCATTATCCATAGCCCCAGGAGATATGGGTAGGTTACGAGTATTCTACATAAATCAGCACAATTCGGGAATTTCAGCTTTAACTGGTATAGTCTCTTTAAGATTTTGTCGCTTGAGCAAACAAAAATTTACTTTACAATTAGGCAATTAACACTAGTTTACGCACTCGACTTTACTAATAAGCTAGACTGTCATATGCTACTCGAATGAAATTGGGGCCCACGGTACTAACCAGTAAACTTCTATCCTGAGGTTGGAACTTTGTATTCATCGAGCAAAACTCAGTCAGTGACAACGTAGAACTTCGTACGTACGTACATCAGTTCGAGTTGCCATACCACATTAGGACAGAGATGCAGTTGTCGATTCAAATCCCGTAGTGGTAGAGGTGGTAAGAATATAAGCAGTAATCGGAAAGACTAGGGTCTGAAGATGTTATTCAAGGAGTATAATGCAATGAAATGAATTTGGAAAGAGGAAAAAAAGGGACATGAAGAATTCAGAAGATTAGAATTTGGGAGAACACAGAGAGTGTATGCACCTGCGCCATTGCAAACCATTTTGAGCCATGTCATTCAGGGTCTCTAACCATCGGTTGCTATCATCTCGCGGTCCTCAACCAGGTAGTCTACACCTACCAACATGACTCAGTCCACTTGTCAGTGACTTCATAGACTTGTGCCATGTTTTGGTTTGACCGCCCCTAGCTTTCTTCCAACCTACTCCTATACCACTGAACATCAGACGTCTAGGCAGTCGGTCGTTGGGCATACGTAACACGTGTCCCAGCCATCTCAACTGATGAAGTTTCACCACTTCATCAATCGATTTGCCATCCTTACCTAGTACCCGTTTCCTAACAACTGCATTACTTACTCGATGGTCCCAGGATATACGAGCAATGTTTCGAAGACACCTATGATCAAATACTAGTAACCTACGAATATCCTCTACTCTTACCAGTCATGTTTCACTGCCATAAAGTAGGACGGGACGAACTGCTGCGCAGTAAACACATCCTTTGGTTGATAGACGGATATCTCGTCTACACCATAAATGACGCAAGTTGGCAAAAGCTAGTCGAGCCTTTTGTATCCGTGCTGAGATTTCGTCACACACCAGACCACAAGGGCGGATGAGACTTTCCAGATAAGTGAAGTGGTCGACACGCTCAACTACTTCACTCCCTATTATTAGTTCGAGTGTCAATGCAACCCAATCCTGAAGCAACATTTTGCATTTCGAGGGAGAGAATCGCATCCCGAACATGTTTGCACTGCTGCTTAGAGTGGTCAGAAGACTCTGCATTTTGTCACCGTCTTCACCAAGTAGAACTATGTCATCGGCATATTCTAGGTCAAAAAGTTAATCTCCCGGTAGAGGTTCAACCCCTGGAAATTTAGATGAGGAAAGTGTAACCTCTAAAAGCACATCAACGACAAAGTTAAAAAATAATGGAGAGAGTGAACAGCCCTGACGAACACCACTTGAGGTAATCAATTCTGATGACAGTTCGCCATAAGCTCTCACTCGACCAGTTGTGTTCGATTAGAGAGCCTTCACAAGGTTAATGTACTTCTTTGGTACTCCTTTCAGTGACAAACACTGCCATAGAACCTTACGATCAACAGAGTCGAATGCCGCCTTAAGGTCAAGAAATACTACCATTATGGGGCGTCTGAACGTGTGTCTGTGTTCTAGAACCTGACGTAGTGTGAATATCTGATCTATACAACCACTTCCAGGTCGAAAACCAGCCTGATTTTCTCTAGTCTGCTCTTCACGAGCTTTCGTTAGGCGTCGAAGTACTATTGAAGCTGGTATTTTAGACACTATGTTAGTCAAACTGATTCCTCTATGATTGTCACAGGAGGACTTTTGTCCTTTCTTATAGACTGGCACAATCAGTGATTGAGACCAGTCAGATGGGATTACGTCCAGTTCCCAAATCCTACCTAAGACCTCAGTTAATCTCACTGCTAATACTGGACCACCATCCTTAAAAATCTCAAGAGTAAACCTGTCACGGACTGTTGCTCTCCCTCGCTCCAGGTTTCCTATTGCTTTTTCAACTTCGTAAAGAGACGGAGGACCTACATTAACTTGCCATTCAGGTTGACTAGAGATCGTGGGAAACCGAAGTGTGGCTGAAGGCCAGTTGAACTTGTCCCTAAAGTGTTCTACCTATAGATCCAATCTCCTGTATTGAGAATGTATAATATGTCCATCTTTCTCTGAGAGTGTTTCGCTAACAGTCCGTTTCCTAATACCGGTTTCCTCAACAAATCTGAACAATTGTCTGCTATTACCTATTGCAGCTGCCTTTTCCATCTCTCTTGCTTTCGCTACCCACCACTGTTCGTGATCATTGCGTAGGCTTCTTGTCAGCTTGAGCTTAAGCTGACTCCGCTCTTCGTTATGTTCAGAGCCGGATGGAATGAGTTTTCGAGCATCCATCAGTGCGGTAGATGCTGCTGAGATCCAGGAAGACGGAGGTTGACTATGAATACAGTGATCTTGAGTGCTGTTAGAGGTATGAGGGCGGTTATCACTTCCCGGTTGCCCAAACCGTGGAAGGGTTGTTCTGGAGGTACCTGAAAGGGAAATTGGATTAGAGGTGATCTTAGTGACCTGGGAGCGTGACCGCAGTGCCCAAAGGACAACTGCTTGAGGTCAGTCACACACGACCTTTTTATGGGTGATTTTTGTGTTAGCTCCGTACTTGTTGAGACCTTACCGCCGAAGACGGATATCCGTGGGATAAGGTGAGGTGTGCATTTTTAGAGTCAACCTTTTCTAACCCCACCCCTCCTTGTGAGAAGGCAGCATCGCTGTCATGCTGGTTGTCTGAAGGAAACACTTTACTGCTGTCACACCTCTGTACAGTCAGCAGTACGACTTCACCTTCGGACCTTGGGTTTGTTGCTTTTAGTCTAACCGCTCTTCAATCGACCTGTCTGACATGGTAGGACCTTGAGGAACGGTTGTTCCAGCCAGTATAGCTCGGTTGCTTCATCACGATAGGCAAGCCCGACTACCGCGTCAAGGTAGCAGCTACAGTTGAGCAAAAATACTGATAAATCAAATGAGCTCCTGCCCAGTCAAATGCACAAGATAGTTTAAGGAAATATTTGTTTTAAGTAAACTAACACACTTTCAATCTACAGAATATGACAAAAAACAAACTGTTTTATCTTAAAAAAAAAGCTGAAACAAAATACCAAATACGCTTTATCAGATTCAAATGAATGCTACTAATATGATAAGAGTATTATGTCTACAAACCAGTATCAAATGCCCACCACTAAATATGTGAACATTATAACAACCAAAGTAACAAATCATACCACATCAGACATCCTATCTCGGTCTTATTTCCTATGGATGATGCTAATGTTAGTGTTGAATTCGCAGTTAAAACAGACGGAAAATTTGAGTCACACAAACGAGAATGGTAGATGTCCCCAGGAAAAACTTTCTTTGAGGATTTGATTACCAATAATAAGTCAGTAGACCACTATTATTATGCGTCTGGGGATCTGAGATGTGAATGAAAACTTGAAGCATCATGACAAAACACGCCCAAAACCACTTATGTTTGAAAGTGTTTTTACCTTTTCTTATGAGTTACCTGTTTATCTATGAAAGCATTACTCCCTTAACATAAATAGCATTTATACTAGCTTTGCGAAGCTTATTAAAGTCTTATGAATGTGGAAAATGAGATTTTTCCAATAACCATAAGTTTTAAGGATAAGGGTCACACATCTATCAGACATACTGCAATATGATCGCTTTTTGCCAAGTTTTTGCATAACAGTATAGTATGTTTGTTCACTTTTACCCAAATGAATACGAAAAATAAAATTATCAATAGACTTGGTATTTCTTCTTATTTAACAACTATTGAACTATCTAGGGATAACCTAAAACAAAAGAATACTCCAGTCCTAACGTAAAGTCCCAAAAACTGTAAACAAAACGACAATATAGTTGGCTGCAACCTCAAAGAAAAAATTTAACTACATATATTCCTACAAATATTCAAAAGACAACTATGACAACACTTTGAACGAAAAAGTTCAGTTGGAATTGGTTTGCGATATGAGTGAGGATGATTATGAATTAGAAAAATATCGATGTTACCCCTGATTTTAATTTACACGGACAAGGAGACTAACTATCCTTTTTTTCTACAAAGCCCCTGACGAATTGGGTAAAAAAACACTGTTTGTGTATCGGCAGTTTTCAGGCAAAGTATTTCTGAATTCTATCGACAAATCAAACAATCTAGAAAAGGGCACTTTACGTAAAGAAAAATATTTGCTGAAACCTTAAGAAAGGAAAAAACTGGAGAGCAATGGCACTAACAAAAAGAGAGAAACACCTGTTTTCAAAATCAATGCTGTAAATATGAAGAAATGGTATTACTTTTGACACATTCTCATCGATTCTGGTTAATAATCCATTTGTCATCTCATCAATTGAAACAAGCATAGTTTGCTTTTTCGTTTCCAGCTGAGCTTTTCTAAGAGTCTTTTCCTGTTGGTATTCCTTATAAATTAGAGATAACATTCAACACTCCAACACGAACGTTCTTGGATCAATCAGTTGACCTAAGGCAACGTGTAACTGACTCCTAGTTAACTGAGAAAAAACATGGGAAAATACCATAAAATAACATTGATTATAAGGCTCTTGAAGATTAGCTCGCATGCGTTCATTAAAAAGTCAACTCTTCATGCCGCAATAAATCGTCAAAGCATGAGATAGATTACTAGTGCATGTTAGCAATCAACTTTTTGATACCGATCGTCTGCTACTATTGACAACTAATCAGCCTGGTGTTGATGCAAGGACAAACTTATGTCGTTCGATCCACATAAACGTGGGTTATGTAAAGCATTCCAAATAATATCAACTGGTGAGGGGTTACACCCTAGATTGCTGGACTAGTGTAGCAGTATTGTCCCAGAATCTGCCATTGCGTCCTGTAGTTACGTTCATTAATTACCTAGTGAAGCAAATCCCGACCGTTGTTGCTACCTTGACGCGGTAGTCGGGCTTGCCTATCGTGATGAAGCAACCGAGCTATACTGGCTGGAACAACCGTTCCTCAAGGTCCTACCATGTCAGACAGGTCGATTGAAGAGCGGTTAGACTAAAAGCAACAAACCCAAGGTCCGAAGGTGAAGTCGTACTGCTGACTGTACAGAGGTGTGACAGCAGTAAAGTGTTTCCTTCAGACAACCAGCATGACAGCGATGCTGCCTTCTCACAAGGAGGGGTGGGGTTAGAAAAGGTTGACTCTAAAAATGCACACCTCACCTTATCCCACGGATATCCGTCTTCGGCGGTAAGGTCTCAACAAGTACGGAGCTAACACAAAAATCACCCATAAAAAGGTCGTGTGTGACTGACCTCAAGCAGTTGTCCTTTGGGCACTGCGGTCACGCTCCCAGGTCACTAAGATCACCTCTAATCCAATTTCCCTTTCAGGTACCTCCAGAACAACCCTTCCACGGTTTGGGCAACCGGGAAGTGATAACCGCCCTCATACCTCTAACAGCACTCAAGATCACTGTATTCATAATCAACCTCTCTCTTCCATTCCTATTATTCTTCCTACATCGACTTTCAACTCTAAATTTCCTCTTTCGGCTTCCTCCTCAAGTGTCACCAAAGCCAACGATCCTAGTGCTCAAAACACTGCCCCAGGTCTACTGAAACCTCGCTCCAAACTACACATTGGAGCCTTCAACGTACGAACCCTATGTCAATTCGGTCAGCAGGCTTCCCTGGCTAAAACCCTAGAGTCTCTTACCATTGATGTATGCTGTGTCTCCGAAACACGCATACAGGATTCCAGTGTGGTCATTCACTTGACCTCACCTCGTCAAAACGGAGAGCCAATGAGATACACCCTCCGTGTATCTGGTGACCCGATGGCCAGTTCTCGTGGACTGGCAGGTGTAGGCATAGCACTAAACATGAGGGCCGAACAAGCACTGTTAGAGTGGATCCCCGTCAACAGTCGTTTATGTGCTGTTCAGCTAAACGGCTACGTAAGAACTCGGAAGGATAGGGACACACGTCGTTGCCTTTTTGTCGTTTCTGCCTACGCTCCCACTGACTGCAGCTCAGATGAAGTGAAAGATGAATTTTACAGAAAGCTGTCCGAACTTCTGCAGAAAGCTAAACACTCAGACATAGTACTCGTAGGGGGTGACTTTAATGCTCAGATAGGTAGTTTAAACCAAACAGAAAGGCATTTAGGTGGATATTTTAGTATTCCGACACAGCGAACAGATAATGGTGATCGTCTGCTGCAACTATGCTCAGACAATCGTTTATTTTTAGCAAACACAAATTTTAAGCATAAGGAGAGACATCGTCTAACATGGCGACCCCCTACATCAAATCAACGATGGACTCAACTAGATCATATTGCCATCAGTCATCGTTGGAGAGGGTCGGTAGAAGATTGTCGTTCATTCTGGAGCACCTGCTTGGATTCCGACCACGCCCTAATACGGGCACGCATCTGCTTGCGCCTCACTGGACGCAAAAAAGCCACACTGAAAAGACCCGCTAGAACTGAGTTGAGTAACGAGAAAACCAAAAGTAGGTTCCAGGAACAACTGAGGTCACACTTAGGTAGTTCTGAAGACGAGGCTGACCCAGATGTTGCTTGGAAAGCTATACAAACAGCTGTGGAAACAGCAGTGACATCTATTAGTGAATTAAACCACAGAGTTACAAAGAACCAGTGGATTTCTTCAAAGTCTATCACACTGATGGATTCTCGCAAACTCGTCCCATCAGGTTCCGAACATGATAAAGAGCGACAACAAATCAGATCTAGGTTAAGAAAAAGTCTAAGAAACGACCGTGAGCAGTGGTGGGCAACGAAAGCAAAAGAGATGGAAAAGGCGGCGACTATAGGGAACACAAGACAGCTTTACAGACTAATAAAAGAAACTGGAATTAATAAGTCAAGTGTAAGTGAGATTATATCGGAAAAAGACGATACACTCATCTGCTCCCAGTCCAGGCGTTTAGAACGATGGGCGGAACATTTCAGAGAACAGTTCAGCTGGCCTTCAGCTACTCTACAACTACCCTCCATTCCCAGACAGTGTGAATGGAACATTGAAGTAGGTCCCCCAACTCTTGCTGAAGTTCAAAAGGCTATAGTTAATCTAAAACGAGGAAGGGCAGCTGGTCCAGATGGATTGGCTCCAGAGGTCTTTAAGGATGGTGGTCCAATTTTGGCGATTAGGTTGACTAATATTTTAGCTAAAATCTGGGAGTTAGACGTTATTCCATCTAACTGGTCACAATCACTTATCGTCCCAATATATAAGAAAGGGTCAAAATCATCCTGTGACAACCACAGAGGGATTAGTCTAACTAATATAATATCTAAAATACTAGCCTCGATAATTATCAGACGCCTAACTAAGACTCGTGAACTGAAAACACGAGAAAATCAAGCTGGCTTCAGACCTGGTCGTGGCTGCACCGACCACATATTCACCATTCGTCAGATTCTAGAACACAGGCATACTTATCGGCGTCCGACAATGGTGGTCTTTCTCGACTTAAAAGCAGCATTTGACTCGGTAGACCGCGAGATTCTGTGGCAGTGTCTGTCATTGAAAGGCGTACCCCAGAAGTACATAAACCTTGTGAAGGCTCTTTACTCGAACACTACTAGTCGAGTCATAGCTTATGGTGAACTGTCATCTAATTTTACAACCTCAAGTGGTGTCCGTCAAGGCTGTCCACTTTCCCCATTTTTGTTTAACTTCATCATAGATCTACTGATGGAAATAACGCTCACGTAGACTGAATTTTTGGGCATTGATCTTCTACCAGGAGGTCCACTTATCGACTTAGAATATGGAGATGACATAGTCCTGTTTGGTGAAGACTCTGACAAAATGCAGAGTCTTCTGGTAGCACTGAGCAACAATGCCAGAATGTTTGGAATGCGCTTCTCTCCCTCTAAATGCAAGTTGTTGCTTCAGGACTGGTCTGCGTCAACACCTGAACTAAGGATAGGGAGTGAAGTAGTCGAACGCGTTGACAACTTCACTTATCTTGGAAGTCTGATCAGCCCTAATGTGTTGGTATCGGACGAAATCTCAGCACGGATTCGAAAAGCTCGATTGGCCTTTGCCAACTTGCGCCACCTATGGCGAAGGCGAGATATCCGTCTATCAATAAAAGGACGAGTATACTGCGCGGCAGTCCGTTCTGTTTTAATTTACGGCAGCGAAACATGGCCATTAAGAGTAGAAGACACTCGTAAGCTATTAGTATTTGACCACAGATGCCTTAGAAATATTGCTGGCGTCTGCTGGGATCACCGGGTAAGTAATAGTGAGGTTAGACGCAGGGTATTAGGGAATGATGGTAAATCAGTTGATGAGGTTATGAATCTTCATCGACTGAGATGGTTGGGCCACGTGTTACGTATGCCTGAACACCGACTACCACGACGTGCAATGCTAACCGGTGTTGGAGATGGTTGGAATAAAGTTAGGGGCGGCCAAACCAAAACGTGACATCAGTCCTTGAAGTCACTAACTACTAGTTTGAGCCATGTTGGTAGATGCAGACTACTTAGCTGGGGTCCGCGTGACTATCGTAACCAGTAGTTGGAGACTCTTGGTGACATGGCTCAGAATCCATCACAATGGCGTCGGTGTATACACTCTCTGTCTTCTCTTAAACTAAGAGATTAAAATTGATTCATATCTTTCTCTCTAAGAACTAATTCTTTCTTCCTGTACTATATCCTTATTGCAATCTTTCTTTTATATATTACCACCTCTGAATTAACTACTTTTATGAATCCGGTGTCCATCTTGTTGTGTTAATGAGGTATGGCAACTTGGACCGATGCATATATGTGCCTGGTCCTACGTTGTAGCTGACTGACTGAGTGAGTGAAGCAAATTGCATAGTTCCGGTTTTTTATTAACAAATTGTAGGTGGTTTCACTACTGAAATGTCTCCACCTGTTCATCTCTCAATGAAGCAACAGCTAGACAGAGTTGCATTTGAGATGATGGTGACATAACTGTAAGGAAGGTCAACGAAATTCTGGACCTTTTTTGGGTGTGAATTCCTGAACTGGCCATGTACGTCCAAAGTGTACTTTGTCGTTGCTACAATGTGGGACCCAATTTTCTAGTTTCGCAAGTGTTCACGGACCTAACTGTAATTTTTCTAGTTTAGCAAACATTATTGTTATACCAGCGGTACGTAGTCAACCTTTCACATCGCATTATGGATTCATAGGTTGGATGATTGCTATGATATAGGGCATTCGTTTGTCTATTATTGGTAATTTGGCTGTTTCGATACTGCGTTTGAAATGCAGAAGAGTAACTTCTTTTTGTAGAACACTGAATGAAAGTTCAACACCAACCTGATATATGCAACGGAAACGCATTAGCAACTGTTAAGAATTCGAGGACATTATTTATTGGTGGGGAAATTGCTTTTTTAACTTTGTTAAACATTTCCACTTATAGCGCACCAATGTTTTGATTACGGCAATGCTTATCTATCGCGACAGATTGATTCTACTTATCAACTATGGTTCAATTGCTTTGGAATCGCGTTCACTTTGAAAAGTTAACTGAAAATAAAATTGAATGGGTGCGTAGTAACTTTTGTGCACATGTTATTAAGTCAACAGGATTTTCTGTACAATCATTTTTTGGGAAATTTTGGGGAAGGCTCTTTCACTTTGGGGATTTCCCCAAAATTTCCCAAAAGTTGCCAGCTTGGGTACAGACCACTAATCCCAGACAACCCAAAAAGGGGAAATAAAGGCGAAGAAAGGGGAAATAAAGGGGTAAATGCTTCGGTAGCGAAAGGGGAAATAAAGGGGAAAACGCATCAGACCATATGGTCTTGGAGATAACCCGGAATCGTGAAGAACGTCCCAAAAATGCGAAAAAAAATATTGAGGTCAAATCACAGAGAGTAGATGGGTTTTCCCAAAGTGTCATAAGATTCTAGGTAAAATTTGGGGGGTTTTGTGCTATTTCCCGAAAATTTCCTATGATGGCTTTCCTAAAATTTCACCAAAAATAGAGAGACTGGGCCCATCAAACAAATATCATAAATACAGTGTGTAACATTAGATAGGTTCACTCAGTGATTCCAAATGTTTTGGAAAAACTAGTGAGTGAATACTTGTGATTTGTAGAATTCAACCAAAAGGCCGCCGAAGAACATACTTGAGAGCGATCATTATCCAATTTTTTTCAGACCTCAGTGATAAGGATAGGAGGTCCATCGACCTATATTAATCTTTGCAGTTTTCAACGATAAGGAGTTTCACTCTCGTTTCGAATATATCAATAGAATGTGCTAGTATTACGTGTTCCGGCAGAGAATTTCAGTAATTCACTACTCGGTGCGAGAAACGAAACTCCAGACGTAAACGATTTGATCTCGGTTTTTGAACTTTCGTCGAATGTCCTTTCAAATGATCAGTCCTAGATGGAAGCAAAAGATAAGACATGTTAATACCAGGGTCATCGTTCAGAATACAATAAGCCAATATTATATCACCCGCTATTCTACGGTAACATAACGGGAGACCTTATCGAAGGCCTTACTTAGATCTATGAAGATCACATCCACAGGAATATTCCGATCCTTTGCCGCAGCCCAATCTTCTCTCGCAATCAGTAGATTTCTCAAGTATGATAAGCCTCTCCGAAAACCATGTCGTCCCTGGAGAAAAGATTATGCCCTTCAAAATAGTTTATGACAGATATCCGAGTGATTTTTTCCATTAGTTTTACAACTGCACTAGTTGAGCTAACGGGACTATAGTTACTAACTAAATCCCTACTCCCAGCCTTATACACCGAACTTATTATAGCGTCTTTCCAGTCTCTAGGCTGTCTGGACTGTCTCAGAGGCATGTCAAATAGTATCGTTAATGGTTCAGCAATTTCATCTGATATGGCTTTCATAATTCTAGGATGAATATCATCAGGACCACTGGACTTATCAGGTTTGAGATGCTGAAGTAGCCTTAAGACAGTACCTTTCTCAATGACAACAGGGTCCATCAACGAGCCGCCACAATCACAATGAATCGTTGGTCGTACTTCATAACTGATAGAAAACACATTAGTAAAACATTCCGATAAAGCTTCAGCTTCTTCGGTATCATTTCTTGCCAAGATTCACGGAGTTCCTTGTATCAAAAGTTATTGGAATCCAATCGCTTCGCTGAGTTTGTCTTTTTATGTACGACAATAACCGTTTCGGACTATATCTACAATCCCTAATCAATTGTTTTTCATATAATCGTCTAGTCTTACATAATAACGCTTTAAAGGCATTCCTAATTTTACAACAACTGGATCTGTATTGTTCTAAACCAGTAGAGATGAACATGCTCCAGTGCTTTTTCTATCTTCTACGAAGTTTCCTGACTTCTTTGGTTAGCCATGGCGGACTGTTATTCGGCCTACGGGGTACCAGGTATGGTATGAACGAGGACGTAACTAAACTAAACTTGCCTTTAAATACAGACCACGCTTCTTCAGCTGATGAGCTAATATCCACAGACCAATCTGTCTTAGCAGCGCACTCCTGAATGGCTGATATGTTAGCTCTTCATACATTTGGGCAGGGTGTAACCTGGTCGTATAACATTTCCATAGTTCTAAACGCGAATGACAAAACAGCGTGATTGCTGTTTACTAACGGCGGAAGAATATTTAGGTCGACAATATTCTCGGTATCATGAGTGATTACCAAGTCCAACAGAGAAGAACCTTGATTATCACCAAAACGAGTGGATTTGGATACATCCTGCACTAATGCATGCTCCATTATTGCTATCAGGAACCTACTATCAAAGGAGTCTATAAATCCTTCCGTGGTCATCTCAGTTCAACTAATATCAGGTGCAATAAAGTCTCCTATTATGAAGCATCTGTTATTTGCACTCTAAAGCTGAATGTGCTCTAAAATAAAGTCATTAGCTAAGCAAATTGGGCTGCGATAGATGACACCGAGTATAAATGTACCACATCGATAGCCGATTCACAGCCAATGACTTCACAAGTACCGCTATCATGGGGTTCGCTAGCAGAGGATTGAGTATTTATATTATTGGCTATATATAAAAGGATGCCACCTCCTTAGATTGTGGTATCCGGATAATTTTGGAGTAATGTCTAAATCATGGACTTGGTAGCATCCGCTCCCAAGGCCTGACTATCCGAAAACCCAATGAACGGAGACTTTCCTCACCGTTTTGTCGAAGGGTTTCTAGTTCAGCTAGTGCCCTCTTCCTTTTTATTCTGTCTTCAAGAGACATATCAGATCTAACTCAGATACCGGAATTGTCGCAACTACGAGCGTTAATTAACAGGAAATGACGTTGCTTCTCCAATCCTAGGATTACCCTAAGGAGTCTACATGGTCGTGGTCCAACATTGTCCTCGGTCCTCTTACCTATTCTAACCAGTTTTTTTACCCGAACTCCTTTAGAGTTATCTGGTAAGATACTACGAGTATATTCACCCAGGGTCGTTTGACTCCAGCAATTTGCTCACATTATTATTCGATGAGATTAGATTCTCCTTCTCAGTCACGCCAGGGTGGAATTCACTCTTACTATCAGACTTTGGTAGTGCATTTTGTGACTCACAATGGGAGTCCACCAATGACTTATTAACCGGCCGCGTACTGCCTACAGCTTTTTTCTTTTCGTTTCGTTTTCTCCATACTGTACTGACACATTCTTCACTGTTAGTGCTCGTGTTTTCAGCACAACCACCATCGTTCTTCTTACAGGCCAAAGCCAATAGGCTCATAGCCTCCTGCATTAGCAACGTCTTGTTTGCAATAACTGGATTTTCATTACGTATTTCCGTCTGGTAAGTTTTCCCCTGATACCCACCAGATGATGTTACTCTTCAAGCTTAAAACTAATGCTTACTAAGAATATGTGGTTGCCTGAGAATAGTTGTAGCAAACGGTCATTATTATCTGTGTCTTGAGCTGTGACCCTGTAAAATACACCTAAGTGTCTTTCGCCTTGGCTTAAACTGCCTACTGGGGCGTTAAAGTTTGGTATGATTAGATCAGATTGTTTGACTTTTAAGAGAAAAGACAGCTTTCGGTAAAATTCATTCTCTACTTTACACAAACTGCACCCAGTGTGAGCGTAGGCGAAGACGACAAAAAGGTAACGGGGTATGTCCCAATCTCTCCGAGTTCTTACTTGACCATTTAATGAGGCAGAACACCAGTAACTGTCTACTACGCTCTAATTTAAGAAAGCTTATTTTTATTTTGAACTCAGAGTAGCACATACGCAGGAGAGGCCACGTGACCTGGGAGCCATGCCTATTTTTAGCCCATCCACAGTGTTTCAGTATGGGAAACGCTCTTAATGAAGGGGTTAATGATACTACCCGGCAGCCCAGATCCAAAAAAGTGACGAGGAATTCAGGTCCCCAAATACTCGGAGCGTAAATCGTCCCTGTTCTCTATACCAAATTTGTAGTAAAGTGGATGACCACACTTCGATTCTGTATATGTATATAGATGGCATAGAATACTACAGTCCTAGCCCATGAATTTGATCGACATAAGTCCCGAACAACAGAATCCCTAACATGAAGTTCAGGGCGCGGTCTCACAAGTCAGTCAGCCACAACGTATGATCTGGCACATATATGCATCGGTCCACAGGTAACTCACTGGACCTATCATTACTGTTAAACTAAACTCGGTCGATAAGGGACACTCACTACCACCCTAAAAAGTTAAGAGGACCGCACAATCGGCTGCCTACTACCAGTGGTCTTGCATCTATGGAACCTGTTACCAATCAACTGGTTAAGACAACAGAAAATAACATCAGCACCAAGTTACTGTGAGTTCCTTCCTGTTTATCCTGTATTAACTTTTTACTCTTCTGTACACTATGTTGACTAGCAATTAATATTATTTCTCCACTCGTTCCCTTATCCACAACTCATATACTTCTATACTTTTTCCACCTGCTTAAATAAACAACTATCCTACAATATACCCTTCTTAACGCCTATACTCTGATTGGCAAATTATACTTTATACTATAGTCAACAGAGGCACTGCATCGATGCTTTACCCACAGTCCATAGCTTGTAACTGCCTGATAAGCTTGTAAAATGGTACTTATAGAAATAGTGCTTTCCAACAGGTTGTGAAACATAGGATTGTGTGAGGTATGACGTATATACAAAAATAAGCCTAAATGAGCCTAACATCACAAAAGGAGGGAGGGTGGAGTTACTGACCAGCAAGCATTGATGGTGAGGGCGATAACTTCAATCCACCCGTGTTTGTGGGGATAGAACATTTTGTACGTATCAGGCTCTTTATAATTGAGAATAAGACAGTCGATCTGAGATATAGATTGTTTTCCTACGCTCACCACTCAGACTCATGTTTCCAATATTATGCTGGATTAGCTATTCTACTAAGACAACCTATAACATGCTAACTCGGACTTTTACACTAGGATTGCGTGGCTGACATCGGATGGACAAAAAAAGAAAAGAAAAAAGACAATAAAAGATATAGTCAGTAGTATTCTTAACACTTCACCCTCTATATACACACCCTCCTAATAAACCGCTTCCCTTGTACCAACCTTGACTTCCCTTCCTTCATGTGAGCTTACTCCAACTTGTTAAACATCACAACTGATTGTTCTTTATTAGTACATTCTCTAATATGGAGCCTCTGACTTCACTTCACTCTAACAAGACATAATATGAATTTATTCTAACTTATTATACCTCTGTCCGTTCTACTACACAATGTTAAGCAACCTTTGGCGTTCATATCCAAGTGCCTTGCTGCTCTTCTGTTTCTCTTTTTTCTCCTTCAGAATCTTGCTCTGAGAGCACAGCTATGAAACTTCTGACGTTTGGAGCAAACTTGACGTACGCGTCCTCTCAAGGTCATAGTTTACAGCAAGCGCTCTACGATTTCACTTTATAACAACCATAAACTTAATAAATTGGGAAGCATTTTGCGAACCAACAAATGTTGTAATTTATAGATCATGCCTGTAAAAACGGTGTGTACCTGCACATGCAGAAATATTATTATTATTATTATTATCATTATTATCATTGTTATTATTATTATTATTATTATTATTATTATTAGCAGAACAAGACGACCACCGAATTCACAGAAGTTACTTCAATAATAAAAATGAGTGCATATAAAGATATGATACAGAAAGAAATTCGAAGGTATAAGATCATTTTAACCTTATGGTTTAAGGGATGACAAGGAGTGCATAAACCTATGCTATTGTGATCGATTCTGAGCTATATTACGCAGAGTTGTCCAACCATTGGTTACGATAGTCGCGAGAACCTCAACCAAGTAGTCTGCATCTACTAATGTGGCTAAGATCAGAAGTCAGTGACTTCAAGCACTGATGCCACGTCTTGGTTTGGCCGCCCCTAACTTTCTTCCGACCATCTGCAAAAGTAGTCAGCATTGCTCATCGTGGTAATCGGTATTCAGGCGTACGCAATGCGTGGCCCAACCATCTCAGTTGACGAAGACACACAACCTCATCAACTGATTTACCACCATTCCCTAATACCCTGCGTCTAACCTCACTATTACTTATCCGGTGATCCCAGCAGATGCGAGCAATATTTCTAAGACATTTGTGATCAATTATTAGTAGCTTACAAGTATCTCCTACTCTTAATGGCCACGTTTCGCGGCCGTAATGTAGAACAGAACTGCCGCACAGCATACTCGCCCCTTAATTGGTAGACAGATATTTTGCCTTCGCCACAGGTGACGTAAGTTGACAAAAGCCAAGCAAGCTTTTCGAATCCGTGGTGAGATTTCGTGCAACACCAACCCATTAGGGCTGATCAGACTTCCAAGATAAGTGAAGTTGTCGACGCGTTCAACTACTTCATGTGTTGACGCAGACCAGTTCTTAAACAGTAATTTGCATTTAGAGGACAAGAAACGCATTCCAAATATACTGGCATTGTTGCTCAGTGCTACCAAAAGACTGAGTTTTGTCAGCGTCTTCATCAAACGAGACTATATCATCTGCGTATTCTAAGTCGATAAGTGGACCTCCTGGTAGAAGATCAATGCCCAAAAATTCAGTCTACGTGAGCGTTATTTCCATCAGTAGATCTATGATGAAGTTGAACAAAAATGGGGAAAGTGGACAGCCTTGACGGACACCACTTGAGGTTGTAAAATTAGATGACAGTTCACCATAAGCTATGACTCGACTAGTAGTGTTCGAGTAAAGAGCCTTCACAAGGTTTATGTACTTCTGGGGTACGCCTTTCAATGACAGACACTGCCACAGAATCTCGCGGTCTACCGAGTCAAATGCTGCTTTTAAGTCGAGAAAGACCACCATTGTCGGACGCCGATAAGTATGCCTGTGTTCTAGAATCTGACGAATGGTGAATATGTGGTCGGTGCAGCCACGACCAGGTCTGAAGCCAGCTTGATTTTCTCGTGTTTTCAGTTCACGAGTCTTAGTTAGGCGTCTGATAATTATCGAGGCTAGTATTTTAGATATTATATTAGTTAGACTAATCCCTCTGTGGTTGTCACAGGATGATTTTGACCCTTTCTTTTATATTGGGACGATAAGTGATTGTGACCAGTTAGATGGAATAACGTCTAACTCCCAGATTTTAGCTAAAATATTAGTCAACCTAATCGCCAAAATTGGACCACCATCCTTAAAGACCTCTGGAGCCAATCCATCTGGGCCAGCTGCTCTTCCTCGTTTTAGACTACATGTAGCTTTTGAATTTCACCTAAAATCGGAAAACCTACTTATATGTTCCATTCAGCTCGTATTGAACCTATTGCGGACTTAAGTCGTAAATAGATCTGCAATTCATTATATACTCATAGTCTCTAATCCTAGTATTAACCGGGTTAATACTTAACAACTAATACTCAGATATTATATTTAATTTAACGAGTACTGTGCTCACTTATTTTCATATCATGTCCAATAACTCCAGTAAACGAGAAATTTTACCAACGGCGAGACTCCAATTTAGCGACGACCTTTGAACGAATCTTAAATTACCTTGACAATTATTAGCCAATCAGAAGACAGTTAGTATAAAGTGAAAATATATTGTAAGTTAACAATGAATTACAGTGGATATTCTTCTTTTACATGATTTAAAAACTTGTTAAGGTTTGATGAAGGTTCAGAGGCTCTGAATTCATAATGCATATGGTATAGAAACTCGTCCATAGAGTTAGCGTTAAGGTTAGGTTATAACCTAACCTTAACCTAACCCTAACCCTAATTAGGGTGCTAACATGCGATCAGTTTACAACGGATTTTAGAGGTCAGGTTTAGGGTCAGGATTGGGGTTGTCGCCTGTCAATAAATACCTCTTCTCTAAAATCCGATGTAAACCGATCGCATGTTAGCACACTAACCTTAACCTAACCCTAATCTTAACCTAAACCCTAACCCTAACCCCTAACCCTAACCCTAATCTAACCCTAAACCCTAGCCTTAACCAAACCCTAAACCTTAACCTTAACCTAACCCTAATCTAACCCTAAAACCTAATCTAACCCTAACCCTAAACACTAACCTTGACCCTAAACCCTAACCTTGACCCTAAACCCTAACCTTAACCCTAAACCCTAACCTTAACCTAACCCCAATCTTAACCCCAAGCCGTAATCCTATGGATGAGTTTCTATACAATATGCGTTATGAATTCAGAACTTCTGAGCCTTTATCAAACCTTAACAAGTTTTTAAATCATGTAAAAGAAGAATATCCACTGTAACTCATTACTTTCTGGTAATATATTTTTACTTTATACTGTCTTCTGATTGGCTAATAATTGAAATTGCCCAAACGCTTCTCATTGGCTCGTCCCTAAATTAGAGTTTCGCCGTCCCATCTGTTTTAACCTCTCATTAATCACCTCCTCTCTAAAATCCGCTGTGAACCAACCGTATGTTAGCATCGCGTGTTGAACTTGGCTCCGTGACCTTGAAACTGCTCAAACGCTTCTGATTGGCTCGTCGCTAAATTAGAGTCACGCCACAAATTGTTCTACCCTACAGACATGGGTGGATTGAATTTATCTCCCCACCATCATGTTTGCTTGTCAGTAACGTCACCCTCCCTCCTTTTGTGGTGTTAGGCTCTCTTCCGTATGTGGTAAGTATGAATACTGCTTTAATCAAAGCCCGTGGTTGGAATACACTTTCTCTACTAGGTCCATGTTACAAGCAAATCAGATAGTTGAAAAGTCTGTTTTGTGGGTCAGATGTCCACATAGTATATCAAACTGCTATGAAAATAACTAATGGTTTAAAGAAGTAAGGACTAATAGCAAATCAAAAGATATGAGAGGGTATAAAATTGTAGAAGAAAAAAAAGATTTCAGGGTAAAACAAATAAAACATTGAGAAACTCACAAGACTTTGTGGCCAAATTTTGAGCTTTGTATGATCGGCCATAGTAGATCAGCATCCATAAGATTGAGCTATCTGTCTACTTGCAGTAGAAAAAAAGTATGACTTTTAGAAAGAATAATGTACATTTAACCTGTAGAGATTTGGGAACTGAAAGCTAGGGTTAGGAGCATAAGGCCATGATTAATAAACAATGAATAATAGGAAAGGATAAGCCATATATTCTGTGGTTTAGTTATATTCATATTAGTAACAGTCGAACTTGTTATAATCTTGTTCTTTCTAGATACTAGGCGGTCCGTAATAAAGTGCCTCATTGGTGGGCGGGAGTTCAAGGAAATGTTGAAGCTCTTTGGAGTCTAGAAATAGGATTATTAGCTTTTTGAATCTGGTAAACGTACCACAGTTACGGATAGGCATTGGCAGCCTGTTCCACAATAAACTGTACCGTACTGTAAAAAACTTACAACCCATTTGTTTTTGGTGTTTTACGGTAAGTAGTGTATATGCGTTGTTTCTAAGTCTATAGGCTGGGTCGTGGGTGATAGTCGGGCAGGAGATTAGAAAGAAGAGCCCATATATCGCTTTGTAGAGAAATATTAAATTGTTTTTTAGCCTACGGTGTCATAAAGGTTCTAAAGATAGATGCTAACATCTATCTGTGTAATCGGGATTCGAGTTACATCCTAGTAGTTGACGTGTGAAACGTCTTTGAACATCTTCTACTCTTATTTTGTCTGTGATATTCATATTAGAGAAGACAAAAGAGCAGTATTCAAGGGAGGGTCGTACACATATTTTGTAGAGAGTAAGTTTACTCTCTGTTGTGAAAAAGTTTTTCATTACAAAACCAATTAGCCGTTTAGATTTAGAAATAATAGAGGAGGCATGTTCTTCAAAGTTCAGGCTTCCTGTGTAATTAATTCCTAAATCGTGTACTGATTCGAGTGTTTGGACTCTACTTTCATTTGAGTGAAGTTGCGGTTTATAGGGATGCTTTCCAAAGTACATGATCCCGCACTTGTTGAGGTTAAATGGTAATTGCCATTTTTCACTCCAGATAGTTAGGTTATTGAGGTCCTTTTGGATCTGGGATACACTTTCGCTTAGTGTCTCAGGCTTATAGCTGTATACTATTTTGAGATCATCAGCATATAAGTATGGTTTCCCAAATTCTATGGTGTTACATAGGCCGTTTATGTACATAAGAAACAAAAGTGGACCTAATACGCTTCCCTGGATGACTCCACTGGTGATTGGTCTAGGGGACGAGAGACAGTCATCGTACTTCACCATCTGTTTACGTTCTGTTAAGAACGAAGCAAACCATGAGTACAGTGGGTTGTTTATTCCGAAGGACTTTAGTTTGAGGAGTAGCCTTTTGTGTGAGACCTTATCAAAGGCTTTCTTAAAGTCTAGGAATAGGACTGATACAAGGAGTCCGCTGTCTCGTTTCAGGGTTAAATCATCCTGGTAGTCTACTAGACATGTATCGCATGATCTGGATCTAAGAAATCCATGCTGGGAGGTCGAGATGAGATTATTAGTTAGTAGATGTTGGACTACAGTCGCCTTAACTACTTTTTCCATCGCTCTGGATACCACTGAAGTTATGTTTATAGGACGGTAATTTTCAACGTTTGCTTCAGGTCTCGTTTTAATTTTGGGAATGATATGTGTAGTTTTCCAGGCAGTAGGGTGACACGCTGAAGAGAGTGATATCGCGAATAGTTTGAGAAGCAAAACACACATATCATCACCTCCACGTTTTAGCATGCTAGATGGGATACCATCTTGTCCATCAGTGTAGGAGTGTCTCAATGTACTGATTGCCTTGGAGATATTTTGTACACTGAATTCTACATTAGTAATTTCACAGGGAGTTACTGGGATTGGTTCTGAATCATTAAATGGTTTTTCGTCAGTTAGTGAGAAACAAAAATTTTTACTAAATAATTCTGTGACAAGTTTGGGATCTTCGTATACTTGTTTGCCTTTAGTGAATATACTCCCTCTCGATTTAGAGCGTTTAAGTTTATTTTGGAGTAGTATGGTGAGTGTAGAGGAGTTATTATTAAGTTCAACTGCACGTTTTTCCTGTGTGATTGCTTTTTGTTTACTTATTGTCCCTGTTTGGACAAGTGTTTCTGTCATCGTTATTAAAGAGGAAAAGTCATTTAAGTTGTTGAATCGAGTATGATGTCTTTGAAGACGTCTTCCTGTACTGACCGGTATATAGAGATCTTTGGAGAACGTAGGTTTACAGTATTCTAAAGGTGCGATGTTGTCGATGATACTTTTGATGTTGTGGTAAAATATATTGGTCAATGTGTCTGTATTGTTTGAGGTAAAGAAAGTTCTCCAATGAGTGCTTCTTATGTAATTGTGGAAGTTATTCCAATCAACCTCGCGATAGTTTCTACGAAGTGTTACGGTTTTACTTCTATCGGTTGTGGTTTTTACATTAAGGCTGCATATGACAATGTTATGATCACTACCTGGGAACTTTTTCCAATATACAAAGTATTGGGGATGAGGCCACTAGTAAAGACTAAGTCTAAGATGTTTTGATGTCTGGTAGGGCTATCGACATACTGAGTCCATTGTCCAAGCTCTAGACATACAATAAATGATTCATAACGTCTCGGCGCTTTGACTGGCAGCCAAGAAATTTCGGGCACATTGAAGTCACCACAAATGAGCTTGCCTGTGAATGAGAGGGATCATGCTAGTGTGAATACCTCCGATAATACTGCTATTCCATCTATTGATGCGTTAGGTTGACGATAAACACAGCCGAGCAGTAAGGTAACGGAATTCGACGGCTTTAATACAATCCATACCGAACCCTTCAGTTTGTTTAGTTCAGGCATATCACATAGCAGTGAGTTTAGGCTAGAGTGAGCGTATATAAGGCATCCTCCGCCTCGTCCATTCAATCTGTCGCTTCTATATAGGAAATAGTTATCAAGAGATATACTTCGGTCGGAAATATTACTGTTAGTCCATGCTTCAGATATCATTATAAGTGATGGTTGATGTATGGATACAAACAGGGCTAAATCCGTCTTTTTGTTGCAGATCGATCGAGTGTTGATAAGACATATATTAAGCAAGTGGTCTACTAAGTTAAAATGGGTGAGCGTATCTCGGATAAAGTCGTCGTAACCCTCGCGGGTGTGAGATGAGTTTGAAGTGAGGGATTGAATGTTCCTCAATAGCTCGGTATTTTGATAGCTAGACTTAGTGGGAGATGTATCAAATGAGCTAGTGAAGTTGATTGGGGAGTTTACCCAGGAGGAAAGGGTGGGAGTACTCTCTGGTGGAAACTGTACGGAGGAAACAAATTTATGGTCTGCATGTGGTTTGAAATAACCTGGGCTATATGCTTCAACAGAGGTGTCACTAGGGGTCTTATTCCAAAAAAATCTTGTACAGGCCTACTGTGAAGTGTATGGTTATTTACAAAATAGTCCTGATGGTTAGACTCGTAGCCCCAGTTATGGCTATTTAGGTTAGCGTGAGAGGGGTCTGCTACGCGTAACTGGGAGGAGTTGCGACTGTTGTTATACATGGGAGCCGTTGTTATGTGATGGGTCGGTACTAAAGGGTGTGAAAAGTTTTCTTTCTGAGAGTAATTACAGTTGCGATCCTGGGGAATGTAGGTAGGGTGTGGAGTGAGAAACCTATTATTACCATTCTTATTTATGGTTTTAGGCTTCAGGGGGTGACTTGGGTGGCCAGTTCTCTGGTAGTTTTCGTTAGTCTGCGTGTAAGTATGCTTGCTACGCTGAAGCCCACCACCCATTTTGCAACTAAGGGGTGTTGAAGGCAAGTTATACGATAGCAGCGGGGAGAACCTGTTCACTGTTCTTGGGATACCTATAGAGTAGTCGGGTTCAATCTTACGTGTTTCCCTATTCGGTATCATGAGTTTTGTCTTCCCACCCTTTATTTTCAGAGCTGGAGTCTTTCGTTGTCTCTGTGAGATGAGCATAGGTTCATTCAAGTCTACTTGTGGAATATCTTTAGGAGGACAACCTTTCAAGTGTATAGGTTTAGTTAGATGTGTGTTGTTACACGACTCACATTTTAGTACATTACTGAACGAACAGCTGGGGTTAGTCATGTCGTTATGGTTTTTGGTGTCAGTTGGGGTCCGTATCTTATCCAAAGGTTTCTGATCTGCAGACTCATCTCGATCAACAGAGTGATCAGCCGTATGTGGAGTGGTGTCATGCTTATTGTTCGTGTGTTTTAAACTATTTGCTGTGTTGCAAACTGTCTCTGGCTGATTGTTAACTGTAACACTCTCATTCAATTCTATCCCTTCACGTCTTCTTACGCGACGTTGACAGGGCGTAAGGTCTGGAGTGACTTTTATATTCTTGTATGGAATTAGTGAGCTAATATTTTTGCTCAAATCAATAAACTGCTTAGCATCGTTACGACAGCCAAACATAAACAGGAGGGGCAAGTCGATCTGTCTGACTTTTTTCTAAGGCGGATGACTTTGCAGTTAACGTTCGGCATACCGCATGCTCTAAGGCAAATATCCCTTAACTTAGATGGGTGTGTGCGGTCGGGGAAGTTATACGCAACTGCATTGAGGGAGAACACCACTCTCTTCGTCACTTCTTCAGCCACAAACTCCAAAATACACTCAGCTTTCGTGAGTTCAAATGGTTGTGGACGGAATAGAAGAAGCTTTCGCTTAACAGGCTTCCGTGTCTAGTAGCAGGGGATCACCAAATCCTCCAGGCAGGAACCTAGGTATGTTAACAATAAAAGAGGAAAAGAAATTGGTAAATCATAGTGTGATGCTGTCCTTGGTCCTTAAGAATAGGTCAAGTTGCCTCTTGAAGAACTCCTGAGAAGTCGCTTGGACTAGCTCGGCTGGCAGCGAATTCCAGATTTTGACAACTCTTAAGGAGTAGAAGTTGTGTCTACATTCCGTCTTGCTATGTTGTGTTTCCAGTTTCTGGGTGTTACTCCTTAGGTTATTATTCGAACTAAGCTTAAGTAGGTGTTTAAGAGGATGTCCAGAAGTGTCAAGGATGCTATAAGCCATCAGAAGATCACCTCTAAGACGCCTATACTCTAATGGGTAAAGGTCTAGTGAATGGAGGCGCTCTTCGTAAGGTTTAGATTTGAGTCCTCGAACTGATTTCGTGGCTCACCGTTGGATACACTCCGAAGTGACCTTGTCCTTTTGGAGTGAGGGGGGAGTACTATGTTTCCGTACTTTAAATGGGGACGGATGAAACTATTGAAGATTGTATGGAAAGTTCGTCCGTCAAACTGTCCAAAAATGCGCTTCAACGTTACCAGTGCAAGGTTTGCTCGGAAAGCATTTTTGTCACAGTTAGCATAAGACTTTAAATCATGGGGCACCAGGACTCCTAAATCTTTTTCCACTTGGGATACTACTAGAGAGGAGTTTCCTAAGTTGTAACTGTAATTTGCGAAATGTCGCAGATGGACTACCTTACACTTTGAAGTGTTAAAGGTAAGTCCGTTATCGTCTGCCCAACTTTGAAGTCGAGTCAGATCCTCCTGAAGTACCTGCATATCGTCTTGGTTGCGTATCTCTCTCCAAAGTTTCACGTCGTCGGCAAAAAGTAATAAGTCTGACGTTACCTGTTGAGGAAGATCGTTTATGTAGATCAAGAAGAGAAGAGGCCCTAGTACTGGGCCCTGGGGGACCCCACTAGGACATTCCATAGCCTGAGATAAAGTGAAATTAACCCTAACATTAAAGTGTCGATTTTTTAGGTATGAAGTAAGTCAATCGATTAGAGGTGGTTTGATACCTAGTCGTTTGAGCTTATTGATAGGACACAAGTGGTTAACCTTACCAAAAGCTTTTGAGAAGTCAAGGTAAATGATATCAACCTTTCCCTTGCGATCGAGGATGCTTGTCCATCTGTCCACCGCAGTCAGCAGGTTGGTTATACAAAACTAACCCTTGCTCAAGATTTGTCTGTGTCAAGGTCCCATATATGAATGAGGGGTGCTAATTGCTCAAGTTTGCCGTTAATTTCGGATTGAAAGTTTTCTAGCTGTCGGGTGTCATTACTATATCTATCAGTATTTTAATGTGTATGAGGTGGACCATTGGACTCTTTAGTTTTTGAAATTTTAGATTTAGGCCTTGGTAGCACATACTGTCTGGTAGACTTAGCTGACTTTTCGATGCACGTAGGTATAGTATCTTGTATGTCAACCAGTTTTACCGTTGGCATACTGCACGTAGAGATAGAGGGGCTGCAACATGGAGAATCTGGTGATGATAGAGACATTTGTGTACAATACATATATTTCTCAGTAGTTAAAGGTTCGATATTGTCAAGCACTGAGTCGTCAGTTGTAGGGGTTACAGATTTGGACTTTTTATTTAGCTTAGAAGTTGGTGAGGCGAGACTCTAATTTAGCGACGAGCCAATCAGAAGCGTTTGAGCAGTTTCAAGGTCACGGAGCCAAGTTCAACACGCGATGCTAACATACGGTTGGTTCACAGCGGATTTTAGAGAGGAGGTGATTAATGAGAGGTTAAAACAGATGGGACGGCGAAACTCTAATTTAGGGACGAGCCAATGAGAAGCGTTTGGGCAATTTCAATTATTAGCCAATCAGAAGACAGTATAAAGTAAAAATATATTACCAGAAAGTAATGAGTTACAGTGGATATTCTTCTTTTACATGATTTAAAAACTTGTTAAGGTTTGATAAAGGCTCAGAAGTTCTGAATTCATAACGCATATTGTATAGAAACTCATCCATAGGATTACGGCTTGGGGTTAAGATTGGGGTTAGGTTAAGGTTAGGGTTTAGGGTTAAGGTTAGGGTTTAGGGTTAGATTAGGTTTTAGGGTTAGGTTAAGGTAAGCGTTTCGGGTTAGATTAGGGTTAGGTTAAGGTTAAGGTTTAGGGTTTGGTTAAGGCTAGGGTTTAGGGTTAGATTGGGGTTTAGGTTAAGGTTAGGGTTTAGGGTTAGAGTTAGATTGGGGTTTAGGTTAAGGTTAGGGTTAGGGTTAGATTGGGTTTTAGGGTTAGGTTAAGGTAAGGGTTTCGGGTTAGATTAGGGTTTAGGGTTAGATTAGGTTTTAGGGTTAGGTTAAGGTTTAGGGTTAGATTGGGGTTTAGGTTAAGGTTACAGTTTAGGGTTAGGTTTAGATTGGGGTTTAGGTTAAGGTTAGGGTTTAGGGTTAGAGATAGATTGGGGTTTAGGTTAAGGTTAGGGTTAGATTAGGTTTTAGGGTTAGGTTAAGGTAAGGGTTTCGGGTTAGATTAGGGTTTAGGGTTAGGTTAAGGTTAAGGGTTTGGTTAAGGCTAGGGTTTAGGGTTAGATTGGGGTTTAGGTTAAGGTTAGGGTTAGGTTAAGGTTAGTGTGCTAACATGCGATCGGTTTACATCGGATTTTAGAGAAGAGGTATTTATTGACAGGCGACAACCCCAATCCTGACCCTAAACCTGACCTCTAAAATCCGTTGTAAACTGATCGCATGTTAGCACCCTAATTAGGGTTAGGGTTAGGTTAAGGTTAGGTTATAACCTAACCTTAACGCTAACTCTATGGACGAGTTTCTATACCATATGCATTATGAATTCAGAGCCTCTGAACCTTCATCAAACCTTAACAAGTTTTTAAATCATGTAAAAGAAGAATATCCACTGTAATTCATTGTTAACTTACAATATATTTTCACTTTATACTAACTGTCTTCTGATTGGCTAATAATTGTCAAGGTAATTTAAGATTCGTTCAAAGGTCGTCGCTAAATTAGAGTCTTGCTCAATTTGTTTAATTACGGCTCCTTATGGTTTAGTGGGATGTCACGAACTTATGGTATTGATGCTGATTTATCACGCAAATACCTCTTCAAATCGTGTTACGAACGTTGTATTAGTTTCACTTCCTACCCAGAAACCTTATTACAAGCAAACTAGACAATTCGCTAATATACGAAGCCTACTCAAGACCCTATGATACCTGAAAAAAATAATAATACAAAAAACGAAAGGGGCTCTAATAGATATGATAAAAAAAGATAGCCAATTGTATATCGCAATACTGTTTCTAGCACTATATTTTATTTTATAACCACACATAATCCCATACTTTCAGCTCCTTTCCGAATCGCCTCCATTTGTCAGTTGTATGTCCACTCACACCTTGTTAACACTTATTTTCTTTAACCTATTAAAATGCTCTTTCTTAACAAATACCTTAATAAAAGAAAATTAGACTGAGTAATCATACCTTAAACATTCTTTCTTGAATATTGGCTATTCTGCCTCTCGTCCTTTCTTTTACTTGCTACCTCTTTCAGCACCTTTGTGATATGGAACGAAAGATTTCATCCTGCACCATCCTCTAAGCCTAAGGCATTCCAAAGGAACATAAGGCTGCGACATTTCGAAGCTCCCACCATCAGTTGCACGTTTGCAACGCAACTTTCATGAAGCGCGCCAACCGCGGTACTGATTAAAACCATCTACATTCATATCTTATAAATTATCAACCCAGCTGTGTAATTTACTACAGTGGATATTGTATCATTTGTATCAATTTGATCTTGCCTGTAAACTGGCATGCCTCATGTAACAAACTGTTATTTGAGAATAAATTATTATCATTAAAAGTTAAAACTGTGAGATTAATATACTCCTAGCTTAGTTACCAAATTGAGCAGTAAAGTATCATTAATTTCCAACAAAATACTCACGAAGTTTTCTTCTTTAAGTGAGTTCAGTAGCCTTACGAATAGCTGACATAAAAGCGACCTGTTGATAACCTATTGCTGATGAAATTTGTAGACCGAAAACCATTACGAAGTGTATCCTTCATAATCCGCACGAGCTATTTAACGCCCAGTTCATCTGATTGCCTTGGAAACAGATACATGGGACAAATCTATTACTGTGTATATGGGTAAGAACAAAAGAGAGAGTATATACGTGTGATAATGGATTGTTAAAAAAAAGATATACTGTAGGCTGATAGAACGTAACAGGGAGGCAGAAACGATAGACGTCATAAGTACAACGCTTCAATAAAAGTATAATAACGATTACATCCAGCTATTACACAAACACGCAGAGCGGTTATTAGAAACTTCACATGAATCAATAGAGAAGTAGGATGAAGTACAGTTGGGGCCAATCAGTATTATGGTGATACTAACCAAACATCTTAACCAAATCGAAATGTATAAGAGGTTTCCGAAAGTGGTTGGCACGTATTCAATTTATAATAAAAATATAGATGAAAGAATTTGAAGTAAGTTATGGAGACTTGAAAGCATCGTAAATAACCATAATTGGAGAAGTAGACCTCCATGGTCTAAAATTTAAGACTGATGTTCCGACACAAATGTAAATATCTCCAGTCGGTAACTACCTGAGAAGAGATGAGAATACGTTTAAGTGACATAGTGTAGAAGTGGGATTATAACCTCAAAGTGTTGGGTAGGAATCCCAACACACTTGCAAAGTATATCCGCCTTGTTAATTTACATAAAATAGTGGCTATCTACGGAGGGTTTATATCCATCGACTGTAGGGTCATTTTAGATATTTTGTGTGATCGCGTATGAAAATCCCCCTGCACAGACTTTTGTAATTTGCTCTTCCCAACCCCTTCAACTGTACACTCCGTTGATCTTTTGATTCCAATTGGGACGGTACTGGTTTTGTGTTGAAGCACGCTCCTAGAACTGGAAATACTCAGTGTTTCAATAAGTAATTCCCGACGATTTCGTGATTGATATTTTCATGTGGTGCAATAGATAAATGTTATCCTTTCCTTTCTGGATGGACCACGTAAAGATTTTCTAAAAAATAATATTTGATTTCGTTATAACATAGAGTGTTTCGATTCCAGACGGTTGCATGAATTCGCATTCAAAGGATGCCCAATTCCAGTCTATGTAAGCAACACAATCAAAAAGGGGAACAAAATAATATGACTGTCGCCATGGCTAAATAATAGCTAAGACAACGTAAATGCGATTCAGGAAAGACATGGAAACTTAGTGAAGGCGTAAGAAAAACAGAAACTACAATAAATGTACAAATAGTACCACCACAAATGGAACCAAAAAGATCAACAGACTGTACATCTGAAGGAATCTAGAGGAAAAAATTGCAAGTGTATACTTGGAGGGATTTTCTTACATAAAACCTTACACACATATATACGATCTTTGAGATAAAGTATCTACGGTCAAAGTTGAAAAATGAACATCGGAAATTCGGGAAAACTTCTTCCTTATCAAGAAAGCATTAATATGGAACAGTCCTTCTTTCGTGCTATTAGGTAAAGCTCGTGCTATTGATAGAAGAAACCAGACTAATACTAAATAGGCTTTCATTTAGATCTTCGCTCAGTAACAGTGGAGTGTGGGATTCCCTGTTCAAACAAACAAAGCTTTTCAACATTCACCATAAGATACTATGAAATATAATTCCTATACAAAATAAGAAAGGGAATGAATACTTGAACTCTATTGTTTTGGCATATACTTAGTTGTTTGAGGTCAACTCCTAAGCAATCAACCTAAGCTGTTACACTCTTTCTAAAACACTCTGGAAGATGGATTACGTAGTTTGTGAAACTTCTTGACGGAGTCCTCACGCTTAATGATCTAACACTTGCAAATACATCTGCACTCTACTGAGATACCACGGGACCTCTACGTGTCAAAACCATATCAGACTCTGAGTCTCGCTCTTCTTCTTTAGGGTTTATTAGATGTGTATCTTTAGCCATATGTGTAGAATTATGGCCTACCATGATGTTAGTACTGCTCTAATAGTAGACCTAATCCTAAAATTGTAGATTTGTCATGATATAACTGCCTAATCTATAAGATCTTACGTGGAAGTCACATCATGGTCTACACCAACTCACTGTATCGTAACAACTACCAATACATGATGAAGAACAAGGTTAGGCTAGAGGAAGAACAATATATTTAATATGAATAAAAGATATAAGGTAATATTCAGCAGGGACCATGTCTGCATGACCAAGCCATGCCACTCGATCAACTCCAATTCATTCAATTCCTTGTTCGCACCTTCTCCATCGTTAGGTATTTCTCCGCGTTAAATATTGAATATCTATTTTCCGAGTAATCTCGTGTTCAGCTTTGAGGATTGTGTGGTTATGGTCCAATGACACTACACTACTCTCCCACAAGAATCAACGTGGTGTTGGTTCGATACCAAACTGGATGAGATTGTCGCGCGCCGGAGGTTACCAAGAATAGGTAGAATCCTCCGGATATTGATAAGCTGAAAGACAAATAAAAAAGGCGGCAGCATCTGGTCGGGAAATACATGTAATAATTTTAAAATATCTGCCTTCATGCTTAACATGCTTGAAATGAAAATTCGGGTGAAGATTATTTGAGCTTTAAAAATGGGATTACAATAATAATAGTAAAACGATGCGTGTTAATAGCCGTTGGTTAATAACTTAACGTATAGGTAGTAAGTATCTTGTGTTTAGAAATATTAAAGTAATGAATATTGTAGAAATGTTAATATTGGTATTAGTTTCGGTTTAAATTATGAAATCAATATACAATTATGCCAGTAACCTGTCCATATGTGATTTCCAATTGCATCTGTATTAGTAGGCTAACTGAAAGAACAAAAGTATTACCATGGAAAAGAATTCCAACTAGTGTTCCAGTTAGTTTGATACGGTTTATTCAGTTACGGGGAGATTTTCTCAACCTCATTTTTACTTGACCGTGATAGAATTTAGTAATACTACTAATACACATGAATGGTTATCAAAATAAAATTTAAATACGTGAGTGATAATTAAATGAATTTTGGACAGATAGCTAGGAACAAATCGTTAAACATGAGTGTATTCGTAAGAGACATGCTCTAGACTCAATGTTCTGATCTGCGGCAGACTATTTACTTATATTTATATTTGCTGGCTGATTGATCATACAAGTTAGTTGCAAGTTTGCAGTTAATCATAAGGCGGAATACGATTAAATTGAGATATAGTGGTTATAAGTTATTGAAATCAGTCAAGCCTATGTGTCATATTACTAAGTGATGTGGTGCCGCAAGATGTATTTGGCTAAATAAGTTTTTACAGGATGATTAATGGTGAGTGATGCTCATGTGATTAACAGGGAGAACATAAGTTGTAACCAAGGGGAGTACACTCCCAACTCATGTCTATGATAATGGCTTGAACCTTAGTCAGTGTTGGGGTAAATTCGACATTGATGTTTTCAGTTTGCAGGAGGTTTGCTCGACTGCTTATACTGATTATTTGCACGCATGATTGTGTCGCTAAACCATCAATTAGACTGACAAGGCTTTGAGATACTTACTGAATGAGTAACTGATAGAGAAACATACTGTAATCATCTGTAGTGAATGAAGATAACAGAAAAACAACACTAGTGATAATTATTAGTCAATTTGCTGACCGATTTTGTTAATAGTTTCATTAATTTTATCGGTCATATTACGTGATTGTCAAGTCATGACAATGCTTTATGACGATATCCTGAAACTATTACGTTTAACTAGTTATAGTGTTGATTGAGGATTAGTCAGTGGAAAAATAGGTAATGTTGCTTTAGATGATTCGAAATTATCAGAAATTTGTAACGTTAGAGGATCCGAGACGCCTAATTTAATTATAAATTTCAATTCAGAAATATTCGTTTAGTGTTAATTCTAGTAGTTTTGATTTTAAACGTTTGTTTAGCCAACAGCTACCTGGGGATTTAGTTATTTTACTAGTGCAGTTGATAGTACCTAAATTTGTAATCTTATTATCTAAACTATGTCCGCATTTCAGGCTGCTAATATAATAAATCAATCCATAAACCCAAATACGACTAGCAACAACGACTATAATGGGTTTATTGATAAATGTTAAAGGCGATTCAGATGATTCCTAAATTTAGAAGACATGAAGATATAGTGCAACGTATGTACGGGCCACGTTAACATGCAGGTTGTTGACGTATATGACAATTTAAAAATAATGAACATGACCAGAAAATAATTTTAAAGTTAAGACTGCTTATGAAACTTTAGGCAGGAGTATGACGCGTTATAAACATTCCATAAGAAGTTACTGCATTTAGCCTAGGGGCACTCACAAATATATGGCAAAAGCAACTGGAATACATATACATGTTAGGTACAAAAAATCATCAAGTAAAATAGTCGAACTCGCCTGGGTTATTTTTGAAAAATTAGATTATTCAGTAGACGACATATATAACGCCATTCGTGAGTAGTGATGATCCAAAAGTATCCAGAATAAAACATGCAGTATGGCAATTAATTCCAGGGTGCTTGATGCTGTTGACGTTTTTGCCACTCGCTCTGATCAGAACCATCGAATGAATTCAGATAATTGTGTGGTTGCCATTGAAAGAGCCATCTAAAGTGACCTTATGATTGCAGAAAACTTATAGCTTAAACTCACCGTATGTTTTTGAAGTAGTGACATCATTGTTGTTTGGCAATGGAACTCGAAAATATGAAATTAGGCAGGCAGTGGTCGGAAGAAAAAATATAACAGGATAGTGCATAGTTTATTTATTATTTATTTATTTGAACACGTAAATATTGGTACAAGAATGCGCCAAATATATATGCGCCACACAAAACAATGAGAATTTAAGGGGAAGGAAAAGAAAGAAGAAAAAAGGAGAGAATAATAACAAAGAGATTGATGTAAGGTGGTGTAATAATAATGGTAAAAATGCGAGAACGGAAAGGTACAATCAGAAGAAATCTTTCAGTTATGGAAGGCACAACCACTTTTTATGAAGAAAGTAAAAGAAAGTTACAGCAGGATCGCCACTGGCTTCTATTCTGAGCCATATCCGATAACATCTCTAGCTACTGAGTCGCACCATCTCTCGGACCCCAAACAGGGAGTCGTGAAGGACCAAGAGAAGCCAGTCCTTTGTAGCTTTCCTTCATCCCACGACACCATGACATGCACTGACCACCTCTCTGCTTCTTCCAACCAGTCCCAGAGTCGGCAAACAATGCACGACGTGGAATTCTCTGGGACGACATTTGTAGAACATATCCGAGCCACCGAAGTCGGTGTTTCAAGATGGTGACACCAATTGAATTATCGTCTCTGCTCCAGAACACACGATGCCGAACCTCTGCATTACGAACATGATGTTGCCACTGGATGTCAGCAATCCTTCGGAGACAACGATGATCGAACACAGAGAGTCGTCTAATGTCCTCAACTCGGAGAGGCCAGGTTTCACAAGCATAGAGCAAAACTGCTCTCACCGACGCGTTGTAGATCCGACCTTTTACAGCCAGACTAACATCACGAAGGCGCCAAAGATGGCCCAGATTGGCATAAGCCGCTCTGGCTTTCACTATTCGTGCATCGATCTCATTACTCACACCCCCACCAGCACTTATGCAGCTACCCAGATACACGAACTTCTCGACTACGTCTATCTGCTCACCATCCAGGGTGAGTACAGGATTGGAATCCTACCAGTCTTGTAGAAGTACTTTGCACTTCGAAGGTGCAAAGCACATACCATACCTACGGACACTGATTGCCAACTGATTAAGTGCGGATTGAATGCCTTGGGCATTATCGCACAGTAAGACAATATCATCCACATACTCAAGGTTGAGAAGTCTATCTCCAGGCAACAGATACACACCACCATTGCTTACATCCATCAGAGCTGTTTCCAGAATGTCATCGATGGCAAAGTTGAAGAGAAATGCTGAGATTGGGCAACTCTGTCTAACCCCACTGCTTGGATAGAACTCATGAAGAAAGGTGGTTGTATGCCCTCACTCTACCTGAGGTGTTTGTATATAGGGCTTTTAGGATGTTAGTAAACTTCTCAGGCACACCCTTCTTCAATAGACAATCCCAGAGAACAGTCCTGTCCAACGAATCGAAGGCAGCTCTGATATCAAGAAATACTACGATCGTTGGCCTTTGATAAGAATGGCGATGTTCTAACATTTGGCGAAGGATGAAGATATGATCAATCCATCCTTGACCAGAACGAAACCCAGCCTGCTCCTCGCGAGTCAATCTTTCTCTGGTTTTGAACAACCTACGAAGTATGACGGAAGCCAATAGCTTGGACGCAATCGGAAGTAGACTTATCCCCCGATAGTTGTTACAGGAACGACGTGAACCCTTTTTAAAGATAGGGACAACTATCGACTCATTCCATGACGTTGGTACACTCTCGAGCTCCCAGACCTTTGTAAACAACGTCGTCAATTCCTTAGTCAGAAAGTCACCACCATCTTTACAAAAAGAGCCAGAGATAAGACATCTGGGCCCGGTTATTTGTAGCGCTAGAAGAGTTGGAGTTCCCTGCGGACTTCCGCCTCATTTGGTGGATCAGTCATCACGAGCCATGGAGGGCAGGGCAGTGTGATCGATGTTGCCGGAGCAGCAGGCCAGTTGAACTGCCCTTCGAAAAATTCTGCCCATCGTCCAAGACGTCGATGGATGTTAGTGATTGGCATCCCACCATCCTCGCAGATTGTTTCGCTCACACCAGACTTCTTGCTGCCAGTGGCTCGGATGAGTTGGAAGAGCTTCCGGTAATTACCAGATGCAGCTGCTGCTTCCAGCTCATTAGTACGCTCCGACCACCAGGCTTCTCAGTGCTCACGCAAGCTTTGCCCAATTTCATTACGTAACATCCTTCGGTTATGGTCAAACTCACGGTCACCCGGAGTAGACCGACGGGCTTCAATGAGTTGTAAGGAACCTGAAGAAACCCAGTGCTTATAAGCGGGACGTTTCGCGAACCCAAAACTGACTGTACCCGCCATTTTCATGGCGTCACGCAATTGCAACCAACGCTCATCTATGCTTTTCGGTGGTATGGTAGCTAGCCTAGAAGCTAGCTCGGTTCGATACTTACTTGCAACAGAAGTTGCAACCAACTTGCTGACATCAATCCTTTGGTGGCGGTCACTTCGTTGTCCACTGAAAAGTAAGGTAAGATTGGCGCAGACCAAGGCATGGTCAGAGTCCAGATAGGTACTCCAAAAGGAGCGGCAGTCATGTACACAACCCCGCCAGCGGTAGCTGATCGCGATGTGATCAATCTGGGTCCAGGCTTGAGATGCAGAGGGAGGACGCCAGGTGGCACATCTGCGATGACTGTGCCGAAAGTTAGTGCTAGCCAGAAACAGGTTGTGGTCTGTGCACAGTCGCAGTAGACGGTCTCCGTTATCTGTCCTGCGACCAACGAGTCCCCATCGGCCACCTAAACGACTCTCTTCTGTGCCTAGACGCCCGACCTGAGCATTCAAGTCTCCGGCTAGTACTACAATATTTGTCGAACGCACTTTCTGGAGAAGAACAGTTAACTGGTGGTAAAACTCATCCTTGATTGCATCCGGGCTGTAATCTGTCGGGGCATTGGCGGAGATGACGAAAAGACATCGTTTCTCACACCGGTCTCTTCTCACTTTGATGGAACTTTCTAATCTAACAGCATATAACCGACTGTTAATGGGGATCCAATCGATTAGTGCTGCCTCAGCTCTAGCGCTTAGTGCGACACCAACGCCAGCAAGACCAGACGAAGATGCCACAGGGTCCCCGGATAAGCGCACGTAAAACAAGCTTTTTGAAGTGACAGATGTAGAGCGAATTCATAGTACTCCAGAGTCTTGAATACGGATCTCGGATAGACAGCAGACATCGATATGAAGACTTTCCAAAGACATAGCCATCCCTATCTGTTGTCCAACCTGCATAAGTGTGCGAACGTTGAAGGCAGCCAGTTTGAATGGTGCACGTGGTTTCAGAAAAACTGCTTCAGTACTCATAATCGGTGGTAACATACAATTTTCAACCGGACAGTGACTCGAGAACGTTTAGATACAGTCGAACTTCTACCAAAGACGAGCTGCAGTATAGGTCGAAAAAGTAAGTATAGACAGAGATGGAATAAAAGAGGGTGAATAATGACGTAGTAAATAATGATAATAATAATAATAATAATAACAATAATGGTAATGACAATAATTTGAATCATTTGATTGTTATGCGAAGCGAGAAAAGTAGTTTCCATAGATATAGAGAGTTCATCATTTGCGTGTGGGCTGCGATACTGCCCGGGTGCCCAGACCGAAGCTGGTGGTTATCTTAGGGGGCTACACCCCGAGCCTTTGACCTAAAGGTCTAACCCACAAGGCAGTGGAGCATCGTAAGGAGATGCAGTCCCATGGTAGCCGGTGACCGAAAATTGGTTCATACGCCATTTGTTCCCGCAGGATACTGGAGCCCATGTGCGCCATTGGTTTGGAATCCGGTTAAAGAGCCGGACATTTGCTTTTCGTCCTCTCATTTTCGTAAACAACACCCCCGCCACGAGAAGGCAATGAGTAGGACTCCCCTGGCAGAGGTTGCATACGCGTGGCCGTGTGAGAGTATTTCGAGAGGGAGGGCGAATCCCCCCGCTCTTGGCCATACCAGGGCATTTGGGGGCATGGTTTAAAACAGGATGAGGTGATAAGTGAAGGAACACTGAGAATTAGATCCAGATAACTATTTATTCCTTGATTGTTATTCAATGTATATTTACGTCATTTACAGGTCATATTTGCTAGAGCTTGATGTCTAAACAAGTCTATGTCGCTGAAGCATGTAAATGCTATTAAAGCTTGTTAACGAACCCTCAAAGCTAATTAGTTAATATAGACGACCAGTTTTTACTATCGGTTGAGCCAGTATGTTATGAAACCTAATCAATATAACATTACGATAATGCATGTGAGCATTAATCAGAGGACCATGAGAATACTGGGTTAACATAATTCTAAAATCGATCGAGAAAGTTATAAGGATTATTAGTTATAGGTTGCGTTTCTTTAGTCGGGCTTACCAATGTAGAATTATAGTCTACTATGATATTAGTACTGCTCTAATAGTAGACCTAATCCTAAAATTGTAGATTTGTCATGATATAACTGCCTAATCTATAAGATCTTACGTGGAAGTCACATCATGGTCTACACCAACTCACTGTATCGTAACAACTACCAATACATGATGAAGAACAAGGTTAGGCTAGAGGAAGAACAATATATTTAATATGAATAAAAGATATAAGGTAATATTCAGCAGGGACCATGCCTGCATGACCAAGCCATGCCATTCGATCAACTCCAATTCATTCAATTCCTTGTTCACACCTTCTCCATCGTTAGGTATTTCTCCGCGTTAAATATTGAATATCTATTTTCCGAGTAATCTCGTGTTCAGCTTTGAGGATTGTGTGGTTATGGTCCAATGACACTACATATGTACCTCTCTAATTTTTACTTGATTTAGATAGAAAACTCAGTGGTCTTACTGATACTACTAAACTGTAGTCGGTCGCACGAGACGCTTAGTACTATACTAAAGATTTTCTAACTAGGCCTCGCAGTCTCCCACTAACTACCAGTAGTCAGACATTTATGGACCTGTAACGCGTCAACCGGTTAGGATTGTAGTGACATTGGGCCATAACAACACAATCCTCATAGCTGAACAGGAGACAACTGGGAAGATAGATATTTAACATTTAACGCCGAAAGAAACCCGGCGATGGAGAAGGTGGGAAGAAGGAATTCAATTTGAACTGATCGGATGGCATGGCTCAGCCTTGCAGGCTTGGTCATTCTTTATGGCGTGTTTTTATCCACATTAAATATATTGTTCTGTCTCCCGCCTAAATGTATTCTCCGTCATATATTGGTGATTGTTACGATAGGACGAGTCAGTGTAGGCAATGATGTGACCTCCACGTAAGATCTCATAGATTAGGCAGTTACATCATGACAAGTCTGCAACTTAAGAATTAGGACTATTATTAGTGCAGTACTAATGACGAAGTAGACCATAATTCTACAGGATAGTACAAAATGCCATCAAAACCAAAGTACTGTGGGCTCCTTGTCTATTTTTATACCAGCTTTCTACTTTCACGTGCTTTGTGTTAACTTACCACTAATTTCATCTTATTACTCACTGCTTTATTTATGACTATTATATTCCCACACTTTTTGCCTACTTCGATAGATATTCGTGTGCCACCACAACTTTCTAAGTGTTTATACTTTGTTCAGAAACCCATAATTTACACTGTAGTCATCTAGAGAACAACTATAAACTGTGAGCCAATAAATGTTGTGATTTGTAGATCATACCTGTAAAAATTGCGTGTACCTGCCCTTGCAGAAATATATTATAATAATGGCATCGATGCCCTACTCATATTCCATAGTCTGTAATAGCCTGATAAGCTTGTAAAATGGTGTTTATGTAAATGGTGTTGTTCAACAGGATTTGAAACACAGAGCATTGTGTAATATCTAAAAATAAATTTTAACGAGCCCAACATCATAAGAGGAGAGAGAGAGTAGGGTCGCTGACCACCAACCACCCATATTTGTCAGGCAGAATATTTCGTTTGTTTCAAGGTTTTCATAATTTCAGACGAGACAATCAACCAGAGATGCTAAGGTTGGTCTCCTACACTCTCTATTGAGACTCATGTTTCTAATTTTATGTTGGATTCTACTAAGATAACCTATTAAGTTTTAACTTGAACGTTTGCATTAGGACCTAATGGCTAGTATCTGATGAAAAAAGAGAATTAAAAGAACAGAAAGCAAAGGACATCGTTATTAGAGTTCCCTAACACTTTACTCTATTTTGATGTATTTCCTATTTTAATAAACGACCTTCCTGATTCGAACTTCCACTCCTCATCCTTTATTTGAACGCGTTTCACCTTGTTGCATACCACAACCCACTGTTCTTTATCACTGTTTTTTCTTAGATGAAGACGCTAACCACACTTCATTCTAGTAGCGGAAGTTAATATGACTTTTATCTACTGACTCACCATGCTCTTGTCTATCCCATTACAAACCATTAAGCATTTTTTGGGGTTTGTGTCCAAATACCTTGCTGCTCCTTTATTTCTCTTTTCCAGCATCACACCCGGTGCACAAATATGAAGCTTCATACACCTGAAACAAACCTAACGTGGGCGTTTTCAAAGTAAGGGCTCATACCAAGCGTCCCTTAAATGTACTTTATTACAGTTATTAACTTCTTAAAAAGTCTCGTATAACGTCTTAGCAGTACCAGAATCCCAACACACTGATGCAAAGTTTGGACCTGGTGTTCATCCTCCATGGTCTGTGAAACAGACCATAAAAACTGCATTCATAATACGGTACCAAACCAGATTATTAACTCTCTAGGATTCCTGCCCAAATGCACCGTCTTTCATTTTTAGATTTCTTCTATTTGGAGCTCTAACTGGAAAGCGACTTATATTCAAATCAGTCTTGTAAATTATGGATCCTGTCTGTAAAAATGGCGTGTACCTACTCTGGCAGAAACATATTGTTATTACTTTAATTATCTGTTGTTTAATCCTGATTTTACGTTACGTAAGGCATAATTATTGTCACGTTTGATTATGAATTCTTTAGGTTGGACCATCTAGAAAATAAAGGGCATATCGAATAAGCATAGAAGATTAAGTACCGAATGTTTTTACTTCTTATAATGCCTGACGTTAGGCAATCACTGCGTATGTAGAGATCGTTAAATCAACAAGTTTGGTTGTTAACACTGATGGTGCTTAAACGAAGTGTCGCTTTCTGTCCCATATGCATGGCATACGAAGAATTCATCAAGCCTATTTGAAAATGCAAGCAATACCGACTGAAACTCATGCAGAGCCAAAATGTAATCAACTGTTGTCACCATGTCCTCAAGAAAACTTGTTTTCCAATAATTTACATGTTCAGGGCTTCTATTGTATTGTTAATGATCGCTTAGCATCCACCTTATCGACATTGATTCGAAAAGAGCACAGTCAAGGTATTGGTATACTTGTCTGTCGTCAAATGATTTAAAAACCTAGTGTTGCGACACGATTTAGGCGGTTAGTAGCCGGGTTTGGATGGAGGTCCAGACAGACGCCGAGGAGTGATATCAAGTAGTATTAGTACCGAATTAAGTTTAGAAATTCGATGGATACACCCTCTGGTTTATATAGGATGACCAAAGCAATTTATGTGGCACATATGAAATCTTGTTTTATCTGCAACCTAACTAATTATCATGTGGAACACCCATGTAAATGAGTGGCCCATCTACTAGGCTTGGGCTGTAAACGTATGGCGTCCTCGAAGGTACACCTGATTGTCCACACACAACCTGGCCTATCTCATCATGATAAACAAGGAAATTCCTTCGCTTGGTGACTGGCGTGAATAAATTATATTACTGTTAAAACATAAAGATACCGATATATCGAGAGGCACTAAATCTAAGCCAGTTAACGGCTGTAGGATATTAGTAGAACGGCGTACCTAATCGTGATTTGTTGCGAATGCGTGACCGAGCGTCCTCAGCTATATGTTTTCATTAAAACTAACGAGGTCAGCATCAAATGTGGAAACACTGGTGTATATGTTTGTTCATGGTTTCCTGTCTATTAGTTCACATTAGTCATAACTGAACTGTCCATTATTCATTGATTTGTCACCAAACACAGAAGTGGTTCGGCTTAGTTGCTGATTTGACAAGGACTCACTGATATATTCACAGTTCTAGGTTGTTTGTTGTCTAAAGTGTTCACAACCACCCGCAGTATAATTCTACTGTTTGAACGTGAAAAAAATATGCTATTTTTCTTAGACCCCAAGTAGTATGTGTTTCACTGGAACAATACAAGCCTTGGCTACATAGTTTCTCAGAAAAATACACTTTGTGACAAGTCTGTGAGCAATGAAATTCACTCGAAATTTGAATACTCACTTGATCAAAACTGTTGAAAGAAAGATAAAACCTACCTCTGGTCAAATGTTACCTTGATAAAATACCCTAAATCCATTTTATCGAATGGTTTCAAATGGTTCTAGATAGACCCAAACAACCAAAAAAGTGGAAATAAAGGCGAACAAAGGGGAAATAAAGGGGTAAGTACTTCGGAAGAGAAAGGGGAAATAAAGGGGAAAACGCATCAGAATGTCGCCTTTTCGCCTGTCCGGGGGAGATACTGCGGATTTCCCTTTTTTGCCGCTTTGTCGATAAATTGCCCGCTTTTCGCCTAAATATCCGCTGAATTGTCTACTTTCCGCCTAAATGTCCACCAAATTGTCTACTTTTCGCCTAAATACACACAGAACTCCCTATTTTCGATCCACTGACATAACCCCAAAAGGTCTCCTATGTTCTCCTTTATTTTCAACAACAGACCGAAATAAAACTGCAATGCACTGGAAAACCGATGTATCTTTAAAAATTTTTATTTAAGAGGAAAATCGTGTTATTGTACAACATTAGAGCAGAAGCTTGAACATCAATCGTTTTGTATATCCATTGTAATTGCCAATTCATTGTTATTTGAAAAGATCTACAAAAGATGAAACTGGTGATGTATTATTCATAAGGTATTTGCATGTAATCTAAAGTTAACTGACACCCAAACACACATTCTCAACACTACTATAGTTTCCCAAATAAGTAATAAAGTAATCTCTTTGACAAAATAATGTTTATTAAAAGGTAGGTAGGACATAAAAAATTGCATGGATTATTCCCTTCAGCCACATTCGTTCGCCTATTGAGAATTGAAATAGTCGTCCTGTGAATTAATAAGTTTAAAAAACAGAAAAAGTCACAACAATATTTGAATGACATGTCTTGGCACAGCCAAATACTTTAAGCTAAACTTACGGTTATGCCCGTTAACACTGATGACTGTAACTATAGAGCCGTAAGGAATTTTATCACTTTAAATTAGTACATACCTGCCCTTCTTTCCTTCTTTTACGCTTTATCACTTTGTCTCTGACATCGTGAAAACCTAGTGTGGCTATGTCGTACAGCTTCGCAAGATCTTTTTCGTTGATAGAGGATGATAAAAAGCGATTTGTTAACGCACCTGAAGTTTAAATATTAAATATGAGTTACTTCGTATGCATCCGTAAAACCGACATTTTAGAAGTGGTCGTTTATAAGAAATTCCAAGTAACGTGAAGTTACTGGCAAACTCAGGTGTTAAGAGGTACGACAGAACATACCGCATTGAGGTTTTCGGATCATCACCTGATAACCTGGTAACCATTGCCATCTATAATCGGGACAAATTATTAAATTAATGTTGATGACTTACAAATCGGTCTCTGGTTTCTTTCTGCTGCAAACCAGTCTCCAGCATCTGCAGCTCCTCTTCAGATGACAAAGGGAACTGCTGGCTGGAGAGCCCGCAATCGAATCGATGCGGTTGTTCGAGTTCGTTAGACTTAGATAGTAACTGCTTAACATTACTACTCAAGCCAGTAATTGCCGAGGATATGTTCTGCAAAATCTTGTACAACCCATCAAAGCTGAAAAAGTTCACTAGATGATGCAGGTGACTTACTGATCCGCTATAGCACCACCGACATGCTTAGATTCCGATGTGGCAATGTGTTCTCATCCGTATAAGTGTTTCCACGGTGAGATCCCAGTATTTACATTGAAAGTAAAACATCTTTCGCCGACTGCAGAGAATCTATAGTGAATCATAGTTTCTATGTTTGTTACTTACCGAACTCGTTAATGATTTTACTTTTCAGAACTGCCCTATTGTCATCTGGTTGGTCGCACCTTTGTAGGTGGATATCGACCAGGCCCGTTGGATAAAGGCACAATTCTTTGCTAACAATCCACTTCTTGGCTGCTATCATGAGTTGTTTCTTGATAGGGACGTCAACAATGACGTATTGCTTGTTAGCGGGATTCTATTCGAATAGAAGCTTTAGCTTAACGGGCTTGTGTGTCTAATAGCAGTGTATCACTGATGACGCCAGGTAGAAGTCTAGGTGCACTTAACGACAAAAGAGAAGAAAATATCAGTAAATTATAGAGAGATACTGACCTTAACTTCCTAAAATATGTCAAATAATCATGTTGAATAATATTTAATAGTTTTTGGTAAATGAAAAATAAGAACAAGTGCCTTTGTTCCTCCCTGCCCATAACTTCCTTCAATACAATAAACATGAATCTCCAGAGAAGTCCTATTGACGGTTTCTGTTTGAAGAGGATTGGCGATTGAAGGGTTTGTTTGAGTTTATGCTTATGAATCTGCAGCGGACTTTTGGGTCTGCGTCTTCTTGGGATCTGAGAGATTGTAGTGATTATTATGCCCAATTAATCTATGACAACTCTTTCCCCCATTAAACTTTTTTAAACGGCTTATGATTCATCCAGTTTAAATTCGAAATGTCAGTTAGGAGGTATACTGATCCTGTATATCTCCAGTTTGTGTGGAATGCAATTGAAGCATGCTCAAGAGATTCCATCGAATCTTCTTTTCACGAGTTGTTGTCCTTTATTCAAAGAGAATGTGATTCTAGATGCACTGCAGGAAAACTGCAAAACGAACTCTCAAACGCTATAAGCGATGGTTGTATAGAATGTAACCAACGCTGTTATGTGAAACGCGATCCAATGCCCAAAGTGAAGGATAAACATGATTGGTAGGTTGGGCTTGAGCCCCGATTCAATATCTATATTCTTCCTTTTGAGGCTCGTGAACATGTATGATAATTTTTATGCGGAATACCTGATTTTTTTTTAGGTGGCAACGTTATTCGTGTTGTAACTGAGTATTACTTCTTTTAGGGGATAAATAGCCTTGTGATAAATTATGTAAACGTTACACATGGCCTTATATTCCACAATAAAACGTCCAAACACCACAGCGCAATAATTCTCACAGCTTGAGATGTTTAGGACTTGTTGGTACACTGAAACTGAGAGGTCGGTAGTAGTCACGTGGTTGTTTTCGCGACAACTATTCGCTTATGTAACAATACTCAACTCTAGTTCTTGAAGTAGTAGCTACTTGCGGATTGGTCGGCTGTTTGCATTACTAGTTTGTAAACTGGGATGGTGTAAGCATCCTAGAGGAGGAGTAGGCACCAATTTCTTTTTTGCAATTTAGCGACATCATTTTTACTAATTCTCCGTAATCTTGCGCCGAATTGTTCTTTAGCTCCACAACAAAGCTTCCGTCACTTCTAGAGATGACTTTTGTACACCCAGTTCCACCAAAATATATATATATATATATATAATATTGTAATGGTAAATAATAATATTTGTTGTTTATTGGAAACAAGCTCTTGAATTTATTGATATCACCGAGTATCTGTGGGGCCTACAGTGAGACAAAAAATCACTAGTTCCAACAGTAGTAACTCAACTGCACGATAGGTACGTTCCATAAGTTCATCTGTCCCACTCGGCTTTCGGAATATTCTGGAGACGAATCTAAAGATAAGATGACAGTAGTAATGTAGGTAGGTTTGCTCAGTAAGAACGGATATTTAATATAATGACGATTTCATCTGACAACACATGGCAGTTCGTAACTATATTACATAATATTCACTGTATGAGTTAACAGGACTAAGGGAAATTTTCATGTGTATTCACCTTTAAGCTCGGGAAAGTTCGAATATTCACACTCAAGCAAAAGCTGTATTGGCATGCATTGCAATGGACAATCTTTTATCTCAATGTGATAGTTGGCACGCGCGTATGTTTGCGGTTTTCTAAACTGGCTCTTTTTCTAGCTCTGAGAAGTGGTGTGTAAATTCCCGGTGTAGATAACTGCAATGCGTGCCCAAAAAACCTGAAATTACTGCCCTAGATGTATTCAATGGCTTTTCGTGACGAATCATTAGTCACCGTAGTATTACACATTCTGCAGCATATGCTTCAGGATTCTAGTTTTTGTTCGAGTCACGTTTTTTGATTTTGGGGACGTTTACCACTTTACGTTTCAGCCATTTCCAGGTCGTGGGTCATTTGTCTGACTTAATACTGCTTAGAAGTAGTTAAAATGTAGTTACTCAATGTCAAGATACGACATGAATGCTGAAGACATGTTTAGTATGCAGCAATCTAAGTCACTCATTGCTCGGGTAAGATATTGTCTCGCTTATCGAGTGAATACGATGTCAGTGCACCTTTTTGCTGCTGCACAATGTCAAAAGGTTGAGGTCAGTCATTTGTAGATAAATATCCGATTATTATTGTTCCCTCCGAGTTGCTAATCTGTGGGAAACCAACTTAAAAAGGCTAAATACTTCAGTGAGCGATAAAAAGGCTATGAGCAAGTATTAAGTGAAGTAACTGCTACGTTTATATTTTTATTTGATCGCAAACATTGGTGTAAGGAGGCACCAAATACATATGCGCCACACTAACAATGTAGAACGTATGATGTAGCGAAACTCCATGAAAATCATCCACCTGAGCTACAAACCTCCACCATCTCAGTGATATTGATTATTCAACTATCTCTCGGCAATGTAGTATTCATGACTCAGTGTAAAGTCACGTGCTCCACGATTCGTTACCATGTACTAATTTAGTCTTATTTGGTCGATTAGTATTTTTGTTACGAAATGTTCTACAGAACATGACGATTAAGGACGCACAAGATACCGTCGAGCTATTTTTGTTCACAAACAGTAATTTCGTCGATTGATGTGACCAACGTGAACCAGCACCAACTGCCAGCTACATTTTTTAGAATCCATTATCAGTGTCTCTAAAATATTAAAATTAGGTGGTTGTTGACCATATGAAGCTATAAATCTATCCAAGCGGCTTTATTCCTAAACATAGTGTTCACTAGTGCAAAAACACTGGATTTTTCGTTCCAGTAGTTAACATATCCGTCTCATTTTTGTCAAAATACTGGGAAAATCGCTCATATATATATATATATATATTAGGCAGCGTTATTTCATACTACTATCCGAGTTGATTTGTACCAGCTATCTTGATGATAGGTTTGACGTCTAAGAACTATGCACATTTATGACATATCTTAAGTGTTTTTGTTTCTCCAATCCCTAATTCTGATTCAAACCTTACTGATTGTCATTTCTTAAGTCATTGGCTTTTTTCGGAAATCAGTGGTAGCTTCTGGGCTTCGTTAAAGAAAAAACATCATCTCACCACAAAAACTTATTTTGTTTCAAATGTGCTGTCCAGTTTTTAGTCAACTAACGCTGTATCTGTTTTTCTCCCAATTCAGGTATTGCTTTGAATGTCACGGACCAGGTCATGTTGTATCTTGTCCAACTTGTTTCAGAGTATACCACCCCGATTGCTTGCCAGTTGCCTTATCATCACAACTGTCCTCTGTTATACCGTGTGAATCTGGTGGATCCGAAGCCGATTCAAATATGTCTAGTGGATTCCCACCTACTAGCCCATGTCCTGTTTGCCAGCGGTTGTCGCGAGCATCTAATATATCAAATCCTAGCACCCCATCGGAGTTACATAAAATCTTCCAGGTTGTCCTTGATCGGATCCGCAACAAAGTCAATTGGAAAACAATGCAGGTTGTTGGTTACTTAAACGAACCTTTACGAAATAACTACCTCGTATTACGGCAAATTAATACTCGTCTTATAACCGAACGTATGCGAGCAGATCCATCATCTAAAGATTGTTATCCTAATCGAACCTCCCTTCTGATTGATGTGGATTTACTAATTCACAACACCGCCATTTTTTACGGTTCTAAAAACGATATGAGCAATATGGCTCGACAGATACGATCTCAGCTAGAACGAGAATTGCGAGAATCATCTTTTTGCATAGATTGTTACTTGCGTCTTCATTCAGCATCAGTAAATAAATTAACAGCACCTTGTCGGGTTGCTCATCGTCTCCTTTGGTTCCAACACAATGGGTGGTCCTTTCGTCCTTGCAAAATGTTATATGAGAGTACGGAGGGCTACGAAGTAGTTTGCTTTGGTGGACGACATGAGAGAGTTTTTGTTCCACTAGCGAGAGCATTTGATATGAATTTTACAGCAGATGAACTTGGTTTACGAGAAACACCACCTTTGAAAAAAGCACTGAATGAAGCTGAAGAGTACAAAACAAACCAAGCTATTTTTGATCAGCAAATGAAGAATTCTGATCATCTGCCAAACAAGATGCTGGCTGAACCTATCTCGATAGATTCCATAAGAAACAATCTAATCAGTGTGTCTATATCTAATGGAACATTCCTGAAAAGTGCTACTTCTCCGCCTTTAAAAAAGAAAAGACCTGGTAGGCGTCCACTATCTACTAGATCTCACAATGAAGATTTCAACGTATCGCCTGAAATGCAGGTTTTCAAATCTCGTAAATCCACTGGAGCAAATTCACCTGTGTGGTGTCCTGTGTCACAGCATTCTACGTCTCGACGTGACTCACATTGGTCAGATAATATGAAGAATGTTACTGAAGGTAAGAGTAGTCACAAAGACTACTTGTATTATATGTACCCCCGTGCATTATTTTAACTCCAGTCTAGAGCAATAAATAGTTATCACACTTTTAAATCCTCGTTGTTCAGAAGTTTAAGAGATTTCACACTTTCAAACTTTCTTAATTAAATTTATCTTAAAGCTCAAGCAGTTGCTATTGGCTTTTCATAATCGGTAAAAATTAAGTAGAATCTAGCGTATTCAAATTTCTCTGGGAAAATACCAAGTTTTTAACAGCTTTTTCTGTCAATTCATCAAAAAATTATTTATCAATTATAAAAATTTTCTAGATGCTTAGTACGTCGAACGTTCGTTAGGTCTACTGGTGGTTTTCATAAACTGTTGTTGTCTGTGCAGCCAATACATCCTTCATATTTGTCTCAGACTTTTTATGAGATTTTATCAAGCACTGTCTGAGCCTCACTTGTATCGGATGAAATCAAATTGCTTTCATTGGTCGTGGCTTTTAGACCATTCTCTAGCATATGATGAGTGTCGAAAAAGTGAAAATATGATTTCTTTGAGAATACAAATTTAAGCTCAGATCTCAGGAACTCAAACAATTTAAAGTGACTATTTTACACATGGTTAGTCCCTTTAGGAAACGGGTTATGCATTTTGCTGAATTTTATTGCCACTTGTGGTTTCATGGAATGTGCTAAATTTCTTATTTCTATTAATTAGTTTTTGGAAATCGAATTTACCAATTTTAGGTTCTCGGTCATTATTTATGATTGCGTTATAGCTTTCAATCTAAAATTAGGTATGAGTTGTCTGTTTCATTGTCCGTTCTAACTAACTCAAATAGTCTGCAAATAAATTTTCATTTTCAGCTGGTATCCATAGTCATCGTACCCAAATTGGGCACACTTCGTCTTTTCTATCTAATCTTTATTAGTCACTGGTTTCCGGAGGACATTGACAAAACTCAGTTGGTCAGTCAGTCAGACGTAACGTAGGACCCGACACATGTGTACAACGGTTCGGGTTGCCATATCCCATTAGCATAGTGAGACGGAATTGTCAGGTTAAATCCTACAGCAGTAGCGGTTGTAGTGGTATTAACGGCAGTAGGAAGGTTAGGTATCCAAGGTACAGTCCTAATAAAACAATAAGGACTTTCAAAATGTTCATTCCTATAATAGACGAATCATTGCTCCTCTTGTTTGTCATGTTTAAAGTAAATTACCTTCGCTTTCATAATCTCGTCTTCTAATAACCGTTGTGCACATGTCCTGATATCGCTATGATCTTTTATTCTTAGACATTGATATTGATTGGTTAGCGAAACCAGATAAACAAGCCTCTCATCTGGTTTAACTGTAAAACAATTGGTTACCTATTGGTTTTCCTAAATAGCACATGTTCATAAAAAAATTTTGGTTCAGGTCCGACTAAATTATGTTTCTGAAGCCTAATAAACAAGTAGGCAGGGATGTATCGATCCAACAGTAGCTCATTGATTTTTCTCTTTCCCTGTTGTTCTGTTAGTAACCTTCATGTGATTTCTAGTCGCTTCTATCGGTCAAAAACTAAGTTTTTATGGAAGGACTGTGATAAGGACCCATTAATTCTATACCCTTCACATTATTAATTCATCTATTTTTTGGTTCTTTTTTGCTTTCTTTCTGGTAGTTATTCACAACTGTTGGTATAACTATATCCGTTTTCTTGGTTTTGTTAACTTCCGTTTGGTGTAGGGTGACAACTTAGACCAATACACGATTGACACAGGTCATATGTCTTTGTGCAGCCTATCTTAATAAAAATAAGTGGTTTTTTGTCGTAAGTACAGTTCATATACACTAATATTCCTACAAGAGCATTTAATTTATATACTGTTGTATAAGCTGTCAACTCCACTTTTAAACACGGAGTTATTTCACGATGATTTGTTTTGAGATAAGGGGTTTTAACTCCTTTCATTCGAATTCCCAGAATAAAATGTTCATTAAGTTCATCGTTATAAACGGTGTAAACTGTTTAGATACATTTGCTTAAGCATTCTTATCACTAACTGTTTTTTAACAGTATGCCTCATAGTAAGACAAAAATATTAGCGAATCTCATAATTAGATGTTAAATCATTAGCTTACTTTATTCGTTTGTTGAAATTATTCATAAATTTGATACGGATAATAATAGTGGTCTGATTTTTTACTTCATTTTTATAGATAACTTAACTTCCTTATCGTCACTGAACAGTGACAGTGATGGTCCGGAAACCAAGTGCCGCATTTCAGAGCCTACTCCTGAGAATCCAAGTGTAAATAAATCGTCTATGAAACTATCGATACCTCTCCTACCTACTCCAACAAAAAGAAAGTCACATAAAAGAAAGCGATGCAACGAAGCACACTCAAGACCTAGTTTCTCCAACGGCATATCAGCTGTCCCTCCGAGCTGTGACTCTAGTTCATCCGAGCTTTCAACAGCGTCTTTTGCGGCTAAAACACAACGGACTATACGCATTAAGCCGTTGCCTTTTAGAAGTGAAAACAACGACATTCCTCTTTCTGTGAAGGAAACCAATCAGTCTCTCCCTCGATTGACCTGTGTTGACAGTCATGTCGTGCGTACAGAACCTGTACACAGCATGTCCTCCTCATCCTCTGCTGCATCTGGTCCTTCATCGGACCGTACAACTGTTCCTGCCCTTGCCTCTTCTGGTGGCCATACCCCTCCTGATTCATCAGCTTTTTCGGCCTCTTCAACATATTCTGATTTTTCCAAGAAATCACGTGGACGTCCGCCCAAGACTCATAAATCTACCAAGTCCTCTTTGCCTTCAGCGAGCGCCAAATGTGCTACCGAAAATTCTGATGATTGTTCTTCCACCCCGTTACTGTTATCTGCAAGAAATACCTATGAACCCCCAGCTAATAACAAGCATTGTCTTCTTACAATACCGATAAGTTCTCCTATCCGTTCAGATAGGCTAACCGTTGCAGATGAAGATAAACAACATCCAGTGTGTTCTTTATCACCGCCTTCATCCTTATCAGATGCAGAGTCGGATTTGTCTTCTCTTTCTTCTTCATCCTCCACCGTGTCATCATCATCTCAGTTGTCTTCTTCCTCGTTGTCTTCAACATCCACACTTTCATCTCCTGCTCTACGGTTATCCTTCTCTACACTAAAACCAAAGATAAATGACGAACTGTCGACCGCTCGAGTCAAGCAAAAGTCGTCAAAAGACATCTTAACACCTTTCCAAAGTCAGTTAACTCTCAAAACACGTGATAATAAGGAAGGGACAAAAGAAGCTGATAGTAGTCAACACGTTCCCAAATTAACTAAATCAATTAAGTCGTCTCGCCATAACTTGGAAATGAAGGGACATTTCCGACCGTCTTCGCGATCTACTGTTATAAATACTTTCAAAAATACAGATTTGAATAATGACTATCAGGATGAAGACGTCGGATTCTGTATGGTTTCTCCGGAAAAGAGTCTAAAACCTGAAAAGGTAAGTTGATCCAAACTGGTTCTCTTTTGCCATATACTTTTTTGATCTAACCAATAATCTAGTGGGTTGATCATATGTCTAATAATAATAATTTCTTAGCATTTACTGGATTTGTCGAATGGTTTACATGGTCCTATCTATAAAGCACTACGCAGTCTGTACAAACACTAGTTCTAATTAACTGTGAGATTGTTTAGCAAGTCAGTACATGCCTGTGTTGTGATCTTGTTACTGAAGGTCCCTTGCTTTTGATGAATTTCTAACTTTAGATAGCGGTTACTCGCTCACAACAATTCTTGTATCATTTAATATGACAAAAATAATTCACCAAAACTACCAATTAAAAAGTTAAATAAATGACTGCCTCTAAAGTAATATTTTCTTTTAAGTTTCAATTGTAAACGTTTACATTCTGATTTGAATTTATATTGTGACTTTGAAACTTGTCAAAGATCCTCACATAGACTACCTAATCAGTTGGTTCGTCGAAAGTGTAGCTTCGTTTAAAATATGCCTAAATAAGAATGTCCAATTCGTTTTAAACTACTTACGTTCGGTTAACCGACACATTGCTGTTGATTTCTAAAGAGTTCCATGTATATCGTAATGAACTTTCCAAGGATCTTGACAACATACATGTTAGAAAATGATAATAATTACATTTACTTTTTTCGTTTTTGTTTATAAGAAGTTCCTTCTAGTTTTAACTACCTTATTGCTATCGTAGCCTTTTACTAAACTGTAAAATACCTGTGTATGTATGAAGTCTCGGTGTTCGCGTTTCTGATCTGAATGGCATTCAATCCTTTCTAAACAGTTTATTTCGTAGCTATTGGTTTTATTATCTGATTGGTAAATCTAATAAATACAAACGCTGGAACTTTTCGCCATTCTTAGTCAAGTTAACTAAACCTACATGTACGTTACTTTCAAGCTTCTTTAGAGATGAGGAAAATGTCAGTCTTTGGAAGTTTGGCTAGTAAGAAATCAAGTTATAGGTCGAAGTAACAAGTGTTCGTATGGTATGTAAATCAGTGTTTTTGCAGCTAAACTGTTCATCCGTTTCCTTTTTTAGGTAACCGGAATTCTGCGCATTCCTGGCGATGGTAGTAATTCTGTTGACAATAAATCTCTGGGTTCTTCGGCACCCAACTCATCCGTCAAAAATTTCGCTTTTGATAGCCCCAATACCAAACTCAGTTCTAAAACCGTTCATCCTTCTGGCTGGTCTAGTGGGACGAAAATATTGTCTACATTTAATGATCAGCCATCTGCAGCGCCTCAGCTTACTCATCCAACTGGAGCAAATGTCTCCACCGGTCCAACTCCTCCTTCGAACTCTTCAGCATCTTCTTCATGTTACTCTTCAGTGTCACCAGCTGCTCTTTCGTCTACGTCTGGTTTAGGTTCTAGTTTAAGTGATCCGAAATCAGTAGACGCATCACCTGGTGAAGTAGCAACTATGCTAGGGAATGCACCTTTTTCTTGCTCATCAGGCAATGGCAGTGGACTGGTTGCTCATTTGCAGTCTGATAGCAATATGATAAAAACTGAGGTGTGTCTTAATTTTGAAATATACAATTATATTACCTATTCCTTTGATGAATATTTAATATTATAAAAAGTGTTATATTTGTTGCCTACTAATTTCTTTGATTCTCTTGTTACTGAAACCATCATTTTATATCACTTGTCTTGTAATCCTCTTATACAACATCAAGTGTTGTTCCACCTAATATACTCACATAATGAATCATTTTCAGATTATTAATCTAAACAGCAACTGTCTTGTCTCATGTACCCGTGCTATTAATTAGTTACAACACCAAAAGGATATCACTTACACACTAAACATTAGAAACTCCGTCCTCATTTTAATACAAAGCTTACTAAAATATCATTTCGTTTTAACCCTTTTATTCTTTATGTAGTGCTCTTGTGACATCAAGAAGTCAAGAGACCTTATTTTAAGGGACTTGGACAATTTTATTCTTTTCCAGATTCATCAAGCTCGATTGAAAAGTAAACCATGTTAATAAAAAGACTTGGTTGTACCTTCGCTATTCAAATTGATGTAACCCACAAAATCTCTCTTAACTACCTATCAGGGTTTCCATTAAATCCAAAGTTAAACAAGCCTTTTGATCCAATTTCGCTTTCGCGAACGTAGACATATCTCTCTGAAGATTGTTAATTAGTTAGTTTATTTACTGGTTTAATAGTGTACCTAGTTGAACTCAAACATTAATTTATGTTTCTGTTTGATAAACACGGCTTGCGAATTGTCAAGGGTGTTTTTCTAAAACTTTTTAACGTCCTTTTTTAGTCGTTTTTATTTGTGAAATTCGATGGACAGACAGGGAATGTTTTCTTACAACCTAGGACCTAGTGCATTAAACTTTAGTAAGGTAAATAAATCAGTAAAGTAATAAACATAGATATCTTATTATCGACAGTTCTGTTGTACTTTCCTGACTTTAATCCTACGACGTCTTACACTAGTTTTGGTTAAGTTCGAATCCTCAGTAAAAAGTCAGCTTTTATAATATTTCATCTACTTTTTGTGATATCCTTTATTAAGAATTTCTTTATTAATAACGTGATTTCTAAAATGTTAACCATATGTATATACATATGCACATCTTTTAGCTGTATATTTATTTCAACACAATGTCAACATTTTAAATCCACAAACATTTCTATCTCATTGTTTGTAGGAACGAATTCATCGGATATACGCTGATCGACTTATTGCCTTGACAACTGAGAGAGATCAAGCTCGGGAGGAAGTTCATCGACGCGACATTTTAATCTCTGAACTTCGTCGTGCACATGAAGCTGAGATTAAACGAGTTAAACAACGAACATGGTGTCAAGTGTGTTTAAATGAAGCATTCTACCACTGTTGTCCCGGGACAGCATACTGTTCTGAAACATGCCAGTTTGAACACTGGACAGCTCAGCATAATCGCGATTGCCGTCGTCGAACAGAGTCACAACAGCAACAACAAATTCGTAGCTAGCATATTATAGACCAAGTATATATATATATATATATATATATATATATATATATATATATATATATATATATATATACTCTTCAACTCAGTTTCATTCCCTTCAACCCCATTTCTAGTCGTTCTCAACTTACTTTTAAGAATTAAGTTTTTTAAAGTTTGGCAGCCGTATTAGGGATGGAAGAATCAATTTTATCCTATTATTATTATTATTATTCGCGTCAGAGTCTCTTGGACTGTTGAGCGCCGCTCAATCACATCGTTTTCGCTACATAGTATGTTTGGTAGTGTATAGTCTTTCTTTATCTCATGATGGCATTGTGATAATAACGCGTTCTTGGTATTTTGTCATTATTGTAAGTAGAACTAATGATACTAAAACTAGTAATCATGAGCTTTATCATAACTATTCTTTCTTGACAGACCTAGGATTACACTAAACCCAGGAGCCAATAAATTTATTTCATTACTGATACTTCTAGATAGATTTAATATTTCTTTCTTAAACTGATCATTTGCAGATTGGTGAATTTTCCTTAGTTCATTGCAATTATTAACTTCGTTTATGATATTAGTGCTGTGAAGCGCAAGTAACATAATGTATCCTGTATCTCACTTCTTCAATCCTCTTGTCTGATATTTGTGCTTTGTTGCGCTCATTTAAGTATATTTGTTTTGTTGTTACTTTAACATTCTTCAGTGTGTTCGATAATCCACACGCACAAATACACAATCGTATATGTATGCATAGATATACACATGTAAATCAATTCCCTGTTTTTGTTTATTTTTCTATATCTTTTCATTTTTGTCTGTGATTCATACTATCTGATCTTTGTTTCTCCTGTCTTATGTTTTCCCTTTCATACTACTTCGTTAAAAATTAATCTATTGTATATGTACATACGTCTCACTTAATGTTGTTTTGCAACAAATCCAAGATGCTTATTAAATTAGCAATTTAATAGTTGTAGTTATGTATTAGTTACGATAACTCATATAGATCTAAGCTCTCGTCTTCTGCTTGCTTCTAAAAATCTCTCATTTTTGCGTAATATTTTAAAACAGTGTATTAGTATTTTTCAAATGATTATTATTCTGTCCTAAGAATCCTTTTTCTTTTGTTGCAGTATATTCCTACATTGCTTGTCTTGTTAAAAATTGCTATTGATAGGAGGTCGGAATTTTTACGTATCTATAAACGGGAACGCACACTCACAGTTCGTTCATCCATATGCATATGGATAAGGATGTAGTGGCAGAAAAATTTAATAAGACATATATATATATATATATATGCAAATTTTAGCAACATGGATTCACAACTTGTCTTATCTCTAAATCTATATAGCAGCAGTTACCCATATAGTATAATAAATAATATATGTTTTCAAAATACTTCATAATAATTCGTTTTGTACTAGAAGCAAATAATTAATTATTTTTCTTTTCTCTTCTATCTGTACAGAAACAGTTGTAAATTTTCTTTATTGTTTTTTGTATACTTGTATGTATTTTTTTGTTGTTATTGTCATTTGTTAAGCGTTATGTTTTATCCTAAAGTAAACCGCTTTTCGAATTTAATGGTAGTCTACTCTGATATAAATGATTATGCACAATCGGAGTGTTTTGAAATCCCTGTTTCAAATTGTTAAGGTGATATCTTACTGGGTTCTCAGTATGAAATAGGTTGCAGTATAGATACATTTTTTTCGTTTCAAGTCTCGCTGAATTTGTGATTATTTATATATATAAAGTGCTTTCATTCAACTATTGTTATTATTTCACCGATTGTAAGTCTCAAAAATGTTTTTCTAAGGATTTATCTTGGTGTCTACGCACACCCACCGTGTGTGTTCAACTTGATCATGCGTTTTTCCTCACGTAAATTTCCCAAACTTTATTGCTACACAACTTGATTTAAAATCCATTTCCGTAAATAGTCGATATGTGAGAAGCCAATATTATTTCTTCGCTATTACTTAATTCTGTTTCTTCATACTGTAATGTGCATTCTCTTTCCATTTTGTTTTGGTTGGTTTCAGTACAACCACCAGCAAAGTAAGTTTAGTTTTTTTATATGGCAGTGTACATGTACATTTCGCAATTTCGTTATTGCACAAGTTAATTTAAAATATTAAGTGTTCTTTCTAACATTGTCAATTTTTTTTAATTTTTGGATTGGGAATCTTTTTCTAGTTATGGTATGTCGTTTTTTCTCAGGAACACTATTGGACTTGTGTATTTTAGGGGGTATAGTGGTCGTATGTTTCCACCTGATTCACTTTTATTCTGTTCTATTTAAACGAATGGTCATAACAACATTGAATTCAGTTACTCTGGGGTATTCTGTTCTTTAAACTTAAGAGAACAAAACGTCATCCTGAGTTACAAGTATTCTTTACCATCTCCAAATGCATAATTTGACGACCTTTCGCTAGGACCTGTTACTATGGTGTCACTAGAAGTTTAGAGTCGGGTTTCTGTTTTTAGACAATTTATTAGGTGTACTTTAGACCAACCAAAATCAAGACTAAGACTGGACGGCCGATTAAAATCGATCTCTTTTAACTGTCCATTGGACCAATATAAAATAGGATTGTTATCTGATTAAAAGCACATATTCTTTGTATTTATTAGGTCTTAACATATTTAACAGTTTATCGCTAGACCTGTATGTCTAGACTTTGTATTTTTTCCGTCACTATAGTAGTTTCTAATGTTCAGTAATATTTCAAGTCTGTACTTACTTGACTCAGATCGTCAATCGATTTTAATTCGTTCTGGAATGGTTGAGTATAATCTCTGCTAGTTTATTACAAGTGCAATCGATAGACCAAATGTACTTTTATGGCTTTCTGCAAATCCATTCACTCTGTAATTATTATTTTCAGAATATAAATTATTATTATTCGATGAATGTATGACTTATACGCACAGGCTATTTCACAGTTCTTAAGAATTCATTGCTCGTATATTCTAGTTTCCACCCGTACGGAGATTTGTTTTTCGAAATCTAAGTTCGACCTTTTTCTACTTCCAGTTTGAGACTAACTCTTATATGGTAAATTGATAAAAGAGGTTTCTTTATTTCTACAAATATGATGGGCTTTGTCCAATTTTCCAAATTGGTACTTATGTATTCAGGTATGGAGACTGCAAACCATTGTCCTCAATGTTTTCCTCTGACTCCGGCTGTTATATCATTCTAGCCGTTGTAAATTGTCGAATACATACTCGTAGGTATGTTGTAGATAGACTAGGCATCCTAATTGTCCTTGTTCTCTATTTCTGTGTATTTTAAGCGCAACCATTTAGGTTTGTATACTTTATATTGTAGGTCAATGATAAAAACGAAGAGAATAAGTGGTAGTATTAAGTGAGATTTGTAGATTTTTTATTTGTATACAGAATAGAAATGGATTGGTCTAGACCAACTTACACGACTGGTTTGTTTGCTATTGGCGGGCTACCTAACCAGTGCAATATATCGTCTTCAGTTGAAAGTCGAATAGAAATTCGGTCAATACAGAGGAGTCCTTGTCCTATACTTCTATGGTTGCTGGCAATACAGACGGGGAGGACCGTACTACCATCAACTGTTCTAAAACACGTAATTTGAGCTCGTTTATTTCCATCGTTTCTGTTCACGAATCTGAACTTGGTGCAGCGTGTTGCATAAAAGAGTATGTCAATATCGTCTTCCTATATTGCGATATACAATCTGATAATCAGTATATGTTAACATGGGGCATACACATCCTTTAGGTTATCCGAATCTCAATAACTGGTATTGTTACACATTAATCTACGCTTAGTGTGTGTTGTAACAGCTAATGTCTAGCTGTAAAACATCTGGTGTGCAACATGTTGGTACAAACATTTCTATTCCTCGCCTATTAAAAGAATAGCTCATATTTAGTTACAACACTCATTTTCTGATCAAATAGCTTATTCCTGTTCATCGCTTAGTTAATATGATTGGCTATCTAGAATCTCTAGTTTTGATTACTTGGACGGTTTATGCGCATGTACCATTACCAAGATCTCAGTTGAAAGTTTTGAATGCATTGGTCATTAGGCATGTCATTAAATTAAAACAACGAACACTTCAAAATCGTATAGTTTACATGAAAGATCTCTGTCACAACTCAGTTCTGCGTCTACAGATCGGGATATGTTGACTATGATGCATTCGATGTTATTATTCTCGTGCAATCTCAATCCACTCCAAAGAAAATCTAACGTACATTAAAAGGCCAAATAATCATGTAGGAATAGGTTTACAAATCAATAGTAGTCCATGTTATTTCTAACAGATGTCAAATCGATATGTATATGATCTCAGAATAATTTAAATGGTTTATCCAATTATAAAGAAAGTGAGTATCTGGAGCTCTTCATATATTGCTAAACCCCGCCACAGTTAGTAGAAAGGAATACCTAGTCACCCTTCCAACATAAACATCTATTTAAGTACCCACGTATTAATCCTATTTACGTCTCACACCATTAACGAAACATGCAAATATTGCAACATAGTAGTAGTCGTTTTGGGTTTATAACTGTATAGTCTGATGAAGTAACCACTAAGAACGATCATTTACTCTAATACTCTCAAATATTTCCAACTTTATACTTCCATACTACAATGATCACATTCACAAATAGTTTTCACATTGAACAAAATGACTTGATATTAACATGATCGGACCTAAATCAATCGTAATTATACTTAAGGAACATTTCGCTTTGTTTCCTTTATACTATCTATACTGGTGTTAAATTGATTTGTTTACGTATTTTTAGTCACATTAAGTCACAAAAAGTTAGGAAATTTATTTCCTATTCATTGAGATTTCACAAATATAGTTTATGCACATTTTATAAATGTATTTTGACCACCAGGGATCACTGAACCATATTCGTTCGGTATAATACTGGAAATCACTACTACAGACCTTGTGTTCTTGAAATGTCGAAACTCTACATCATTCATTCTTCTCATCATTACCCGTACATATATCGTGAGCTTCAATTAACCCTATAATGAAGTTTCATGGTATTTATTGTTATTTCCTAACATTCTCCACTAGGATGACATCAATCATGTTCAAATAGCTTAAGCAATTTTTGACTATTAAGTATTCTGAGGAATTTGAACAGGGTAATTGATGAGAAACTACAAGTTGAGAATATTTTTGGCAAGACTAATCTTGTATTATATCAAAGCTCTAAGCGATAATAACTTGAGGAGGGGCGCTATAAATGACCAACAACGTCTACGTCAATCTTTGGAATTTGCTACAACTCCTTTCAATCAGATAATGCCCGGAATAATGTTGAAAAGTCTTATTTCCGTCCTAAAAGTTACCATCGATTCCTCAGATACTCTTTTAGGCAATGCTACGAGTACTTGCATCTCGCGAGACAAAATCGTTAATATCGGTTACATATGAAGGGAAACACTGAAAAAAAAGTTTTGAAAAATTTAGGAAATAATAAGTGACCTGAACGTAGTAAATGCTAGTTTTGTTGGAAGTGTGTAGTCTGTGGTTTTGAGGTAAGGTTGATCTTGAGTTCGATCTTTTTTCTAAATGCTCCTTCGTTGATGGGAAGGTATCATCACTGAAGAAGTAAAAAATAATCATTGAGCTAACAGAAAATGATCACCGTAAACATCAGTTGAGGTTGTCAAATTTTACTAATTTATTCTGTTACTTTTCAAGTTTACCAACTTTAAACTTATCCATCCTTCACACACTTTATGAAATGAAAATAATTCAACCAATAGTGTAATTTCGTGTATGTAAACTTATTGAAGATATAGTTTTATCACTAAGTCTTATTTTGAGGCCTTTCAAAATTGTCAATTATCGGTATTTAATTTTTTTAAATAGTGACCTTTACAGGTGATCAAACCCAAGGGAATCATAGATTGATAATTTAAAATCAAATTTCTAGCATGAAAATGAATGGGTATAAGATTTATGGAATTTTTGGAGTTTCGACTGTATAAATAATAATTATGCACATATTATCACAACCATCATACATAGACAAAAGTGTAAATAATAAATAAGAATATTCGATAGTTAGTGATTAGTTCTGGGATATGCATACTACTTATAGGTAGTGTGAAATTTTTGTTTGAAACGTAGTTATGAAATGCCCTCTCCACCCTCCCTCCATTACATATACACATCAAAATGATATTCCATTTCTACTTATTTATCAGAAATATATTTGCGGAAATATTTTTGTATTGTTTCTTCAATCCATTTTGTTTGAAAAAACAACAACAATTTGTTGCTATCTGTCTGATCTGTAAAAACAATAATCACCATAAAGAAATGACAATTATTACATGAATTATCATCCAGATTATTGTTAATGATTTTTTATCAATCATACAGAATAACACCATAGATAATATTCAATTTGTAAAATCATTACATTTATTGAATAATAATAATCAATAATATTTCTCGTAAAAATAATTAACCTTTTTCTTATATACATAAATAATAAATCGATTGCAAAAAAAAATCAATCATAAAAATGAAATTTTTATTAATCTACCGTAACATGAGTTAATTAATTAACTAGACATAAATGTTTATCACGGATTTACTAAGTGAACTTTTGATAATCACTATGAATTTTTAAACATCACTATTTTGTTATTCAAAATTATATTATCACAAGTATAATCTGTGATTTTTCAAAAAAAAAAACATCAGAAGCGTTTTGTGGGGATTGTAGTAATTTAAACAGTTGAGATCATGAGTCAGTTGAAGCTAGACCACCATGGAGAACCTGAAAGCACTGGATGGCCGTTTCGTCCTATTGTGGGACTCCCCAACAGTGTGTATCCACGATCCTGCCCCAAGAGATTCGAACTCAGGACCTATCAGTCTTGTGAGTGAACGCTCAAACTTTATGCCCTTGAGCCGGAATCCGACGGTGTTAATGTCTAACTTCAACCAATCCATGAAATTGAGCCATCGTCCATCATTGTCTTCAGTGAGTTTCTATCTCACAACAGACCCGGTTGAACTCCAATGGTCACTGCTTCTCACTAGAACTCCAGGAAATACCTCTTGAAGCTGAATTATCTTTCTGAATTCATTGGCTTTGCGGAGATATATAATTTAATGATAAATTTTGTCACTTGTTCACCCAGACACTGATGATCCACCTTTCACGAAACAGTGTAAAATCAAGAGTTAAATGTGAAGACTTATTAAATGGTGTGTTTTGGTTTACAAATATATTTATAAGTCATAGTCAAACAAGTAAATAAGCACGTCATTTCAACTAAGATAGCGAACCACTAGTAAACAGGCAAATAGACAAAACTATTTATGTTAAATGCTGTATCAACCGTTCAAAGTGCAACTTCTACACGTTTCATGCTTTTACTTGTGAATTTTAATTATAACGGTCAAACATTTTAAATTGGTCTGGATTCTTAATTGCTATGGGCACGATTATACATAGCCTTCATTACATTTGTATAAAAAACCACTTCCAAGTTCACACTTGGGCTTTTTGTGTGTGTTGTTTTATCTTAAAACGGTAATAAGTAATCAAACAACTTTTGCGTGGTGTATGCACATCACCCAGGCTCATGATCATACTACATCCCTTGATCAGTGTGATTTTATGAGTTAAAACCACATTTATCATTTAAGTCGTATCATCCAGATTCTTAGGTAAAATAAGTTAGTTTGGGGATGAATATATGGTATTTTGTTATTGAGTAAAACGTTTAAGCATTACCGATTTACCATTCAGTCACTGATAAACAGATGTTAAAGTAAAGTAAAATCCGAATTAAGAATATACTCAGAGGATCTCTGAAAAGGAGTTGGCCGGTAATTCTACATATAATGATTTTATACCCCGATGATCTTGTTTACTCTATATATTGAAAGTTGACTTTCACTTACATGTTCCATTGTATTCATTAAAATAGTTTCTTTAACTGTGGAATTAATTATCTAGTGAAATTATGGTTAAACTATTCAGGGATTATTTGAAATGATTTCAAAATTAGTATTATTATATTGATCAATAGTCCAAGTATAATATCCCGGTCCCATGTACTTCAGTTATATTAAAGTAAAAGTATTTCTAGTCTACAAGAGAAAGTAGGTCATACCATATAAATTATTGAAACTATCAACTTGTAAAAGGTACAAGAACAATAAAATTAAATTAAATTGTTTTTTTTTTAAATTTGTCTACAATAGTTTAAGGTCAATAGTACCTAAGTTCTTGTACAAATCTTATATGTCTACGAATGTAACTAAGTTATGTTAGTGTGTAATATTCTTTTACAGTAATAAATAATCAATGATAATTTGTTTTGGAAATAAGGGATTATTGACCATCATTATTGAAAGGAAGATAATTAAATATGTACAGTAAATGTAATCTCTGAATAAGTAGACAGACAACTTATTAATGTGTATAAACAGATTAAATGTTGTATTTGTAAATGATTTCGTTGAAAAGAAAAGTTTCTTCGTTGAATTCTCTTTATTTTTATTGTAGTATTTGTTTTTCTAACTGAGAGAGAGCAACTATGATCAACTGACCGGCTATACATGTTTATGTATACTGATTCCCATATATATTGCCGGTAACTTTCTTCATAAACTTGTTGCAGTGATGTAATACAAATAATTATCAGGTGTTCTATAAAGTTTATTCACATCCTTGATAAATATTTTGTTAATTGATAAATCACTACTAATGATATCGGGGTTGAACATTTTGTCTGAAGAAAATGACCTAATTCTTTTCATTGATATTACGAATTGACCTGAGTTATACCTCAAATAGAATTCAGTCCTATCATGAAATTGTAGTGAGGAGCCATGATTAGTGGAATTTAAAAATGTCAGGTCTGAGGCAGTTATCTACGACAAGCAATGTAAGATGATCGCACAATATAACTAATTGATTGAGGTAAGATTTGAGCACCATTAGTAAAAGCTTTCAAATGCTCTGGGCCAGCCGAGGATGGTAATAGTATCTTCTCCCTCATGAAATGCTCTTATATGGCCACATGTATACAGCCCTTGACAAAAAAGTCCTACTCACTGACTTCATTCAGAGGAGATGATTCCTTCACTTGCAGCTTTATCCGCTGTCTCTACTAGGTCGTCCACATATTTCTGCTTGCCAGCTCTAATGCTCCTCTTCACTTGCTTGTTTGATTCTGTGTATTCAGCTTGTACCTTGACTCTCTCTGCTCTTGCCCAACTGTTTTAAATTGTTGTCTTCTTGTTTTTTTCTTTCTTGAACCCAAAACAGTATTTCCATAGAGATCCATTCCTTATGATGACGCTTCTTGCGGTCCAGAACATCCTGACATGTTGAAGTCAGTGTTTCTTAGATCCCTTTTCAAATGTCCTCCATAGTAGTTTGTTCTACCAGTAGATCTTGTAAGTCTTGAAAACTGTTGTTGGAAGTTATCTTCAATTGCTTGAGTTTGTCAGTATGTCAAAGGAAGGATGAATTGAATCTTCGTAATGCTGTTTCTCCAGTTTCCCAGTGTTTCTTTAGCTTCAGTTTCATCTTGGCAGCCACCAGGTGGTGATCTCAAGCTATGTCAGTTCCTTTCCTGGTTATCACGTCTTCCATTGATCTTCTGGTTGTTTTGGTGATGAAGATATGATCTATCTGATTCTGTGTAGCGTGATCTGATGAGACCCATGCAGCTTCGTGTGTGGGTTTGTGGTGGAATATTGTACTACCTATAACCATCTTGTTAAATGCTCATGGATTTGAAAATCGGTCACCATTCTCGTTCGTCTCTCCCAGTCAGTCCATATCGTCCTATGATATCCTCATATCCGGTGTTTTCCATTCCGAATTTCGCGTTTAGATCTCTCATCAGTATGTTGAGGTCCTTTCTTGTGCACTTCGCTATGATTGATTGCAACCTCTCAGAGGTGTGAAAGAAATCTGTACAGAACTGGCATCTGTCAACCTTTCATGACTCCTTGGTTGGGATCCGAAATATATTGTACTTAGATACTGTATTTAGGCGTTATCAGACGTTACTCATAATAGATTTTAGTAAATATCATCCTGTAACTTTCTTTTGCTATTTTTCAACAGTAAGAAGAACTTCCTTAACTGAAAAGATTCTTTTCAGTTGCATTTTTCTTGACTGAATTGTCCCTCTCATTAGTTACTACTTTCGTTTACTTATTTCTATTCATTTCTTGTTTTCATATTATACTCACCTTTCTTCCTCTATACCTTCACAATTTCATTTTCTTATTTATGTGAAGTATATTTATTTTGGTTCCCATTCGCACTTATCTATTTGAATAAACAAATATACATAATCCCTACTCAGTGGTTTAGAAGTTAGGAGTTTAATACTGTTAATACTATTTTATTCATCAATCAGGTTTCCTCATTTCTTATCTTACTGTACTGATATTAAGTATAATGACTTGAGTTAGTGTATAAACTTGCTAGACCTCGAATTGTTTTTGTTCATCTATCTTACATATAAAAACGTGACTACCATTTTTCACCTCAGATATCTGCTAGAAACAGGCACACCTTAGAATAGACTTGCAACAAAGTATAAATTTATGTATTAAGAGTATCTTACCATCATAATTGACTACAAAGATAGATTGAATGATGGAATAACTATTATTATCTGACTAAATAGTTAATGATAGAATAATTGAGTCATTCAAATATATTTCCATTTATTTATTTAAACCTATGCAAATTTGATGACAATATCTAAACTTCTGTTACGAGTCATCTTTCTTTTAACATAAAAACAATCCACAAGTCTAAATTAATTGTCCCTACTCATATGTGTTTAACGTTGATCCACTAGGGGATCGTTATGTTTTTCATAAGCTTTATTTTTAATAATTTATTGGTAAACCTATAACTGGTTTAAATCGTTTATTGTGGTCAGAGAAGTTTTAGCAAGGTTGTTGACCCTATACCTCACCATCCTCCGTTACCCGGGCTTGGGACCGGTAGTAACCCTAGAAGAGCTACAGGCAACAGCCTACTATGGGAGAGAACAAACCAGTTTCTAGTCGAAGAGAAAATTAGGAATAGACACTGGAAGTGGACAGGACATACATCGTGGAAATCATCAGACTGCATCACGAGGCAGGCGCTAAATTGGAATCCTGAAGGGAAACGGAAAAGAGGAACTCCAAAGGACACACTGAATCGGGAATTGGAAGCAGATGTCAAAATAATGAATAGCAACCGGAAAAAACTGGTTAGGATTATCCAGGGCAGAGTCCTATAGAGAATGATGGTCGGCGGCCTATGCTCCTCCATGCGGGGTAACAGGTGTAAGTAAACGTGTAACTGTCCGACGGTATCTATATTGAAATTCACACTATGTTTAATAATCAACGACAGTCATATTTGAAATTAGTGAAATGAATAACTTTCATTCTTCTTGTCAAAAACACAAACAAGTAATATTTATTTTGAAATATTTATATATTATCCTGAAAACTATTCATTTAGGCTACTATAATTCAGACTAAAGTAATCGAGAGAAAAAAATAACAGTTTCATTAATGAACCAGGGTATTACCATGGCAACTTAGATATAAATTGTAGAGGGCGTTGAATAAAATTGAAGATATATCAAAAAAAGATAATAAAAAAGCTATTTATCTTTCTTTACGTTTTATTTAGTTTTGCTTAAATTATTCATATAAATTTGTGCAACGTTACAAGGTAAAAGTACACATGTATAAGTGTAATTTATGTAATTTTAGAAGTGAATTTCTAATTTTTTTTATAGTACTTGTATCCTCATGGAAATTGGCACTGATTAAAAACCACATTCTGAAGTAATTTAAAATCAACAGAATCCCATCTAAAAATACAAAATGAATGAGGAAATATTTTTCTTCTAAAATCAAGTCCTCATTATCACTCTATGCTAACAGACAATACTTACCATTTCACTACAGAATACAATACTAATTAATTATATTGTAGCTTATAAATGAGTCATACGTAAATTTTTTCTAAATTTTGTAATTTTCTTAGTCGAATTCATGAGTCGATGTAAGCTAGACCACCACTGAAAACCTGGAAGCACTGGACGGCTGTTTCGTCCTAGTATACAACTTCTCAGCAGTACTCATCCATGATAACGCACCATAGAGAGTCGAACCCAGGACCTTCGGTCTCGCTCGCGAACTCTTAACCTCTAGACCACTAAATAGAGCTTGATAACTAACTTGACTGCTTACTTTGACGTCAATCTGATGACTAGTAACCACTAAATGGACAAGTATAAAGTTTATATATCTCCCCTACCCTTTGCTCAATAATGATGGATGGTGTTCAAAAATATCACCTATAGCGATAAATCTTAATTAAATATTTTGAATAGTAACTAACCCCACTATATATTATATTGTTAAAAATACTCAACGATATTTAGGATAAAAATGGTGTACAAAATTTTCTCTAATTAAATTAAACTAATCAATATTTCTCTCAATTGAAAGCTAAGATATGAAACAGCTAGTCAAAATACGGTACCATAAAAAAAGATGTAGTTAAAACCTCCAGTTGCAGAGCTTTTTGTAAAGAAGTTTTCCAAATGCATATCAGAGTATGAAGATAATTCAAAAGAATCGATAAGTTCTCACTAGTTAATCGGTCATAAACAACACAGAACCTGGCACAAATGTGCATTGGTTCAAGTTGTCAAACTGCATCTAAACAGCAATAAGAAATTGTCAAGATCAATCCCAGAGTAGTAAAAGTAACAACAGTATCAGTGGTAGTAGAAAAAACTAGGTATAGATAGTATGGTTCAAGAAGAAAGAATGAATTCTCGGAATAAGTATGTATGAAAACATTTGAAAATTGAAAATCCTAGAAAAGGCAGAGTGAGTGTTTCGGAACTATAGAGACTGATCCTGTGCGATGCTACACAACGTCTCCAACCACTGGTCACCATAACCTCGCGGACCCCAACCAGATAGTTTGTAACTAATTACACTACTCAGTCTAACAGTCGTAAACTTCATGGAATGATGCAAGGTTTGTTTTTCCGCCTCTGGCTTTCTTCAAATATATTCCTACACTGCCAAACATCACTAACAGAGATAGACAGTGGGTAGTCATATTTAATATATATCTCATTCACCTCATTCAATGAAGGTTTACTATCTCATCAATTGGCATTTCTGACCAGCTTTAAAAAAAACACTTAAATCAGGAAAAATAGAATTGTAGTGAACGAGAACACAAATGGGGACAATCGAATGTATTTAAACAAAAATTACAGAACATCCTAGTAGAATCTGAGAACCATACAGTAAACACTTCATTTGCAAAATGTCAATCAATCATCTTGGAATATAATGTTCCTTCATTTCCACAGTAATCATTCTCTGTTCTCGATCTCTTTTCTTCTTAACCTTCTGCCGTCAGGCATTCCACTTTCGATTGATGATACATAGTATTTATATATGTCGACATCAGTAGCACATACCACAGCATAATTAGGGCCAGAGCTAATCATGCTTGATCTCTAACGGATTAAATAATTAAATAATATTACCATTTATATCATTTGAACGTCTCAAGTGTTTCGAAGTCATTGAAAAACAATTGGAGTTCAGCTGAGCTTAAATCTAAACTAAGTTATCCCAACACAGTTGATAATAAGGAAAGATGGACAGTAGCTAGCAGTGGCATCCAGGACGCACGTTTCGTCCTATTTGAGACTCGTCAACTGGATGTACCTGCATCTCAGAGTTGATGTTCACTCCTGGACTCGAAACTCGTTTTAAACACCACCACGTTATCCACTTAGCTACCGAGCCCTGATAGCCACCTGGTTGTGCAATGGAGTGAAGTTTAAATTCAATTGGTGTTGTTTTATTTGCATCTTCCCATTGTTATTTAGGATTGAAAGTGATCAGTCTCATGTTGGCATATATGCATCCTGTGCGGATTACCTCGATATAGCCTTAAGTCACAAGCTTTTTATGTAAAGAGGTACAGTTGATAATAATTTAGTAACAACGTGTGGTTGAATCTAATATCACAAATACAACTAAAAATCTCAAGCTTAAATACGATTTTAATACATGATAAAAATAAACTGACATATATTCTAAATATAAATGAAAGGGAGAAATAACATCGCATAAGAAAATAAACATGTTAGTTAATTCATTAAAACAGTAAGTGAGTTGAGTTGGTAGACAGAGGATAATCAACATGACACATAAATCTGTACTGGTTTTTAATTCAGAAAAATTACCAATAAATATTCAATATTTGGTCTTAAGTATTTAGATTTCATATGTACATTCATTACTGAATGTATGCAGTTAGGAGTACACTGGATGTTAGACATCAGTTAGTGGGAAAATGTTATAGATAGTAAATGAAACATTAGAATCAAAAGGTGTATGTAGCTTGTCTTCTTTGACAAACTACTGTTCGTTATTACATTTGTTTTGGTAGGTCATCCAAGTCTGAAACGGATACATATATTTCCTATACGCGATCCCAAACAGCTACTTGAGTGAAAAATCTAAGTTAGTAGGAAGCTTCTACTAGATAACCAAAATCAAAATATACTCATTCATAAATATATGTTACCCCCAGAAGGTTGAACCAAATACTGATCAATAGCCTGCTTCCGTTAACTTAGTTCCCTTACCATTCAGTCTTTAACTGATATATCTGATTGATGGAATCGATCAGTTGCTATGCACGTCAAAATAAACTCAGTGCATTTTCGTCAATGATTCCGCATTCCTCTGTCTACAAAGCTTATCAAATTTACAAGAAAGCGATGTGATAGCAAAACATGAGCTAGCTGTTAGTGGGGATTTCACGTTGTGTTTATTTTGAGATAACTGATCATCTTATGAACTATTTGCAGAAAGAAAAAAACAATAATCAGATATACCATTTTCAAATCACATCAACACTTCGATTAATGTACACTAATTGACAGAAGGAAAGAAAAGTAATAAAACAGTAAAACTGTTCACGTTAACATATTTTTTGTTTGATCAAAATTACTTACTGGAATTATTAGCCGATTTTAATGATTGATCATTAGATAGTAACCAATTTTATATGATCAATCCTTCTCCTTCAATATTAAATATTTAAGCCATTACATTAGTCTAGTGTTGCGTGATTTAAAAGTCTGAACTTATATTTCTTGTATTATACAATCATTCGTTATCAGTATTTCACGTTGAAAAGTCTAACCCGTATCATACAACTTCAATGACATAGATAATACCAGTGTATTAGTCTAGAATTTGATTACATTACTAAAAATCAGATATCGCCCACTGTTTTCCTATTCAGTTAATTGAAAATCTATTTCATTTGCTGTCTTTATAATAAATAATATTAATATATTATATTTGAGTCTCATCCAGTTAGCTAATGAAATATTCTTTATTCTGATTTTTAAAAAAAAGGGTATTCATGATTGATTTTTTAAAATCTAATTGTAGGAAAATAGAAGAAAACAGGAAAAACTGTATTTGATTAATTAGTTAATCATATTCACCAACGTTTTTAGTTAATTAGTTCACCTCTACTATCTTTCAGAAAACTTTTTTTTAAAATACTTGTTGTTAAATAGGTGAATGATTTATAGATATATAATTTGATTTTTTAAGCAAAGATAGATAGTGGCTAGCAGTGAAATCCAGGACGCACGTTTCGTCTCATTTGAGACTCGTCAGCTATTAATCGAATCAAAGCTTATGGCTAACTGTCATTGAAACCGATTGCTTCAAATGGTGTTCATCAAGGTTGTCCACCTTCTCCATTCTTATTTAACTTTGTCATAGATATGCTTTTAGAAAAAGCACTTATCGTCCGACTTTTCAGGGATTGATCTTCTACTAGGAGATTCACTTGTTAACTTAGAATGAGAAGGTGATATAGTTCTGTTTGGTGAAAACGTTGACACAATTTAGTTTTCGAACCAACCTAAACAAGAATACAAGCATATTTGGGATGCGTTTCGAGTTCCACAAGTCACGACTTATCACAAGAACTACTGGAATTACACACAGAACTTAGTTATTTATGAGCAAAGTCCTTCCTGGTTTTTAGCAGTGGTCTAAGATCAGTTTATGATATGAAACGTGGAAACTTAACAATCTCTTCAAAACCTTTATGGTGACAATACAGAGTTGCCTTAGCTCCGACAAATAACACACCAATTGGTAATTTGAAAGCAAGCGATATTGAGTTTTACAGTGCTGACCAAATTCTACTGTGCTAAACTTAGAAACTCAGTATTGTAGTCCAACGATTCGATTGCTTTTAATTGGCTAAAACTGAATCTGACAGCCCGGATATATGTGGATTATATTTTTTATGTAATAGTGACATGATGATCATACATTAATTATGTTGATTAGTACCTAAGCCTATTGTTTAACAATCCTTGTTGTGCAACTGCTGACTGTTCATTGTGAAGTTATGATAATTAGTTGTCAATTACTTGGCTGGGGCACAAATATTCTATAATTATTTCAATAAACACACTTGAAATCAGTGTCATAGGACACCGATAAAAGTCAAGAGTTATCACAACTAATGTTAATAAGCTGTTGAAGACTGCTCAGTATACATATACATATACATACATACAACCGTTGGAAACCTAGCAGCACTGGAAGGCCGTATTTTCTTAGTATGGGACTCCTCAGAATTGCACAACCACTGTCTCACACGTGGGGTTCGAACCCGGGATCTTGATCCTAGAGGTTAAGCGTTCACACGAGATTGGAAGTCCTGAGTCTGAGTACCACATCCGAAATGATGGATGTGCACCGCTGATGAGTACCATACTAGGACGAAACGGCCATCGAGTTCTTCCAGGTTTTTAATGGTTTTCTGACATTGACCGGTTCATGATTTCAGTGAAATTTAATAATCTCCATAACCCAATACAGGAAATAATATATTTCTAGTTACAACAAGTAAACGAAAAAATACGTTGATGAATTAGTATTATACCACCATAGACATCATGTAAACAAATATTGTAGACATTTTTTAATGTATCGATAAAGAATAGATTTCTTTACTTGTTGTTACTACACATGCTCTAAGTAGTGAAATCTTCTATTTGGAAGAAATTTAATTTAAAAAAATATTACTTTATTATTTATTTCTTTTATATAACAACAGATAAAACAGTCAATCATGTCGGATGTATGACAGTTATCCACCGCAGATAATGGTCCTGCAGTGTCATGAACTGAACAAAGTAAGGCATGTATATCAGTAATAAGCCAGATTAGTGATCTGAATGTCAAGTATTCGTGCATGAGACCGAAATTCGTTGATTCGGTCACATATGATGAGGTAGTAGATGCGAAACAACTGTCCAATGCTTCTTAGTTTTTGATGGTTGTTTAATTAAGATCAGTTCATGATAAGAACTATGAAAATTCAACAGTCTCCATAAATCCCCAATACTAATTCAATAATACTTAATAAACATTCTTTTGATAATTTACCATTAAAGTGAACTGACCGGTATAAAACATCGTTGTGCAAAAAAATTCCAAGTAAAATCACTTGACTAACCATGTACATGTATAGACTCAACTGTTAGTACTCAGACTATTCTTCCCTCTTATTGTTTGACTACCCTACAGATTTTGTTAGATGAGCCGATTGCCTATCATTGAGAAAAATATAACCTAGAAATTATAAGGTTTGCTTTCTAAATCAATCACTACCGTACGAATTTTAAGCCAATACATACAAATCGGTTATTCTTCAGAACTTCTAAATAAGAGAGATTATTGAATAAAATGGAAACAACACCCACGTAACTACTAATTTTATCTCTGATGTACATTCACTAAATATTTGATGGGATGTAAAATAAATGCTGTTAGGGTACTTTTTACCTACCTACACACATATGACACACACACACACATTAAATTCAGCCTAGTCAGATTTGTCGCTCTTTTAAGTTTATTTTAGTAGGCTGGTTTGTGGAACAGATTACAACTAATTTTAACAAACTTAATTTTCAGACAACAAAGCATTATTTGAACATCTTTCCAAAACCAGCTACTTTATTTGTGCCATACAAAAACAACCTTGTGTATGTGTGGTAATAATGCCCTTGACACAAATAAAGACAGCTCAATTTCCCACAAAATTAATGAAGAAACAAGATGAGTCATAAGTACAATATGTCAAAGATTCCCTTTAAAGTAATGACAGGTCAGTCAAAATGACTGTAGTAAACATGTCTAGTATGGTGTGTGGCATCTCATGTGTCTAAATTCTAGTTCAGTAACTATGACTGTATTTCATCTATTGAACAATGTATCAAACATCGGAAATCCCTTTTTTACAATTGACCTCATTATTGAAGTCGGAAAGTATGTAGCAACACTATACGTGTTACAGAATGAAATGGTTAAAGAAGTTAAGACTCAGACAGCGGTTGAATATGCTGTTCATATAAATTTTATTATTTGAATCAAATATGCCAGTATTGCCATTAACTTATTACTCGATTAAATAAAAGCTCGTATGTAATCTTGTAAGAACACAACTTAAAAATAAGCAAATCTTCACAAAATCCCTTTAAAATAAATTATAATAGCCAGCGCACTGGTGACTTCAAGACATTCCTGAAGTTCAAATGAGCAAATATAATATATGATAAGTCCATTGAGGTTGAAATTGTACCATTAGATGTCAACTGGGTAGTTCTATAGATTAAACGTTTTTACGAGACCTAAAGATATTTGGTCCGATCCTTGGTAGGTTTGGAGACGTACATTGCTGGACAGTCGCAAACCGGGACAAAAAGGCTATCATTATTTGGCTTTAAATTTGAAATAAAAAGTAACTACATAATCATTTCGATCTAATGTGATAATGACTTGTAATGTATATCTTTACTTCATACTGAGAATAAAAACCATGGTCTTTATGTATCGTAATGAATACAAAAAGATTGAACAACTAAATTAGCTTTTGACATTTTTAATTCATTCAGTTTGAGTTTATATATAATAATGACAAGAATGTATTTCCTTTTTTAAATTTATTTACACATGATTTCTCATACATAATGTCGAAATAATCATCACACCTATCAATGTTAATAACAAGGGAAAGAATGGTTGCGCTAGATCATGGATTGACAGAAGTTAGACATTAACACCGTTGGTCCAGAGGTTAAGAATTCGCGCGCGAGACCGAAGGTCATGGGTTCGAGTCTCGCATGCAGGATCGTTGCTGAGCACTGCTGAAGGGTTGCATACTAGGACAAAATGGCCATCCAGTGCTTCCAGGTTTTCAGTGGTGCTCTAGCCTACATCGACTCATGGATTCAACTATTAAAAAGAACATCCATTGCCAGCTAATTCCCATAATATTCTTTTTTTAAACTGAGTTCATAATGTAATGTGAACTAGTTGATATTTGTTGTGAATTAAAAGAAGGAATTTATTTGTACCCGTATGACCAGGTCACGTGATTGGAGACAATTAATTATATGTCCCGTTGACGACACATTTTTTTAACATCCACCGGACTAATAACCTTCACCTGGTCAATTGCTGAATGTCGCAATCGGTGACCGGCAATCTCAATACCTGCTTGTCCACAACAACCTTATAACTTTCGGTGGCCAGTTAGAATATGAATATAGTAAACAGATTCTATCTTGTATTACTATCTATTCATCATTATTTAGTCAAAAACTCATAAGCTTATATGTAAATTAATTACGCCTCCACAACTCACCACAATTAAGAAATTATAATATACACATGACTAAGCCATTAATGAAGCTAAATTCAGTTATAGGGTTATAGTTAATTTTAATTGACAATAATTTTAGGAACAGTAAAAACAAGTAACACCAGTTAATGTATGAAATGCAGACATATAATTGAAGTAATAACATATGCAGTGCTTCTTCGAAAGAACAGTTACAAAAGTTTCATTTTTTCCAAATGTTCACTCCTATATTAAAGATATTAGACGATATTTTCTAGAATGAACCAGTTTTGTTATCAAAGTAAACCAGTCAGAAACTTCTTGATAAATTTTCAACACTCCAGTAATTTTTGGTGTCTTAAAAAATATTTTATCATCACACAATATATACAGGATTTTTGTCTTAATGTTAATGCTACTGAGAATATGATACACAATAGATTCAGACAATGTACCTCGTAAATTATAAAAAGAAAATCAATAGATTTTCGTCTAGAAGAATTTTTAATAGTAATAAAATAATGTACAAAGACGATATATTGTACAGAGTAAGTTTCTCGACAGTTAGGGATGCTAGATCTCCAGAAATCACTTAGTAAACGTCATATTTTTGTAATTTTATTTTGGAAATTTAAATTTCTTATTCTCGCGCCAAAAGCGCCCATTTTCACCTTCATATTGTATTTCCTACCTGAAAGGACCTTAAATCTCATTGGCCCATTCCCTCTCTTAATACGTTATTTTGTGACGTTTCCCAAGGACATTTTTATGCTGTATATATACGCTTGAGTTGTGCGCTAGTTGTTGTTCGTGTTTCTGACTGCTTGTGGAATATACTTTTCGTCATCTGAACTTGAACTTCTCCCTCTAGTTAGAGGGACTGGGACTCATTGAAATAGTTCAGCTGTCTTGTCGTTGTGTCACTGATCCTTCCTTATGTTCAAGGATTTCTAGGTGATCTCGTAACCTCTTAAAACATGGCAGTCATTTAGCAGATATTATACACGGTGAAGTGAAGGATAGGAATTATATTCGTTGTTAATTTTTCCTTTGCTATTTACATTCATGCTTGATTAAATATTTGCAAATTTTATGAAGGAAAAACAAGTCATTTGATGAAATACTAAAATGAATGCAACGACATGACTGATATTATGCTCACTATGGCTGAAAGTCAAATTCCAACCGAATGTTTAACAAAGATAAATAACACTGGATAACTGATAGAGTGTATGTATGAAGGTCAACAAATTGACGAATGATACTTCACAACTTATGATGCTATACTTGTAGTTTACACTCACGTAATCGAGGAAGAAAAGAAGAGTTGCCAAACAATCAGATATAAGTAATCTAATTAAAAATGGAATATTACTGTATGATTGCACTGTATAACAAAAATGAAATTGAGATGGCAAATTAAACTTGTTGAATATTTTCGGAATCATACATTGTATCAGGTGTGTGAAACAAATGTAAATGAGATATTTCAAACATTTGAGCAGTAACCGTTAGAATCAATTTTGATGATTAATGTACTAAAAAGTTTCAGGATCAAGCCGTACAAAGATTGGTAAAATGAAATAAAATGAAATAGGATCGGAAAGAAATAATTGCAACCATTTGTAACGACTAATTGACAATTTATGATGATTAGGAGTATTTGAATTATAGTATGAACTAAGAATCCCATAACGTATTCGGATCAAGAAGTACTAGATAAGCACAAACGAATGTACTGTATTTAGAATTCGAAATCAAGCATTCAGCAAGTACAAAGGAATCATTAGTTCATTCAAACACCACACAATCGTTTAACTAATTTCCAATCCCATTTATAATTCACATTCCAATTTAATGTATTGAAAGCATCTTCAATTCAATCTACAGTAAAACTCTAAAAACTAATTGGAAGTGTGGTAAATTTGCTAGTCATTGAATAAAACAAATAGTGTTCATTGGATACACAATGAAACATTACGTACTTTGATTAATTAACTACTGGAAACAGACAAATCCATATCCAACTCCTCACCTCAACTTATCGGAAAAACGAATATTGTTCCAAAGACTTGTAAAAGTCAGTAAACAATACTGGACGAAGTAAACGTCTACTGTGTACAAACATATTCAAAACAACATTGGAAGTTGGGTGGAATTCTCACAATGATTGAAGAATACATCAATCGGGGTAAGGCACAATCGTCAGATGTCGGAATCAAATAAGGATTTTTCGAAGAAAAATGTCAACCGAGACTCGAATTCGAAAATGCTTGAAGTGTTCTCAGATTATTGGATCATCATCTAATTGGTATCAAAACATCACAAAATTATTAGTATACCTAATTATCATTTACATATTCACCGCATTACAAATATCTCCGAAGAGATAAACTTAAATTACAACCTAAAAATTACGACAATTAATAGTCAAACAACGTAGGAAATGTCCAGACTTAACGCAAACTCAACATACTCCATCACACATCCGACAAGATTTCTCGAACCATCCTGACAAGCACAACATAACAATCGACATCGATGTCACCCAACATAAACACAACAATAACACTATAAACATTATCGAACACAAACAGAAACATCAGGAAATATCGACCTGAATATTTTATGATAGACGGAAAAACTTCGATTCTGTGAAAGGAACACACTGAAAATGTGATCATGAACGATCACGAAAACACTCTGGTAAACAACATGAATAGTTGAGGCACAGAAACCACAATAAAAATACAGTTGTTCGTCTGTTGTGGATGAACAGCAGTAACTCGTCCATCAGGAATTAGTTAAAGAATAACTAATACTTCGCACCATGATCAAACAAACAACAATCAACACAATCACTAATCGAGAGATATTTGATTCGACCTGCTCCCAACGTTTTCAGTACTATGTATGTATTACGAAATGTTCACTCCATATCAATAAGAATTTAACAACAAAAAATACATGATACTGAAAGTCAATATTGCAATAGAGAACAATTCAACAGTTATCTCACCATTTCCATTCACTCTGAAACATATTCATCCTGCTACTTAATGTCTCCAACTAGACATACACTCATAACAATCACGATCCCAGATAAACTCATTACCGTCTCGAACCTATCAAGATCATTCAAACAATTGATCTACTCATATGGTTTAACAATATCTGTTTCAAGGCTATGATGTCTCGCCTCTAACCAATTCATATTATCTGGATAACTTTAGAAGTCGAGAGTTCGCACCATTAAATTAGACTATCATTATTCATTTTGTCCAGTACGTATTTTCAAAGGTGTCACACATACACATACACACAGAGAGAGAGAGAATTGGTGTTTTTCTGATACCCGTAAACAGTGAACTCTCAGTCAGTCAGCACGCTAGCATCTAAACAATCAACCAACTGTTATCTACATTGTAAATCGTATCGACTGAAAATAGTTGTTGGCATTCCATATGACCTTACGTAGAATGATCAATTCTCATTGGTTGCCAAATGCTTTCGATTTTTCTATTGATTAATTGTTTGTTGCATGGTAAACAATTACGTGTCATGTGACTGTGTGTGTGTGCGCACGTCAGTGAGTGAGTGAGTGAGTGAGTGATCATGGCACCAGCCACACAAAATTAACAGTTCCATCACCAGAAGTAATAATAATAATAACAATAATAATGACACAGATATTTTAGTAGTGGACACTTATGCTAACTTCTCACATTCCCTCACTGAGAGTGTGACATTATTTAAAATGAAGAATAATTTGACAAGGTGAAATTTGTGAGCAAATAACAAATATGTGGAGTCAACTGACTTATCTATTGGTAGTGACAACCTGAAATTTCATTCCACCAATACAGCCTAAAATCATTATTGTCATTATTATTACGTCTACTATTACTGTCACTATTATTACTATTATTATTGGTATTATTATTTCTATTGCCGTTATTATTATTATTATTGTGTATCATAAGGGGTTTTGTGGAGATTGTAGTAATTTAAACAGTCGAGATCATGAGTCAATCGAAGCTAGATCACCGCGAGGCGGGGTCGTGGATGCGCACTGCTGAGGAGTCCCACGATAGGACGAAACGACCGTCCAGTGCTTCCAGTTTTCCATAGTGGTCTAGCTTCAACTGACTCGTGATCTCAACTGTTTAAATTATTATTAATATTATTATCATTATTATTATTATTATTATTATTATTATTTATTATTATTATTATTATTATTTATTGTTATTATTATTATTATTCGTCTTCGTCTTCGTCTTCTTCTCCTGTTCGGTCATGATGATCGAAATCCTAAAACGATATCTCGTCACTAAATCCCAACTCCACTACAAGCATAAACTAAGTGATTGTTTCGAATTGGACAAAACTAATTTTGATAATACAATACAAATTATGATTCCTAAACACACTATTTGCAATGATTAAGTCGATGAGTCAACGATCATGACAGTGAGTGAGTGAGTGAGTGAGTGAGTGAGTGAGTGAGTAAATGGACGTCATTTCGAAATCTACAACAGCTGCATCCCAATAGAAACTGATAAGAAAACTCTGATTGAAGAATAATGGTGAAGATTCGTCTGAAGTGTTCGTTTGTGAACAATAACCGTCACTTCAACAACAATGTTATCATCATGTCTGACATGATGTTGACCAACTGGAATGAGAAACAAACCAAGCACGTGTTGGAATATTGAAATGACTACATTGATGCATATTACTGATTGACTGATTGATTAGTCCATTCGTTGACTCAGTGATTTGAACACATGGAGATTGGTATAAAGGGAACTAAATACATATGCGACACACAGTGACAATGAGGCCAGTAGCAGTTATCATTGATTTGTGCGGTGGTTGGGATACTGTCCGCGTACCCAAACCGAAGCAGGTGGTTTCCTCAGGTGAGCACACACCGAGTGCTTGACCTGAGTGTCTAACCCACAAGGCAGTGGAGCAACGATACGAGGTGCAGTCTCATGGCAGTCGGTGAAAAACAATCGGTTCATACTGCATTTCTTCCCTCAGTATCCTGAAGACTATGAGCACCACTGGTTTGGAGTCAGGGTATATATATATATGTGTGTGTGTTTGGAAATAACCATTTATCATGAACATTCATGTACTTTGTTCCCATCCGTTCAGATCGAAGTGAGAATCCGTGATCTCTGGTGTGTGTGTGTGTGTGTCTGTTGATCGCCAAATGAACAACTAAGGTTGGTCAGTATGATGTGATGATAAACTATGCACAACTATCAACCGAAAATGATGTGGTTAAAACGAGTTGAGTGAAGATGTAAATGGAAAGATGATTGGGGAAGAAAGTATGTTAAGAAACATCGTCAATGAGAATACAACTGATATCGTCCACACAATATTACAATTATTATTATTGTAAATATTATTATTATCATTACGATTGTTATTATTATTACTATTATTATCATTATTTGGTTCGTTGAGTTTCATATGATTTCACAAAATTCGAGGTAATTCTCATCAGAAGTTCAAGTCAGATGTGTGATCGATGGAATTCTATCTCATTATTGATTGCAAATATTGAGGTCACCAGTTGACGTGGACAACACAATGAGAAATAGTATCAAACTGGTGCCAACCAGTTGTTCAACATTATCTTCCTCCTTCACAACACTGCTTAAACTAATGTTTGAAAATAGATGGTATGATGGCAAAAATCATTTTCAATTGGAAACTCTTCTTGTAGTAGATTGCAGTGTCTTCTTACATCCAATGATTGAATGAAGGTGTGACTTGTGCAAACGTTATGTGAATATCAAATGAGAATGGTTACAACACCAACAAATCATCATATGGTCATCTATGTTAGAAGATAGATAGATTTCGACATTTGAATGAACTCGTCTACTATCATTCTATCTAGTTAGTATTTGTGGTATGAATATATTATAATTATACATATTATTTAATCATTAATTGATTAAATGTTTCAATATATCAACATGAAATATGTCCATTTCTTATTTAAATACATTGAAATATTTTATTCTATGTTCAAATCTTCAATCATCTCTATGATAATGATATAATAAAGTATATAAGAATCCAATGAAGAAAGAAAAATCAATATTTTAATTAAATTAACTCATTCATTGAATCAAATATATATATATATATATATATATATATATATATATATATATATATATATATATATATATAATGAATTATATAATATTGAAATAATTTCATTTTGTTCGTAATTAAATGAACTTATCGTTTGTTATTGTTGTTTTGTTTTGTTTTACATAGTTGTTTTAAAAAATGAATAAATGAAATTCTATTATTGTCTCATTCACATGATTCACTATTATATATCTATATGAATATCATCTCTTCATTAAATAATAAGTTCAGTCAAAATAATTTCAATAATATTTGTTTTATTGTAATGTGAACAAAGTCAAGGATAATATTTGTTCTCTTTTTTTTTTCTCATACATTATATATGTATAGATAGATAGACAAAACATATCAGTATATCGATTGAAATTGATATAGTTTTTTTTTTGTTTTTATTCAGTAATTATTTCATTCTTACTTATTTACATTCATCTAAAAAAAAATGGCATGGTAATCATTTTCCATTATTGATGATGATAAAATCAATTCATATATTTTTTTAGTAATCGAGAGGAAATAAATTTTAAAAAAACATTAGTAGTAGTAGTAGTAGTAGTATTAGGAGGTGTAGGAAGGATTTGAGTGTGACCAACTTGGTCTCGTGTGTTATTACGGGTATGAGGGCTGATATCACTTCCCGGCTGCTCACACCGTGGAAGGGTATTTTTTGAGGAACCTGAAGAGGAAATTGGATTAATGTTGGTCTTAACGACTTGGGAGCGTGACCACAGAGCACAAGGGACAACTGCTTGAGGCCGGTCGCGCACGGCCTTTTTGTGGGAGGTTTTTAATGTGTTAGCTTCGTTCTTCAAAGGGCCTTACCGCCAGAGACGGAAATCTATGAGGTAAGGTGAGGTGTGACATTTTTAGGGTCAACCTTTTCTACCCTCAACCTTCCTTGTGAGAAGGCAGCATCGCTGCAGTTGCTGGTTGTCCAAGGAAAACACCTTACTTCTGCCACACCCCTCTACAGTCAGCAGTACGACTTCGCCCTCGGACCTTGAGTTGCTGCTTTTAGTCTTACCGTTCTCCAATCGACCTGCCTGGCATGGTAGAACCTACAGTAACATATGTTCCAGCCAATATAGCTCGGTTGGGTCATCACGATAAGCAAGCCCGACCACCACGTCAAGGTAGCAGCTACGGTCGGTATTAGTAGTAGTAGTAGTAGTCTGAAAATTCTTAGGAAAATTTGGAAACTTTATACAGATTCAACACTGATAATAGTCATGATTTTCTTATGTCTTCAGAGCTCTGATTACTTTTGGATCATAGATAGTTGATAATCCTTAATTAACATCATTCCTTTCGATTGATTTTCATTTGAATCGGTTATTAATTCAGAGCTTTCCGTTATTGAGAAGCAATCGCATCATATGGAAAGTTGGAGATACTCTTTTTGAGTAAAAATGGTTGCTGTCGGAATTTTATCATAAGGTATTTAGAAGGTCAACGTACTAATAAAAAATTATCGCCAGTTACCAGACAACAAGTTGTTCTAAAATATGTGAGCATCATTTCACAAAACATTGAAAAATCCTTAAATCCTTCAGAATCAACGTCTTCCATAGACCAAAAGAGGCACTATCCCATTTTATGCACTTCAAAGGACACAATAGAGAAAGAGAACAGATTCAGTGTCACCCACAAAATCAATTATGCCAACTGCTACAAAAATAATATGACTAAGTGAATTTCTGATTTATCTACTATATACATACTATCACCCATGTCAATGCATGCCAACAACCGAAGACACGAAGCTAATTGAAGAAAACTACGGAATTAGGAATTGAGGAAACTCAAAGAATGCTAGAGAATTTCTGATGACTTGACATTCAGGTCAGTCTTCAATCAATAGGCACATTAACTGGACCCTATTTACCAGCCTACACGAGGTCAGCCAGTCACGTGGCTGATGGCTAAGAGTAAATTACTCAACAGAAATATACAGGCTAGAAAAGCTGACAAAACCTCCGAAAATTTCATTAAAATAGGCCGACTTAGAACCTGTAGATTAATGAGTTGGTTCAATTCTTTGTGAATTAAATGTGTATGGGGTTTTCTAGAACTACAATAGAAACAACCAAATTTAAAACATCCTTTGAGATGCTTTTATTTGGCTCTTTGATCCTTCTTAGATTGAAACGTGATCTGTAGTGCTTGTGTTTTCAGGCTTTGTAAGTTAATTCACTTGATTTTGATAATGCTGGTTATGCTTGTGATTAACACTTGTCAGTCTTTTGACGACTCATCAGTGAGTATTTGTCGTGGCTGACGTGTTCGCTTAATTAGTTGGTACTATTCTGAGTAGTTCCTTATCTGTGGCCTGTTGGAGATATGACTTGATGGGTTTATATCTTCCCTATAGTTTGCGACCACCAAACGTTTAATATGGCATACCGAATGCTGAGTGCTATAGACATTCCGCTTTTCAACAGTTTTCAGTATTTTTCTGTAGCATATTATCAGTAAGTTCTCCCTGGGTTGGAGCAACGATTATTTGTGGACAATGAGAAACAACTGCTTGCCACAACACTGATAGTATAATCAGTTCGTAACTACAATAGCAAAACAATTCAGCCGGTAAAAGACAGTTTTTCGTTGTAGTGATAGTATATTACTGGTGAAAAATGAATTCATCATTGAAAGTTGTGTGAAAACATAAAATATAAACTTAGGAAACAAAATATGATCGACCTGGCCAAACGTCATTGCCCGTGCTAAGCAAATAAAAATCTGAAAAAATAAATGTAAGCTTAACGATCTTCTAAAAGAAGTGGAGAAGATTCGAACATTTCACGTCTACATGAAGTTTGTGCTGATGATGTCGTTCAGAAGGACGATGTAAGCTCCACGACCAAACCACCCAGTTCAGAGAAGAAACGCCTCCATAAGAAGTGTCTAAAACGGTATCGGATTTCAAAAGAAAACAGAGCCAATCATCAACGTTAGAATGAAATTGAAAATATTATCATCAATAATAGTGATAAACTTATCCAAAAATGTATCACAATTTCGATACAGATTTGATATTCTTGTATATTAGTCCGAAATAACTAAAATAATCATTGCCATATTATGTTCAACGGCACAAGAAAGACTAATAGAGATGCATAAGTTATTACAAAGTTAAAGTGATAATAATTGTTTTTTACTATGATTAGCAGAACAGTCAAATGAGACGAGGTTGATTTTATACAAAAATTAACTAGGCGTTAAGTTTTATTTTGACACATTTCGTGTTGATATATTGAAACATTTAATCAATTAATGATTAAATAATATGTATAATTATATATATTCATACCACAAATACTAACTAGATAGAATGATAGTAGACGAGTTCATTCAAATGTCGAAATCTATCTATCTTCTAACATAGATGACCATATGATGATTTGTTGGTGTTGTAACCATTCTCATTTGATATTCACATAACGTTTGCACAAGTCACACCTTCATTCAATCATTGGATGTAAGAAGACACTGCAATCTACTACAAGAAGAGTTTCCAATTGAAAATGATTTTTGCCATCATACCATCTATTTTCAAACATTAGTTTAAGCAGTGTTGTGAAGGAGGAAGATAATGTTGAACAACTGGTTGGCACCAGTTTGATACTATTTCTCATTGTGTTGTCCACGTCAACTGGTGACCTCAATATTTGCAATCAATAATGAGATAGAATTCCATCGATCACACATCTGACTTGAACTTCTGATGAGAATTACCTCGAATTTTGTGAAATCATATGAAACTCAACGAACCAAATAATGATAATAATAGTAATAATAATAACAATCGTAATGATAATAATAATATTTACAATAATAATAATTGTAATATTGTGTGGACGATATCAGTTGTATTCTCATTGACGATGTTTCTTAACATACTTTCTTCCCCAATCATCTTTCCATTTACATCTTCACTCAACTCGTTTTAACCACATCATTTTCGGTTGATAGTTGTGCATAGTTTATCATCACATCATACTGACCAACCTTAGTTGTTCATTTGGCGATCAACAGACACACACACACACACACACACCAGAGATCACGGATTCTCACTTCGATCTGAACGGATGGGAACAAAGTACATGAATGTTCATGATAAATGGTTATTTCCAAACACACACACATATATATATATATATACCCTGACTCCAAACCAGTGGTGCTCATAGTCTTCAGGATACTGAGGGAAGAAATGCAGTATGAACCGATTGTTTTTCACCGACTGCCATGAGACTGCACCTCGTATCGTTGCTCCACTGCCTTGTGGGTTAGACACTCAGGTCAAGCACTCGGTGTGTGCTCACCTGAGGAAACCACCTGCTTCGGTTTGGGCACGCGGACAGTATCCCAACCACCGCACAAATCAATGATAACTGCTACTGGCCTCATTGTCACTGTGTGTCGCATATGTATTTAGTTCCCTTTATACCAATCTCCATGTGTTCAAATCACTGAGTCAACGAATGGACTAATCAATCAGTCAATCAGTAATATGCATCAATGTAGTCATTTCAATATTCCAACACGTGCTTGGTTTGTTTCTCATTCCAGTTGGTCAACATCATGTCAGACATGATGATAACATTGTTGTTGAAGTGACGGTTATTGTTCACAAACGAACACTTCAGACGAATCTTCACCATTATTCTTCAATCAGAGTTTTCTTATCAGTTTCTATTGGGATGCAGCTGTTGTAGATTTCGAAATGACGTCCATTTACTCACTCACTCACTCACTCACTGTCATGATCGTTGACTCATCGACTTAATCATTGCAAATAGTGTGTTTAGGAATCATAATTTGTATTGTATTATCAAAATTAGTTTTGTCCAATTCGAAACAATCACTTAGTTTATGCTTGTAGTGGAGTTGGGATTTAGTGACGAGATATCGTTTTAGGATTTCGATCATCATGACCGAACAGGAGAAGAAGACGAAGACGAAGACGAATAATAATAATAATAACAATAAATAATAATAATAATAATAATAATAAATAATAATAATAATAATAAATAATAATAGTAATAATAATAATAATAATAATATTAATAATAATTTAAACAGTTGAGATCACGAGTCAGTTGAAGCTAGACCACTATGGAAAACTGGAAGCACTGGACGGTCGTTTCGTCCTATCGTGGGACTCCTCAGCAGTGCGCATCCACGACCCCGCCTCGCGGTGATCTAGCTTCGATTGACTCATGATCTCGACTGTTTAAATTACTACAATCTCCACAAAACCCCTTATGATACACAATAATAATAATAATAACGGCAATAGAAATAATAATACCAATAATAATAGTAATAATAGTGACAGTAATAGTAGACGTAATAATAATGACAATAATGATTTTAGGCTGTATTGGTGGAATGAAATTTCAGGTTGTCACTACCAATAGATAAGTCAGTTGACTCCACATATTTGTTATTTGCTCACAAATTTCACCTTGTCAAATTATTCTTCATTTTAAATAATGTCACACTCTCAGTGAGGGAATGTGAGAAGTTAGCATAAGTGTCCACTACTAAAATATCTGTGTCATTATTATTATTATTATTATTACTTCTGGTGATGGAACTGTTAATTTTGTGTGGCTGGGGCCATGATCACTCACTCACTCGCTCACTCACTGACGTGCGCACACACACACAGTCACATGACACGTAATTGTTTACCATGCAACAAACAATTAATCAATAGAAAAATCGAAAGCATTTGGCAACCAATGAGAATTGATCATTCTACGTAAGGTCATATGGAATGCCAACAACTATTTTCAGTCGATACGATTTACAATGTAGATAACAGTTGGTTGATTGTTTAGATGCTAGCGTGCTGACTGACTGAGAGTTCACTGTTTACGGGTATCAGAAAAACACCAATTCTCTCTCTCTGTGTGTGTATGTGTATGTGTGACACCTTTGAAAATACATACTGGACAAAATGAATAATGATAGTCTAATTTAATGGTGCGAACTCTCGACTTCTAAAGTTATCCAGATAATATGAATTGGTTAGAGGCGAGACATCATAGCCTTGAAACAGATATTGTTAAACCATATGAGTAGATCAATTGTTAGAATGATCTTGATAGGTTCGAGACGGTAATGAGTTTATCTGGGATCGTGATTGTTATGAGTGTATGTCTAGTTGGAGACATTAAGTAGCAGGATGAATATGTTTCAGAGTGAATGGAAATGGTGAGATAACTGTTGAATTGTTCTCTATTGCAATATTGACTTTCAGTATCATGTATTTTTTGTTGTTAAATTCTTATTGATATGGAGTGAACATTTCGTAATACATACATAGTACTGAAAACGTTGGGAGCAGGTCGAATCAAATATCTCTCGATTAGTGATTGTGTTGATTGTTGTTTGCTTGATGTGATGCTAGCGTGTATCCAAAAAACGCCATAATTTCTAATTGAATATTCCGCATGTTTCGTGTATTACTTTTGTTCTCCCATTTGTCATTTTTTATATTCAATAAAATCTTCAGCTTATTTTTCTCGTTTTACTATGGTCGCTATAATCTTTAAACATTAGTTTGTTATCATTCTGAGTATCTGTGATCGTTTTAACGTTGTTCGTTTTACTTTATTCTTCTCATAGTCCGTTGGTCGATCAGCGTTTTTGTCCGTATACCCTCGGCTCTATGCAAAACGTTTTGCCTAACAAACCTTTTTACATGTGAATACTGATATTTTATTTAATTAATGACAGTTTTCAACACTACAATGTTCGATTTGTTCATCTTGTTTTATCATATATATTGCTAGTATTATTCTGAATAATTATGTGGTAATGTCTCATGACATATCCGAGAATAAATAAGATGTCTTGTTTTCTTTGTTGTATAAAAAAATGAGCTATTCTTGTAAATTTTAAATCTCGATATCTGTATTTCATTGTCTGAAATCAACTGTAATTATAGGAAGTTAAAATTACTTACCATATAATATTTTCGTTGTAACACTCAGCCGTAATAACCATTTTAACCTATTACAGTGAATGTGTCTTTTATATTTAATGCCATGGACATCGATATCAGGTTTTCATCGTGTTACTCATAACACTGACATACATGATCGTCTTGCAAACGATTATTGAATTAAATAAAACTGATTTCGTTGAATATTTTTCTGCCTTTTGTCAAATATTATCAAAATGTAAGCAACTGTATTACTAAACACTAGTGGTGTGTGCTATTTATGTTGACATAAGTAGTAGATGATGTTAGTCGTGAACAGAATGTCTGGGAGCAGAGAGACAAGGTGATCGAACAGTAAAGAGTGGAAACAGGATGCAATTTGTAGGAAAATGCAAGAACAATATAGTCTGAGTCATTTTTAGACAATTGGTGGACATTTTGCAAATTAGGCATTTACTTTATGATTGTTAGATTTTATCGACAAGTCCTGTAATTCTGTGTTAAATACATTCGATTGTCTCCACCCGTGTTCTGTTCACTACAGTACGAAGAACCAATTCCGAATTGTTGATATAGTTTATGGTGGCTGAATATATATCAATATAAATTATACTTTTGATTCCATAGTAATGTTTATTCATACTTTCAGCCAGTCGTTCTATATTTTTTAAATATCATTCGATTGGGATTTAGGGATCGGTTATTTCGTAATTTTATCAAGTCAGTTGTCACTTCATAACACAAGTGACTACAATTGAATAGGGATTCAAAACATATATAACCTATTGGACAAACTTTACCAGTTACATCTCATACAATACATGATATTTTGAATAATTTGCAACGGCTAAAATTAACTTAGTTAACTGAGGTGTCAGTATGATAAGTCGAAACTTCGTGAGAACAACAGTTTTCGTTGATTTTTAAATACACCTCAATAAAATCAATCAATCATTTTCCACTTTGACGTGGAACTTATATTTGCACTAGTTAAAGTAAGTATTTTTGCAACTAAAAAGTGATAACTTTAATTCCTTTGCATAGATTCATTCAATTATTCAATGTCTCTATCCTTTATGTAATCTATCATACTTGAATAGAGAAAACAACTTCCGAAATAATTTATCTGTCCGGTGACCTTAGCTATTTTTCAGAGTTTTATCGAAATCAGTTGTTTTAACGTGATATATATATACAACGATACGCCCATGTTCTTACAATCGAAATTTATGAGGCCATTTACCATTGATTATGTATGTAAACTGTTATGATATCATTTTTGATGTTGTTCATTGTTTTTGTTTTTTTTACAAAAATAAACAGAAATTTTATTTAAAAGATCGAAAACAGTTTTGACATAGATTTCTTCTTCTTCTTCAAAATGAACGAAGAAGAAGAGAAGATAAAGAACTGAGTAAAAAAGAAGATGAAAGATGTTGTAGAAAAGAAATTAGTTAAAATATCGACAAATGTGAATATGAACTAAAAATTATTTTCTACAATTATTTGTCACTATTTATGACATTATCTATGATGTACTTTTATGACAAAAAAGAAGGTCAACCATTTATGTCATTATACTGTAATCAAAAATATGAGTAATGAAATAAAACCGCTATTTCTTTTTTACTATAATAAGTTATGGATACTAATAAGCTCAAGTCATTTGTAGAATTGAATCGAATCATCAATCAATGATGCAAATGACAATGTAGTCTTTTGGCAAAAAAGTTGACCATTGAAGAAGTTTATTTCAGTGAATTAATTTTAAATAGTCATATAGAAATTTGAAAGATTCTTCATTTGATTCACAATTAAAGTAAAGAGAATACCGTTGGATACCGGCTCGGTGGTCTAGTTGGTTAAGAGCCAGGCGCGAGACTGATAGGTCATGGTTTCAAATCCCGCGAGGCGGGGTCATGGATGCGCATTGCTCAGGAGTCTTACAATAGGACGAAACGGCCGTCCAGTACTTCCAGGTTTTCCATAGTGGTCTAGCTTTATTTGACTCATGATCTCAACCGTTGAAAGATATTAGTTTTATTTATAAAAAGTAAATAATCAGTGGTATACTCGTCCAATGTTTATGAGTTGTAGAGTTTTGCATATTAATCATTAGAATATAAGTAGCCACAGTCATGTTATATTGGGATATATTCAAACAAAACTTGTTTACTGTTATATACTATCTAATGATACTTCAAAAATGTTTATCTCATTCCCAATTAGAGAAAAAAAATAGCAATTTTTCAAGAAACAATATGAGTCAATAATGTTTGTTATTGGTAAATTTGGACCGTGGATTTTGTGATGACTGTCTTATTATATTTGTTATGTGACTAGCAGTGAAATCCAAAATTCGCGTTCGTCCTATACAGAATTCATCAATTGGCTATGCGTCCATCTCACTGTTGATATTCACACTAAAATACTGAGTACCAATACTCAAAAGTCTCAAATAAGAAAAAAAATGTGTGTCCTCGATTTCACAGTTAATCATTTTACTTTACTAAAAACTTGTGACTATCGTTAGTATTGTGGAAATCCTCTCAGGATTCGTATACACTAAAAGAGACTGATAAATTGTAGACCTTAGTAGCAAGAATGAATAGGTATAAACCCTTTCCATAATGAATCAATAATATTCATAATAGCTTGTAGTGTCAGTCATTATTTTAAGCCCATGTATCTTATTCTAACTTTTGGACAGCCCAATCTATTCATTCTACTTGAGTCATATTTCGACCTTGTCAATTATTCGCTTATCAGTCTTGACTGTTTTTATATGAACGTATATATGTGTGCCCTTCTTATCCCATTAATCACATGTCTGTAGCTTTATTTTGTCTGACTATAAATATTGAGTAACGCTTGACTAAAATGGAGTTGGCTTCCCAGCCATCTTCCCTGCGTGTCATTTTGCTTTGATCTGTTTCATTCGCTTCATATACAAAATATATGTATTCTCAAGTCAATTCTCATTATTCGACTTATTTAATTCCGTTATTGAATAACGCGATTTAAGTCGACGATTATATACGAGAATAGGCGATAACAAACATTCGTACGATCTAAATAGGAGTCAGATCCACGGGCCACTAAAGTGGTGAGCCCTTCAACGAATATCGTCGATCTAAATGAGGACAAAATCAAACTACGGGCCACTAAAAGCTTAAACAGACATAAAAAACATTATCAGTTCTTTATTATTATTCTTCTTCAGTACTCATTAGCTTTGTATATTATATATAATCGACAAATATACTAGAATTCAGCTTTTTGGATCATTTACCGATCACATTTCATGAACACTTTATTATTATTATTTCAATTAAATACAAATACGTAAATAGAATGTATGCAATACAAAAATTGGCGTTGTTTTGCTTACTGTTAAATTAAATTTTCTTTTGCATTTAATAATCAGATGATTTATTTTTCGAATCAATACAATTAAATGTATATACACATGATAAAATAAACATTATTCAATCTAGAATAATATGAAGTAGTTTCATTCATTGCAATGCATGCAATGCAATGAATGTAAAAAGAGTAATAAATCAAATTAATTTTAATCAAGACTGAATGTTGTGAAGATTTTAAAGAATTGGATAACGTTTACATACTATGCATATTTCACTGGATTATACTCATTGAATAACATCTTCAAAACGTAATCTTTCCGATCATTGTTTATACTTTTACTACCTCTAGGATTATGGGATTTGAATCGATAATTAAATCTTTGTGATAATGGGGTATGAGAACTTGAACTAATGTACGGACGTACGAAGTTCTGCGTTGTGATTGATTGACATGTTATTATTATGAATGACTCATTTCTGAACAGTTACTATTAACTGATAATAATATGAGTGATTCACTGAGAGTTAGACTGTTTAGTGTTGTGGGTGTTATTATATTTTTTCTTTATAGATGATGAGATGAAAATAAAATCCTTGTGAAATTTAACTACAAAGTTTTAGAATCACTTGCCTGAACCTGAGTTAGTACAATTGGTTAAAAAAACTTAGTTTGTTTATTCATAATGGTCTGAGGAAGCAAGGACTTGATGGTTACTCATTTTAAGGATACCTAGTACAATAGCTTCAAAGTATGCAGAGGCCGAGTTCTTAAATAATAATTCTAAGAGATAATTTAGTTCTTAGGATCTTACTTTCAAAATGTAAAGTATCATCAGTGAGAACTCATCATGGGACTGGGTTTGATGAAAGTTTTAGAAAATTATATCATTCTGTAATCTTATAATCTTAAATTTTATTGGTTCCCTTTGTTAATAAACTGAGCGTCGAGTTAACCAACACAAGCAATAATCTAAAATAATAATTTCTGACCTACAGTCTTTATTCTCTCTTTCAGATAGATCTATAAACTAAATGTTTTTTTACTTTAATTTAATTCATTGTGCTGTGAACGTCAACACTGGGGGTTCAGATATGTCAAACTGACCAGTCTCAAATAAAACGAAACACAAGTCCCGGTTTCTACTGCTAGACACATTCCATCTATTCTATAACAAATGTGTTTCAGTTAATTAACAGACTCGGTGAGACTACAATTTAACGACAACCTTTGAACAACACTAAAGTGACGTAGAGACAAGTCACCTAATTACCTGGGTTAAAAGACGGTTGTAAATTACTATGAGGAATTAGGATTATAATTTAGAGTTAGAATTTAGGGTTAAGAATTAAAGTAAGAGTTTTCACTACGAACTGATATTAGCTAAAATGTAAAAATGCCATTTAACTATATGGTTGAATGAGTTTCGCGCCAAAGTACAAGACTATAGTGGTTTTGCTTCGTTAATCAATCATCGTGATAACCATTATCATATATATCTCAACGGTGTTCGGAATCTAAAGGCGGTTAAAAGCGGTGACCACAGTTTATCAGCAGATAGCACGGATAACAAAATTATAAGCACATCGAGCGAATTTAAAGCAGAAAGGCAAATATATGTTTATGTGAGCAAATACAGAGACAAATTTACAGTTAATCGAATAAGGCAAGGCAAAGAATAATAATAAAATCGAGTACATATATACATAGGGAAGAGAATGATTCATCGAGCGACATTTAAGCTATCAACATTTTAGCTAAAGTCTGTCATGTGATCAAGAGTGAACGTTAATACAGATATGATAGTGATCATAATAGTACAAAGAAATAGGCAAATTGTTACTGTTTGAATAACATTGTCTGTTAAGTTAATAAAAGGGCTTAACCAAAATTTAACCATAATCGAAATTGAATGTAGGAGAGTTCCTATGACACTTATTATCTTTGTTTTCTTGGTTCGTCCATAAACTATGATTTATTCACTGTTTCGTCTGTAATGTGAATAATGCACAGCCAGATATCCTCTTTATAGAATTGAAAATTTCTGTTTTTTGATAGTCTTACATTTACCTATTGAAAATCATCCAAACTACAAATGATATACGCATATGAGTTATATATTCTCCATTTTAATGAGAACTGTAAAATTAGGATAATTTGTTTCATTGGTAAATTATACATCTAGTTTTATGTGAATTTCTGGCATATAATACTGGCTTCTCCCATAAAATCCGTCACAACCTTCTTCACTTGTTTGCAATTAGAGATAATTTTACCAATTTTGATGATAATCATCAGTTGGGAAATACTAAAATCACCAACCATTTATCTACACGACATAAAACTGTCATTATGTTTGGGAGATTCCAATATACACATCATTCTATGATTTTGTTGAAATGCTATTATAACAACGAGTCCCGATGTGAACATCAACTCTACAATGCAGATACATCCAGCTGATGATTCTAAAATAGGACGAAACGCGCGTCCTGGATTCCACTGATAGCCACTATCTATCTTTGGTTAAAAAGCTTGTGACATAAAGCTATATCAAGGCAATCCTCACAGGATGCCCATATCCCAACACGAGACTGACCAACTACCATTCTAATTAACAATGAGAAACTACAAGTAAAGCAATACCAAGTGAATAATAATATCCTGTTTGTGATAAGTAACTGTAATTAATATTGACTTATGATAAGATGAAGTTGACATAAAAATATTTTTAAGTTTTATACATTTTCATTGATTAGATTAAATAGTTTTAATGTTTATTTTACTTTTTCAAAAGAGGAAAACAATTTTATAGTGAAAAATTAACAATATTAAAAAATGACAGTTTAACGTATTCATCATTATTAATGGAAACCTTAGTTATAGGGGAAACGTAGTTATTAAAGTAGTGAATCTTCAATAAGGAAGATAGTCTTCTCTCTAACTATTATTATTATTATTATTAAACATTATTGTTTACTGTTTATGTGCACAACATTGTCTGTGATTACCTTTTTATGTTCAAGGGTGAAATCTCAAATTTTGTTGAATAAAATGAATAAAATCAATTGAAGAACAAGATTAAATGGATGCAATTAAACTCAAGACGATTTTGTAATTGTGACGGTCTGTTTAGCGATTAATCAGAATGAAGAGGGAATTATTATATCCACCATCTTTGTAAGCAATGGTGGTCGATTTTCCTCGTTCTGTTTTTTTGTCCGCTGTTTCTTTTTTTGTAGCTTCATAATTTAATATTTTAGTGTGCTGAAATTCCGCGGTTAATGTAATACTCTGAATGTTGTCGCAAATTTTCATTGAATCAGATTTGTGTTCTCAGTTTTTGCTGTGGCTACTCAAGTTAATGTATTTCTTCAGGTAAGCTCGCTAGTTTTATGTTATAAAATGTTAGTTCGTTTTGTTTTGAGTATTATATTGTAGATGTTGAAAATCAAGGTTATCTTTTTAGCTAAAATAAGTGTACTCTAACTGTCCGCATGTTCGTTCCTAACTCTTATTTATGATGTTATCGGGAGCACTGAAAAAAAGATCGGTTTGTTATTTTCTTCAGTATTATGAACAACCCTATCCCATCAACAAGTCAAACTAATACTGAGTGCCCAGCAGTAAGGGATATCAGTAATGTTTTCGAAAGGACCTAGGTATCTGACAATCATAGACGAAGTTAGAGATGCTACCAATCTATTGTATAGGGTATGTTATTAACAATATACCGTATGGCAGTAATAGTTGGGTTTTACTCATTACGCTGTGCGTGAAAGCAAGCTTGACATTGAAAAGCCGGTGTGTAGTATATAGTTGCTGTTTTGGTCATAAAAGAAAGCCGGAGGACCATGATCAGGGAGTAAAAGGGTAATTAGTTGTTATTCTGCTCACTTTTTATAGATCAAAGTTCACCGGTTAGTATCGTACAGCTTTTATTATTTTGTTCCCATTTAAGTATTCCAAAGCATCTGCGTCTGGTTTTACAGGAAGACATACAAGTACAGTTAGTTTCTGACAAACTAAAATTCCCTGTTGTCAAAATGATTTTCAATGTTCATCCACAGCCAACTGCATTTAATTAAGACGCAGAACATTATTCATCCAGGAATGTATATTGTTGTTTTGCAGGAGTTCTTGCGAAGTAAAGGCACAGACACTTGGCTATCCTGCTGTCGATGTTAATGCTTGGGAAATTGTTTAATGACAATGACCTTGAAATATGGTCAATGCTAGATGTATAATCTACAAATAAACACCAAACATACTTATCAATATCTTATAATACATGACAGAAACAGCATCAAAAGCACTTTTTTTCTATTTCCATGCAGACTGATTTGAACAGTATACTCATTAAAAACAGGCAGCTTTACATACTAAACTGATTTGCTTCATTACATGCTTCAATCAGTATACTTGAGTACAGTATAGTTCAATCGACTTAACTGAATTACACGATAACCAAGAAGACTAAACTAAGCAGGTGTCGTAATTATTGTTTCGTTTGCACAGACACGTTACGCAAAGTAGTTAAATGCAGATAATTAAGTCCATACACCTAAAACTCAAACTACAGGCCATTAGGTCTTACCTAACAGAAGACAAACGATATTGTTTTGAGACTGAAGACAACAGTCACTTACTCATAAAAACATAGTTTACAGCACATCAAACCTTTCTCCAGTAACATTATTCATTGACAATCTAAGTGAAAAAAATCAGCAATATGATTAAACTTACTATGACTTAGGATATCGTTCCAGCATGAGATACACGTCTGGCGTAACTCAGTCGGACGTGGCAAATAAAAATTATAACCAGAGAAAAACTCACACCATAATCTAGTTCTTTAATAAAATATACACCATAATATGACAAATTCTATGATTACATGAACGTAGACATGATCGTTTTTACACTGGGCGATACATTAGGTTTACGTAGAAATGTTGAGTTTAAACCCAACCGATTAAATTGCTGTTTACTGACTAGTTTTTATTTAAAAGAAATGTTTCTTATCCACTTTTTATGCTATATATTCAATCCATATTTGGATAGAATCTTGACTTTTGAGAAGTTGTAACTTAGAGGTCTATCCTGATGGTACAAGATAATAACTAGTTATTTTCATTAAATTTAATATCTCTAAATATCTACATAATTTAAAAAAAACTCAATGATACATGAACCCTTAATTTTTCTATCCACTAATAATTTTTCATTGTTAATTCAGAAGATCCGTCTCATTAAGTATATGGTTATTGCTTGCTGAACTTCAGTATTTCCTACTTACTTACTTACTTACGACTCCTACCCCTAATGGAGCATAGGCCGCCGACCAGCATTCTGCAATCCACTCTGTCCTGGGCCTTCCTTTCCAGTTCTATCCAATTCTTATTCATTTTTCTCATGTCTATCTCCATTTCCCGGCGTAATGTGTTCTTTGGTCTTCCTCTTCTCCCCATTTGGCCTTGAGGATTCCATGTGAGGACTTGCCTTGTGAAGCAGTTGGATGCTTTCCTCAATGTATGTCCTATCCACTTCCAGTACTTCTTCCTGATTTCTTCCTCCACTGGAATCTGATTTGTTCTGTCCCACAATAGGTTGTTGCTGATAGTGTCTGGCTAACAGATCCGAAGTATTTTGTGTAGACAGCTGTTAATAAACACTTGTATCTTCTGGATGATGGTTTTTGTAGTTCTCCAAGTTTCCGCCCCAGTAGACAGTAGAACTGTCTTGACATTTGTATTGAGAATTGTGACTTTGTTGTTGGTTGACAGTTGTTTTGAATTGCAGATGTTCTTCAATTGTAGATATGCTGCTCTTGCTTTGCCAATCAGCGCCTTCAGTATTAAGCTACTTAAAATTTAAGAACGTCCTTTCAGTTTTCATTATTCACAATTTTACATCATGTCTCAGTCAAACTTCACTAATAATGTAAAGAAACATACGTTTTGACATTTAAAAATTAACTGGTGTTTGTATATATGATAGTGATCGGGTAATTTACATAAATTATTGATAGAGAAAATGATGACTGACTCGATTGAAGAAAACATCTCATGAACGTAATTATTGTTAAAACATTGGTTAGCATACATCAGCGCATAAATGTTGAATGTTCATATTCTAAGATGGTGGCGACAGTAACATCAAGATTATGAATATGCTTAGTTGATGAATACTAACTAGTGAGAAATATATAACCAAGATTTTTCAGTCAATTGATCCCAACTAATTAACATGAAGTAATTAATATGCTTTGAATTGTTTAAAAGTACTTGTACGATTTGTATAACACATAAAGTATAATTCTCAGAAGAAATTAGTGCATATTTTTTAGGTCATCAAATTACGTAATTTGTATTGTAGTATTTTGTGTTCTTGTAAAATCGTATTAAAATGACTTGTACAAAGTAAACTTTTATTTACCATTTAGCCGCATTGTGATTATATATTATTGAGTAGTATAAAGAGATGTTTCGTTGTTATAAGGAAAATATAATGTCTTCAGTTATTCGTGTAACTTCACAAATAAAGTGTTCAAGATTTATTGAGACTAGTACAAAGAAAGTATTTAGTTACAAGAATCAAATTTGGATAAAAGAGTTAAGTGGATTTGTAGAGATTTTGTACATTTCAAATGTGATTTTCTCCATGATGTGAAATCAACTGGAAGCAAGATGAAACAAATATCTAGTGACCAGGTAGTGTGTTTATTTTTACTTAGTGAGAATTTTCTTCCAAAGTTAGCCATTAGTGAGCACATAATAATCGTTAGTATCGTGTTGTGGAGATTTTCGAGTTTTTTAAATCTTGAACTGATCACTGTTTAACTGTGGGTTGGTTGGGCTTAGAAATTATACCGTTTGATGACAGATCTGCGGTCTAAAGGCTAAGCGTTTATGTGCGAGACTGTAGAACCTGAGTCCGATTTCTGCTTGGGGGTCGTGGATGTGCACTACTGAGGAATTCCATACCAGGCTGAAACGGTCGTTTGATGCTTCCAGATTTTCAGTGACGAAATAACATAACATCAATACACTTCTGTTATGACAGAAATATAGGGAAACGAAGTGGCCCAACAAATGAATTCACTGGTCCTGTGAAGGTAAATAATACAATAACCCGGTAAATTATATGATGTTATGTATTTGCGAGTAAACAAGTGAAACGTTTTGAATTTGGCTATCCAGAATTTTGAAGCTTGCTAACCGATTAAGCTTGCAGAAACGAGAAACATATTCTTAAGTATCAACTGTTCAAATAACTTATTGTGAATAGATTGATTTCAATAAAGATTAACAGTAATTAAAATTTCAAGAAGCTTATTATTTTTGATAACGAATTTGTATGACGAAAGTTTGGATCGTTAAAAAATCGCTTCAAGTATTTGGTAATAAATCAGCCTTTAAATCTCAGAGTTCCTTTTTGATAATCTTAATACCTTTGACATTGTATACAATTTTATATTATTTTGGTAATATATATGTGTATATATATCGAGACAGTTGCACCTTGACAAGCGCATAGCAACAAAAGACGTTAACATGAGGTTTTTAAGTTTTTCTTTGCATGATTCAGTGTTCATTATGAATGAATTAATCTGGATTTAAACTCTTTAACTGAAATCTTAATAAAACTAAAGTTTACATAATTAACAAAATACAACTTTTCATTTCTTTTTATAGATAAAATTTCCGAAGCTCTATCAAATCCATATCAGAAATTCGTTCTAGTTATTAGCTTCAAAATGTTTAATACTGAATACAGTCGATATTTTATCACTAATTCTATTAACATATTATTGTATAGTAATGCAAGGTCCATCAATGAATTCTTGAAATCTAATTTTAGTGACCAAACATACTTTGTTTTGTCTTTTTACTCTAGAGTACCAAGTAAACAAAATAATGAAATGATCGCATTCTATTACATATATATATACTAGGACGAAACGGCCGTCTAGTGCTTCCAGATTTTCTATAGTGGTCTAGCTTCAATTGACACATGGTTCCAATCTGTGAAATTTCTAAAATCTCCACAAAACCCCTTTTGATAATAATCATCTGCTCACTAGTGACTGACTTCAAGAGATACTCCTGGAGTTTTATTGAGGAGCGTTACCAGTGGAGTTCAACCAGGTCTGTTGTGAGATATCAACTCACTGAAGACAATGGTGTACGGTGGCGCAACTTCATGGATTAGTTGAAGTTAGACATTAACACCGTTGGATGCCGGCTGGCTCAGTGGTCTATTTGGTTAAGCGCCTGGCACAAGACTGATAGGTCTTGAGTTCGAATCTCGCGGGGTTCGGGATCGTGGATGCGCACTTCCGAGGAGTACCGTACTAGGATGAAACGGCGGTCCAGTGCTTCGAAATTTTCCATAGTGGTCTAGCTTCAACTGACTCATGATTTCGAAATTCATTAGCCCCACGGCAATTTTTTTTAAAAACCCACCCTTTTTTAAAATGTTTTTTCAACCCAAAATTGCAATATTTTTCATCCCGTTTCGTCCAATGAAATGGCTAGTTTTAAAGTTCGTTTTTAATTTGTTAGTTATGTTTTGTAGGATTGTTATAAAACATCAGTACTTGTCGACGAAGTACATTTTAATCATCATTATGGAGGAGAGTAACGTGCCTAGTACAAACGCTGTTGTTTCTCACGTAACAGAAATGGGGGAAGTCTTTTTGACAACCTTGTTTCTCGTTGCGTTCCCATCGGTTGAAGCGTTGAAGTCCTCTATCACAAATTATGAAAGATCAACTTACTGTCATTATGTAGTTCGAGATTAAATCACTTGATCGGAAATCAAAAATTTATCCCAATACACATTCACTAACAGTAGGATTGCACTTAAGTTGGTGTTTTTTTCTTAAAATGTCTAAATTTCTTACAAGACTAAGATTACACAAAAAGATTTATTCACTATCGTTAAATTTCAAATGTAAAAATCAAAATTCTGACATCCAATCACACCTCCAGATGCGATTTCAATTTCAACTAATCAGATTACAAAGATGAACAGTTTACGACCAATTACAAAATGATTAAAGGTGACAAAATGTTTATTCATTATCACTTGAGCACACACTTGCAAAACGAGTACACCAATCACCGATCGCTAAATTTTTCTTTCACACCATACAATTTTTTAGAAATGGGTGGTAGGGTATCTTAATTGCCGTGGGCTTAATGTCAACCATGATTTCAATCTGCGAAATTTCTAAAATCTCCACAAACCCCTTCTAATATGTATATAAACGTCATCCCCAACTCCACTACAAATATTGACTTAGATTTGTACATTCACATACATTCATAATATATAACCTGAATTTCAGACTATACAGTTTTAAATAAAATTATTTCTTAATTATTTTCTATTTTCCTTAATTTTAAACTTAAGAATCAATTTAATTAGACAATCATATGATTATTTACAAGTGTATACATTTTATTAATCATGTACATTTTGTCTCTTAGGTCATTGGGTGTAGGAAAGGAAAATAACTTCAGTTTATTGATTTATGCAATCAGTATCCATACGCATGTATATAACCTTGAATTTAACTTATAACCTAATTTTATAAATGAGCGAATATCTACGGTATTATTTAGAATAATAAAATCTGACATAGTGGTGATTAATTCAATTACTCATTAAGTGTTGGATATAGAAAGAAATATCAGACAACAAAGGATAAAATGTTAAAGATGTAAAGTTATCTATACAATAAGAATTGATCAATAATAGGGACGTTATCTATTATCATCGAACTAAATTTTCAATATGTCCACGGTTCAGTTTTGATTATGTTTTGGTGAAAGGAGAAATTCTGCTACCTGTTAATTATTTGAAGATACACTGTTAGATTTCAGATTCAGATTTGTATAGTAAGGACAGAAGGCCTATGGTCTATGTTATTCCTTTTCTAGTATGCTTCTATGAGTGTCTAGTCTTCTCTTGAGTGAGTCATTTGAAGGTGCGGACACCATTGCTTCGAGTAACAGGTTCCAAGTATTGATGGATCGGTGTGAAAACCTGTATGCCACGGGTATTTTGTTCGTTGTTGGCTTTTTCTACTCGCCTGCTATGTTCTCTGAGATGTCTCGGTCTAGTGGGAAGAAAAAGAGAGAATATGTTAGGTCCAAAATCATTTCTCAATTAATAGAGGAGATTTTATTGGTAGTAACAAAGATGATCTGACTTCAGTCAAGTATAGAGCTTATCATATTAGAATGATGAATAAAAATCTATCATCTATAAAATATGCTAAAAATATGCAAACCATCTTATGAAAAAAAAGAAACATACCATTTTTATTCTTTCCCTAGTTTCAAAACTTTAAACGAGGAACAAGAAATAAGGGAAAACATTTAAACAAAAAAAATTGAACAGTGAAAATAATTCAAAGATCAGCAGTAACTATGTGGTTTGAATGATGAAACAAAATATACTTAAATACTTATCATCGAATCAATGATGTAAGTAGGATATTTAGAAGGTTTAAAATAACGAAAATTATCGATAATTTTAAATATAATTTTAATGTAATTCAGATTATGATTAAAGAGCTCTTGTGCACAGTTTTCTATTCTTTTCTTTTCTATAACCAATGTTCAGTCTGGACAAATTCATCAGTAAGAAATCGATTAAGTTAAATCAGCTCTTAACGAGCATTATTGATTGTTATACACACTATTAGCACATGTGTATCTGTTATTTTAACAACGACTAATTATGTTCTAATTGGATACTAGATTTTTTAGTTTCTAGATTAAAGGCAAAAATAAAAGCAATAATTCACTTTGAGAACAGATTTTTAAAATTTGTTCTTAGTTTGGATAACAAAAGGTTATTATCAATATTATTAAAGAATCCATGGTTTACCCATAATTGAACAGAACTCCTTAAATAGTTACCAAGCGATTGGTCGCATTTTAATGGTATCAGAAAACACTCAAAGCTCTGAAGATTTATTAGTTTTAGAAAATGTTCATAAAAGGATATTCATAATCATGAGTATTATGAATCTATTTTATTTTTTAAATGTCTTTCTTACTCTGATTCGTTTTAAAACGTTTAAATAGATAAATATTTGTTTATTGAACTCCAACCAGTGAAATTTCTAAAATCTCCACAAAACCCCTTTTGATAATAATCATCTGCTCACTAGTGACTGACTTCAAGAAATACTCCTGGAGTTTTATTGAGGAGCGTTACCAGTGGAGTTCAACCAGGTCTGTTGTGAGATATCAACTCACTGAAGACAATGGTGTACGGTGGCGCAACTTCATGGATTAGTTGAAGTTAGACATTAACACCGTTGGATGCCGGCTGGCTCAGTGGTCTATTTGGTTAAGCGCCTGGCACAAGACTGATAGGTCTTGAGTTCGAATCTCGCGGGGTTCGGGATCGTGGATGCGCACTTCCGAGGAGTACCGTACTAGGATGAAACGGCGGTCCAGTGCTTCGAGATTTTCCATAGTGGTCTAGCTTCAACTGACTCATGATTTCAACCAGTGAAACTTCTAAACTCTCCACAAAATCCCTTCAGATAAATATTTTTTTTTTTGAACTTTGTAGTTTAATTTACTCTTTCATCTGTAATTTAGCATAACATTCAGTAATTCCTTGTCAGACGTCCAAGATATTTTGTCTAAATATTCCTTGAAATCTGAATAAATTAGTAAAGTTACTTAAACAGAAAGGTAATGTTTGGAAACACACCTCAAAAAATCTATAAAAAAAACACATTCACAATACTTTGATTAATCACATTTTAATGCTAACAGATTGGTTAGGATTGTTAATATCTTTTGTGGAAGCTTCTAAAATCTAAAGATCCCCCATAATCCTTGTTTTCTCTTCATAACCTAGATGTTAAAGTAAACCTTCTATATTTCCCAGCCCTCGTTTCCTTTTTGAAGTTCATGAGTCGAAAAACCCTGCGAACTAGGAAGTATCTAAGAATCCAATGTTTTAAAAATCCAAAATGCCTAATCTATCAATCATGACTTTTTTTCCAAACTCTCATTTAATTTCATTATTTTGATATTATCTTCATTTGTAAATCCTTAAAATGTTAAGTATTTGAAATTTTTTATCCAAAACACTGATCCTTGGCATTAACATTTGATAAAAAATCAACGAATATTGTTAATGACTGGATTTGGCTGTCGTTCAATAATTGTCAGAACATTTCATTACTATTCACGGAGCTTCAAATATGTGACAGCGACCAGTCACAGCCCCATTATTTCATCATACGAACTTGAAATATTCTAAAACAAACAATAAAACAATTTTTGTATTATACTTTAAAGATTGCTTTTAATTCTACATCAACAAAAAGTCAGGTAGTAGTAGATACCTGTTTCGTTTTAGTACAGCACTCTTAAACAGTGTGTACCGAAGAATCGAATCCAGAACCTTGACGCTTTGTAAGTAACTAAGAGCTTTAAGAGCAAGTCTGAATCCAATGATTTAAGTTTCCAACTTGACTAATCTTGCGATATTATGCTACCATTCCCCATTTTCACTGGTAATATCTATCTCATACTAGGCCACACTAAAATCTAGTGGTTGTGAACAAGAAGACTTTAAACAACTGTTTCATTATAGATCGGAATAATCCCATGAAGAGTAATATTTGTAAAATGTTTGTAAAGTAAATCATTGTTTTACAGTTGTCTTCAAGCTGATATCGAACTATGATTGCCAACAATAATTGAGATAGTTTTTATAGCAATGAAATGTCTATAACCAACAATGTCAGCTTAAAGTACAAGTCATTTAAAACAGATTTACTTTACACTTTAAATATTTTAGAAAGCAGTTTCAATTATCCCGTATGTCAATGATGGGGAATGACAAACCTGTAATTATACCATTATACACGTTGAACAACTTATTTGGTATCTGAACTCAGTAGTTCAGTAGATAATTCGTTGAGCATTTAAAGGGAAGGGTACTGTGTTTAAATCTCAATGTAAATATCAACACTGAACTCCAGGAACATCTAGCGACAATTCCCAAGTAAGACGAAATGAGAGTCCTGAATTCCACTAATAACCACATACCAAATATGTTCAAACTTTTGACGTAGAACTAAATCGAAATATTTCATTTAAGGCGAACGTATAACAACAGAAACTTATCAATCGCCATTTTAAATATCGATAATTTTGGTGGTGTTTTGTTCTCTGAGCTCAGAGAACAAAACACCACCAAAATCATCCACCTGAGCTACAAATCTTCTCCACCATCTCAAATATTGATAATGGAAATGACAAACCCTTACTAATTTTATTCCGTGTTAAATATTTTATTATTTTTGGTGTGTTATTAGTCAAGTGCATCATAAGGCATTAGCTCGATTTAAATGAAGTCTTCATCACAGATCGATAACATTGACTTAAGAACCATTGAAAACAGTTCTGTTCTAGCTTGAAGGTTTTCAGTAGGAAGGAAGTGAATGCAGAAGAGATTTTCCGATTTATTGAATTCACGATGTAGAATGACGAATTCAAAGAGTATTTTAATAAGCTTTCTCAACATAATTTTGTTTTCATGATTCACACTTAAAAGAGCATAAAATCAAATACATACTGATAAGAATTATCCTTGATGATAGTAAACATTTATTTTTATTTTTACAAGAGTCCAAATGATGAAGAAAGTGTTTGCTAAGTTATTCGGATTTTACTTCATATGAGATAACACCAAATACTTATTTATAAATCATTGTAAATACCGTAAGCTGAGATGATGGTGACTTGCAGTGGAATTCACGACACGCGTTTTATCATATTTGGGACTTGTCAGCTGGATGTACCTACATCCCACAATTAATGTTCACTCCAGGACTCGGAACCAGTACCGTTCACTCCAAGCCTCATCGTGTTATCCACTTAGCTACTGAATCTTCCCATTTATGTTTAGGACCGCAATTGATCAGTCACTTATTGGCATGTGTACATCCTGTGAGGATTTCTTCGATATTACCTTCAATCACAAGCATTATAAACTGAACATCAATAGAAAGATTCAAGCAACCAATACAAAAATGCATTTTAAGTAATATTTTGTTGAGATTCGATAAGTTATATACACTTTAAAACCATTATTAGGTATTTTTTTAAAGTAAACAATTCTTTTCATTTACCTTGCAAATTAACATCATGTTAATAATTCCATCCACATATAAAATAGTAAATATATATGTGAATGAGATATCCAGTTATAATTAAGTAAACCTAACTAGATAAGTTAATACTAGATAATCAGGATTATTAAATAACTCATTATTATTAAATTTAATCAGTTATTGGGTAACATATGGTAAGATAAAATAATTAATTTAAATATATCTTTAAATTGTTTCTATGCACAGATAAGATTTGATTATGCCTTAAATTGACCTGTTTATATTTGTTATTTAGGTTTCTAAATTTAAAGAGTTTATAATTATATTTTTAATTAATTAATGTATAATTATCAGTTCATCATTTAAAATTTTTCACTTGAAATATTCAAAATAAATAAATATACACTGGATACTAAAAAAAAAAACAAGAAAGAAAAAAAACCCCACACGGATACCATGTATTTATGTTTATGGATATATATATATATATATACTTGGTTACAAAAAAAATGGATTCATTTATGGGTTGTGTTTTTTTCGGTTTAGAATTTTCTAGATTATTGAAATTCAAATGTTTAGTTAAATTCACTTTGTTATCCATTCTACAGATAAGTATTTTCTAACTAATCAAACTATCTTTATAAAATTGTTTACGGAAATAGTAACAATCAATCTATTAATGTATTTTATGATTAAATAATTTATAATGGCAATTTTTTGTTTTAGAGATTGTAGAATTTTCACAGTTTAAATTATGAAACTGATTTGAGCTAGACTGCTATTAAAAATCTAATCTGGGACTTCTCAGCAATGGGCACTTATGAAACTATATAAGGGAATCGAACCTCGTGTGAAAGTGAGGGTCTTTGGTTCAATTTCCACATGTGGGGTCGTGTACATTCATACAAGGATGAACCGGCCGTCCAGTTCTTTGAGATCTACAATAGTGATCTAGCTTAGATCAGTTTGTGATTTAAAGTATAAAAATTACGTAATTATCACATGATCACTGTTCTATACTTGATTGACTGGATGACTGTTTGAAATTAATGCGTGGATAGTTTAGTCTTTGTAGACGCATAAAAACAAGTTGCATAAGACGTTCCCACAACTTGAAAGGTTGATCATTTTATACAGGTATTTGTTCAGAGGTCGACTGATGGTTATTTGACCTACAGTTGACTGACAAAATATGATAAAACTCTTAGCTAATAACAATAAGCATTTATCCACCATAAATTATTATTATTATTAGTAGTATTATTGTTATTATTATTATTATCATCATCATTGGAATTCCAATACATTAAAAGGGTGAGACAGAATCCAACACAGCATAATTCTTCTATATACTAGGTATAATATAATACCAAAAATGATATTGAGGTTAAACACTTACGTAGTTGTGGCCGTTTTCAGTAAACTGTAAGTTATTTAGTTAATGATAATGTTTCATTATAGATTACTGAATTAAACTATTTTATGAAGGCATTAGGATTGTGGTGTATGCTACCTATGCTGACAGATATTAGTAGCATATAACACCAATCATAAGTGAAGTGCCCGGAAATGGAAGGTTGAGAAGATCGAATTGAAGAGAACAAGAATATAAACAGACAGTAATTGTAATAACAACAGGAATGGAAAAATGACAAAGTTTGTAACAGGTAACTGATGGAAGATATGCAAATCAAGTATTTAATGTATGGTTTTCATATTTTCCTAAGGCATTGTCGTGTATCACAACTAACATATTTAACCAGTTGAGACTTATGGCTTTGAATGGTCGGCATCTTGTTAATCGTGGAAGTATATTTGATTTTCCTCTGTAACAGGGTTTGAACACTTTCATTTCGACACTAGGAACATGTAGCTTAACCAAATATAGGTACTATATTTTTCTAATATCAGACATTTTATCCTCGCTTTTAATTTGATGTATAATTTTCTAAAGCGTGATTTACTCATTTTACTCAACTTATGATCCTCCGACATTGAATGAAAATGCCAACTATTGGTCTGTTCACTTGAAACCTTAGGCTAGTATCGTTCTTTTATGATGACTCATGAATTGAGTATAAAAGTCAGGTCGTTGATGAGAGGAAAACCTATTAAACTAATATCCTATGATCATTAATGATGACTGCAAACCATGATTATTTTTGTGTTAGTTTTTTGCATATAACCCTGTTAGATAGAAAAGTGTATACTTTTGGTTAATAGTCTTATCTTTTGTCTTCTTTCATTTAGGTGTTGGTGTCAAGTATTCAATGTCACTAGTTGGTTTCACTCAAAAACATCGTATCACCACAATTCATCTATTGATAGTGCTGCTGTGCATTTATTTTAGCAGTGTTCCAACCATCCTCCATTCATTAAATCATAATACAAATGTTCAGTGTAAAACCAATACGTTAATTTGTGTTAAAACACTAACGTATGAACTAAGAGTATTCGTCTCAGTGGATTCTCTTCAAGTTACACATTTTGTAGCACGTACTATTAGCGTTGATCTGCGAGCAGGAGCTATCTGAAACACAACACAACAGTCAGAACCGACAGATGCTACTCAAGTGAGAACACGGCGTACGAGCACAACATAGATATATTTCAAAATTGAATTACGCGGTTTAAGTACAAAAACGGGAAGTCTATTACAAAATGGTTTTACTCATTATCCCGCAGGTTTAACTTGCGCAAGGCTTGTTCTTCCTCTTCTAGTACGTTCACTTTCTGTTGCCCTGAAACAAGGAAAACAAACTTGCATTAATAAAGTCACACGTAATAGTTTTTGATACTGCTACAATTTCTACATATTCAAATTATTAATTTAAAGATTAACCTTGATTAAGGCCAAATATATCATTTAAAACTATTCTGTATTCATTTTCTATTATTACATTAAGTGGCTTACATTCTTGTTTCAAGAATAATTAACACTGAATCTGAACATGTTCTAACAAATACCTTTACTTAGACTGTGTCATCAGTACGGAAAATAAAGCTACAGTTTCAGGTAAAATAATTCATAAACTGTCATTGAATCTCTTCATAGTAATATGAATTTAAAGACTGCAAACAATTACGAAGTCTAATCCCAAAATTATTTAGTTATATTATACTGATTATATGAAACAGCGTACTATTATGATAACAGATAACTACAGTACAAGTTAATCTATTGATAGATAAGGCAATAAAAAAACCCGGTTAAATTACTAACTGTTACTCAGTTAATGAGAGTGTTCTTGCGAATTAATTCAAGGTTGTATTCATTCCTTTAGGAAGCTTCACTAGAAGTAACTTTAAGGCTGACATCCAAAATGTTGCCAATAAAATGTCAATGACAACGAAGAGTGCAAACCTAAGAATAAAACTGTAAACTGAATTTTGGATTTCATTAAATCATGAACCGGTCTAAATTAGGCCATTATTGAAAACCTGGAGGCATTGGATGTCCATTTCATCCTAGTATGGGACTCTTCAGTACTGCTCATTCACGATTCACCAAGCAAGAGTCGAACGCAGGACTTTCAGTGACGCGGGCGAATTTTTAACTACTAGGTCTTGGATTCGTACTGCTACTAGGAGGAAACGGCCTTCCAGTGCTTCCAGGTTTTGAACGGTGGTCTAACTTAGATCGATTCATGATTCCAGTGAAACTCAACAACCTCCACTACTTTTAACGATAAAAAAGTCATTAGAGGGAATAGAGTGAATACTTTTGAAATTACTTACTTTCTTACTTACTTGCGCTTAATACTCTTAATGGAGCATAGGCCGCCGACCAGCATTCTGCAATCCACTCTGTCCTGGGCCTACTTTTCTAATTCCATCCAATTCTTGTTCATTTTTCCCATGTCTATCTCCATTTCCCGGCGTAACGTATTCTTTGGTCTTCCTCTTCTCCCCATTTGGCCTTGAGGATTCCATGTGAGGACTTGCCTTGTGAAGCAGTTGGATGCTTTCCTCAATGTATGTCCTATCCACTTCCAGTACTTCTTCCTGATTTCTTCCTCCACTGGAATCTGATTTGTTCTGTCCCACAATAGGTTGTTGCTGATAGTGTCTGGCTAACAGATCCGAAGTATTTTGTGTAGACAGCTGTTAATAAACACTTGTATCTTCTGGATGATGGTTTTTGTAGTTCTCCAAGTTTCCGCCCCAGTAGACAGTAGAACTGTCTTGACATTTGTATTGAGAATTGTGACTTTGTTGTTGGTTGACAGTTGTTTTGAATTGCAGATGTTCTTCAATTGTAGATATGCTGCTCTTGCTTTGCTGATCCGCGCCTTCACATCTGCATCAGATCCATCATGTTCATCAATGACTTAAGAATTAATTCATAAGAACTTTACTTGAAGATGATTCTGATGATAATGTTCAGAACAACAGTGTAAATTGTGTAAATAAAAATACCATCTAACTCAGAGAAAGTAACTCATTGTAATTTATCATTTTCTGTATAATTATATTTTGACAGAACAATTAAAAGTGTTCATTTATATACATGCTTAGTATTTTCAATTGATTTAGTAATCAAAAATATACTGGCAATGAATTGCTTAATAAATACAACTAAATTTTATGTTCCAACTGCAATACTGGGTTCCAGTTTTTGTTAAAATAGTAATATTGTAATTTTATTATAACTGAATAATTCATCTATCATTTCAACAAGTGAAAATGCTTCAGTTTAATCTTTTGTACTAGACTATTTAGTCTAAAGATTATTGTTTTTTTATTACTTAAAATGTCTAACAATATAAGTTGGAAAACCTGTTCAATAATCTCACACTTTATTGAAGTTTAGTGAAATATCAAGAGGTTAGTTACACAACTTTTTCTTCAGTTAACTCAAAACCTGTTAAAATCAAATTTTATATAAATCACTTCCCAGAATGAACAACTCTGTGATGCAGGTACATCCAGCTGACGAGTCCCGAATAGGACGAAACGCGCGTCCTGGATTCTACTTGTAGTCACTATTCATCTTTGCATATAATGCTTGTAAACTAAGGCTATATCGAGGTAATACACAGTGTGTACATATGCCAATAAGAGACTGATCAATCGCAGTCCTAAACATCAATGGGAAGATTCAAACAAACAATACTAAGTGAATTTAATATTATATTTGCTTATACGTTAGAACTGAGGAAAATTATATAACTGCATGAATTGAGATGCTGATTGAGTTATTGATCAAATGAATTGATGTGAATAGTGTGGCCGAGTTAGAAATACTCATAAGAAATGAATTATGAATCTGTGTTTACAATGAACGGATATTCAAAGACAGAACAGCAAATGATGAATGTATTGACAAAATATTGAATGAAACATGAACATGGAAAAATATTATGTATTATACAGATAAATATAGGTCACTCAGCCTACGAAATTAAGGTCATACATTCTGGCTAAATTATTTCTTACCATTTCAGTATATATATAATTGAATTCATGGGTCAATTAAAGCTAGATAACCATGGAAAAGCTGGAAAAACTGAACCGCCGTTTCATTCTACTATGGGACTCCTCAGCAGTGCTCATCCACGATCCTGCCTCGTGGGATTCAAACCCAGAATCTGTCAGTCTCGCGCGCGAACACTTAACCAATCCACGATATATATATATATATATATATATATATATATATATATCTTACACGTTACTGAGTAATGGGACGAAATAGTAATGACATTTTAATTTTATGATACACGTCAGTCTAACTTTATCTTCGGCAAAATAAATTTTTCAAGTTGAAGTTTATTCTCATTCCCAACTAAAATTAACTGGGGAATCGTTCTGAACCAAACAGTACCATACAAGTGTTACACTATCCTTTAAGCTATCTTAGGTAGTTTTCTCTAAAATCATACACGTAACCGGATAGGAAATGTTCTGGCGAAATGAATACCACAATATATTTAGATTATTCATCTGAAATCTGCTAGTCTAGTTCTTGATACGATTCCATTCGAAAACTAATTGATTTTTACCGTTCCTACAAGTTTTAATGTCTACACACATTGATACCTATTTTGATCAAGTCTTTCAATTACAATTACCATCTTTTGTAAGTATGGGGATATTTTCCAATTTCATTTGAGAAATAACTATGGTTAAGTAATAAGATTGAGATAAGTTTTAGGTAAATTATATTGGTAAATATTATTCAATCCAAATATATAGATTTCTACTTATTCATATAGATTATTTTTAAATACTATCTGTTTAGACAAGGGTATACGGAGTAAACAACTAACTTCAAATCAGTTACTTAAAAACCGTTGGACCAACTTAATTTAAGTGTTTTACAACTTTCTTATTGCATCATTTCAATACTATTTAAGAAAATAACGTTATCTAACTGTATATCACTGTATTAATATCATATGCATTAGTGAGACATGTGATTAACCAAGAATGATAAGATTTATACATTACCTTTAATGATAAATTGTACTATATAACTATAGTTTATCAAGTAAGTTTTATTCAGAATGATGAATCAATAAATAGTTAAAATGAAAATTGATTTATCAAATTATGTTCATTAACATTCTAAATAACTGTGAAGAAGAAGAAAAACAAAAACGAACAAACTAATAACATGACCTTATTCACACCTCTCATAGAAATGCAAACCAATTAGTTTAGTATTCGATAAACAATTATCCTGTAAACAACACAAACATAATTCATTATATAAATTTATTTTATTTTATCCGGTCATTTGTTACCAAGATGGCATACTTTTGTATCAGGTTAAGAAAAGTAAATAAACTAATGAACTAAATTGTCACACACTATTTTTTTTTCTCAAAAAAGAAGAAAATGATAATAAACATTACTGAAATAATGCTAATCATTAAACTTGACCTTTATTTTCCTTCAAAATAATTTCAACATTAACTGACTGGATATTGGAAGATAATTATGATTATTAATAACAATTATTCGAAGTTAGAAAATGTTCACATTACTTTCGTTCAATTGTAGGTTTTAAAACATTTCGTGGATTAGTTGAAGTTAGACATTAACATCGTTGGATGCTGGCTCAGTGGTTTAGTGGTTAAGTGTTCGCGCACGAGACTGGTAGATTCTGGGTTTGAATCGCGCGAGGCCGGATCGTGGGTGCGCACTGCTGAGGAGTCTCACAATAGGATGAAACAGCCGTCCAGTTTTTCCAGCTTTTCCATAGTGGTTTAGCTTCCATTGGCTCATGATCTCAACTATTGACATTTCTAGATATTTTTTGAAGCTATTTCGTTTATATATGTATCTAACTTGATTCTTCAAGTATCGAAATTACTACTGATATGAATGTTTGTTAAAATCCTCAAGTACTACAAGATTTCTTGTACTACTGAAAATACCCCTGAATTTCTAAAGATGGAAGATGGTAAAAGAAAAGTTCCTTTTATAAATGTCTTCTTATTGCTTTGGAAGGTGAACTGATGAAAATATTTGAAATTTCGAAATTGTCTAGGAAGTCAGTGTTTCAAAAAACTATTATGCCTTGTGTAGCATTAAGTACAGGAAGAAGTTTTAAGTGAAAATGTTTTTGGAAGATGTTTCATTTGGAAAAATTTTATTAGGCTTAGAACTATTTGCAATGGACGAAGGTATGCTGGTGATAATCAATTTATTGTTAATGATAAATTACAGAGTATCTTCGTAAAATATGAAAACCATACACTAAATACTTGATTTGCATATCTTCCATCGGTTACCTGTTACAAACTTTGTCATTTTTCCATTCCTGTTGTTATTACAATTACTCTCTGTTTACATTCATGTTCTCTTCAATTCTATCTTCACAATCTTCTTCTGCCAGGTATTTCGCTTGTGATTGGTATTGGATACTACCAATCTCTGTCAACATAAGTAGCATACACCGCACTAACCCCCCAATTAAATGGTAGCTCTTGCGTTTGTTCTTTTCACCGTGCCACTTTCTTTGCCGTAGCCTGGGCCACACACCCTGTTAAAACGTCAAGTCTATCGACTCGCTGACCTCCATAGCAATGTCGGCATTCCGGGCCATTAAATCTGATATCGACCCAACTATCGGATGTCCTATTCTTTCTCTTCGTCAACAGCGACTACTACAGCCAATGCTGCCATGCCAGAACACTCTACTCGACGTCACCTTTCAGTACTAGACCTCTCCAGCTAACACCTGCCGTTGCGGCCTCCCAGCAGCAGCCGCAGTGCTCTACCCTATCCGCTCCCCCCTAGGCAGTGACACCAAACATAGTGAACGAACACTGAGGTGGGAAAAGACGGATTTATTGCCTAATGCAGAATCACACGATGATCTACTAAAATGTGAAAATCATATATCAAACACATTATTTGCACATCTTCTTTGAATTGTCTCTTGCAATCTTCATTGTTCTTTCATTCCTGTTGTTCTTTTGGCTGCTTTCATTTTCCGTCTCTCTTCTCTTCATTTTAATCTTCTTAACTTTCTGCTCACAGATATTCCAGTTTCAACTGGTGTTACATACTACTTATATCTGGGAACATAAGCAGCATACATCAAACTCGTCACTCTTGCGATCGTTCTCTGTGTTCCACTACATATCTACTTCATTTAGGCACGTTCACCTCAATTACATAGAACTAGCTGGATATCCTTCGGCATGATAGTGACACGATTAGAGTGGATCGCGCATAAGTTGGCGTCGTCAAACAGCCTAACGAAGTATGTTTCGTTGGCTGCTTGAAGAACAGACACGGACGAGCTCTAAAATTGTAGGTCTGTCTTGAAGTCTTGTGCGATTTCTCGAACCAAACCCTGGAAGTGGGCTTACGACTCAGAAGTGTATTACTGTTCTCGTAATGGCAAATTTCCCGAAGGGCGAAAATCCTAGGTCTGTATCTATGAGGCTTTTTCACGCTTCCGGTTGCCGATGCGCCCTTCCGCGCAGCCTTAACGGCCAGTTGCTTTCGAGGTGCTTTACCTCCAGTTGACTTGCGAGCGATCTGTTTAGTTCTTGACATTACGAAGTACATATATTTTTCTTACTTTCCTGTACATTGTTCACGAAATCCGAACTAGTTTCCCAGGTGTTGTTGGCTGTAGGTTTAGCTTAACCGATGAAAGATTAAGAATTATTTTAGAAACTAAACCGTCAAGATTATCCTCCATAAATTAAAAACGGCTTCCGTGAATCTTAGCGACCGTTCTAGAATCGTAAGTTATTGATGGGATTTATTATTTTCGTCATCTATTTAAGTCATGATGAATGATATGGTTGGTTTTTTTGTTTATTTTCCACGTGTTTGAAATTGTCACTGCAGTTGCTAATGTCTCATTCACTAATCGTTGTCGGGTGTTCGAGTCCCGGAGTCAACATCAACTCTAGGATGCAGGTACATCCAGCTAACGAGTCCCAAATGGGACGAAAGGCGTGTCCCGGATTCCACTGCTAGCCACCATTCATCTCTGCTAATAAGATCAGCTATAAAGAACAATTTTTTAAAAACCATTCCGGTAACTTAGTAAATGTCTTGCAACACGACACTTATTTTAACAGCATTTCTATCACAAATCCATAGGTCGAAGTAGTTAACTATAATCTATAAAACGAAAATGTCGGAAGCCAAATTAGTGTCCTATTAGACTAGACTGATAATTTAAACACTAAACTATACAGACTGGTGTGGAAATAACTTTCTAGTTTCTACTAGAAACTCAGTTGAATGACAGATCTGCCCAAATTTTTACGGTAACTATATGATGAGTAAATGAGTCGGAATCTTGGATCTTTTTAATGAGATGAATTGATTGATTTGCGAAAGTATGGTGTATTTGCACAATACACATTGAAATAATCTGACCACACATTAATTTGTGAAGAAATTTATGTTGAAAAATAAAGGTCAAATTGGATCAATAAAATGCAGAAGTACTAGTAGTACAAAAATTAAAATCAATATTGAGAAAATAACTCCGATACAAGGTTTAAGTAATAATGCACTAAGATTTACGTTACATAATTTACATAAACGTCTTCCATTCACTATTCTGTCTAAAGAGATTAACTTATTTATGTATTGAAACTGTGTGTTCACATTTAAATGATTTGACATGGATTTTTCTAAGTTATCGGTAAACGAGATTTGTCTAAAAAGAGTGATTTAGCTGACTGGTCTTTAAATCAATTTAATATTGTTAGCGAAATACCGAGAACGGTTTTACTACTGTCTAACTACTCATATACATCTATAAGTAATATATAAACATACTATTAATCTTAAACATGTCTGCTTGAATCATCATAAGGCATACATTGCTGACATAGAGTGTTATCTTATAGAAACATTGCTGAGATCTGTCATATCACCTAGTCAAAAGGTCGAATAATTATTAGAGTTACAAAGAACAACTTGGTCTATCTAGATCCGATAAAAATGCACTGATAACACGATAGAAGACTCATGAAGGTCAAACCTCATAAATTGTAGAGATTGAAAAAAAGTCTAGATGAGATGTCAGAACTAAGACTTAATTTTCATTCTAAAAAGTCAATGAAATTTGGACTGGCTTAGTCGGAAAGAGTAAATTTTCTGGTTAAAATTTGCATAGTAATGGTAATCCCTGCTTGTAGACATTTTATGATATGGTTCGAAACCGATTACAGTGATACAGATGCATTCGTCTATTATTTTTACTTTAAATCTCAAGCTAACACATTTCATTTCACAATTTCATTTGTTTGTATTTTAAATTATACTTTGTACATTTAGTTTTTCACAGTATCTGATATTGTTATTTCATCTCTCTTACTTCTCATCTTTTAGTATTCTCTTTTCATTTACGTTGATGTGAAATATGAAGAATTGAGCTGATCGAAATTTTTTACAGACCTTATTTTATTGATGGTTAACCAAAAAAGCTAAAATCACCACGACAAATACATTCTTCACTTTAAATTAAGATTTAATTACTACTCAAATACTGACGTCATTAAAAGGTTAACTCTGAGTTCTTATCGGTCCTCTGAGATATTGGCTTCTTGGGTGACCTGGCCGGCTCAGTCCAGAACACCTATACCAGCCTCCGCTATGTGAATCACGTATTTCAGACATACGCAGTTCATAAACAAGCAAATCAGACTGCATCATACCATAAAATAGAAAACAAGATCAGGCTACAAGTGGCTGTGATTGTGAGATACTGTAACTAATAAATTGGGAATACTTTAAGAATGATAAATCGTATAATGGTAGTCAATAGGTCAAATGGAAGCTTATAATAAGAGAAATATGAATATACACACAATATAGTTACTTAATAGTTATACAAGAATATATATGGTAACAGTCCATAAATATATCCTAACAGTTACCATTCACTTCTTCCTCTGGATATAACAATTACTATTTAAGATTTGTGGAATTGTTTATCTTGCAGATAAACAACCGCAAAAGATAGTACACATAAAATTACAATCAGTTTTTTTTAAGCTTTAGTTTATCGAAACACGAGTTAGAAGTCATGTGAATGCTAATTCACTATGTTTTCCCACACTCATCTTTATTTGATATCATATGGTGTGGTTGGATTTTGTAAAATAATGAATGAATACCATAACAAAACGATGTCATGATTAGTTTTTATTGACAAATGTCCTGGTAGGAATGAGATAGTTAGATTGATATGCAATGGATGACAGAATCCAACTGAATAGATCCTAAAAGCCAGAATTACTGACCAGATGTCTGATCATTTTATGATGATAGCAACTTAATATGTTTAGAATCAGAAACGAAAGAACCATAAACTACCTTAAACTATGCAATGCTATCTTATTAACTGTCTATGAGTTCAGAAAAGCAATGAACTGCAAGAATGTTGAATCTGATAAAATAAATATGTGGAATACCAAAGTACATTACAGCATTTTCTCAATTAAGTGATTTAGCATTAACAATCAGTGATCTAATTTTACGTGTTATCTAATCATTTTTGTGATTAATTGACCACTGATTAGTGACCGGCCTCATTTTTTGGTGTTAATCAACTTGCAATAGGACCTTTAGTTTTTATAACTCATTATCATTATGTTAGGTAATCGACATGTGCAGGTATAAATTTTTTTGGCAATGAGTAACTACGTCTTAAAATAAACAAGACAACTTTATATGTTATGATATTGATATAATGGGATGAAAAGGGAAAATTTAATTCCTTTTACTCATTGTGATTTCTGTTCAACATTACTTTCGTTTTTAATTCTATTTGATGATTACTCAGTATAGATTTTTGTTTTGTTTTCCAGTGTGATATTAAATTAACTCCGCCTGTAGCTCTTATAGGGTTGCTGCCGGTCCCAAGCCCAGGTAAAGGAGGAGGGTTGGGCATGGGGTTAGCGTCCCCATCCCGTAGAAAACTAACTCGCTAAAAAACGCTTACCAGAAAAAATAATCCAAACCATTTTAACTCTGCCCTGGGAGTTAGAAGGTCTTCATTTAGAAGAATTATGACGCTTCATGGTGAAAGCCGAGTTCCTTCGGAAGCCGTGAGGCCGATGCCCCTTCTAACAACCAGAGCAAAAATTTTTATAGGTACATGGAACGTTCGAACAATGTGGGAAACCGGGAAGACCAGTCAAATATCAATGGAAATGAGGAGATACAACTTAGCAGTACTGGGAATCAGCAAAACCCACTGGACCCAAGCTGGATAGAAAAAGCTAGCTACGGGAGAGATGCTGCTATACTCCGGTCACGAAGAGGACGATGCTCCACACACTCAGGGAGTCGCTCTTATGCTGTCCAAAGTAGCACGAAATGCACTTGTAGGATGGGAATCTCACGGACCCAGAATCATCAAAGCATCATTCAAAACAAAGAAGGAGGGGATCTTAATGAATATTATCCAATGTTATGCACCCACCAATGATAGCAACGACGACATTAAAGATCAATTCTACGAGCGGCTGCAGTCAATCATTGAGAAATGCCCAAGAAAGGACCTCACCATTCTGATGGGAGATCTAAATGCCAAAGTCGGAATAGACAACACTGGATATGAAGATATTATGGGACGACATGGACTGGGAGAGAGAAACGAAAATGGAGAAAGATTTGCAAATCTGTGTGCATTCAACAAATTGGTCATAGGAGGCACAATATTTCCACACAAACGTATACACAAGGCTACATGGATCTCACCGGACCACACTACAGAGAACCAGATAGACCATATTTGCATCAACAAAAAATTCCGAAGGACAATGGAAGATGTGAGAACCAGGAGAGGAGCTGACGTAGCTTCAGATCACCACCTAGTTGTAGCCAATTTAAAACTGAAGCTAAAAAAGAACTGGACAAGTGGACAAACAGCAATACAAAGGTTCAATACAGCCTTCCTTCGAGATACTGACAAACTCAAGGAATTCAAGATAGCTATCAACAACAGATTCCAAGCCTTACAAGATCTACTGAAAGAAGAAGAAACTACTATGGAGGACAACTGGAAAGGCATCAAGGAAGCATTAACTTCAACGTGTCAAGAGTTTCTCGGTCTAAAGAAATACCATCATAAGGAATGGATCTCTATAGAAACACTGGACAAGATCAAAGAAAGGAAGAACAAGAAGACAGCAATTAACAACAGACGAACACGAGCAGAGAAAGTCCAAGCACAAGCTGAATACATAGAAGCAAACAAGCAAGTGAAGAGGAGCATTAGAGCCGACAAGAAGAAATACGTTGAAGAACTAGCAACGACGGCAGAAAAAGCTGCTAGAGAAGGAAATATGAAACAGCTTCACGATACAACGAAGAAACTAGCAGGGAAATACAGTAAACCAGAGAGGCCGGTCAAAGACAAAGAAGACAGGAAAATCACCGAAATTCAACAACAGAGTAACAGATGGGTAGAATACTTCGTGGAACTCCTGAATAGGCCGGCTCCAATGAATCCACCGGACATCGAAGCAGCACACATATATCTTCCTATAGATGTCAATCCACCAACTACGGAAGAAATTAGAATGGCCGCCAGACAAATCAAGAACGGGAAAGCAGCAGGACCCGACAACATACCAGCTGAAGCACTGAAATCAGACATCGAAGCAACCACAAGCATGCTTTATCTTCTATTCAAAAAGATTTGGGAGGAGGAACAAGTGCCGATGGACTGGAAAGAGGGACACCTCGTCAAGATTCCAAAGAAAGGAGATCTGAGCAAATGTGAAAACTACAGAGGCATTACACTACTGTCAATACCAGGGAAAGTCTTCAACAGAGTGTTGCTGAACCGGATGAAGGATGCAGTAGACGCTCAACTTCGAGATCAACACGCTGGATTCCGTAAGGATCGGTCGTGCACAGACCAAATTGCGACACTACGGATCATCGTCGAACAATCAGTTGAGTGGAACTCATCATTATACATCAACTTCATTGATTATGAAAAGGCATTCGACAGTGTAGATAGGAGGACATTATGGAAACTTCTTCGACACTACGGAGTTCCTGAGAAGATTGTCAATATTATCCGGAACTCATACGACGGACTACAGTGCAAAGTAGTGCATGGAGGACAGCTGACAGATGCATTCCAAGTAAGGACCGGAGTCAGACAAGGCCGTTTACTCTCTCCCTTCCTCTTTCTTCTGGTGGTCGACTGGATTATGAAGACCTCAACATCTGAAGGAAAACACGGAATACAATGGACAGCTCAGAATCAATTAGACGATTTGGACTTCGCAGATGACCTAGCCCTCCTATCACGTACACACGAACAGATGCAGATGAAGACAGCCAGTGTAGCAGCAGTCTCTGCATCAGTAGGCCTCAGCATACACAAAGGGAAAACTAAGGTCCTCAAATTCAAAGCGGAGAACAGCAATCCAATCACACTTGATGGCGAAACTCTGGAAGATGTAGAGTCCTTCACATACCTGGGAAGCATCATCGATGAACAAGGAGGATCCGATGCAGACGTAAAGGCGAGGATCGGCAAAGCAAGGGTCGCATTCCTACAATTGAAGAACATATGGAACTCAAAACAACTTTCAACCAATATCAAAGTGAGAATCTTCAATACGAACGTCAAGGCAGTCAGTTCTACTGTATGGAGCTGAAACTTGGAGAACTACAACAACCACAATCAAGAAAGTACAAGTATTTATAAATAGCTGTCTACGCAAGATACTCAACATCCATTGGCCGGATACCATCAGCAATAGCCTTCTGTGGGAGAGAACAAACCAACTTCCAGCTGAAGAGGAAATTAGGAAAAGACGATGGAAATGGATAGGACATACATTACGCAAATCGTCAAACTGCATCACGAGGCAAGCCCTAACTTGGAATCCTGAAGGGAAGCGAAAAAGAGGAAGGCCAAAGAACACATTGCGTCGGATAATAGAAGCAGATATGAAAAGGATGAATTACAACTGGACGGAGCTAGAAAGGATTGCCCAGGACAGGGTTGGATGGAGAATGCTGGTGAGCGACCTATGCTCCTTCACGAGGAGTAACAGGCGTAAGTAAGTAAGTAAGTGATATTAAATTAACATGAACTATGCTCAGCTTGCTCAGAAGACGTAAAAGTAAGGATTTGGAGGGCAAGGGTAGCATTTATACAGTTGAAGAATATCTGAAACTCAAAATAACCGTCAGCTACATCAAAGTCGCGATTTTCAAAACAAACGTCAAGAAAGTTATAGTGTACGGGCCTGAAACTTGGTGAACAATCACAATCATCATCAAAGAAGTACAAGTATTTATAAACGATTGTTTACTCAAGATACTTAATGTCCATTTGTCGGTTGCCATCAACAACAGCCTAGTGTGGAAGAGAACAAACGAATTTCTAGTTGACGAGGAAATTAGCAAAAGATACTGGAGGTGAATGGGATATACATTGTGAAAGTCATCAAACTGCACTACTAGGTAAACCTTAAACTTGAATCTTCAAGGTGAAAGGAAGAAAGGCAGGTCAAAGAACATATTTCATCGGAAACTGGTAGAAGATATCCAAAGAGTGAATAACAACTGGAAACATCTAGGAAGCAGAGTCCAGGACCGAATTAATTGGTGAATCGTGGTAGGTGATCTATGTTCCTACAGTGATTAACATGTGTAAGTATGTTTAGCATGACGTGCAGCATATGATTTGTTATAACTCTTGGCATTTTGTCATATATGTGATTTTACCCTAATTATAAATCAAAATAGGTGTACAAAATATATATATTCGATTTGGGTTGTCTAGTTTTAGGGTTAGTAAATCTTCACTTAGTGTTCTTATTTCTCATCGTGGAACTTACAGTATACGTAATAAGTGACGTGGATATAACAAATATTATCAAGTAAACAACTTTTATTTTTACTGTATATTAAGGTAACATAAAATGAAACGAACGATACATTTTTCGTGTTACTTTCTGAAAATGTTTGTATTTCAATAAATAAGTGTCATGATTGAAATTTTATCTTGTAATCCATACTAATAAAGATTAACTAATTTAACCTAGTAGATAGTAATTAACTTCAATTTTCTTATAATTTAATTATTATTTACTCAAATAAGCAGTTGTTATTTCTATAATATACACTGAGGTAACTTGGTTACTTTATTTATTGATTTATCATTACATCTACTTTGTTTCTTCATTTCACCAATCAAAGTAATCATATGTCATGTGATGATCATGTATACATGTATATATATTTGTATATTCAAATGAGCTAAACAATAGAATTATACATGTTATTATGTAGAGTATGTATTTGAAATTGTTGTGATGCTATTATTCCAATTATTATTAATTTATTGTCCATTTAAAAGTACAACTAAATTGCAATCTTGTAAGTTAATGTACGTGTGCATATGTATATATACATATTTAAATAATGCAATCATACATGTCTATACATTAATATACTTAAAGATACTAATAATCATTAATTCGTTACCATGTTTCTAGTTCAATGTTATTACAGTTATGGAACATATTTTCGGATGTACAGTAGTTGTTGTTGTTTTTTTTCATGTCTTACAATCTATAAGTAGTATAGTGTATGATATGAAAATAATATCAAATAATCCGTTTCCATGTTGAATATACCAGATATTCATTGATTTAAATAAAATAAGTAATAAAAACAAAAGAAAGCCTAATAGATTGAGGTTATTTAGACATGTGAATGTATGGTCAGCCACCAGCAACATAGTTTAAGTACAAATTTAAGGAAGGCTAAAAGTGACTAAACCACCCTGTTATATCACTCAGTAAAGTTATTGTTTGTTATATTGGGTTAAGTATGGTGAAGTAAACTTCTTTGTTAATATCTAAAATATTTTAATTTATAATGGACAACCGAAAGTAACATCGCTTTAAAATTGATTGTAATGGGTCAGATTTACCCATTATTTATTCTATTATAAATCTTCAATTCTAATATTATTCCATTCATCTCATATCTTCTTCTCATCTGCTTCTTTAGAGCACTATTCGCTGTGCCTATTTCTTTTATCATTTATAGCATTAATTTCAATCTTTTTGATTTGTATCTTTTTAATTATTATTTCACTGTGTTGAAGGGAATGTGAATCGATGCATGTTCATGTCCGATTTTTATTTGTTTATGACAGAATAAGTGAATTTCATTTCTCATTATTTTAATATTTAATAAGAATTTTTTAATTTTGTCATTAATTTATTTTCACTTAAGTCTTAGAAATAAAGTGCTGTGAGAAATATTTTAAGGTGGTAACAAAAATGAAGGAAAAACATCAATGTGATATGTATTGATTTAGGGACAGGGAGTTGTCAAGATTACAAACAAAAAGGTAACAACACTGAAAATGTATAATTCCTACCTGTGTAAGAGCAATGTATTTCAGTGAATAAAGAATGTCTCGTAAGATTTGGATGTCAACTCATTATTCCAAGTTTATTCAGTTAACTAATGGTGGATAGTAATGTATGAGAACTCTTGAAGCTTCTTAAAGTAAGATTCAACAGCTTTCTAGTGATTCTCAGTTTTCAGTTGATTGCTCAAGTGATATCAGTTTGTGATGAAAATTACTTTCGAACGATAGGAGATTTTCACAAATTCAACTTGATAAATTGAATATATTATAGAGGATGTATTAGATCGTCAAGTTAATTTTTATAAGGTTCAAATATCTCAGTCTTACCAGCGCTCATCAATTTAAGAGCCATTCAGCCGCTGACTGGTTATTTTCTTGACCCTTTTTATTTAATTACCAATCATAAAATCGTAGCAGTTTTCATATAAACATGACTAACCCTTTTTATTGATTCATTTTATTGTCCTTGCTGTTTTCCTATGGGGATTCGTTGATTGATCTCCTTATAATTGACTTTATTTATTTTGCTATTTTTTACTAACTGTAATAATTTATATTTTAGAAACATACTCTATTTACATAATTTCAATGATTGAAATCATGAGTCATTTGAATCTAGACCACTATGGAGGACCTAAAAACACTGGACGGCCGTTTCGTCCTATCGTTGGACTCCTCAGCAGTGCGCACCCGCGATCCCGCCTCGAAAGACTCGAGCCCAGGACCTATCAGTCTCGCGCGCGAGCGCTTAACCACTAGACCACTGAGCCGGCATTCAACGGTGTTAATGTCTAGCTTCAACTAATCCTCGAAATTGAGCAACACATCCACCATTGTTGTCAGTGAGTTACTATCTCATAACAGACCCGACTGAACTCCACTGGTCACTGCTTCCCACTAGAACTCCAGAAAATACCTCTTGAAGCCAGTCGCTAGTGAGCATATGTTGATTAGTTTTGATTATTACCTTGCTAAGACTCTGTATGCGACTGTATATGAATTTATTCAGTAAATTCATCTTTAGGCAAATTAAGTACTACATTGATTTTGTATGATAAATTTCATTATTTGTGATAAATTTTGGTAAATAGATTGTCCACACCTTTTAAAATTGGTCAGAATAGAAATAAGGTACTTTGTTGAATAATTTTAAACTTCCTTCATTTTCTCTTTTATTAGATTAAATCAAATACTTGCTAACAGGTGATTTGCTTTAAGACAGCCTCAAGCATTTAGTTTAATAATTTGACTGAAGTATCATATTTCAATTTTGAACTTGGCATACAAGGCTTTAAATGTGACTTTAATGTTTAATTATGCATCTAGGTGCGTGATAGTCCCTTTGTTTATGTAATCGACTCTATTTAAAAATAGGATGTTCTAGCTAACTGTTTAGACAGGTAGTTCATTAAAAGGAATCATGTTTTAATTTCTTTGTTTATTTTCATCACTACCTTAGAAATACTCTTATTTTTATAATACTGAAAGTCATGAGAAAGGTGTAAGGATTAGTCTATACCCGTAAAAAGTGATTGAGGTAATTTGATTTTTTTAAAAAAATTATGTGCTTTTCAATTCAGTATTTAACCTGCACCATCGTGATCTTAATTACTATCTGATGTTCAGTCTGTTTGAACAACAGTAGATTAAGAGCTTAAATATAGAAATATCTACAGATTCTGTTTGTAAGGATATATACTTTTTCTATGGGTCTACTAATGGGTTAGAAACTATCACCATTGGATGCCGGCTCAGTGGTCCAGTTGGTTAAGCGTTCGCGCGCGAGACCGAAGGCCCTGGGTTCGGATCCCGTGAGCAGGATCGTGGATGCGCACTGCTGAGGAGTCCCGCAATAGGACGAAACGGCCGTCTAGTACTTCCAGGTTTTCATTTGTGGTGGTCTAACATCAATCGGTTATTGATCTCAATCAAAAACTTAATAATCATACTAGTAATGGGTAAATTATTTCATATGTTTGAATTTATTTATATTTTTGTGACTGAATTAAATTTAATGGAAAGCAAAATAATACAGAAATGATGATAAATTATCAATTCAACTTTTGTCATACATGGACTTATTGATGTTTGTTCACTAACTGTTTCGTCAAGTAAGATCTATTACAAAAGAGACAAAGTCAATGCTATGAATATTATGAGGTATATAAATTACAAATGAGTTTAGATTAAATGACTATTAAACCTGTTTCTTTTTATACTCTATTTCGCTTACTTACTTACTTACGCCTGTTACTCCACCTGGAGCCCCTCTGGGGCTACTACCAGTCCCAAGATCGGATAAATGAAGAGGGTTTGGTATGGGGTTAGCGACCCCATTACGTAGAAAACTAACTCGCTAAAAAAAGGTTACCAGATAAAATAATACTTCATTTTGGGTTACGGTTATACTTGAAATGTCTTAACAATTATGAATCAGATAACAGGTAAAAAAGAGTAATAAATAAGTATCACTTATCTCCATTGATTTAGATACTTTTAAATATGTTCAGACTTCTGTGTAAAATTTTTGAACTACCATTGCTTTACTATATGAAGTTGGAAGTGCTTAGAATTCTCAAATTAAAACTGGTTTGTTATGATTTATTCCGTGATTTTTCAGTTGATTTTACTTTGAAATAAAAAGCAATCTTCATATTTTGCTTTGTGAATAACTGTTACGAGTCAGAACGACGACGCGTACGTTGTTTAGATAATGCAGTGTTGTCGATAAACGTACACTTACTCAATATAAAATCTTCACATCAGAGGCCCAGGCTTATAGTCTGTGTAATTCTACGCAAGTATGGCCTATAAAAGATGAAGGTCTAATTTTCCAGTAAAAATGTACCTTCTTCCGAATCCTTATTGAATCTGAAGAGGTTGTGACACTATATATGATACCCAAAAATGACCACTCACTAATTCTCACAAATAAACTCGGCTTCACTCACTAATCCACTTAACATCTCTCTCATCCCGTCCCCAAAGGTATGCTGGGATCTACTCATTGATCGTGGGGACCCCAATTAGACTGCCATATGAATGTTATTAATAGACATACATCTCAAGGTTCTATATTTGTATCATTACAGATGACATTTTAATATAGGAAATTGTTGGGTGAAAAATGGACTTTTCGTACTTAGGTATCAGTCACAGTTTTAAAGTTGAATACCACATAAAGATTTTAGTCGTGATCATTTTTAGTTTGAAAACAAAAGTTAACTAATGACTATTTATTACTACTTTATTTCTTACGATTACAGGATTAAAATGTCATATTATCATAAAAATACAATTTGTTCACTAAAAGCTATCGATACATTTTTTTCCAGCGAAAATCATTAAACAAAATTTCACATTAACTTTAAACGCAAATGTATAATACTTTATGCGTAATAATTGTGCAGTACTATGTCTAGTTTAGTGCAGTAAAAAAGTTCAGATTGAAATTTCCATTATATTTTAAACAAAGAACAAGAAATAAATAGAATTTTTTTTATCACTTCACTATTGTAAGTCAATTCAGTGAAGAAGCTTGTAATGGAAGCCAATTTTAAATGTCATTTAAACTATCGTTCATGTAAACTCCTGAACCTAGGAATATCATTAGCAACTCATTCATTATTGTTAGTCTCAAGGAACACAATTTATCTGTGGATATATCGTTCAGAGAAGTAAAAATAAAGAATTCACAGCAGTGCTATCCTCAAACTCCAAGCCGTTTCATATTGTCTTCTAATTATTAATATGGATTTGTAAGGATTGTTGAATGTTATTGAGATCACGAACCGATCTAATTGGTTGGTTCAGAGAGGATTTTTTAATGAATTAGCAATAATGAGTAGTAAGTAATACACGAGTAAATTATGCATACAACATGATGATGAAACCTGGCATATTCCTCAAATGAAATACGTCTGAGTTTCATTAGATAATAGGGTCAAACAAATTTTATCAATTGGATATTATGAGAATTTTTCGTCATTGTTTAAACGGGCAGTTTCAGAATACTTGAGGACTGAGACATTGGGAAGATATTAAAGACAAAAGTATCTTTGCAAAAGTCTCAGCAACTGAAAACGGATAATTTTAACATCTTACATGACTGCCTGATCAGAGCTTCTTCAGGAAAATAATCGAAATGATCCCGGACAATGTACACGCTTTATTTTTTGAAAAACATAAACTACTTTAAAGAATTAAGTAGGTCAAATAATTGTCATAAATAACGCAACAAGTCCTATTGATGAATTTATATATTGTAATGAGATTATAAGAACTATATTAGCGCAAAACATTTCGAACAATCTGATCACACATATACTTGTTAGGATCAAAGATAATAAAGAAAATAGTGTGAAACTCACTATGCTGGAAATAAACTAATTATCAGTGCTGTGAGTTCCACATTGTTTTTAACAATATTTTCTTCAATAAAGCATTTAGTATGACGAACGACACATGACCCAAGGAAACAATAAAGGAGAAATCAAGGCATACAAAGAGGAAGTAAATGGAAAGATGCGTTAGAAAATAAAGAGGAAACAGTTTAAAAACGTGCTAGAATGTCTGCTTCTTCGACTATTATGGAAAAATTATGCGGAGTTTCCCCTTTTTGTCTCTATGTTTGAAATGTAAATAATTCGAACTACGTAAGTAAAATTTACCACAGGATAAACATTTGACAAACCTATGCTCACCTCCTTAACCTGCTTTGGAATTCTTTGTTGAGTCATTTTTCATATTTCCACGAGAATAGGAACCATTATTAAGCAAACGCGAATTTCGGCAACCATGAGGATGTAGTTCGTCACGTCGCCTAAGTAAAGTATTAGAAATTTTCACTGGCTAGAAATCAAGCTCATTATCTACATCATAGGTAATGCATGTTGTTTTAATTTCTTGAAATGAACTTTTGGGCTTGTGAATGAATTTTCTTTCTAAATTCTGAATATTTGAACCAGTAATCAACTGACCATGAAATTGAGTTTCGAATTCGTCTCGAGAATTGCACTTCGCGGACTGTTTCTGTAACTTTAACCTTCTGATCATTTTTTCACATCATTTTATGAAACTTTGATCTTTCTCTGCATTCACAGCTGCTCAGGGCGTATGACTAAGTGGTAATTCCTTGACAGATTCATATGACAAGGAAATTGATTTATCTGGAAAAGCCATATTCTTTAGCAAGTTATAAGCTTCTTTGTAAATGAACATCAGAAAAGCTGTGAATTTATCATCTTTTCTAATCGTGCACCAGATTTTGAACCGCTTAATATAGTCTCAAGAGTAATTGCCACTTGAATTATTATTCAGCTGTCCAAGATTTGACTCCATCGTGACGCCAGTATGATAATTAGAACTATTGGAATTATTGTGCTGGTTAAGAATTCCTGAAATAGTGAAATTTAAGGCAAGTAGAACTAGATGAGCACAAGTGAACGCAGTATATTTGTAATTCGTGTTATCGGCGTTTATTTGGAAGCAGGAGAGATCTGAGACAATAGCATACAAATCAGGATCGGTGAATGTGTGAGGAGGAAGAACAAGACATGTTAGCAAGAACGCATATATATTTCAAAGATCGAATAACGCGGTCCTGTTACAAAAGCGAAAGCTTCTTTACAAAATAGTCTCATACATTATTTCGCGATTCCAATTTACATAAGGCTTGTTCTTCTTCCAGCATATTTACCCTTTGTCGCTCTGCAATACAAATAACAGATTCACATTAATAACATTACATATAATGATTTTCAATACTGTTATATATTTGGAATTCATAATCAATTCATAATCAATGAAGTATAAAGGGGTCATTATTTCGTACAAATACCACACACTTCTATTGTACGGAGCTAAAAATTGCAAAACTGTAACAATCATCATCAAAAGTCTACAGGTATTTATGAATAATCTTCTACGTAAGATACTCCAGATTCGTTGACCACAACCAACTATCAACAACCTACTGTGTCAGAGAATAAATCAAATTCTAGTTGACGAGGAAATTAGGAAAAGATACTGAAGGTGGATGGGACATACATTGTGGAAACCATCAAACTGCACTACTAGGCAAACCTTAAACTCGAATCTTCGAGGTGAAAGGAAGAAAGGCAGATCCAATAATACATTGCATCGGAAACTGGTAGCAGATTTCCAAAGAGTGAATGGCAATAACATTTACCCGTCCGTTGAGTGAGTGGCTGCTTCAAATATGATCATGATTTTCACTGGGAATTTCATTTCGCTCATCTAAGGCTATCTACACATGTCTTCCATGAACACATCACCATAAATCATGGAAAAGCATGTGAGATGAAAGTTAAAAGTTGAAATGAAATCTTCAGTGAAAATTATGCTCTTACCCAATAAATCTACAGAAAAAAACCCTAAAATACTTGATGCTCCACATATGTTGAGCATTAAAAGAGTAATTTACTGAAAATTCGTGGTCACGTATCTTGAGAGGGTATAAACTGTTTGGGGTTGATGAAAACTATAACTTACTTACGCCTGTTACTCCTCGTGAAGGAGCATAGGCCGCCCACCAGCATGAAAACTATAAAGGCTCTATTTTATCACGCATCTCACAATAATCGTGAGGCACAAATAACAGGAATGAGTTTCCAGGTGATTTGGTTTCTTGTAACGAACTAAGTAACGTGCAGTTCATTTTTGTAATGACTGTCTGTCTGTTGTCTTGGAAATGAGTGAGTCACTGGGTTGAACGCGTCCAACATACTTCTATTAGGAGCCTCCTTGCCGCGGCCCCAAAGATTTGGAGTTAGTTCCATATTCTTGAAGAAAGCCCAAGCTGCTACATTTAGTTATAAAGTTTATCATTACTTCACTAGGGATTTATTAAAGACTTGTAGAATTATGGTCTACTTCGATATAAATATTATTGTATAATAAAAGACCCAATCCCAAAACTGTAGATTTGTCATGAAGTGTAATAATCAGAATAATTTGAATTCTTATACGAACTAGGAGTTCATGAAATAGCGCAATCTAAGTAGACAGAACTAGGTGAGCATTAACGAACGTGTCGTATTTGATATTCGGAATCAAGCAGTCAATAAAAACAAAAGGATCATTAGTTGATACAAACACCACAGGAAGTCACATAATTGTTTACACTGACTCGTTGTATCATGATAATTAGCAGTATGATGTTTAGCACATGGGAAGAACAGATTTTAACTGTGGATATTGAAGATGCCACAGGTATTCGAAGTTTGACAACGCTTTAACTAGTAACACCTTTTAATATGAATCGTACCCACCAAGTGAAATCCAAAGACAGAAGCGAGGAGGTGCGAAGATATATTTGACATTAAAACACGAAGTTCAGCGAACGGATCTCTTTTCAACGAGTTTATCCCTTCGCTGAACTTCGTGTCTTAATTTTAATGTTTAAATGGAAATTATCCGTCAATATATTTGATAGGCTATCAGTATATCGAGGATCATCTGATCAAACCTGGCTAGCGATTGTAGGGGTTGTTGAGCACGGCGTTCCCACTCGTGATCTGGTGCGGATGAATGACCGAGCGCCTTCAGCTAAGTGACTCCATTGAAACTAATATGGTCAGCATCCAATGTCGAAAACTTACAGAGCTATTTATTTTGGGGACTTATTTACTGCTACAATATAATAATATGTTTAATGTGGAAAGGTATGGGTTAAACAAGAATAACCATGCCTATAAAGTTGGACCACTTTATGACGATTAAATCAGCAGTAATTATATGTTCAACTTCGAAAACCATGTGGTTAAGGACCAATACCACTACAGACCTTTATGGAGAAATAAGTACCCATTAGTATATTTGCAGTCCATTTATAACGCGACTGCAAGTGATGAAAGTCGGTACTTCATTACCACAAATGTTAATCGGCTTTTTTCTTCATCAGGTGAGTGCCATGGGGATTATGCTTGAAGCAGTCGAATGAGCTGGATCCTACTCTAGATTTACTATTACATGTAACATCGGGTTTTCCGAAACCACTGAATAAAAAACCCAAATGGGCAATTTCGCCGTAACTTAGTTGAGTTGGTGGTAACTTCTGGATACAAATTGAAGTGTAACGACTCACTTTTATCAAGAGAACACGATTGGTTTATTGAAAACAATTGTACCAGTGACTGTTTTAATGTACTTTTGTTTAACTGTGCTAAAAAGCATCCATTATTCACAAGCTTTGATTGTGACTTCGAGCGAATTCGGTTACGTTCTGTAACCAAGCTTGTATTCTGGCACGATCTTGGTATCCTTTCGATACCACGAGATCGCCAGCAAATATATCTCGACTTGGTCCATTAACTGCCTTCTGATATTTGGCTTCCAGGGGATTTTATGGAGTTATTTGGCACATGTTTCTCTGTAGCGATGTTCATAGTCTATAGCGACTCGACGCCACGCTACAGAAGTATGGGTTGCATTTATTACATACTTACGCCTGTTACTCCTAATGGAGCATAGACCACCGACCAGCATTCTGCAATCCACTCTGTCCTGGGCCTTCTTTTCTAGTTTCATCCAATTTTTGTTCATTTTCTCATGTCTATCTCCATTTCCCGGCGTAACGTATTCTTTGGTCTTCCTCTTCTCCCCATTTGGCCTTGAGGAATCTATGTGAGGACTTGTCTTGTGACACAGTCGGGTGCTTTGCTCAATGTGTGTCCTATCCACTTTCAGAGCTTCCTCCTAATTTCTTCCCCCGCTAAGATCTGGTTTGTTCTCTCCCTCAGCTAACAGTGTCCGGCCATCGGGTCCGAATTATTTTGCCTAGACAGCTGTTAATAAACACCTGTATGTTCTGGATGATGGCTTTCGTAGTTCTCCAGGTTTCCGCCCCAGTAGACAGTAGAACTGTCTTGACATTTGTATTGAAAATCCTGACTTTGGTGTTAGTTGACAGACAGTTGTTTTGAGTTCCAGATTTTCTTCAGTTGTAAATACACTGCTCTTACTTTACCGATCCGCGCTTTCACATCTGTATCATCCACCGTGTTCATCAATGATGCTGCTCAGACATGTAAAGGTGTTTACATCCTCCAAATCTCCTCCATCAATTGTGACTGGATTGTTGCATACTGTGTTGTATCGGAGAATCTCGCTTTTTCTTTTGTGTATATTGAGACCTACTGCTGATTAGGCTGCTTCTACACTGGTCGTCTTCTCTTGCATTTGTTTTTGCGTATGCGATAGAAGGGCCAGACCATCTGTGAAGTCTGGATCGTCCAACTGCATCCTAGATATCCATTGTATCCCGTGTTGCCCTTCAGATGTTGACGTCTTCATCATCCTGTCGATCACCAGGAGAAAGAGAAAGGGTGAGAGTAAGCAACCTTGCCTGACACCAGTCTTTACTTCGAACGAGTCCGTCAGCTGTACTCCATGCACGATTTTGCAGTTTAACCCATCATAGGAATTCTGTATGATATTGACTATCTTCTGAGGCACGCCGTAGTGTCGAAGAAGTTTCCATAGTATTGTTCTGTGCACGCTATCAAATGCTTTTTCGCAGTCAATGAAGTTGATGTAGAGTGATGAATTCCACTCAATTGACTGTTCCACAATGATCCGTAGAGTTGCGATTTGGTCTGTACACGATCTATCCTTACGGAATCCTGCCTTTCGGTCTCGAAGTTGGTCGTCTACGCAGTCCTTCATCCTGTTTAACAATACCCTGTTGAAGACTTCCCGGTATTGAGAGAAGAGTGATGCCCCTGTAGTTATCAAAGTTGCTGAGAACGCCTTTCTTTGGTATTTTGATCAGGAGTTCTTCTTTCCAGTCTGTTGGTACTTGTTCCTCATCCCAAATCTTATTGAAGAGAATGTGGAGTATCCTTGCAGTTACTGCTATGTCTGCTTTTAGTGCCTCTGCTGGAGTGTTGTCTGGTCCTGCTGCTTTGCCACTCTTGATTTGTCTGATGGCCATGCTGATTTCTTCAAATGTTGGTGGGCCAACATTGATTGGGAGGTCCATGGGTGCTGCTTGGATGTTGGGTGGGTTCAGTGGAGCTGGTGGATTCAAGAGTTTTTTGAAGTGTTCTACCCACCTGTTTTGTTGCTCTTCAATGTTGGTGATTACCACACCTTCCTTGCTTTTCACTGGTTGTTCTGGTTTACAATAATTTCCAGAGAGTTTCTTTGTCGTGTCGTACAATTGTCTCATGTTTCCTTCTCTTGAAGCCATTTCCGCCGTCGTGGCTAAATCCTCCACATATTAACGTTTGTCAGTTCTGATGCTCCTCCTCACTTGCTTGTCTACTTCTGTGTATTCAGCTCGTGCCTTGGCTTTCTCTGTTCTTGTTCGGCTGGTATTGATTGCTGCCTTCTTGTTCCTCCTTTCTTGAATCTTATCCAATGTATCAACGGTGATCCACTCCTTGTGATGGTGCTTCTTGTGGCCCAGAACCTCATGAGATGTTGAAGTGATTGCCTCTTTGATCCCCTTCCAGTTGCTTTCCACAGTAGTTCCCTCTCCATTGAGTAGATCATGAAAGGTCTGGAACTTATTGCTGATGGCTGTCTTGAATATGTTGAGTTTGTCAGTATCCCGAAAAAAGCCGTACTGAACTTTTGTGATGTTGTTGTGTACTCCGTTTTCCAGTGCTTCTGAAGTTTCAATTTCTTCTTGGCGACCAGCAAGTGATAATCTGATGCTATATCAGCTCCTCCCCTGGTTCTCACATTCTCCATCGTCCTCCTGAACGTTTTGTTGATGCAGATATGGTCAATTTGGTTTTGTGTAGTGTGATCCGGTGAATTCCATGTGGTTTTGTGAATGCGTTTATGTGGGAATATAGCGTCGCCTATGACCAGCTTACTGAAGGCACATAGATTTGCAAATCTCTCACCATTTTCGTTTCTTTCTCCCAGTCCGTGTCGTCCCATGATGTCTTCATATCCAGTGTTGTCCGTTCCAACCTTGGCGTTGAAATCTCCCATCAGAATGGTCAGGTCCTTTGTTGGGCACTTCTCGATGATTGACTGCAGCCTACTATAGAATTGGTCTTGAGCGTCTTCATTATGGTCGTTTGTAGGCATATAGCATTGGATGACGTTCATTGAAACGCCCTTTTTCTTTGTATTGAAGGAGGCTTTGATGATCCTTGGTCCATGAGACTCCCATCCTATAAGTACATTCTGTGCTTGTTTGGACAGCATCAATGCAACACCTTGTGTTGGTGGAGCATTTTCTTCTTCATGGCCAGAGTATAACAGAAGCTCCCTTGAAGCTAGTCGTTGTTGTGCAACTTGCGTTCAACGTGTTTCACCGATCCCAAGTACCTCTAGGTTGTATCTCCTTATTTCTACAGCAACTTGGAAGACTCTTCCGGTCTCCTACATTGTAAGAGCATTCCATGTATCTAAATAAATGGTTGCTCTGGTTGTCAGAAAGGGCATTGGCCTAGTGGCTTCCGAAGGAACTCGGCTTTCATCATGAGGCGTCATAGTTCTTCTAAATGAAGACCTTCTGACTCCCAGGGCAGAGTTTATAAGGTTTGAATAATTTTTTCTGGTTAGCGTTCTTTTAGAGAGTTAGTTTTCTACGGGATGGGGTCGCTAATTCCATGCCCAACCCTTCTCCTTTATCCGGGTTACATTTATACTTGACTTTAAGTCGAAATAATATCTTTAGTTAAAAGTAACTTGTATCCAAAACCATCCACTACTAACATATCCGTCTTGTTTTTGGGGGTCAACGAGACCTATATAACGGGTGGAATCAGTTATACAAGATACTAAAATCCATGTTTATTCAAACTGTAAACAATTTATTCCTGGTGAACTGCGTTTGAGTGACAGAAGAGCATTGCTGTTTATGATACGGAACGAATATTTATACTACTCATTTGAAACTGAAGAAAAAGACAAATTAGTTAGTAATACTGAGGTCATAGAGTTAGTCTTGTACACCACTTGAGCCTGGTTCAGTGGTCTAGAAGTTAACCGTTCACAAAAGTAAACTGAGTTTCTAGCCCGACAATTGGTGCTAATGAGGTGTGGCTACTGGGATCGGTGCATATATATGTGCCTGGTCTTTATCTGTAGCTGATTGACTAAGTTTCTAGGCTTGATTCCCAGTTGCAAGGTTTGGGATGTGTACTAAATGATGATTCCTTTGTACTTGATTGTGGGATTTTCACGAATTCCAAATATTATATGTTTAGGTGTGATTACTCTCAAAGAGTTCGTAGATGTTGGCCTTTGGAAAGTAGGAGGAAAGAAAAATTGAACGGTGACCGGTGTGGATGGTATTTCGACCAATGGTTTGTTGTGGGCACTAGCTATGAAGATTCCACCTTTCATCCATGTCAACTGAGCCGTGTTCTCTCATCCTGGATATTCTTTCATAGTCTGATCCAACGGGATCACTGTCAATTCTCCAGAAATTTTCACCAAAGATGTATACGATGGAATGAAGAATAAGTTGGGCTATGGGTACTTGCGCACATGTTCCGTGTTACCGAATATTTTGGATGTCCTTATTTATCATTTGTTAACAGCATTTTCGTCGTTACACGCCAATTTTCGTAATGTTTGTGCTTGTTGCATAGCTTTCATCCCAGCTTATTAGTAGTTTGGCGTAGATGCTGTTCACTACCTGAGTGAATGTTAAGTCAGCTTTACTGTATTTATATGCATCAACTTGAACCCAAAGAAGTAAATTCACTATTTATGAACTCAGAGATTGACCATAGTCAGGTTATTATCAGAAAGGGGTTTTGTGCGTATTGTAGTAATTTAGTAGTTTTAATGGACAGATGTTTTAAGCAAAAAAGGAGTTCTAGGAACATTTAAAATTTTATTTACCACCCTAAATGATGTTGACGAACAAGGATGTCTGGCACTTACTTATGCGTGTCACATCTCATGGAGGCGCACAGACCGCCAACCATGAGTTTCTAGTGTACAAACATAAACAATACTAACTATTATCAGCACCATCATTTTTAACGGAGCTGATATATAAATGTGCAACTTACCTGAGAACGAAAAGTTATATGAGTAATAACTGATGTTGATAACCTTTTCACATTCTGAACACATACAGCAACTGTATATAACATTACTGCAAGTATTACACTAATTAGTCCTATATTATTCATGATTAAAACTATTCATTCTTGCTTCGAACATGATAACTGAACCATGTCGTTAATCAATATTAACTTATGATATGTCTGTTAACAGAACCTGCAAACACTGACCAACTTATAGACACAGATCTACTGCACATGGATTATTAGTTCATAAAGATACCGCAGTTAATCGACGTTAGTCGATATTTATAGTCAGACAAAAATAAGCTACAGATATGTAACGAGTAGAGTAAGATGTAGATCTTCGATAATGATTGTGATAGTTTTGCAAGCTTCAGCTCCACACAATAGAATGATCTTGACGTTTGTATTAGAAATTGTGACTTTGATGTTGACTGGCGGTTGTTTTGAGTTTCAGATGTTCTTTGTCGAAATACAGCCCTTGCATTGTCAACCCGTGCCTTCATATTCGAGTCAGATCCTTCCTGTTCGTCGATGATGTTGTCCAGATGTGTGAAAGTTTCCACCTCCTTAAGAGCTTCTCCATCAAGCGTGATTGGGTTGGTGCTCTCTGTGTTGTATTTGTAGATCTTGCTATGTTGAGGTCTACTGATTCAGGGGCTTCTATCACACTTTTTGTCTTGACGTGCATTTTTTCGTGTGTATGGGATAGAAGAGCCAGGTACAATATTCACACGTATTTGAATTATCGTATAAACTAGGAATCCAGAATTAACGCAACTGAATTAAGAAGTAAGACACAAGCACAAACGAATGTATTGTATTTGGAATTTGGAATCAAGCAATCCAAAAGTACCACGGTATCATTAATTCGTTCAAACATCACATCCGCCACAGCTTAAATTGGAGTCTAGGTGTTTGTAATCAATCGTACTTCTTCTCAAATTCATCCTGAATCTGTCTGACATTGTATTGGATAAAGATTCTGTATGATCTAGAATGTGCTCATTGGCATTAGAATTAACAACCGAAATTGGAACTGACTCACCTGGTTCCTGAAATTGTATTTGATCAACGTGTCGACTGTGTGTACTTAAGTCATTGATGTCTAGAATTCGCACCATCGATTTTCCGACATTCTTCAGAACAATACCCGTAGATGGTCGAAGATCATTTCCTCGATAGTATGTAACTTCTGCGGACTCCAAACATCTCATATTCGACCGAAGAATTCTTCCTTTCAGTAGCTTCGCTGGAGTCACCTTCGTCACCGAATGTCTGGCACTTCTATATTGCAGTAGAAAGGTATCTGCTCCCCTCTCCAGCTCATTAAATGTTGGGGCAGCTATAGGATCAATAGCAGTCTTTAATGTCCTGACAAAATTCTCTGCCTGCCCATTAGAACACGGATGTCTGGGAGCAGTAAACAGATGTTTGCACCCTATACCGTTCAACCAGGTAGTGACTGCATCTGCAGCAAAATGAGGGTCATTATCGGTCACCAAAACCATGGGAACCCCTTCTCGACTGAACACCTTTCTTAATGTTTGGATTGTGAAAACAGAATTTGGTGAAGTTGTGAAAATAACTTCGGGCCACTTTGAAAAAGAATCAATAACTACTAGTGCATAGTATTTACCAAGAAACGGGCCACAATAGTCAGCATGAATTCTCTGACAGGCCTCAGACGATACTGGCCACGGCGTCCGCTTCGACGGATGATTTTTCAACTGATGACATTTCTCACAATTGTTTGCCGTACGACATATATCTGCATTTATCTCTGGCCACCAGCATATGAGCCTTGCCAAGGACTTCATTTTCTGAACACCTAAATGACCACTATGAAGATCTTCAAGAACAGATTTACGCAATGAAGGAGGAATGACAACACGATCACTTAAACACAGAATACCATCAGGAGTAGTAGATAGCTCATCCCGCTTTGAAAAATAGATAGGAAATCTACGTTTCAAATTAGCATTCCAACCTTTCCTCATAGCACTGAGTATACATCCAAAATATCTGCGAGTTTCTCTAATGAGATCTCAACGTCTCACTGGAAAAGGTTGCACTGACAAACAATCCGAAGTATTAATAGGTTTATCTTGTAATGACTGTCGAGAAATGTAATCAACATGTTGAATCTGTTTGGCACTTCTGTGCTGAACCGTATAGTCGTATGCACTCAAAGCAATACTCCATCGCTGAACCATAGCATCTGAGGAACGTGCTAAGGATTTTTCGGGATGATAAATAAACTTTAAAGCTTCATGATCCGTAACAATAGTAAATTTCTTTCCGAATAAATACTTATGAAGTCTTTTAACAGCCCAAAACACAGCTAATGCTTCTCGCTGAGTCTGTGAATAACCTTGTTCAGTAACAATAAGTTTGCGTGAAACACAAATAACTGGTCTACCTTCCTCTGCCAAAACTGCACCGATTCCCACAGATGATGCATCAGTAATAAGCACAGAATGTACATTAGGGGAGTACGTTCGAAGAACTGCATCATTTTAAAGAAACTTTAGTAGACTTCGTAAGCATGACTCTTGTTCCTCACTCCACTTGAATGAATTGAATGTCAAAATATTAAATAAACAATTTGCATGACAAGAAAAATTGGGAATAAAACGGGAGTAGTACTGAAGAAAACCCGCCAGTGAACGTAATCCTGTGAGATTTTTTGGAGACAGTGCATTTGTCAGTGGAGCTAGTCGTTTCATATCTGGTCTAAAACCATTACCATCAACTGGGTATCCAAGATATTCAAAACTAGATACACAAAATGAACACTTATTTGGATTCACTGTAATATTCTTCTCAATTAAACGACGCAATAAAGCAATAAGTCTCTGGTCATGAACTACCTTATTAGAACCATGAACAATGAGATCGTCTTGATAAACTTCAACACCTTCAAGATCACTAACTACTTTATTCATAACTTCCTGAAATATGGCTGGAGAACAACTTAGACCAAATGTAAGGAAATTGTATTTGAACAGACCAAAAGGAGTGTTAATTGTCGTTAAAGTAGATGAAGATTCATCATGACGACTAAGCAAAGCATTAGAAATCTTCATCGACTGGATATCATGTTCATTCATTGCCTCGTAGTTAATACACGCAGTTCTAGCATCTTGAAAGGGACAGTTTGGCATTCTTAACAGTTCTCTTTCCAAACCCGGTATGTTAATTCCTGCAATTAATCGATCTCTCAGTTGCACATGAAGTTGATCACCGAAATTAAACTCGGCAGCTTGTTTCTGCAATTCAAGGATGAATTCCCGAACGTTTTGGTCATTTTAACTAACCATCTTGTGAAATTTCGCCCTTCTACGGCATTCAAAACTGGTGCACTTCACATGATTTAATAATAGCTCCTTGAGAGTTGCATAAGGAAGTGAGATCGGTTTTTCTGGATATACCAAAGATTTTGGTGGAGTTTTGTTCTCTCAGCTGGATGGTTTGGTCGTGGAGCTTTCATCGTCCTTCTGAACGACATCATCAGCACAAACTTCAAATAGAAGTGAAGTGTTTGAATTTCTCCATATGTCTTTCAAAGCTTGTTCTGTGCACCTCGATGTCGATTGGTTCTTATTGACCTTAAATTCGTCATTGTTTATTTCTTTGTTTTGGTTGTGTCTCCCATTGTTTTGATTTTTGTTCTTATGTTTGTGCATGATTTTTCTGATTGGTTGATAAATTGGATTGATTTCAATATGCTTGTTGATTGCTGATTGACCTGAGTGCCAGGCTTCGAAAAATTCTCTGGTGTTTTTGGAGTTTCCTCTGTCTAAGATTTCCACATTTTTCCAATCGAATGAATGTCCGCAGTTGTCCACGTGTATTGATATAAGTGAGGAGATATCATGCCGTTTGACTGCTAATTGATGTTCATGCATGCGCAGGTGAAGGGGGCGTCCGCTCTGTCCGATGTAGTGTTTTTCGCAGTTGGCACAATTTATTTTGTAGATGATCTACATCGGACAGAGCGGACGCCCCCTTCACCTGCGCATGCATGAACATCAATTAGCAGTCAAACGGCATGATATCTCCTCACTTATATCAATACACGTGGACAACTGCGGACATTCATTCGATTGGAAAAATGTGGAAATCTTAGACAGAGGAAACTCCAAAAACACCAGAGAATTTTTCGAAGCCTGGCACTCAGGTCAATCAGCAATCAACAAGCATATTGAAATCAATCCAATTTATCAACCAATCAGAAAAATCATGCACAAACATAAGAACAAAAATCAAAACAATGGGAGACACAACCAAAACAAAGAAATAAACAATGACGAATTTAAGGTCAATAAGAACCAATCGACATCGAGGTGCACAGAACAAGCTTTGAAAGACATATGGAGAAATTCAAACACTTCACTTCTATTTGAAGTTTGTGCTGATGATGTCGTTCAGAAGGACGATGAAAGCTCCACGACCAAACCATCCAGCTGAGAGAACGAAACTCCACCAAAATCATCCACCTGAGCTACAAATCTTCTCCACCATCTCAAGATACGCCAAAGTTTTTAATAAGCTGTACGTTTCTCTCCCAATGAATGTCAGGAAATGTGCCACAGTTTTATCACCTTTAACATCGTTCTTAGTCATGCTCCAGATTTCAAACCTTTCCAAATAATCCTCAAAAGCTTCCGAAGTTGAGTGAATATCTAACTTTTCCATCGCGGGCTCCATCGCGACGCCAGTATAATATTCACACGTATTTGAATTATCGTATAAACTAGGAATCCAGAATTAACGCAACTGAATTAAGAAGTAAGACACAAGCACAAACGAATGTATTGTATTTGGAATTTGGAATCAAGCAATCCAAAAGTACCAAGATATCTTTAGTTCATTCAAACACCACACTAGGTCATCTGCGAAGTCCGAATCGCCTAGTTGATTCCGGGCTGTCCATTGTATTCCTTGTTTTTCTTGAAATGTATAGGTCCTTATAATCCAGTTGGCCACCAGAAGAGAGAAGAAGGGGGGAAAGTAATCAGCCTTGTCCGATTACGGTCCTCATTTGGAATGCAGCTGTCAGCTGTCCTTCACGCATTTCTTTGAAGTGCAGTTTGTCGTATGAGTCTTCTCAGGTACGCTGTTGTATCAATGAAGGTCACATAATGTTGTCCTATCCACACTGTCAAGCGCCTATACATAGTCAATGAAATTGATGCATAGTGACGAGCTACATTCAACTGACTAATCAACGGTGATATGTATTGTTGCATTTCGGTCTGTAAACAACCGATTATAGCATCCATCCTGTCGATCTCAAAACTGGGCGTCTACTGAATTTTTCATTCGGTTCATCAACGCTAATAAACGCTTTTCCTTGCATCGATAGTACTGTAATGCCTCCGCAGTTCTCACATTTGCTGAGGTGTTTCTTTGGATCTTTTGAATTTTTTATTAGTGCAGACTTGTTCGATTTGATTCTTTGTAGCATGGTTCAGTGACACCCATGTGGGTTTGTGTAAGCATTTGTGAAGAATATAGTGCCACCCATGACTATTTTGTTAAGCGCACACAAATTTGTAAATCGCCCATCATTTTCATTTCTTTCTCCTAGTCCATGTCGTCCCATGATATTTTCATACCCAGTGTTGTCCATTCCGACTTTGGTGGCAGTAAGCATTGGAGTGCTACTGGCGGAGTTTTGTTATAAACGTGGTGTCCGCAATTTCGACACACATAAGTGATTATTGCTCTCTGTTTAGAAGGGAACTAGTCGCTTTCAGGAAGTTTTCCGGATACACTTCCTTGTGGGTAGAATGAAAAGCCACAGTAATATTTTATGAGGGAATTCGGTTCTGAGAAGTGATTATAACACATGAAACCACTTAATAGCATCTAGGTTGCCGTATATGGTCGTTCTCACATAACAGATTGTGATCATATTTCAGCATCCATTGTTTGAACGATATAGGCACTTGTTAAACCTATATCTCTCTTAACTTCGTATATGTTCTGTTAACACGTTTGGGATGCGTGTATTTCAGACATACTACTGTTGACTGGCAGATAAGCCAAATAGAAATGTGGTGACTATATCAGGCATAAAATTTTGGAAAAAGTCGACTCAGCGAATGGCAAGTTAACTCAGTAAAAGTTCAATTTTAAGTTGCCTATGTTCTAAAATACACTCAGTGATATAAAACATCCCCAATAAAACTTGACCTCAAGTTCACATAACGATTCCACAACTGGTCTTCGCTACAAATACAGGAGGATTTAGATGAAGGAATCATTAAAAGAGAAGCTGTTTTCAGTTTTATTCGTCTGCATTCAAATTCGGTGACCTTTATGGTGGATTTTTGGATATGACCTTGGTTGGGTACATGCTTACAACACTAGACACCGCCTGCATTAAATTTCCACCATTTTTCATATGAGTCCTGTTATTGTCGCGATGGAGCAACCGTCGTATAAAAGACCGTTTTGCTCGGACAGCTTCTTCGTAGGTCCAAGATAACTTTTAGTCACAATGTCATAGAATCTTACAGAAGTTTGGGGATCGGATTTCAAGTTGTCAGAGTGTTTCCAATTTTCTATGCTTACATTTCCTGGATTAACCTTGTTTTGCATGTTTATACTGTCCGTGCTATTCGAAAAACACACGTGGAACCTTCCTATTGCTTTGATAAAATTCGGAATTTTACAATGTCTTCGAATGGTTTGTTGTTTTTTCTAGCATTAAAGTTCTAGGTTCTTTGTTCTGGAATTGCTGTATGTGTAATTATATTACTGGTATCAACCATATGTATGGAGGTTTTCTACTCTCTTCCTATTGACTCTGTGCAGTACTTCTCCATGACCATTTTGTTTGTCTCAGTTGTAAGTGGATTTCTGTTTCATTTGTTATCTAAGTCTTTAACGACTGGTAGATATAAACACTATTGGTAGCACTAGCTCTCTAACTGTGCTTCAAAAGAGCGGAGTACTACGAGTATTCTAAAGATAGAAATTGGATTCACTAATTAGATTTGTCATCAATTATGGATAGCTTTCATCATGGCACATAAGATATTCTGTCATATTAGGTCATACAAGTATTGTTGTCGTGTTCTTATGATCACCATGACCTTTTTCTACTGAAAATTGCTGATTTACTCCCAATTTTAACGGGCTTTGGATCCACAACTGTATTATTTTTGCTTTTAATAGTTTCTAGTCTTATATTCAAAGCCAGATGGAATTATAGCTCAGACTCACAACTTCTAATAAACTGGTACTTTCTCAATGGACAGCTAAAGACCTTACAATCAGTGTATTCTTAAACACTAACAACGAGGAAATGTCGAACTTGCAACTAGTAGTATACATCGTATCGGTCCATTAAATCAGTCAGTCAGTAACAATGTAGAACTTCGTACGTACGTACATCAGTTCGACTTACCACGCCACATTAGCACAGAGATGCAGTGGTCGATTCAAATCCCGTAGTGGTAGAGGTAATAAGAGTATAAGCACTAGTCGGGAAGATTAGCGTTTGGAGATGTTACTTAAAGAGTATAATACAGTGAAATAAATTTGGGAAGAGAAAAAAGAGAGACAAGGAGGAATAAGGAGATCAAAATTTGGGAGAACACAAAGAGTGTATGCACCTGCGCCATTGCAAACGATTTTGAGCCATGTCATTCAGGGTCTCTAACCATCGGTTGCTATCATCTCGCGGTCCCCAACCAGGTAGTCTACACCTACCAACATGACTCAGTCTACTTGTCAGTGACTTCATGGACTTGTGCCATGTTTTGGTCTGGCTGCCCCTAGCTTTCTTCCAACCTATTCCTATACCACAGAACATCGCACGTCGAGGAAGTCGGTGGTTGGGCATACGTAACACGTGTCCCAGCCATCCCAACTGATGGGTCCATTAAATGTTAGTTGTCATGATATCAACCATATATATGGACGTTTTCTACTCTCTTTCTATTGACTCTGTTCAGTGCTTCTCCATGACCTAACAGATTATAGTATGGAATTTAGAAATATGAATTGTCAGATGCGGTTGCATCCACTTAGTGAATCTCGAATAGGACAAGACGCTTCCTAGATTTCAATGCTAACAACTGTCCAAAAATACTGTTAGCATGCAGTTTGCTAGTCATATTCAAATAACCCTTACTTGTATTGTGCTGTATATCGCTTATTCTACTTAGTGTTTTCACAAATTCCTATGATTAATCAACTTGGTTTCTTAGGGTTCTATTGTTACTTCTACATACTATTCAGTTAATTCTTAGTTGTGATTTTTAGTGAATTCGCGTTTTAACCTTCGCTTTTTCTATAGCAGCATCAATTTTTGACCGTTTTATTATTTGTCAGGTTTCTCATATGCTATTAGTCGAGTATAAACGCCGTGCTTGTCAACCACGCTCACAAATGCTGTTTGCTTTTACGTGCTTAATAATTGTATGCATGTTACCCCGTCTTTATGGTCTATTATATGCTGGAAAAGGATGGTCGGACCAAGTAAGAAAAGTGCATATATTTGCAAAAGAACAATTTTCAGCTTTCACTTGATTATTTTCATCAAAGTATCCTAAATATATTATAATATATCACTGAGATGGATCTCATATTACATTTCTTACCACCTTAATACTACACAAGCTATCACTTAATTCTTAAAGCCGTGAATTACATAGGTAACATTTTTGAAATGGTGAGAACTGATGAAAAACAAGTGAGACTTTAATAAGTTTTTGTTCTTATGTATATGCTGACTAAAAATAGAGAACGGTTATTCATAGTCTACGTCAGTTTTAATGTAAGTTTGAGTGGGCAACTCAGTACTAATTTGTATATTCGGTTTTGATATACGATCAGCAATTATCCCGCTACTTTTGTACAATCTTATAAAATATGGAAGTAGAATGTATAACAAAATGTTTCGTATATGTTATATTATAAGCAGCTTTATTAGTGTTTTATTATTCTTGTAATTTAGAATGTGAATCTCCGTTCACTTTACCCATAAATTTAACATCTATGTACTTCGATCATACCCTCATACTCAAGGAATATTTAGTAGTAGTAATCCTATGATCACAGTTTCGTACATGATCATTCATAAACTTATGGTTGTAGTCTTACCCCGATTCTGCCATCCCAGTTAACTTGGTCTATCTAGTGAGTCATATCGTCAAGTTTATACATCACTATTTTTCTGTTTAGCCTTTGTACTGAGTTTGATATGTGCGTTCATCAGTCATACTTAAACTGGCTAATGATGCTAGTTAGGATGACGATAGTGATGGTGATGGGGTAGCGAAGTGAAAAGTTGACAGTACACTTTACTCAACCATTGCGGCTACCTCGACGTGGTGATCGGGCTTGCCTATTGTGATAATCCGACTGGGCTATAACGGCCACACTATGCCAGACAGGTCGGTTGAAGAGTGATAAGACTAAAAGCAGTAAACCCAAGGTCCGAGAGCGAAGTTCTACTGCTGGCTGTACAGAGGTGTGGCGGCAGTAGGGTGTTCCCTTCAGACAACCACCATGACAGAGACCAGCCAGTCAGCTACAACGTAGGACCAGGCATATGTATGCATCGGTCCAAGTTGCCACACCTTATCAGCACAACAAGGTCAACACCAAATTCATGGTAGGTACTTCAATGGTAGTAATATATAAAAGAAAGATTGTGTATGAGGATATAATACAAGAAGAAAGAATTAGTTCGTACAAAGAAAGGTATAAAGTAATTTTAATCTAATGGTTTAAGAGCAGATAATAAGTGTATACACCTACGCCATTGTGATCGATTCTGAGCTATATTACGCAGAGTTGTCCAACCATTGGTTACGATAGTCGCGAGAACCTCAACCAAGTAGTCTGCATCTACTAATGTGGCTAAGATCAGAAGTCAGTGACTTCAAGCACTGATGCCACGTCTTGGTTTGGCCGCCCCTAACTTTCTTCCGACCATCTGCAAAAGTAGTCAGCATTGCTCATCGTGGTAATCGGTATTCAGGCGTACGCAATGCGTGGCCCAACCATCTCAGTTGACGAAGACACACAACCTCATCAACTGATTTACCACCATTCCCTAATACCCTGCGTCTAACCTCACTATTACTTATCCAGTGATCCCAGCAGATGCGAGCAATATTTCTAAGACATTTGTGATCAATTATTAGTAGCTTACAAGTATCTCCTACTCTTAATGGCCACGTTTCGCGGCCGTAATGTAGAACAGAACTGCCGCACAGCATACTCGCCCCTTAATTGGTAGACAGATATTTTGCCTTCGCCACAGGTGACGTAAGTTGACAAAAGCCAAGCAAGCTTTTCGAATCCGTGGTGAGATTTCGTGCAACACCAACCCATTAGGGCTGATCAGACTTCCAAGATAAGTGAAGTTGTCGACGCGTTCAACTACTTCATGTGTTGACGCAGACCAGTTCTTAAGCAGTAATTTGCATTTAGAGGACAAGAAACGCATTCCAAATATACTGGCATTGTTGCTCAGTGCTACCAAAAGACTGAGTTTTGTCAGCGTCTTCATCAAACGGGACTATATCATCTGCGTATTCTAAGTCGATAAGTGGACCTCCTGGTAGGAGATCAATACCCGAAAATTCAGTCTACGTGAGCGTTATTTCCATCAGTAGATCTATGATGAAGTTGAACAAAAGTGGAAATAGTGGACAGCCTTGACGGACACCACTTGAGGTTGTAAAATTAGATGACAGTTCACCATAAGCTATGACTCGGTTAGTAGTGTTCGAGTAAAGAGCCTTCACAAAGTTTATTTACTTCTGAGGTACATCTTTCAGTGACAGACACTGCCACAGAATCTCGCGGTCTACAGAGTCAAATGCTGCCTTTAAGTCAAGAAAAACAATCATTGTCGGACGTCGATAAGCATGTCTTTGTTCTACGAATGGTAAATATGTGATCGATGCAAGCAAGACTAGGTTTCAGGCCAGCCTGATTTTCCTGTGCTTTCACTTCACGAGTTTTAGTTAGGCGTCCGATAACTATTGAGGCTAGTATTTTAGATGCTATATTAGTTAAAATAATCCCTTGTGGGAAGGCAGCACCGTTGTAATGCTGGTTGTCCGAAGGAAACAACTAACTGTCTTCACACATCTATACAGTCAGCAGTACAACTTCACTATCGGACCTTGGGTTTGCTGCTTTTAGTCTTATCGCTCTTCAGTCGATCTGTCTAGCTTGGTAGGATATTGGGGGACGATTGTTCCAGCCAGTGTAGCTCGATTGGTTCATTACTATAAGCAAGTCCGACCACCACGTCGAGGTAACTGCAACGGTCGGACATGACAGCGATGCTGCCTTTCCATAAAGGAATGGTGGGGTTAGAAAAGGTCGACCCTAAAATCACACACTTCGCCTTATTCCACAGATTTCTGTCTCCATCGGTAGGATCTCAACAAGTATGGAGCTAACAAAAAAATCACCCACAAAAGGGTCGTGTGTGAATCACCTCAAGCAGTTGTCCCTTAGGCACTGCGGTCATACTCTTGGGTCACTAAAACCAACTCTGACCCAGTTTCCTTTTCAGGTAACGCTATCTAATCACTACGAGATTGTTTTTGTCTATGAGTTCTCCGTACCAAACGTTCAAAAGTGTACCTAATTCATGCGGTTATTCGAAATGCTGATCAGAATTTTTGACAGTTGCAATTTCGTTTCTATATTTTCAGTTTACATTTTACTGGATTCATGCAGCTACCATCTCTGTCTATATATGTCTAGCTTTTGGAGAGCTGCTTATTCAGTTTTTCTCACCGTTTAATGAACAAAATTCTTTGCTTGATGACAAAGTAAGTTCCTGGAATGAAATCTTAAATTTTAAACTGTTCACTTTTGTATCATAGTTATTTTGGGTCGTAATATTAGCTTTTCAGTTCCCAGTAAGTGTATAGTCATTCGACGTCATCGATGTTGTCCCTGCGTCTTGTATAAAACTTAAGTCTATTTAAGTCATTACATTGAAGTAACTAATGGGCCGAATCTATTGTGCGATTTCCAATGTTATGATCGCTATAATGTCGTTAGAACTAGCTTTTAACCTTTGGTCCAGGCGGCTAAGTTTTTGTGTTCCGGTGATCTGACTCCGGGTTAATCGTGTAAATGGCTGTTATCGACATACACATATCGCTAGTCCCCGCATATAGTTATCGACTTAAACCACGTTAGTGAATAACGGAATTAAATAAGTCAAATACGAGAATGGATTTTGAATACGTGTATTTCATACAATCGTTGATTCAGACAAACGATCAAAGAAACGAACCTAAGAGAAGAGATCGGAGAGAAATAACGCGCTATGGAGGAGGCACCTAAGCCAACCCAACCTAACTAAGCGTGAATCGATATCTATAGTCAAACAAAAACGAGTTACAGACATGTGATAAGATAAGAAATGTTCACACACTTACATAAGCGAATAATTAGCAAGGTCAAATGTGGTTTAAGAAGAATGGATAGATTGATCTGTCCAGGGGCTAGAATAACCTATGTGGGCTTGAAATAGTACCAATCTCAACAAAGTAACTAAACCTTTGAAATATTACACATTTCGTGCCATCGAATATGTTCGCGCTGGGAGTTATTATTTATTACTACCAACTTAAACAAATTTGTGTTAGTCGTGCATCAGGAGCTTATGGCCAAAATTCGACATCCCAGTTACAGAGATGCTAACGTGACATAAGGTTTAAACGTTGTGATAAGTTTATTTTAGTGAAATTTCTAAAGATGCTATGCAACCTAAGAAACCCCGTTTCCTGGATAACCTATGTATTTGATGTGAAGGACCAAGTAATCCTTTGCTATTTAGGACCAGATCTATATACCACAGACAGTACGGTTGCTCTGATTTAAAGTATATTTGTGCGAACTACAAAATTGTCAAACACTGGGAACCGTAGCTTTGTTTTTTTATTTATTTTGAGACAGTAGCCGTAACATGCATGATATGTGTTTCTCATTTCTCATATATTTAGGACGCCTGTCCAGAGTTATGGGCCTCTGTTCCGGCTTTATGGACTTTCAGTTGGTTGACAAGGTATGTCATCTTGATAAATTTCGGGACATATTTGGTGTTTATAATCAGTGTTTGTCTAGGGAGTCGCATTTTAATCACTTCACTCATAATTAGATCACAACTGTACACAAACGACGTATTATTCATTCATAAACAGCGTTGAACCTTTCACAAATATGTATTGTCATAAGTTACATTACATCTGCTCAACAAGGGATGAAATAATCTAGATGAAAGTCCAATGAATGGTGAACTAATGATAATAACTATAGTCAGAACTAAACCTGAAATATATCATGAAATGAACAAATAAAACTAGGGGATAAAAGTATGGGATGATACTAATCTTAGTAATATAGGTGAGATAAGAAATGTATATATGTGTTACTGAGACCGACTTTGTACTGTGTCGTATGTCATCTTCAACTACAGATAACAGTTTTCTCGTTAATTTTGCTAAGTTTACATCTCCCGATGTGATATAGTTCGACAGATAATGACTGCATGTGTTGATGTCATGTTTTGTTTCGGCAACCTAAACCTTTTGTTAACTGTTACGCAGTAAGTTTATATTGACTGATGATCGAATTATTGATTTTTAAAATGAGTGGAAAGAACGTCGATCGGTCGGTGACATCCATTGATACGAAGCGTATCCAAGCGATGGCTACTCACGAAAAATTTCCTTTTTGTTAGGTTTTACAGTAAATAGTTTTCGCTCCCAAAGTTGTCAGTTATTGCACTAGGTTTCTCTAGACTACTGAAAGTTGTTACATGCTCTGATAATTTAAAGCATAAACTGTCGTTTATATTATTATTGATACTATTATAGAAACTTTGATTACTTTTTTATATGAATCGTTTATTGATCTTTTTTTCAACATTGATTTTGCATGCAGTACTATTTGGAAAGGATTTCGAGGTCAAATTAACAGTCCTTCAAATATGTTTCATATACGTCCTGAAGATTCAGTTAATGAAAGTTATGGTCGATTTAAGCGTGCCTGGCGTAGATCCTATAATCTTTGGTTCACGAGAAAGAAGTAAGTATTCACTTTGTAATGGCTTCCGACTTTGTATCTCAATGAGATGTCTCATTATATGGAGCTGCTTAGTAAAATAAATCACGAAACATTAAGCTTAGTTAAGGTATACCTTTTAATAGGCCAATCTTAGAAGTCGTTCAATCGCAAACACATTACATACTAGATTATTATTGGTTAAAGCAGTAGGTTTAAAACCAGATCACGAATTCTTGCTCTGCAGACTTCGGTTTGTGCAGCAATTTACTATCACTAGCCTTCACACAAGCAGAGCGGTTCAAAGGTGAGTATACAAACCCGTGGTTGGTAGATGAGACAACTTATTATTACTTTCGAGGCGATTATTAGGAATTTATCATAATGATCATAAAATAACTTTTGAACATAAGATCTAAGGGATGACAAAGAGTAAACGTATCGTGCTATTGAAACTGACTCTCAACCACCATCCTACTCCACCCATCGGTCACGATACATTTGAGGACCCAAACCAATTAGCCTCCACCTACTGGCATGGTTAAACCCAACAATTAATGAATTAGTGGATTGGTTCCAAATTTCTGTCCAGGCCCTTCTAGTTTTCTTCCAACCTACCCCTATACCGGGATCGCGCGTCGAGGTAGGCGGTTGTTGAACATGCATAGTACATGTTCCAACCACCTCAGTTGATAAAGATTCACAATCTTATCGACCGATTTACAATACCTGTCTAGTACCCCGGGTTTAATCTCAACATTGCTCACTCTGTAGTATGCGAGAAATATTCCGAAGATACCTATCAGATGTTTTTTGACTGTCGAAATACAGCCCTTGCATTACCAACCCGTGCCTTCATATTCGAGTCAGATCCTTCCTGTTCGTCGGTGATGTTGTCCAGATGTGTGAAAGTTTCCACCTCCTTAAGAGCTTCTCCATCAAGCGTGATTGGGTTGGTGCTCTCTGTGTTGTATTTGTAGATCTTGCTATGTTGAGGTCTACTGATTCAGGGGCTTCTATCACACTTTTTGTCTTGACGTGCATTTTTTCGTGTGTATGGGATAGAAGAGCTAGGTCATCTGCGAAGTCCGAATCGCCTAGTTGATTCCGGGCTGTCCATTGTATTCCTTGTTTTTCTTGAAATGTATAGGTCCTTATAATCCAGTTGGCCACCAGAAGAGAGAAGAAGGGGGGAAAGTAATCAGCCTTGTCCGATTACGGTCCTCATTTGGAATGCAGCTGTCAGCTGTCCTTCACGCATTTCTTTGAAGTGCAGTTTGTCGTATGAGTCCTGTAAAAAATAAACCTTTTACTTTGTGTCTATTTATAAACACTAATATACTATAACTTTCACAAATAATTATATATTATTATATTATCAGCCACTTGATGAGTTCAAAGTTCATTATCGCTTTACTACTTAAAATCACTACAGCTGCATGACACCAATCCGATTTAAACGTCAGGTTTTATTCACACCGTGATTTATTGATTAATTTTTATAAAATATGTCATTTGGGGTTGTAGGTTCAACTCTGTTCATACAAGTGATCTAATTTTGTGCTTGATTATGGTCGATTTTCTAGTAAATAACTCTCACATTGGATTTGTTGATACAGATGACGTAGTGGCTAAAGCACTCTACTTAAAGGTTTCAATCTTGGTCTATATACTATAGTTGTAGAAGAAAAACTGCATATTACAGCCAAGTACATGTATCTGTACTACGTTACTTAGACTAATGATTTAGATAAACCGCTCTTAGTGCTTTAAATACATTCGATTAACTGACATTTTTTATCGACACAGAAGAACAGGATCGCTAATGTTTAACAGAGAGTATGAAACGCAGCATGTTGCCGATGTATATTTCTGTATACTAATCCATCTACAATGAATCCTAGTTTCTTGACTGATTCTCACTTGCGTTAAAATTTTTCATTTTCTTGAGTTGGAATTACTAATTATCAAGCCTTAATTATTTATAACACAACATAAAACTTAGGTTCTGCAACTTAATTAAATGTTTTTTTTCTCTAAAATTATTGTTTCTCTGGTCAATTTTTTAAGATCAGAAACGCCATTTTCAAATGTTATGGATGATGATGTGCCGTTGTTGACGGACTTTGAAGAGAATAATGAAGATACTGAAAATGTCTCAAATGATGCAAATATGTTGAATGCAACACCTGATGTTGATATCTTGTCACCATCTACTACTAATAACAACTCAAACTCACATAATCTAGAAGTATGTAAGCAGAGTACAATTAAAGCCAGTCCTGCACGTGCCACATGGGGATTATTCTATGCTCTTATTTCATCTTTTGGTTTGCGTCTATTTTGCGGGTGGATTTTAATCTCGGCTGCTGTATTCTTCAACTACAGCTCACCATTGTTACTCGGGTAAGTGCATATATGGACGTAGTGTAATCTAGTATGATGTGTATTATTTCCATTGTTATGCTTTTTTCACCAGGATTGTCTGGAAATTTTGAATTGTAATGAGGATGATATTTTTACGGTTAAAACGCTCCAGGGATTTCAATTTTTCTGTCTTCCGAGCGTTATCTGTTTAGTTAGTTGAAACCAGTTGATCAGATTCTATACCTTCAGATAAGGACCATACATTATCAATCCTTGCGTATGTTACAAATATTTTATTGAGATAGAATCAAGACATTAACAATATTAACTTCATATTACATGGTAACCAATTTTATTCACATTTATTTTAGGATGTTACTTCGATTTCTTTCCAAACCTGAAGCTCCATCATGGCAAGGATATTTTATTGCATTTTCAATGCTATTTCTTCAGTCAATATCAGTTTTGGTGGATCAAAAGGGTTTTTACTCTTGTTTATCCTTGGGAATATCTGTTCGATCAGCCCTTACATCTGCAATTTATCGAAAAGTGAGCTTAGCTTATTAATTTATCAGCATTCAACATAGTTCTCGTAATTAAAGAAAATTTTTGGGTAATATATTTTTATTATTTATTCTCAGTCTCTTCGATTATCTTCTGAAGCTCGAAACCAGTATACAACGGGGGAATTAATAAATTTGCTCAGTGTTGATGTGAATCGTATAAAAGAACTTTTTAGTAAGTTTGGTAATTAATTCATCGTGCAAGTTTACTTGTGAACTTTTTTATTTCTAATTTTGTACATGTTAATTTTGATTGAATGTACAATCGTTTGGAATATTTATTCAACGAAGATCAATTTACTAGTGGTTGTTCGCTAATGGTAAATCATACAGAAATGTTTCATATGAAAATGATCTGTTTGTTCTGGTTTGTAACGTCAACAATTCTTTCTAAATTATCTTGTTTTTATAGTCTAGGTAATGTGGTTAACATATGTGGTATCCAGTTGTCCACATTGTTTACTAACCTGTTTTATTGTTTTACTTAACAATATCAATGATTTAGGAGCTATACTTCGTGATCTTGTTCAATAGTATTTCATTGAAAACCTGTTAAAATCGCAGCTTGATGGCAATAAATCAGTAGTATGTAAAATAGAGTTATTAATACTCTGTAAAACTTTAAAGTTATCCACATTCCTGCAATCCGTGTTATTTAACTCCTGCTGGTAGAAACTTATTTAAGTGTTTAATAAACAATGACATATTTATTACGTGATAATAAATAGTTTATGTTTTTCAGTGTAATATTACTAATATCCGTTTTAGGTATTTATATTAAACAATTGATTTCCGTATTATTTTTTACCAAAATAGTAAACATCATAATCTCAGTTATCTGACCACGAATGTACACAACTTTGGTCATTATATTTTATCTTCAAATAATCTCTATATTAAAATCTTTTTCTAGTGTTCTCGTTCCTTGTTTGGGATGCACTCATTGAATTTGGTTTGTCGTTTATTTTGTTATGGCGTCAACTTGGTTCAGCTGCGATAGCTGGTGTTGGATTTTTGTTGCTAGTATTGCCACTTAATTGTTTACTGATATGGGCTACTCAAAAATTTGAGGTAAACAGTACTATTTTTAAGTTATAGTTGTTCTTAAATTTGGCTACTCTACCAATCGGTGAATAGTTAATTTTGTTTTTCTGTTCCCGTTGAGGATAGGTCATTGGGATTACAACTATGACCGTAGATCATATTTAGGTTATTGAAAATTGTTCATCAACCAGTTATAAATAACAGTAGACCCTGCACAAAAATTTAAGTGTGCTGAAGTTTCTAAATCTTATATATCATTACAGTAAGAGAATACATTGATACATCACAAGACAGGAAATAGTAATATTAGCTGTAGTGAGAAACTAAATACAGAATATGATTTAAAAGCCACAAATTTAATCAAAGGATGAAACATATGGAATAACATTAATTTCTATTGAAATAGTAAGATAAATAATAAGCGCATATATAACACTGTAAACGATTTTGAACCATTTTGATGGAGTTTTGTTCTCTGAGCTGGGTGGTTTGGTCGTGGAGCCTTCATCGTTCTTCTGAACGACATCATCAACACAAACTTCACCATCTCAAGATTTTGAACCATGCTACGTAACGTCTACAAGCAGGGCTCACGATTATATATATAAACCAGGGAGTTTAAATCTCATGATACAACTGAGTCCATTAGTCAACAAGTTTATGGTCTCGTTCAATATATTTGTTTCTCAACTTCTAACATAGTAACTAACCTATTCTTATATCAGTCAACACAAGACCCCAGGGTGGGAAGTCTCTCGATACACATGCTGTCAATAGATGAAGGTTTACCATCTCACTAAGCGATTTTGCGAAATACTATACGCTCAACGTCAGCATTACATAATGCTTCCAACATACATAAGTAATGCTTTATAAGAATCTATTATCGTTTGGCTGGTAACATCTCAAATAAAATTATACGTCGCGAGTGGAAGTATGTTTTATTGTTTGAGTTTATATATGTTCCCGTTATTTTATTTAAAATAAGTAGACATTTAGTTCGTTTTCTTTTTCAGATTCGTGAAATGAAATATAAAGACAAGCGTATGAAATGCTTAGGCGAAGTGCTTGCTGCTATACGTGTAAGTTTATATTCATCCTTAATTTTTGTTTTTCAATGGTTGTCTAATTAATGTCAGTTTATAGTACAAAATAAAAAAATTTACTTCTATCATGTTTAAATCATTTATCGTATAATAAACTCATTTGGTTCCTTATCTTAGTGGTTTTGTTTTAATATTTTCGGGTGATATATATAATACATGAAACATTTAGTCGATTGAAAGTGTATATACCGTTGAGTGCTCCTAATAGATTGTCAGAAGCCTGTTTATTTATACACCTTTATGTGTTAGTCGTACAAAATAACTTAGATATTTAGGTATTTAGTTGATTATCAGTAGATTGGTCGTTCAATGTCATCGCCACCTTCATGTTATTGTTTATTTGTTTATTTAAACACATAAACATTGATACAAGGAGGCACCAAATAGATATACGCCACATAAATCATTCGATTTGTATGAGGGCCGTGATACTGCATGGGTTCCCAAACTGAAGCAGGTGGTTTTCTTAGGGGGCCACACTCGGAGCCTTTGAACTAAAGGTCTGATCCACAAGGCAGTGGAGCAACGTCAGGTGATGCAGTACCCTGGTAGTCGGTAACCAACGAATGGTTCATACGCCATTTGTTCCTTCACGATACTGGAGCCCATGTGCACCATTTTTTTGCAGCCAGGGTTTTCCAACTCCCCTTGGTGAACTCTTCGTGTCCACCAACCCGGTTAAAGCGCCGGACATTCGCTTTTCGTCCTCTCAATTCTGTAGAAAAAACCTGGCCACGAGAAGGCAGTGAGTAGGGCTTCCATGGCAGTGGTTGTATGCACGTGGTCATGTGGGAGCATTTCGAGAGGGAGAGCGGACTGTCCCCACTCTCGGCCGTACCAGGGCATTTGGGGCTGATGTTATTGCAAAATGTCAGGTTTGAAGCGTTTGAATGTGTAGTCCTCATTTTTGAGTAATAACTATTCCACACTTCTGTTACCTAATAATTTTATGAATGGGCAAAGTTTCCTCTCGCAAATTGTAAATACTATGTAAGTAATCTTGATACTAGATGTCACATCCCACTATAGTGAAGATCATTGTTTACCAAATTCTTATTACAATATCTACTCCAAATATATGCATCATTTTTAACTCCTGGGCTGAGTGGTGCAGTGGACTTGTATATTCAATGATTGCATCATCAAATTAATGGCAAGTTTTTAATTGTCATTTATTTGACCAAGATATTGTGTAATTAACAGGCTAGATGTGACTTTGTAACAAATTTGCCTTTTTTGTCTTGTAGTTTTATAAAAGTTTTCATGAATCAATATTTATATTGCTATTTCCTAATGGATTGACATGGTAGTACAGTTCACTGACATAACAAGCGTTACTATCATTTCCCTTACCACGTTAGTTGCTATGTTAGCTATCGGTTATGATGAATGGCACCTTTTTAAGCTAAAATTGTTTCATTTTAGGTGGTTAAACTTTATGCATGGGAAAAGGCGTTTCAATCTCAAGTCAAGTCAATTCGTCAATCTGAACTAATTGAACTATTACGTGTCGCCTTAGGCTGGGGTCTATGCCATGTTGTTTGGAATTTGGCTCCGTATATTATTTTATTGATAACGTTTGTTACTTATTTAAGAGAGTTCTTATTCGCCAACCACAATGTATTGTTAGATAATTGGGTCGGAAATACCACTGATATCCCTACACCTCAATTGTTAACACCTGAACGGATTTTTGTCAGTGTCAGTTTGTTCAATTTACTACGTAGTCCACTACTTCTTTTGCCATGGAGTCTTTCATCTTCAATAATGGTATGCTCTAAATGTCTGTCGAAATATGAATAATTTTTTTATCATCTATCTGATAAACATTTTATGTATAAACCGCAGCCAGTCGAAAAATACATTTGAAGGTCGACCTTCTGCATTTAATGGAGGCTTTCAATTATAATAGAACACTTCGTTAAAAATAAAATTTTATTTGTGAAAATATCATTTCCAACATTTCATGAGACAATATAGTTTAAATTTCAGGGAAATAATCAAAATCAAAATTATCGAAGATAAATCAGGTCACAAGAAGAGTTCGCTACATAAACTACTATCTAATCATGCTTAGATATTGATTTTATTTTGTAGTGCTAGTGTAATTCGTTCATTGTTTGAAATATGTTCATATTGTAGTACATGTTTTTTGTTTTTGTCTGAATTCAATAACGACACGTAGCATCTGGCTAGAGTTAGAATGTCACTACACTTAAAAGAAACGACAATCAGTTGGATTTATTAGAGTATATTGATTGGAAAATACATAACCATTTGTGCATATGTTGTCCCGATATATCTAATCATTGTAATTAACTAAACAATCAAATGTACGTTGTTGTTAATAGCCCACTTCTTGAGAATCAGATATATATTTTTTTACATGCAATAGAGGATTTATGTTATTTCTTATAATTAATTATAAACTTTCATCGGTCAACCAGTATCTTTTTGAGATAAATTTGGCATGGATTAAACCTAACTTGTTTTTGGTAAATGAGTTAAAGTATTTAGTTTCTCAGTATGGGGTTGTGTAGATTGTTAAGTTTTTGGTTGAGATCATGAATTAATTGATGTTAAACCACCGTTGGAAACCTGGAAGCACTGGACGGCCCATACTAGGACGAAACGGCCGTCCAGTGCTTCCAGGTTTCCAACGGTGGTCTAACGTCAATTAATTCATGATCTCAACCAATATTTAGTTTCTATTAGCTTGTTTACGTTATTTGTAATAGGTTATGTGATTGAATAATGAAAAAGCATTTAACGCTATTATTTTACTAGTTATGAATGCTATTAACATGTTTGAGACGAGAAGTAATTATGTAGATGTATACAAAAATTACATAATGTAGGAAAAAAATTAATAATAGGACGAAACTCACACTTTGGATTCTATTGCTAACCACCATCTATCTCATCTTAAAATTAATGAACGTTGGAATTTTATTTATCAAATAGTTTACCATACAATGACGAAGTAATTCAGAGTAATATGTATATCTTTTATCTCTATATAAATTTATACAGTCAGTCAGCTACAACGTAGGACCAGGCACGTATATGCATCGGTCCAAGTTGCCATACCTCATTAACACAACAAGATGGACACCGGATTCATAAAAGTAGTTAATTCAGAGGTGGTAATATATAAAAGAAAGATTGCAATAAGGATATAGTACAGGAAGAAAGAATTAGTTCTTAGAGAGAAAGATATGAAGCGATTTTAATCTCTTAGTTTAAGAGAAGACAGAGAGTGTATACACCGACGCCATTGTGATTGATTCTGAGCCATGTCATCAAGAGTCTCCAACCATTGGTTACGATAGTCACGCGGACCCCAGCTAAGTAGTCTGCATCTACCAACATGGCTCACTAGAAGCTAGTGACTTCAAGCACTGATGCCGCGGTTTGGTTATAAATTTATACAAAAATAAAATGAATTTGTTTTTGGAAAGTAAAGAGTTTAACAAATTTAGTAATGATACATTTATACTCTCTGCTATGTATTTTAATGTTAGTATGCTAGTGATAGTCAGTATTAGTATATTTGTAGTGTTTTTGTGCAAGTCGTTAGATTTATCTACATTTGTGGTGGTTGTCTATGTGAAAATCGATGCATTATTAATTAGTCTTATTCTTTGTTGTGAGTAATATCACTTCTAATATTAGATAATGATAACAAAATTTTATATAGCACTATGTTTTTAAGCTCTAAAATCTCAGATATTAAATCGTTTTTTAAACTTTAATCTATTTAGTATTGTTTCAATAGTAGTTTAACCTAATTTTCCATAAATTATTGTCTGCAAGCTATTCAATGGTTGTTGGACTGCACAATAAGTAGGTTAATTACTCCTCTTCCATTTTAGTCAGTAAAACTTTAATTTTGATATTTATTCATCTAGTTCAAGTTGTGTGTAGTTTTGATGAAATATTTAATCAAATAAAATTAATGGGGTTATTTTAGTTCATAACTATTTAAGAAAGATTTGTTACGGTTTCCTCGTTTGAATTTTAGATAACTGTAGTGATTGTATGCGTCCTTTTTTAGCGTTTTAGTCTGTGTAGTACAGTGTTCAACTGTAAAATATAACCTTTGACAGTTGGCAACATATTTGATCATACACTCTGTTATAACTTGTGTCCTGTGTTCTATTAATGTATAATGTAATGATACCACCAATTAGAGAACAGTGAATTATCGACCGGACCAATGACCCATAAAACCCATACGAGCAGTCTAGAGTCTTTATCGGTCCTGCTTCCCGCATAGCACAGCCTGTTAAATCCAGAACACCAATCTAAGCCTCTACGATATGAATCATTTATTTCAAACATACTGGGTTTATATACTAACCAGACAGACCACATCGTACTATAAAATAGAAAACAACATTTGCACAAGATTTAACCAAAAGTGGCTGTGAATGTGGGAGATAGTAATTGATAAACAAGGCATAACTCAAGAGTGGTAAATCGTACAATAATAGTTCATAGGTCAAAATAAAGCTTATGATAGGAGGAACATGAATATGAATAGTCTAGTTATTTATCAAATTATACGATAAACATATACGTCTAGCGTTCTTCCACAAATGGATCCCAAAAGTTACCATTCATTATTCTCGTAGGGATATAACACATTCGAACCATTTATTGCTGGTGTATGGTAAAACCAGAAAGTAACTGAAGCTAATGTACAGTTGTGTCCAGATCCTAAGTTGTTTTGACTATCTGTGTTAATTTCTTTACAGTTTGATTGTAATGAATTCAGTAACTTTGTATGTGTCTTATTATTTTTCTTTGCTTGTCATTTTGCAGGCCTTTGTTTCGATTCGCCGCCTTGGTTTATTTCTTTTAGCTGATGAGTTAGAGTATTATTCCTCTGATAAAAACTCCTATTCTCTTGATGAAAGTAAGTACAGGTTATTGCGCGTTATTATGAACCTATCAGTTTTCGGGTCTGATTTTCTGCAAATCAACTGATACTTTTTTTAGTTGTACGGAGATATTAATGTGAGTGTAGTGGTTATACAACGTAACATTTTCTTTATATAGAGATGACTGATTAATTGGACCTAGTAAGATTATGTGAATCAGATTGATGATTAGTATGCACACAGCTAGTGTTTCATATTTGGACACTGTCACTTTGTGTGGTAGCGTACATTGAAGAAATATGGATTGATGGCGGTCTACTCAAATTCCCAACTAAACGAACTGTTTTAGATTTGCCTGAACTGATTAATTATAAATGCTAACTGTCTATGTATGTGCTCATGTGCTATTATTAAAGAGTTATAAGATATTGTGATTCTGAACACTTGAAACTGCAAAGAAAAATACTATAGTTCTTGGTATAACATCCTTTTTAAAAATGTGTTTTTGGAAAAAAACTAGAAGCAAATATATTGAAATTCAAGCACCTTATACTGAATAGAAAAATCGTTGTAGCAATTGAACTGGTGGAAAACTTTAGTGATTAACTACAGGTGGAAGATATTGACTTATAAAAACATTTTTAATACTTTTTTTGAATAATTACAATCTGAATGTGTATGAAAGAGATATCTATTGTAATATTACACAATGAATACTGAGAATTTTTTGTTCTAATATTTATTAGATGATGTTTACCATATCTTTACTCAGTAGTCGGGATTGTCTACAAAGGTGTGGATAATTCATATCTACAGCGTTCTCATTCTCTCCCTACATTTGGTGGAAGGTTAATAAAGTTTCAAAAATATAGGGCCAACGCAACGAAACTACATACAATAAGTTCGTGTATTTCCGATATCAAAATGTTGTCCCTAGTGCTTTACAGTCACATTATCAGGTTCGTAAACGAATCAATTCTAATGCTGTCTATTCTTCAGGTTCTATCAAGAAGAATTATTTTTCAAAGTTCAGAACATCTGAGATATTTCAACAACCTTCATATTCCCAGTACTGCTCAAGCTCATCATGACTAAGATTTAATATTGTTTCAAGTTATTTTCCATGGCGTTCAACTGTATAATAAAATAGAAGGAAGGGAAAGTTCTGATTATTTTTTAAATAGTCCTTTTATATAGTATAACTAGATCGAATGTTTGTTTATTGAAGACAATATTAAATATTTAAATCATAGGCTTGCGTAAAATTCACTTGAAAATCCCCTTAAAAATATATTTATTTTCTTAGTTCAATACAGTGTTCAATCGAAATAAGTTTTCTTACTCTTTTCTTTCTGTAAGAAAGCGGACTGAAATTTTTTATTCATCATAAATGTCACATAACATTTGTGAATTGTATATCTCATGAATTGATGTAAACCTTGTCAATATACTCATATATTAAGGAAAACTTCTGGTATTTGATTTGAAGTGTGGGAGTTTTATATAATAAAATAAATAAAGTTTATTGTATATTTAAAATGAAACTTTATTTAACATTGTTATATTTTTGCTTTAGTTTCAATATTTTGCAATTTTGAATATCGTTTTCATTCTTCTAATTTAGAGTCAACAGATGCTGTTACTCTTGAGAATGCTTCGTTTTCATGGACTAAAACTGGTCCATTGACATTACGAAAGTAAGCAAAGTTATACTGGTTAATAAAAAAAGCTTAAATTCATCTTCACACCATAACTTTATATCGATTCAACGAGAGCTTGTGAATTAAAATATGTTAATAAGTCGTTAAAATTGATGGTTTTCTGTCATTTAGGAAGGTTTGATTAAAAACTTGCTGTTGACTTTGTAAGTGTTTGTGTCTTCCCGTTGATATTAAAGACCGTAATTGACCAGTTGCATTATCGGCATATATGAATTCTGAGCAAGTCGCCTCAATACTACCAGAAATTCACAAGCTGCACAAGCCATTAGCTCAATGGATAAGGCGTCGGGTATTTGAAGTGAAAGGTACTGGGTTCAAATCACCGTGCAAACGTCAACACTGGGATGTGATTATATCTAGCTGACCAGTCCTAAATAGGATAAAACTTGTGTCTCAGATTCCACTACCAACCAGTCACTACCCGGTTTTATTTAAATATCTTACTATTAATTTCTGTATTGTCTCAAAGCCCAATTCGTAATATAACTAATAAACTTGAGTTTGCTGATAGGTATCTTCTTTAAATAAACTTTTTTGGTTGTTGTTCGTCCCTCTTTTTCTAAGTTTGAATGTACGCATCTCTCGTGGGTGGCTTGTCGCAGTCGTTGGCAACGTAGGTTCTGGAAAGTCATCTTTCTTATCAGCCTGTCTGTCTGACATGTTCAAACGAAGTGGAAAGGTTTCTATTAAAGTTAGTGAATTTATACTTGTTCAGTGTATTAGTATTCGAATGAAATTTGTTAAGATCTTCTATAGTCTGTCTTGCTTTTAGTAAATTACTACTGAATTAATCCATAAAAAATAACTGAATGCATCGAGATATTCTGAACGATAGGTTGTTTTTATTTATCACTAAAATGCACCTAAACGATTCTACTATACTGTTATTGCTAATTGGTACAAGTCATTGCCTGGTTTCGGACCGTTGCTACTACCTTGACGTGGTGGTCGGGTTTGCCCATCGTAATGAACCAACCGAGCTATACTGGTCCTACTAGGCCAAGCAGATCGGTTTAAGAGCGGTAAGATCAAAAGCAGCAAACCCAAAGTCAGAGGATGAGGTCGTGCTGTTGGCTGTACAGAGGTGTGATAACAGTAAGGTATTTCCTTCAGACAACCAGCATAACAACGATGCTACCTTCCCACAAAGGAAGCGTGAAGTTATAAAACGTCGACCCTAAAAATGCACACCACTCCTTATCTCACGGATTTCCGTTTCCGGCAGTAAGGTTTCAACAAGTACGGAGCTAACACAAAAACTACTGGCAAAAATGTTGTGTGACCGAGCCTCAAGCAGTTATCCCTTGGGCACTGCAGTTACACTCTCAGGTCACTAAGACCACCTCTAACCCAATTTCCTTTTCAGGTACCTCTAGAAGAACCCTTCCACGGTGTGGGCAACCGGGAAGTGCAAACCGCCCTAATCCCTCTAACAGCACTCAAGATCACTGTATTCAAATCAATAATTCAGGCTGCCTTATTTCATTTTTTAGGTTTAATTTCTTCGTATTGTTTGAAAAATTATATTTCCTTCTTTTCTAAAAAAATGATCAATATTTTTCTAGGGTTCCATTGCTTATGTTTCACAAACAGCTTGGATACAACAACAATCTCTACAAGAAAATATTCGTTTTGTCACATCCAGCGATCCTACTCAGTCAAATCCAGTTGCAGAGCAAATTGAAGAATTATGGTATAAAAATGTTGTATCTGCATGCGCTCTTGAAACAGATATTGCTCATCTTCCCGCTGGTGATAAGACAGAAATTGGTGAGAAAGGTGTCAATTTGTCAGGAGGTCAAAAACAACGCGTTAGTTTAGCTAGAGCTGTATATCAGGTTGGTAAAATTTCTACAGTTTTTTACTCATTTTTAATGTACATTTGATTTTTAGTTTTGTTCATATCGTTGTACATGTTGTGTGCTTCGTTTCTTCACCTTAAAAGGGCACTCGGATATTAAATATGTTTGATTGTTCTCAGTCTTTCCTTGTTCGGACAGATTGTAATTGATAGTCTTTCAACATTTTAATTTACTTATACGAATATTCGTCAATATTAGAACGAATAGTTTGACAAAAATTGGGCGCCGAGCGTAGAGAAGTCATTATAGGTGACTGAAGGTCAGTCTGAATACTGACTGAAATTAATGTAGGTTATTTTAACAATACAATTATGTATTTGATTGTTTTCATTTTACATGCACATCGATGGTTCAGAAACAATTTTTCAACTTTCAAGTTGCATTTTTATTTTTTCTTCATATAAAAACAAATTAACACCGAATATCAACTATTAATAACTCAATCTTACACATACGCAATCATTCATTCATTTATCTTCACATTGAGGACTTTTCACATGATTCGCATTTAACTAACTCATGTTATCCTATTTACTGAAGTCAACATCTAAATATGATTGGGTTAATATAGTATAAATTTGATTTGATGATTTTGATTATTACCCTGAAGTTCAGATAAGTTTGCTAGAAGAAAGGTCGGAATTATTTAAACTTCGATCGCTGAGATTATTTCAAATGTAATTTTCACCTATAATTATTTTAATTTGACTGTTTCTTTTACATTCAATTATAGTTATGACACTCACAATTTCTTTCGCAGGTTTTATACTATTAGGTCTACTAAGTTTGAGTAGGCTTATAATCTGACATGCACAAACAAAATAACTCATCGGTTTGTAGGTATGTTTTTGAGTTTTAATCTCAGATGTGTGTTGTAACATGCTACAATACACCTTAATTTAATGCTTCCAAGCGTCAGACAGTATGGTTGCAAATGTGTATTATTTAATTTGACACCAATTTTCAAACATTTTAGCATTATTTTAAGTGGTCGTGATAAAAGTCAGGTACTGAACACTTCTAAAATTCAAGTTTGTTAAATCGATGAATTACTGAAATAACTTCAGTATCGGTCCAAAGCAAATTAATCTTTCTAAAAAAACCCATATTAAATGAATATCACAAAATTTGTCTTAAGCGAAGTTGTCATACTTTGGAAATATTGGGGGACTTGGAATTCAAGCGAAAGAACGATAACGTTACATTAAATGTAAAGAAGAAGGATATTGTGTTGAAAGATAATGAATTTTTGTCAGCTTACATTTCCATGTTAATCAGCTATGAATTATCCCAATACTATTGGTCGATTGATTGTTAATTAGATTGTTATTTTAGCTGAAATATTAGTTATTTCTAGCTAAGCGACATCAAAGGATTGGCTATGTGGATTTTTTTCTTCAAAAATAGTTCTATTTATCGGAGTCAACAATCATTTAATCCAGGATGTTTTTCAAATATAATCAGATCAGTCAGATATCACAAGCGTAGATCTGAATGAGTTACAATGAAACATTGTACTTCACGCTTCTTATGAAGAAATTAACCTTACAAAATAGCACTTTAAACCACCTCGAATGACATAAATCGCTATCAATGCTAACAGTACAATTAGGAGTATTCACACAACAAATTTACTTTGCATTTTAATGTTGCAAAATTAGCACAGCATATATACAGACTTTTATGAAAATAGTTGTGCACTTTATCCATTGACTAGTATTAGTTTTGTAAATTCTTACAATGCACTTATTATTACACAATAAATTCAGTTATACGAAATTGAATAAAGAAAATATCATTAACTTGTGCATACATATATATTTCACCGTTAATTCACATCTATATTATTTATTACTTTGGGATAAAAAAGCATATTATTAGATCACAAGTAAATAAATAAATTTCCGAAGCTGATAAACTGATACAATCAAAATCTTAATAGATCTGAACGTTTGAATCTCGCGGGGTGCGGGATCGTGGATGCGCACTGCTGAGGAGTCCCACACTAGGACGAAACGGCCGTCCAGTGTTTCCAGGTTTTCCATAGTGGTCTAGCTTCAATTGACTCATGATTTCAATCTGTGAAAGATCTGAACGTGTCAAATTCATGTTATTTTTGATCAAGATAATTATGTATGACATATCATTGTGTTTATTTATGTGAAGGTGGGTATGAGAAATGTATAATTTGTAGTATGAAGTAGTGAAGTTAAAATCAAGTGTGTGTGTGTGTGTAGATTGTTTGGAAGATGAATAAAGTCAAATGTAGTTGTTTGAATAAATAGTCCAAGTTGGTTGAATAGTAGTCAGACCTTCTTTCCTATCGAGGTCATTGGGGTTTAGCATGATATTAAACTTCGGTTTCTCGTCTTTCTTTGTGGTTAGAAAAACCTTCCTGAATTATTTTATTATTATTATTATTATTAACAACTTTATTCAATATTATGTGCTTAGTACAATATAGAATTCTCAACACAAAGTATTTTACAAAAAACCCAATAACTTCATGCATATGTACATAAAATTAAGTAAATAAACTACCTAGAGTCAAATGAAATGATTTGAATCTATACAACTTTTTAATTAGAAACATGTTTAAGAATACTATTTATTCATTTTATTTGAACACATATATATTGGTACAGGAGTGCGCCAAACATATATGCGCCACACAATTTCAGTTCATTAATTGCGTGTGGGCTGGGTTACTGCCCGGGTGCCCAGACCGAAGCAGGTGGTTATCTTAGGGGGCCACACCCCGAGCCTTTGACCTAAAGGTCTAACCCACAAGGCAGTGGAGCATCGTGAGGAGATGCAGTCCCATGGTAGCCAGTGACCGAAAATTGGTTCATACTCCATTTGTTCCCGCAGGATACTGGTGCCCATGTGCACTATTGGTTTGGAATCCGGTTAAAGCGCCGGACATTCGCTTTTCGTCCTCTCATTTTCGTAAACAACACCCCCGCCACGAGAAGGCAGTGAGTAGGACTTCCCTGGCAGAGCCTGTATACGCGCGGCCGTGTGAGAGTATTTCGAGAGGGAGGGCGAACCCACCCCGCTCTCGGTCATACCAGGGCGTTTGGGGGCTTAAGAATACTAGTTATTGATTAGGTTAGCTTCAATAAACTGTTTGTCACATAGTATATTTGCTAGATGTGGTATTGTAGTGCTGTTATGCCTTTGCTTGCGTGCATGGATTCTAATGTATTGACATCTTGTTCTACCAGAATATATGCAAAGAGAAAGTTATGAATGAGGTGAATGGTTAGCATCTGTTAAGATAACACATGCCAGTATTTTGTAGGATTTTAGATGTCTATCCACAACCATATTAACAATGATCTTAAAAAATCCACCACACACCCTTCTAACTGCCTCCAGCACTCTCCTCAATACAGTAAAGTCTTTTCTAAAAAGCCTGGGAAAGAATAATTGAGAACAGTAAAGAATAATAAGTAGTATGCAAGATTTGACAAGTCGTAAGGGTAAATGTCGAGTAATGCCAATACCATGCAGCCTCTCTATGGAATATCAATTTGCTGATAATTGAAAATAACATGTACTGGTATTGCTGACTTAATTTGTAGTCTTTTCGATTCTACATGATTATTAGATCTTTCTGTGTAATTTATGTGCTCCTTGGCACCAGTGCAGATCTCATGGAAGGACTCCGATGTAGAAAGTATCACAATCGACAATCTAATCTGTGGACACAATTTTGTGTGAATGTAAACGGGATCTTATCTTTCATTCTAACTAAAACGTTTCTTAGAATGTTGGGTGTTTTATAGAAGGCTTTAATTTCGTATGTTTCCAAGGTCCGTTGTAATTCTTCTGTCGTATAAGATTCTCAGATATCTTTCTTTAAAATAAAGTTCGAGAGACTCTTCTTGCCCAACATATTGAAGTCTGACATTGATGCCAAAAGACAACGATTGTCGGTCTACAATAAATGTACTCATTTTGAAGCATTTAATGAGGAGTAAATACGTAATCAATGGAGTCCGATTGTTCACAATTTTTGCACAACATACCGTGTGGTAGAATTCAGTGTTTCAGATGTAATTTCGAATAAACTTATTCTCTGGTAATTATCGCCTGTTTCCTGTGGAGCATCGCTACATTTAAACAGTATCGCTGGGCCAGTGCACGAGTTTAATTGTTCTTCAAAATATTCCATTCGGTATTTGAACCCTTTTTATAGATTAGTACTTTTCTGTTTGATTGTTTAAATCTATTGAAATCGAGATATATTTTTGGTTATTTTACTTTTCTTATTTTAATAACAGCGTTCAGATATATATCTGCTAGATGATCCATTATCAGCAGTCGATACACATGTTGCGAAACATTTATTCGATAACGTTTTAGGTCCAAATGGTCTTCTAAAAGATAAAACTAGAATCATGACAACTAATTCATTTCATTGGCTATCTTCTGCTGATTGGATTATTGTTCTTAACACTAATGGTGAAATCACTCAATCTGGAACTTATAATGTAAGAGTGAATTTAAATTGTTACAGACTGATTAATATTGTTTTTCTCATGTAATTTGTCGTAATATTTGTAATGTAGCATCAAATAACGTATCTTAGTGTTCACATTGAAAACATCAATTCTTTCTTTAACATTAATTAGGCAGCACTAGTTACTACTTAATGATCAATTTGTTATCTGCATCAGTTTTGGGTGAATCGTCCTTACTTTGTCTGAGTATCTTTCTGAATGATGTGATATCGGATTTCCTAGTTTTACCTCAAATTCTCGCGCTTCCTGTAAGTGATTCAGTAATCAAGATGCTGTCTTAAGTGGCTTCATTGTTTTTCTATCGAAGGATTATCTTATTTTGTTATTTTTACCCTTCTGAATTACTCAGAATGCAGACATTTCAATCGGTTATTATCAACAATGACTTGATCAGTATGTCCGTGTTTTATGTAACTGTTTATTTGAAGTGCCTTACATTACTAATTTTGTCCCATCAAGAACATTTTAAATGCTTCATTATTTCTATAGCATACTGCTTCTCTATAGTTTTAGATTCCCTTCCCCAGATTTGTGTTTTCATATTCGAATGGCAAGAGATAAAAATGTTTCAATTCGTGTCCATGAGCATTCGTTCGAGTTTTTGAGTTGGTAATCACTGATTCACTGAAATTGAATAATTCTTGGTAAAAAGGCAAATCTTGTTTGTTTATATATAACTGAAAATAATTTAAAACTACACTTAATATAGTTTTTTTAACCGCTTTAGACACTTATTCTATTTAGAACAACATATATAAGCGAACAATATTGTTTTCAATTAGATCCTCATCAGGCTTTACTCTAATATTAAAGATTCCCATTGTGAAAATTAGAACAACACATATAAGCGAACAATTGTTTTCAATTAGATCGTCACCAGGTTTTACTCTAATATACATGAATATTTATACGAAAATGTAAACCAATCAAGGCGATATGGGTCAATAATCACAATGAAATAGAATAAGTCTCTACCTTATTTTCACATCTAGTTTTTTTTATATTTTTCCGCCTCCTCGTATTCTTCACTATCTAATTATTTACACACATCTTATTACGTAATGATTTTAATGTTTTGTGATTACTATTCCTAGTCTATTTACCCATGTTTGACCTTCTATTTCCAACGTTTAACTATTAATAAGACTTTCGTATTTTATCAATTCACCTGTCTCCCTACTATCAACTTGTACTTTTACCTATTATGTGTGGTGACCTATTCTATTTCATTGTGATTATTGACGCAAATCGCCTTGATTGGTTTACATTTTCGTATAAATATTCATGTATATTAGAGTAAAGCCTGATGACGATCTAATTGAAAACAATTGTTCGCTTATATGTGTTGTTCTAATTTACTCCAATACACAGTGGTATTTATATGCATATACGAAATTATTAAACCAATCAAGGTAGTTTATGAGTCAACGATAACAATGAAAACGATTGCATAATAAGTGAAAAGTACAAATTGATAGTGTAATAACAGGTGCATTAGTTTTGATAATAATAATAATATTCTGGTGGAGTTTTGTTCTCTGAGCTGGATGGTTTGGTCGTGGAGCTTTCATCGTTCTTCTGAACGACATCATCAACACAAACTTCTACCTGAGCTACAAATCTTCTCCATCATCTCATAATAATATTCTATTAATACTTTTGATCTTCATGAATTTCTGTTGTAATATGGTTTGTTCATTCGTGAGGTGGGCTAGAACACAGTGGGCTACATCAAGTGTATACTCAGTGTTTTATGGTTTTTCTCATTTTCGTTCCAATGTGTAGAAATTAGAATTTCTAATGTTTCGTGATTTAGTTCCAGTCGCTTTTTCAGAGTAAATGGTGAGACTATAATTTATGGTTGACATTTGAGTGACGCTACATTGACTTTGATAATGTCCACGTACGCACTGGGTTATAAATAAGTTTAAGGAATAAGGATTAAGATTTACAGCCGTAAATTAGGGTTAGGAGTTAAATTTATCACTAACTGACACCAGCTATCATACCAAAATGCTATTTAGCCAAATGAATGGGTGAGTTTCGCGCCAAAATCCAAGACTTGTTATCTTAAATCTGATTGGTTCGTCTATAAATTATAGTCTCACCGAGTAAGTAACTGAATTAAAATTGACATTAGTTTAAAGAGTAATGAGGAACAAGGCAGAATATTTAGATCAGTTCAAGTGAAAATCGAACTAGGTATGGTTATGTCAATTTTATGTTATTTTGATCAAGGTGATTCGATGTGAAACGTAATTAGTCCCAATCATGAATGCTAATTTCTGCTCATTGGAGTATCAAAAAGAAGTATAACACTATTTTATGATTTTGGTTCTCCATACAGGGCAATAAATTTTAAATGAAGCATTCTTTGTATCCATGTTAAGATATTTATCTGTAAATAAATGCTTTACCATAATTAAATATTCACCTTTTTTTAATTTTCAATACTCACATTATCTTTATTTGTAATCCAGATGTTCACATTACCGATTATCTTTTGTTGAATCATATATTTTAATCTCATTAACTCTGAAATAATATTTGCTACACTGGACATCACTTTAGAACATTCTCTGTGTTCTTCTTACCATTTTTCTGATAGGAGGTTGTAAATAATAACTCTGGTCATTTTGCTAATTATCTAGAGTCTATCAAGAAAGATAAGATAAATGATGAAACAAGTAAGTAATAATGTATAACTCTATTTTATTCATATTTACTTTCATGTTTTCTAGTCCATTTAATTAATTCATAGTCTGTCAATAAATTTCTTTTTTTTTATCAATACAATTGGTGTTGAATTCTATGTCTTCTTGTTAGTTACTGTATGTAATTTATATTCGTTATGGGAACGTTGAAAGTAACAATTAATCACAGAGACAGCGTTTTTCCGAGAAAAAAAAACTAAATTTTATGTTTATCGGGCACAAGTTTACTAATTTTTTCTATTTTGATCTAGCACTCATCTGTAATTTTAAACCTTTTGGTCGATCAATAGATCACTTTCTAATTGCTGACACAGATACTTCTTGTTTGAATAGTGGCATTCTATTTAGAATACATGTTCAATGAATGATATTCTCTTTTAAGTGTTTCTTCAATGATCATATTTGGTTATCTTAGGTGAAATTATAACAAATGAATTTAGTTTTTTTATATGCTGTAAACTTAATTATCTGGAAAGTGTTATATTATATAGGGAGATACTTACTTACTTACTTACGCCTGTTACTCCCAATGGAGCATAGGCCGCCGACCAGCATTCTCCAACCCACTCTGTCCTGGGCCTTCTTTTCTAGTTCCATCCAATTCTTGTTCATTCATCTCATGTCTATCTCCATTTCCCGGCGTAATGTGTTCTTCGGTCTTCCTATTTTCCTTTGGCCTTGAGGATTCCATGTTAGGGCTTGTCTTGTGACGCAGTTGGGTGCTTTCCTTAGTGTGTGTCCTATCCACTTTAAGCGCTTCTTCCTGATTTCTTCCTCCGCTGGGATCTGGTTTGTTCTCTCCCACAGTACGTTGTTGCTAATACAGTAGAACTGTCTTGACATTTGTATTGAAAATCCTGACCTTGATGTTGGTTGACAGTTGCTTTGAGTTCCAGATTTTCTTCAGTTGTAAATACACTGCTCTTACTTTACCGATCCGCGCTTTCACATCTGTATCATCCACCGTGTTCATCAATGATGCTGCTCAGACATGTAAAGGTGTTTACATCCTCCAAATCTCCTCCATCAATTGTGACTGGATTGTTGCATACTGTGTTGTATCGGAGAATCTCGCTTTTTCTTTTGTGTATATTGAGACCTACTGCTGATTAGGCTGCTTCTACACTGGTCGTCTTCTCTTGCATCTGTTTTTGCGTATGCGATAGAAGGGCCAGACCATCTGTGAAGTCTGGATCGTCCAACTGCATCCTAGATGTCCATTGTATCCCGTGTTGCCCTTCAGATGTTGACGTCTTCATCATCCTGTCGATCACCAGGAGAAAGAGAAAGGGTGAGAGTAAGCAACCTTGCCTGACACCAGTCTTTACTTCGAACGAGTCCGTCAGCTGTACTCCATGCACGATTTTGCAGTTTAACCCATCATAGGAATTCTGTATGATATTGACTATCTTCTGAGGCACGCCGTAGTGTCGAAGAAGTTTCCATAGTATTGTTCTGTGCACGCTATCAAATGCTTTTTCGCAGTCAATGAAGTTGATGTAGAGTGATGAATTCCACTCAATTGACTGTTCCACAATGATCCGTAGAGTTGCGATTTGGTCTGTACACGATCTATCCTTACGGAATCCTGCCTTTCGGTCTCGAAGTTGGTCGTCTACGCAGTCCTTCATCCTGTTTAACAATACCCTGTTGAAGACTTCCCGGTATTGAGAGAAGAGTGATGCCCCTGTAGTTATCAAAGTTGCTGAGAACGCCTTTCTTTGGTATTTTGATCAGGAGTTCTTCTTTCCAGTCTGTTGGTACTTGTTCCTCATCCCAAATCTTATTGAAGAGAATGTGGAGTATCCTTGCAGTTACTGCTATGTCTGCTTTTAGTGCCTCTGCTGGAGTGTTGTCTGGTCCTGCTGCTTTGCCACTCTTGATTTGTCTGATGGCCATGCTGATTTCTTCAAATGTTGGTGGGCCAACATTGATTGGGAGGTCCATGGGTGCTGCTTGGATGTTGGGTGGGTTCAGTGGAGCTGGTGGATTCAAGAGTTTTTTGAAGTGTTCTACCCACCTGTTTTGTTGCTCTTCAATGTTGGTGATTACCACACCTTCCTTGCTTTTCACTGGTTGTTCTGGTTTACAATAATTTCCAGAGAGTTTCTTTGTCGTGTCGTACAATTGTCTCATGTTTCCTTCTCTTGAAGCCATTTCCGCCGTCGTGGCTAAATCCTCCACATATTAACGTTTGTCAGTTCTGATGCTCCTCCTCACTTGCTTGTCTACTTCTGTGTATTCAGCTCGTGCCTTGGCTTTCTCTGTTCTTGTTCGGCTGGTATTGATTGCTGCCTTCTTGTTCCTCCTTTCTTGAATCTTATCCAATGTATCAACGGTGATCCACTCCTTGTGATGGTGCTTCTTGTGGCCCAGAACCTCATGAGATGTTGAAGTGATTGCCTCTTTGATCCCCTCCCAGTTGCTCTCCACAGTAGTTCCTTCTCCATTGAGTAGATCATGAAAGACCTGGAACTTGTTGCTGAGGTCTATCTTGAATTTGTTGAGTTTGTTAGTATCTTGAAGAAAGGCCGTATTGAACTTTTGTGATATTGTCCGCCCCATCTTGGCCACCAGCAAGTGATGATCTGATGCTATATCAGCTCCTCTCTTGGTTCTCACGTCCTCTATAGTCCTCCTGAACGTTTTGTTGATGCAAATATGGTCGATTTGGTTTTGTGTAGTGTGATCCGGTGAATTCCATGTGGTTTTGTGTATGCGTTTATGTGGGAATATAGTTCCGCCTATGACCAGTTTATTGAAGGCACATAGGTTTGCAAATATCTCACCATTTTCGTTCCTTTCTCCCAGTCCGTGTCGTCCCATGATGTCTTCATATCCGGTGTTGTCCATTCCAACAGTGGCATTGAAGTCTCCCATCAGAATGGTCAGGTCTTTTGTTGGGCTTTTTCGACGATTAACTGCAGCCTATCGTAGAATTGATCTTTAGCGTCTTCATTGTAGTCGTTGGTAGGCGCATAGCATTGGACGATATTCATTGAAATACCCTCTTTCTTTGTTTTGAAGGAGGCTTTGATGATCCTTGGTCCATGAGATTTCCATCCTATAAGCTCATTTAGTGCTTGTTTAGACAGCATCAATGCAACTCCTTGTGTATGTGGAGCATTTTCTTCTTCATGGCCGGAGTATAACAGGAGCTCTCCTGAAGTTAGTCGTTGTTGTCCAACTTGTGTCCAATGTGTTTCACTGATCCCAAGTACCTCTAGGTTGTATCTTCTTATTTCTGCAGCAATTTGGAAGGCTCTCCCGGTGTCCCACATTGTACGAACATTCCATGTATCTAAATAAATGGTTGCTCTGGTTGTCAGAAGGGGCATCGGCCTCGTAACTTCCGAAGGAATTCGGCTTTCATCATGAGGCGTCATAGTTCTTCTAAATGAAGACCTTCTGACTGCCAGGGCAGAGTTTAGAAGGTTTGAATAACTTTTTCTGGTTAGCGTTTTTTTAGCGAGTTAGTTTTCTACGGGATGGGGACGCTAACCCCATGCCCAACCCTCCTCTTTTATCCGGGCTTGGGACCGGCAGTAGCCCCCGGAGGGACTACAGGCGGAGTTACATAGGGAGATAGTTGATAGGAATTTCTCACAGGAAATTCTACTTTGATCAGTTTGAAATTCAGCAAAGATGGTGGATAGATAGAAATGACTCGTTCTGCTAGTCTTCTTTTCCTCCCATTTATACGCTATTTTGATTATGTTATAATGATATGCGGTTATAATTTATTCTACTTAATTATACCAGAAATTACTGGTGTGTTATGTCATTAAGTAATCAGTAATTTGGGTTACAGACAAAATTCCATTTCAGTTCTCGTGAGATTTACTTACAAATTTTTCTCATTGAAAATCCTATTTCTTTTATACATTCCGTGCTATTATTTTCATTTCTTTTTTTTGTATTTTATTAAAGTGAATGAAAGTAACCATAGAAAGTCTTCATTTACAACTCGCTTTAGTCGGTCATGTAGCGTGGTTGTTGTAAGTTGATTAATAATAATATTCTGGACGTATTCATGTTCATTTTTATTTTATCTGGTCTTACTATCTATAATATTCTAAAGATGGGCAGAGTTTTTCTAGGAGCAGTTCAACTGACCTGCTGCCCCGACAACATCGATCAGACTGTCCTGCCCTCTTTGTCCTATGATGACTGATCTACCTAACGAGGCGGAAGTACGCAAGGAACTCCAAATCGTGAAGCGCTACAAATCACCAGGCTCGGACGACTTACCTCTGGCCCTTTTTAAAGAAAGTGGTGACTCTCTGGTTAAGGAACTGACTGAGTTGTTTGTAAAGGTCTGGCAGTTAGAGAGAGTGCTCCAATATCATGGAATGAGTCTATATTTTTCCCTATCTTTAAAAAGAGTTCATGTCGTTTCTATAACAACTAACGAGGGATAAGTCCTATATACAAACAGATTGATGGCATACAACCACCTCTCTCCATTGTTCTATTCAAGCAGTGGGGTTAGACAGGGTTGACCAATATCACCATTCCTCTTCAACTTTACCATCGATGACATTCTGGAAACAGCTCTGATGGATGTAAGTAATGGTAGTGTGGATTCGTTGAGCGGAAAAAGACTTTGCGACCTTGATACTCAATTCATAAAATCCGCATTTAATCAGTGTCCGTAGGTATTACATCTGCCTTGCACCTTCGAAGTGCAAAGTACTTTTACAAGACTGGCAGGACCCTGATCCTGCACTTACTCTGAGTAGTGAGGGGCTGGAAGTAGTTGAGAAGATGGTGTATCTGGGTAGGTGCAAAAGTGCAGGCGGTTGTATGAGTGATGTGATCAATTGATGTGTAGTGAAAGCTAGAGCGGTTTATGCCAATGTTGGCCATTGTTGGTGCCTTGATGATGTTAGTCTGACTGTAAAAGATCTGACCTACAACACGTCGTGAGAGCAGTTTTGCTTTATTGTTGTTGAAGCTGGCCTCTTGGAGTTGAGGATGTTAGATGACTCTCTGTGTTTAATGATCGTAATCTCCGAAGGATTGATGACATCTAGTGGCAACGCCATGTTAATAATGCGGATGTTCGTGCGCAGAGACGACAATTGTGTTGGTGTGACCATCTTGAAATATGGACTTTGGTGGCTTGGTCGTGTACTACGGATGTCGTCCCAGAGAATATCACATCGTGTATTACTTACATACGCTGGTAGTGGTTAGAAGAAGTGGAGTTGTTCAGTGTATGACATGGTGTTGTGGTATGAAAGAAAGCTGTAGAGAACTGTGTTTTGTTTGTCGTTCACGACTTTCTTGTTTGGGTCCTATAAATTGTACAACACAGTGGCGATCCTGGTGTATTTTTTCTTTTACTTTCTTCATTGGAAGTGGACGTAACTTTTTTAAGTGGAATAATTCTTTCTGGTTGAACATTTGCTAACTGAATTGTTTCTCCCATTATTATTGTTATTTCACTCACATACACTAATTTCTGTTCGTTGTTGCTCTCCTTTTTATTGTACTCACTTTACATTCTCATTGTTATTATGTGGCGCATATGTTTTTGTTGTCCCTTTCTACCAATATTTATGTGTTCTAATAAATAAATAATGAATCACGAAAATATAAAAAGAAACTTTTTATGCTTATCATTAGTTAGTTCTTTCGATAATATTTCATTATGAACGGGTTTGCTTATGTTTTTCAGTCTTTTTTATCGCACTATTTTCTGTTTATTGATGTTACCTACAATGTTTATTGCATCCATAATTCACACTGGTACCCTGTTAGTTGTTATAAAACCTTGAATTGTAAGTAAATTTCAGATTGACGAACTCCATTTTCATTTAAAGTTAGTATTTCATCAGGATGTTGACATCAATTGAAAAACCGGTTTTGTCGAAGAGATGTTTTATCCTCGTTTCGAATTGCTTTTCAGTGGGAGTGCACACTCATATTTATTTTCTTCATATTCTCTCTGTTTTTTATGAATGTACGCAGAATTGAACTTTGATAATTTTACTGATTTCTACCAATTATTCCGTTATTATTCAATAAGTAATTGTTTTTATAAACAAATAATCACTAATCCACTCGACTTTTGTGGTAAAATATTATTTTGTTTTTTGTTAAATTACATTTCAGTTCAATTCATCTTAATTTAAATAAATTAAAAAAGAAAGTGTTTGCTGTATACGATGAATTCATTGTATTTTGTTGGTTATTCTTAACAAACTCGAAAAGAAAGCTGTTTCAGTTGATTAGTGATCTAGAGGTTAAGCGTACTCGCGCGAGACTGAAGGTTCTGAGTTTGAGTCCCACATGCGGGATCGTAGATGTACATTTCTAGGGAGTCCCATACTAAAACGTTACGGCTCTCCAGTGCTTCCAGATTTCCAGTGGTGGTCTAGCTTAGATCGACTCGTGAATTCAATCAATTTAATTACAATATGTACGAATAGAATAATATTCATTATTCGTATTCAGACACTTTTCTTTCTTCGAATAATTAAACTGCGATTAAATTTCAGTTCATCTTATAAATTAATTACTGTTCTACTACCTTACTTCTGGATTAATCCTGATATATCCAATTGATTATATATTTTATGATTTCTTTAACAAACTGATTGGACAATATTCCATAACATTAATCTATATGATTTATTTCTTGATTGATTCGTTTAATTTAGCCGCATAGTTCATCTCATCCTATCGGAATTTTGTCTCGAAGTCCACCATTGAATGCAACAAAAAAATTATCCCTAGAATCATCTGTTTCCTTTTTAAAACCCATTAATTTCACTGATGTTACTACTTACAATACTACTTCAAAGCATGACAATAATGAGCAAGTAAGTTTCGTTTTCAAGATTGCCCATTTATTTTCTCATGTAAATGCAGTTGAAGTCTACTAATCATATTTGTATGCAACTATTATTTAAACTGTAAATTCAGTCAGTCATAAGCAACATAGAACTTGAGTCATCTGCCCGTCTGTCCAAACTTTCACAACACATCACCACCAAGTGACATCTCATTCAATCATTTAGTAACGGCTCTTTAGAGTCATGCCTAAAATTATCATTAAAGCTGAAGGAAATACAAGGTTGACCATAGTTTCTTTGGTGTTGTTTATTATGATTTACAACTGATGATTATTGAGGTGTTGTATTGTTTCAGTTGGATGCTTTGATTGTAAAGATTTTTTTTTGTCTTCCTAGATAACTCTATCATCATTAATATTCACATAATTTTTATCAACTTCATTTTCTCGCTAATGTCCCTATACAATGAGACAATGAAATTTTCATGAGTAAAACATCAAAATTAATGTTTTCAGTTAAAGATGTTCCCTAATTTCCTAACTGTTTATGCTTGTTTATTCCTTTACAGTTGTTCTAACACATTACATCTTTTGTCAACTTGCCTTTAATGCCTACCACTATAAGGTTTGAATTCACCCTATCTATTTCAGTTCGTCAACTCCATGCCTGTCGCCCGAGTTCATACACTTAAACGAGGCTGTTTTGATTTTGAATACATAAATTTATTAGTGTTTGACCTAGGAAATGGAAACATAGGATAACTGTGCTTTTCAGAAATATAATTATCGACCTAAACATTTTATGTGTTATTGTAATTCTTCCTTTGGTTTTCTGTTTTACATTTTTTTGTATCAAATTTCTCTCCCGGGACCATTCAGATAATGCCTACTGGTGAAGCACTAAATGATTTGATCGATTTTAGATCTGAGCAGGAGGTGACTCATCGTCGTTCTCCAACTAGCATAAGTATTACAGATTTGAATGCTAGCTCATCAGATGATGATAAATTTGAAAATGATGATCTTGAACATGGAAAATTCATGACTGATGAAGAAATTATGCACGGTCATGTGTCGTGGTCAGCCTACTGGGAGTATTTCCGTGCTCGGAGCGTATCTGTAACGTTTATCAGTGTTCTGTCTTATGTGGGATTCTTAGGTGTACAGGTGAGTTTCAGATTTTGTTGCCCTGAACAGTCATTATGTTATAAACCGTTGGTCATTCTGTATTTCACATCATGAACTCATAAACTACACAAATATTCAAAACTAGCAAACATTGAATAACTATGTCGTCCTTCTACACTACTAATAATCATGTCCTCAATAGTTGCTAATATCCGGTAGAAACTCCAGGAGGTTTGGTGAAAAACCGTAACCATTGGAGTCCAACGATGTGTGGGGTGAGGTAACTATCATCAATCGAAGCGGATGATGGTCTCTCCAAATCACGAATTGACTATTTTTTAGAAATATAAACCATCGAATACCAACCTCAGAATTTAGATGTTAAGCTGTCACTGTGGAGTTCTGAGTTCGACTTCCATATACGTTACACACTGTTGATGAGTCAGTCAGTCAGTCAGTAACAACGTAGAACTTCGTACGTACGTACATCAGTTCGAGTTGCCACACCACATTAGCACAAAGATGCAGTGGTCGATTCAAATCCCGTAGTGGTAGAGGTAATAAGAGTATAAGCAGTAATCGGGAAGATTAGTGTTTGGAGATGTTACTTAAAGAGTATAATACAGTGAAATAAATTTGGGAAGAGAAAAAAGAGAGACAAGGAGGAATAAGGAGATCAAAATTTGGGAGAACACAAAGAGTGTATGCACCTGCGCCATTGCAAACGATTTTGAGCCATGTCATTCAGGGTCTCTAACCATCGGTTGCTATCATCTCGCGGTCCCCAACCAGGTAGTCTACACCTACCAACATGACTCAGACCACTTGTCAGTGACTTCATGGACTTGTGCCATGTTTTGGTCTGGCTGCCCCTAACTTTCTTCCAACCTACTCCTATACCACTGAACATCGCACGTCGAGGCAGTCGGTGGTTGGGCATACGTAACACGTGTCCAAGCCATCTCAACTGATGAAGTTTCACTACGTCATCAATTGATTTGCCATCCTTACCTAGTACCCGTTTTCTAGCAAATGTATTACTTACTCGATGGTCCCACGATATACGAGCAATATTTCGAAGACATCTTTGATCAAATGCTAGTAACCTACGAATATCCTCTACTCTTACCAGCCATGTTTCACTGCCACAAAGTAGGACGGAACGAACTGCTGCGCAGTAAACCCGTCCTTTGGTTGATAGACGGATATCTCGTCTACACCATAAATGACGCAAGTTGGTAAAAGCTAGTCGAGCCTTCTGTATCCGTGCTGAGATTTCATCACACGCCAGACCACAAGGGCTAATGAGACTTTCCAGATAAGTGAAGCGATCGACACACTCAACTACTTCACTCCCTATCATTAGTTCGGGTGTCGATGCAACCCAATCCTGAAGCAACATTTTGCATTTCGAGGGAGAGAATCGCATCCCGAACATGTTTGCATTGTTGCTTAGAGTGGTCAGAAGACTCTGCATTTTGTCAGCATCTTCGCCAAATAAAACTATGTCATCAGCATATTCTAAGTCAACAAGTGAACCTCCCGGTAGAAGTTCAACCCCTGGAAATCTAGACGAGGAAAGTGTTATCTCTAAAAGTACATCGACGACAAAGTTGAACAGGAATGGAGAGAGTGGGCATCTCTGACGAACACTTGAGGTAATCAATTCTGATGACAGTTCGCCATAAACTCTCACTCTACCAGTTGTGTTCGATTAGAGAGCCTTCACAAGGTTCATGTACTTCTTTGGTACTCCTTTCAGTGACAAACACTGCCATAGAACCTCACGACCAACAGAGTCAAATGCTGCCTTAAAGTCGAGAAATACTACCCTTGTGGGGCGTCTGAATGTGTGTCTATGTTATAGAACCTGACGGAGTGAATATCTGGTCTATACAACAACGTCCAGGTCGAAAACCAGCCTGATTTTCTCTAGTCTGTTCTTCACGAGCTTTCGTTAGGCGTCGAAGTATTATTGAAGCTAATATTTTAGACACTATATTAGTCAAACTGATTCCTCTATGATTGTCACAGGAGGACTTTTGTCCTTTCTTATAGACTGGCACAATCAGTGATTGAGACCAGTCAGATGGGATTACGTCCAGTTCCCAAATTTTGTCCAAGACCTCAGTTAATCTCACTGCTAATACTGAACCACCATCCTTAAAAATCTCAAGAGTAAACCTGTCACGGACTGTTGCTCTCCCTCGCTCCAGGTTTCCTATTGCTTTTTCAACTTCGTAAAGAGACGGAGGACCTACATTAACTTGCCATTCAGGTTGACTGGAGATCGTGGGAAACCGAAGTGTGGCTGAATGTCAGTTGAACTGATCCCTAAAGTGTTCTGCCCATCGATCCAATCTCCTGTATTGAGAATGTATAATATGTCCATCTTTTTCTGAGATTGTTTCGCTAACAGTCGGTTTCCTAATATCGGTTTCCTCAACAAGTCTGAACAATTGTCTGCTATTACCTATTGCAGCTGCCTTTTCCATCTCTCTTGCTTTCGCTACCCACCACTGTTCACGATCGTTGCGTAGACTTCTTGTCAGCTTGCGCTTAAGCTGACTCCGCTCTTCATTATGTTCAGAGCCAGGTGGAATGAGTTTCCGAGCATCTATCAGTGCGATAGATGCTGCTGAGATCCAGTGTTGCTCCCTAACCTTACGGGTTACCTTACTAGCAGATATCACTGCTGTTTCCACAGCTTTTCGGATATCATTCCGTGCTGCCTCAGAGTGGGCATCACATACATGACTGCGTAACTGTTTTCCTAGTTGTTCCTGAAATATACTTATAGCTTGACTATCATTAAGTAGGCCCCTAAGAGGTTTCCTTGCAGCGTCTTTCCTACGTCCAGTAAGACGCAGACAGATACGCGCTCGTACTAGAGCATGATCTGAATCTAGGTATGTGCTCCAGAATGAGCGACAGTCTTTTATCCAGCCCCTCCATCGGTGGCTGATAGCGATGTGATCTATTTGGGTCCAACGTTGGGACGAATTAGGGGGTCTCCATGTTAAAAGATGTTTTTCCTTATGCCTAAAGTTAGTATTTGCAAGAAAGAGGCGGTTATTTGAACATAGCTGCAACAGACGGTCGCCATTATCTGTTCTTTGAGCCACGACACTATAAGATCCACCCAGGTGTCTTTCCGTATCGCTTAGTTTACCTACTTGAGCATTAAAGTCACCGGCCACTATTACTACATCCGAGCGCCTAGCTTTTCGGAGGAGGTCAGAGAGCTTTCTGTAAAACTCATCTTTTACATCATCCGAGCTGCAGTCAGTGGGAGAATAGGCAGAGACGACAAAGAGGCAACGACAAGTGTCCCTATTTTTCCGGATCCTTACTGTTCCGTTTAGTTGGACAGCGCACAAACGACTGTCTACTGGGATCCACTCTAAGAGAGCTAGTTCTGCCCTAGGACTCAATGCTATACCTACGCCGGCGAGGCCACGGGAAGCAGAATCAGGGCTTCCAGATACACGAAGCGTAAATCGAGTCGGTTCCTTATTTTGGCATGGTGAGGTCAAATGAATGACGCTACTTGGATCCTGTATGCGCGTTTCGGAGACGCAGCACACATCGATGGCGCGAGATTCTAAAGTTTTAGCTAAGGAAGCCTGCTGTCCTATTTGGCAAAGTGTTCGTACGTTAAAAGCTCCTACGTATAGTTTAGAGCGTGGTTTCAGGAGACCAGGAATGGCGTTCCACGTACTCGAATCGTTTGCCCTAGCGGTGCGGGGTGATAAAGCGACGTGAGGAGGGTTAGTCGGGGAGATAAGAGAGGTATTAGGAGGTGTAGGAAGGATTTGAATGTGACCAACTTGTTCTCGTGTGCTGTTACGGGTATGAGGGCTGATATCACTTCCCGGTTGCCCACACCGTGGAAGGGTATTTTTTGAGGAACCTGAAAAGGAAATTAGATTAGAGGTAGTCTTAACGACTTGGGAGCGTGACCACAGAGCACAAGGGACAACTGTTTGAGGCCGATCGCGCACGGCCTTTTTGTGGGAGGTTTTTGACGTGTTAGCTCCGTTCTTCAAAGGGCCTTACCGCCGGAGACGGAAATCCGTGAGGTAAGGTGAGGTGTGACATTTTTAGGGTCAACCTTTTCTAACCCCAACCTTCCTTGTGAGAAGGCAGCATCGCTGCAGATGCTGGTTGTCTGAAGGGAACACCTTACTGCTGTCACACCTCTGTACAGTCAGCAGTACGACTTCGCCCTCAGACCTTGAGTTGCTGCTTTTAGTCTTACCGTTCTCCAATCGATCTGCCTGGTATGGTAGAACCTACAGGAACATATGTTCCAGACAATATAGCTCGGTTGGGTCATCACGATAGGCAAGCCCGACCACCACGTCAAGGTAGCAGCTTCTGTCGAAATAAAGGAAAGAGCTGTTTAGTGCCCCTGGTTTTTATATGGTTTTTCAGTTAATGTCTATACACGATTTAAACTACAAATCACGAACAATCTTCATGAACCTCCTATACTTCTTATGTTTACTTTTTATTGTAATATTGATTAGTGAATTTTTTTCCAACAGATGAATCTTATACAAAATATAATAGGCATATTACACATAAGGTGGTCTCAATAGGTAAGTAATAACGTCTGTGACTGTGACGTTGAGTCATGTGGATTGGCTTTATCAGTTCCTTTAATATTACAGATAAACACTACTGACAATTATTTTATAGTACAAAACTCAAGTTTTGGATTTCGTCTGTTTTCCTCCAACTTTCAGGCATCATATTGAAATATAAAAATCAGTCATAATAGTATTGAAATAGCCACACTTATCGTAACTGCCATATTTTAGTTACTGTAGAAGAACGAAGTAATGACGAAACTTTTATTGTCACAAAAAGGCAAGGGCTTTCTAAAACTGCATGAATTTAATATATTTTGGTGAATAATCTCCATATAAAAATTGATCAAAGGATGGATTCTAAACACTAAGAAATTTATATCTGTTTTCTTGAACAACTTCTAAAAAATATATATCCCGACCAAACCAAGGCAATAGCATCAGTCCATAAACGCACTTACTGTTACTGACCCATATTGATGGACTCTGACAATCTGGTTGGGGCCTGTGTACTTATCGTAACCAAAGTTAGTGACTTTGGATAACATGGCTGTGATTCGTTTGCAATGGTACAGGCGTATTATCTTTTTTTCTTCCCTTAAGTCCTAATTTTCTAAATTACCTTATCAGTTTTTATTCCACCAATCCATATTGTTTTGAATTACATCCTTTCCTGCTACCACTAATACTGTTACTAGCTCTATCACATTGGAATTTCTCGCTCTGAAAATTTCGTTTCTTTGTGCTTTAGAAGGTTATGGCAACTAGAATAGAATGTACACATATCGGTTCTGTATTACATGTTACTGATTAGCTGAATAATTATAATCCATCAGAGCCAGTGACTATCGTGCTTGTCATACGATTGATTTTTAATTAGATTTCCTTGAAAAATCGATTAGAGTTAATATAACTTATTAATAGAACTGATTATTTCAATTGTACTTCACTAATAACTGCAATCCATTGAATACACAGTAAATAAATTACAGAAACTATACCATATATATATATATATATATATATATATATATATATATATATATATATATATATATATATATATACTCAGTTTCTCATTGTTAATTCTTCTTTTCGCGGTTTTTATTTTCGGCAGGCATTTTGTAGTTATTGGTTACAATGGTTTGCAGATGACCAACAATTGATTGAAGCTGAACAAGCCTTTCAAAATACTACTATAATTAGTAATGAAACTGCTCGTCAGATATTAATAGAACAGATTAAAGATAGGATATTATATTATATTATAGGTTATGCATGGGCTGGTTTAGGTCAGACGGTGTTAATCTTAATATTTGCGCTACTTAATGCGTATTCTAATCTGAGAGCTTCAAATGTAAGTTTCCTCTTTCCCTATATATATATATATATATATATATATATATATATATATATATATATATATATATAATTATCATCGGTTTACTGATCTCTCTTTCGCGCTGTTGTCAGGACATTTTATCACAAATTTATTTAGTGAATGCTCATTTCACATTATGATTGAGGTAATTTTTAAAAGTTTAGGCTTAATAGGTTTTGATTCAATGGTTAAGAAGTGGTATAATGATTACAATGCTCTTGAAACGTTTTACGTTTAATTCCGATCGTTAATTAATAGCGCTACCAAACCAGGCATCGCGACTAGAAATGAAGGAAAGGTATTGCTTTCAAATTCAATGGAAATACAAATTTGAAAGATGGAGATTCCTACCTTAAAATCCAAAAAATTACATAATTTAGAATCTGCAGATGAATGTGTAACCATACGTTTAACTTTAATTTCTGTCCTATGTACATAACTAGCTATCAGTTTGATACATTTCATTGAACGTATCTTGAACGAAATCAGATTATTTTTCATAACGTCGAAACATGATCTATCGAGTACTACTTACACGAAAGCTCACTAGAATTTTTGTTGTCTTAAATGAATATGAAACTAAGGAAATATCTACGTTGACATTACATACAATTCATTTTTTGAATACATTCTTTTTCTCGTCATAATTTTGACTTGATGCTTAAGAATTAAATGTTGATAAATAACTTTCTTTTTCATCTCTTTTGTAGCTATTACATCAACAGCTTTTATCGAAAATTCTTCACGCTCCAGCTAGTTTCTTTGATCACACACCTTTAGGTCGTATATTGAATCGATTCAGTAATGATGTTGACAATTTAGATCATACCATACCGAACTCATTTAGTGATACCATCGGGACTACTGGAGATGTTGTTATTTCACTAGTGATTGTTTCTGTTACTCTACGTCCATTTGGAATAGGATTGGCAGTGATTATTCCTGTATTTATATTTTGCATAACTGTTTTAATATTTTATATGCCTTCTGTTAGACAAACACGTCGATTGGATGCAAATACTCGTTCACCATTGTTAACCAATTATAGTGAAACGTCAGCTTCGTCTTTAGGTGTCACTGTTGTTCGAGCATTTAAACGTGATAAGGAATTTATTGCTAAATCTGATAAATTGATTGATGCTAACGCGGTTTTCGAATATGCACGCTTTGTTGCTAACCGGTGGCTAGATATTCATCTAAATGTTAGTTTCTTTTCCTTTTTTATCATCATTGTCGCATATATTCTAATATCTGTATTTTAAGCTTAGTTTGTGTCCAGAATGTAAACATGTTTTTTTTCTATTAACGATATGTAAAATGTACAGATTGATAACTTTAAGATACTTGTCACAGACGCCTTGTATGATAGGTCAATGCAAACTATGCTGTGAGTGTATCAGGTTTCATCGACGAAATTGAGTGGTTGTCGCTCTACTTTGCAGACCGACTCATGTTGAAAATGTGGTTTATTATATCAATGGTTTAAACGTAATTATTGTCTTGAGGTCTAAAGTTTGTGGGCGCATTTTTAATAGGGTCGTTTATTTTTAAAAGTGGAGATTTCTAAACTACGATATATATATATATATATATATATATATATATATATATATATATATTGGTTGTTTGAATCTTCCCACTGATATGTATCATTACCAAGGTTTGATTTGATAGTTTCGAATAAATTGAGCGTTGGGTTGATTGTTATAAATAAAAATAATATATTTGTAATATCCCAATGAGTAGAAAATCTAATTTTCTTCCCACTGATGTTTGGGACTGGAATTGATTATTCTATTTTGGCATGTGCGGGTTGCCTCGTTATTTCCATTAGATCACAAGCATTTTGAACAGAGATTGAGGGCGGCTAACAATGGGATTTAGGATGCCCGTTTCGTCCTATTTTGGACTTGGCATCCGATCTTACCTGCATTCTACAGTTAATGTTCACTCCGGGATCAATTCCGGTATCTTTAAATGCCAATGTGTCATCAACTTGTCTGCTGTATCCAGGTAGTCACTGGCCACAAATAAGGATCTTTCTAATGTTTCCTGTTTTCTAATGGTTTGCCAGCTAGAGTCAGCCAGTAACAGTAATTATTACTACCTTATAATTTGCAATGTCAATCTACCCTCGTTAGTGAGAATCGTTTCTTAAGAGCACATGCTTATGTCATGTACATTTCACACAGGAACTACCGCTACTCGATTTCGTTATAAATCAGTAATTAGCTAGTGTCCTTTGCATAAGGAAATCAAATCGATAATGTTTTTGTATGTGGGAAATATTTTCTTGTTTGATATGTGACTGTCGGAATTTTTGGGATTTGCGTCACATACAAGCTATCAATAATACTTATTATTATTATTAGTGATAGTAATAACAGTATTTACTACACTCAATGTGATTTTAATCAAAGCTTGCATTTACTAAGTAAAAAATAACAATGAAGCTCTAAGCAGAAGTGGGTGGCAGTAGAATCCAGGACGCGCGTCTCGTCCTAATTAGGCTCGTCAGCTGGATGTACCTGGATCCTAGAGTTGATGTTCACTTATATGCCAATATGACACTGATCAATTGCAGTTCTCAATATCAATGGAAAGACTCAAACAACCAATACAATAATGAATTAAAACAATGAAGTTCTGTTTACTAAATTCTCAGCTGTAGACTAATGTCAGTGTCGCATACATAGACTAATAACCTCATCTATTGACACTTCACAAATGACATTTATACCATTGAAGTCATTTAATATGATAGTGATGTGGACACAGATTAATATTACATATCAGAAAAGATCAAATGGTCGTTTGTTTCAGTTAAAACCACAAATTTGTTTCATAACTTCATAATATGTTAACTAATATCAGTGAGTTTTATTTATTCATTAGTAACTTAAATTACCATAACTTATATATAACCCAGCCTTTTTTGTAAATCATTAACGCATTTCACCCAGATATCTTAATTTCATTTCTCTTTTAACTCGGTTTTATTTTGGGCTTAAGTTGTTATTTATATCAAAATATTTGTATTTTTGTGAATATTTTTTTAAAATTCCAGTTATCTTGTAGCCTTATGGTATTTGTGTGTGCTGTAATTGTGGTTGCTTTTCGATCAAAGATATCGCCTGGTATCGCTGGCTTAATCATAGTTTATGCTCTGCAAGTATTTGATTCGTTAACATGGGTTATTAAACAGTTATCTCAATTGGAAACAAGTTCTGTTTCATTGGAAAGAATATGTGAATACATCCGAGTAAGTAGTTGCATTTTTTTCTTTTGTGTGAATGGAATTTTCTCTTTTTTAATTATTTAATAATTGACAATAATAGTTATTTCAAAACTTACTTTTTCACTGAGAGTTATATTTGTTTTTATAAATGTGAAAGTTTGGGGTTGTAGAGATTGTTGAATTTCATTAAAATCATGAACCGACTGGTTTAGGTTAGACATCGTTGGGTGCCGACTCAGTGGTCTAGCAGTTAAGCGTTCGTGCGTGAGACCGAAGGTCCTGGGTTCGATTTTCGTGTGCGGGATCGTGGATTGGCTCTTCTGAGAAGTCCTACACTATGACGAAACGTCATCCAGTGCTTCCATGTTTGTAATGGTGGTCTAACTTATCTGTTCATGATTTCAGTGATAAGTGAACATTCACTCAACCTTGTTAAATATCGTATAGTTTGTAATTTCCACCTGATATTGTTAGTTTTAATCAAGGAGGAAGTGTACAGCTGATTCCGATTCGATTGAGTGATAATGTTAACGACCTATAGATGCCGCCTACCTTCATACACTGAATTCATATACTTGTTACCCCAGACTGGCAACAAGAGAACTAGAGCGGTGAAACAGACCGTAGAAGACAAATATGATAACCCCATTTGATAAAGCGTCACTCAATATTTTAGCTAAACAAAATAAGCTGGAGATATGTGATGAATACGTTTAGCGATGCACACAAATACGCTCATATAAAAGCAGTCAAGTTTGGTTAATGAGCAAATAATTGATAAGGTCAAAATGTGATTGAAGACAAATAAGTAAATCGGCCTATTTGGAAGCTAGAACAACCCATACGCGCTTGACATATTACCAGACACCACAAATCTCCCCTGTAGAAGATAACATATTATATTTTAAGAAAATATCTGTTTCGGAAAATAACACGAAAGAGGTATGTGGTTAACGTTAACTCCTAATATTTTTATCGTTTTTTATGAATCACTAATATGTGAAATAGTATTCTTTCGAACATTTTGATTTGGTGACCACTAGCGGAAAAAAACATGCCATCACTATTCATACTTAGATCTTTCATCTTTTCATGGTCGCTATCCATTCTTTTTACTAGTTATTTGTTTCACAAATTTAGAGATATAGCGTCGAATTTATTTTAGTCTTCCTATAATGCAACCTTTTCAAATATATTGTATACTATTGTAACTGAAACAAAACATTGGTATGACTACTTGTTATAACTGAGGTAAAATGGCTTCTTATTATTACTAAGCAAAAACTGAAACGATTTGATATAGTAAAGTAAGTAAGACTGACGATGAAGATTTTTATTTATACACCACAAATAAATCAAAAACTGTCTAAATACATTGATATACATGTGATTTACTTTTCTGGTCATCAGGTGATTACTTGAAACTACTTGGAATCATACTTGAAATTAATGCATGTATACAGTTTATAACAATAACAGACTAAATTGCCTTGCCTAATATAAATATAACTAAATTTACTGAAATGAAAGTATTTTCTATGTACTAATATCTACCACTTATACTTGCATGCGCATATTACATGGAATGGTAAAACGAAATTGTAATTTTTAAAATGAACACCAAATCCTTATATTAAATGTTCTACGTTCTAACATGAATATAATGTTGAACTAACAGTTAGTCAACTTGTTTATGAAAAGTTGTACGAGAATGAAGCGAAGCCATGAATAAGAAGTTTCGATAGAACAATGAGAAGACGGAGTTGATCCGAAAAATGTGATGTATTTGCGCTATACATTTCGAACAATCTGGTCACACATATACTTGTCAAGGCATTTTCATATGAAAATTAATAAAGGTCAAACAAATAAAAGTACAATTAAAATAACTAAGGGGAGAGAAAGAATAAGAAATTGTCGCGTTATCCTAGGCCATAGAATGACTTAAGGATTTCACAAGTTGAAATCATGAGCCAATTGAAGCTAGACCACCATGGAAAACCTGGGAGCACTGGACGGTCGTTTCGTCCCAGTATGGGACTCCTCAGCAGCGCGCATCCACGAACCCGCCCCTCGCGGGATTCGAAACCAGGACCTACTGGCTTCGCGGGCAAGCACCTAACCATTAGACCACTGAGCCGGCATCCAGCGGTGTTAATGTCTAACTTCAACCAATCCACGAAGTTGCGCCACCGTACACCATTGTCTTCAGTGAGTTACTATCTCACAATAGACCTGGTTGAACTCCACTGGTAACGACTTCTCACTAGAACTCCAGGAGTGTCTCCTGAAGTCAGTCACTAGTGAGCAGGTGAGCAGGATTACCAAGGTAAATTCGAGGTTACGACAAATTGTTTTTGTACACATAAGGGGGGTTTAAATTTACGAATAGCCAAGGCTTCAATAAACTTAAGAATTCGACCTTGACAATTTCTATACAACGTTCTAAATGCTGTATTAATGTTAATTTTGTGCCCCGTCTCAATTATATGTTTCGCTATCGATGAACTTGGTTTTCTACCTATTATTTTGAATAAGAAGTTGTAGATATTTTCATAATATAAATTTGCATTTCTTATTAGATAACTTCATATTAATTAATTAGAAGGAAATCTGTAAAGGAATCTGTCTTGATTGATAGAGTTCTACAGAATAATACACATCAAATTATTAAACGTTTATACAATCTGATTTTAATGGTATACTATTTGTTTCCATTTCATCTACCTTTGAACATAATACTCCCCCATTTGATTATTTTTTCCAGGTTGAACAGGAAGCTGACTGGGATCATGGAGTGGACAGTCCTCCTCCAATTGATTGGCCGAGACCTTGTTGTGAAATCACATTTAACAAAGCTACTGTCCAATATCATTTGCCTTCAAAGAACAAAGTAACTGATAATCATGACTTATCACTTAGTCAAAAGACATCGAATTCTGGACGATTAGTTACAGCATTGAAATCTATTGATCTTAAATTAAGTGGTAATCCACAAGAACGCCGTATAGGAATTGTTGGTCGTACTGGAGCAGGCAAATCATCTTTAGCATCTAGTATCTTTCGTTTAATCGAGCCTACGATATTAGAAGAAGATAGATTAGATATACATAGAACATCAACTAAACGTGGTCCAATTCTTGTTGATGGAGTTGATTTGTCACGAATTGGCCTTCATGAACTTCGATCCCGATTTAGTATTCTTCCACAGGTAAGAATTAAAATTTGTATACTCGGTGCTACTTATTTCTGTTTGAGTGTTTATTCTGTCTATTCTATATCTTTCTGTCTCTTAAGTTTATCTCCACTTGATTTTTAAGCTACACTATCAAATGTAATGGTCAGCGTGACATCAAATATTCGATAGTACACTTGATACATTTCAAAGGGTCGGTAATTTCTATTTATTTTCTGGTGTAATGGTTACATTCTAAATCCAACTGATACTTTCCAGTAAGTATTGTCATTCATATAGGACGAAGTTAGTTATCCTTTATTAACCGCATTATATTCCTCTGTACTGATTCAGTAATATGATAATAACCGGATGTTGTACAAAAGTACCAAATATATGTTTTGTTCAAAATCTATTTTTTAGGAACCGATAATTTTTGCTGGTACACTTCGATTTAACTTAGATCCATTTGGTAAACTGCCTGATATCGATTTATGGCGTGCAATAGAATCTGCTCATTTAACTGATTGGGTTCGGTCGACTAATGCCGGTTTAGATTATGAATGTGGCGAAGGTGGAGCAAATCTATCTGTATGTAAATGATATTTACATTCTTTTAAATATTTAACTCCTGATTAATATGTATTTGGTATATGAATATTGTTTAATTTCAACAAGTTGGTTTTTCACCGTAAACTAATATATAAGAAATAGAAAGTGATAAACATTTGTCTCATTCTAGTTTGCAGCCATTTAACAATGCCCCACATGGAACTATGAACTCAGAATCGATAAAGTTATGATGTACTAAGTGGTGAGATAAGTATCATTCATGACATTGAATGATAGTTTTACCATATCAAAAATCGACTGATATTTGGGTGGGATCTCCCGACTGTGTAGTCTAAACATATAATAAACCACTCACAAAATAAAAACCGATTTTAGGCATAACTTAAAGTATTGTTTCACCTGGTAACCACAGACAAGGGCATGCACAGAAACTACGTCTCTGTCAGTCATATTCATTATCATTATTAATGGCTTTATTCAATATTATATTTTTGGTACAATATAGAATTTCCAGAGTCAGTAGGATGGTCACTCGTTCTGGACTTCGATTGTGCTCTAATGCAAGCACGTGTTTATCTGCGTTATGTTCGATGTGCCTCAGGCCTACCCACTTTCATGATTTTACTTAGTTCTGTTTTAGCTGTGGTTTCAGAGATAGCAAACGTTTCGTCTTTTTTATATAGGATGGTTTAATAAAAGATTAATATGTTGTCTTATAGTGTGAAGATGACGCAGTTTTATCTGATAGAGACATTAACAAAATACAGTCTTCTAAATGCTTTAAGTAACAGTAAAACAATTGAAATGCGTTTTTCCGACCACTGGATTCAAAGTTTTGCTTCAAGATTGATTTGCATTAACGCCCAGTTTAAAATGGGAATTCGGTTAATAATGGTGTAAACCTATGTTGATTAAGGTGTTTGGGACATGCATATCGCATGTCTAATCGTCACTTATCTCGAAGCACCCGCTGATACGGTGGTAGATAGAGTTCCCCGTCAACAACTTCCAACCACCACATTAAATCTCGATATAGCCCATGGAATTTCTAGTCACCTAGACTAGTTTCCACATTTCCATTTGATTGATAGAATTTGATCAACACTAAGAAGGACTTGATTTACATGACATTGATCACTACTTAGTGATCAATGAATTGTAAATACAGTCTCGTGAACTTATAGGTCTTTGGATCGAATACATATTTGAGTTATGCATTTCGGATTCTGGGAATTGTCAAACTGGGACGAAATAAAACTATTAGAGTGAATGAATGTTTCATATGAATAATTTTTTCTCTATAATTCTACACTAATTTCGAAATATATGTATATAACAAAAACGATACCACTATTAATCAAATATTCGTATATTAGATAGTCATACTATATTGTTATTTCATAGGACGTTCGTCAGTTTTATTCGATGTTAGTTCACTAATCATATGTGTTCATATGAAATAGAAATTACAAACAGTTTTAAATTATTTCTCATAACTATTATTATTATTACTATTATGGAAGTTTGTGGAAATTGTAATATTTTCTCAGTTGAATTCATGTGCTCACTAATGACTAGCTTCAAGGTGGATTTCCTGGTGTTCTAGTGTGAGGCCGTAACCAGTGGAATCCAATCCATGTCCGTTGTGAGACAGTTATCCACCTCAGACAAGGATGAAGGGTTGTGCACGATCATGGGTCGATTGAAGTACGACATTAACACCACTGAATACCGTCTAGAGGTTAAACGTTCGTGCCCGAGACCGAAGTTCCCGGGTTCGATTTTCGTGTGCAGAATCGAGGATGCGCACTGTCGAAGTTTCCCATACTAGGAAGAAACAGCCGTCCAATACTTCCAAGTTTTTAATGGTGATCTAGCTTAGATCGACTTGTGTATTATTATTGTTGGGGTAATTAATATACTTGTTGTTAAAGTCTAAAAATTTACAGTCATTGTTTACTTTCACTTGGTATTGTTTACTTGAATCCTCCCATTGATGTTTAGGATTGCAATTGATCAGTCTCTTATTGGCATATGTGCATACTGATTAATTACGGTCCTAAACATCAGTGGGAAGATTCAAGTAAACAGTACCAAGTGAATTTAAACTTCACCCCGTTGCACAAGCAAGTAGCTATCAGGATTCAGTAGCTAAGTGAATAACGCGATGGCGTTTGAAGCTAACGGTACTGGGTCCGAGTCCAAGAATGGACATAAACTCTGAGATGCAGGTACATCCAGCTGATGAGTCCCAAATAGGACGAAACGCGCATCCTAGATTCTACTGCTAGCCACTATTCATCTTTATATTGCTGTTATGGATGCAGAATAATGTGCCAACCATTATCATGTTAAGTCTAATGATGTCCTTGGACGTTAAATAGATATTTCCTATTGGCCATTATTTATTTCATTCGTTAAATATTGTACAAATGTTGTTTTCTATTTTTATGGTACGATGTGGCCTGTTTGGTTGGTATATAAATAGAGTATGTCTGAAATACAATAATTCATATCTCAGAGGCTGTTGCTTGTGTTCTGGACTCAACTGGCTGGGCTAGACAGGGAAGCAGGACTAGTCAGAACTCTAGGTCGTCCTTACGTGTTATACACGTCAATGATCCGATCGATAATACACTGCTCTCTAATCTTTCAGTCAAGGACGCAACAATTGGCACAGGGTAGAAATCGATCCAAGTTAAAGTCACAACAATTGTTTACTTTATTTTATCATTATCAATTTCAATAGGATATTCAGTAGGTTTCACCCATTAAATTAATTCCATACTTTCCGTATTTTCTCATTTACTTAAAAGCAAAAGAAAAAACTAGTTAAAATGATGTTTTATTTTTGTTAGATAGTTTTAAAGTTGGTTAGTATTACATTCATCTTTAAGAAATTACTGGTGTAACTCGTAAATTTATATTACTGAATTATACTGAAAGTAGTGAAAATAAATCGTTTGTTAAATTTATTTGATTAGAATTTTCTCTCCTACTAATTAACTGTTCTGTATATATTCTTTATTATTATTAATTATAGAAAAATGAACAATCACCTTCTTTGTAGCAGTAGTAGTAGTAGTAGTTAATTTGCATGAATTCTAATCCAGGTGATATGTGAACAGAGGTATACATTTAATGTGATCAAACAATCACTTGGGGCACACATGTATAAATACACATACATCTGATATGTTAATAGATTTAAGGTTTCGCATGTCGATAGAACACGTAATGTACAACAACATGTCAACGATTCTAACTGCATGAGAATAAGAAAAGAAAGACAACAAAGCTTTTATGTTTCAAATAAACGTCAGTGAATTAACTCGTCTTCGTCTTGTATTATTGTCAGCATAATCCTTCCATTTATAGTTTTTAAAATTTTATGCTTCACAATATTTCAAGTATGTTTAGTTCATGTAAAAACAACTAAACGTAGAGAATTAATGTGATCTGATGAAGATAATGGTAACCACTAAAGAAAATACAATACACAGGATATACTTATTATAATTTCTAATGTTTGTCACATCAAGGTGTCAACTATTGTTAAACTGTTTGTCGGTTAGTGTATTTTGTACACCTGAGTGAATTGATGTTTCATGCATAAATGAATAGAAAAACAATCAACGGTAAATTGTTTATTTTAAGCTGAATTGTATGCTATATGAATGCATCCACTTTTTTTTGTATTACGAATAAATTACATATCCTAGTTCAAGCTTCACTTCAAATATTTAGCTATTACCTAAATTTACGACGGTTATGTCTATAGAGAGAAAACATTTTATTTATTCTCTATAGTTACGATCACTAACTCAGTGAAAACTATTATGTATATACTACCATAGGAACACTTATAAGTATACGTTTCGTCTCTCAATCTCTCCATAGATTTGGTTTCTATTGATGTTAAAAATGTTTTTAAAATTAAGTTCCTGCATTTTTTGTGTAATAAAGTTTTAATAGTTTAACCTAATGTTCTAATGTGATTTTTTCAACAGGCTGGTCAGCGTCAACTTGTTTGTCTAGCTCGAGTATTCCTGTCTTCCGGTGGTCGTGTTCGTTTACTTATTCTTGACGAAGCTACAGCTGCAATGGATCCATCTACAGATAATTTAGTTATGAATACCGTAATAGGAGATCAGTTTAAAGACGCGACTGTTATTATTATTGCTCATCGTTTATCCACTGTAATGAACACAGATAGGTAAATGTATCCTGTGTAACTTAGTTAATATTTGGTGTAACATAAATTTTACTGTTACAATTGGTTAAAGTGCATACTTTTTATGCCTATGTAACAGTTCTATTCGGGTTGATTGATTTCTCTTCCACAACCAAAAAAGAGGCTGATCAATTGCAGTCGTAAACATTGATGGTAAGATTCAAAAAGCTGACACTATAATCTCTAGTCGGTATCTACGCGTTTCTTCTTATATTTCGTATGCAAATCGACCGCATGACTTATCACGATTCGCAATGGTGTATGATTTTCGGAAGGCGACATTCAGCCCATTCTTTCCCTAGAATAATCAAATAACTGTGATTTAAATTCATTATTCACACCCATTCACCCCTGCAGTAATGAACAATTTGCACTCCTCAAACCTGTCAACCGTTACAATGAAAAATGATGTAATCGGTTATTGTTGTTTTTAAAACAAATATAAAAGCCAATAACTTTTGCAATGATTACCTTTTTAAAAACAATAAGCTCCAGTAATCACATTATCAGTAGTTTAAATTTAATTTCGAATGTAGTTACAATCAGAAATAACTTGTCTCTCAACATCCTTTATCCTCATATATTTGGGCGTTGAACGTACGCTACTAGACATATTGAGCATATATTTCGATAGCATTCAAACTAATCACTGTCTTTTTAAATGTTTGTAACTATATTCTTAAAACTTATCTTTAGGATTAAAGAAGGAGACCACTGTCCTGTCACTTCATTGAGTTATTGTTGTGTTGTCGTATCTTTACCTACTGTTTTATATTTTATTCCATTGTGTTTCTGTGTGTCAGTTAGTTAAACCATGAGGGTTTTGAATATGAAAATTCACTCTGATGTTTATCATTCAGAATAGAAAAAAGACAAAAACATTATATATAATATATCGCTTGTTTTCCACTGGATACCTACAATCTGTAATTTATTTTTACATTACATAAATGTTTTAGAATGATAGCAAAAACGTGAAATCTGTTTTGAAGTGAAATTCTACCTTAAACATTTACATAAGACATTATCTTGACATTGAAGTAAAGAGTATGTGAAAAGAATTTTTTATGATAACACTTCTATTGGATCAAAGATGATATCAGTAGGATTTTGAAAAGTTAACAATAAATAAAATGAATAGAATTCATTTGATCCCTTCGAATTTCATAAAACAAATGACGATGAACACTATTGTAGATAAGATAATAATACACGTAGTTGTTCGCTAATTTATCTGATAATAAGATCTTCATTCTTCTATAATTTCTTGTCAATTGGTCTGCTAAATTTATCTGTCCTAATCGATTATCAACTACGTAGAACCTTGCACATATATACATCAGTCAACCTGTCACACCATTTGAGCACAAAAAAAAGATGAAACTATCACGATCTTTATCAGAATAGTACTAAGGGATTGCATAAAAGATTAGGGTTGGAGATTATTTAAAAAGAAGTAAATTCATAAAACAAAAGTTGTAAAGTAATTCTGAAATTCAATATCTAAGGGAACATAAAAATTGAATGCATCTGCGCCGTTTTAATTGTTTCCAAGCCAACGTCATCAACTATCGGTCACAAAAATCATACTGATCCTAGCTAAATACTCCACATCCTCCAACATGACTTAGTATAATAGTCAATAACATCATAGATTAATGTTACATTTGGCCTCATCTAAGTTTCTTTCAACACACTCTTACACCAGCTGACATCACATATCGAGGTCAGGCAACACAATATCACTTTACTCTGCTTCTACAATTAATGTTTTTATTATAAACATCAATATGTATATACTTCAATATTAGATTCTATGAGATCAAGTTAAATACAGTTTCGTTTATATCTTAATTGATATTCAGCAGTAGCTTGATGAAATTCGAGAAATATTGGACCTGAATCGTATAAATTTAGCCTTCTTCAAATATGTGGTGAAAATTGATTTCAGTTACATCTGGTTTGTTATAAATATGTCACATGGTCAAAAACTAATTACGCAAATTGATAGTTGATAAGAAATTTTATATTATGAATAAGCAATCATGTTTTAATGTAACATATTTCTTTTAAGAAATATGTATATATATTAAACCTTTTAAAAATATGTATCACATGTAGTTGTGATAAGCAAACTGTTAATACTCAAAAAATCGAATTAATTTAGTACTGTTTAGATTTCAGATTGATTTAACTGAAGTAAGAATAACAAACATAGTGGAACAAGATGAATTCATTTATATTCAGCGGTTCACAACCTAAAACACAAAACAATAATAATCATAAAAGCATGTTTCGATAGAATGAACACATAAATATTAGTACAAGAGGGCACCAAATATATATGCACCGCTCAAGAATGTAGATTAATATCTCAACAGCATGTAACAACAACCATAACATTGGACAAATTAATAGAGTAAAATGTATAAAACTAAAATAAATGATCGAAAGAATTATGAAAAAGTTACCAGGGTAATGTGAGATTTACAAATTTTCTCTTTTAAAAATAGATTAATGTGGTCTACAGTTTCTTTTTTTAAAAATTTTAATAGCCCCCGGCGTTACTTAGTAAATTCGAGATTGTTTGAGTATATAAGGGTTTTAAAATCCGGTCAGTCAGTCAGTCGTACGTACGTACGTACATCAGTTCGAGTTGCCATACCACATTAGCACAGCAGGTTTTAGGGTTTTAAAATATCAACATTGTATCCATTTTTAAGCAGATAAAGGCTAATGACAGTGTTTTTGTTTAATACTGGTTATTACGTAACATTCATATGAATGTTATATTATTCAACTATCTTTTATTAACTATTGTTTTTACACTGTTTTATTTCCAAAAACTAAAAATATAGGATTGTTGTATTAGATCATGGACAAGTGATTGAAACTGGTCATCCTCAAGATTTACTTAGTAATCCAAATTCTCATTTTGCAATAATGAATAAAGTGAAACAGTCTTGAATAAATCTGTTTTAAATGTATTCAAATTATTGATGATACATGTCATAATAAAGAAAAACGTAAATAAATCCACACCTTCGACTCTATTTGTGCAATGTTATATTCATTGATCATTTGATTACATTAGAACATTTTATTATTATAATATATCTGTATAATTCTTATGTATTTTTGTTCATAATTGTATACTCTTTATTATGTAATAATTTATTTCAATTAGTTCTTTTTCCTCTTAGCTATTATTATTACTACTATCGCCATCATCATTAACACCGTTATTAATATTATTATTACTATTGTTGTTTTGTTAGATAGAAACACATTAAGGTCATATTCAACGATTATTTTATAGTGAATAATAAACATTTTCAGTCATCTTGAATAGATTACAAATGTCCATTTTGTTTATATCAATTATATTCAACGTGTTTCATGTTATTCTATTTTGTTTTGATTTGTATGAATAAAATTTTAATGACTTATACTGATGAAGTGATCTTATCTTGTCATTTAAAGTTATGAGAGTTTTCAATTCAATTATAAGTAAAAACTTCCTAATATATGTGTATAATTATTCTGTAGGTTCAAAGTAATGTAAACTATCATTTATAACGGTCTCAAGGTCACAAATATCCATCGATAAAATCACTAAAAGTCTAGAAAATGCTGAAACCGCTTCGTCTAATCGGAATTGAATAAAAGCTTCTCATATACATAGTTCCCTTCATTATTTTGAAAACATCTGGAAAGATGAAGGATTTTCTTATGAATTGAGACAATAACTTATACGATGCAATTAATTCAACAATCAGAATTCTGATTACAGCTTTCCCTTTGTTCCACTTTTATTTCTCCATCCGTAGCCTAGCGGCCTAGACCTGACCAGTTATGCGTGTGATCTGGATATTTAACGTTGAGCCCCAACACAAGATATGCTCCTATCAGTTCATTATCTACAAAATTTCCCCTATCCCATGCCTTGAGCCCAAAGGGAAATCAATAGCCTGTTAATTAATTGTGATATTGCAGGATACGTTGTATAGTTGGAAAACGAGATTTGTCGTGAGATGATTGATTATTTTGCAAGTCTGTTTTTGATATGATGTGGTTTAAAGCGGGGGACCTTGAATATAGGTTCTTTACTAGGTGATACTCGTCAGTAAATTTATCTGGAGTCCTGATGGGACTGATGCTTCTTGTAAGTTTTCAGCCTCATCCTGAGACTTTACTACTGAATTTTTTTAGTTCGGGACTGACTTAATTTGGATCGCAGTGTTTATACTGATCAGTCTTCAAGCAGTAGCCAATGTGGCTTTTGACTACTTCTTTAGTGATAGGATTCTATCAATGAGTTTCAGTGTTTATTGCTAACTACCTCCAACCTTTTAATATCTTGGAATTTTTCATGCGTTATCGAATAGAATATAAGAAAGAGTGAGATAGAAATGAATGAAATCTGAAAGCAGTCATGATGGACGTAGGTAGTGGTAGTGTGGGTTCGTTGACCGGAAAAAGACTTTGCGACCTTGATACTCAATTCATAAAATCCGCATTTAATCAGTGTCCGTAGGTATTACATCTGCCTTGCACCTTCGAAGTGCAAAGTACTTTTACAAGACTGGCAGGACCCTGATCCTGCACTTACTCTGAGTAGTGAGGGGCTGGAAGTAGTTGAGAAGATGGTGTATCTGGGTAGGTGCAAAAGTGCAGGCGGTTGTATGAGTGATGTGATCAATTGATGTGTAGTGAAAGCTAGAGCGGTTTATGCCAATGTTGGCCATTGTTGGTGCCTTGATGATGTTAGTCTGACTGTAAAAGATCTGACCTACAACACGTCGTGAGAGCAGTTTTGCTTTATTGTTGTTGAAGCTGGCCTCTTGGAGTTGAGGATGTTAGATGACTCTCTGTGTTTAATGATCGTAATCTCCGAAGGATTGATGACATCTAGTGGCAACGCCATGTTAATAATGCGGATGTTCGTGCGCAGAGACGACAATTGTGTTGGTGTGACCATCTTGAAATATGGACTTTGGTGGCTTGGTCGTGTACTACGGATGTCGTCCCAGAGAATATCACATCGTGTATTACTTACATACGCTGGTAGTGGTTAGAAGAAGTGGAGTTGTTCAGTGTATGACATGGTGTTGTGGTATGAAAGAAAGCTGTAGAGAACTGTGTTTTGTTTGTCGTTCACGACTTTCTTGTTTGGGTCCTATAAATTGTACAACACAGTGGCTAGATAGGTTATGAGATATGGATGAGAATGGAAGCCAGTGGCGATCCTGGTGTATTTTTTCTTTTACTTTCTTCATTGGAAGTGGACGTAACTTTTCTAACTGGAATAATTCTTTCTAGTTGTACATTTGCTAACTGAATTGTTTCTCCCATTATTATTGTTATTTCACTCACATATACAATTTTCTGTTTAGATGGTGGTTGGAGGTAGTCAACAGGAAACCCTGGACCCGGGTTTCGTGCTACTTGGCACTCGTCAGTAAGGTGTACCTGTAATCTTGAGGGAACTGGTGCTCCTTGGCGGATTCGATCATCACCACCCAGTGATCAATCAGTTGTGAAATTTCTGTTCTTTGTTGTTCTGTTTTACTATACCTACTTTACATTCTATGTCTTCATAACCTAAGTGTTATTGTGTGACGCATTTGTAGGTGATGCTCTCTTGTATCAATGTCTATGTGTTCAAATAAATCAGTCAATCGATCGATGTTAGGCCACCATTGGAAACCTGAGCTCACTGGACGGCCGTTTGCGTTCTAGTATGGGACTGCTTGGAAGTGGGCTTCCATCAACCTGCACGCGGGATTAGAACCCTGGACCCTTAGTGTCGTGCGAGAACGCTTAACTTCTAGACCACTAAGCCGGCATCCAACAGTATTAATGTCTAAATTCAACCGATCTACTAAGTTGTGTGACCATCTTCCATTGTCTGAGGTAGATACCTGACTACTTGAAACAGATTGTCTCCATTGGTCACTGTTTATCATTATTAGTCCGAGAATCACCTCACAAAGCTAGTCGCTGTCGTGGGTTCGAATCCTTCGCATGGGATCATGAAGGCGCACTGCTGATGAGCACCATACTAGGACGAAACGGCCCCCAGTGCTTCCAGATTTTCAATGGCGGTCTAAAATTGATCGATTTATGATCTCATTAAAAGAACTTAACAGTCTCTTCACAACTCCATACTGTAAATAATTAAATCATAGACAGACGGTACGTCATGAAAAATTTCATTATAATTTTGAACTACTGTACAATAATAAGTAGATGTTTTAGACTGATCGATATTCTTGGATTAAATATGGTTAGATTTGAGAAATTCTAAGTTTGTTAAATTGTCAGTAGTCAAAACTGTAATAATCATCATAAGTCAAGCGAAACAATTATAAATAAATTAATGGTATTTTGAAGAGAGTTATAATTTCAGCCACATGTATTTTCAGTTGTAAATAACGTATGTAACTCCTTGAAATATAATGAAAATTATCTGATGATGAGTTTTATCCACTACGTAATGATATAAACGATGATAAAAAAATATTTTCAATCGTTTGATTGACATTAGTATAAAATCAATGATTTGAAAAGATTGTCAGCTGGGAATTTCCTAATCTTCATACACATTACCTAGTCATTAAAACCATGCTACAAAGATAGAATACAGATATTTGTACGTTTAATGATAAGAAATTAGCAAGTTTTTCTTTTTACAGATTGCCTGCTTATGCACCTTTGAAGATTTTCCTTATCAAATTTTTTTCTTCTTCTTCTTCTACTACTACTATTACTACTAGAATTCTAAATTTTTACCTGTTCAGTAAACTGTTTAATAAATGTCAGAAGGGGTTTTTTGAAGATTTTAGAAATTTTCACTGATTGTGATCATTAGTCAATTGAAGCCAGTCCACCATGGAAAACCTGGGAGCACTGGACGGCCGTCCTAGTATAGGACTCCTCAGCAGTGCGTATCTACGATCCCGCACCCCGCGAGATTCCAACACAGGACTTATCAGTCTCGCGCCAGGCGCTTAACCAACTAGACCACTGAGCCGGCCGGCATCCAACGGTGTTAATGTCTAACTTCAAGCAATCCAAGAAGTTGCGTCACCGTACACCATTGTCTTCAGTGAGTTGATATCTCACAACAGACCTGGTTGAACTCCACTGGTAACGGCTTCTCACTAGAACTCCTGGAGTATCTCTTGAAGTCAGTCACTAGTGAGCATACGATGATTATTATCAGAAGGGTTTTGTGGAGATTTTAGAAATTTTCACTGATTGGATGCGCACTGCTGAGGAGTCCCATACTAGGACGAAACGACCGTCCAGTGCTTCCAGGTTTTCATTGGTGAACTAGCTTCAACTGACTCATTATTTCAATCAGTGAAAATTCCTAAAATCTCCACAAAACCCCTTCTGTTTAATAAATGGTCAGTTTTTATAAACTGTTTTGTTTGAAGTAAGTTAATTAACGTTCATTTTCAAAATCTTACTGTATTACTCACTGGATCTCCAATGTTGATATTTTTCAGCAAGTGGAAAGGTATAGGGAATGACATATAGTTTTGAGATAATGGAGAAGATTTGTAGCTCAGGTGGATGATTTTGATGGCGTTTTGTTTGGATGTTCCTATTCATGTTTGAAACTGAAATTGATCAGTTTCTCTCAGCATTTGTGCCTCGATATTGCTATTAGATCACAACCATTTTGAACAGAGATGGATTGTGATTAGCTGTGGAATCCGAATGAATGTATATTTCTGTTGGGGGCTCATATTAATCCAAATGCACTTCAGATTTTATGTTCACTCCGGGACTCTAATCCAGTACCTGTGTCTTCAAAATACATCACATCGTCGACTCATCTACTGAGTTTAGATCGCCACAGGCTTATGAAATAATGTGAATTTTGAATCATATATGTTGGCTGCTTGGATCTTTTTGATGTATTTATGGTTTGAAAAAAGTTGGCTTGATCATAACCTGAATGAACTTGGGTATTGTATTATGAATTTTTATGGGTTTAATCTAAGAAAATTGGAAACTTTGACCATCCCGCATTATCAGTAAGTTTTCATATGGAATGACGATTGTTTACGTCACAAACTTGCATCGTTTGTAGCATCACTAATTAACAAAGGAACAATGAACAGTTTTGCCAGGACAGAACCTCATCATCATGTTTTCAGTTCTGTTAGTGAACGGTTATTCATGAGAATTACCAAACTATCAGGAATCAGCTGTTTAATGTCTCCTGGGCACATGTTTCAGTAATCTTAATTAGTGAACAGATGTTTCTTTTTCTCATTACAGCCAGTATTCATAAATCATTTAATATAAGATTTCCAACATGATGAAGAGTATATTGTTTATGTTATGGATGCTGAGGAAAAATATAGCAATAATTATCGTGTTAAGTCTATGGTGGCCTTGGACCTTAAATGTACATTTCCTATTGGTCGATGTTTATTTCACTTGTTAAATATTGTACAAATGTTGTTTTCTATTTTATGGTACGATGTGGTTTGTTTGTTTGGTATATAAATAGAGTATGTCTGAAATACAATGATTCATAACTCAGAGGCTGTGACTTGTGTTCTTGACTCAACTGGCTAGGACAGACAGCGAAGCAGGGCCAATCAGGGCACTAGGTCGTCCTTACGTGTTTACGTGTCACTGTCCACCGTAACCGGTCGATATAAACGCTGCTTATCAAAACTTGCAGTCACACCCGTTACAACAGTTTAAATAAGTATATGTGTAACCTTACCAATCAGTGATTGGTGATGAATGATTGATTTTTCTTATTTCATCTGAAATGTTCCATATACATAAGCAATTAGCACATAGTTACTGTTATATACTGACTATAAATTTTCTCTTATTCAGACATAACTAATGAAATAATGCTATTTATTTATTTTCTTTTTCTTTAAGCTCTTTCCTTCATTTATTACATCATTGAGTTTGATTTCAACTATCTTCTAAATTAATAATCTTATTTTATCAAATCAGCTCTACTCACTATATTCCTATCAATGTTTACTGATTATGCAATCACTTGTTTCTGGCCGTTTGAAAAGTTGTCACAATCAATGTTGTAGAATGTTCTTTATTTTAAGGTATATATTTGCAGTATTCAATCTATTAATTTTATTTATACCCTTGCTATACTGTACAAATATGTCTTCAATATAACTTCCAACCAAACTCTCTCATGTAAGTAATTTAAACCCATTATGTAATTATGATTTTAAATATCACAGGTTATAAGCAGCTGATGAGAATCAGACGAAATAAAATGAATTCATGCTATTCTGCTAGAATCTTTGTTCTTGCACTTTTCAAAATAATAAAGGGAACTATGTGTATGATATTTGATAATAATAATTGATTATTATTATTAGTAGACATTGTTTCTTCTACTTGATAGATGAGAAAATTGGAGTATAATATTAAGTGTTAATAATCTCTATGATACTCTAATATTCTCTTTGCAGAAAATGCTAAATTAACTGCAGAAATAAAATTTTAAATTAATCTTTAAAATGACTATTTCAGGTACTTCAATTAAATAGAACGACGTCATTATCATGGATGTTGTATAGATTTATATGTAAATATGTAACACTTGAACAACATAATTTAGATACTAATGAATAGGACTAACATCAGTCTACATTATCTTAAACATTTATATGGAATGAGTTAAACTAAAAAGTCTAATAATAAAGAATAACCAGTGATTAACTCAGGGTTTAGTTTTGTATCAAACCATATCATTTCTTATAAATTAAATTGAAAGTTCAACACATAACTATGATCTAACGACTTTGAGGTTTGTTCATTATCAATACTTACAAGCTTTATTAAACAAATTCATGTTTAAAGGTATCTAATTGTGCCGACATTAGAAAACGACTATATATTATAGGGTTCATTTACTGACTAATTTCACCAATACAAAAATAATATAAAAGCAATCACTAAATAAAATGCGATTTTCTTCAGTATTTGTGAAGTCATTTATTACAAATAAAAAGACTGGAGAAACAATCACAATGGTTGTATTAAAGTCAAAGTACTATAATAATATAATATTACAAAACAAAATAAAGGTAAGTCTCAGCAAAATGAATTCGTTGCTATAAATATAAGTGGTCTTGAGGTTAAGCGTCCGCCCGCGATACTGAAGGACCTGGGTTTGAATCCCACGAGCCGGACCGTGGATGCGCACTGCTGAGGAGTCTCACAATAGGATGAAATGGCCGTCCGGTGTTCCCAGGCTTTCAAAGATGGTCTAACGTTGATCGGTTCATGATCTTAAAATTATGAATATTTGATTTCTTTCTATTGAGACATGAAGTTTATTTCTATATTTTTACATATACTTCCTAGCTAGGAATAGTTAAACAGTTTACCAAATCATACTTCAATATGGTTGTTTCTTATTTTATGGGTTGATATAAAAGTGATAGGTTATTAAATTACTCTTTTTTTCATATAGTGTAAACATATCAAAATATATCGACTCAAGTGAACGTTATCCACCTTTCTATTATTTATCAACTCGTGTTATTTAAACTTCACTGTATAATTGACAGTTTCTATTTAAATTACTTTGAATCTAAAATGAATACATTACAAAATGAAACTGAGTTGGTTTCAATTTACCATGATCAATCATTATTTATAAATTGAAAACATTTGATTATGCAAAGTCAACTAATATGAATCGAAACACGAAAAAGTCAGTTCCTTTTTTCATTGTTTTTTTTTAAAAGTACAGATAATATAGATTTATATGATGTAGTAAACTCTTGTTATTGTTAGAATCAATGATCTTGGTCATGAACTAATGAAACTTGGTTTCATTTGCCTAAACCTACGATTTTCTTTAAACTGTTCAAATCTTCAGGAATACACAACTGAATAAATTCTCAATGTAAAACTATTCATCCATTCATATTTGTATACTAACGCGAGAAATAAATAATACGCAATAGATAATAGATGAATTTAGTTTATCTTAGTTGGTTGGTATAGTTGAGAGTTATGATAAGTAGTTTTTATCTGGAACCATTTCATTTTATCATTATTGTGTAATAGTTATCAAAAAGATTAGTAAATTGATTTAGGATAACCTGTTTAAGAACATTCAATAAAACATATCAGAAATAGCAATTCATACTTAACAATTAATTGGTAGTTAGTTAGTTTCGGAAAGATAATAATGATTATCAGACAGTATTAATTTTTATTTGAATCAATAAATGGAAACAAAACTAAATAAGTGAGATAATAATGACACACCATATTTGTATACACTAAAATTTATTCTGATTCTTTAAATGTTCATTCTAACAGATGGGAATGTGGATATAAATATCAGGGATTGATTTTATTCCATCATAGTTCCATAATCAACCTAATTTTGAAATACTTTACACACAACAAAATAAATCTAGTAAACGGTTGTTAATCCATTGGCTTATTTCTACTGTCATAAAACACTGTTTGTTTTTAAGGCGATTGATCGAGCTGTGGGTATACGAATTCAAATCATAGTGTTTAGTGGTCAATGGTGTTGTCACTGTTCATTTCAGGCTACAACGGATCTCTATCAGGATATATATATAATAAATTATCAATTCAGTATGCCGAAAGTTATCAATACTAAAGAATGAACAGTAAGGCGTTAGCTACTGTTCAGGCATTGATCATTGTCACTTTGTTTTTATGAGCATTTATTTTGAATAGAACTTCATTTGATGAATTCACTTCATTGTTTGAACGAGTAAGAAATATAGAAAATTTAGCGAAAAGAAGTTTCTTTTTCACGATATCATTTACTGTAAAATCGTATTTGTAAATATTGGAAAAGGTTATCTCATGGAGATTTTGAAAACCCAAATATCATGGGGAGGTCGTCCAACTGTATAAACGTCAGAAGGAAATAATGTGATGAAAAGGCTCTACTTATAAAAAATTATATATATATATTAGAAACTGAATGTCAAGATGCTAAAGAGAAATGTCATATTTAACATAGCTTTGCATCATCCTCTCTGAGTGGCCTATCATTTTTAGATATATTAATGATAAACTTTCGATGTGGACAATGTTAATGTTGTCTTATAACTGTAGTTAATTTCGTGATACAAAGAACATTGACCCTTCAGTGACATAGTTTTATAAAAATATCTCTGAACATTTCTCTAAATGACTTAAAATAACAATGTAGAAAAATAATCAGCTTGTAGGACCAGTGAAATGTCACTAATCCCTAGCCAAATCATCCGCAGTTGGGTCACTGAATATAGGACAAGTCATCGATCCCTATCAAGGTCAAGGATGACCAACGCGCATCAGTTAATCGTTCGCTATGGACTGGCCCATACGGCGGTGGTCTTACTTTCGCTTGTATCTACTTTAACTAATATATTTCTGTAATAACGTCCTTTGTGTTGTACAGTCTCCAAAGCATCTATAGTGCCTTGATACGTCGATGAGGCAATCCACGTACGGTGCTGACCGTGAAGTGTGACTTCGATGTGAGCTGGTTCGTTACACCATTCCTATCTAACTCTAGTAGGCCCCCAATCATTTGACATAGATCATCTACGCTGGTGATCTACAAGTTAAATTCTGATGTACCTAGTTAATTCTAGTAATGTTGGTCAAGGATAATTATGCCCCCAAATGCTCTGGTATGGCCGAGAGTGGGATGGGCTCGTCCTCCCTCTCGGAATGCTCTCACACGGCCACGCGTATACGGCCTCTACCAGGGAATTCCTACTCACAACCTTCTCGTGGCGAGGATGTTGTTTACGAAATTGAGAGGACAAAAAGCGCTTTAACTGGATCCCAAACCAAATCAATGGTGCACATGGGTTCTAGTATCCTGCGGGAACAAATGGCGTATGAACCAATCATTGGTCACCGGCCACCATGGGACTGCATTTCCTCACGATGCTCCATTGCCTTGTGGATCAGACCTTTAGGTCAAAGGCTCGGGGTGTGGCCCCCTAAGAAAACCACCTGCTTTGGTCTGGGCACCCGGGCAGTATCCCAGCCCTCACACAAATCAGATGATTTATGTGGCGCATATCTACTTGGTGCCTCCTTGTACCAATTTTTATGTGTTTAATTAAATAAATGTTTCAAAATTATGCATAGATTTTTAATAAATATCATATCAACTAAACGTTAATTTTCTTATAATTCTCTTTACTTTTTCATTGTCGTTGTTGTTGAAAATAATTCAATTTCAAAGTTGAATGTTTGTATTAAATCGAAATCCTTAGAAAATTAGATTATTGTATTATTTTCTATCAATTTTGTCTAGACTATAAAAGTAACTTTATAGTTCTTTTAAACCCTTTCTTACAATACATTTTTAATGTTTTTGTTTTCTTATTAATATATTAGACAAGTTATTTCATTGAATCAGAATTATAACAGATAAAATCCATTGGTTTATGATACTTTGAAAATGTTCGTTAAACCGTAAAACTTTAACACTTTTTCAATGAAAATGAATTCTTCCTAGTTCTTGTTTGTTTGATTTAAAACCAAGTATAAATTAAAATATGAACAAAACAATAGTTGATTTGAAATTAGTGTGTATATTCAGGGAGAACAAACACGGAAACATTTGATGAATAAATATGAACTAATCAAGATACTGGAATAAGTCTAGTTTTATTTACTTAACATTAAAAAGAAAGTTATCCAAGCATATATTAATACGTTCCCAAGAGTATGTTAATGTAAATTATTAGGTGTGTTAAATAAAATAAGTGATTATCTTGTTTCACTTGAAAGCTATATTTGTCAATGAATAAGTATTTTCTTAAACAGTATATTAGAAAACTAAGTAATCAGATCTAATATTGGTTCTATAAACATACTAAGAAACACTTGCATTTGATATCTACAATCTCATCATGAATCGAAAAAGAAACTGATTGTATTTATCTTATCTAACGAATGATAGTCGAGCAGTATCATCAATCAAACGAAGTTAGAAATGTAACCGTTTGATGGCAACTCAGTGGTCTGACGTTTAAGCATCCATTCCCAGATCACTATGTATTGTGTTTGATCTTTAATGGACTCATGGAACCAGACTGTTGAGAAGTCCAATAATATAACGAGACGATTATCCAGAGCTTGCTGGTTCTTATAGATTGCCTAGCTACAGTCAGTCTGTTTTGAAAAACTACAAACTTTAATCTTCATAACTACCCACGTTGAAAAAAAAAACTAAAGAGATTCACAATAATTTCCGATACAACAGTTCAAATGAATTCATAATATATCCGAATGATTTCAGAATAACCACTCAAAAGCTGATATTGAGATTGTTTTCATTTATAAGTTTGCTATCTTTAAAATCTGTTATTACTAATTTATTTCTTTGTTACTTGATCATCGAGTCTATAGTAGACTCTGTAGATGTATTCTTTTTAAGCACTGGAATTTCACCCTTTCTTGTTTAGAATGGGATACACTATTTTTTCCAACTTCTTGACCTGATATATTTTTTTCAACTTTGTGCTAAAGTTCTTCTATTTTAACCTTATATTATCTCTAGTTGTTGATTAATATTCTATCTGTCCACTGATCACATAACCTATCATAATTTGTCTACTTAATATTCATGATTTCTTATTAATAGGCTATTCTATCAATAATTAAATTAATATATATATACCATAATAAAATACTCAGGTTTTCTGTTAGAATACTTAATAAAAGACCATTATTTAATCAATTAACGAATTATTCCGCAGAACTTTTCTGTTCGATGAATTCGACAGATTATTTTGTTTTGATATCAATACTCTTCATTAATAAATACATTTGTAATTTAATCTTTAGCTTTTCTAAGGCTTTAAAAGAAATTTCAAATGTTTTCATTATAAATTTATTTGAGACTCTTATTATTGAATGAGGTTACGTAATAACCAAGGGGTAAAGAAGGATATGTAAGGATGAAAATAATTTACGGGCTAGATAATTGTTCAATTGACGGATATGAAGAAAAAACGACAAACATAAAGGTCATGATAATAAAAATTGAATAATAATAATAATCAAGCAAACCTGTTCAAGGGTAATTCACTTACTTGCTTATGCCTGTTACTCCTTGTGAAGGAGTATAGGCCGACCACCAGCATTCTCCATCCAATCCTGTCCTGGGCAATCCTTTCCAGTTCTTTCCAGTTGTTGTTCATCCTTTCCATATCTGCTTCTATTTCCTGACGTAATGTGTTCTTAGACCTTCCTCTCTTCCTCTTCCCTTCACGATTCCAAGTTAGGGATTGCCTCGTGATGCAGTTTGATGATTTATATAATGTATGTCCTATCCATTTCCATCGTATTTTCCTAATTTTCTCTTCAGATGGAACCTGGTTTGTTCTCTCTCACAGAAGGCTGTTGTTGATCGTATCCAGTCAATGGATGTTGAGTATCTTTCTGAGACAACTACTTATAAATACATGAACCATTTTGATGATGGTTTTGTAGTTCTCCAAGTTCCAGCTCCGTACAGTAGAACCGTGTTGACGTCTTTAATAATGACTCTGACTTTGATATTGGTTGAAAGTTGTTTTGAGTTTCATATGTTCTTCAATTGCAGGAATGCGACCCTTGCTTTGCCAATTCTCGCCTTTACATCTGCATGTGATCCTCCTTGTTCATCGATAATGCTTCCCAGATACGTGAAGGATTCTACATCTTCCAGGGTAATGAAGAAGGACTGAAGTATTCTTTCTGTAATCACGAAAGTATATAGTGAAGTTATTTTAGATTTTAATAAATCACAAAAAACTTAATTTAGTTTACTGGATATTTATCTAGTTTGAGAACGATTTTCTTTAACCAATTACTGAAACCTGCTTGGAGATGTCTTAGTTTATGTAAAGGGACACTTCATATAGTTTGTTCTTGAGAATCAAATAAAGCAACAAACTTTCATTAACGGATCTTTTGATTTTACCTAATAAGGGGATTATTGCCAGCACAACTTAATGTTCAGGATTATAAATATAGATTATATGATTACCATAATATGGAGTGAAAACATTTAGGTAATCTACAAGCAACTTTTAACCTGTTAAATTTTTTGAAAAGATTCATACAATAAAAAAATGAATTGAAATACATTGTTATTTATCTTTATGAATCGAAATCCAATCAATCACTGATGCGATTTATGACATTTATTACTGAAGGCCCTACCGTCCAAGTTTAGATAGCAAATAAGTTTTATTTGATAATTAAAAACGAATACAAAGCAAATTCATATAAGCGTACAACGCTAATAAATCAACGAGCTTACAGGGTAAATTGTAGACTTTATAGATACAGTTTTATCAAATCTAGGTAATGCAAAACATAAAATTGGGTATTATACAATGGTCATAAGAAGTACCTTATTGAAGTCCAGTTTCATTTCAAATAGTTTTCTCTTTAACTGGCTTATTATTACATAACTGTAGTTTAATTTATTTTGTTTACTGCTTTTTATCATTTAACATTTCTGTATTTTCCAATCCATTTGTCATATTGGATTAGTTTCTTAATAAAAATCCTAGTTTAGAATTAAGATAATTACAGTTGAAAGAAACTCTTTTGCTGAGATTTCGTTTAGTGTTTAAGTTTAACTTATCATTAATCAATATGAAATGCAACATATAATATTCAAACACCTTATTATGTGCAGAGAGAAGTTTTGTGGATAATATAGTAATTTAGTGATTGAATTCATGAGTCAATTGAAGCTAGACCACCGTGGGAAATCTGAAAGCACTGGTTTGAATCTCTTGGCCTGGGATCATGGGTTCTCACTGCCGAGGAGTCCCATATTAGAACAAAACGACCGTCCAGTGCTTCCAGGTTTTCCATGATGGTCTAGTTTCAATTGACTCATGAATTCAACTATTAAATTACCTTATTGTGTAATATTTTTGCAGAATCAATTATTCATCCGTAACACTTTTAGAATCACTTTATTCTTTAGTGTTATTTTTTCATTAAGATTTGTGTAAAATATATTCACTTGGAAGGCTAAAATCTTTGCTTTCTTTGTAATATACTTCCATATGTAAGATATATATTGAAAATAAATGCAAATATATGGACACGTAAACGTTTTCCTACGTTTAATCGATATTATTAATTAGGAATAATAAGTAGGCCTTTCGAATAAATAACCTAATTATTTCTTAAATTTGTTTGATATAGTTAAAATATCTTAGAACGCATTAATAATTCTGTTAAGATTATATAATAATGTAATATTCCTAACATTCTATCCCACGAATAATTATCTATAACGATCCAGACATTGAAAAAAAACCCAATATAGATATGGTTGTTAATAAGTATTTCTTAATACATTTCCTGTATTCTACACTGTCTTTACTTAATGTCGATGATCATACAAATTGTATTAATGCATAAAATAAGTAACTATTTGTCTAAACATAATTTGGCGATACTATAATTGATGGACGAACCAATCAGATTTAGACTAACGGGTCTTAGATTTTGGCATGAAGTTGATTCATCCATTTGATTAAAGAACATTTTGAGGTTTTACATAATGTCAATTCGTGATGAAAACTTTAAATCTAATTCGTAACCCTAACTATCAACTGTAAACTATAATCCTCATTCTTCATACAGGTTTATAACTCTTATTTAGCCGTAATAAGTAGGTGAATCTTCTCACGGCTACATTAACGCCTCTCAAAGGTCGTTCATACATTATAGTCTCACTTAAAAAAATATTTTAAACCTCCGAGTTAATAATATCATATTAATCCAGCATTTCATCAGGCAGTCTAGTCCGAGTGTCCTCAAGAAAATTAACAGAATTAAAATTGTTGACAATAAGTTAGATGTCAGAAATAAATTATTATAAAAGAATTATCCAATTGGTCGGTAGAGTGGATAAGAACCATTCAATAAGACATTAAATTAAATTGCTTTTTATGACTTTATGGATATATATTTATATATGGTCGGAGACGTCATGTTGTCATTGGATTTATGTTGGAATCTGGAATAAACCACGATCTAAACAAATTTCACATTTTTTTTCAAAAACTCATACATTAAACTAAATGCAACATATAAAAATGATTTGATAGTTGTTTATTGATGAGTTTATTTTTTTGACATTATCTATCTTTGAAACGTTTAGTTTTGGTATATAATAATTCTTAGTTTTGATGGAGTTTTGTTCTCTGAGCTGAGTGGTTTGGTAGTAACCAAACCAAAATCATCCACCTGAGCTACAAATCTTCCCCACCATTTCATAATTCTTGGTTACTGGTAATTAATTTGAGATGTGATTTTCAGTGTTAGTGAAAACTTGTGACTAGTAAAACTTAACCATTTTGAGAATGACGCACTTACCCAAAAAAGACAATTAAAGGTGATTTCTCAACTTGTCAAATCAAATGAGATTAGAAATATGATTCGTTGAATTTCAACCAAGTATTCTGGAGGTTAAGCATTTGTTTTGAAAATTAAAGGTTTTGAGTTTGATCTCTTATGGGGTCGCGGATGTTCACTACCAGGGAGTTTAAAACAACGTCAAGATGTCTGCTCAGTGTTTCCATGTTTCCAATGGTTGTCTAACTACAGCCAGTCAGTGAAACTACAAAATGTTAGCCTTGATTACTCCCCTGAAGAATCCCTAGTAGGACTGATTTATAAAATGTTAGGATAATATTTTGATCACCATAATTTTTACAAATATCATTTCATCAAACATGTTTTTTTAGTACTCAAAGCATGTTTTAATCTGGGTTTACGATTTTATAACTGATGAATAAGAATAAATTACTATGTATAGATGACCATTATTTAACTTATTTCTGGGGTTCGACATCTAAACGTTATGTCGGATGTTTTATCTAAAACGACTAATTGTTCATGGAACATGATTTAATTGTAATGGGATGTTGAAGTAAAGAGATTTTCATTGTTTTTAAATCAATTAACATAAAATTCATCATTTTCACTTGAGTTTCAATTCATTTGAAGATAGATTTATCGATAATAAAATTGATTTGATTGTTGCCAACGGTAATATATGTAGCTGATGTCAGTTCCTAACCCTAACTGTAATATATATATAAGGCATTCAATATTCAGAGAATAATGATGGATCTGAAATTATTAAATAACAACAAAATCAACTGAAAAAACGTTGATTAGTAAGTGGGAAAATAATTGAATGATTCAGCTTCAACAGTGAAGATTTATTAAACAGAGATTGAAAATAATAACAAACATAACTATAATATTGTGATTTCCCGATGAGTAAAAAGAAGAATTACTGATGTTTTGTAATTTAGTATAGGCAAACTAATTCAGAATGAATAAACAAAGAATAGAATGAAATTGACACATATTTAAGTAACATAAAGAAACAAGACAAAATATCTAGTCCAATTGACATCAAAAATAGGTTTGATTATGTTAGTGTCATGGGAACTTTTGGTCAAAGTGATTTTATGTGGGACATCACTGTGTGTACTTGGGAGTATGATAGTGAGTATGTAATTGTGAAATTTGTGCTGTGAAGATGTGGAGTCTAAAATTGAATGGTATAAGAACTGAACAAATTTCATTTTGATTATTTGAATGAATAGTGCAATTTGGATGGATAATAATGGCTTTGTTTGACTAGAGGCCATAGTGATTTAGTATAATGTGGAATACTTTATTTACTCGTCTCTCTGCATTGTCAGTTAAAGTTTTCTAAATTATTTTGACAATTTTCATGCCAGTTTAGCGGTTATCGAAACTAGCATTTACTGCATTTGCCAATTTGATTTGTAAATTTTCCAGTTCTATAGGAATATTAAGACATCTTTTTGTGTAGCTCAGGTGTTCATTATCAGTAGTTGAGATTTCATGAAAAGACCGTTCAATGTGGTATTCATCCTAATCGATGCAACAAAGAAAACAGTTTCAGTGAATGTAAACGGGATCTTATCATTAATTCTAACAAAAGGTTGAACAAAGAAAAAACAATTATCCCAGCAGAATAAAACAAATTCATGTATTTCATAGATTCTCTTCAACTGCTCACAACATAAAATCATAGTATTATTCATCAGAACAAAATAAGTGTACATGCCTTATATCAGAAATTAAAACATCCAAACCCAATTTATGTATGCAGAAAGAAACATCAACTTTGTTTTGCCCTGGTAACCTTGTTTTGTACAATTAATACGTAAGACTCTTTGCCATGAAGTTTTATTAAAATACTTAATATCTTAAAGTTTACTTATGAGCTTTACTCAACTGGTCTTTATTACATGATCTATCATAAGTTTCCAGAGTTCGATTCCCATGCTATTCTAGAATATTTATATATTTAAACTATAAATAAGCGAATATTTGAAAAATGTTAATTCTTCCATTTTATTATCTATGAATACTTCTCTATAGTCACATATTCACTCAATATATTCTAGACATTTCTGATATAAGGCATGTACACTTATTTTGTTTTAATGAATAATACTATGATTTTATGTTGTGAGCAGTTGAAAAGAATCCATGAAATAAATGAATTCGTGCTATCCTGTTAGGATATTTGTTCTTTTTTATTCTAGTTTATAAATGGAAAAAATTGTACGACATTTCTAATTAAAGCGTACCGTAGAGAGTTTGTTGTTCTATAGAATCCTTAATTCTGTACTTTTTCAAGATTTTTTGTAATTCTTCTGTCGTACCTTGGTAGTAAGTTAAAATCAGAGTACCAATTCAAAATAATTTGTCTTCTAAATTAATGTTCTTGGTAGCTCTTCTAAAAGGATTCAGGACTAGGAGAAGTTTTGTTCTAGATGGATCTGCAGATTTAAAATCGATGCATTGATTAAAATTTGCCGATTCTCGGTCTATGGTTAGATTTAGATTGCCATTAGAATTATTTTTAATTGAACTGTCTAATAATAAGAGTTTATTATGTTAATCTTCTTTTTCAAAAGGGAATTTGATATTCTCTTAGGAAGTGCTTATGAGTTTAAGGGAATTTCATCACATGTCTATAACTTATTTTTATCTGGCTATAAATATTGATTAACGTTTGATTAAATGGAGTTGGCTTACATACCTTCTTCACCGCGCCTCATTCCCTGCGATTCTCTGATTGTCTGTTCAGATCGATAAGTGTACAAAATATACGTACTCAAAACTTCATTCTCGTATTTGACTTATGTAGTTTCGTTATACACCAACGCGAGTTAAGTCGATGATCATATACAAGAATAAGAGATATAGATTTAGTGACATGTATATTTCGATAACGTTAATCACATGGTCAAACTGTAATCAAATATCAGGTCATTAAAATGGGAAATATGTAGATGACATATTTACTCATTGGAATACCATAAAAATATGATTATTTTATTATTATCAACTCCATATTCAATGCTCATTTGATTTATAACTATCAAGTCTAACCTTGATATTAATATCCATTAAGTTTGAAGATGTCTGATATTTCTATGTTCTTTTTTCGTACTTTTTTTTGCAAAATCAAAAGTTTCAAGGGGTTTTAACATTCTCGATTTAAAACGTCAAGTAGAATTTTGTTTTCATTTGAAAAACGTTTTATTAAAATATCATTGATTTTTGTAAATTTTTTCTCTAAATAAAACCTTACCATCATGTATATTATATAGTTTGATAATAATTACTAACTAGAGGCTTCTCATTGATTGATAACAGTTCAGCTATCTCAATTGGTTGATCACTAGGTGGTGATAAATGTCATATATGTCAAGTCCTTATTTAGTGCAGATTGAATGCTATCGACCATGTTGCAATGTGGTCACCAGTCTAGGTGACTTGAGATTGCGGGCACTATATATTGAGATTAGATGGTGGTTGGAGGTAGTCGACAGGAAACCCTGGACTCGGGTTTCCTGTCGACTACCTCCAACCACCATCTAATCTCAACAGTTCAGCTATCTTTAATGTGAGTAGTATTTTACATTAATTTGTTTCCAGTATTCGGCTCCTCAGTAATGTAAATCAGGATGATTACGAAACCATCTTATTTCAGGCTACATAAATTGACAGCCTAAGAAATGTATACAGAAATAAAATAAGAATTAATAATATGGTTGATATTTATTAACATAATTTCTTAAAACAGTATTCTATAGAAGGTAACGTGTAGAATATTTAGTTTTATTTGGCTCTAATAATTGAGGTTAATTCCCTTTTACACGTCCATTACAAACATCATGATATATTTTACGGTAACAATATTGTTTCTTTTTTTTAAATCTAAAAGATTAAAATGAAATTTAATACCACAACAGATAAAACATTCTGCTAACGCCATAACATAAAATTCTATAGTATGATATAGGAATATCATTTTAAAAAAAATTTATTCCTCACCGTTTTCATATTTAATAGTTAAATTCATAAGTCAATTGGAGCTAGATCATCATGGAAAACCTGGAAGCACTGGACGGACGTTTTGTCCTAGTATGGGACTTTTCAGCAGTGCGTATCAAGAGGTATTTCCTGGAATTCTACTGAGAAGCAGTGACCAGTGGAGTTCAATCGGGTAACTCACTGATGATAATGGTTGATGTGTCGGTCAGATTTGTAGATTGATTGAAGTTAGACATTAACATTGTTGGATGCTGTCTCAGTGGTCTAAAGGGTAAGCGTTCACACGCGAGACTGACAGGTCCAGGGTTTGAGTCCCGCGAGGCAGGATCGTGGATACACATTTCTGAGGAATCCTAAGATAGGACGAAACGGCCATCCAGTGCTACCGGGTTTTTCATGGTGGTCTAGCTTCAACTGAACCATAATTTCAACTACAAAATTACTAAGATCTCCACAAAACCCCTCTCTGTTTTCATAGTTACCGAACTAGTCGTTGAAGTGATTTTCAGTAAAAATAACCCCATTATTCAACTTCATACTACAAAAAACTGTCTCAACAAATCTGAATTCCTAATCTAATCAGTTAAAAAAATTTGTATCTTATTTTAAAGATCTAATTCTTTAAATCGTTAATTTTCTTCTTTTTAATCTCGGAATAATGTCACTATGAAAACAGTGATTTTATCTACGGTTTGGTTTGATGTAAAAATATTCTGTTTTTTTTCATAAATACGTATATAACAACATTAGGTGAGATTTTTACACATGATAAAAAGTTGTAGTGGCTTTGCTTCGTTAATCGATCACCTTGATAACCGCTATAATATAAATTTCAAGTGTTTGAAATCAGAAGGCAATCAGAAGCGGCAATTACAGTTTATTAGCGGATAGCGCAAATCACAAAGTTATAAACACATAAAGCGAAGTTGAAGCGAAGAGACGAATAAGTATATACGAGTGATCACATAGGCAAATTTATAGTCAAATCGAATAAAGGAGTAGCAAAGCAATGCAAAAGCTAATAATAGGATTTGAGTACATATATACATGAGGTGGAAAATGAACCATCGAATGATGTCTAAGCAATCAACATTTTAGCTAGAGTCTGTTATGTGATCTAGTGATCATAACGGTACAAATAAATATGCTAATTGTTACAGTTCTAATAGCATTGTCTGTTAAGTAAGTTAATAAAAGTGTTTAACTAAAATTAACCATAATCGAAATTGGCTGTAGTATAGTTGATTTAGCAAACACAATATTTGTGAATGATTCCGAGAGTAAAGTGTTTAACTGTTTAGTTGGTTAAATACAGTCATATTCATCCTTCTGACTGATAGTTGAAGTACAATTATTGAAGCTTTGAGTTTCTATAATCTAAATGTAGCCCATAAAATTACAATCACTCTAAACTATAGACTGTGAGAAAAATTGAAATCAAAAATATTATATGACATGATTAAAGGGTTTTATGATTTAGTGACATCAGTATACAAAAAAGGGATGATAAAGTTTATTCAGTTTGACTTCAAGTCATTTTATCTATAGGGAATTAATGCCTATGTGTTATTATTTCAATCGAATCAAGATATAAAGTAATCCATTTCCTCGAAAAATGTTAATGAAGATTGGAAAAGTCGAGTCTAACGATGAACTGATGTAAGCACTTATCTAACTGCTTCATAGTAATGATTCATTAGAAAATCGTTTATTACAGTGATTTAATAATATCAAAGGTGGATTAAGCATATTCAGAACGTTTGTCTTTGGATATTCATTCGTTGAACAGTTGAATAAATTTATTAATAAAGATACAGATGTTTACATAAATAGGTCAGTGGATTTTATCAACCTAGAACTTATAAATATGGGACAAATTTCGGGTTTTAAACAGAAATTTATTTCAAGTTTGATTATCTTTAATTAATAAAGATTAATGGGTGTGTTCCGTTGATTATCTTTATCCAAATAGCAGTTTATGGATACGTGATTTAAGTAAAATTACTTAAATCTTCACAAAACCCCTTCTGATAATAATAATAATCGTATGCTCACTAGTGACTGACTTCAAGAGGCATTTCCTGGAGTTCTAGTGAGTAGCAGTGACTAGTGGAGCTCAACAAGGTCTGTTGTGAAATATCAGCTCACTGAAGACAATGGTATACGGTGGCGCGATTTCATGAATTAGTTGGAGTTAGAAATTAACACTGCTGGATGCCGGCTCGGTGGTCTAATGGTTAAGCGCTCGCACACGAGACTGATATGTCCTGGGTTGGAACCTCGCGGGGGACGGGATCGTGGATGCGCACTGCCGAGGAGTCCCACAATAGGACGAAACGACCGTCCGGTACTTCCAGGTTTTCCATGGTGGTCTAGATTCAATTGACTCATGATTTCAACCATTAAAATTACTAAAATTTCGACAAAACCCCTTTTTAAAAAAAGACAAAAATATTTCGGAACCAATCTGCATGAGAAACAACATTCGACATCTAGATTAGAAATGCAATAATACAAACACTGGGTTTATTTTCAGATGTCAGATAGTATGTAAAAACTGACTTCATTTGATTTCGCTTTATATTCTGCTAACAAGTAAATGGAATGCTAAAGGTATTTTGACGAATCTAAGTAAATCATCGGGATTTGTAACAATCGTAGGTTTAAAGTAAATGACCGATGAGGTATAGCGACTCACGTGCAAATGAGTTTAGTCTCATCTAACGCAGTTAAACCCTTTTGCTAACTCATTTAGCGGACAAGGTCATCCGCACTATAACAACTTATTGTACCCTTATTATTTTGTGCTTGTATGAAATACGTATGCTTGAATATTGCTTACGGCCTACGCATTTATTCACTCTGCTAGTCTTACTACTAACTGATTATTCGATTCGATTACTCATTCATTTCACATGCTATATATATGTCCATGTTATTCATACTCACTCACTCACTCACTCACTCACTCACTCACTCACTCACTCACTCACTCACTCACTCACTCACTCACTCACTCACTCACTCACTCACTCACTCACTCACTCACTCACTCACTCACTCACTCACTCACTCACTCACTCACTCACTCACTCACTCACTCACTCACTCACTCACACACTCTCGTCTCGCTCTTGCTCTGGCTCCCGCTCGCTTGCTTGCCTTTCGGCACAACACTTCTATGCTTGTTTAACGCATCTGTACATTTGGATATATGTGTGTGGTCTCGCAATAAACGTAATCAACACTTCGTATTTGCCTTCTGATTAATATACCGTTGGGACGTTATATAGAACGGTTATCAAGACGAACTGTATACGAAGTTTAAGGATTATATCGAATACCGACCACCACAGAGGCACTTCCTTTTTAATCCTATAATATATGTATATTCCGTTTGATATATGCTTTAAACGAAAATCATTTTGCAGTGCTCTTTCAATATAATCTTTCTATGTTATTGTTTGGAAATTCGTAAAAATCAAACTGAGCAAAGAAACGTTCTAGCAAACTATTTTTTTTCATATTCAACGCTAGATTGACTGAGTTGACAATTATTTAAAAATATCCATGGCTTACTTAAGACAACGTTAACAAAATCTGTAACAATAATGGTATGACTATAGCTGCACGTAGAAAAAATGTTTGTTTTTAAGAGATTTCGATCAATATAAACGAATAGCTCGCGTTTGTTGAAAATGGTTGACGGTTGATATTACACGTTGTAAAAGCTTCTCTTTTATGGTTATTTTACACTATGTGAGAAATAAAAACAATATGAGAAAATTCTCATTTTCGACCAAGAAATAAAAAAGATTTAATTAATTACAACACTTCAGTGGCGAACTGTTTGATTGATCAAGATGACAATAAAAGATTATTTACTGATAATCACTTTTAATAAATAGCGTAACGATAATACAAAAACAGTTTGACTATGATCATTATTTATGATAATCAACGTGCTAGAGATTAACTATGTAAGTAACCCCATGAAAGTGATAATGTTTCAGAAATAATTGTAGTCAAATAGTAATTGGACAAAATTTACACCGAGCTCTGTTTCTTGTTCTACTGACTTAAGACGTTATTAAATATAAGATGAAAAAAAGTCATTATTGGCTTCGGCAACGTCCTTATTTCGATAATGCAATGAGAAGAGGAACGTTATCTGAATTATGTGATATATTTTTGCAATACATTTAGGACAGTCTAATCACATATATACTTGTTAAGACATTTTCATCTGAAAACTAAAAGGTCGAAAATTGAAACCCTCTTTATGTTTTCAAAAATAATTTGTTCTTACCCTTATCCTACCCTGGTAATACCGATTTATCCTGGGTGGTTATCACACTGTTTTTGTGTACTTTATTTTTATTTGTTACGGCTTACCTATAATCTGTCTAGTTGATCTTTTAGTTTTCATATATAAATGTTCTTAACAAGTATATATGTGATCAGATTGTTCGAAATGTATTGCACAAATATATCACATCATTCTGATAAACTTTGTCTTCTCATTGCATTATCGGGATTAATTGTTTTAAGTGTTCTTGTTATATGTGGTTTTTGATTAGATGTGTATTTTCTGAATATGTTTAACACGTATTGTGTGTTTGAATATCATAAATGTCGATGAAATAATGTCTACATCTATGTATGATGAAATTATATTGTAATTATTACAATTATTAGTATTTCTGTCATTATATCATAGTAACAAAGATAACGTGAGTGCAGCATTTTATCCAATCTTTTTAAGGTCCTAAAAATATTTCATATACAGAATTGAAGCTGTATGTTATGGATATATATCTCACTGTCTATATTTTTCTAATCATTGATATATTTCCTATTATGTAACATTGATTCAAGTCTTTATTATTCTTATCACAACTAGTACACCTGTCATCATACTACCAATTTGTACTTTTCAATTATTATGTAATCGTTTTCATTGTTATCATTGACTCATAAACTACCTTGATTGGTTTAATAATTTCGTATATGCATATAAATATTACTGTATATTAGAGTAAAGCCTGATGAGGATCTAATCGAAAACAATATTGTTCGCTTATGTCTATGTTGTTCTTAATTTACAATATGGGAATATTTCAAATAATCAAAATTGTTTATAACAATCAATAATATGATCAAATAGTTGATTGCAAATTTGATATTGAACAGAACATTCAGAATTTGAATGAAAGAGAGAAATTGAATATTCTGTCATATAAAATTCAGGTCAGCTATAACATAAAATATACCCCTTAGGTTTGTTACAAATTCATGAACTTCCTTTATCCTAAATTACATTTAATTCTAATTGAGAGTTGTTTTTCTTAATGAATACAATAGTACCATCAACGAGTTCCTATGAGATTCTTATGTATTCACAGGGTGGAAAATTAAACTTATTGTGAATCTATTCAATATCATTCGATTTTTTTGAGTCTTAGTTTATTGTTATTTAGTTTTCTTCGTATATTGTTTTACGAAATAGCTCTGAATTTACTTCAGTAACAAATTTTTCTTTCGGTCAAAATTTTCTATGTAATTGGTTGTTCGAAAAAAGAAAACCAACGAAAATAAGAAAATAACATGCATGATTAATCATTATTATGAAATATTTTAATTATGAAGTGAGAATAAATCTGTGAAATAAATCATAGTGAACATCAACTCTGGAATACAGGTACATCCAGCTGACGAGTCCCAAACAGAAGGAAACTTGTGTCCTGGATTCTACTTCTAGCCACTATTCATCTTTCCTTATAAAGCTTGTAAGGCAGTCCGCATAGGATACATATATGTCAACAAGAGGCTGATCAAATTACGGGTGTAAACAACAATAGGAAGATACAAGCAAACAATACCAAATGAATTAAATCATAACGAGTTAAAAACTACCCACTATCTTATGTTCTCACAAACGGTTTGTTCGTTTAGCCTATTTCACTAACATAAAGAAAAGCTAATGTGACCACTCATTAATATAATCAGTTTTTCAATCTAGAAAAATTATTTATCCATTTATCATCACAGTCTTTAATAAAGTTTTCATTTATAAGCATTGAATGCAATTTATTTTGGTATATTGATAGTGAAATTATTGCAGAATATCACGAAACAGGTATTTCATTAAAATTATTCAATTAAATGTGACTTAGAATGTGAAACCTGTCAGAATGAAAACATTGAAATCATTCAAATAAATTTTTTAAAGAAAAGAATATCATGTTATTGTATTTGCCTAATGAACAAAATGATTTATTCATATAGATTGATAGACTTGGAGATAATTAACCGTTCGATTTTCTAAACAACCGAATTTATTGAAAATAGATGTTGATCATGAGAAATAGTTAACATAAATGGATAAAACTATTAAATATTCCTCAAAAACAAAGGGAAAAACCAGATTCTCCGATACAACACAACATGCGACAATCGTATCACACTTGATGGAGAGGATTTGGAAGATGTAAACACCTTAACATATCTGAGCAGCATCATTGATGAACACGGTAGATCTAATACAGATGTGAAAGCGCGAATCGGGAAAGCAAGAGCAGCATATTTACAACTGAAGAATATCTGGAACTCAAAACAACTCTCTGTCAACTAACACCAAAATCAGAATTTTCAATACAAGTGTCAAGATAGTTCTACTGTGTACTTGGTCGGAAACCTGGAGAACTATGAAAGCCATCATCCAGAACACACTAGTGTTTATAAACAGCTGTCTGCGCAAAATACTTCGGATCCGTTGGCCAGAGCATCATCGGCAACAACCTACTGTGGGAGAGAACAAACCAGATCTCAGTGGAGGAGGAAATGAGGAAGAAGTGCTGGAAGTGGATAGGACACACATTGAGAAAAGCACTCAATTGCGTCACAAGACAAGTCCTCACATGGAATCCTCCAGGTCAAATGGGGAGAAGAGGAAGACCGAAGAACACAATACGTCGAGAAATGGAGACAGATATGAGAAGAATGAAGAACAATTGGATAGGACCAGAAAGGAGGGCTGAGAACAGAGTGGGTTGGAGAATGTTGGTGGTCGGTCTATGCTCCATTAGGAGTAACTGGCGTAGGTAAATAAGTAGTATAATTAATGAAGAAGATATATTAGTTTGAATTTGATATCATTTCCGTTTCTATTCACCAAATAAAATACATGTTTCTACATCAGCTGATCACTCAGTAGATTAAGTCCTGGTACTTTTTAATTTTCAACGATTAATTTAGAAATCAACCACTTGGTTCGATTATATGTTTTCACGTAACATACTTGTTTGTGAGGAGAACCATCTTAACCAATATTTCTTACTAGTTGAGTCTCATCAGTTTTGGTGAACAATTAGATTAGGACGGGAAACATCAGGAACCTGTAAATGCCTGGGTATTTAACAGTTGCTGTATTGACAGTGAAGTTTATGGTCATGTTAATTCAAGTGATTTGTTATTCAGGCAGTTAAGCTTATATATATTTATCTTTATCTAATTGACATATTATGGTACAAAACTGATCGGAAAACTAGTCAACACGACAAGACTATAATTTATGGAGGAACCAATAGCGTATAAGAAAACAGGTTTTGGCACGAAATCCACTCATTCATTCGGATAAATAGAGTTTTGGAATTATAACTGACGTCAGTTTGGGATGAAAACCCTAAACCAAAATACTAACCTTAATCATCAACTGTAAATCAAAACTTTAATCCTTCAAATAGGTTTATAACCCTCATTTGGTCCTGGTGTAGAATAAAATGAATTCATTTTATTCTGCACCAATCTTCGTTCTTGCTCTGTTTAAGCTGAAATGATTGATTTCACAATAATTGAATGACAGATATAATAAGTTGTTTCTCTTTAAGCGAATAATACAGTTAGACATTTTGCAAATTACAAAAATAAATTACCATTAAAATTGATAATGTTTATCAGTTTGATGGATGTGAAATCTTTGTTATTTCTAAAGAATGTAGACATAAATCTTTAAAAGCTATGATGTAATTAATGAGAATGTTCGTCTAAATTTGAACATTTAGTTTCATTATTGTTGGATCTGAGCGAAATGTTTGAGTTAATTCTGATTTTAATAACTAGAAATTTTACAAATACATTTTTATAATCTTATTTTATATTAACTATTTTTCACTTACTGTTCGTGTTAAGTTCTCTACTTGAATAACGCAGGATACGGTTTACAACTACGACAATTGAACGTTTAACTTCACCGTTGCAAATCAGAAGACACAAGAAAAATTGGAGGTGTTTATTTTGTAAGAATCAATGTGTACAGAAGATCACGGGTATTTATAGATGTTGGCATTTGTTAAGTCAACATTATATTTTGCCCACTCCGCTAAGAGACATATTGTGCTACTGACCAATAGTAGCATGCTACGCTGATATTCTAGAATGCTCCATCATGTTCTGATTGGTTTGAACTCTTCGGCTCCTTTAGGGCCTCTGGTGACTCTGTTGTAGTTCTCGGAAGCCGACTCAACAGTTCGTAGTAAGTATAAATATTACTTTATTCTTTGTCACACAACCTATTTTTCTTTGAAACTATCAAGTCTTGTGAAATGATTCACTGGTTATCCATACTTACTTTACTTAAAGCTTACAGTAGAAATAAATTGATTGGAAGAATGGGCAATTCAGTTGTTATTCTATTACTAGTATAGGGGTTATAGAGATTATTAAGTTTTTGATTGAGATCATGAGCCGATTGATGTTAGACTACCATTGAAAATCTGAAAGCACTAGCCGGCCGATTCATCCTATAGTGGGACTCCTCAGCAGTGCATATACACGATTCCGCTCGTGGGATTCGAACCCAGGGCCTTCTATCAATTTAACTGGAATTTTTATAAATAATATTCATAGCAATGTCTTAAATCAATTAAAATTTCTCGACTGTTCATAACTTAAATAATGTGAATCCTATTTAAAAGGAATCATTTTCGACTAGATCAAATTTGGTGTATTATCTTCTTTGTTGTGGTACTACTTGGAATAAAAATTCAATTTAACCTGGATTTGAATCATATATTATCTTTAACAAACGTTTCCACGTTTAATCGAATCATATGTCTTATGAAAGTTTGTGGGTTTTTTTTTCATGGCTGCCAGTTTGATGTTGATTCATGATGAAAACTAACATTTACCTTAAATGAACCTTTTTATATCACTGAATCATAACAGTTCAATACTTTAACTAGTGTGTTTCATTTATCAGATTTAAATTATTGTTGTAGTTAGTATATTAGAAAGATTGCTTAACTTGAAAAGAGATAGTATAATTTTATTATAATTAAATTAATAAAACTTAGTAAAATCGTTTGAAGTAGTACTCACTGGGGAATAATTCCGAAGCTCAACAATCTGATTACATTAATTTGCATGTCAACGATTTCGTATGTTATACGATTATAGTATATACGACTCTGTGAAATTTGTTATTAACTTAAATCTATAAAATTTGTTATTAGTTGAAATCCCTTTCATAAATTTATTATCCTGAAGGGATCAATAATTAAGTTCGTGTAGAATAATCCAAATTTATATTGTTTCCTTTGGTTCCCGTTATCTTCTAAAAACCAACAATGTTTTGAAATTACTTACTTACATAATTAATTACGCCTGCCACTCCCAATGGAGCAAAGGCCGACCACCAACATTCTCCAACCCACTCTGTTCTCAGCCCTCCTTTCTGGTCCTATCCAATTGTTCTTCATTCTTCTCATATCTGTCTCCATTTCTCGACGTATTGTGTTCTTCGGTCTTCCTCTTCTCCCCATTTGACCTGGAGGATTCCATGTGAGGACTTGTCTTGTGACGCAATTGAGTGCTTTTCTCAATGTGTGTCCTATCCACTTCCAGCACTTCTTCCTCATTTCCTCCTCCACTGAGATCTGGTTTGTTCTCTCCCACAGTAGGTTGTTGCCGATGATGCTCTGGCCAACGGATCCGAAGTATTTTGCGCAGACAGCTGTTTATAAACACTAGTGTGTTCTGGATGATGGCTTTCATAGTTCTCCAGGTTTCCGACCAAGTACACAGTAGAACTATCTTGACACTTGTATTGAAAATTCTGATTTTGGTGTTAGTTGACAGAGAGTTGTTTTGAGTTCCAGATATTCTTCAGTTGTAAATATGCTGCTCTTGCTTTCCCGATTCGCGCTTTCACATCTGTATTAGATCTACCGTGTTCATCAATGATGCTGCTCAGATATGTTAAGGTGTTTACATCTTCCAAATCCTCTCCATCAAGTGTGATACGATTGTCGCATGTTGTGTTGTATTGGAGAATCTTGCTTTTTCTTTTGTGTATATTGAGACCTACTGCTGATTAGGCTGCTTCTACACTGGTCGTCTTCTCTTGCATTTGTTTTTGCGTATGCGATAGAAGGGCCAGACCATCTGTGAAGTCTGGATCGTCCAACTGCATCCTAGATGTCCATTGTATCCCGTGTTGCCCTTCAGATGTTGACGTCTTCATCATCCTGTCGATCACCAGGAGAAAGAGAAAGGGTGAGAGTAAGCAACCTTGCCTGACACCAGTCTTTACTTCGAACGAGTCCGTCAGCTGTACTCCATGCACGATTTTGCAGTTTAACCCATCATAGGAATTCTGTATGATATTGACTATCTTCTGAGGCACGCCGTAGTGTCGAAGAAGTTTCCATAGTATTGTTCTGTGCACGCTATCAAATGCTTTTTCGTAGTCAATGAAGTTGATGTAGAGTGATGAATTCCATTCAATTGACTGTTCCACAATGATCCGTAGAGTTGCGATTTGGTCTGTACACGATCTATCCTTACGGAATCCTGCCTGTTGGTCATGAAGTTGGTCGTCTACGGAGCGCTTCATTCTGTTTGACAATACCCTGTTGAAGACTTTTCCCGGTATTGAGAGAAGAGTGATTCCCCTGTAGTTATCACAGTTGCTGAGATCGCCTTTCTTTGGTATTTTGATCAGGAGTTCTTCTTTCCAGTCTGTTGGTACTTGCTCCTCAACTCAAATCTCATTGAAGAGAATGTGGAGTATCCTTGCAGTTGCCGCTACGTCTGCTTTTAGTGCCTCTGCTGGAGTGTTGTCTGGTCCTGCTGCTTTGCCACTCTTGATTTGTCTGATGGCCATGCTGATTTCTTCAAATGTTGGTGGGCCAACATTGATTGGGAGGTCCATGGGTGCTGCTTGGATGTTGGGTGGGTTCAGTGGAGCTGGTGGATTCAAGAGTTCTTTGAAGTGTTCTACCCACCTGTTTCGTTGCTCTTCAATGTTGGTGATTACCTTGCCTTCCTTGCTTTTCACTGGTCGTTCTGGCTTGCGGCGATTTCCAGAGAGTTTCTTTGTCGTGTCATACAATTGTCTCACGTTTCCTTCTCTTGCAGCCTTTTCCGCCGTCATTGCTAGATCTTCCACATATTTGCGTTTGTCAGTTCTGATGCTCCTCTTCACTTGTTTGTTTACTTCTGTGTATTCAGCTTGTGCCTTGGCTTTTTCTGATCTTGTTCGACTGGTATTGATTGCTGCCTTCTTGTTCCTTCTTTCTTGAATCTTATCCAGTGTATCAACGGTGTTCCATTCCTTGTGATGGTGCTTCTTGTTGCCAAGAACCTCGCGAGATGTTGAATTGTTTCCCTTTCTTTATCCATTTTCAGTTGCTCTTCATAGTAGTTCCTTCTCCATTGAGTAGGTCGTGAAAGGCCTGGAACTTAATGCTGAGGACTATCTTGAATTTGTTGAGTTTGTCAGAAACCCGAGCAAAAGCCGTGTTAAACTTTTGTAATGTCGTCCGCCCCGTTTTCCAGTGCTTCTTGAGTTTCAATTTCATCTTGGCGACCAGAAAGTGATGATCTGATGCCATATCAGCTCCTCTCTTGGTTCTCACGTCTCCCATCGTCCTCCTGAGCTTTATGTTGATGCAGATATAGTCGATTTGGTTTTGTGTAGGGTGATTCGGTGAAGTCCATGTGGTTTTGTGAATGCGTTTATGTGGGAATATAGTGCCGCCTATGACCAGTTTATTGAAGGCACATAGGTTTGCAAATCTCTCACCATTTTCGTTTCTTTCTCCCAGTCCGTGTCGTCCCATGATGTCTTCATATCTAGTGCTTTCCGTTCTAACCTTGGCATTGAAATCTCCCATCAGAATGGTCAGGTCCTTTGTTGGGCACTTCTCGATGATTGACTGCAGCCTATTGTAGAATTGATCTTTAGCGTCTTCATTGTAGTCGTTGGTAGGCGCATATCATTGGATGATGTTCATTGAAATGCCCTCTTTCTTTGTTTTGAAGGAGGCTTTGATGATCCTTGTAAGGTTAGAGTCTTAGACATCAAAATCTTAGCTAAAATGTTTAATGACTCTATAACACAGTTGGTGGATATAAGTTTGTAATAAGTAAGAATAATATTAAATGAGATCAATCAGTTGGAAATATCATAGTGAATTCGAATGAATTGAATATGATGCAATGAAAATAAAAGAGAATGATTTTAAAAAAGGATGTCTTAAATCAAGGGTAATATTATCTTGATAAGGAAACATTTAAAGCTATTTCATTTTGAACAAATTTTCTAGTCTTGTTACTATGTGTTGTCAATAGATGGATGATATTATTTTAAATCATATTCATTTCTCTCACTAAATGCATGTTTGATCAGTCATTTATCATGAACTGTTTGTCTAGCAATGTTTCTTTCTTTAGAAATTAACAAAAGCCATTATTTTAATCATATCTACCAAGCATGTTATATTATTATTATTATTATTGTTTTTATAGAATGGTTAGTGTGTAATATATTTCTGGATTTATTTGGGTACCATTTTGAATTCATGTGTATTATAAACAGAATAGATGCATGTAATATAAGATTAGAGAAATGATCGCATTGTTTTTCAACTAAATCTACTATTTGATTAATGATTACGTAACTTAAGAAATGATCTAAATTGAATGTCAGTAAAATGGGATACATAATGAATATATGAGGTTATTATCAATAATGGATAAATTAGAATATATTTTTGTCCATTTGATTTATTCATACAGTTGTTTCAATGACTATATAATGTATAAAGAATAGGTCATTACAGGAATTTCTAATGTTGTTTTAAGAATATGAAAAATGGTTACGCTTAGTGTTTTAATGATCTGAGGTTTAGACAATTGAAAGGAGTAAATTTGAAATTATCAATGATTCTTTTAATTATTTAGCACCTACTTTAGAATGATCAATGTAGTTTCAATACATATACAGCAAAAATCATAGAGGAGTACTCCAAAACCAACGTCCCTGTTAAATATGATACACTGAAAAAGAAAACCTGCTTCTTGTATCCGCGTTTCAAAAAAGATAAAATCACTGGAATAATTAACTACTAGATAAATGCCGAATTGAAGGTTGCTTGTCCATTAGGAAGACTGACGACGAACTGCTAACTCATACAAACAAAAACTGACAGGATATTTTTTTCTTAATGCCTCCAACTGCATATATCAATTTACGCGTACGTGCCAAAGCACATACGTTGGAAGAATAGAGAGAAGAGTACATGTTCACATTTCCGAACACGTTCCAATAAACTTAAAACTGAGAAGTTAAATGGCTCTAAACAGTACATTAGCTTCACTTCAATCCATATTTTATAAGTCACAAGACGTAACCTGTACAGTTTTCTTCTCAATTAAATCAAAATAACTTTGAATCAAGGGACATACCACATATGAAGTATTATGTTTGATCATAGTTATTAAATTAGACTACCTGATGATACATATGAATATCTTTATATATGGATATTTCACACTCACCTCTATACAGCATTGTTAATGATCATAGATACATTTATTTCCAAATAAGCTATGTTTTGATCAAAATTAGATATATGCAGTAGGATTAAATTCGAAAAAAATTGATACAATCTCTATTGTTACTAAGATTTATATTTAAAACATTTTATGTAGTATTTTTGGACCTCAGATATTAGCATATTGATCATTAACTAGGTGGCAAATACTTTCCCAGTGTTTTTTGGATAGAAATTTGAAAAAGCTTGGACCAGATTGCCAGGCGAAGCGTTGAATTTACTTCAAGTTGTTTCACTGAGATTTAACAAAACATTCTTCCTCTTTAATGACTATATACATAGTTACATTATTAGAAATATTAAGTGCACTATACATGTTTACGCAAAATACTTCGATCCATTGGCCAGACACTATCACCAACAGCTAATATGGGAGCGAACAAACCAGATCTCAGTGGAGGAGGAAATGAGGACGAAGTGCTGGAAGTGGATAGGACACACATTGAGAAAAGCACTCAATTGCGTCACAAGACAAGTCCTCACATGGAATCCTCCAGGTCAAATGGGGAGAAGAGGAAGACCGAAGAACACAATACGTCGAGAAATGGAGACGGATATGAGAAGAATGAAGAACAATTGGATAGGACCAGAAAGGAGGGCTGAGAACAGAGTGGGTTGGAGAATGTTGGTGGTCGGCCTATGCTCCATCTGGAATAACAGGTGTAAGTACGTAAGTAAGTAAGTAAGTAAGTAAGTAACACTTAATTAATTGAAGTTGGCTCACACGCTTTCTCCACTTCATGTCCTTTCGCTTCTCTCTCTCTTCTTCGTTTCTTTCACTGAGATCCTCTGATTGTCTGTTCCGATCAACGAATGTACAAACTATACGTATTCAAACATTCATTTTCGTATATGACTTATTAAATTCCGTTATTCACCAATGCGAGTTAAGTCGAAAATTAAATACGAGGATTGACGATATATATAATTTGACAGCAGTCATTCATACGATATAACTAGAGTCTGATCACGAGCCACAAAAATATTATATAAATAATTGTAAAAGAATTTATTAGTTAAATTACTACTAATCAAAAATCAACAGTGATTGACCAATATAATCTTAATAAACTATAACATATTATATAATTAAAATAACCCATGGTGTCCCTGAGAGGTTGAACGGATCGTTTCTGCACGCAAAGTTCAGGCTTGATTTCGTGGGTTGCCAATGCCTCAGCAGTGCATAAAATATTGATTCGACACCCCTTCTATCCAGTTCCTTTGACTTTGTAGATTACATTAAAAGAAGAATCTTTTGGAGCGATGTGTCCACAGTTGATTAAATGCTCCTGTATTGAACTAGTAATTATTTTGCATTCTTCTTTTAAAAGCCTACCCGGATAGTGTGCTGAGAAGAGTTTAGTCAGTGATCTTTTTGTGCGGTCTATGTAACGTGTCCCAAATGAGCAGGTAAATTTATAGATACACATTGATGTGGCTGAAAGCGGAAGTTTATCCTTAACACATCCTAGAATGGTTGGCCGGCTAGAGAAAACGATTTGAAACTTGGCTGCGTAGAACGTTTTATTCAATGATTTTGAAATCCGTTTATTTAAGATTTTGGCAACCGTGTCTCCTTTAAATTCCATGTTCATAAACAAGGTTTTTTTGGTACTGCCGATGCTTTTTCATGATGAAGTCTATATGTTAATGTGCTATCGACGAATCTAGGTGGATAACCATTTTCAATGAAAATTTGTCGAAGTTGAGATAGTTCCTCATCTCTTGATCCTAAAGGATAAAGAGTGAATTAAGTTCCTCTTTCTACTCTGTGGAACCCAACTATGGGAATTTATGTATTGTCCATTCCAGGTAGGATTTCTATATAAAGATCTTTGTAAGAATCCATCTAGCATTCTTTTCAATCCGACGTAAAGAAAATGAAATTTATTGTTTGCCTCTGCTTCTAAAATAAATTGAATTGACGGGTGACAATTATTGAAACTATTTAAAATTTCATTAAGGTCCATGTCTTTATCACAGATAATGAAAGTAACGTCCATATATCTCTTATATAAATGAAATCTCTCAATTATTGGTCAAAATACCGAATTTTCTAGATTGGCCATGAAATAATCAGCCAAGAGAGGACTCAATGGAGAACCTATTATAACTCCATTTATTTATCTATAGAAATCATCATTAAATCTAAATTGTACGTTGAGTGTACATCGTAGAAGTAGTTCATCAAGATAATATTTTGGGATACATATATCAAGGTTATTGTTTTCAGTATAGTGACATTAGAAAAAAAAACAAATAGTTTTTGTGAGAGGAACATTTATAAAAAGAGAAGTGACCTGTTAACAGATCATACTTAAAATTGAGTCATATATGATATTTCCATTAAAAATTACTTACAAATCTTTATATATTTAAATAAGAAATTTCAATTGTAATATCTACAAATTAGACTCTTTATCGCTATCTTTGAAAACTATTAAATATTTTTTGATTGAGATCATGAACCGATTGATGTTAGACCACCACAATTGAAAACCTGGAAGCACTGGACGGCCGTTTCGTCCTATTGTGGGACTCCCCAGCAGTGCGTATCCACAACCCCGCTCGCGGGATTCGAATTCAGAGCCTTCGGTCTCGCGCGCGAACGCTTAACCAACTAGACCACTGAGCCAGCATCGAATGATGATAGTTTCTAACATCAATCAATCCACGAAATTGCGCGACCAACTTCCGTTGTACTGAGGTAGATACCTGTCTCTACCTGACAAGGATTAGCTCCACTGGTCACATATATTCACATCACATATATTCAACAGAAACCTCATTATTCATTTTATAGAAATATTCATAATTATGATGTGACAAATAGGAAACAAAAGAAAAACAGTTTGATAAAGTTGTAACCATCTAGTTACTACTCAAATAAATTATTTCTATTGTAAATCAAGCATATTACGGCTTATTTCTTGTGTTTAAAAGTACATATATCTCTTAGTTTTAGAATGAATCTAAATGATTATTGAATAAATCAAGTCATATGAGTTAGTTAACGGTTTCTTTTTCTTTCTTTTGATTTACTAAAGAATAAGTATAAATTCTTTATATGTGAATTTATACATAATAAACATTTTCATTCCATTTTCTATAATAGTAGTTTTAATAGACACATAAATTAAATCGGTTAACAACAATTAATATTTATGCAAATGATTAATTATCTTTCTATTATAAGAATAATCTTAATTATACATGATAATGGTTGTTTTGTTTGATTTTGCAAATCATTCACTGAATTGGTCAATGATATTTCTCACATAAATTTCGGCTAATTTTTTTTCTTTGAATTTCTTTCTTTTTTTTGTTTTTCTTTTTGATTCGTAATAAGTTTCATGTATTGAAAATCTTACCTAACCGATAGGAATAAATAAATAAGAAAAGAAATTGACATTTTTATAGTTGATGTGGTAAATTATTTAATGAATTATTTATTTTCGCTTAATTTGTCGGTGATTTAAAATGACCAATATTTTATACTGATAAATGATGAACAAACATTTTTGGTATGTTAAGTTTTGTTTATTTGAATTTGATATGAATATTGGTACAAAGTGGAACTGAATACATATGTGTTATACAAATCATTTGATTTGCGTGTGATATTGATTGGGTGCTCAAACCAAAGAGGATGGTTTTCTTAGGAAGCCATACTCGGAGCCTTCAACTTAAAGGTCTGATCCACAAGGAAGTGGATCAGTGTCCTATATTAACCGGTGATTAACAATACGTTCATACGCCATTTATTCCTTCAAAATCCTGGAGCCCATGTATACCATCGGTTTGGAATCAGGGCTTTCCAACTCGGCTAGGTGGATCCTCCGTCTCCACCAACCCAGTTAAGGCGCCGGACATTCGCTTTTCGTCCTCTCAACTTCGTAAACAACAGCAATGTCGCAAGGTCGTGAGTAGGACTTCCCTGTCAGTGGTTGCATGCACGTGGCCATGTGAGAGCATTTGGAGAGGGAGAGCTGACTCTCCTCACCCTCGAGCGTACCAGAGTATTTAGGGGCTAAGTTTAGATTGAATTATGTACACATGAATAGAAATAAGTGATACACTTTACAGATAGACACACTTATTTACCATGTATTCATTCATTCACGTAATATCTATGCAAAGAATAATTCCTTAAATAATTGGACAAAAGTCTCAGTGATATTCTTTAACTTGTATCTGACATGTTAAAGAACAGACAAATTTATGTTTAATTTAGAATTAAAATAGTATAATAGTTTATTAACTAATTATAAGTTTTTTCTGACTTATGAAAGTTACAAATGTAAAGCTGTTTTTAGAAGACAGTGAAAAACTTTTTTTTAATTAACCGAATAGATTCTGTTCAATTTCACTGTTGATAAAAGATAATGATGAGTTCATATCATTTAAATATTAAAAATGTATTCATAATTTGTAACTATAATATTATTAATGAAGAATATTTACAATGATATTGGTTAAAGTTCAATTAACTATGAATTCAGCGAAGAAAATTTTCTTTTCGACGAAATCATTTACTTAAGCTGTACATTCGTATATATAGTTAGACGGAAAATATATGTCTATAAAAGGATAGAAAAGATTGAATCACAAAAATGGATTCGAGGATAAATAACAAATGAGGTTACGTACTAATCAAGAGGTAAGGAAGAAAATCGTTTATGGGTCAGTTAATAATCCAGTTGAAGAAAAGTGACGAACACAAAGGTCATAATAATCAAGAAAATTTGTATGAGGTAATAACAATAATAACTGATTAGAGTGCACTGCCCATTCCAAGTAGGTTTTTTATACATAGATTCGTCGAAAAGAGAATTTTCTTCGCTGAATTTTCTTTTTCTTATTCAATGACACTATGGGTTATTTTAATTGTCAATTAGCTGTATTCATTAACATTTTCTGTGAAATTACAAACAGTTTCTTATTTTTACTGACTTTTAAATAACATACATCTTTACATAAGGAAACTGAATTAGTATTCACTTTGTAAATGTTTGGTAAGTTATCTATTGCATAATCATAATTGATTATATTTCCAGATTCATATTTGACTAGAAATTTTCACAAAACTTCTAACTGGTTTGGAAGGTATATTTGTTTTTTTTTTATTAAAAATTTAGAACATTATAAATAAGTGAACAATATTGTTTTCGATTAGATCCTCATCAGGCTTTACTCTAATATACAGTAATATTTATATGCATATACGAATTTATTAAACCAATCAAGGTAGTTTATGAGTCAATGATAACAATGAAAACGATTACATAATAATTGAAAAGTACAAATTGGTAGTATGATGACAGGTGTACTAGTTGTGATAAGAATAATAAAGACTTGAATCAATGTTACATAATAGGAAATAGATCAATGGTTAGAAAAATATAGGCACTGCTAGCCACTATCCATCTTTGCTTAAAAAGTTTGTGATTGTATCAAGGCAATCCGCACATGATACACATATGCCAACATGAGAGTGATCAGTTACAGTCGTAAATAACAATGGGGCGATACAAGTAAAACAACATCAAGTGAATTTAACTGAAATAACATTCATCAAAAAAATTATAAGATTATGTAATAAGAAGTGTTTAGATAATTGGACCGTGAAACATATAGATTAAACTACAATCATTTATATCATGTACATCTTAGTAACCCACTCTGAACTTAATTAACTTATAAACTGTTTACTATGTCTCTATCTCACTTTATACTCTGAGAATAGGTTATCATGCCGTCGTTATGACATTTATATTATTAAAAGCGACAATTGTAGATCTTTGTGCTACACCCTAACTTAAAATGGATAATATGAGTGTATGATTAGTTAAACTGTCAGAGATAGTCTTTATTGGAATATTAGTTTCGTGACTTGCCCTAGGATTAAATTCTTACTTTTAGAATATTTAATAATTGCTAAAATATAACAGAAAGTTAGCAATCAAGTTTGATAAAACTCTGGAAAATATAAAGTATTTATTATTAATTAGTTATAATATTAAAATATTTAAAAGAATACAAATGTTTCATTAATTATATTTCGTACAAAATCTGTGTTAACATTCAGGATGAAAGTTACATATAATATTGTATGAATATATTTGATGCTGGCTCAGTGGTCTAGTGGTTAAGCGCTCAAGCACGAGACCAGCAGGTCCTGGGTTCGAATCCCACGAGGCGGGGTCGTGTACGAGCACCGCTGAGGAGTCCCACAATAGGACGACTCGACCGTCCAGTGCTTTGAGGTTTTCCATGATGGTCTAGCTTCAACTGACTCATGATCTCAACGATTGAGATTACTACAATCTCCACAAAACTCCTTCTGATACTAATCAATAAACAGCAATGTCGAAAGACTAATTAACAGTAATTAATTTGAACTAGTTTTTAAATAATTACAAAATGTTAATTTAATCAAAAGTAGCCGAAATCAGTGAATTTTTGTTGTTTAAAGTAACGTTTATATGTAGATGGCATTTGATTATCATAAAAATACCATTATGACATTGTATTCTGCTGTTTAAAGCATAATAAAGGGTGCCATTATAAATTTGAATTGAGTGTTTGGAACAAAAATGTTTCTTAAATAATACAGTTGGTAATTGATCATAAATCATTTAGTAAATATAATGAAATTTTACAACATTCATATTGACTTCTCACTTTTGTTTAGTAGAATTAACGACTTGTAAATACATGTATTTAGATTTCTTAGTTGAAATGACATTTACCAATAATTCTAGGCTGTTTTTACTTTGAAAAATACAAATTTATTAATCATTTTCATTTAAATTCACTTGTTGTTTTACTTGTATCTTCCCATTGTTATTTAGGACTACAATTAATCAGGACTCAGTAGCTAAGTGGATAACGCGATGGCGTTTGAAGCGAATGGTACTGAGTTTGAGTTACAGAGTGAACATGAACTCTGAAATGCAGGTACACTCGGCTAAGGAGTCCCAAATAGGATGAAACGCGTGTCCTGGATTCCACTGCTAGCCACTATCCATCCTTGCTTAAAACAGTTTCATTTACTTTAATAACAAATGAAATAAACATATTTCCAGGATTAAATTCTTAGATCAACAGACCGGATTGCGTAAGGATCATTTGTGTACAGATCAAATCGCGACATTATGGATCAACATTGAACGAACTATCGAATGAAATTCATCACTATGTATCAGTTTATTCAATGATGAAAAAGCGTTTGGCCGTGTAGATAGGAAAACCTTATGGAACCATTTTCGAAACTATGGTGTATCTGAGAAGGTCGTAGATATCATACGAAATTCTCAAGAGGAACTACACTGCAGAGTCGTGCATGGAGGACAACTGACAGATGCATTCCAAGGGAGTACAAGAGTCAGACAAGGCTGCACACTCTGCCTCTTTCTTTTTATTCTGGTAGTTGACTGGATTACGAAGACCTCCATGTATGATGGCAAGCACTGAATACAATGGATAGCATGCATGCAGCTAGGTGATTCGGACTTCACAGATGACCTGGCTTATCTATCCTATACAAAGCAACAAATGACGATGAAGACCACTAGTGTAGCAGCAGAGGATCTGATGCGGATGTAAATGTTAAGGTTTTCAAACGAGGGCAGCATTCTCATAATTGAAGAAAATATGGAACTCAAAACAACTGTTAGCCAACATCACAGTCACAATTTGCTATACTAACGTCAGTACGGTTTTATTGTACGATGCTGAAACGTGGAGAACTACTACAACCATCAGCAGAAATGTGCAAGTATTTATAAACAGTTGTGTACGAAAGATACTCAATATCCGTTGGCCGGATCACATCAGCAACTGCCTGCTGTGGGAGAAAACAAACCAGGTTCCAGCTGAAGAGGAAATTAGGGAAAGATGTTGGAAGTGGATAGGACACATATTACGAAAATCACCACAATACATCACGAGGCATAAATAAATAGCATCTGGAAAGCATTGTCCAGGACAGAGTTGGATGAAGAATACTGGTGGGGTAACAAACGTAAATAAGTAAGTATCAACATGGTTCCGAACCAGTAATTTGAATAGAAGTTTTGCAGATCTGATAGTGCTGATCAATAAATATTTTGCTACATAACTATGGAAGTGGTTGTGTTTCTTACCACTGTTTCTACGAAAATGAAAATGTGTACATCTATTTTGTAGATATACAAAATATCTCTCATATAATTAAAAAATGTTCCAATTAGTTTGTTTTTAACATAAAATTATCTATATCAAAACTGTTCAAATGGTTTATAAACGAGTTTTAATTAAAAATTCAATAACTTATGTCATGTAAGCTGAGTAAATAAAACTAGAGATTGACATATACTTCCCATTTGAACATTGAAAACACGAAGTTCAGCGAAAGGAACCCTTTACAACGAATTAATTATGAAACTGCACAATCGTATATATATATATATATATATATATATATATATATATATGAAAAAAATTTCATGTTAAAATACTAGTTTCTTGAGGACATATGAACAAGATATAACTGTGACGATGCAATCGCAGTTTTGTCATTAACCGATTTTTAGTGACATCAGATGTTTGGTCACTGGTAAATTAGATATTTATATAAAGGTATTTCTTTGGAACGGAAAAACCGGATTCTTTGTCATAACATTCACAGGCTTTTTCCTGAGGAATGTGAGTTCTTCGTTAATGCATTACGTACTACATATCCGATATGTTCGGTAATATAAGGAGTGAATAAGATTCCTCTTTCTGTTTAAAGGGACCCGGCTATAGAAGTTGGTCAGCTAGTCATTTCATGTTTATTTTCTAAGGAGCCATCACTCTTCATCATCAGAGATGGTGTCAACTATTCAGTTGTTTACTTTAAAATGAAATCAAACTTATTAATGTTTACTGAAAATTTCTTTTCACTGCTAAACTATATATATAAAACAAGAATTGACCACACCAACTTTTTGTATCTATCAATTCGTTGAGAACTGTTTATGTATTTAAAAATAAGTTAATCATACCTTTAAATGATAAAATAATTTTAAGATGAAGAAATAATCATTAACGAAACTGCCATATGGCCACTTCACACAATATTTTGTTTAATATTATTACTTGCTTTATTATTGAAAGTTATCACCATATCTGTAATGCACATCGTTATATAAATTCATATGACTTTCATAAATGCTCTTAGGACACCAAGTAAATATAGTTTTTTTCTTTATTATAAAATCCATACAATATGATTCATATGAGATCAATAGGACTGTGGAAACTTTTTAATGTTTATATTTATTTATATATTATAATGATCATAATTTGTAAAATGATCAAAATAAATATCAGTGTTCTAGTTGGTTAAGCGCCTGGCGCGAGAATGATAGGTCCTGGGTTCGAATCCCGCGAGGCGGGGTCGTGGATGCGCACTGCTGAGTAGTCCCACAATAGAACGAAACGGACGTCCAGTGCTTCCAGGTTTTCCATGGTGGTTTAGCTTCAACTGACTCATGATCTCAACTGTTGGAAATATCAACACATTTAATAAAACAAAATATCCGATCTACCACATACTCAATGGAAAACTGATGATTACTTCTCACAATGAAATGTAACGTACTGGAAAATAAAGACACTACAAAGTACATTTATTATTTCTGAAATATTTTTGATGAGTTTTTGTTTAACAATTGAATTCATGAGTCAATTGAAGCTAGACCACCATGGAAAACCTGAAAAAACTAGACGGCCATTTCGTCCTAGTATGCGTTTCCTTATCAGTGCACACTTACGAACCCGCCTCAACCAATCCATGAAATTGCACCACCGTACACCATTATCTTCAGTGAGTTACTATCTCACAACAGACCTGGTTGAACTCTATCGGTCAGTGCTTCTCACTGGAACTCCAGAAAATACTTCTTGGGACTGTCACTAGTGAGCATATGATGACTATAATCAGAAAGAAGTTTTGTGAGTATTATAGTAATCTGATAATTGAATTCATGAGTCAAGTAAAGTTAGACCACTATAAAAAACATGTAAGCACCGAACGGCAGTTTCGTCCTATTACGGGACTCCTCAACAGTTTTCGTTTGTTTGTTTCCTTATAGATTCATGTTTAAAAGATAACATTTGAAATCCTATAATGGAAAGATAATCGGTCAAATAAAAGAAAGATTTAGATTTATCAATTTAAGTCAACATGAATCTACAATATTTTAATTTGATTTTATACAACAAATGTTATCTTTTAATTCGTTAAACTGGGTGGACAAAACAGGCTTAGATTTATATATAGATATTTTCACTCATCAAAAAATTGATAGAATCTCTTTTTTTCTTTCATTGAATTACTTCAACCTACTGTGTAATAATAATTAAAAAGGTACTTTAGGTTTCAATGATTCTTTAGTAATTTTGATTGAAATATGTCATGTACATTGATGCTAGAAGAATGCTATTACATTTAATCGAATTGAGTGTTTTTCGAATGCATCCATATATACGCTAAATTCTTTAATTTTTCATTATTGATAATAAAATATAATTGAATAACCTTTTAATATCAAAACGCAAGTTGTTCATTAACAAAGTAAATCTGAATCTAAATAGATATAATATAAGATATATAATTGTAAAACTTATGAAGCGTTTGTTTTAAGAAGCTAAACATACAAAAAAGCGGTACAAACCTTTGTACTCACTCTAACCTCATATTAGATGGATATATATCCACGAATTTGTCAATGGAACTAATAATTTAAGGTATGAAGATAGGCGTGACTCAGAAGAAAGTTGGATGTAATATATATGTTTTGTGAAACTATAGTTAAAAGTTAATATTTTTTTAGAGAATAGCTTACATTTAGCAAGACAAGGCTGTCTACTCTCTCCCTTCCTCTTTCTTCTCGTGGTCGACTGGATTATGAAGACCTCGACATCTGAGGGAAAACATGGAATACAATGGACAGCTCAGAACCAATTAGGCGATTTGGAATTCACAAATGACCTGGCCCTCCTATCGCATACACATGAACAAATGCAGATAAAGACAGCCAATGTAGCAGCAGTCTCTGCATCAGTAGGCCTCAGCATACACAAAGGGAAAACCAAGGTCCTCAAATTCAAAGCGGAGAACAGCAATCCAATCACTCTTGATGGCGAAACTCTGGAAGATGTAGAATCCTTCACGTATCTGGAAAGCATCATCGATGAACGCGGAGGATCAGATGCAAAGTAAGGACAGCATTCCTACAGTTGAAGAACACATGGAACTCAAAACAACTTTCAACCAATAATAAAGTGAGAATCTTCAAGACGAATGTCAAGGCAGTCCTACTGTATAGAGCTGGAACTTGGAGAACTACAACAACCATCATCAAGAAGGTGCAAGTATTTATAAATAGTTGTCTACGCAAGATACTCAACATCTATTGACCGGATACCATCAGTAACAGCCTTCTGTGAGAGAGAACAAACCAGGTTCCATCTGAAGAAGAAATTAGTAAAGGACGATGGAAATAGATAGGACATACATTGTGGAAGTCATCAAACTGCATCGTGAGACAAGCCCTAACTTGTTATCCTGAAGGAAGGCGGAAAAGAGGAAGGCCAAAGAACACATTATGTCGGGAACTGGAAGCAGATATGGAAAGCATGAATGACAACTGGAAGGAGCTGGAAAGGATTGCCCAGGACAGGGTTGGATGGCGAATTCTGGTGAGCGGCCTATGTTCCTTCACGAGGAGTAACAGGCGTAATTAAGTAAGTTACATTTAGCAATAAAAGAAATACACTGATCTTTATCTAAGATAATGAAGTCCAAATATACCTAAGTATGATAACTTTTTAGTGAATACCTGAACAAAGAAATACTGATTAAGTCTGTCTTTCACACTGAATAACCGATAAAACAGTCTAAATTTGAAGTTGAACGTAGGATTCAATGAATTTTATACAAATGTAAAAGGTTAAATATAGAATATATTCGGTAAAAACCATATTAGGATAAAGATGGATAATTGTTAGAAGTGGAATCCAGGACGCACGTTTCGTCTTATTTGGAACTCGTCAGCTGGATGTACTTGCATCTCAGAGTTCATGTTCACTCTGTAACTCAAACTCAGTACCGTTCACTTCAAACGACATCGCGTTATCCATTTAGCTACTGAGTTCTGACAACTATTGGTTTGAACAATCGAGCGAAGTTATATTCACTTGGTATTGTTTACTTGTATCTTCCCATTGTTATTTAGGACTGCAATTGATCAGTCTCTCGTTGGCATATGTGTATCCTGCGAGGACTGCCTCGTTATTGCTTGAAGTCACAAGCTTTATAAGCAAAGATGAATATTGTCTAGCAGTCCTAAATAACAATTGGAAAATACAAGCAAACAACACCAAGTGATTATATTATGATTTTCTAATTCAGTTATTCCCATTCTATGAGATTGCCAATTTATGGACAAAATGTATGAAATAGTAAGATGGTGAAGATTTGTAGCTCAGGTGGATGATTTTGTTGGCGTTTTGTTCTCTGAGCTGGATGGTTTGGTCATGGAGCTTTTATAGACTTCTACCTGAATTTTGTGCTGATAATTTCGTTCAGAAGAACGATGAAAGTTCCACGACCAAACCATCCAGCTCAGAGAACAAAACCTTATCAAAAGTATAAAATAGTTCCTTAGTAATAATATGTAGCTTTTTATTCTTGGATTTTACATTCTTATTTATTAAATCATACCAATAATATTAATGATTGTCATGACTAGTTTTCGCTTAGATATTTTTTAACCTAAATCAAATAGGATAAAACGCTTATATAAATTCCTTTAATGGTGAAAGGATTGAACATATCAAATTAATGAAATCTATTAAAGACGCCGAGTTTAAATAAAACAAACAATTAAAATACTTAAATATTTTTACAATGACGGTAATATTGAGTAAACAATCATTCAGAATATTGTTAAATTGTCACGTAAAATTAGAAAATGAAAGAATTTATCATACATTTCAAATTTTTTTGAAGGTTCTGTTTAGCGACATTGTTTATATGATTATTTGACATGAGCAGTAAATTCAAAACAAAATTTTAAATATTCTATTATTTCAATAGTTGAGAACATGAGTCAATTGAAGCTAGACCATCATGGAAAACCTGGAAGCACTGGACGGCCGATTCGTCCTATTGTGGGACTCATCAGCAGTGCCCATACACGACCCCACCTCGCGGGTCAGTTGTGAGATAGTAACTCATTGATGACAAGGGTGGATGTGTCGCTCGATTTCATGGATTAGTTGAAGTTAGACATTAACACCGATGGATTCCAGCTCAGCGGTCTAGTGGTTAAGCGCTCGCGCGCGAGAACGATAGGTCCTGGGTTCGAATCCCACGAGGCTGAGTCGTGAATGCGCACTGCTGAGGAGTCCTACAATAGGACGAAACGGACGTCCAGTGGCTTTAAGTTTTCCATGGTGATCTAGCTTCAATTGACCCATGAATTCGACCATTGAAATTACTACAATCTCCACAAAACCCTTTCTGATACTATTCTGTTACTATTAAACTATTTTGTGCAACAAAATAAAATATTTGGATTACTGGTTGAAAAAAACATATCCGAATAGTCCTATGGTTGAAACACCTTTGCCTTTAAAGTCAATTGATATTCAGATTTATCGAACGGATACTGATGTCTGAAAGATATTGTGTAATGATCATTATAAAATGCTACTGTTGGATGTCAGTTTTCGTATCACATTGTTATCTTCAACCATATTATATACAGCACTTATGAATTTCAAATATCGTTATAATGTCAGTATAGAAAATGATATTAAATAAAAGTGCTTATTCTATGGATCAAGACCTGCGGTGAATGTTAAACCATTAAACCACTTAGTTGACATCCAGTGTTACATATTTCTGGCTTCAATCAGTTCATGATATAATGAGACTATTGTTTGGTTGCTGACATTTCTGAACACATTAGGCCATAAAACAGCTGTCCAGTGACCAATGGTTTGTATTTGTACCACTACAAACGTCAGTTCATGTTATGTTTTCCTTAAAGCAAACATTCTTATAATTTTAAGTATGATAAATTCATAATTGTTCCATATGGATTGAATCTATTCATTTTGCTACTATGAGACAGCAATTTACTATCAATAATATTTTAAGTAAAGTAAATGAACAAAATTATTTATGAGCACAACTGATAAACATGACAGTTTTCAGTAGCTAGTTATCAGAATTTGCTGTGGTCTACGCAAAAATCTATGAGTCAACATTCGCAATAAAGTAAACTGCATAACTACACATAACAGGTAAAAAGTACAAATTTATGGTAAGAGGATAGGTTTACTAGTAATTATAAGAATAATCAAACGATAAATGTTTTAATTAATGGTTCAATACAGGAATTGAGTAACATTTGAGTAAATAGGCATTAAAATAATAATCACTAAAAGTTATTAAGTTTAAATCATACAAAATGCGTAGCTCTATCTTGGAACACTTAGTTGACAGTGTTAGGGATGCTGAGGAATATACCAATCATTACCATGTTAAGTCTAATGATGTTCTTGGACTCTAAATGGGCATTTCCTATTGGCCATTATTTATTTCACTCGTTAAATATTGTACAGATGTTGTTTTCTATTTTTATGGTACGATGTGGTCTGTTTGGTTAGTATATAAACAGAGTATGTTTGAAGTATAACGATTCATAACTCAGAGGCTGTGACTTGCGTTCTAGACTCAACTGGCTGGGCTAGGCAGGGAAGCGGGACCAATCGGGACTCTAGGTCGTCCGTACGTGTTTTACGTGTCACCGAGTCGATCGATATAACGCTGCGCATCTGACCTGCAGTCCACACGTTACAACAGACAGTATACATATGGTAGATAAAAGCAAATCATTTTGAGTTATTTACTACATATGTTCTTCGTTTCCTAATGAGATTCAGTTCTGTATCTTACATATAGCAAAAGCTGTAGGGATTTGAACCTATAACCTTGGTTTATATGTTCAGAAGAAACTTTTGACACCTCTATTCCTTTCTTCAGTGAACTTAATAGACGATTTTATTAACATTTTATTGTCCTGTTTACACTTTTGTTCTTCACCTCCTTTCATTTATATTCCTCGTTATCTGACATACATTTTCTTAAGTAATTTTAATATTATTATGATTACTTTAATGTTTATACAACAAACTATAATGTTTTGAATCAATTGAATTATAGCACGAACTAAGAGTCCCAGAATTAACGCAATTGAATTAAGAAGTAAGACACAAGCACAAGCGAATGTATTGTATTGGGAATTTGAAATCGAGCATTCAACAAGTACAAAGGTATCATTAGTCCATTCAAACACCACACAAACTTCTTGTGTTGGACTGTTGATTAAAACGTTTATTGCGTAATTAATCTTATCATTACTACCATCCATGTTTTCTTAGTCTCAATCTGTACTACTCAGCTTTTTATGTTTAGTTGTATAATCCATATTATTGTAATCTAGTAATCTAGTCTTATAATCTTTCTATTACATCATCATGTTTATTCTTTGTTCACATGACCTCACGAGACTTATACTCTAAAAGTTTTCCGATATGTATACGATTGTACAACTTGATAATAAATTCATTGAAAAAGTATTCCTTCACAGAACTTCTGTTACGTACTTGACCTGTCAACCCGGTAATATACAGGAAAGAACTTGTTCCGATCTAGGTTAAGGACTTGACACGATAGGCTAATAGGTCCAACTTTGAGACTAGAAATGCGTGAGTTCTAATTGAGACTGACGACCTTGGGCAGAGAGACGAGAACTAACCTATCACCTGATTTGTTGACAAGCGCGAGAGTGAGAGAGAATACGAATCAAATGGAATACTACTCAATTTATAAGCAGAAATGGATGGTGGCTAGCAGTGGAATCAAGGATGCGAGTTACGTCCTATTTTGGACTAGTGAGATGGATGTACCTTCAACCCAGAGATGATGTTTACTGTGATTTATTCCTGATTCCCGATTCCTAATTCAGATTAGTGCAAAAATATACAAACACAACCATAACGCACAATCACTTAGAAAAATACACTTACGTTCAAACTGGGGATTAGGGTAGAAAAATAGAATACAAAAGGTGACGTTTAAACTACTGTAGCGGTAAATAAATCCCCAAAATAAATAGCACTGTAAGTTTTCGACATTGGATGCTGACCATGTGTTTTAGTGGACTCATCTAGCTGAAGGCGCTCGGTCAGGCATCCGCACCAGATCACGTGTGGTAACGCCGTGCTCAACATCAACCGCAATCGCTAGCCAGATTAGATCAGAGAATTCCGATATTTTGGTTATCGCCAAATATACTCTTGCGATCTCCTCGACTCTGTCTTTTGACTTCTCCGGGTGGTTACGAATTATATTAGAAAGTGTTACTGGTAGAAGCATTGTCAAACACAGAATACCCGTGTCATCTTCACTACAATAGCTTCGGAACAGAGAAGGGTGTGGTATTGAACCATACATTAAACGAAAGCTTATGGTTTATAGATTAATTTAGAAACAAAACTAAATGTGTTTCATAAACTTTGAATTAAATTAAATAAAGTCTGCAAAAATAATCTTCGTTGCTTGTCAAGACTTCATTGTTTCTCTGATCACATCAACTTCGTATTTTTAGTGTTTTATTGTGATCATTGTCTCATATATTCCCTTGATTGAATTAATATTTTCATCATATAGATATTATTGTATATTATAGCAAAACCTGATGACGATTTATTGAAAATGATGTTGCTCACTTATATGTGTTGTTTTAATCTTCACATATGAGGATGTTTTAGGATTGGATAACAGTTTTGTCAACAAATTATTCCATGGCTTTTCAGTGTAGATTTTACCAAGAAAATCACATAAATCACAATATTTTTATAAGGTAGTGAATAGTTGGGATATATATTTATGTATACATATATTTAAAGAGAGTCTTAGGTTTTCTTCAATATTCTAATAATACAGTGACGAAAACACTTCAGATTGTTTCAGTAAACATATAAAAATAATAAAAACAGTCTAGGTAGTGCTTGTTTCTGACTGAAAAACGTAATCCTCCGATCTTTTATGAAAAAAGCGAAGATTATGAAAACTTCCATCGATTAATAGCAGGTATAATCGTGGGCAACATTAACACTGTTTTTAATTTGTAACACGGTTTCTTCAAGAATGACACCTGTAAACATTTTAAAATAGTAATAGCTAAAACAATACACATTACATTTCAGTTTAATAATTAAGTGATAATAGCAAACAAGTAGTGAAAATATTAAATAGTTGACAAAGCTGAATTGAAATGACAAACAAAGAAACTGTAGGAACCTTTTCCTTAGCTGAAACCTGAATTATCATGTTTAGATATGTGAAAATCTATTGCGCATAGTAATCATAATCTATATTCATAGATCTTCCAAAACCCAAGAGTATTGTTCGATAGCAAATCAATATGGTACAGTAACATTAGTCTACTCATATGGGAACCTCCTTAATGTATTAAGTGATGCGAGTTCAGTAAGGAATAGTAAAGTGAGGTCAGCACTAGTAAAATGTTTTATGTATTTGAAAAATAATAATAATGGTAATAATAATGACAGTAATACGTTAATAACAATATCTAAATTAGATAAGTTTGACTTCTGAAGGAAAGATTGAATGTACATTAGTTCAATTAATTCGAATGACTGTGAACTTACTGACATTGAGGTTGAATAAAGTGTAACAATCGGTTGAACAATTTCCTTTGTATCAACAGCTCTGGCTTTTTAATCCTGATAATCACTACTTCCGTTATTCGAACGATTTTGAGATTCATTGAAGTCATAAACCAATCAATATTAGGTTGCCAGTAAAAACCTGGAAGCACTGAACGATCACTTCGTTTTAGCATGGAACTCCTCAGTGGTGGGCATCAACCACCCTGTATTCAGGAATCAAACCCAGAACCTACGGTCTTGTGAGTAAATGCCTAACCTATAGACCACTAAGTCGGCATCCATCAGTGTTAGTATCGAATTTGAACCAATCCACGATACCGAGAGACTATCTTCTATTGTATTCAATGAGTAACTGGCTCACACCCGACTTAGCCGAGCTTCACTGGTCACAGTTGCAATGAATCTCAACAATCTACACAACCTTATTCTGATAACCTTGAGTTTGACAATATTATGCCAGACAATTACAAATATAATAACCCACTCAAAGTGGTTGGTTTATTCTAGAAGTATGAACCGTTTTAAGTAAACGGTCTGGTACTGAAGTAATTTCGGTACTGCTTTCATCTTAGATTAGTTTAGCTGCAGGTTCTTCGTGAGCATGGAAATTTTAGTTCTTGAAACATCAAATAATATAAGTCACTTCACAGAAGAAGTTGATAAAAACAACACGACGTCAATAATCTACATTATTCAGTTTTTATTCTCAATTCTGCTATCGTACGTTAGGAAAATCTTGTTCTATTCGTCCTAAATCGAATTCTTTTTGAGTTGCTTTGAGTAATTTTTTAATTAATATTTAAGTGGATACTTCTCTTCGAATTCTAGACTCATGAATAACGATTACTTATTAACTTTTTAGATGTCTCTCATTCTGACTTTCTTGGAAGTATATTTGTTTATAAACTTATTGAAGTTTCTGTTTTCGTGAAAGTAATACAAAGCATTTAGTTAATCTCCGACCACATTAATAGAGCATTGGCTGTACTGTATAACTAGATGTTTCTATTAAGTTCCATTTGCTCTGTATTAGCATAAAGCTAAGCGGATATGTATACTGGGCTGTTAAAGCATATATCCTGTTTAAACTCATCCTAAATGATCAATCCACCCATTTGTCAGTAGAACATTTAAGTTGGCTCTTCTACCCTCAAATTCATTTTCACTTATTAATTTAATGTCATGGTTTAGTTTACTTTAATCTTGCCGGTAAAGTTTAATACATATTTAACATTGTAACGCAACCTGTTGATTTTAAAATAGTTACCAATCACTTTATTATGGTATTTTAAGGGGAATAGTGCATGTCTGGGATTGCACTTAATGGAACATTTGGCTTATGTAAACTTCATTCGTATGTTTCATATGCCTTTTTATGTTACTAATAATGTTTATATATATATATATATATATATATATATCACAAGCATTGTAAGCAGAGGTGGATGATGACTAGCAGTGTTTCGCTGTAATCCTATATATATATGTGTATATATATATATAAATGGAAATCTTATTCTTAAATTAAATTAATGGTTTATCTGATGCCGAACTAATCAGTTTAACTGTTTTAAGTTAATAATCAGATGTTAATTTTCAAGGTTACGTCTTGCTGGTATAAATCTGTTTGTTCAATGATTATTTAACTTATATGAATTCATTATACAATTCTTTCTAAGAAAAAGTGTATATTCTGTGTATGAAATTTGAGGCATGATTTCATGATATATCTTTCTCATAGTAAATAATATCACTTAAAGTATTTTAGATTTAGTTAATGCCTCCTGATTGTACAGCATGGTTTTGTATAGATGCAATATATGAGTCCCAAATAGGATGAGACGTGCCTCCTGGGTTCCACTGCTAATCACTATTCATTTTTGCTTAAAAAGCTTGTGACATAAGGCTATATCGAGGCAATCCTCACAGGATGTACATATGCCAACGACAGACTGATCAATTTCAGTCCTAAATAACAATTGGAAGATACAAGTAAAACAACACCAGGTGAATTTATATTGTGATTTCTTCATACTTATTCGAATCAAAATTGAATAATCGAAAATATGGTATCTTTGTTAAATTAACTGACACATCCTTATTTTAACTGTTAGTAAGAATTTGAATGATCCTGTTTTTGATATTCATCATTGAATATGGTCATTTTTGTTGGCATATATTTATCTTAAATGAATTTCATTGGTATAGATATTTTGTTAGTAGTTTCTTTCTAGAACATGTAAATTGTGGTTTTCAGTGAAATCCATGACGCATCATTCAACCTGCATGAGATTCTTAAAATTTGTAACAGAATGTTTAATAAGTTGTTGGTCCTGGGGATACAGTAGCTCAGTGGATAATGTAGTGTGGTTTAGATTCAAAGTTATCGGATTCAAGTTTCAGCGTGAACATCAACTCTGAGATACAGGCATATCAAGCTGACAAGTTCCAAATAGTATGAAACTCACGTCCTGGCCTTCATTACTAGCTACAATCTATCCATTTTCTTGTTAAATATTTTAAGTTCATTGAATCAAACTTTATACAAGTTTATTTACTTGTAATGGTTAAATAAATTAACTCAGCAATTTGAACTTTACACTTCAATCAGTGATATGGTTGTGAATTTGGATAAGTTTATATTTCTTAAACGGTGGTTTATGAACAAAACCAAATGAATTTAAACTTTACCCCATTGCTTAAACCAATAGCTATCGGGACTCAGTAGCTAATTTGATAACACAGTGACGTTTGAAGCGAACGGTACTGGACTCGAGTCCCAGAGTGAACATCAACTCTGCAATGTATGTACATCCAGCTGACGAATCCCAAATAGGATGAAAAGCGCATCCTGGATTCCACTGCTAACCGCTATTCATCTTTGCTTAAAATGCTTGTGACTTAAGGCTAAATACACGTATGCCAACAAGAAACTGATTAATTTCAGTACTAAATAACGGTGGGAAGATAGAAGTAAAACAACACCAAGTTAATTTAATCAATGCATATTTGATTTTTCTTAATATTGTCAATCAAAATATAAACTTTTATTTGAGAGACAAGCTTAACATGTCTGAAACTAAAATCATAAATTGTATTATGTATACAAATGTATTTATGTATTCAAATAAAGTCACTAAAATGGTTTCTTTTTACGTATAAATGGAAATTATCCATACACAGTTTCATTAGATTATGTTATCGAAATTAAATTTACAAATGACTAAAAACGTTTTATTAAGACTATGACTTTATTTAGAACATGTCAAATCGTTGTCAGATAGGGTGAATAAAAATAAACATATATATGTATATAGGATTACAGCGAAACACTGCTAGTCATCATCCACCTCTGCTTATAATGTTTGTGATATAGGGCAATATCAAGGCAATCCGCACTTGATACATATAGACCACTAAGAGACTGATCAATTGTAGTCTTAAACATCAATGAGAAGTCCCAATGAGTAGAAAATTAGATTTTCTGACGTTTTGTGACTTTCTTAAACAATGCACACATACATACACACAAATTTACATGCATATCACTTATGAATCACCTTGACAGAAATGACATGACATTAACTTGTTCAGACCTGTTTTTGATTGATCAAATATTATTCTTATTGTTCCGTTGTACTATTTAAACATGGATTAACTTTAATTTGGTTATTTATTCTCTGAAGAAGTGACTTACACTAAGTCACGAAACGTCAGAAAATCTAATTTTCTACTCATTGGGATTTTACAAATATATTGTTTATTTATAACAATCTACCCAATGCTCAATTTATTCGAAGTTATCAAATCAAACCTTGATAATGATACATATCAATGGGAAGATTCAAACAATCAATACAGAAATGAATTAAGTTGTTGATTGTAACATATTTTGGTCGTTCACATTTCTGCTGATTATTTCTACATATAAAAGATTTATGTCATTTTGTATGAATTGCATTAGGTACCTGACATTTATTTGTCACACCTATTTATGTGAATCGGTTTAATTTTATAAGAAACAAGATACTTGTGATTTTGCGTAAACTACAAACCGTTATCATATCTGAATACTGTGATTATTATTGACATACAAAATGTGAAAAACGAACCAGTGAATGTAGAATTCAGCTTATTTATTCCATGTGCATTGTAACATAATTATTGTATAATATTATAGGCAACTTTTTAGAGGTAAAATAAATAATGACTTACTTTGTCACATTTAAGAAAATACAAAATACAAACAATCAGTCTATTCATGCATTTAATTTAAATTCTGCGGCAATTTAAATGCACTTTTAAGTTTGAGGCATAAATTTTAGCGCTGAAACGCATTAGTGATTTTGTTGCTTATACATCTTGCATGCATCTATTAATTAGCGTTATATTATTTGTAAAGTGTAAGAAAAATGATGAAAATCTATTAATAGTTAATCATTTTCATACAAATTATCATGGTTAATCCATTAACTATAGTCAAAAATGTAGTTGGAAGGATCGAGCAGTTATCTTGTCCTAATGCACGATGCCTTAGTAACAAGGAATCCCTTTAATTGAATACAGTATAATTTTCATGGTAAAATAATTTTAAAAAAGTACGTGTTTAGTAAATATTTGTCATGTAAACCATATTTTATTTCACAGGTGATAATTAAAGGTTTCAGGATTACTTTGTTCTCATTGAGTAAATTCTTGTTGGGGTTTCAATTTCAATCTGATAAATTTTTTTTCGTTTTTTCTGAAACTAGGTTTACACTATGAGATACATCGTTTTCATACTAGTAACAGATTTGATGAAATATATATTCCATTACTGTCATGAAATTTGGAAAGATGACTGCAAAGATTTTTTTGTATTACTTTCGGACTTACACACTTACGACTGTTATCACTGGTGTAGGATCATAGGTCGTCGATAAGGATTCTCCAACTGACTCTGTCTTAAGCTCTCCTATCTAGTTGTTTCCGGTTGTTGTTCAGTTTTTTTAGTGTCTGCCTCCTATTCCCGACGCATTGTGTCCTTGGGTCTTTCTCTTTTCCTTCTGCCCTTTAGATTATAATTTAGGGCTTGCCTGTGAGTTATTTTAATGATTTTTTCAATGTATGTCCCATAAAACACCCAACGTCTTTTAATCTTCCTCTTCAGCTAGAAGTTGGTTTGTTCTTTGACACAGTAAGTTGTTATTGGTGGGATCTGGCCAACGAATATGGAGCATCTTGCGCTTATGATTGTTTGTAAATACCTGTAGATTTTTGATGATGATTGTGGTGGTTTTGCAAGTTTCAGCTCCATACAATAAAATTGTTTTGACGTTCGTGTTGAAAGTTGTCACTTTGATGGTAGCTGACAGGTGTTATGAGTTTCATATGTTCTTCAACTGCATGAATTCTGTGTTTTCCTTGCCGACCCATGCCTTCATATCCGAGTCCGATCCTCCTTGTTTATCGATGGTGCTGCCCAGTTATGTGAAAGCTCCCACCTCTTCCAGAGTTTCTCCGTCAAGTGTGATTATGTTGGTTCTCTCTGTGTTGTATTTGAGGATCTTGTTTTGCCATTGCAGAGGCTGGTGCCACACGAACTGTCTTTATCTGTATTTGTTGCTGTACATGGGATAGAAGAACTAGATCATCTGGGAAGTCCGAATCGTCTAGTTGCATCTAAGCTATCTGTTATATCCGGTGAAGATTAAACTACAGGTAAATTCCAAGGACTATTCATGGACTAATATTCTATAAATATTCTTATTGTATAACTACTCAACAATTACACTATGGATATTTATATTCCTTTTATGATAAGCTTTATTTTGATCTATAATTTATTATTGTACGATTTACGGTTCTTAAGTTATGTTCAGTTTATTAACTACTGCCTCCCACATTCACAGCCACTTTTTGGGCTTATTTGTGTACAAATATTATTTCCTATTTTATGGTACGTTGCGGTCTGTGTGATTGATATATAAACCAAGTATGCCTGAAATAAACGATCTGCTCTGATTCGGAAGCTGGTATCTTGTTCTGGACTCAAGTGGAAGGGCTCGTAGGACATAGGACCAATAAGGACGCTAAACTGCCCACACCGGTTGAACGTCATTGGTTGGCCTAGTGTGAAGATTCGTATAAGTCGTATTCGGATTGGTAGATAGATCGTGTGATCGAAAAGTCAGACATCCAAGGTCATAACAATTGGCGACGGGGATTTTGGCAAAAACAAAATAATTATACGACAAGTGGTGACTCAGATTTTGGAAATAAATTAGCTATTATAATTGCCGGTGTTTCTTTTGGAGTTAGTATTATTATTGGCAGTAAAAAAAAATGTCGATTTCCTTAGAACAGTTACAGTTATTATTACAACAACAGCAACAACAATATCAACAACTTCAACAACAACAGCAGCAGCAAATGTTAGCTTCTCAACAGAAACTCTTGGAAACACTTTTGGGGAAACTATCTATCCAACAAGAGATTCCAGAACATAGAAGTATCGAGTCATACCTTAATCCAGTTTCAGAATTTATATTTGATGCAGACAATGGTCACACTTTTGAAGCATGGTTTGGCAGAATTGAAGATATTTTCCGAGTTGAATTTGCTGCTATAGATGATGCAAAGAAAGTCCGGCTTCTATTACAGAAACTTGGTCCTAATGAGCATCAAAAGTATAAAAACCATATTCTGCCTAAACATCCACGAGAAGTTAATTTCGATGAAACTGTTAACATCCTAAATAAAATGTTTTGTGAACAGGCGTCTTTATTCCGTATCCGGTATAACTGTCTACAGCTGACTAAAGAGGCTGATGAAGATTATACTACGTACGCCGGAAGAGTAAATTTACAAGCAGAACGATTTAAATTAAATGTATTAACCAGTGATCAGTTTAAATGCTTATTATTCATTTCTGGTCTGAACTCTCCTGTTGATGCTGACTTTCGCATGAAGTTGTTATCCCGTATGGAACATGATGATGAAATGACGTTACAAACTATCACCACTGAATGTCAACGAATAATAAACCTAAAACAAGATACAGCTATGCTGGAAACCAAAAGTGCTGTGCCATCAAATTCTGTTCATGCTGTTAAGACAGGTCAAAGACAGAATAGTACCAAAAGTCATAAATATCACTCGAAAACTCCTAAACCTGCAACTAAATGTTGGTATTGTGGTGCGTGGCATTTCTCAAGATTTTGCCGGTTTAGAAATCATAGATGCACTATATGCAATAAAGTTGTCCACAAAGAATTAGTCTGCCGAACTAGAGAAAGTTTAAGATCAAAACGAACCAGACGTCCGCAGCAGTACCAAAATAAGTATATAAACAGCGTATATTCTACACTGGCTCTAAGCGTAGCGAATAAAAGAAGATATGTGGAATTAATTGTTAATGGTGTTCATATTCGATTGCAATTGGACACAGCGTCAGATATCACACTAATCTCGAAACGAACGTGGTATTTAATTGGGTGTCCGAAAGTATTACCAACAGAGCAAACTGCACGGAATGCGTCTGGAGATATATTGAAACTTGTGGGAATGATAAAATGCTCTGTTAAATTCCGAGGTAATTACTTTACAGGAAATTGTTACTTAACGAACAGACATGAGTTAGACCTTATTGGTATAGACTGGATAGATAAACTAAATTTATGGGATGTACCATTAAATGAAATATGCACAATGAAAAGCGCAAATAATCCTAGAGATCCACCCACAGTTCATGTAACCAAGAAAGTCGTAACGATAGAAGATCTTTTGCAGAAACATAAAAACTTGTTCCAGAATAAATTGGGATGCTGCACAATTGAGAAGGCAAAATTATACCTACGACAGGATGTAAAACCTGTTTTCCGTCCAAAGCGTCAAGTTCCATATGCAGCTATTGACAAAGTCGACAAAGAATTAGACCGACTAGAAAAACTCGGTGTTATACAACCTGTTAATTATTCGGCATGGGCAGCACCAATTGTAGTGGTTCAGAAAGCGAGCGGAGCTATTCGCCTTTGTGCAGACTTTTCAACAGGATTAAATGACGTTTTACAAAATCATTCATACCCATTACCTTTGCCAGAGGATTTATTTATTAAACTGAACGGTGGACGTTATTTTTCTAAACTTGATTTGTCTGAAGCTTACTTACAGGTGGAAGTTGACGAAGATTCAAAGGAGTTATTAACCATTAATACCCACCGTGGACTTTATCGATTTAACCGATTACCGTTTGGTGTTAAGCCAGCTCCAGCAATTTTCCAGCAGATAATGGATACCATTTTGTCTAACGTCGAAGGTGTAGCAGTTTACTTGGATGATATTATAGTTATTGGCTCTTCCGCGCAGGAATTAATGCGTCGGTTAGATGTGGTGCTCACTAAAATATCACAAGCTGAGTTTCAGTTACAAAAAGAAAAGTGTGAATTTCTGCTCGAGTCTGTTAAATACCTGGGATATATATTTGATAAAGATGGTCGTCGACCGGATCCAGACAATATAAATGCTATCAAAAATATGCCCAGACCGACTGAGGTTACAACCCTTCGTTCATTCTTGGGGATGATTGGTTATTATAGTATGTTCGTACCCCAAATGTATAAATTGCGACAACCATTAAATCAACTCTTGATGGCTAATACAACATGGCACTGGACAAAAGAATGCCAAGATTCTTTCGATGAAATAAAAAGGATTTTATCTTCTAAACTGTTGCTGACTCATTATAATCCAAAGCTTGAAATAATTGTAGCCGCCGATGCTTCAAACTATGGAATTGGAGCCGTTATCAGTCATCGTTTTCCTGATGGTAAAGAAAAGCCAATTGCTCATGCATCCCGAACTCTTAACTCAGCCGAGCGAAAATATAGCCAGATTGAGAAGGAAGGATTAGCCTTAGTTTTTGCAGTAAAGAAATTTCATAAAATGATTTATGGTCGTCGATTTACGCTTTTAACAGACCACAAACCGCTTTTATCTATATTTGGATCGAAGGCAGGTATTCCTGCTTATACAGCGAATCGATTACAACGCTGGGCTATTACGTTGCTTGCTTATGATTTCCAAATCCTATATAAATCAACTGAAAAGTTTGGGCAAGCTGATGCTTTATCTCGATTAATTGCGAATCAGAAGCAGGAAAGTGAAGATTCTATTATCGCAACGATATCGTTGGAAAATGATATTCACCATATACTGCAAGTTGCCATAGAAGCAACACCATTATCCTCTGAAGATATTAGACGCTATACTCAAGAAGATGATGAATTGAAGCAGATTATTAGTTACCTCGAACATGGTTGGCCTGCCCATATAGACGACAAAAATATTGAACAGTATTCCCACCGTCGGAATTCCCTGTCACTTGTGGATGGATGCTTGATGTTTGGGAATCGAGTAATTGTACCCACAAATTTACGCCGTAAGGTGATGTCACAACTGCATGCCGCACACCCGGGGGTAGCAAGGATGAAGGCACTTGCACGTGGATATGTATATTGGCCGAATATTGACGCTCAGATCAAAGAGTATGTTGAGACATGTTCTGCGTGTGCAAAAGCTATCAAAGCCCCTCGTAAGACAGAAATGCAGAGTTGGGGGACACCAACAAATCCATGGTCAAGAGTACACGTAGATTTCGCCGGTCCCATAAACGGGAAACAGTACTTAGTGATGGTTGATGCTTTTTCAAAATGGCCAGGGATCCACTACGTTAAATCTCTTTCGACAAAAGCCACTATCGAAAAACTGAGACAAGTGTTCAGCTGTTTTGGGTGTCCAGACGTATTGGTGTCTGATAATGGGCCACAGTTCACCTCCGCTGAATTCTCGAAGTTCTGCATCTCAAATGCAGTTAGGCATATAAAGACACCCCCATATCATCCACAGTCAAACGGTCTAGTTGAGAGGTTCGTAGATACATTTAAAAGAGCATTACTTAAAGCTGAGGGAGAAGGGGAAATGGAAGAGGTGATTCAAAGATTTCTACAAACCTACAGAGCAACACCAAACCCAGCAACAAATAATCAAGAAAGCCCAGCAGAAGCAATTTTTGGCAGAAAGATTAGAATACCTATGGAGCAAATGAAACCAAAGCTTAGAGCCAACCTCCGAAAGAACAAACGAATGGAACAGCAATTCAACAAGCGGCATGGTGCATTGCCCAGAATGTTTAAGGTGGGACAAGCGGTAATAACAAGAGATTTCACGGGAGTAAAGCCAACTTGGAAGTTTGGCATAATAATACGAAAAAAAGGGAAAGTTATCTACGAAGTAAAAGTTGGACAAAAGATATGGGTGAGACATGCAAACCAGATACAGCCAACCAGACAAGAACGAGAGACAGAAAATGCTACAAAGTCGAATATACCAATAAATATATTAACTGAGTCGAATAATGAAATTAAAAATGATCCGAATAATAACGAGACGTGTGAAACACTCCCAAGGAGGTCGCAGCGCATCAGACGAAAACCCAATCGAATAAAAATAAATCCTAAGGATCATTATTATCTCTGATGCTTCAAAAAAGGGGAGGTGTTATATCCGGTGAAGATTAAACTACAGGTAAATTCCAAGGACTATTCATGGACTAATATTCTATAAATATTCTTATTGTATAACTACTCAACAATTACACTATGGATATTTATATTCCTTTTATGATAAGCTTTATTTTGATCTATAATTTATTATTGTACGATTTACGGTTCTTAAGTTATGTTCAGTTTATTAACTACTGCCTCCCACATTCACAGCCACTTTTTGGGCTTATTTGTGTACAAATATTATTTCCTATTTTATGGTACGTTGCGGTCTGTGTGATTGATATATAAACCAAGTATGCCTGAAATAAACGATCTGCTCTGATTCGGAAGCTGGTATCTTGTTCTGGACTCAAGTGGAAGGGCTCGTAGGACATAGGACCAATAAGGACGCTAAACTGCCCACACCGGTTGAACGTCATTGGTTGGCCTAGTGTGAAGATTCGTATAAGTCGTATTCGGATTGGTAGATAGATCGTGTGATCGAAAAGTCAGACATCCAAGGTCATAACACTATCCATTATATTCCGTGCTTCTGATCAAATGTGAAGGTCTTCATAACCCAGCCGACCACTGGATGAAAGAGTAAGAGTAAGCAGCCTTGTCAGACACCGGCCTTTACTTGGAGTCCCTCTTTGAGCTGTCCACAATGCACGACTTCATAGTTTAGTCTGCCGTATGAATTCCGTATGATGCTGATGATGCTTACTCTCAGAAAAATATTTAAAACAATTCATGAATTTGTATACAAGTAAAGTCAGTAAAGTAGCATATTTTGTGGATAAGGGTTATTATAATTCAAACTGTTTTCGTTAGACAATTATAAAACAAATGCCCTTGTACGACCATGAGTGAGGAGAGTCAGCTCTCCCCCTCCAAATGCTCTCACATGGCCACGTGCATACAACCACTGACAGGGAAGTCCTACTCACCACATTCTCGCGACAATACTGTTGTTTACGAAATTGAGAGGACAAAAAGCGAATGTCCGGCGCCTTAACTGGGTTGGTGGAGACGGAGAGTCCTCCTAGGGGAGTCGGAAAACCCTGATTCCAAACCGATGGTATACATGGGCTCCAGGATCCTGAAGGAACAATTGACGTATTCACGTATTGTTAGTCACCGATTACCGTGAGATTGCATATTCTGACGTCTCTCCATTACCTTGTGAATTACAACTTCACGTCAAAGGCTCGGGGTGTGGCCCCCTAAAAAAACCTTGTACTTCGGTTCGGGCACCCGGGCAGTATCCCAGGCCTCATACAAATCGAATGAATTATATATTTGGTGTCTTCTTGTACTAATACTTATCTGTTTAAATAAATAAATAAATAAGTAAAACAAAGTTTTAGATATGTTAATGAAAAGTGGTTCATTTCTGATAGTTCAACATGATTTTGATGACAAAGGGTACAATTTTATTCTAGTAAAGATAAACAGATTTATGACTAATCTAACGCAATTGCAGCTCGAATCTGAATACATCTATTTATTCACATAGATTATTTTGTTTGAAGTTGATACAACAATTATTGAGTTAATTAACAGGAAGCTTACTGTAACAAGGTGGGAAGAGATTTAGAATGGTAAGTTGATTTTCATGTTTACATTATTAAAACCTTAGCCATAAAGATAAGAAAGCGCGATTTATCTGTGCAAAAGAAACTTGTTATATGTATACATATGTGAATGAAATTGCTAAAAATAACCAAGTAAATGAATCGGTCTCTCGTTTAAAGAATGGTTATCTAGATGCTTTGAAGTGGATAATTAACAAATTGTTATAAATTTCCATTAGATATTAATCAAGATAGGGATAACAAACTTTAAACAATTATAATACCTTTGTTTTATATTTTGATCAACATTTTGATTAAACTAATGGTATTGACCAGTAAATTGTTATAAAATATAAACAGATAATTCATACTTCATTGAATAAGATTAGATACTCAAAGCGTGAAATCAAATTTCGCGTTACTGTACTGAATAAGATATGTAGGTGGACAAAACAAAATTTTCAGTTAGAAAGAAAAACAAATTTTATTTTGTATATGAAGCATTCCATGAGCCTTGATAAACACCCGATATATCTATGTCATGTTTTTGATGGAGTTTTGTTCTCTGAGCTGGATGGTTTGGTTGTGGAGCTTTCATCGTCCTTCTGAACGATATCCTCAGCACAAACATCAGATAGAAGTGAAATGTTCTAATTTCTCCATATGCGTTTCAAAGCTTGTTCTGTACACCTTGACGTTGATTGGTTCTTATTGACCTTAAATTTGTCATTGTTTACTTCTTTGATTTGGTTGTGTCCCCCATGTCATGTATTTTTGTAGTCATATTACAGATAATGATACTTATAAAAAAGTTTTAATTTTATATTTCTACAAGCTGGAAAGCTGCTTATTTGTTTGTTTGTTTTTTGAAGGTGAAAATTGTAACTGGTTGCTTTTCATGTTTTCGTGATTAATTAATCATTTAAAGGTTGACGAACACCACTTGTATTATTCATACTCAGTTCACAATATCAAATTCACATTTTGTTATATCGTTAGTTATAAGCTGAATTGAAACCTAAACATGGTGATAACGCATTTCTTGGTCAATTTGATTTCCAATAAAGTTCAACCGTGTCTGTTGTGAGACAGTGACTCACTGAAGACAATTGTGGACGGTCGCGCGGTATCTTGGATTGGTTGAATTTAGACATTGACACCGTTGGATGTCGGAACAGTGGTTTAGAGGTTAGGCGTCCGCGGGCTAGACTGAAGGTCCTGGGTTTGAATCCCGCGATACGGGATTGTGGATGCGCACTGTTGAGTTGTCCCATACTAGGATAAAACGGCCATCCAGTGCTTCCGGGTTTTCACTGGTGGTCTAGCCTTAAGTGACTCATAATTTCAACCATTAAATTACTACAGTCTCCACAAAATTTCATTCTGATAATAAAGTTGGAAACAGGACAAAACAAAAAAAAGATGTTACTTTATGTTAAAACAATCCTAAATGGAATGAACTAGTAAATGTCTAATCTATATGTATTTACTTAATTCTAGGTAGTTTATAGTAAAATGTCAATTTTGTAAAAAGCAGGAGTTTTATTTGAAATAAAGTGTAAATGTCTAACAGATAATTCAAATGCAGTCCATTAAAACAATGAACATCTAATTTCTAAGCACAGATGGATGATGACTAGCAATGAAATCCAGGACGCATGTTTCGTCTTATATGGGACTCGTCAGCTAGATACATTCGTGACTTAAGGGGATATCGAGCCAATCTGTACAGTTGCGGTCCAAAACGGCATTGAGAAGATTCAGGCAACCGTTACAAAAATGAAGGAGCACTTAATTTTTTCCGAAAAAAAAACATACATTGGTAAAACATTCGTTTCAATGAGAATGGAAACATTCTTACTCTTTTGGTTACAAAGTAAAATGTTTAAATCCTTTTCAAATGTTACTCAATGAGATAATAGTGAAAAGGAATATAACTGTCTATCTATAACTGATGAAAGTAGTGAAGCTTACTCTTTTTCTTAGTTCAGCTAATAAGCAAATTATACTGACACCTCGAACCAAACGTATATGCTATCAATAATAAAATTAAGAATAAGATATAACCTATATGACTTGAATCTCGTTAATACAAAGATGGACAAATTCCTATGAAATTAATGCAGATATTTACACTTATCTTGTCTTCAAATAATCATTCTTCATTGTTCAAGAATATTTATTCATTATTTCACTATGTCAATCATAAGTGTAAGTGATTGATGGTTTTGTTAATATACTGATGTAAATATCAAAAACAATTGTTGACAAATCTGTATAAAATATATTTGGATATAAAAATCTGAAAAGAAAATAACAATTTAACCAAAAAATGTAAATAGGGTGAATGTCAAAAATACACTAGAATGATGAGGTATATATTAAAACTTTTGGCCTTGTGTCCTATTAATATATAACGTAATGATACCGCCAATGATTTATCGACCAGACCAATGACGCATAAAACCTGTACGAGCAGTCATGAGTACTTATCGCTCCTGCTTCCTGCCTAGCACTGACTGTTAAGTCCAGAACACTAATCTCAACCTTTGCGATATGAATCATGTATTTCAAACACACTGAGCTTATATACCAACCAGACAGATCACATCGTACCGCAAAATAGAAAATAACATTTGTACAAGATTTAACCAAAAGTGACTGTGAATGTGAGAGGTAGTAACTGATAGACAGGGCATAACTCAAGAGTGGTAAATCGTATAATAACAGCTCATAGGTCAAAATAAAGTTTATGATAAGAGGAACACGAACATGAATAGTTCAGTTACTTAACAGTTATACGATAAAAATATACGTTTAGTATTGGTCCACAAATGGATCCCAAAAGTGACCATTCATTATTTTCATCAGGATATAACAATATTACATAACAAAATGTTATAATTAGACAAGTATTACATAAAAATATATGTCAATGGATATTATCATTAGAATGATGCAAGTAATCAAAAGAGATTACAATTTATATTTGGAAGATAAAAGGTGAAACTGTTGAGATAAATGAATTTCAGTAAGAAAATTGTATTTAAACATTTAAAGTTAAGGATTGGTGATTAGAAATGAAGTGAAAAGCTATATATATATATACTTGTGATTTCTACTACACCAGTATGTTATCTGAAAAACGTTCCGTATTGTAAGTCTATGAAAATCAAGTTAACAGGGTTTAAAAATATCTTGCTAATACAAGGTAATTATCAGTTTAAGGGTTGTGGAGATTGTTAAGTTTTTCTGATTGAGATCATGAACCGACTGACGTTAAACCACCATTAAAAACTTGGGAACACTGGACAGCCGTTTTGTCCTATTGTGTCTACCTCAGTACAATAGAAGATGGTCGCGCAACTTCGTGGATTGGTTGAGGTTAGACATTAACACCGTCGGATGCCGGCTCACTGGTCCAGTAGGTTAAGCGTTCGCGCGCGAGAATGAAGGCCCTGGGTTCGAATCCCGTGGGGGCGGGATCATGGATGCGTACTGCTGAGGAGTCCCACAATAGGATGAAACGGCCATCCAGTGCTTCCAGGTTTTCCATGGTGCTCTAACATCAATCGGTTCATGATCTCAATCAAAAAATAATACAAGGTAGTTTCTTTTTTCCTGAACATGATAGTGTTATCATTTCAGTAAGTCATTAACACTAGTTTATTTAGAAAAGCTTAGCTATTACTGCTTAAAAATAACCAAGGGTTCCAGGCAATAAAATAAGGAAGGAAAAAGAAGACGGTAGGATAAATTCTAGTTAAAGTGTTCATGTCATTTTGTCACAATCAAACGTCCAGTCCAGCTAATCTCAGGAGACATCAATAAAGTGGCATACTGATATTTACGCTTTTTCTAAAAGTGTCACCCAACACGAAACTTATATCTATAGTTAACTCATGACTTCCCTAAATTGTTCAACATGAAAACATTGTGAGCACAACATAAAGCCACTTGAATTATTGGTCATATTGTAGCTTGTTTTGTATAATGTTTAATCAACACTAAAGACTTCACAAACATAATACTGGTTAGTGTTCAGTAATCGACCATTGTGAATTAGTCATCCCACCAGATCACAGGCCAAATAATGTAGTGCCAAATTTTTGAAAGTCGAACTGGATCACTTATGTCTGAATCCCACCTAAAAACTCGATTCGACTCAATGTTTAAAGTACTCTATACTGATAAATCGCAATTAGTTAACAATCTAATAGCTGACGTTTTCAAGATTCAATTGGATGTTGAATCGAAAAACTATCATACTGAATTAGTCAATAATCTTAATCTTGATTCCTTGTTATCATAGTAATTATTTTTGTTTAATTAAGTGTAAATGGCTTGTGGTTATTATTTTTTTAAGGTAACTAAAATATTATTCAACTGGTGTATAGTTTGAAAGATCCAATAGAAATATCTTTACTGTTAACTGTTATGGCTTTAAGTTGCGGTCGACTTTTACCCTGTGCTAATTGTTGTGTCCTTGACTGGAAAATTAGAGAGCAGCGTACTTATCGATCGATTACAGTGACACGTAAGGACGGCCTAGAGTCTCGATTGGTCCCACTTCCCTGTCTAGCCCAGTCAGTTGAGTCCAGAACACAAGTCACAGCCTCGGAGATATGAATCATTATATTTCAAACATACTTTGTTTATATACCAATCAAGCATACCACATCGTACCATAAAAATAGAAAACAACACTTTGTACAATATTCAACAAGTGAACAGATATCGACCAATAGAAAATGTCCATTTAAAGTCCAAGGACACCATTGGACTTAACATGATAATTATTGGTCTATTCCTCTGCATCCACAACATTAACTATCCAATGTCTCTGATATTCGTCTGTTGAAATTTACCACAGATGACTGCACTAAATTTTCATGAATACTTGGGAATTAGTGGACGATTATGAATGGGACATAAGGAAAATTAAAACGGAGAGCCCAAGACAGAGTAGGCTGGACATGGCTGATCGCCAGCTTATGCTATACGAGAGATGACAGAAGTGAATAAGTAATGTATAAGAATCTCAATAACCTATTTTGAATTGAATTATTACACTAAATTCCACCTATATTTAAATGTTTACAACTTTGTGCACTCTTTTAATTGTGTTTATTTACTAATGTCCATTGAAAATTATTTTGTACTAAAACGTATTTGGTGAAAAGCAACAGAATTATAGTTCACTAGTCATGGCCAATAAGTCCTGCTTCTTTTTGTTTTTTAATTTTAAATTTAGCAGTACGAAGCAAACGAACATTCATGGTTGACATTTCACAAACACTGTTGTCTGTTATTTCCTAAATTTCTCCAAACATCCAAAGTGCTTTTCTTAAGTGTAAAAACAAATTGAACAAAACATTCGTCAGTTGTTTGTAATTGATGGTTTTTGTACTTGAAACGTTTTGATAAGCTTAGTAAAATCTTAATTTACTGGAGTGGTTCAACAATATACGGTCAAGATATATACGTTCAAATTATTCGTGAATTAACAGTACAAATTTTTGTGATGATTACTCAATGTTATTGATATTACAAACCGATCGAATTTAAACAACCGCTAATAACTAGAAAATTTTAGATAACTATTCTATCCTAGTATGATACTCCTCAGGATTTAACATCTGTGACTCCATCGAGGATTAAACGCAGGAATTTTAGTTCTATGGAGTCTCATATAGGGTTGTGTTGTAACGTGTGAGACTGCAGGTTTTGATAAGCAGCGTTTATATCGATCGATTACAGTGGACAGTGTCACGTAAACACGTAAGGATGACCCAGTGCCCTGATTGGCCCTGCTTCGCTGTCTGTCCCAGCCAGTTGAGTCAAGAAACACAAGTCACAGCCTCGGAGATATGAATCATTATATTTCAAACATACTTTGTTTATATACCAATCAAGCATACCACATCGTACCATAAAATAGAAAACATTTTGTACAATATTCAACAAGTGAACAGATATCGACCAATAGGAAGTGTACATTTAAGGTCCAAGGCCACCATAGACTTAACACGATAATTATTGGTATATTTTTCCGACTATCCTAACAGGTTGAAACAACCGTCGAATGGTGTATGGTTTCAATAAATGTAGAACTTGAGTTAACTTGTGGTATTCCAGAATTGTTTATTCTTGTTGTATACAATTTACCACTCCTAAAAAACATTTAATGTGTTAACGAATTACCTCATTTCAGTATTATACTGTTTGACTGAGATATTATTATATTTTTTTGTATTTCGTTATCATGAATAGAAGTTCATTAGTTCAAACAAATCAAACTTGGAATTTCAATGAATTGATTGAAAGAATAAATTTTAAATATTTTTTTCCTGTCGAAAACATAAGTTGTTAATATGGAAAAATTTTATTGAATCAATTATTGTCAAAAACAAATAATTATCAAAAGGGGTTTTATGGAGATTTTAGTCATTTCAATAGTTGAAATTAGTGAAATCTCCACAAAACCCCTTCTGATAGTAATCATCGTATGTTCACTAGTGACTGAATTCAAGAGGCATTTCCTAAAGTTCTAGTGTGAAGCCGTGACAAGTGGAGTTCAACCGGGTCTGTTGCGAGATAATGATGGACGGTGGCACAATTTCGTGGATTAGTTGAAGTTAGACATTAACACCGTTGGATGCCGGTACGGCGGTCTAATGGTTAAACGCTCGCGCGAGACTGGTATGTCCTGGGTTGGAATCTCGCAGGGGGCGAGATTGTGCATGTACACTGCTGAGGAGTCCCACGATAGAACGAAACGGACGTTCAGTGTTTCCACGTTTCCCATGGTGGTCTAGCTACAATTAACTCATAAATTCAACTATTAAATTATTTAGATGTGTTCATCTTATATTTCAAGGTTAAGAATGGTGTGTTGTAAATGATGGGTGAATAGTAATTTGAAGTAGGTGACAAGATGTTTTATAATAAGGTCAGCTGAACATTTATCTAGTCAAATAAACAAATATCGGTTCCATTTTATACACCTATTCTCGTTTCATTTAGTTTAAAATAATAGATTGGTAAACAAAGACAATTTTTTAAAACATACAATTAAGAGTTGTTTGAAACAATTAACAATAACTCAGGTAGACACTGATGTAGGTTTATAATATTTTATTGAATAATTTAAGTGATTTGAATATTCCTGTCTTGATATATTCAGGAAATAATTTAAGCAAGTATGAATTTTCAGTAGTTTTGCATCACGCTGAAACTAACAATAAAATAGTCGTTCACATGAAAGTAATATTCAAAAGTTATCATGGTAACTGGGAACAAGATTTGGATTTACCTTTTTTATAATTGTTTAGTTTTAGTGTGAACATCAACAATAGAATTCAGTCACATTCATTTGGCAAGTCTCTTGAGGAGTTAGTTTACTCATATGTCTTTTACATGTAGCTGAATCAATAGGTATCCTCATCAATAATTATGACTTTATGTCTGCTGAAAATTTATACAGCTGCTCTCCTAACCATGACCATTATAATAGCTAACATCGGAACAAATTGTTGATCACTTACTATTCAAGCATTCTTTTGTCAACATTTTTATATTTTTATCGTTCATACTAGTAACATTTACCTTTTATTTCCGTGACTTTTATGAATAATCAACTTTTGTCAAAAACTGATCGATTCTTTTAAACTATGTTAAGTAAAATATATAAATAAACATTCTAATTCATTCGTTGATTAATTAATACACTTAATTATTCAATAATTTACCTACCTCATGTTTTAATTATTTTTCAGTCATTTCCAATCGTTTTCACATTTTGAATATGTGATACACCACTAAGTGATTATTATTGATTATATATATACCAACACCAAGGTCAGGATTTTCAATACAAACATCAAGACAGTTCTATTGTATAGGGCGGGAACCTGGAGAACTATGAAAGCCATCATCCAGAACATACAAATGTTTATTAACAGTTGTCTACGCAAAATACTTCGGATTCGTTGGCCAGACACTATTAGCAACAACGTACTGTGGGAGAGAACAAACCAGATCCCAGTGGAAGAAGAAATCAGGAAGAAGTGCTGGAAGTGGACAGGACACACATTGAGGAAAGCACACAACTGTGTCACAAGGCAATTCCTCACATGGAATCCTCCAGGCCAAAGGAGGAGAGGAAGACCAAAGTACACATTACGCCGGAAAATGGAGATAGACATGAGAAAAATGAACATGAATTGGATGGAATTAGAAAGGAAGACCCAGGACAGAGTTGGTTGGAGAATGCTGGTCGGTGGCCTATGCTCCATTAGGAGTAACAGGCGTAAGTAAGTAAAGTATATATATATATATATATATACATATATATATATATATAGTATTCTATATTTCAAAACAACAATAAACCATTTGTTTATTGTAATCTGATATACTTTAATTTTAATACAAAAACTTCATATTATTGACTATTTCAACCCAATTATAATGGTTATTTGTATATAATCTTAACCTTAGTCAAAGTGAATTTATGACAGTAACATTCCTCAAACTAAGATAGTAGATGTAATAAGTAGGTCAAAGATATCAAAATGTATTATATTATATTATTATTATCATTGGAAAATAATGAAAATTGTAGGAAGTGTCCTAGATAATTATATCATATATATATAGATATTCAAAAAAGGTTTTGTGTATAATGAGAAATGTTATTCTTATTATTGTTTAGGTTTTCTTTCAAAATCGACTCATTTTACCTGTTCATCATTATTCTATTCACTTGGTTTTCAATAAGATTAAATTGTTAAAACATAATGTAACAAAAAACAAACAAATAAACAAACACATTAATTGAATGTTTATTTAATTTGTATCAAATTATATTCTCCTATTGAATGTTTATATATTATTATGAGTGACTTTAAACAAATAGTTAATTTCAGATGGCTTTTGTGGATATTATAGTAATTTCAATGGTTAAGATCATGAGTCAGTTGAAGCTAGACCACCATTGAAAATGTGGAAGCACTGGACGGCCGATTCGTCCTATGGTGGGACTCCTCAGCAGTGCGCATCCACGATTTTGCCCCCTGCGAGATTCGAACTCAGGACCTACTGGTTTCGCTCGCGAGCACTTAACCACTAGACCAGGTCTGTTGTGAGATAGTAACTCACTGAAGAAAATGGTGTACGGTGGCGCAATTTCGTGGATTAGTTGAAGTTAGACATTAACACCGTTGGATGCCGGCTCAGTGGTCTAGAGGTTAGGAGTCCACGCGCGAAACCAGCAGGTCCTGAGCTTGAATCTCGCAAGGGGTGAGGTCGTGAATGCGCACTGCTGAGGAGCCCCACAATAGGACAAAACGGCCGTCCAGTGCTTCCAGGTTTTCCATGATGATCTAGCTTCAACTGACTCATGATCTTAACCATTGAAATAGTTAATTCAAAATTATTGATAACTAATGGTCAAACAATATACTTTCAGTTCAATTGGGAAAAACTAAACTCTATAAACCATTAATGTATCAATCTAATGTGTAAAAAGATATCTTCCAGATTTTATTCATACCTAACAAGAATATATCTGACATGATCATTTAGTGAAATTACATCTAGATCTTCACCACAACAAGATTTAATCACGAACAAAGATACTTAAGCAGCAATTCGAAGAAAAATAGTCAGCTTGTTTTGTTTGTTTGAATGAGCTAACTTTTCCTAGGAGCAATCGATCAATTCACTAGTTAACTAAGAATACTTTACCTATATGAACGATATCTGTAATTGCACTGGTACAGTCACAGGGTTTTTTCTATTCATGAAACAGGGTAAAATTAGAACTTTATAGTGCGAGACATCATAATTAAGATTTATGGTAATAAATGTTAATAGAGCGTCTTCTAACATGGAAATCATGAGAAAAACTGCGAGTTTTCAAATTTTTCTAACATAACAGTTCACGATGACTCTCGGTGTACATTTATAAAATTCTGGAACCCTGATTTATAAATTTTATCTTTGGGTTGATCATTTTTATACTATACTACTGATTATCAATATGTACAACATATAACGTATTATTTAATGTTGATTACTTCTGTTTATCTCATGTTTCTTTTGTTTTATATTTGTGAAAAATGTAAATAAAATACAAATATATAGGTTTAGTGAACATTTAGTGAACACAGGAGCGGACAACTAAGTGCATTATAATAAAACATTACAAACTATCTTGGTATAATCTAGAAACTTCATTTGCAAAATGTCCATTAATTGTCTCGGACTTCATTGTTCCTTCATTTCCACATCAATCATTCTCTATTCTTGTTCTCTTCTCTTCAACCTTCTCAACCTTCTGACTCCAGACATTCCACTTTTGATTGGTCATACTTATTACTTATATCTGTCGAACTCAGTAGGATACACCATAAGTAGCTAAAACACTACAATTTAAGCGCCTATGTACATATTGTCATTAGTTTATTAGTAGAATTAATTTCTGTCATTTGTTTTAAAAATTATATTAGAGTTAAAAATAGTTAAGTTATTATTACTTGAAATGTGCTGATCTCGGTAACTAAACTACCGTTGCCTAGATTTTCATAGACTGAATTCCCTAATGTTCTCACGTACTTATAGAGAAATGTCACGTTTTGTCAAATTTTAGATGAATAAAGATAAGCTATCAAGGTCATGAAGATTCAATGTTGAATGTGTCTAAGAAGAATGAGATGAAACATTCGTTTAACTATCAACTTCACTATTTACTATGATTATTAATTTCTTCTTAAAAAAAGCTTATGCAAACACAAAATCAACATCAATTTTTCTGACTCCTTAATGTTTGCCGGATTCACTATTTACAAAATGTATAAATAGTTGAGATGCTCAGTTAATCTAAAGAAATGAGATTAAAGTAGACATATATCAATAAGAGTAAAATATACAAGATGATTAGTAAAAATTAATGTATCACATTATATGAATATATCACAAATACTATACGGTAAAATTTTATGTACGACTGTTGCGAATTAGGATTTTGACTATTTGATGGAGAGATTTTCGATTGTCATAATCACTTAGTATATTGGTGAACGGTTGATAAAACACAGTGATACGAAGTGTAGCCCAGTGATTACTGGTCATCAAACTTCATTATTGACGGAAGCTCGCGAATGGTTTGGATGGTTCGTACCAGTCTAATTTGTACACCCTTCGATATGCCCTCATTGGTCTATAAGTTGAACATTCTTGTGAGAGACTGAAGGTGCTGGGTTTATTCCCCAGTGAGAAATTATGAATAATCATTTCTGAGGATTCTTACACTAGGATGAGACATCAGTCCAACTTTCCATATTTTTCAGTGTTTGTCAAACATACATCAGTTACTGATTTAAATAACGTTAACCAATTTCCATAACTCTTTTACTGAACAAAGTATGTGTCAAGTAAGTTACATAATTACGATCGAATAACGTTTTTCCCTATAACCGAAATTCATACATTTATGCTAGCATTCACTTATTATGGTCATTACAAAATAACTTTGAATGTTATGTCTTTTTAAAGAGGAGGAATGTATATATAAAATCTCAGCGAAAGAATTTGAAGTAAATCCAACGTTTCGCCTGGCAATCCGGCCCAAGCTTTTTCAATGAAATGTAATCAATCATCAAAATTATCGAATATAAATAAGTACATGGTTCTCCAGTTCGCTGTATACTGAATCGGTCATCCAGTCAACGTTAACAATGTTTAAAGTAGGCATTCGCATTAGTGTGTAAGAGACATGTTGTGTGAAACGATAAGTGTCAAGATAACAGATTGTGTGTATACGTAATATAATCAATTCACTATATATTGTCTTTGGTCGGTGAATATTAAGAAAGCATATTACTTTTATAAATGATATGAATCAAAAATGTTACAGCATGCATTAAATGAAGACAAATAAACAAGGTAAATAAACACGATAAAAGAATGAATCCAAAGAGGAATAATGTTTGAGTCCCAGAGTGAACATAAACTCTGAGATGCAGGTACATCCAGCTGACGAGTTCCAAATAGGACGAAACGAGCGTCCTGGATTCCACTGCTAGCCACTATCCATATTTGCTTATCAAAGCTTGTGAATTAGGGCAATATCGAGGCATACGCACAGTATGCACATATGCCAGTAACAGATTGGTCACAGTCTTAAACCTCAGTGGGAAGATACAAGCCAAACAATACCAAGTGAATGTATTTGTAATTGAAAGTTTGTGTTATTTTAATGTTAAAGTCAATTGTTTAACATATTCATATAAGATAACTAATTTGAGTCGTTGAATGTAGTATCTGTTATTTAGTTAATACGATATAGATAGAACGGAATAAGGAGTTGAGGTTTACTTAATAATTATTAGTTGTCATGGGACAGCTATTTGTATTCCATCTCTTCTATTAATACTATTTGAATTTACCTGTGTGTATAGGGTTTCGGCTTTTAGTCTTTCTTTGTAAGAATTAAAGCCTGTTTGAAGGATTCTTGTGACACTGGAATCAATTGTATGACCCGATTCTATCGAGTGTAATGTTATCGCTGATTTGTTGTCGAGTTTTCTTAGGTGAACTGAAGATTTATGAATGGGCTTTAGGCATAGTTTGTGTTGTTTCATTCCCACATTCAGTTGCCTTTATGTTTCACCTACATATGTGACATTACAGTCATTTCATTTGATTTAATAAACACGATTCTGTTGTTTTTCGTTGTATTTTGGATCATTGATTCTTACTAGTTTTGATTATGGAGTATTGTTTGTTCGAACGAATACTCTTATATCTTGATGGGTTAGAATCCTTTTGATCTCTTGTGAAATATCTTTACGATATGGGATGATCACTGTGTTAATCCATTCTTTTTGCTTAACTGTTCTTCATTCTTAATTATACTTTTAATAAAATCCTTCGAATAATTATTCGTCATAAGAGTGGATATAATTAAATTTATTTCCATTTCTATATTATGTGGTTCAGTGACAAGTTTTTTTAACTCTAGTGATAATAATAAATCTAAACTCTTAGCCTACCTTTATAATTTCTTTATCATTCACAGAGTAAGTGAATGTTATAAATGATTATTACAAATTATATCAATGTTGTATTGTGTGTGATTCACTTACTTACTTACTTACTTACTTACTTACTTACTTACTTACTTACTTACATACCTACATACATACTTATTTACATACATACATACCTACTTACTTGCTTACTCAGTAATTGTGATAATATTCTGACTTAAAAATATTATCATCAATCTATATTATAGTCAGTGTTGTTTTCTATTTCTTAAAACTAAAATAAAAACAATTTTCTGTAAACAACTAACATTGAATAATGAAATAATCAATATGTTGTTTATTATAATAACATATCTAATTATTTTAACGTAGAAAAGAAGTAGAAAAAGAGAGAAAAAACCCAGGTCAGATATATATGATCTAATTGAAACTTTATATAAGTTAATTTATCTTAAAAGAAATGAAGTAGTATTATTAGTAGTAGTATTACTAAATTACTATAATATTTGTAATATCCCAATGAGTAGAAAAATTAATTTTTCCGTTGTTTCGTGACTCAATATAAGCCACTTCTTCAGAGAATAAATAAGCAAAGATTAATTGATTTATAACAATCTATCAACTACTCAATCTATCCGGAATTGTTAAGTCAAACCTTGATAATGATACCTATTATTATTATTATTAATATTATTATTATTGTCCTTAGTATTAACCTAATTTCAATCAATAATGGTTGTCCAATATAAAATTAATCATTTAGTCAGTTATGTTAATCAATCCTAAATTGTATTTAAACACATGACAAATGGAACTATTTGTATCATAATTAACTCTAACTGATTTTTTCTTTTCGAATAGTTTTAGGTTTATTATAGCTATGTACACTACAATTTTTACTATTTTAATGTAAGATAGGTATTTTCAATATGATAGTTAAACTTGTAGACTTTCATAATTATTCTCATTAAGTCGAGACTTGACTTCACGAAAAAAAAGAACTTTGAAGTGTAGATTATCAAAAATTGTTCTGTCACAATTCTTATTAAAAAGGGTATCTGTTAATATCAGAAATATATATTTATATAAATCAGAAAGCTTTGAATTTTCACTGTTGAATAAACTATTTGGGGATATGAGCACAAAAATTACTTACTATTTTATTACTTATGCCTGTTACTCCTCGTGGAGGAGCATAGGCCAACCATCAGCATTCTTCATCCACCCCTATCTTGAACAATCCTTTCCAGTTCTTTCCAGTTGTTATTCATCCTTTCCATATCTGCTTCTAGTTCCTGACGTAATGTGTTCTTTGGCCTGCATCTTTTCCGCTTCCCTTCAGGATTCCAAGTTAGGGCTTGCCTCGTGATGCAGTTTGACGATTTGCAGAACGTATGTTCTATCCATTCCCATCGTCTTTTCCTAATTTCCTCTTCACATGGAACCTGGTTTGTTCTCTCTCGCACAGAAAGCTGTTGGTGATGGTATCCGGTCGATGGATGTTGAGTATCTTGCGTAGACAACTATTTATACATACCTGCACCTTCTTGATGGTGGTTGGAGTAGTTCTCCGATTTCCAGCTCTGTACAGTAGGACTGTGATGACGTCTGTAATAATGACTCTGACTTTGAAATGGGTTGACAGTTGTTTTGAGTTTCACATGTTCTTCAATTGCAGGAATGCGACCCTTGCATTGCAAATCCTCGTCTTTATATCTGCATGTGATCCTCCTTGTTCATTGATAATGCTTCCCATGTATGTGAAAGCATAAAAATTGTGATCATATTATAGTATATTAAAGGATATTTTCAGATCAGTTATTCTGAAGATTAACTTGTAATTCACCTGAAATTCTTGTGACGTTTTATAGACTTTTGTTTAAAACAGTAGAAAAAAATTAAGGCTTTTATGTAATCAATAATATTTAGAGTATCAAATAACTTACATGCTTTATGTAGTAGTTTCTTCAAATAAGTAGATTAGTTTATAATTTTATAATTTGTTTACACTATTACAGAACATGGCGATACAAAACATTATGGATATGCTTGATAGATACTGTTTTGCTCAAATTAGCATTATATGAGTTTTATATTGTCTCCAAAAATGATAAAAATGAACTACAGATTATTTCTGTATATCTCAATGTTAAAGTTCGATTGTCTTTCACTTGATATATTTGATTGCATCTTAATATATATATATATATATAGTATTTCCGAAATTACAAACGGTAGATAACGTTTGTTTATGGTTGCTGAACTATCAGCACCATAGAGAAAATAGGTTTATGTTTTCAGCTAAAAATCAATACAGCGATAAACCATTAACTGGTAGAAACTTTATCACAACATAGATTATTTACAATCGCTAACAGCTTTTTTTCAAAGGTTTTTACAACAAGCATAAATCTCCACGATTACCAACATGGACATTTTTTGTGCAAAGAAACAACTGGAAAAAACTAAAGGCAGTGAACAAGAGTTTAACTTACAATATGGTGATTATTATTAACCAGAGAAATAATTTTGCGCTCGAAAAAGATATTTGTACATGGAAAAACTCTGTGGATTTGAGTGTGCAATGAAGATAATTGTGATATTGAACTGTTTTATGATAGAAATAACTAATTTCCTATTGTAAAGATTATTCAATGTTCATATCCATGTTCTCAAACTGGACTGGATTTATAATATTCACACTTCACATCTATCATGTTTTAAATTCGTACGTCTTATTTTGAGTCAATCGGAGACATGACACAACCAAAATCTTAAGTTATCGGAGAGGTATTATTGAATTCTTTACCTGTTTGACTCTAATGATTACCCACTTGAGATCATTTAGTGGTAAAACTTATCTCACTATAAGTCAATACCAATTCATTAGAGTACTAGACTAATGGAAAATAGTTTAAGACAATACCAAGCTTATATAAATAGTGAAAACTGAGAATTTATCGATTACTTTTATGCTTCATTGAGTGGCTTGTCAATCATATAAAACACAACAAATTTAATAATGAAAAACAGTTATATACAGTTATTAAAGTGTTATGGTTGATTGAGTTGGAACAGTTGATGCGGTAATCATTAAAATTATTTCATGAAATTTTGGTGTATGAACAACCTATCTGATATTGGATGTTTTCATGCCTTGTTTCCGGTCAGAATTCTCAAAACGTGTAAACATATCTGTTTTAATTAGTATTCCGTAGTAAACATCATCGAACATTCAACATAACAACGTGTAGACTTTACTTCTCATTACAAATGTTGGTGATATTGTTTTGTAAATGGATTGAGTAAATAGTGCCTAAACAAAATTTTATCATCATTTAATAATTGAAGTGAATGTATTTATCCTGTTGTCGAGTCTAGAAATTATAAAATTGGCTACTTCATCACATAATTATAAATTTAATATAATTCAGTTTGTTGTTTAATGAAAATAAATGTTATCATCATTCTGTTTGACTAAAACGTATTTCGAATGTTTTGCTATTTAGTAGTGAAATAAACATGACCAGAGATATTCACAGACAGCAATACTCTGGCTAGTTATATATTGTATTATTTATTGATCTAAATAGAATACTATTTGTTGATGCAATCAGTATAGGATTGCTACAAAACATTTGCATATACCCATACAGATAAGTTAATGAATAAGGAATAATCTTTATTATTAGAACTAGACTAACAATAATTACAACAATAATAAAATGGGAACGAATGATCCAATAGATTTTTTTTCCATTTTGTTAACCTGATCACTCATAAACATAATTGTAGTAAAACAATATCATGTGATTCCATGAATTGAATCTTGTTACTAACAGAAAGTAATCATTTTGATCAACTATAATTTTATTTGGTATATTACACAACTGATTATTATAGAACTACAGTTGTTTGACAGCTAAAATTAGCATTGAAAATTCAATGATCTGTGAATCTTTGAATTCATAATTTAGAATTGAATCATTGTAACTAGAGCAGTATTCTGAATGTAAAATGTTCAATAAACATAACCCATATCATCATTTCTAATTGATGTTGAAAACATTAATCCGTACTTGTTTAACAATGATTTGAGATGATTTTTTGTGTGTCATAAGAAAAATGTTAAATGATACACCTCATGTTTATTACATTTGAGTAATATACTCATGAAAGTAGATAAAAGTAACAATATTGATTTATTGTATGATTGAACAGTGTATTTTATACTTGGAATGGAAGTGTAGAACTAGTAATTTCCAGAAATATTTAAATTTTATATGCGAATCCAATAGTTCTTTACATACTCTTTATTCGTAAACATCTTAAATACTTTTTTTTTCTGTTGACTGTCAAACGAGTTACTAGATTAAATATATAATTATCCAGTAATCAAACGTTTTATCTCCAGTATGAACCGAGTGCCTTTCTAAGGCACCAAATTTTATGAAGAAATAGAAGAACACCTAGAGATACGTTTTCTACCTGTCGTGTGATTTTGTTGGTCGAATTTATCGATCGTATCTAAATAGAAGGTTACAAGATATAGCAGTAAATCATTTATCCGACATCTGTATAAATCATCTCGATAATAAGTAGCCAGTAACTATGAAGTGGTTGGGGTTATTGACAAGAAACTCTGAACCTAGGTTTAATGCTATTTGAAATTCATCGGTAAAGTGTACCTTTAATCTGGGGGATTTATTCTTGTCGCCAAACCTTATTCCCCTCAACCTCATATTTCAACATAGTATACACGATCTTGAGCCATTTAGACTAGTGACCGAATTCCAATTTTATCGACAGAATTAAATCAACATTAGGAACGACTTGAAATTCATTGCAAATGGTATATCACGTTTTATTCTACATTGCCATTCATCTCCCAAATTCCATTTTGATAAAGATTTACTTCTGTGATGTGAAAACAAGATAAAACTATGATTTTCCTATAATTAATTATTGGTCTTATTGATAACAATAAACTAATTTAAGAAAGTAATCAACGTATTATACTACATACTTTGCTGAAGTAATAATCACAATTTATTGAAGAAAAAAGAACTAAGTCTTGATTTGCATGGTAAAATATGGTACACAGACAGACAACACTTCATTTCTATCTGAAGTTTGTGCTGATGATGTCGTTCAGAAGAAAGATGAAAGCTCCACGACCAAACCATCCAGCTCAGAGAACAAAACTCCATCAAAAACAACAGCTTTTGTGTAAATATATGTATATCTCGAAAAAGTTTTTATGTTAATTATTGTAGAATAATTTAAATGAGTTGGATAGTTTCATATACTGTAAGATTGATATGATGGGAAGAAATGTTAAAATTAGATTGATTTATTCATTATAACTTTTGTTCAACCTTATTTCTGTTTTCAATTCAATGAAGTGATTAATCAATATAATGTTTGTTTCTGTTATCCCGTATGATATTTTATTCTGTATAACATACGATATTGTTGTATTAAATTGACATGAACTATACTTAGCATATGGTTTGTTATAACTGTATTTTTCAAATTCATTTGATGTTGCTGTTCTTGTATCTTTCCATTGTTATTTAGGACTGAAATTGATCAGTTTCTTATTGGTATATATGCATCCTGTGCAGATTGCCTCGATATAGCCTTAATTCACAAGTTTTTTAAGTGGAGATGGATAGTGGCTAGCAGTGGAATCCAGGATGCGCATTTCGTCCTAATTGGGACTCGTCAGCTGGATTTACCTGTATCCCTGAGTTGATGTCTACTCCAAGACTGAAACCCAGTACCGTTTGCTTCAAACGTCGTCGCGTTCTCCACTTAGCTACTGAGTCCTAGTAGCATTTTCCATATGTGTGACTTCATCTTAATTATTAATGAAAAATGGGTGTACAATCAATATATAAATGAGTGTATTTCCGACTAGGGTCGTCGTGTTTTTGGGGTTAATAAATCTTCACTTATACCAGTCTTCGTGTTCTTACTTTCGCGTCGTGGGAATTGCAGTTGTCTCTCGTTTTGGGTATAAGCGATAAGCAATTCCGACATAACAATCAGAGACGACAAGATATAACAGGTAGCGTTCAGTCGACAAGACATATCAAAGATTAAAAGCAGTCGTAAATAAGTTAAATAAAATGGTGAAGTAAGAGAATTTCTGTAAGAGTATATAACTTGATAAATGAGCTGGAACTTGGAGAACTACTTCAACCACCATCAAGAGGGTGCAAGTATTTATAAATAGTTGTCTATGCAAGATACTCAACATCCATTGACCGGATACCATCAGTAACAGCCTTCTGTGAGAGAGAACAAATCAGCTTTCAGCTGAAGAAGAAATCAGGAAAAGACGATGGAAATGGATAGGATAAACATTGAGGAAATCACCAAACTGTATCACGAGGCAATCCGTAACTTGGAATCCTGAAGGGAAGTTAAACCTGATATTTTATTTAAAGACATTAGATGACATAATGTAACCACCAAAATACATAAGGGTTCGGGGAATGGGGTTAACTTTCAGGCACAGATCTTCCAACGAATTCTTTATGTATTCTTGTCATTATTGAATTCATTCTGAATACCGTGTATCCAGTTGTTTTAACTTTCAGCAACATACAATCAAATAAATCTAATTTGATGACTTAACAAACATCAGTAAAGAGTAACCGTTTGCAAAACAATACTATTATAATATTATACATAGAGTTTTTAGAAACATTCAGTATCTTATATTTTATCATAAGATTTGATCAGTTCATTCATTTCATTATCTTTTTTATTGAAATCATGAACCGATGGACGTTATACCACCATTAAGAACCTGGAAGCACTGGACGGCCGTTTCGTTCTATTGTGAGTCTCCTCAGCAGTGTGCATCCATGATCCCGCTCGTGAGATTCGAACCCAGGGCTTTCAGTCTCGCGCGCGAACGCTTAACCTACTTGACCAGTGAGTCGGCATCCATTGGTGTTAATGTCTAACCTCAACCAATCCACGAAGTTGCGCGACCATCTTCCATTGTACTGAGGTAGACACTTGTCCCTATCCGGCATGGATTAGCTCCACTGGTCGCGGCTTCTCACCAGAACTCCGAGAATTTTCTCACGGAGCTAGTCACTAGTGAGCACATGGTAATTATCAGCTTAAGGGCTATGGGGATTGTTAAGTTTTTTTATTGAGATCATGAACCGATTGATGTTAGACCACCATTGAAAACCTGGAAGCATTTCATTATTCCTGAACTACCATTTTTGATTACTTGAAAAAACCTCACTTTGAAAATCCTGGTAACATGTTTTGATTTCTAAACAATTTACTGTTTAATGAGAGGCATTTCATTTAAGAATTTTCAAATATATACATTATGAAAATTCAGGAAAGGTACTTACTGTATGAAACATTGCGGCATTCATCCCCTGTCTAATTTATTTGTTATATATCTTTAAGTATTGTTCTTATGTTGTATATTCTTTATTATACACTAAGATATTTACGATTACGTAGTTGTAAACGATAACCTAAATTATTTGATATGAATAGGTTTTAAGAATGTTAGATATATGAAACGACTTTGTACTTTCTTTTTATCATGACAACTTATCTATTTACCTCATCTAATAGTTTTCTACATGTCAAATGTTTCACGGAAGTTAAGTGAGAGAGGGGAATGAAGATTAAATTACTGTAAACAAAATAGTGCTACCTGATATAGTTATTCAGTCAGAATGGTTAACTTCATGTAAACCATCTATTCAAAGAATAATATAAATACTGTCAAAAGTTAACACAGGTTCAAGTAATAAAAGGGAATAGATACGATATCTAATTATATAAACTTTGGTATTCATATATTTATTCACAGAATTAACGATAAAAGCTGGTATTACTTTTTACTTTGATTATCTTTAGGATATTCGGTAATGACGCAGACATTAAAGATCGTAATAATATACATTCATCTAAAGTAAACAACAAGAGTTGGTAGGAAACATAGGACATTTGAATTTGTGAGGAAAATATAGTCATGTTACAGATTAAAAATAATGTTACTGAATGTTTTCAAGGCTATCCTTGAAAAATTTCATTTCTTTGAAGTGCATTGATGTTTACAGAAGGTTAGTGTTTTCAGATAGATTTATTCCAAACCTAGGTGGTTCTCTATTACATTACTTTCTTGTATATTTAAATCCTTTGGTATTTATTGTTTATGCATTTAAACAGATTATAAATTTAGAATCATCAACCATCTATGAATTCATATCACATTTCAGTGAACATTTTCAAACTGTTTAGTTAACTTATTGTTTTAAATAAAATCACAAATTAAATGTGATTGCTTACTTACTTACTTACGTCTGTTACTCCCGATGGAGCATAGGCCACCCATCAGCATTCTCCAATCCACTCTGTCCTGGGTCTTCCTTCCTAGTTCGATCCAATTCTTGTTCATTCTTCTCATGTCTATCTCCATTTCCAGGCGTAATGTGTTCTTTGGTCTTCCTCTCCTCTTTTGGCCTTGAGGATTCTGTGTCAGAACTTGCCTTGTGACGCAGTTGTGTGCTTTCCTCAATGTGTGTCCTATCCACTTCCAGTGCCTCTTCCTCATTTCTTCCTCTACTGGGATCTGGTTTGTTCTCTCCCAACTGTGATTGGTTATACAAGAAATTATTTCACATAATTTATTGATAGATAAACAAATATTATTCCAATGTGTAACTTAGGGGGAACAAAATGAACAAATATCCTCACCCATTTTACAAAAAGGAATCTATTAATTAAGTTCATTTTGAATGAAACATTTACACTCGACTACTTATCTGTATACCTGTTATATATTTTACAAAACTGCATTGTGATAAACCCTATGGATGACGTTAAAATTAATTAATGGTAAAATATTTATTTATTGTTAGGTGGTTTGAGGTAACTGTTTAAACATACTGAACTTAATTATCATTCCAGTTGGCACTCGATATTCAGACGTTATCTTGAGGGTACTGTTACCTGTTCTTGCGGGTTTGGAAATCATATTACCTGGGTTTACAGTCTAGACTAATAGCCGCATTACGACTAGATCAATATAATTTGATCAGCGCTGAAAGGGTTAGGCAAATACAACAGTGATCAATACTCAATGATCAGTCAATTTTATTTATTTGTTTGTTGGTTGAATTTTTTTAAGTGAAATAGGTGAGTTACTTTAAATGTGTGAAAGAAATACAAAAAAATATTAAACACATAAAAATTAAAATATTAAAAATAAGAAATTTTCTACGGCATAATCACCATTAAAATAATTAGCGGTCTCAAAGAGTGAGAGTTCGCTCACGAGACCGATAGATCCTGAGTACGAATCTCGCGGGTGGGATCATGTATGCATACTACTGAGGAGTTCTATACCAGGACGAAACGGCCGTCCAGTGCTTCCAGATTTTCCATACTGACCTAGTTTCAATTGACTCATGAATTCAACTATTAAATCACTGAAATCTCCATAAAACCCTCTTCTGATAATAATCATCGTATACTCACTAGTGATTAGTTTCAAGAGGTATTTCCTGGAGTTCTAGTGAGAATCCGTGACCATTGGAGTTCAACCAAGTCTGTTGTGTGATAGTAAATCACTGAAGACAATGGTGGATGGTGCAGGAATTTCGTGGATTGGTTGAAATAAGACATTAACATCGTTGGATGCCTGCTCAGTGGTCTACAGGTTAAGTGTTTGTGAGCGAGACCGATATGTCCTGAGTTTGAATCTCGTGGGTGCTGGGTCGTGAAAGCGCACTGCCGAAGAGTTTCATACTAGGACGGAACGGCCGTCCATTGCTTCCAGGTTTTCCATGGTGGTTTAGCTTTAATTAATTCATAAATTCAACTATTAAATTACTTAGTAGATTGTTAATTTTTCTTAGAAAAATTAAATTTATAATAATCTAATAAATTACTACGATAGAAATTTTCAGAATTTGTTTCTTTGTAAAATGATCACGTTCAATTTCATATTGAATTGATTATTCTCCTTAAAGGTCAAGGTGCTATTTATGTACTATAGTTTTAGTAAAATATTGAAACGTTAATTTTATATCATTATTCATTTTACAAAAATTCTCTCGCACTTCCTTTTTAATAGATGAAGATTAAATTATGGGTAAATTCTGAGAGCTATTAGTGGACTAATATTATTATAATATTCTTATTGTACAACTATTGAGTAACTAGATTATGTATATTTATATTCCACTTATTATAAGATTTATTTTGTTCTATAAACTATTATTATACGATTTACTACTCATAAATTATACTCAGTTTAATATCACATAGGGTTCTTTTATGAATATTATTGTAATTTCAATGGTTGAGATCATGAGTGAACTGAGAATAGACCATCATGGAAAACCTGGAAGCATTCAGTTTATTTATTACAATCTCCCACGTTCACAGTCACTTTTTGGCTAGATCTTGTGCACATGTTATTTCCTATTTTACGGTGTGATGTAGTCTATTTGGCTGGTATATAAACTAAGTATGTTTCAAATAAATGATTCGTATATTGGGAACTATTATTGATGTTCTGAACTAAACAGGCAGGGCTAAGCAGAGGAAGGACCAATAAGGACGCTAGGTTGCTCATACCAGTCGATATGTCATTATTGTAGCACAGTGTTAAGATTATATAACACGTATTTCTATGATCAGACGGGCTTGAAGTCACAATACTCGTTTTTTATAACAGTAAACAACCGCTTCAATTGTACTTTGATTTACGAAATATAAATGAAAAAAAGCTTAAACTTCTGCTCAAAATAAATTCATGTTATGCTTTGATATAATTCGATTTGATCTATTTTTCACTGAAAAGAAGTATGAATAAATTGATTGTAATGGATTTCTTTCTTAGAACATAAATTTTCATCTTATAATAAAGTGTATCAGAAATGAAATGCGATGTAAAGTGGTTTCATTATGTGAAAAAGATTTTACAAACTTTTACATAAACTAAAAGCTACAATACAGTTATTTTAAATTAGTATACTTAACAGTAAAACTAAGAATCTTGTTGTTTATCTTAGAATGTAAACGGAATACACCCATTATGATATTAAATAAGAACGATTAGTTCAGTGAAGAGTTCTCTTTTCAACGAATTCATTATCAAAGCTGTACAATTGCTAATATATATACTTATTTTTCAGGATGATAATAATACTGATAAGAAACTTCTGTTAGACATGATGACATTATGGTCGAATAAAGAAAGGTATTTAGAAACAAAAATTTAACTAAGGAAAACGCAACAATAGTCCGATTATTAATGACTTAAATATTCATCAAAAGATTAATGAGGAAATTATGATTGGGAAAGGACGGCTTAACAAGATAAGATAGAATGTTGCAATTAAGAATAAATGTAATCAGGAGGATTGTAGAAACAGGGATGAATCAGTTGGGGGTAGAACATTTAATGAGAAGATGGGAGAGGAGTTTTAAGAAAAAAATTTATAGAGCATCAAGACCATGGTAGAAGAAGAGTTTGTACTAATCTGTTTTGGACACATAATTCCGGTTTTCGCAGATGTATGACTATAGCTTCGTCAATGCAAAGAAGATGTAATATAATTGTCTTCGACGACTTCTACTTACCTTGTAGAGGACATTGAACGCAAAGTCTTTCTTGATTGAATGACCTGTATTCACAATGAAGTTTATTATTAATATTATTATAATTGTTACCATCCTGTTAAATAAGTATATTTATTTGCAATTGTACAGTTTTGATAATGAATTCACCGAGAGAAGAACTTTTCACTGAACTAATCTTTCTTATTTAATATCTTAGAATAGTTGCGTAATGTAATAAATTCGTTGTATACATATAGAAAACATTGGCAAGGTAAATAATACAGTAAATGTCACACATATTTTGAATTTAAAAACAAGTTTGTTGAAAACTAATTTATGTTCAAAAACTAGCAAACTTAACGAGTAACCAATATTTCAATTTCGTTTCCCAGCAATTGATTTGTATAAAGGTAATTTTAGAAAATCAATAATAATGGCAATGGTTAAAAATAAAATAAACCATCTAAATACTGATTTGAAATTGTTGTTAAGTATTTTACATGAGTGTAATATAAAGTTGATGATCATTATTCGATACATTATAGTTTACTTATTCATTTTGATAAACGTGTATACCGTTGGATAAAGAGTCAATGATATAAAAAAAATAAGCGTTCGCGCTCAAAACCAAATGTTTTGGGTTTGATCACAAGTAACGTGGTTATGAATGATCACTATTGAGAAGTTTTAATACAAGGACGAAGTAGCTTTCTAGTACTTATTCGTCTCTAATGGTAGTGTTTGCTAAAAAATCACAATTGCAGCAGACGATCACCATTATCTGTTCGCTGTGCCGGAATACTAAAATACTCACCTAAATGTCATTCTGTTTGGTTTAACTACCTACCTGGGCATTAAAGTCACCTGCTACGAGTACTATGTCTGAACGTTTAGCTTTCTCAAGAAGTTCAGAGAGCTTTCTGTAAAATTCGTCTTTCACTTCATTCGAGTTGCAGTCATTTGGAACGTAGGCGGAAACGACAAAAAACAACGACGTGTGTCCTCATCCTTCCGAGTTCTTACGGAGCCGTTTAGCCGAACAGCACATAAAGAGCTGTTAACGATGATCCACTCTAGTAGTGTTTGTTCCGCCCTCGTACTTATTGCTATGCGCACACCTGTCAGTCCGCGAGAACTAGTCATCGGGTCGCCAGATACACGGAGGGTGTATCTCGTGGGCTCTCCGTTTAGCCGAGGTGAGGTCTAGTGAATGATCACACTAAAATCCTGTATGCGTGTTTCGGAGACACAGCATACATCAATGGTACGAGATTCTAGAGCTTCGGTTAAGGAGGCCTGCTAGCCGATTGGACATAGGGTGCGCACGTTGAAGACTCCATTGTGTAGTTTGAAGCGAGGTTTCATTAGACCTGGGACAGTGTTTTGTCCACCAGAACCGTTGGGCATGGTGACACTTGAGGAGGAAGCCAAAAGGGAAGGTTTAGAGTTGAAAGTAGATGTAGGAGGGATAATAGGAATTGAAGAAGGACGTTGAATATGAATACAGTGGTCTTGAGTGCTGTTGGCAGTATCAGGGCGATTATCACTTCCCGGTTGCCTACACCGTGGAAGGGTTGTTCTGGAGGTACCTGAGAAGGAAATTAGGTTAGAAGTGGTCTTAGTGACCTAAGGGCGTGACCGCAGTGCCCTAGGGGCAACTGCTTGGGGTCGGTCACTCACGACCTTTTTGTGGGTAATTTTCGTGTTAGCTCGTACCTGTTGAGACCTTACTGCCGGAGACTGATGTCGGCAGGATAAGACGAGGTGTGCATTTTTGGAGTCGACCTTTTCTAACCCCACCTCTCCTTGTTGGAAGGCAGCATTGCTGTTATGCTGAAGGAAACACCTTACTGCTGTCACACCTCTGTACAGTCAGCAGTACGACTGCGCCTTCGGACCTTGGGTTTGCTGCTTTTAATCTTACCGTTCTTTAACCCATCTGTCTGGCATGGTGTGACCTTGAGGAACGATTGTTCCAGCCAGTATAGCTCGATTGGTTCATCACGATAGGCAAGTCCGACCACCACGTCAAGGTAGCGACAATCTTTCTTTTATACATTACCACCATTGAATTAACTACTTCTATGAATCCAGTGTTCATTTTGCTTTGCTAATGGGGTATGGAAACTTGAACCGATGTACATATGTGCCTGGTCCTACGTTGTAGCTGACTGACTGACTGACTGACTGATGTTTCAAATGGCTGTCTAACTTATATTGGTTTTTGACTTAACTCTGAAAAGCATTGCTTATTTTCTAGAATTTGATTATTTATTTTGTGAAATTTGAAAATATCATTTTGAATAAACAAAACTATAGCTGAGGGTTTCGTTGAGTTAAAACGATAGGGATTTATGAATACTGATCAAGAAATTTGGGTAGAAACAATCATTGTAATGATGATAATAATAATATGGATTAAATCCGAGTTCTTTTCATAAACGTAGGTGTGAATAATAGAGAGAAAACGAACAGATACATAGACAAAAGTAAACAACCAGTTATGATAAAAACAGGAATCTAATAAATTGTTTTTGTACGTTTTAAAATTTTGGATGGTCAAAACTTTCTCGACATAAATACGCTAAGGAGCAAATCGTTCGGTATTTCTGACCGAATACTGTAAACGATATTAAATGATTTAGAGGCTGAGTGTTGTATCTTCTATTTTAAAAAAAAGCGAATTGTATTCTATAGATGATTGTCATTTTAAAATGAGTAAATAACTGGGAAATGTGATAATGCACTAATTCACATTTCAGTATTGAATATTTTGATATGTCACTGCATCATCAAATCAAATATACTACGAGTAAGATAGAATGAAAATGAAAATATAACTACAGTACTTTTCTGCTTATCAATAGAGGTGACTCAAATAATTTTTTGTTGAAGCGGAGACTTAAATTAGCCATTAACAGGACATTTTATGCAGTCCACTTGTAATTATTGAAAAGACAAGGTCTATGTTCCATCAAAAACCCAAAGAGCAAGTAAGCGATTGTGTTACATCCCATTGTGTCTATCAATTTACATATATGTGCAAGTATATGTGCATATATCTGCAAGTAATGGCGAACCTATTGTTGATCACCGGCTACCATGGGACTGCATCTTCTGAAGTTTCTCCACTACATTGTGGATCAGACCTTTAGATCGAAGGCTCCGGGTGTGGCCCTCTAATGAAACCACCTGCTTCCAGCAATATCATAGCCCACACACAAATCCAGTGACTTGTGTGGCACATATGTATTCGGTGCCCCTTTTTACTAATATTTGTATGTTCAAATAAATAGAAGGTAATGCTTAGAAATGATTACTTGATAAATTTAACGTTATATTTTAATTGGTATAATGAATCCGAATAGGTATTATTTCATCTAAGCTTATTTGTTTTCATTGGATGTCACATAAGCGACGCATTGTTCTACTTATTAATAATATTAAGTTTCATGGTTTATAAATGAATCTATTTTATAAATAAACTTAGTGAGTCTATCAAGTTTTTAATTACAAATATGGATTGTTATTGAGGGAATGACCTTTGTCTACTGAATGAATAAAATGTTATCTTACACAAATTAATAAATACGTTAGTTAATTTTGGTACGATGTTTACCAAAGCATTACAAATAGAACTGATTTATGGAATTGGTAATGCTAATGTCTATAGGAACATTTCAACCATATTTCTTTTTTGTTTCAGTAATATGAAGGTTTTATGACGTACGTTTGGTATGGACTTTTGACAATTAACTCAGAGAATAAATTAAACTTGAATAGAGATGTTTAGTAAAATGTTGAAACAAACTCATCATGGAAAACAATCAGTGTACTGGTCATCACGAGTGTATTTCTTTAGAAGAATGCGAACTTATTTAGTGTCTAAAACATTCTTAACGTTATACTGAATGAAGCAAACTAGATGATACAAGTTGATTTTATTGTTCAGTTATTGATTTCCTAACTTTATATATTTGCCCTTAACATTCATATAAATTTCCTGCATGCTGACTCGTAGATGTGTACTACTAAGGAGTAACATACAGGAACAAAGCAGACATCTAATGCTTTCAGGTTTTCGATGATGGGCAAGCTTAGATCGGTTCATGATTTCGATGGAATTCGACAATCTTCAAAACCTCATACTGGAAATATCTGAGATGTTGATGTCACAGAAACAAGTAAACCTATATTTTTTTTAAATGACTTATTAGTATGTTGAATTGCATGTAGTAACTTCAATATTTCAATTTCTTACTTCTAATTAATGTATCATATTTATTCATATTTACGGTGATATCAGTAAACCTCAATCTTTTTAAGTTACAATTATTTCAGAGCCTTGAAATTTTCTTGTTTGCCAGTTTTCTAATATAATTCTAAAAAAAATTCACATACAGAGAAAAAATGTTTCAGTTAGAAAATGACACGCAATACAGTAGTAAAGTCAAATTAGATCTATGCTGATGATAAACTAACATATGTTAAAATTAAAAGTAGTAGAACGATCTACACAGTTAGCTCAGATTGTATGTACGGAAAATTGGAATGTTATTCAAGTTACATCTAGTTATCTTTGGAATTTATGACGTTAGTTGTCATTGTCTACTAGTGTCTAGGATTTTACATGTGTTAATGATTATGATAAGACTATAATTTATGGACGACCTTTGAGCAGCGCTAAATGACCATGGAATGTCCACCTACTTACTAGGAGGAATTAGGATTCGGGTTCACAGTTGAACGTTGGAGTTAGAAATAAGTTTTAATGCTTTCATCACGAACTGAAATCAGCTTTAATGCTAAAATGGTATTTAGCCAGATGAATGAATAAATGAATTTCGCACCAAAATCCAAGACCTGCTATCTTAAATTTGGTTGGTTCATCCACAAATTATAGTCTCACCGTGGTTATATAATACTTTGAGAAAAGTTGACAGAATTCCAAATCGTAACTATACGTTTTACATTATGGTAACATTTTTATTCAACGTTTACTGTTAGACTTTGATTATCCAAGAAATATACTTTAAATAAGTATTGTTGAGTTACGTAATAATTAACTTACATTCAAAAATTGCATAAACCATTGAGTACTTCTATAACTATTGTAGAATCTTACAAATTCTAATACATTACAGAGTAGAATATGTTAGAGGAGCTGAGAAATTATTTGTGAGTTTTGTTATATGTATTATTTTATTTTGATTATTATCAGCTTTATTCAATCTTATATTTTTGGTACAATATGGAATTTCCAGCACAAAGTATTTCAACAAGTTTCCGTTTCTTATTTCTTGATCGATAACGACGATAAATATTGATTAATCGCCCATTAGATTTTAGCAATTCAGGAATAGACATGTGAATAATATACATTCACTTTGATGTATATTGCCAACAACCACAATGTCTATGATTGTGCGGAATGTTGTAAACCTTTCACAAACGCATCTGAATAGGTTGTGCAATTAATTGGCATAATGGTCTGTTGAAACAAACAAAAGACATATAACTTGTTGAAATATCTAGATAGCAGGAACAAGTAGTTCAGGCATTCATGCAGGCCGCCTTTATTTTGCTTAGTAACTTTGTTACCATTAAATTATAACAGCATACAACTGAATATTATTTATAATAGAGTAAACAGCATAACTTGTAAAACATTATTCATCAAATTACTATAAAAATAAAAGAAACAACCAAAACTTACCAAATTCAACAAATGTATACTTTTAGTAACTTAATCGTTAAATTCATGAGTCAGTTGAAGCTAGACCAGTATGGAAAACCTGGAAACACTGAACCGCCGTTTCGTTCAGGTATGGTTAAAGTTAGACATTAGCACTGTTGGATGCCAGCTTAGTGGTTTAGAGGTTATGTGTTCACGCACGAGACCAATAGATCCTAGGTTCGAATATCGTGCGGCGGATTCGTAAATACACACTCCTGAAGAGTTCCATACTAAAACGAAACAGCCATCCAATACTTCTAGGTTTTCCATGGTGGTCTAGTTTTAATTGACTCATGAATTCAACTATTAAATTGTATACTTAACAAAATATTACAATTAAAATGCTTTCAGTGAAAAAAAATTATTGCATAGGCTATGTACAATTCATTTTTTTAATGTAAATTTGTTTCAGGTAATTAGAAACATGGATTTTTGTAAAACATTGATATTCATAACAAGATAAATGAAAGACTATATTGAATGATAGAAGAATTTTTCCTAAATAACAATGCACATTGAAAATCTATTTAATTAACAAATTTAATTTATATTCTAGTTATATTTAAATATCTATCATATTAGTTAGAAACAGATTTAGGTAGGCTTTTTTTACGGCGGCCTGCTTGAATATCTAGGCTACCTGTTTTTGCCATCTAATTATTTCAACGAGTTATCTGGGTTTTTTTTCATTTTGTTTTAATGTCTCATTATATAGGCACGTTTATGAAAAGCCTACGACCTTTCGCTGCATAAGTTACAAAAAAGTACTATAAAAGACATGGTGGTGGTTGGCAATATGCTTTGAAGAGAATGAACATTAATTGTATGTCTATTCCTGAGCTGCCAAATTCTAACTGCTGATCCCTAATCAACAAAGTGGACCATCTACAATTCCTATTAAGTCAAAATATGTATCGTAATTGTGGTGTCATCACAGTTCAAGAATCTTGGTTAAATGATTTATAGGACGACTGCCTAGTATCACTACGTGACTTCAAAATTTATCGTCAGGATCGACCAAACTATAAAAAGAGGTGTGGTGGCGGTGTAGCTACGTTTGTAAACATAAACTAGTGTCGATCTTCGTTTGTGTGTTTTAAGTTTTCAAATGACCTTATCGACTGTCTAACTCTAAGATGTCGTACAAAACATCTGAATAAATACAAATATGTTTATGCTACCAATATCTACGTGACTCCAGACTGCACATCATCTGCCCTATCTGTTTTCGCTGATGAATGCACTGAGTTCGCTATTACTGCCTTCAGTGATTCGCTTTCAGTTGTATGTGGTGATTTCAATTCCTGCGATTGTAGCTTCCTTACGTCACCAGGTCACCAAAATGTAGTAGATTTTACTACTCGGTTGGATGTTCATTTAGACTTTGTTTTCATTAATGATTTGGGTATATATATGTGGCTCGTAAACGTGCTCCATTGTCTAGCTCGGATCACTGTATAATTCGTGTTCTACCTAAAGTATATGGAAGGTATGGAAAGAGTACACTCTTAAATCAGACCATGAAAGTCAAATATAGAAATTACTCAGAAGAAAATATCCGAAATCTGAAAAACATGTTTCATACGACTAACTGGGAATTGTTTACTGATGACTCACTGGAAATCACTACTGATGTTATCACTTGTTACCTTAAATTCTGTTTTGATATTTGTTGTCCCACTGAAACCATTTTTGTAAGTTTTTATCGACTTACATCTTCACAACTAAAAGGAATACGGAGGGTGAAAGAAAGAATGTACAAGGAGAAGAACTCAAATGAAGTTCGTAAGCTAAATGGTCTGATAAACCTAGAGATTAGACGTCTCAACTCTATGTTTACTCAAAAATTCTTGTCTCGCAAAAACTCTTTAAGTATGTGGAAAGTCGTTAAAGAACTTACAGGTGACAGACAGATTAGGAGCGATAACCAGCTGAATGTTTGTGACTTAAATAAGTCTTTTGTACATCGGCCATCTGATGTAATGCTCCCTTCATCCACAGGTTTAAAGAACAGCTGTATTCCTAGTTTCACTTAAACTGATGTCCGAAGATGTCTCCAGTCACTTACTTCATCTTGACGTTTGAGACCTGATGGTATCCTAAACATCCTTTTTAAAAAGCGTGCTGATTTTTTTTATGCTGAGAATTCTATATTGTACAAAAATATAATATTGAATAAAGCCATTAATAATAATAATATATCCATATACATGAATTGGACTGATGAATAGGAAACGTCTCCAATAATTTGACTTTATTTCTGTTTTATACTCGACATATGTACAGAGTTAATATAATCATATAACGGATTGATGTGATTTGATTCAGTTTAACATTTAAATAATTAAGTTTCTTTTAATGCTAGAGGAATTCAATGAATTATATTCACTTGATGTTGTTTTACTTGTAACCTCATATTGTTAATTAGGATGGCAATTGATCAGTCTTTTGTTGACATATGTGCATCCTATGCAGGTTACCCCGATATTGCCTTAAGTCATAAGGTTTTCAACCAGAGACGGATCGTCGCTTACAATGAAATCCAGGAACATCAACTCTGGAATGCAGTAGGACGAAATGCGCGTCCTGGATTCTAATGCTAGGCACAATCCATCTTTTCTTAAAAAGATTCAATGAATTATATTCACTTCAGTGATAAATATATTCAATTTAAAGATTTGGTAGAGCGTAATAAAATCTACCTTATTCAGTTCAGTGAATTTTCTACCCATAAATAGATGAATATTTATTATTATTAAGTTCATGAACAGATCAATGTTAGATCATGATCTCACTGAAAAAGAAAATTCAACAATCACCATAACCCGATACCAATGAATATTTATTAATATAACGTAAAATATACTCTCCATAAGGTAAAATCCTCAAATATAACATTTGAAACAAACCAACTTTAAAATTTCTGTATTCGTTTAGAGTAAATTTTATTTGTTAGATTTCAGTAGTAATTATGTTTTCTTTAAAAACTTTTCATTCTGATTAATGAACAGGAAATAAGAGGATAGAAATGGTCTTCTCTTTATTTTTTTCGTATTGGAGTCACAATAGAGAATTCATTTAAGTTAATGAAGTTAATAATGTTTATGTATTTGGTTGTTGTTGTTGCTTTGTTTTACAACAAACATACCTTGTGCTTATTCCATTACTAATTTAAATTGCTTCTGGTTAAAATATTAATTAATTATTTTCTTAAAAGTTGAAGATTTTAAAACTTTTTTTTATTACAGATACTTGTCAATGGTATTCTCTTGGTAAAATATATAAAACTTTAGTGGAAATAGTTTTATATTAGCTAGTATGAAAATGTTAAAAGAACACTTGATTTCAGCATGTAAACAAAATATAATAGTTCAAAAAAACTCATTCTTGATTCAGATCATGAATGGATTGATGTTAGAACAACAGTGAAAATCTGGAAGCACTGGACAACTGTTTCGTCCTATTGTAGGACTCCTCATCAGTGCCCATCCACAATCTCACTCGCAGGATTCGAACATAGGGCCTTCGGTCTCGCGCGCGAACGCTTTACCTCTTGACCGCCGGGCCGGCATCCAGGAGTGTTAATGTATAAACTAATAGTGTGACCATCTTCCATTGTACTGAGGTAGAAACCAGTCTCCAACCGGCATGGATTAGCTTCACTGGTCGCAGATTTTCACTAGGACTTCGAGAATTCTCCCATGAAGCTTGTCACTAGTGAGCACCTGGTAATTATCAGACCACCAATGGTGGTCTAACATCGATCGGTTGATGATCTCAATCAAAAACTTAATAATCTCTACAACTCTATACTGAAAACTCATTCTATTAAAAATTCTATCATGTTCAAATGATTACTCCGGAGAGAAGAGATAATTTACGACAAATACTGTTTATAATAACAGCCATAAAATAAATTGTTGTTTTCTTCCGTAATAAACAGATCATGTTCATTATTAAGGTAATATAAATGCGGTTAATATGACAGTCACATTCATAAACACGAAATGTTTGTAATCAAGATATGTTATTTATTAGTAAAACTTATCCAAACTTTAATGACTGGTCCTATGTCGAGCCCACATAGCTTATTCTAGCTTCTGGATAAGCAAGTTTATTCATTCTTCTTGAGTCACACTTTGACTATGGTAATTATTCGCTTATCAACACACTCGACTTGCTGACTAATTCATTCGCCTCTCCGCTTTGTGGTCTGAGCTATCTGTTAATAAAACTGTAGTCGTTGCTTCTCTTTACCTTCTGATTTCAAACACCATTGAGGTTAATATAATAACGGTTACGAGGGTGATTGGTTAACGAAGCACAGCCACTACAAGACTGCAAACTTGACCTTGGATTATTTTCACACTTTCTACAATATTCATACATTAAACTAAGCAAAGATGACATGTTAGTCATCTCAACAAAACCAATCATATTTTGTTAAAAAAATTTTTAATTCATGTATTGTATGTAGTATGCGAAGATTTATTGGTTATAAACTTGATGATGTTATAGTATTTAACTTAAACGTTATGACCTTAGAAACTAATGAGAAGTCATAGAAATTAAGTTTTGTTTCTTGTTAATCTACTTCTTTTTTTAGATTCGTCTTTTTTTATGAAATTTCTAAATAAGAAGTTCAAATTGAGGGATAGAAAGGAAACTATTCATTCTTCCAACACTGTATTTAAAAAAATTTATCCTGAAAACATTGAACACAAGTATACAACGTATTATTTCTTATCATTTGTCATTTCTAATTATAATCTCTGTTTATCATGATTACTATTTAACTAGGTAGGAACAAATGTGATAATCATGTGAAAAACTTGATTAATTTATTGTATATAAAATAATTTAATCTAATTGCCTTAAAAAAACAAACCGTAATGGTTATTTTTCGGTTCACATTACAGACACACAGAAAAATTTCATTGGAAATTACTTATATACAAATTCAAATCTAGTACATAGATTTTTAGAAATGATTATGTAATCATCAGGCTTTACTCTAATATACATGAATATTTATACGAGAATGTTAAACCAATCAAGGGAATTTGGGTCAGCTTCTCCTGTGGAGATAACTATATTGGGCGTACTACCAGGCAACTTAACCAACGAATGAGTGAACATCTATCAACTTGGTTTATAAAGGACCAGATAAAATCTATTCACAGTTCTATCTTGGCACATCTCATTGATAGCGGTCATACTGTAGATAAATCGAAATCATTTCGAGTTATCTATCGTATAGCTCCATTATTTCCCGACGGAGTTCGTTCCCGCCTCCTACATATAGCCGAATCCATAGGAATTCGTACATATGACTCCAAGTTTTGTGTACAGAAGAAATTCGTGGCTCCCCTATCCCTTCCATGGCCAGTTATAACTTAGCAAACGACCTTTTTCATTATTATTTATTTATTTTTGTTATCATCAACCTTATTTTCACATCCATTATTTGTTTGTAATTTTCCACATCTTTCCGTTTGTATTCTTCACTATCTAATCATGTTCACACTTTTAATTACGCAACCTCTTCTCTAGTCAAAATATAATAAAATTGGAAATGATTTCATTTGTTTTCTAATATTACTTTGAAATGTTAAGCAATCTTGATTTAGTCTTGTAACATCAGCACATTCGAATACATATCATTTCAACTTTTACAGTTATGGTTATCGTTATGAATTAGGCAACTCAAGAAGTAACTGATAAAAAATTTCATTTCATGTTGAAATATATTATTTTTTAGACATGTCAGTTAACGAGATTATGGGTATATCTTACTCCCAAGTGATAAGTATAATGATGCCTTATTTATTTATTATTATTTATTTTAACACACAGATATTGGTACAAGGACGCACCAAATACATATGCGCCACACAAATGTCATTTGATATGTGTTAGGGCTGTGATACTGCTCGGCTGCCCAAACCGAAGCAGGTGGTTTTCTTAGGGGGCCACACCCCCAGCCTTCGACCTGGGGGTCTGATCCACAAGGCAAAGGATCATGGTAAAGAGATGCAGTCTCATGGTAGCTGGTGACCAACAATGGGTTCATACGCCATTTGTTCCTTCATGATACTGGAACCCATGTGCACCATTGGTTTGGAATCAGGGTTTTTCAACTCCCCAAGGTGGAATCTCCATGTCCACTAACCAGGTTAAAGCACCGAGCATTCGCTTTTCTTTCTCTCAATTTCGTAAACAACACCCCCGCCACGAGAAGGCAGTGAGTAGGATTTCCCTGGCAGAGGCTGTATACGTGTGGCCATGTGAGAGCATTTCTAGAGGGAGAGCGGACTCTACCCACTCTCGGCCGTACAAGGGCATAACGATGCCTAGACCCAGTGCATATGGAAGACTGAGTTGAATTGATTAACGTCAGTAGTAGAAATCATTATTTAAAGACGAAGAATGTATTTGTAAAATATCAGCGAAAGAATTTGATGTAAATTCAACGTTTCGCCTGGCAATTTGGTCCAATATATACAAAGATCAAAATTATCGAATATAAATAGGTGCATGGTTCTCCAATTCACTGTATACTGAATAGGTCATTCAATCAACGTTAACAATGTTTAAATTAAGTATTTGATTTAATGTGTAAGAGACATGTGATGTAAAACGAAAAGTATCAAGATAACAGATTGTGGTGTGAGAAGAAAATTCATTAACCATATAGTCTCTGGTCGGCGAATTTTAAGAAGACATATAATTTTTATAAATGATATGAATCAAAAATGTCACAGCATACATTAAATGAAGGCATATAAACAAGATAAATAAAAACGATAAAGTAATGAATTCAAAGAGGCAGAATGTATTTGTAAATGGAAGTTTGTGTTATTTTAATGTTAAAGTCAATTGTTTAACATATTCATATAAGATAACTAATTTGAGTCGTTGAATGTAGTATCTGTTATTTAGTTAATACGATATAGATAGAACGGAATAAGGAGTTGAGGTTTAATTATTAATTATTGCTCGTCATGGGACAGCTATTTGTATTCCATCTCTTCTATTAATACTGTTTGAATTTACCTATGTGTGTAGGGTTTCGGCTTTTAGTCTTTCTTTGTAAGAATTAAAGCCTGTTTGAAGGATTCTTGTGACACTGGAATCAATTGTATGACCCGATTCTATCGAGTGTAATGTTATCGCTGATTTGTTGTCGAGTTTTCTTAGGTGAACTGAAGATTTATGAATGTGCTTTAGGCATAGTTTGTGTTGTTTCATTCCCACATTCAGTTGCCTTTATGTTTCACCTACATATGTGACATTACAGTCATTTCATTTGATTTAATAAACACGATTCTGTTGTTTTTCGTTGTATTTTGGATCATTGATTCTTACTAGTTTTGATTATGGAGTATTGTTTGTTCGAACGAATACTCTTATATCTTGATGGGTTAGAATCCTTTTGATCTCTTGTGAAATATCTTTACGATATGGGATGATCACTGTGTTAATCCATTCTTTCTGTCTAACTCTTTTTTATTAATGTCATTTTGGTCTTCATTCTTAATTATTCTTTTTATAAAGTCGACCAAAATGCTACGGACTTTACATCCAAATTAGGATCATCTCTATGGTTTTCTCTATATCCAAAAAGCAGCAACCCTTGTACATTTTATGGGTTACCAAAAGTACATGAAACAGGTGTCTCACTGAGGCCTGTGGTTGTTTATACAAATCCACCAATCTACAATCTTTCTAGATACTTGGCCAAGATTTTTAAACCATTTGAATGTATAATCAAATAAGGAATAATAATTTCTGATTAGCTCGAAGACATTATCAATAATGTCCACATAGAAGATGAATTAATGGCAAGTTTTGATGTATGTTCATTGTTCACCAATTTCCCTGTTAATAGAGCATTAGATATTGCATATAACCTCTTAGATTCTGACACTGGATTTAACGGTGTCCATTAAGTTCCTCAGACATTATTAAGGCGTTGGATCTAGGTTTACATTCAATTGTTTTCAGTTTTCTAGGAGATTTGTATGGACAGACAGAAGGTGTAGCCATGGGATCACTGATTTCTCCAATTGCTGCTAACTTATTCATGGATTCATTGGAAACAAGTGCAATCTCAATGTGTTTCCTTACGCCAGAATTTTGGTTAAGATACGTAGATGACACTTTTATGATTATAAATCGAGACGGTTTAGACAAACTATTTAGACATGTCGACAACATTTATGACAAAATCAAGTTCATTTAAAAGTCGGAATCTCCTGAACGCAAATAACCTTTTCTAGACTGTTTAGTTGAGAAGAAATATAATGATTGTTTAAAAATTAGTATTTTCCAAAATCCAATATATTGAGGGAAATTTGTAGATTTTAAGTAAACACATCCAAACTCGACCAAAGTGACAGTGGCCAGAAATTTGTTAACCAGAGTTCAAAAACTTTGAACCAAATGACATCGAAACATAAATGAATTCAATTATATCCTCTCTGATGATGAACAATATACTGTACACAAATGTTTGCATTGCTTACTTGTATATACCGAAATGAAATGGGTGAAAATCAGTATAATGCACTCAGTCAAACGTAACAATGTTTATCAATAAAAACCATATTTGGTAAATTCACTAATTGTATAATTATATATCTAGCCATAAAGTATAAATTGAAACCAAATATTTATCATAATAAACGGAATACACCCATTATGATATTAAATAAGAACGATTAGTTCAGTGAAGAGTTCTCTTTTCAACGAATTCATTATCAAAGCTGTACAATTGCTAATATATATACTTATTTTTCAGGATGATAATAATACTGATAAGAAACTTCTGTTAGACATGATGACATTATGGTCGAATAAAGAAAGGTATTTAGAAACAAAAATTTTAAACAAGGAAAATGTAATAATAGTCAGATCATTAATGACTTAAATATTCATCAAAAGATTAATGAGGAAATTATGATTGGGAAAGGACGGCTTAACAAGATAAGATAGAATGTTGCAATTAAGAATAAATGTAATCAGGAGGATCGTAGAAACAGAAGTGAACCAATTGTGGGTAGGACATTTAAGGAGAATATGGAAGAGGAGTCTGAAGAAGAAAATTTATAGAGCATCAAGACCATGGTAGAAGAAGAGATTATACTAATCTGTTTTGGACACATAATTCCGGTTTTCGCAGATATATGACTATAGCTTCGTCAATGCAAAGAAGATGTAATATAATTGTCTTCGACGACTTCTACTTACCTTGTAGAGGACATTGAACGCAAAGTCTTTCTTGATTGAATGACCTGTGTTCACAAGTTGTTCGATTATTGAACTTCTTAATGAGTGGTTGCTCCTCTTCTTAGCCATGCCAGATAATGTTCTTGAATTCTTTTGGATAGAGTACGCATCAAATGACCTATATACCTAGTTTCAAAAAAAATGACAAAGTTATTGTAGATGACATCTCAACTTCAGTCAATGAAAAAAACAAAACCAAAATTATAGAAAAGCAACAGATTGGAATTCGAACAACACATATAAGCGAACAATTGTTTTCAATTAGATCGTCATCAGGCTTTACTCTAATATACATGAATATTCATACGAAAATGTGAACCAATCAAGGAGATTTGCGTCAATAATCACAATGAAATAGAATAGGTCATCACACATAATAGGTAAAAGTACAAGTTGATAGTAGGGAGACAGGTGAATTGATAAAATACGAAAGTCTTATCAATAGTTAAACGTTGGAAATAGAAGGTCAAACGTGGGTAAATAGACTAGGAATAGTAATCACAAAACATTAAAATAATTGCGTAATTAGAAGTGTGTACATGATTAGATAGTGAAGAATACAAACGGAAAGATGTGGAAAATTACAAACAAATAATGGATGTGAAAATAAGGTTGATGATAACAAAAATAAATAAATAATAGTGAAAAAGGTCGTTTGCTAAGTTATAACTGGCCATGGAAGGGATAGGGGAGCCACGAATTTCTTCTGTACACAAAACTTGGAGTCATATGTACGAATTCCTATGGATTCGGCTATATGTAGGAGGCGGGAACGAACTCCGTCGGGAAATAATGGAGCTATACGATAGATAACTCGAAATGATTTCGATTTATCTACAGTATGACCGCTATCAATGAGATGTGCCAAGATAGAACTGTGAATAGATTTTATCTGGTCCTTTATAAACCAAGTTGATAGATGTTCACTCATTCGTTGGTTAAGTTGCCTGGTAGTACGCCCAATATAGTTATCTCCACAGGAGCAGCTGAATTTGTAAATGCACTTAGAAGAGGCCAACTCAGGTAACTTATCCTTCGTTTGAGTAGACATCGCTGGTCGACAAGAGAAGGTCAACGCAAGATTGGCTGCGCAGAATGTCCTGTTGATTACTTTAGTTAACCTATATTTCAGAGTGTCACTTGCCACATCCCCGTTGAACTGAACTTTCATGTATGAAGGTTTCTTACGAACAGTAGAAATCTCCGACTTCTTTATGTCATACATGTACTTCTTAATGAAAGCACTGGGGTAGCCGATCTCGGTCAGTGTGTTGTTGATAAATTCAAGCTCCTGACTTAGAGTATCTACTGTACAGATCTTTTTTGCTCTGCTAGTGAGACATCCGACCAAATTTCTCTTATAACTTATAGATGTGAAACTGCAGAAGTGATTATATTGGCATGAAGAGGGGTTTCTTCTATACACGCTTCTACTTAATGTGCCGTCACTTCGTCTGCTTAGTGTGACGTCAAGGAAGTTCAGCTTCTTATCATGCTCGCTTTCACCAGTGAAAGTGATCGCTGGGTAAACACTGTTGAATTGGTCTAGGAGTTCCTCCTTACTGGTGTTTTGATCTACGACAATGAAGGTGTCGTCAATGTAGCGGCAATATAAATCAAGTATCTTAATAGTCTCATTGAGACGTCCATTTTCTAGCTTTGCTAGGAAGAGATCAGCTAAAATCGGGCCTAGAGGCGAGCCCATGGCTATCCCGTCTGTCTGTCTATAATAAGTATCGTTGAAGACAAAATGTACATTCAGCGTGCATCTTAGCAGCAGTTCCTTTAGACTATCGTTAAGCAAGCCAATGCTGATTTGTTTTTCTGATATTTGCTTGCATATAAGCTCAATAGTCTCTATAAGTGGTACGTTGGTGAACAAAGATCCTACATCCAATGAGATCATATTCTTCATACTAACATTAATATTTTCCACTTTGGAGGTGAAGTTGAAGACATCTTTTACGCTATTTCTAACAACTGATTTATGTAAAGGTTCTAGGATTGGTACTAGCCACTTTGCAATTTTGTGGTAAGGAGAATTGTACATATCTAGAACTGGGCATAGAGGAAGACCCGATTTGTGTACTTTAGGCAAACCATACAGTCGTGGTGTAAATGATCCAGTCGGCTTAATTGAATCGTGAATCTCGGTCGTAATTATTCCTTTTTTCTTTAGATTCTTAAGGAAATTGGCCAACTGTCTTTCTACTTTATTATTGATGTCACAATTACTAATAATTTTCTGAAATTTGCTAGGATCGCTAAGCATTGTTTCCATTTTTCCATGTAATCATTTTTGTTCATGAGAACTATACCTCCTCCTTTATCCGGTTTGGTTATGGTCAGGGTTTCATTTTTTCTTAGTTTCATTAAAGAGTCTCGGTGCTGCTTGGTTAGTAGGTGATTTGTGGTACCCTTACTATTCTTGTATTGTTGGCAGCTATCAACTAGTGTGGTTTTAAACCGAGCAAGGTCCTCCAATGAGGTAGGAATCAAGTCAGTTGTTTGTGAAAATAAATTCTCAAATTGTACATCAGTATCTAATTGGTTGAATCTATGTCTACTATCACAGAATTTAGGCCCCAGAGATAAAGCTTCTAGCTGTATTACATCTAGTTCAATATTGGAAAAATTATGTACGTACCGTTTCGGGTCGAAAGGAAACTCCTTTTCTGGCTTTTGGTTTTCCAAAGTTTTCATTAGTTTTGTCAACGTTTTCTCAGATCTGTTCTTGGAAATTTTCCCCACATAATCCATAGACATTGACTGAAGCTCTGAAGGCAGGTTTTTAACGGAATATTGTCCCTGAAGAAGATTCCTTTCTAAGTCGCGGATATTCATTTTTAAAGTATCAATTTGACTTGACGCATGTCTTTCAAGTGTTTTTGCATTAGGATAGATTCGGTTACGACGTAAAGACTTCCAATATATTTTAGGTTATCTACTAAATTGTATACAATTATTAGCAAATTCTAAGCTCGTTTTCGCTTCTGTGAGACGTGCATTAAACTTCAGAAACTCATTAAGTGTCTTAAATGCAACAGGGTCCTCACACGATTTTAGAATATTAAAGATTCCCATTGTGAAAATTAGAAATGCATAAAAGAATGAAAAAACATTTGCAATTGTATAGCTTTGGAAATGAATTCACCAAAAAGAGAATTCATTGTTAAACTAATCTTTCTTATGTATCATAATATACAACAAATATTCATTCCTAATAAAGTGTTATCTGAGAATTATTAGCAATACATTATAACAAATTATGATGAAATATCTATGATTACCCCTTTTTACATTAGAACCAATAAACATACCGTCTACATTTTCAGTCAAGTATAAACATTCAAAACTTCATTGAAATATATTTTTCTGTAAACGAGGACAAACGAAAAAAAAAAAGATAATTATTTTCGGCAAAATACTTTGATTCATCACTTAAGATAAAATTTTCTAAAAAAAAAAAGACAACAAAAAGAAAAAGAAAACAAAACATATTTGTGACAATCAATAAAATTTCACAAATTCATTATTTTTATTCACATTTTTCTTAAAAAGCAACATTTCAATCTTTCATTAATCAATGTTTCCATGGTTTATTTAATAATTGTGAAAAGGAAATAAAAAAAATTTATCATACAAAAATATCGACTAAAATCCCTTGTAAATTAAATGAACGAAGTGTAAAAAGAGAAAAAAGAAAAACAAACTTCACAAAAGTTGATAGGTATATACAATCTTCTTATACTTCTTCTGAAATATCTAGGTTTATAAAACTTGCTTGTTTGTTTCTTCTCTAGTTTCTTTTTTTTTTTGAAGGCCTACATATATTATAATTTCTTAAACATGATTGGTTAAAAATTCTCGACATATGATTGGTTGATTCAAATTATATCGAAATATGATTAAAAAGGTTTTTCCAATGTAGTTAAATTAACAAAATAGTAAGTGAATTACAGTTTTCTAAGATAAAATACAATCAATTATATAAATTCATGGGAAAAAAAAACAAATAAACGAACAAACGAAGATCGGATAATGTTCTAAGTTTAACAATAATAAAAAGATATATGGCCTATATATTTTAGGTTTAAATATTCTATTCAAACAAAAGAACTAGCAGTAAATGGTAAGTGAATGTAATTTTTATTATAAAAGAGAAATGTTGATTATAGTTTTCATATTTGTTGATAACTTGTACAATAATCCTAAGAGTTTATCGATAAAATAAACATTATTTCATCAGATAATATTGTACTTCTTATCATAATGAAATGGATACAAATTCTTGAACGTTACTTTCTAAAGTATAAACCTACTTGTATAAATGAAATGAATGTAATATTGACTTGCTCAAATATAAATATGATTTAGTCAAATAGATTTTAATGATTTTGTAAACAAAAACAAAAATCAGTGTGGTAAATTCTTACAATTAGATTTAATTTTCAAAATGGGGAATGTTAGTTCTCATTTCTCGAAACACTACTGATCATTTAATTACCTTGTTTATGTATATGTAATATGTTAAATAACTCTGAAATGTTAATATGTAATATTTGAAAAATTTTTATATTGTGATTTAGAACAACACACATTTAAGCGAGTACATTGTCCCATTATTTTCATCACAACTAGTATACCTGTCATCATATAACCAATTTGTACTTTCCACTTATTCTGTTTAGTTATGTAATCCATTCCACTGTTATCAATGACTCATAAACTGCCTTGATAAGTTTGATGATTTCTTATATGCATATAAATATTACTTAATGTATATTAGAGTAAAACCTGATGAGGATCTAATTGAAAACAATATTGTTCGCTTATATATGTTGTTCTAAATATCTAATATATACAAGATAACTACTTTGTTATTCAATGATAACTAATTTATTTTATAATTTTTCATACTTGTTAGCAGAGATCTATCATATTTAACCATAAAGTATTTATGTAATCTGAATTGAACAGACAGGAATTATTACTTCCCTGGTTTAATGTCAAAACTATTTGAACCAACATTTAAGTACATGGAAATATTTTAGAAAACAAAGAAAATTAGGAAGCAATAACATTAAATCATAATAAAATGGAGGTATAAATAAAGTATCGTTCAATACAATACTGAAGTAAATGTGTCTTTTATTTAATAGAAACCAATTCCTATACATGAGATGAATAGGGAGTTTAATTAGTAATAAATATCTCATTAAATGATTGAGTTACTTTATTTACTGTGAGTTTTCCATTAAAGGTATATCAGATTTTCTTGTATAGTATCTAAAGGACCTTGCCTGAAGACAACAGGTTATTTATTGATTACTGACATATTTCCTAGTTAACCAACACCAAATAGAAGTAAATGAATATATATATATTTTTTTATTAAGAATATGATTGTTGATTGAGACTTTTATAAGTGACCTCATTTGTATAAAGATTAATACTTACTAAATTCTTTGCTCAAATATGCTGAAAAGAAGCAGTTATAGTTTACTACTGAGTTATATTATCTTGTTTTCTATGATAACTGATTATACTAGAACTTAAGTGGATTATTTAATGTGACATCTCTTGATATTCTTATGAGTATCTTGTAATATATTTCAGTAAATTGTTTAATATCACCAGATTTCTTTGATAACTTTGATGAAGTATTAAGAAATATGGTTAACAATTGATAATGACTGTTCACCAATGATTTATTCATGAATCTTGACTAAATTCAATACAAAACACTAGTCAGTTAAAATTTCTTTATTATCATCAAATAACCAACTAAAATCAATTTATCTGCAACGTTCAATTATAGCACTACAATTTTAAATTACAATTAAGCTTCCCATCTCACTAAACGACTAATTCATGAAATATATTTCATTGAGCAGTTGATTGATAATATCGGTAATATTTATCAATAACTGTATATATTTACTATAAATTCTCCTATGAACATTTCTGACCCATAACTATTGTTTACAAGATATTATTCAGCAGGTGGTAAATTTTCTTTTTATCTTTGAAGTTCTACAGTATATCTTCCACATCTGATTTAATGGGCATTCAATGATCTAAAAAAAAAACAAAAAAAACTTATTACAATCAAATATGACCTCGTATAAAAATGTTTCTTTATGATTATTACAAATATTGAAATGAACAGAAGGAATTTATTTACAATAGTCTTGAATGTTGAATATACTTAAATGGATTAAGTGATTGAAAGATATTTTAAAATATCGAGGTCACCACATTATCTTTTGATGGATTATAACATTTAGTTTATTAAATGAAATATATTATTAATGAGGAAAACGTTTATTATATATGTATATATATATACTTTGTATTTAGCTTATTTCATCGGATAATCTATCACTGAACTAATAAACTCTTCTTCATTTTCTCTTTTTCTCTACTCCAGAATTATTATTGTGTCTAATTAGTTTATCCTTCCTTAATGATGGAAGATACAAATTATAATTTTCATTAAAAAATATATAAGATATTTAGTTTTACTTATGATTATTACAAATACCTATTTGAGGTTTGTTGGTGGATATAACAAGAATTCATTGTCTTGTTGCTTCAAATGATTGTATTTTATGCTATAGGTTTAGTGAGGATTACTTTTTATTTTTTTAAAATGATTTTTGAAAATAAGCAATTCTATTCTTTGTAGGTATCATTACCATGGTTTGACTTGATAATTTCAAATAATAGATTCTCTGAAGAAGCGGCTTACAGTAAGTCACGAAACGTTGGGAAATTTAATTTTTCTACTCATTGGGATATTAGATTGGTATTACTTTATTCTTTATTAAACTTTGTAATCGCTTATCGTATGAATATTATCTAGAGTGATGAGGTTTCAAATTGTTTTCACATTATTTTCTCTATCATCCTTGTCTCCTTTTACCCTCCATTCCTAGTCTAATTGACCTTTTACTTTTTCGCATATAAATGTTCTTAACAAGTATACGTGTGATCAAATTGCTCGAAATGTATTACGCTAATATATCATCACATAGTTCTGATAATCTTCACCTTATTATACTATCGAAATTTATCAAAGGGACTAATTGTTTTAAATAAAACATCAGTCTATTCACTACTATTTTTACAAATAAATAATTATGATTCGATTCTGATGTTACATTAATGGTTTGTCAGTATAGAATTTTATATTATTATTCTTCCTATTATTATATTAAGAGGTACGATCTTTTGTATCTCACTACTTAGAAACAATAGAGTAGTAAATATATTTCCTTCTACATTTATTGATTATCAATAGACGTTTATGAATCATTTATGCTTCATTAAAAATAATACATTCGTTTTTCACAACTTAAACATAAATGATAAACTAACTTTAAGTATTGAAACAGTTTGTATAATAAATTACGTTTGATTTCAAAAGTATCCGAGTAAATTAATGTATTGTTTCAATAGACGCATATATTTACTATATACAATAGTCATTTACATGTCACATAGAAATGGCATCTAATAAAAAAAACAATGTGAATTGCATTTTACATTGGAAACACAAATTCTAATTTCTTCAATTAGTGATTAGATGCGCACTGATGAAGAGTCCCACAATAGGACGAAACGGCCGTCCAGTGCTTCGAACTTTTCCATGGTGGTCTAGCTTCAATTGACTCATGATCTCAATTATTGAAATTACTACAATCTCCACTAAACCCCTTTTGATAGAGAATATTCTCAAAAGGGTTTAAAATGACTGATATATATTTAAAGATTGGTTATTATTATTATTATTATCATTCAACAGTAAAGTTAGCAAAACAAGTGTGAATAACAATTATGCCATTACTGTTGCGTCATTCACAAAGAGATTTGTAATCATATTTAAATGTAATTTATTCAGTGATTTTATAACATCGTAACTATCATCCAATTTCTATTGCCTGAGGGCTTAACACAATTTGAAAAAAATATATTTTTTATCTATATTTAGACATGTCGATGTAATCTGTCTTTTTATTTATTAGCCTTAACTTATTAAATAAGAATGTTGTTTCTATCTGTTAAAATATATTACATTATACCCATCCTTTGACTATGAAATGTATTATTCATTAAACCATTGGGAAGTAGAAGTAAATTATAGTTTCATGAATCCTCATTTCATTGCCTGTTTACAAATATGTCTTTCTCTAGTTAACACAGACTCTCGTTAAAATCAATAAAAACATTTTGTTACTACTAATAAATATATATATATTTTTGAGATATACCAATCAGTAGAAAATTGTATTTTTGACATTTCGCAACTTAATGTAAGTCATTTCCACAGAGTAAGAAGTTTACTTGATGAAGTGATTCTAGTTGAACAACTATTGAGAATCGGGAAGCATTGGATAGCATGGAACTCTTAAGCAAAGCGGATCCATGAACCAGCTACAGTAATCAAACATAGGATCTTTAGTCTCGCAAAGAACGTTTAATCTTCATTGAGATGTGATCCAATGATGTATGTAATTTCGAAAGTTTCAATTTTTTATACGGAAATACACGTACACAGACGCAGACACTAATTCCTTTCCAATTTGTTTTAACTCTAACTCCCGTTCATGATTTCTTTTGAAACTTAAATGATTTGGTGATATTCCTAATTTTACATGATATTCTAATTAATACTTATTGTTATTACAACTGATACTAATACCATAATAAACAAGACACGACATTCCCAAATTTGTATTGACTTTTTCATCTATAACTTTTCTCTATTGATCAAATCTTTTCACTTCTTCCTATAAAACATTTTCTCTTCATCGCTAACCCATTTCATGAATATTCCTTCAGTATTACAGACTAAATGAAACATAAACTCAACTAATTCCAACTTACATCTCTGATAGATTTCGTAATGACGTTCGTATATATTGATATTCTGTCTAATATAATAAAATAATTATGAAGATGAAATGGTAGATTGTAAGCTAATCATAACAGAACATAATGAAATAACACATTGAAATCATGAGTCAATTGAAGCTAGATCACCATGGAAAACCTGGAAGCAATGGACGGCCGTTTCGTCCTAGTATGGGACTTCTTATCAGTGCGCATCCACTATCCCGCACCCCGTGAGATTCGAACTCGGGACCTATCAGTCTCGCGCCAAGCGCTTAATCAACTAGACCACTGATAAATAAATCAAACTAATTCCTGGTTTTGATTTAAAATTATATTTTGTAATGAACAATAAACTTTCATTTCAACAATTTCCTATATATTTAATAGTAAGTTAAATGAAATGATTACATAATGTTATAGTTATGATATAATCTGTTTATTCAGAATAAGAAACTAACAGAATCTAACAGAAGAATTTTCTATATGATGAAAATATTTAAATAGTTTGAGAAATATAACAGGGAAAACGATTATCTGTCATTATTATTTACTGAAGTTATGAAATCATGTTCATAATTGTTTAAAGGTATTTGTCTTTAATAAATTAGGATTAGAACAACACATATAAGCGAACAATTGTTTTCAATTAGATCGTCATCAGGCTTTACTCTAATATACATGAATCTTTATACGAAAATGTTAAACCAATCAAGGCAATATGGGTCAATAATCACAATGAAATAGAACAGGTCACCATACATAATAAGTAAAAATACAAATTGATAGTAGGAATACAGGTGTACTGATAGTATTGTATCGATAATAATTTGGCTGAAATATGTGAATTAATGAATGTCAAATAATAGTCTAAAATATAATAAGAAACAATAGAAAGGGATTAGATTGTGGAGGTGAATTGACAATAAGAAGAATAACTACCTTACAAATAAAAGGATAATTAATTTTGGTGTAGTTTTGGTTAATGGTATAAAGGAATAGAAACTTCACTACACTACATTGTTTTAATTAGTCTATGGTTATAATATAACATATAATAATTCCATTCTGTTGTTTCTTTTCTGAAGTGAGTACTTGTCGTTACATATAAAAACGCATTATTAAGCGTCAGTTGAATGATCTGGTTACTTATTTATTGGTGTCAGTAAATAAGCATTATAATAAATTTCTACAGTTTCTTCAAAAGCACCTATAACCTAATTAAATTTAAAATACTATCAAACTAATATAGAAACTCTAAATGAGCACAAGCCCTCTTTCTTTTATTGTGTATTATGTTTTGGGAGTAAAGAAATATAAATATCACTTATGTGAAGTATAATAGAGATATTCTCTAACGTCTTCTTTACCAAGTAGATTATCATGTAAAAGGTGAAAGAACAGGATGAGTGAAAAATCTTTGTATTTTCATATAAATCTCTATCAATCATTATTGAATAAAACTTCTATAAGTTTTCTATAATTATTATATTTATTTAATAGGAATTCATTTTATGAAGAAGTTCTAATAATTTCATAGAATTCAATGTTTAACACATTTATTTCTGTCAAATGATTTATTGAAATTCTCATTTAATTGACTCTGATCTGATCTGATCTTTTATATACTTTTTATTTCTAAAATAATCAATGATATGATACAAAGGTAATATTATCATTCCTTTTTAATCTTTAAAATATAAACAAACAACTAAGTGACTATATCATGTTCATTGTCATGTCGTCAATTTATATATTCATGAATCTGGCAACAACAAAAACAATGTATATGATAATCCATTAAATATGTTTATTCAGTCAGTCAGTAACAACGTAGAACTTCGTACGTACGTACATCAGTTTATTGGCTTATATTTATAATCTGATATTTGATATACATACAGATTTTAAACAGGAACATTATTGGTCCCACTAGATACATTATGTTCTACCTCATAGTTAGATGTATACTGATATACTAGAAATGACAAGATGTAATTTTTCTATTTTATTTCATTCTCATCATTGTCAATGATTCGGTATTTTAGAATGAGATTTCACCACAAAATTTATGAGAAATAAACTTGTATTACTGTTTCAACTTGATGAGATTTGTAAAATCTTTTTCCATAACTAATACCGATACGAAAGTTAGTGTTTTGAATGCGTCTTGAACAAGTATGCTCAATATCATAATATAATATATCTGAATAAAGAATGATCGAATGGTAACTTCGAGAAATCATTTGTTGACTATTATCACCTGTATTCTTATTGGGCAATTATTAGGTTAATTAGACTATATATATTTCTTTTATCACAAGCTTTCATTTGACCTATTAGTTGCTGTTATATGATTCACCATTCTTAATTTATTTCCAATCTATTAGTTTCAGTCTCTTACACACACAGCCGCTTTTAGCTTGGTTTTGTATAATAATTATTTTTCATTTATGGTGTGATGGGATCTGGTCTAGTTGTATATAAACCATAAGTCCGAAATATACGATTAATAACAGCGAAGGCTGATATTTGTGTTCTGCACTTAACAGGCTATGTTAGGTTAAGAGCTACTATATAGAGTACCAATTAGGACTGATTCAAGGATACTAGTGCTGTTTAACGTGTCGTTGATTTAGCACGTGGACTAGGTTACAGAATTCGGTATTTTGATTAGCGATTTTGTCACGTGATATATGACAAACCATAAGACATAACATAGAGAGTGAAAAAATTAATCGGAGTTATTGCTATCTGCTTATTAGCATATTATTTGAAGTGATTTAATCAATCCTTAACAGAATAAATGTTAGACAAGTAGTTCCTATTGTAGTGAACAAGAACACGAGTAGAGACAATCAATTGTATTCGAGCACACAATTACAGAGCATCTCAATATAATCTGAGAACTATATAGTAAATAGTTGATTTGCGTAATATAAATCCATCGTCTCAAATTTAACTTTTCTTTTGCAAATATCAGTTCATTGTCTCAGCTTTCATTGTCCATGCCTTTTCATATCAATTTCGTTCCGTTTCCGTTCTTTCCTTATCAATCTTCTGCTGAAATACATTCTATGCCCGACCACCGTTATATACTACTTATATGGATATAAGTAACGCACACCACACTGTAATAAAAGACATTTTATTACAGTGTTATGAGTCCATAACTTATAAACATAGTTCAATAATTCTTAAATCATATTTAAATCATAATAAAATTTAAATGGATATCGTTTTGAGTATTTAAAATTAACCGGTACTTTTGAACTGTCAATGTCTAATCTCAAATGGAAAGATTAAATTGAACTATGATCAACATAAATAAAAATAAAATTGGCAATCCCTGTAATTTTAATGAAATTTTCTTATGTTTAAACATCATTACAAACTTTTTGTTTATCAACTATGTCAATACTACAATCTATTCTGAACTAAAATTTAACTTAACTTCATTGACAAATCAACATTAATTTTTTTAAACATGCCCCAATTTACTTAGTTACTGTTATCATAGAGAGTTATCAATAGTTCATCACATATTATAAATATATATTTTTCATAATGATATAAATTTTGGCAACATATTTGCTTCAAAATAGACATCTTCTTTACATATAAATTCTAAATTAAACTCATCAATGTTTGTAACAGTTCTGTAATGTTTAAATACACTTGATGTTGTTTTATTTGTATCTTCCCACTGTTATTTGGGACTGCAATTATTCAGTCTGTGCATACTGTGCGGATTGCCTCGATATTGCCTTAATTCACAAGGCTTATAAGCAAAGATGGATAGTGACTAGCAGTGGAATCCAGAATGCGCGTTTCGTCCTATTTGGGACTCTTCAGTTGGATGTAACTGCATCTTAGAGTTGATCTTCACTCTTGGACTCGTACCCAGTACTGTTCGCTTCGAACGCCATCCCGTTTTTCACTTAGCTACTGATTCCTGATAGCTATTGGCTTGAGCAAGGGGATGAAGCTGTAAATTCACTTGGTGTTGTTTGCTTGTATCTCCCCCATTGTTATTTAGGATTGCGATTGATCAGTCTCATGTTGGCAATATGTGCATCCTGTAATTTGTATATATGAGCAATCAAAAAATAATGTAAAAGAATAACTTGATCAAATAATAAAATAATTGTCGATAAGTCATTGGTACAAATGAGTATTTATATTATAAATAAATGGTAACATACTAAACCTGAAAGCAAGAAAAAAGAATAACATATTGACGATTATGGCAATAAAAAGCAACTCAAAATTAACTCATTCTCATTAAGCATTCATAATTATTTACCAATATAAAGATAGGATTTTATGCTTGGTTAATGAGTATCTGACTCCACATTTGAATAAACAATGAATTCCACAGTAGATCGATTGTGATATTGTTTAGGTAATTTGAGAATAATCACTTAAGTTGACTTTATTTTGAGAGAATTCAGGATTATTAGTAGACTGCATAGAATTTATAATAACTTTTGCTTCACATTTTGATTCATCCAGCTAAAAATAAAATGACGATAACTTCTCTATATTTGATTGTCTAGTTTTATGCATATCTATATCCCTTGGAATAAATTAATCACAATATGTATGGAGAGGGATGAGAAGGAACAAGCGTGCGGTGTATTTTTCCTAATTTTATGAGAAACTTCCAAGAGATTTTTATGAATAGTAACTGTTGTGACTTTTGCTCGGTAAATTTATCACGTGATTTATTCACTAATCGAAATACGAGTTAAATAATATTAACATTGTGCTACAATAATGACATATCGACTGGTATGAGCAACCTAGCGTCCTTATTGGTCCTTCCTCTGCTTAGCCCTGCCTGTTGAGTTCAGAACATCAATAATAGTTCCCAATATACGAATCATTTATTTGAAACATACTTGGTTTATATACCAGTCAAACAGACTACATCACACCGTAAAATAGGAAATAACATGTGCACAAGATCTAGTCAAAAAGTGACTGTGAACGTGGGAGATTGTAATAAATAAACTGAATGCTTCCAGGTTTTCCATGATGGTCTATTCTCAGTTCACTCATGATCTCAACCATTGAAATTACAATAATATCCATAAAAGAACCCCATGTGATATTAAACTGAGTGTAATATTAGTTCATTAATAGCTCTCAATTTTCGTTAGGACATAACAGTAAATGTTGTATACTACTTTAAATGTCAAGCTGTATGTCTCATTCAATATAAATGAAATATTACTGTCGCATTAATCGGACACATCCAATTAGACAATATAAATGAAGTAAACCTTACTACGTTGCACAAGCTAGTGGCTATCTGGACTCAGTAACTAAGTGGACAATACGATAGTGTTTGAAGTGAATGGTATTAAGTTCGAGTCCGGCAGTGAATGCTAACACCGGGATGCAGGCATATTTGGCTAACAAGTTCCGAATAAGACGATAGAAGAGTACTAAATACCATTACTAATCAACATCCAACTCTGTTATAACTTGTGACCTGTATCCTATTAATGTATAACTTGATGATACCACTAACTAGAGAACAATAATTTATCGATCGGACCAATGATGCATAAAACAAGTACGAGCAGTCTAGAGTCTTTATCGGTCCTGTTTTCCGCCTAGCCCTTCCTGTTAAGTCCAGAACACCAATCTCAGCCTCTGCAATATGAATAATTTATTTCGACAATACTGGGTTTTTATACCAACCAGACAGACCACACCGTACCAGAAAATATGAAACAACATTTGTACAAGAATTTAAATGAGTTATTATTTACAGTTTCATAGTAGAAAGTATCCATTAGGTAACTTGTTTTATTTTGATGATTTTTATTCGAGTCATTATTTGAACAAAGTTTACACTCATGTTTCTAACGAACTGACTAATAATGACTATCATTAATTTTATTTGAATGAATTTGTTTTTATTGAAAAATTAAAATGTCTATTAGTTGTAAGCAAAGATGGATGGTGGTTAGTAACGGATTCTTGGACGAGCATTTCGTCGTATTCGGGACTCTTCAGCTTATAACAACAATCCTACAGCCAATTTCCATTATGGCTAATTTTGATTAAGCCCTTTCATGAAATTATTTAACAAACAATGCTATTTGAATAGTAACAACTCGCATATTTCATATCATATGACAGACTCTAGGTAAAATGTTGATTGCTTAAATATCACTCGATGATTCATCTTCCTCCCCATGTATATATGTACTCAAATCCTATTATTAGCTTTTGTATTGCCTTGCTACTCCCTTGTGCGACTTGACTATAAATTTGCCTATGTGAGTGCTCGTATATACTTATTCGTCTCTCTGCTTCAAATTCGCTTTATGTGCTTATAACTTTGTGAGTTGCGCTATCACCATTGAGATTTATATTATAACGTTTATCGAGGTGATCGATTCATAAAACAAAGCCACTACAAGTTGGATATGACCTCATCTCATAGTTGATATTCACTTTGGAACTATCAACTAAATGCAATAGATTAAATTGAGCTGTATTATATAGACATTTTTTGTCTTCGATTTTATTCTTAATGGAGTAATACAAATAATTTTGTAAAGTTTTACAAATCATAAATCTATAATGATTCTACAAGATAGACAAGTTTCATTGATAAATAAATATTATTATATACACGAAAGTTCTATTCAAGAAATTGACAGATTTCTTTCGATTATATTTTATCATTTATTTTTAGATGAATAGTGATAAGAATAATAATTTCAATAGTTGAAATCATGAATCAATTGAAACTGGACTACCATAGAAAACCTGGAAGCACTGGTCGCTCGTTTCATCCAATTGTGGGACTTCTCATCAGTGCGCATTCATGACCTCACCTTGCGGGATTCGAACCCAAGGCCTATCAATTTTGCGCGCGAGTACTTAGTCACTAGACCACTGAGTCGGCCGGCATCCAACGGTGTTAATGTTTAATTTCAACTAATTGACTCATGATCTCAACTAATGAAATTACTACGATCTCCACAAACCCCCGTCTGATAATAATAATAATAGTCAATATTGTCTCATGATTTACGTAATTCCCGTGGTGAAACTAAGAAACTAATCGTTTTGTAAATCATATTTAAAAAAAAAAGTTGTTTCGGCATTTCTTTAAAAGCCAGAAAAAATTAATTCAAAATAGACATGGTAGTATAAAATTAATAGAGATAACAAGGGATTGAATTATATAACAACCACATGTAATCAACCTATGTCTTTCTTTAGTGTTCAACAAATAATTGAGAAGGTTAATAAAACTAATCTCAACCGATTATTTCTAGCTTTGTGTAAAATAAGTTTAAGAAGAATATATTTAACTTGTTAAAGCTTTAGTCATATGAAAGTTTTTAACTAATATGATGTGAAAGTTCGTTTTGTATTGTTTGGTTAAATCGTTTTATTGATGACATATGTACATGCTGTGCGGATTGACTCGATATTGCCTTAATTCACAAGGCTTATAAGCAAAGATGGATAGTGAATAGAAGTGGAATATTGTATACGCGTTTCGTCCTGTTTGGGACTCATCAGCAGGATGATGTGATCAAAAAGTGTTTGCATATACATTAAATCCAGCCACCGAATATTGATTTTGATTTAATTTTGGATATAATGTGATTAATACTTCTTATTATCACTAATAATCTTATTCTTCTATATATTTAATATAACTTATCAAGTAAACGCCTTAACAAGTTAATATGCGACTAGATTAACTGAAAAATATTGAAATCATGTTGAAATCATGAGTCACTTGAAATTATACCACCATGGAAAACCTGGAAACACTGAACGGCCGTTTCGTCCTATTGTGGGACTCCTCATCATCATTACATATTACATGCAAACCTAGAACGATTATTTATTGGAAAAATTTTAGTGTCATTATGATTAGATACAAATTGGTGATAAGTAGTATGCTGTATTGATAATTCAAACAATTTAATAGTTCAATTCATGAGTCAATTAAAGCTAGACCACCATGGAAAAACTGGAAGCACTGAATCATAGTTTATGTTTCTTCATCCCCGAATTCGGTTGTCTGATATGTTTCGGCTGCAAACATAATTATGTAACCGGTATATTTGACATCGTAGGCGTAATTTTTCTGTTCCTCTCTTGGTACCGGAATATCTTATTTTGTGAAGAACTAAGAATATCTATTGTCCAAAAATTTATCTTCGTGACATATCCGGTTAGGTTTCTCTTGGTTTTTTAGGTTCTAATTCAATACGAAATAACCAAAATGCTAATCCTTTTTGTAGTGGACCTTCCATTTTTCCTTGTCTTCCATTATCGCTAAACTTTTTAAAAACATTTTACAGTAATAACCCATTCACGGAATAAAAGTGGATTAATTAAACTTAATTTCTCTGCCTCTTGTTTCTGTGCTGAAGTGACGAATTCAAATTATCATAATCTTACCAACATTTCTTCTCTACTAGTAGAGCATCTCTTGATCTGTAATACAGATACTTGTCAAAATGAGATATCTCATAATATACCAACTACTGTACAATCAATCATTTTCTTTCAACCAAACACTTAGGAAATACTAGTTTGCTATCAGCAGTTATCATTTTGCTCATAAACTTACATGTGTTACATGATATACTGTTGACATACTTAGAACGCTTATCCAATCCAATCACAACGTTAGTAGTATCCACATGATGGTCAAATTCATTAGGCGCTCTCTACAATCCAACCATTAATTACGAAAATTTATATTTTAAAAGATAATTAATAGCTAATCCTAGTCTTAAATATAGCTTGAAAGAGCTTGTGAAATGGTGATTACCGTAAAAAAGTTAGACTGACAATATTATCAAATGAACATTTTTCGTACAAATCTTAAAGCACCATCTAGCTTAGTGATTAGTTTCGGTAAATAAATAACTTTAAAATATTCCGAATGTTTTAAAATATATGTGATAAAGTTAAAATAGAATGATTAACAATAAGCTACCTGATAAAAATTTTTAAAGATGGTTCTGTATTATTTTATTATTTAAGTAACAGTTCCTATAGGAGTATAAACATTTATAAGTACACTTAAAATGATATAACTCAGAAGCCTACATTCTCCTTTTATCAGTCTTATACAGTTGGTTTTAGAAAACGATCTGTAGTGTAAATGTAAAGAATATTCACTTTTATTCATTCCCAGTTCAATAGTTGGGAATTCATTATGTACATTCCTTTAAAAGAAATCTAAATGTACAGCTTTTTCTCATTCACTGATAATAATCAGTTACGAAGAGCTGTTTTAACATTATTCACAGACATAGTAATTACTTAAGATGGTCGTTGGAGGTAGTCCACAGGAGACCCTGGACCTAGTTTTCGTGCTACTTTGCACTCGTCAGCAAGGTGTAACTGTAATTTTGAGGGAACTGATGCTCTCTGACGGATCTAATCCCGTATCACCCTGACGTTACCACTGAGCCATCCAGGCTGCGCCTAACCTTCCGTAAGACTGATATGTATTTACAGCTCATTGATCACTGGGTGGTGAACAATGTCATGTATATCAGGTCCTTCTTAGTGCAGATCGAGTCCTATCGACCAAGTAATTACTTACAAACTAATTACACAAACTGTTTCAGATGTTGGACAGAGCATAGATTTGCATCTAGACACCAGTCACTGGTGTGTAGGAGGAGGAGTCTAAAACTAAGATCTCATTTATTATTCAATGTTGTTTAAACACCATTAAAAAATGAACACAATTTATTCATTTCACTAAATAGTCAGTAAATCTCTAATAATTTTACTAGCTGAGATCATGAGTCAATTGAAGCTAGACCACCATGGAAAACTTGGACGGCCATTTCGTCCTATTGTGGGACTCCTCAGCAGTGCGAATCCACGATCCCGTCCCGCGAGATTCGAACCCAGGACCTTCGTTCTCGCTCGCGAACGCTTACCTTCTAAACCACTATCCAACAGTGTTAATGTCTAACTTCAACTAATCCACGAAATTGAGCGACACATCCACCATTGTCTTCAGTGAGTTACTATCTCACAACAGACTCGGTTGAACTTTACTGGTCATTGCCTCTCTAATAGCCTTTTAATTGCGATGTTAATGTTTACACTGATTTCCTAGTTGGATCAATTTTTACAGAAACGAAAAACAATAATACCAAAAACATTGTTTCGCAATATATTACATATTTTGTTTGTTAGATAATCGGTAGATTGCCTATGTTGAATATATATATTTTTTTAACAAATGGTCATTATCAGATCGAGTTTATTATAGGACAGGTTGTTAGGTATGATTTATTAGAATTATTCAGACTAATTCATACCCTTTCATTTAAAACATAATTTTTCTTTTAATATAACATGTGTTATCTCATAAATAGAAAACAGTGCGTGATATAAAAATCATAATGCATAATCTAAATATCATTTTTAGTTAATTTAACAAGATGTAAACATTATTAAATCTTGTTTATTTATGTATAGATCAACAATTGACATTTCATATTACATAATCAATCAACAGTCACAATCTATAAGTCAGGCGTTTTGATGAGAATAAATAAAAAGAATGCATTCAGTTCATGCACGTATATGGTATACTTCGAAAATTAAGCTTTAGACTCAATTCACAAAATATGTCTTGATAAGCGGAGGACATCATTTTCATAAACGTGATAAACGTGTAGATAGGAACTACTTTTTAGAGAAATTCAATGTATTTCAAAAAAATGTTTGTCTTTCATGTGATAAAGAGATAAATAACCAGCTTCTCTTCTTAGGCGTTTTAATTCGTATAATAGATGATGATTCCATCAAACGTATGGTATATAAAAGACTGAATGAAGCGGAATATATCTTAGTTTTCATAGGCCAACACACTACAAGCGTAAGTTAACGAAGGGTTTATACAATAGGACCAATCGTATTTGCACTAGCGATACTATTGAGGGATGAGTAGAGCTCTTAACTGAAATAGTGATAAAAAATGGAGCAATATGAAATGACCAAAGATCCCTTTAGCACCCGAAAACTTTGACTTTACCACCATACTATATAGAGGTGACTAGAATAATTTTATCTTGAAACGAAACCTAAATTAGTCCATTAGTATGGAATTTTACGCATCCCGACTCATCACTATCGAAAAGCCAAGGTCGATGTGTCACCAAAAACGCAAACAGCACATAAATAAGCGTGCCACATCCCATTGTCTTTGAATTAACATGTGTGTTCAGACAACTGTATAAGGGACGGCAGTCATGATCTGCAGGTAAGGGTGGCTTAACACATAATAAAATAGCCAAAGAAAAAAATGAATTCCATAGTTCAATTAAGAGAACAGGATAGATAAACATCTTTCTTCATTGTTAAACGTTTGTTTGAGACGGACCATAGGACTGACGTTTAATCAGTTTTTGAATTGTTTCAAAAGCGTGTTCAAAGGTGTATACTAAGATTTATTGAAGCGTTAACTATACAGAATTTCAAACCTCCTTAATATGTTCAAAAATTATTTGCTGAACTTAACCCAGTAATATCGATTTACTTTACAGCGTAGAGCTTCGCATTATTCTCTTTATTGTATTTACCTCTTCTTACCCTCCAGTTTGCCTAACTGACCTGTAATTTTCATAAGTGAACGTCTTAACATACACACATAGAATAAGATTTTTTAAAGTTTATTGTTCTAATGCAGCACATATTTCTGATAGTCTTCATTTTCACGATACATTATCCATACTTATCACAACCAGTGTAAACAAATAGATATTTTAAATCACACGAGCAACAGCCACTTTAGTTCTAAAATACTAACTCATCGTTAGTTTGGTCGAAGGAACTAGGCATACGAACATAACGTTAGTTTTTTGAGGAACTTCGTCGTTTCATTAAAACTATTCTTTTCAGATTGATAAGTTTATCTTCCTTCTCTGACCCCCATTAGTAAATATTCACAAAATGGATAGTGAGACTCGATTGCAGTACTTTCTTCTTATAATTTATCAATATAACGTTTAACATACAACTTTATATTGACTAATCACTGAGCAGTTACCAATCTCATGTTTGCCTAGCCCTCTTGATCAAGTCTCAATGGGGTTATTAGTCTATTTATCTCAACATTGTGTGCACCAGGCTCAATCAGTGCGAATACGTAAGTCCAACAGGAGATCATTCACTATCCGAATAGACTAGTGTTAATGTTGTAGTGAAGGAGAACACAGGTGAGGACAACCTGATTCATATTTAGCACAAAGTTACAGAGTTACTTGGTAAAATAGAAAAACCATACTGTAATACTTAATTTGCAAAATGTTCAATAATTGTCTCGAACGTCGTTGTTTTTGCATTTCCATACTAATTGCCTTCTATTCCCGCTCTTCCTTTCTTGATCTTCCCCATCTGCTGCCAGACATTACATTCCTGACTCGCGTCATATACTAATTATATCAATATAAGTAGCACGCACCACAGTGTCTCATACCATGAAATTGGGTCACCCAGATTCGTATCTCGCTACGGTATCAAGTTCCTTAAGACTAAAAGAAAAATGGAAGAATTGTAGATTTTAATGAGATTTTGTTATAAGATTTTATGTTGCTTTATATCTTCTGTTGTGTACTGCAGAACTTCATTCTGAAATCATATATACGTTATTTCTATACTTTCAAATTATCAGCCTTTCATATTTTATAGCATGAAACTCTTTTATAATAACTAATACTACGATGTGTACTACCGATGTCGACAGATATAAGTAGTATATATCATCAATGAGAAGTGACATACCTGACGGCAGAAGGTTAAGAAGATTGAAGAAAAGAGAGTGAGAGTAGAGAATGATTAGTGTGGAAACGAAGGAACAATCAAGTCCGAAACAATTGATTGATATTTTGCAAATTAAGTATTTACTGTATGGTTGTCAGGTTTTACTAAGAGATTCGGTAGTGTTGTATTCAATACATTCAATTATCCCCACTTATGTCCTCGTTCATTACAATACTACTAATGAGATTATCAATAATTTTAAAAGTAAACGTATACGAGTCAATTTTTTTCTGTTTCTTTAAGTTATTTTTACAACAAATTTCAGATCTGAAACGGATTCTTGATTAAACTTAACGTATCGATTGGTTTCCTATTTAAGCAATAAACGTAAATTTGAGTCAATGATCATTTTGTTTTTTACTATTTATTTATTAACTAAACATTATCTAAGTTATAACCATATAATTTCCGGATCATATCTAAAGTATATATCACCTTAAATAGTTTATTGAAAGTTATTTCTTAAGACTTAAAACTTATTTTTAATATTCTTTTCAAAACGAACCTACTTCATGTACTACTAAATGAAAACTTTACAAACATTAGTTAATAGTAGAAAGATCAAAATAAGATGAATATCGGAAGGGGTTTGTGGAGATTTTAGTCATTTCAATAGTTGAAAGCATGAGTCATGGAAAACCTGGTAGCAATTGACTCACGATTTCAACTAGTGAAATTACTAAAATCTCTACAAAACCCCTTCTGATAGTAATCATCATATGCTCACTAGTGACCGACTTCAAGAGGCATTTTTTGGAGTTCTAGTGAGAAGCCATGACCAATGGAATTCAACCAGGTCTGTTGTGAGACATCAGCTCACAGAAGACAGTGATGGACGGTAGCGCAATTTCGTTGATTAATTGTAATATATCCTTTGGTCTGTCTACCCACTTTTGGTGCTGAGGATACTTATCTAATCGAGATTAAAACCTTGGCGCGATAGGCTGACCGACCTAACCTTGAGGCTAGTACGCGTGAGTTCGAAATGGGGTAGAGAGAAGAAAACTATTCTATCACCTGATTGGCTGAAAAGCACGCGAATGAAAGAAGACAACTGAAACACTACTCGATCTATTCCCGATATCCTGATTTCAGTTCAGTTCGGATTAGTGTAAAAAGGTACATGAATGGATAAGTGAATAACCCGACCACAACGTACGATAATTCGGAAAAATACAATTATTTCCAAAGCTGGGAATTGAAGTAGAAAATAGGGTGCAAAATATTGTTTAAATTTCAATAGTTTCGGAACAAAAAGGGTATGGCAATAAATCATACATCGAACGAAAGCTTATGTTCTGTAGAATAAACTAAGGACAAAAATAAATGTCAGTGTTTTACAAGCTTTGAATAAAATGGAATAACGTCCCGGAAAATAGCTCTCGTAGATTGTCAGGGCTTTTTGTTTTCCTGTTCACAAGTTAGACATTAACATCCTTGAATGCCGGCTCGGTGGTCTAATGGTTAAGCGATCGCGCGCGAAACTAGTATATCCTTGGTTCGAATCTCGCGGGGTGCTGGATCGTAGATGCTCACTGATGCGAAGTCCCACAATAGGACGAAACGGTCGTCCAGTGTTTCCAGGTTTTTCATGATAATCTAGCTTCAATTGACTCATGATTTCAACTATTAAGATTGATATATTTCAAATAACAGTTGTTCATTGAATTTGTTAACTTTAATCACTTGAACAAATAAATGATACTGGAAATTTGATTCAATAGTATTATGTAAAAAGTAAATTAGCCTATTTGAATAGTAGATAAAGTATCTTTTATTTTTACAATTATTTCTATTCATTAAAATAAGGTCATAGAAAATACTACATTAATTTGAAATGAAGGACATGTCTTGTTTTTATATTGAAGATAAAGTTTATGATACAATACATAGAATACTATTTCTTAACAACTGATCAAGTTATAAACAGCTGTGAAAAACAAAATACACTTAATTTCTTTAAATGATATAGATGGTTTTATTTCCTGGTGTAGATGTGAATTCGATATCATGTTTATTAAGTTGAAGAATAACATAGAATCAAAATATTTAAAACTAATGAAAATGTTAAGTATTGTAAATAAAATATATAAATGAAATCTATGTTGTTGTTTTGTTTTTTTTATGAAAAAGGGAAAAACAAAAGTTTTAGATTGTCATGATAGTCACTATCAGGATAACTGGTTAGAATGACTCAATGCATGGGTTTGAACCTAGAACAATGTTAATAACCTAGTTTAACAGGTCAAAGAATGTGAGTAGTTCTCAAAAGTCATAGTTCAGTCATCTTTTCAACGAGTTATATATGATAAGAAATGTAATTACTTTTTGGAACATTTTCAGTATATTTCAAAAAGTATTCAACAATAACCTCTTGTTGTAGTGAACAAAAACACAAGTAGAGATAATCGAATGCATTTGAGCACACAATTACAGAGCATCTCAATATAATCTGAGAACCATATAGTAAATAATTAATTGGCAAAATATCAATTGGTCGTCTTAAACTTGATCATTGATTTTGCAAATATCAGTCCATTGTCTCAGATTTCATTGTCCATTCAAGAATAAACAATGTTGAATTCAAGAAATAACAAGATATTTGGTTTAATATTGATTTTCTACATTAAATAAAAGTACAGAATTCAAATAATCACGATTATTTCTCTCATCTAAATCTATTTGGAAACTGATATTTGAGATTTTTTAATTGCGAAAGAAAAAACAAACACATCCTAATTGAATATATAGAATAAAAAACCAAATTAGTTAGAATTAAAGAAGGGTTGTACACTTACTTAGTAAAAAATACAAATGTATTAAGCACCATTAAAATCTTATTCCTGTTGTAGTGAACAAGAACACCAGTGGGGACAATCGAATGTATTTAACACAAAATTACAGGACTTGTTAATAAAATCTAACAATCATAAAGTAAATGCTTCATTTGTAAACTGTCCACCAATTGTCTCAAAATGACTCAGACTTCATTGTTCTTGCATTTTCATATAAATTGCATTCTGTTTCCATTCTTTACTGTTCGATCCTCATTGTCTCTCTGCTTCCAAACCTTCTGTTCACGACCAACATCATCTACTAATTATGTCAATATAAGTAGAACACACCACACTATCTCATTTGAATGTAGTTTTATGAAAAAAAAGTTTTAAAATGTATTACAATTATTAGTAAGATTATATAAATGATTGAAATACTGGATGGAAATTACTGTTTGTAAATTTCATGATATTAAAATCAATTAACGTAAACGATACACAATAGCATTTATTGTTGTGAACTTAAAACAAATAATAATGATAATAAACTATTGATTAATGAGAAAGCATCAGACTACAAACTCCACCTGTAGCACTTCTAGAGTTACTACCAGTCCCAAGTTCGGGCAAAAGAGGAGGGTTATGTATGGGATTGGTAACCCCATCCTGTAGAAAAGTCTTGCTAAGAAAGCGCTAACCAGATTAAACAAATTAAAGAATTTAAATTCTGTCCTCTGAGTTGAAGAATATTCATTCAGATTACTTATAACGCTACAAGGTGAGATTCTTTGGGATTCATGAGGTCGATTTCCATTCTAACAACCAGAACAACAACTTTTATAGGTACATAGAATATCCGGACAATGTAGGAGATAAGGAGGACCAGTCAAGTAACTGTGAAATGAGGAAATATAACTTGACGGTTTTCAAAGCAAGTGAAACCAATTGAATACACTTGAGACTGCAAAGATTAGATTCGGGAGAGATGTTATTGTACTTTGGTCATAGAGAAGAAAATGCTCAGTAGACTCAGTGGAAGCCCAAGGCTGAGATTAACACGCTGGATTTCGTAAGATCAGTTCTCCATGGACTAAATCGCAACACTACGGATCATCGTTGAACGATCAGTTGAGTGGAACTCGTCACCATACACCGACTTCATTGTTTATGAGGCGTTTGACAATGTGAACAGAAGAACCTTATGGAGACATTTTCGACACTATGGCGTACCTGAGAAGTTCGTCAACATCATACGGAATTCATACGACGGACTACAGTGCAAAGTGTTGCATGAAGGACAGCTGATAAATGTATTTCAAGTATGGAGCGGAGTCAGACAAGGCTGTCTACTCTCGCTCTTCCTTTTTCTTCAGGTAATCGACTGGATTATGAAGATTTAGACATCTGAGGGAAAACACGGAATCAATTAGGAAATATGAACTTCGCAGATGACCTAGCCCTTTCATCCCATACAGCACAAACAAATGCAAATAAAGACAACCAAAGTGGCAGCGGCTACTGAAGAAATAAGCCTGAGTATAAAAAAAAGGAATAAGCAAGATCCTCAAAACAACACGAAGAACACCAACTCAACCACATTTGATGGTGACACTCTGGAAGATGTGGAATTTTTCATTTACCTTGACAGCATCATCGATGAACAATGAGAATCAGATGAAAACTTAAAGGCGAGTATTGGCAGAGCGAGGCCCGCATTCCTACAATTGAAGAATACAATAAAATCAAAACAAGTTTCAACCAATATCAAAGTCAGAGTCATTATTACAGACATCAAGACAGTTCTATTGTACGGAGCTGAAACTTGGAGAACTACTGCAACCATCATAAAAAAGATACACGTATTTATAAACAGTTATCTACGCGAAGTATTAGATGTCCGTTGATCGAAAACCATCAGCAACAGCCTACTGTGGGAACAAACCAGCTTCTATCTGAGGAGAAATTAGGAAAAGACGTTAGAAGTGGATAGGACATACATTACGGAAATCACCAAACTGCATCAGGAGGCAAGTGATTACCTGTGATCCTGGATGGAAACGGAAAAGAGGAAGGTTGAAGGACACACTACGTCAAGAATTGGAAGTAGGTATGAAAAGGAGGAATAAAAACTTGAAAGAACTGGAAAGGATTGGCCAGGACAGGGTTAGATGCAGAGTGCTGTTGAGCGGCCTAAGCTCCTCCACAAGCTTTTACCACGAAAAGGAGATTAAAATTTTCAAAATAAAATGACGAAAATAAGACGTTCACTAAGTGATTGCTGGAGATCTAGCATCCTTAATAATTTAATAGTCAATAAAGTGCTTATGACTCATTGAAACTTCCAAATAAACCACACTTTCTCACCATGAGTATAGCTTTGATAGTACGTTTTGTCTTTTAGGTATCGATACTCAATTTGATTGAAACAAATTATAACAAAGACGTATTTGTAGAAAGGATAAAAAGAGCAAACTGTACTTGGACTGTGATAGCTTCTGACCATTGATTAAAAAACCGTTCAGCTATTTACTTTATTTTGACAATTGACACCTCAACAATACCCATCGAGGACTCCACAGAAATTTGGAATTAGTACTGGCAAGTCTCTGGTTGAATGTTTTACTTTCAGACAAATAAGTTATCACTTAATGGTCAATATTTTCACCTTCTTTATTGAAAAAAGTTTAAGTAGATTCTCATAGACAAAATTTCTCACATTCCTGATCTTGATTGACATCTGAGCATAACTGAAGTGTTCCACTTATTAATTTTAATTAACATTAGCATAAAACATCATTAAATAATCTTGTTACCAGGTACTTAAGTATTCTGACATAGGAAAGTAAGTGGTCATACATTCATTCATACTGAAATAAGTATTTTTAAACTTACATATTAAAGCCTGTCACTCAAAATGGAGCATAGGCCGCTGACCAGCACTCTCCAACCCATTATGTCCTGGGCCTTCCTTTCCAGTTCTACCCAATTTTTGTTCATTTTTCTCATGTCTATCTCCATTTCCCGGCGTAATGTGTTCTTTGGTGTTTCTCTTCTCTTTTGGCCTGGAGGATTCCACGTGAGGGCTTGTCTTGTGACGCAGTTGGGTGCTTTCCTCAATGTGTGTCCTATCCACTTCCAGAGTTTCTTCCTGATTTCTTCCTCCGCTGAGATCTGATTTGTTCTCTCCCTTAGTAAAATGCTGCTGAAGTATTTTTAAAACCTTTTGTTTATTAATTAAACAATCACCATCATCATCAAATAAAACTCTTATCAACTCTCAACGTTATAAAATTGTATAACTACAAAAAAAGTCAGGTTCTAATTAGATTTTAACAAAACATTCATTCCGAACTAGAAGTGGTTAGTGTTGCTGTTTGACAATAAGCATTTAAAAAGCTCTACATTATTTTAACTTAATAACAGTCAATAATACTTTGTGGATTGGTTGAAGTTAGAAATTGGATGCTAGCCAACTTAATGGTCTAATGGTTAAGCACTTGCGGGCGAGACTGATATGTCCTGGGTTCGAATCTCGTGGGGGCGGGATAAGATGAGAAGTCCCATACAAGGACGAAACGGCCGTCCAGTGGTTCCAGGTTTTCCACGATGATCCAGCTTCAATTGACTCGTGAGTTCAACTAGTGAAATAATAGTTTCTGTGTGAAATTCCATTTAAATGATAAATTTAATTCATTACAATTTAATTAATGAGTAAAACAGTTTGCACAATTTAAAGTAATCTGTAATTTAAATAAATAAACGTAATGATTGTGAAACAGTAGAACTATTATTATCTACCCCTTGAAGGAATATTTGTCTAAATAGCTCATAGAGATTAGTAAGTGATATTTGAATGTAATATTTTTTTTTAATTGCTGAATTATTCTTCCCAATTATAATAAAACACAATTAATATGAATGAAGAATAATCTCTTCAATCAATTCTTATCAGGTTCTACAATTATGATATCCAAATTAATAATCCAAAAAAATTGACCAGGTTTAAGGCAGAGTACATTATTGATAATTGTAACATGTAAATCAATGATTGTTTGTTAGATCAAATCAAATCGAATTAAATGGCTAATGTTGTGATGACTAATATAAAGTGTTAACTTGGATAAAAGCAAAGATGGATAGTGGCTAGCAGTGGAATTCAAGACTCGCGTTTCGTCCAATTTCGAACTCGTTACCTGGATGTATTTGCATCTTAGAGTTGATGTTCACTCTGGAACTCGACCTCATTATCGTTCGATTCAAACATCACTGAGTTATCCACTTAGATACAGAGTCCTGATAGCCGCTGTTATATCCCGGTAATAATTGTGAATGGTAACTTTTGCGAACTATTAATAGAATATTATACATACATTCTAAATGTATACTTTTTCAGTAGCTAGGTTGTATATATCTATACTCCTCTTGTTTCAAGCTTTACTTTGACCTATAAACTATTATTATACGATTTACTAATCTTGAGTTATGCCTGGTCTATCAATTACCATTTTCCACATTCACAGTCTTTTTTGGCTAAATCTTGTACAAATGTTGTTTTCTATTTTGTGGTGCAATGTTGTCTGTTTGGTTTGTATATAAACCGAGGATATTTGAAATAAATGATTCGTACAGTGGGAGCTGTTATTGGCGTTCTGGACTCAACAGGCAGGGTTAGGTAGGAAGCGTCCAGTCGATAAGTCCCTGTTCTCTAGTTGGCGGTATCATTACGTTATATTAATAGGACACAATTCCACAAGTTATAATAGCCACTTGCTTTTGCAATCGTGTGAAGTTTAAATTCACTTGGTATTGTTTTTTGAATCTTCCCAGAGTAAACATCAACTCTGAGATGCAGGTACATCCGGCTGACGAGTCCCAAATAGGACGAAACGCGCATCCTGGATTCCGCTGCTAGACACTGTCTATCTTTGCTTATAATGCTTGTGAATTAAGGAATATCGAGTCAATCTGCACAGTATGCACATTAACCAATAACAGACTGATCAAGTGTAGTTCTAAACATCAATGGGAAGATTCAAGTTAAACAATCCTAAGTGAATTTAACTTGAGTCAGTTTATAAGTGAAATGAAATTGTGAAATAAATGATCAGAATAAATATGGTCAACATGGAACGAGAGAGGGAATAATTGAACTGCAAACCGACAGTTACTTAATATGTAGAATAATACGAACTAGGCAAAAATTAGTAGACAACGGTGGATGCTGCATAAATTTCCCAAAAAGATTAGCAAGTGTAATAATAATAATAATAGTCAGATGTGTGGATAAGTTTAAGATATAAAACTAAACAATAATCAAATCATGTTAACATATAACATTCATCGAGAATTGTAAGCAGACATGAAAAGGATGATTGACAACTGTAAATCATTGCCCAGGACAGGGATGGATGGAGAGTACTGGTGAGCGGCCTATGCTCCTTCACGAGGGCTGATAGGCATAGATATATCAATAAGTATATCATAAAATTACTTATTAACTAGTTGGACCCAAAGTTGGCCAGGCTAAACGGAGCGGCTGAACATTTTTAAAATACAAATCTCTGTGTTTTAGATCTGAATAGCATTTATTTCAGCCATCTACAGAATTCTCAATACTATGTCTTAAACCTGACCAATTTTATAGTTTATTAATTTGCATATATCATAATTGTAGAACCTGATAAGAAATTATTGCGAAACAATATTCATCGTTCATATAATTATGTCGTAATAATTTTCTTCCATAAATGTATCCATATTGATTGATGTATAATAATTCAACATCAATTACAAGAATTAGTATACTCAAAATGGAATTGTTTTATTATGAATTTTCTAGGGTTAGACTGAAGATAGTTCATCTTTAAGATATTTTCTGAACAACAATAAAAAAAGGAAAGAAAATGTTTAGACAGGCCGTGTGTTTCTTTTTTATCAAACGTATATCATTGATCTTTGAAAATATAATAAAATGTAAGTTCACTTAAAAATAAAAGCAAATAAGGTGATAGTTAGTTGAAAATATGCCAAGTCAAAGTTGCATGGAATTATAGAACATTACTTGTTATTTCTGAACTTTTTTTAATTTATTTAACTTATTACTGAAATATACGTACTGGATATAAATCATTTATATTATTTCTTTATAAAAATAGTTTATTATCTATAACATAGACTTTTAACTTTAATGTTAACTAGTACAGTGGCAGTGTCTGTCATTGAAACGTGTACTTCAGAAGTTTATAAACCTTGTGAAGGCTCTTTACTCGTATACTCCTAGTCAATCCATAGCTTGTGGCGAACTGTCATCAGAATTGATTACATCAAGTGGTGTCCCTCAAGACAGTCCATTATCTCCATTTTCGTTCAACTTCATCATAGACATACTGGTGGAAATAATGCCCTCGTCTCCTTAATTTTTTGAGCATTAATATCCTATCAGGAGGTCCACTTATCTACTTAGAATACGCAGATGATATAGTCCCGTTTGATGAAGACGCTAAAGGCACTAAACAACAATCCCAGTATGTTTGGAATGTGCTTCTCTCCATCTAAATGCAAATATTGTTGCTTAAGAACTGGCCTGTGCCAACATCTGAAGTAGTTGAACGCGTCGACAACTTCACTTATTTTGGAAGTCTGATCAGCCCTAATGGGTTGGTGTTGCACGAAATCTCACCACGGATTCGAAAAGCTCGTTTGGCTTTTGTCAACTTACGTCGCCTATGGCGAAGGCAAAACATCCGTCTATCAATTAAGAGGTTAGTATGCTGCGCTACAGTTCTGTTCTAATTTACGGCTGCAAAACGTGGCCATTAAGAGTATGAGATACTCGTAAGCTACTAACAATTAATCACAAATGTCTTAGAAATATTGCTCGCATCTGCTGGGATCACCGGATAAGTAATAGTGAGGTTAGACGCAGGGTATTAGGGAATGATGGTAAATCAGTTGATGAAGTTGTGTGTCTTCGTCAACTGAGATGAATGGGCCACGTGTTACGTATGCCTGAACACCGACTACCACGATGAGCAATGTTGACTACTTTTTCAGATGGCCGGAAGAAAGTTAGGGGCGGCCAAACCAAGACGTGGCATCAGTGCTTGAAGTCACTGACTTCTGGTCTTAGCCACATTAGTAGATGCAGACTATTTGATTGAGGTTCGCGCGACTATCGTAACCAATGGTTGGACAACTCTGCGTAATATAGCTCAGAATCGATCACAATGGCGTAGGTGTATACACTTATTATCTGCTCTTAAACCGTTAGATTAAAATTACTTTATACCTTTCTTTGTACGAACTAATTCTTTCTTCTTGTATTATATCCTCATACACAACCTTTCTTTTATATATTACTACCAATGAAGTACCTATCATGAATTTGGTGTTGACCTTGTTGTGCTGATAAGGTGTGGCAACTTGAACCAATGCATATATATTCCTGGTCCTACATTGTAGCTAACTAACACAGATTCATGGAAGTAGTTTGTTTTACAATTGACCAGTCATTTTCTGATTATATATAAAAAAAATTTGCATGTATCATAGCTCGAAATGAAGCCAAAATTTAATTTCATCTATATTAAAATTTAAATATATAAGAACTTTCGTTCAAATTTGATTGAATAACTTCACATTATTTGGGCATCGAGTTAATATAAGACATCAAAGAAGAAGAAGAATGTATTTGTAAAATCTTAGCGAATGAATTTGAAATAAATCAAACATTTTAATTGGCAATCTGTTCTAAGTTTTTTTATTAATACAATGTAATCATCAGATGGTAGTTGGAGGTAGTCGACAGGAAACCCTGGACCCAGGTTTCGTGCTACTTGGCACTCGTCAGCAAAATGTACCTGTAATCTTGAGGGAACTGGTGCCCCCTGGCGGATCCGATCCCGTGTCACCCAGCTTCACAGTCAGAGATGTTACCACTGAGCTATCCGGGTACCGACTGACCTCCTGTAGGACTAAGATGTAATCACAATTGATTTTATCACCGGGTGGTGATCAATGTCGTGTGTGTGGCAATTCCTTATTTAGTGCAGATCGAATGCTACTGATCATGTTGCAATGTGGCCACCAGTCTAGGTGACTCGACACCGCGCACTATATATTGAGATTAGATAGTGGTTGAAGGTTGTCGACAATATAATCATCACTTCAATTACGTAACCAATTAGTTATTTACCTTAATACTTTCATTTATTTAACAAGTATTTTAACAAACATCAAAACAATAAGTAACACTTAACAGTTAGTTATAAAAAATTTATTTATATTGCAAAAATATGAAATCGTTCAAATGAGTAAATAAGTGATCATCACCATTATTAGTTTAGTAGTAAAAATATATAATCTATCAATTTATCAATGATGAATTCAGTGGTTTATGTCTGATAATTGTATTTAAAAAAACGCATTTATAAATACACACCCAGTGAAATATGAATTCATAATCTATACTATACTATATATATATATATAATCAGAGGGAGTTTTGTGGAGATTTTAGAAATTTCATTGATTGAAATCATGAATTAATTGAAGCTAGATCACCATGTAAGATCTGGAAGCACTGGACGGCCGTTTTGTCCTATTGTGGGACTTCTCAGCAGTGCGCATCCACGATCCCGCAACCCGCGAGATTCGAACCCAGGACCTGTCATTCTCGCGCCAGGCACTTAGCCAACTAGATCACTGAGCCGGCATCCAATGGTGTTAATGTTTATATATATATACAAGATGAAGTTGATTGCCAGTTCAAATATTTCAGCTGATTGTACATTATGTTGACAAAAAAACTGTAACATAAAAATGTACCACGCATAAAAATGTTTCAATAAAACATATCTATCGATTAGTTTTTTTAAAAAATAAAAAAATGATGATAAAATGGAATAATAAATGGTTATATTGTTAATATCCGACATTTCGGTTATCAATAGGGTTCAAGCATTTTCCAAGGATAAAATAAAAATATCCTCGAAAAGAAAATTACTTTTAAAAATATATAAATATAAAGAATGTATTCTTGTAATAAACTTATAACATGGTTGTATGTGAAATGACAGAATATGGGGAAAATGGTACTTTAAACAATTCAGTATATTACTAGTATAGGGGTTGTGTGATGTTAGACTATCACAATTGAAAACCTGAAAGTACTGGACGGCCGTTTCGTCCTATTGTGGGACTCCTCAGCAATCGGTTCATGATCTCAATCAAAAACTTAATAATCTCCACAACCCCTATACTAGTAATTAACATGTGCTCACTAGTGACTAGCTTCGTGAGGGAATTCTCGGAGTTCTAGTGAGAAGCCGTGACCAGTGGAGCTAATCCTTGTCGGGTAGAGACAGGTATCTACCTCAGTACAATGGAAGTTGGTCGCGCAATTTCGTGGATTGGTTGATGTTAAAAACTATCACCATGGGATCCCGGCTCAGTGGTCTAGTTGGTTAAGCGTTCGCGCGCGAAACCGAAGGCCCTGGGTTCGAATCCCGCTCGCGGGATCGTGGATGAGCACTGCTGAGGAGTCCCGCAATGGGACGAAACGGCCGTCCAGTGCTTCCAGGTTTTCAATTGTGATGGTCTAACATCAATCGGTTCATGATCTCAATCAAAAAATTCAGTATATAATAAATAGAAATGAATAATAGTTAGTATTGGAATTCAGAATAATTGTTTCGTCACATTTGGAACTCAATAGCTAAATGCGTTCTATAGATGATGTTTATTCTTGAATTGAAATCCAGTATCATTCACTTCAAGAAACTAATAAAAATAAGTTTAGTATATAGTTAATATAAGTTAAACAAATTATATCCAAAAATCAAATTACTTCTATCTTAAGTTATTTATTAATGTAATTCTAAGCTAATTAGATTTTACGTATTCGAATCTCGCGAGGTGGGGTCGTGAATGCGCACTGCTGAGGAGCCCCACAATGGGACGAAACGGTCGTTTAGTGCTTCCAGATCCTCCATGGTGATCTAGTTTCAATTAACTCATGATCTCAACTATTAAAATTACTATAATATCCACAAAACCCCTTCTGATATAAATCAACATATGCTCACTAGTGACTGACTTCAAGAAGTATTTCTTGGAGTTTTAGTGAGAACCAGTGGAGTTCAACCGAGTCTTTTGTGAGGTAGTAACTCACTTAAGACATTGGTGTATGTGTTGCTCAATTTTGTGGATTAGTTGAAGTTAGACATTAACACCGTGGTTTAGAGGTTAAGAGTTCGCGCGCGGGACCGATAGGTCCTGAATTCGAATCTCGTGGAGCGGGATCGTCAATGCGCACTGCTGAGAAGTCCCACAATAGGACGAAACGGCCATCCAGTGCTTCCAGATTTTCCATAGTGGTCTAGCTTCAATCAACTCATTATCACAACTATTAAGATAACACTTCTATATTGTAACCTTTGTGAACAGATTAAAATTTAAGGATCATTGATATTATAAAGCTTCTTGAGAATTACTTAAATAAAAAAATTGAATTTCTAACTACTTTATTTAATCTTTCATTAGGAGTGATAAAACAAAACAAAAACTCATTAGAATATTTTCTTATATCAATCAATGATTAATTCATTATAATAAATTGTGTAATCATTTTATTTTTCAAAAATCGATTAGTTGTTTAGTTTTTTTTTATTGTTTCCCATTAGTTACTGTTTTATCAATCAAAACACTAAGCATAAATATCATTCTTTTGCCATTTTTGTTGTTGTGACTGTTGGTTAATCATCTTTAAATTTCTCCAGGGAAACAAATTTATCTACATAAATTTCTATATATATGTATATATTAACTAAATTTAATGAAGATGTAAGGAAAATTACAGATAATCTCATTTGATTAGATTTACAATAAATTACATTCACATTACCCAAGTTATGTACATTATATAAATATGTAGAAAGAAATAGAAAGCTATTCAACTGCAGTAGTATTAGTAGTAGTGGTAATAGTAGAAGTAGTAGTAGTAGTTGTTGTTGTAGTAGTAGTACAATTATAAAAAGTTTATTTGTTCAAGCTAACCAATGAACAATTTATATTAATTCAATTTCCCTTATGATTGATTAAAATGGTGAGTTACTATTCATTATTTAGATTGATTATATATATATATGAGTATGTTTGGTGTTTTTTTTCTTTAGTCTTCAGTTTACCAACTACCATTTACTATTTATATAAACAATAAATGCATTGTTTTCTAGCGTGATTATACCATTATGATTATTTTCAACAATAATTAGAGTGTAGATTTCTAAATGAAATTTCCATACATTTATGAACAGTCTACAGTAGCTATGTTATCCATCAATGGTTACTTAGTCTTCAAATAAATAATGACAAATGTTTCCATTTGGTTTACCAAATAAATATACAAAATAACTTTGATTATAAGATTAACTTTAGACCGGACATTTTAAAGTACGAAGTTCTAGATGATAAAAATTTATGAGTATAAACCCCTCATTGATATGAATAAGCCATGTTTACAATTGATTGATCATTGGGTGGTGATCATCGTCACGTATGTCAGTACCTTCTTAATGCAGATCAAATCCTATCAACCAAGTTGTAATATAGCCGCTAGTCTAGGTGACTCGACATTGCGTATACTATGTTGAGATAAGATGGTGTTTGGAAGTAGTCATCAGGGAACCCTGAACCTAAGTTTCGTACTACTTGACACTCGTCGGGAATAGAACTGATGCTCGCTGACCCAATCGGTCCTGCATCATCCAGCTTTACAGTTAGAGAAGTCAGTTGCGGTCCATATAGCTCAGTGATAACCTCTCTAATTGTGAAGCTTGGTGATACGGAATCGAATCCGTCAGGAAGCATCAATTCTCTCAAGATTATAGGTACATCTTGTTGACGAGTGCCAAGTAGTACGAAACCTAGGTCTAGGGTTTCCTTTTGACTACCTCCAACCACCATCTTATCTGAATAAACCATGTTTTTACTATATACTTAAAAGAGTGTTGGCAAATAGTTCATCATTTGCCAGTACACAAATTTGACATCGGTGTACATCTTTACTAGAAACTCTAATTTTCAAGCGAGAATATAATTATATATGAAACTATTTGTTTACTATTGTAATTTGGACTTTTTAATTCAAACAATTATCAAACAACAATTTTGCTTTAGAATATATATATACATATATATACATTCAGTACCACTTATTTGATGTATACACACAAAATCTTCAGTGTTTCTGTGAATCTAAAATTAAAATTAACCTATATGTTCACTTGACGTGCCATCAAATATACTACCGACCAATCCGATCCATGTGTTACCAGCATGTCATGCTCTATTTCCGTCATATTTACAATTATGCAATACACAAGAGTCATTATTAATTCATAAAGATTGAGAACATTAAAAATTGGCATTTAAAATATGAAAAAAAATTCAAAACTTAAAACAAAGCAACGGCCTGAAGGACAAATTTCAATATGTAGGCGATACTTTGAAAAAAAAAGATTGTATCCCTTAACCATTGAATTAACATTTTTTTGCCAAAATAGTTTCTAATTGTTACATTCAATTTGTTATTTAATAATTAAAATAAAATGATTATTCATTTCATTTAGAAAAACGAGATACTACTTATATATTATCAAGTGGTTACTGCTTTCTTGTTCTATTTTTTGGTTGTTTGTATCCAACTACTATATACGTATGTTTCGGTCTATGTTTTCTATAATCATCTGTATTCACTTATTCAATTTTGAAAAAAAACAACAACCTTGTTATTTGAAACGATAGACGATTTACAGAAAGAAAGAAATCAGACAAAAAATTAATTGATCATATTTCAGTTAAATTATTGCCAACGGCTTTTTATAGAATAAATAGTATTTCATAATGCTATTTATTTCCAACCAAAAAAAAATTTTCCAAACATAATTTGTAAAGTTTTTCGAAAAACATATATATATAGAAAATTATCCGATAGATATTAAAATGATGATTGTATGGTGTTTTGTTTTTTAGTTTCTAGGTTAACATTATTAAATAGGATGGAAATGTAAAAGTGTGAATTCAACAAACAATTACTTACTTACTTACGCCAGTTACTCCTCGTGAAGGAGAGTAGGCCGCTCACCAGCATTCTCCATCCAACCCTGTCCTGGGCAATCCTTTCCAGCTCTTTTTAGTTCCTATTGATCCTTTTCATATCTGCTTCTATTTCCGACGTAATGTGTTCTTTGACCCTCCTCTTTTTCGCTTCCCTACAGGATTCCGAGTTAGGGATTGCCTCGTGATGCAGTTTGACGATCTGCGTAATGTATGTCCTATCCATTTCCATCGTCTTTTGTTAATTATATTTTCCTAAACTGAAACTTTAAATAGTACAAAACACTATAAGGAAAGATGGAGTGTGGTTAGCAGTGGAATCCATGATGCGCGTTTTGTCTTATTTGGGACTCGTCAGCTGGATGTACCTGCATCTGGGACTTGAACCCAGTATCGTTCGCTTCGAACGACATCACATTATCCACTTAACTACAGTATTCTGATAGCCACCCGCTTGTACAATGGGATGAAGTTTAAATTCACTTGTTATTGTTTAGTTGTATCTTCCCATCGATGGGTAGATTCAAGTAAACAATACCAAGTGAGTACAAAACATTGTCATACATAAGTTCAATTAGTGTAGATCGTTTCTTATTAAGCTACTTTAAAATTACATAATTTCCACAAATCTAAGTTTTTACACAAATCATTTATTTGGGATATTTTAACGGAATAAATACTGAATATGTTTATGAAAATAATTTTGAGAATTAAATAAATTATTAAAATATGTGTGAATTATACTTTTCATACTTGGTAGACTTTTATGTAATCTAAAGTGTTTGTGTCAGATATTTTTGATTTCAATCATTATTTTTCGGTATAGGGTTGTGAAAATTGTTGAGTTTAGATTGAGTTCATGAATGGATCAATGTTAGACCACTGAGATCGAAGGTCCTGTGTTCGAATCCTGCGAGTGGGATCGTGGATGCTCACTGCTGAGTAGTTCTACGCTAGGATGAAACGTCTGTCTAGTGCTTCCAGGTTTTCAGTAGTGCTTTAACATTGATCCATTCATGTTATCAATCTAAACTTACTCATTATTTATTAACTGATAATGTTTAATTGATTTTCCAAAGAATTCAAAACTATCTGTTAATTACCTTAAGTAATGTATAACTTTACAATAAACTATTGGATATTATATTTATTACCTAACTAATATAGTTTTTTCTAGATTTTCAAAATCATAAGTTTTTTTAAATAAGGTGTAGTCTAGAAACAAGCTAGCTAGAATTGGGAATGCAACTTTTAGATGAATTAATAAAATAATACATCTTGCATGTACTCACGAAATTCATTCATTCTTGTTGCTACAAACCACTTTAGTCTTATAACGGATGTCCATTCATGATGAAAACAGTAAACCTAGATCTTTATTTCTAGACCTAAATATCTAACCCTCACCAGAAAAGTTAATTTCAATAATAATACGAGTTTATGAAAGCAGATATTCTATATTCATAAGACGTTGTCTTTCTTTTACGGACACGGTTAGCTCTACATTTAAACAGAAGTATTAAATCTGCAAAGTCCAAAACGAACTTTGTTTGTGAAAATTATATTAGAAATAATCCCAGCGATTGAAATTTAAATAATTCCAATGTTTTGTCCAGCAAACTTGTCTGGACTTCTTCAGGGTAATCCTGAATAACACTTTTGTTTTTCTATCACTAAACTACCCATTTACAAGAACTACTTTTTGATTGATTTAAAAATGAATGAAAATTTGTCGAAGTTGTTTTAAGTCTGCCATTTGGCTATACTTCTGCTGATATTTCATTTTATCGTCTTTGCTTTTCAAAATATTTATATTTGAATTAACTTTTGAAATTATCTTTAAAATTCCGATGTTTTCCTACACTGAAAATGTACTACTTACATTGTGTATGCACATATATGTATATACACGAGGCACTTCTTGGTAAAGTTTAATTATAGGTGCAGAAAGCCAAGAATTGTTAATAACTACGATGTTTTCAAATACGCTTTTTGTTTGAATGTTAGTCAGTATTAGTCAGATCGAATGAATAGAGTCAAGTTGACTGGAAGCAGATTTATGACACGGTTTCTTGTGACATCATCATAAGTATCACAGTGATCCTATCATTCAATCAGTATTCACAAAAATCTTATATCTTTAGTGGTGAAAGTGATAATGTACAGCCAAAGAAAAACATATGTAAACTGACTAAAGTCAAACCATTTTGAGACGTTTGTTGTGAATTGATTATCTGAAAGAAATATAGCATGAAAACTTAATAGAGTTCACATCGTCATTTGGTCAGCTTGGTGTAGAAATGGGTCCACCTGATTTGAAATCACTGGAAATCAACAGAATAATGACAGGATGGATTGGTAGTGACTCAAAAAATGTAAAATATAACAAATTTATAAAAACTGTAATAAATTTTATTAATCTGTCTGATTCATCAGTCAAATCAACCGAAGTTTCTATGGCATTACTACAGCGCGATTCCCAAAACCTAAACTCTTACTACTGGTTATTTGTGCGAGTTACTTATTCAAAAGCCGTTGCAAACAAAATGTATTCACCAAATGTAGAAATAAATTGGGTATTATCATAATAAATAGCTTTGAAAAAACTAAAATTTCAGCTGTTGTTATGAAACGTGATGACTGAGACTGATAGTGACTTACAATCGTCTTATATACATGACTACAACGTGCTACTGAGTGGGAATACTAACACTGAAGAAGGTAGTTTATCGGGCTACGAAATATTACATTCTTAAGTTTATATATATATTCCTTCGAAAACAAAATCGTTTCTTGGTCAGTTACATCCACTTATCATTTGAGGGTTTTTGATTGACAAAATGGCCTTCCCATTTAGTGACTTCTTATTGGACTCACTGTGTCCCTTATCTTTACAAAATATTCAGTTTCTACATTAACTGTGATAGAATCATCTTTAATTAATGGTCCCGTTCGTTTTTACTAACTTAAAATATCCAGAAACAATGCAAAATAGCTCTTAGTAATATAAACATCTTATGTTTTAATTAGCTAGTATCTAAAAGTTTTATTCAAGTAAGCTTTCTATGCATCATTAGGCTTACTGATTAAATAGTGGATAAATTTATCAAATTATTATCATCTCTTTTAGTTACTGCTTTTTTTTCAATTCGTTAATTTGATTATACCATTTTTTAAAATCGGGATATAACTATTTTTCAACGTGTTATCACTTCTCCCTTGACACAAGAATTCTAAGACTGTCATGAGGACTGTTTATAAATCGGCCTATTTGATTATGATATAGAAAATTTCAAGATTATAAACAACTTACCAGTGTTTTTTTTGGCTGAATACGATCTAGTGACTATACTATCAGCTACCTCTTTTTCACAATTCTATGATAGATATAATTGAACTTCGATTTTCATTTATTAATATTGAAAAGAAAATAGTGATTATCTTGAACAATTATGTTCAGAAAATGTAGTAATCAAGTAGATAATTTAGAGGTTTAGGGGTTATTTACTTTTATTATTCTATTGTACAATTCACGACTTTATTCGAATTTGGAACTATTCTGAAAATGTATCATTTCATCTTTTGAGATGGTGGAGGAGATTTATAGCTCAGGTGGATGATTTTGATGGAGTTTTGTTCTCTGAGCTGGATGGTTTAGTCGTGGAGCTTTCATCATTCTTCTGAATGACATCATCAGCACAAACTTCACGATCAATATAATATAAGATCATATTGTTTAATGACATTTAGAGAGTAGGAATATCTTTTTACATATCTTTCACTTTTCTAATATACATATATTACTATATTTCAGTTGATACACACATGATTTTCTAAGCATCATGGTAAGAAAGTACTTTTATATCTCTCGAAAACTATTAAAAGCTGTATCCTTCATAGGCAGGCTATTTTCCATTTCAGTATAACTTTATATTACTTTTTTTGTTAATTACTATATAATCAACGAAGAAATCATGATTTTATTGACCGATTATTCGAAAATATAACTTCTCAACTGATATTATTGAGCAGAGAAAATTCCGTAGATATTTAAATTGATATACAAATAGAATGTTTGAATGAATGATGTTTCGTGTTTAATGATTATTTCACTTGGATCAGTTCGTGATTTCAATTAAGTAAAAAGTCTTGATAAATATTATAACTTGTGGCCTGTGTGCCCTGTTAATGTAAAGTAATGCCAATGTAATGATACCGCAAATCAGAGGACAGTAATTTATCGATAGGACCAATGATGCATAAAACTTGTATGAGCAGTCGAGAGTACTTATCTGTCCTGCTTACCGCCTAGCCACACCAGTTAAGTCCAAAATACCAATCTCAGCCTCTCCTATATGAATCATGTATTTCAAACATACTGGGTCTATGTACCAACCAGACAGACCACATCGTACCACAAAATAGAAAATAACATTTGTACAAGATCTAACAAAAGTGACTGTGAATGTGAGAGACTGTAATTAATAGACTGGGCATAATTCAAGAGTGGTAAATCGTATAACAATAGTTCATAGGTCGAAATAAAGCACATGATAAGAGGAACACGAATCTGAATAGTTTAATCATTTAACAATTATACGATAAAAATGTACGTATAGTATTGGTTCATAAATGGGTCCCAAAAGTTACCATTCATTATTCTTATCGGGACATAAAAATAAAAATATTTTTCACAACGATATGTTCACTTTAATGACAGTTCTTACTATTGACTGACTTCATACAGATAACTACCATCAAATAAAGATTACTGAATGGGTATTTCATCTTAGCTAACGATTTTTCATTCATGTGAACCGTTAACAGCATACAGAACATTTAGATATCTTGTAAAGTATTATATGATGTACCTAAAGTAGCTGTATATCAAGATTCTCAATTTTATTTGTTTAAAAACGACTTGATTGATATGTTTTGATTATGTAATATCATTCATTTACAAATTAGTGAAAAATCAATAATTTTTTGTTAAATATTATTTAATTGTGTATCCATCTAGATATTAATTTTCAATCTAAATATGATGAACATGTTCAATTATAGTTGAAGGGATGATAGGGGAAATTTTCTAGAAGTAATCTTTATTTATGTTCGCTTGACCCAATGTTTCTTTCGCTTGTAGTTCATGAATGATTTTATAACAAGTATATCATTCTTGAACTTTAACTACTGAGTAGCTAAACTTTAGAGATTTTACTTTTTGTTATACTATAGAAACTATCATTTATTTGAATAAGGAAGTTTCGTCAGTAAATATGCTCGATAACTCAATAATGAGAATTATTTTATTAGGTTATAAGGTTCAATGAAAGCGGTCGTGTAACTTCTATGAAAAATATGTTATTGAAATAAGAATGTAAATAGTTAAACTAACAATCTATTGTATTGTAAATGGAATAAATCAAGTTAAACCAACCATTTAATATCATTCATACAACATAAAATTATTAAAGGACCAAGTGAAATGATGTCGAAAAATAACGAGTAAAAGAAAGAGAAAGGTATGTGAGTATTTTTTAAATAAAATGGATGTATCCTAACCAAAATCATATAAAATGAAAAGAACACGTTGAAGGTAATGTAAAAACGGATAAAAGATATTTCTCATATGTTAAATACTGAGACTTTATCTCAGTAGTACCGTTCTTTTCGGGAGTTCGGAACAAAGTCTACTTGGTAGAGTCGTCTAGGATCTAAGTACAACATTGGAACCATATTGTGTGTTAGTCATGGGAACAAAGTCAATTAAAGTCTAATAATATGTTCTTCGCAGCCTCCTACTTACTTTTGTAAATTTAGGCTGCAATGTATTCATGTACACATTTGGGAAATCGAAATCTTTTACGACCAATAGACTTTCCTCTACTGTAGTAGATATATACATGAACAGACTGAAAAATAATTAGATGAGGAGTAATATCTTTCACACATACAACAGATATCTTGCTGCTCTTAGAGTGTTTTGAAATCAAAAATTAATTAATAACTTCGAATTAATGAGACAGAACTGTATTTGCTAGTTAAAATGATCAAGTGATCGCTGATAACAAAATGAACAAAATTAGTGATAATACTTGTACAGAACAAATACTTATAAAGTAAAGCTTGGGAGAACCCATAGTACACAAACCTACGACATAATAGGTGAATAATACAACGAGTAAACGTACATAACACGTAAGGACACAATAAACAGTAGTCTTCAAACATGAATAACAAGAATATACTATATAACTATTAATTATTTTAATAGACAGGACGTTATCGTTAGAAGTAATGCGAAATATGTTTCTAAATACTTGAGTTCGTTTTTAGATACTGACACTCATCTGAAGATATAAAAAAGTTGAAGAAACATTTCTATTGATGCTTTCTAACAGAACAAATGTATGGTAAATCAAAATTAATATTAAATTTAGTAATCTCGCGTGGCGGGATCGTGGATGCGTACTGCTGAGGAGTCCCATATTATGACGAAATGGCCGTCCAGTGCTTCCAGGTTTTCCATGGTGGTCTAGATTCAGTTGACTCGAATTCAACTATTAAATTACTATAATATCCACAAAAATCCCCTCTCTAATCATAAATTTATTACATTTATCTGATGTGAAGAATAAGGATTTTTTGATAGTTATTTAGTTTGAAAATAGATTACATCCTATGATGACCTGGTTCAGTAAACGTTTAATGGTCCTGTAACATCGGATTCCAATTCGATCATGTGATTATTTTTATCGAAATATACATGCCATTAATCCTTGTGTACAATCATCAACTTAACTCACATTATTGAATAACGGAATAAGTCATATACCTGAATGCTTTCCGAATACGTGTATTTCATAGAATCATTGATCCGGACAAACGATCAGAGAAACGAAGCGAAATGACGCGCGGTAAAGAAGGCTTGTAAGTTAACTCACTTTAATTAGGCGTTACTCAATAGTCAAATTGAGCCAAGGTGAAGCACGACAAAGAAAAATGCTAAGTGAGGCGAAGCAAAGCGAATAATTAACCAGGTCGAAAAGTGACTCAAGAAGTATGGATAAATTGGCCTGTCCAAAAACTAGAGTAACCTAAGTGGGTTCGACAGACGTTGATATAATAAACTGGTCAGTGATTTTTAGGATAAGTGGTTTAGTCAATGCATATTTATCAGAATGGGTTTTGTGGAGATTTTAGAAACTTCAGTTGTTGAAATCATGAGTCAGTTGAAGCTAGACCAACATGGAAAACCTGGAAGCACTGGACGGCCGTCTCGTCCTATTGTGAAACTCCTTAGGAGTGTGCATCTACAACCTCGCCCCCTGCGAGATTCGAACTCAGGACCTACTGGTTTCACACGCTGGCACTTAACCACTAGACCACTGAACCGGTATCTAACGGTGTTAATATCTAACTTCAACTAATCCATGAGGTTGCGCCACCGTACACCATTGTCTTCAGTGAGTTACTATCTCACAACAGACCTGGTTGAACTCCACTCGTGGATGTGCACTGCTGAGAAGTCCCATTCTAGGACGAGTTGGCCTTCCAGTGCTTCCAGGTTTTCCATGGTGGTCTAGCTTCAATTGAGTCATGATTTCAACAAGTGAAACTGCATATTTATGATTACTATAACTAATCGTTCATCTTATTTCACTTTCTGTCCAACTTTAAAGTTGTATGTTAATCTACTGCTAACTTGTGAAACATGAAGATCTCAACAAAATGTCAAATTCAATAAACTCTTTTTAATAAATAACTTTAGACATCTATGACATGGAATTCATCCACAACATAGAGTTGATTTCACTCTTATTTAATTACTTCTAAAGATATATATATATATATAACATTCCACTTCAAAAAATTTATCGAATATACAACAGATAGTAGATTAGCTTACTTAATTGATAAATAAAAATTAAAAAAGAAGCTCAAATTGTATGTCAGATAAACATGTATACTAAACCACAATTCAGAAGTTAATCAGATTAAGAATGATATATTGTTGAATAAACTATGATCTTAAATTATCTCCTATTGAAAAGATAAAGAATAAACTTTAATTCTTACAATGTCATGTGTTTATTTATTTTTTTCATGATTTAATTACTACTGTTGATCTATGATAGATCATTTCCTTAATTTGAGTTAGTTCAACTTTTAATCAGAGCCAAGTTACCTATTAATACATGTCCAGAAAATATGTTAACAACTTGATCATGAATTCATAATGAATGATTCTTCAAAACAAAAAAAATCGAAGTCATTTTTACGTTATCCTAGATCATCATCATCATCATAATGATAAAACGTATAATAAAAGTCTTCAAAATAGAACATTCATTTGCTTTCTTACTCTGTCATTATGAAAGAAAGAAAGAAAGAAAGAAAGAAAGAAAAAATAAACACCCTGGATACAACACAATAAATGAGTTGATATTCAAAGAGTAAAATTCATAATACACTTTATAATCTTAATTATTAGTTGTATAAATATTTATATTCTTCTTATTGGATAAGGCTCTTTATCATTATAATAATTCTAATAATTTCTTTTTAGTAAATGCAAAGTAAGAAAAGAGTTTAATCGAAAATTAATGGGATAGAATATATCCCAAAAGATGAATGACCTCATATTGAATATTGGTAGTTCGTTAAATAAATCCAATGCAACTTACATAATTATCATTGTATTAAATTAAGATTTTTTTATACCAATAATTACTTAATTATGCCTGTTACTCCCGCCAACCTGCATTCTCCAATTTTACTCTGTCCTAGGTCTTCTTTTCTCATTCTGTCCAATTTTTGTGAAATACTACTAATTAGTAGAAAAATATTACGAATTAAATTTCTGTTAAATTAAATTACATATTCAGAGAGGGGTTTTGTGGATATTATAGTTATTTAATAGTTTCATTCATGAGTCACTTGAAGCTAGACCATCATGGAAAACCTAGAAGCAATGGACAGCCGTTTCATCCTAGTATGGAACCCCTTAGCAGTAGTCTAGTGGTTAAGCGCTCGCCCACGAGACTGATAGGTCCTGGATTCCGATCTTGCGAGGCGAGATCGTGGATGCGCACAGCTGAGAAGTTCTATACTAGAACGAAACGGCCATCCAGTGCTTCCAGGTTTTCCATGATGGTCTAGCTGCAATTGATTCATGAATTCAACTAATAAATTAAATTTCAATTAAACTTGAACATAACACATGTGATAATTAAAGCCACTTAATCACTTTAGTTAGGTTTATTACTCAATTTGACAATTCACATGGGATCTATTCATTTTCGATTATTATGTCGTATAGAAAATTAAACATAGTTGATGATATTTCTAATGATAATGAATGCATTGTAATGGAAACATTTAACTCAGAATATATGTAATACCACCGAAATTATGTTGTATAAATTTATAAATTGATCCATTTGATAATATTTTATAGGGATACATAAATATGCAAAAGATTATTTGAGAATGGTTTTATACATAGACGAACATAAATAAACGAGTTATTTAAAGATAGCGAGCACTGGTTTCCAAATCAATATTCATCATAATAAACTTAGCTTTATAGAACATTTTAACAATCGTTCAACAATGAAGACTATGGAGCGCTGAACAGCTGATTCATTGTAGTATGGGACTTCTCAGAGATATTTTTTCATGAACATACTGAGGATCAAAATTTAGAGTGAGTGTTTATCACTTCAACTGTTGTTTCGGCATTCAACGGTTCGTATATCTAACATCAATCAGTATGTGAAATTCAGCAACGTCATTTAATATCATTAGTGGAAAGTCATCTTACAGTGGACATGGTTAGACTACAGTGGTTAAAGTTTCCCATTTATAATCGAGGAATTACTTCACAAAATCGGTCGCTTATAAGCACATAATAATAATTAGCATGAGATAATTACAGAAATTGTTGTGTTTCATAGTTTACATCACGGGCTAGCGTTAATTAAGCATAAACTGAAAACCAGGAGGGTTCAGGTTAGAACCCCGGTATTGTGGTGGATGCACAGTGAAGAAGAGTCTCATACCAGGATGAAACATCTCTGTTGTGTTTCCTGGCCTTCAACGGATCTGTAACTTAAATCAATCTTTGATATAAATCATGAAATTTAGTCATCCTAATAAATCCTCTCAAATTAAAAACATAAGAACAGTTTACTTTATTTAGGTTTGACCTGTAAGTTAAAAATTATAATTTCACCAAAATGAATACATAACTATACTACATTGAGTAAACAGAATTTAGCTGTTGTTTATGAAATAATTGAGTAAATAAAAACTCCAAACGAATTTTTCTTTGAGTTAAATACTTGAAAATCCGTTTCTAATAAGCCTTATAATCTCATATTTTATTGTATTAGTCATATAGTAGTGCTAACAGGTCATGCTCAAGACCATGTTACTAAGAAATGTAGTCTTACATAGAAATAAATTGACATACCGTAAGTGCTTATATATATATATATATACAGAGAGAGAGAGAGAAGGAGGGATCTGAATGTCGGTCATACTTGAGCTTTTGTATGAAACTCTTAATCATCTCATTTTTACCTTACTCACTGCTTAACTTAAATATGTATTCTAGTAAATTTGTTTTTTAATTTAGAATTTCTATTACTTGATTTAAGTGTAATCAACTTCGCTGAATACAATCATTCACTAATGATTAATTTATACTATTCAGGTGTTTTATTCAGCTTTTGTTAGGTCTCAATAATGGTTTCTAGAAACCAGAAAGATTGACCCTAGTCATTAAGACACTTATAAAATATTTCATATTACATTTCTTTTTCTTTGCAATCTTTGCAATTAGTACGTGATTCATCAATATTTTCATTCACTTTGTTCATTGAATAACTTCTTTGCCAGTTTCCTAATAAATCATATGTAAATTCTGATCGTCATATTAAAGAGGAATATTTTTATTTCAATAATTCATTCAATCATGAACTCTCAATCATCCTCATTAATTCTCTAACAATCATATTTACTACTTAAAATATCTTTCCATAGTTCCATCTTTTCACAAAGCAACTGAGACAAGTGAAAATTTGTTACTGATTTTGTCTTTTTTTAAATAGCAAAAAATGGAACTAATCCTTGTCGGGTAGAGACAGGTATCTACCTCGGTACAATAGAAGTTGGTCGCGCAATTTCGTGGATTGTTTGAGGTTAGACACTATCACCACTAAATACCTGCTCAGTGGTCCAGTAGGTTAAGCGTTAGCGCGCGAAACCGAAGTCCCTAGGTTCGAATCCCGCTCGCGGGATCGTGGATGCGCACTGCTGAGGAGTCCCACAATAGGACGAAACGGCCGTCCAGTGCTTCCAGGTTTCCAAAATTGGTGGTCTAACATCAATCGGTTCATGATCTCAATGAAAAACTTAATAATCTCCACCACCCCTATACTAGCAATGTCTTTTTCTTAATCTAATAATAATTCAAATATAATACTGGTTTAAAATATTTTAATAAACCAATCAAATTGATTACATAATATGTCATTATGTATGTATATATATATGTATCTTTTTCTCTTCTTTTCCAGAATTATTAATGGAATATTATCAATCATTTCCATGGAAGCTAATCAAACAACAAATTCAACTTTGAATCTTCCAACTTTAGTTATTTTAATTAAAAATATTTGTATTCCATTTTATTTATTAATATTAATATTTGGTTTATTTGGTAATGGATTAACAGTTGTTATATTACAATCAAAACGTTTACAACAATCTAGTACATTAATTTATTTAACTGTATTAGCTATTGTTGATATATTTTATTTACTTACTGGTTTATTATTTACTATCATTAATTATACATTTTTATTTCCAAGTGATATTAGACATTATTCATTAATTTCATGTATTTTAACACCATATTTAAGTTATACATTAGCTTATTTAAGTGTATGGTTATTAGTATCAGTAACTATTGATCGTGCAATTTGGGTTGTACAACCATTTAGTGCAAAACGTGTATGTACAACACGTAATGCATGGTTAACTATATTTAGTATAACAATTATTTTATTTATATTTGATTCACATTTCTTTTGGACAATGAATTATAATATTGATTCAATTAATCCTACAATTAATACTACTTATTATAAATGTACACCAAGTTATTTTACCCAAACTATATTTCCATATATTGATTTATTATTAGTATGTGTAATTCCATGTTTATTTATGCTGATAGCTAATGGATTAATTGGAATACAATTAAAACGAATGAGTGATTTTAATAAAAAACGACAAAAGAATCGTTTATTTTTGAATCATGCTTCAATTCAACAACAACAACAACCAACACAAGGATCATTAAAGTGTGCATACAATTTGACAGCAGGCAAATTAACAAATGACTCTCGTTTAAATGATGATTTGTCAACAAATATCAGTGGTATACAATATCCTAGAAAACGATGTAAATCAAATGCATTGAAACATTGTGTTAAGAATTCTATTAAAGGTCGTTCAAATATGAATAGATCTTCAGCATTGACAGCAATGTTATTAGCAATTAATATGTTTTTTATGATAAGTGTATGTCCACTTCTTGTTTATGATGTAATCTATTTTGCGTTTAATTTAAATACTTGGATTGAAAAAGATGAATTAATTAGAGGTGTATTAGTTTTTGGTATTGAACGATTTGTTTATGTTTTATGGTATACTAATTTTGCTGTACACTTTTTATTATATTGTCTAAGTGGTCCACAGTTTAGAGCACAAGCAAAACATTGGCTTCAATCATGTTGTCATTTTATGAATTTACCTTGTTTAATTAATGATAAATCAACAATAAAATTACAGGATACAACAAAAATTCATGAATTTCATGATTCCACTATAAAAAAACCAATTTCACCACAAAATTTAAGTATAAATTATTGTCCATCACCTAGACAATCTTATGATGATACAATTCAACGTCCATCATATCATCATTATCCACAACAAAGTCATCAATCTTCTTTTGTACAAATTAATGATGAAAATCATCAAATATTTAGATATAATTCTGTTCAATCTGGTTGTATTTAACAACAAATACATACAAATATCTCAGCAACAAACAATCTACTTTACCATCTATAGTTTTGTTTAAAATAACTCGAAATATGATTATTATTATCTCAAATCATTTGAATCTTTCATTGAATTAAAATTTAACTACCCGGAGTGATAAGATTTATTGAATGATCCATCGGTTATTATTAAATATTCAATCAATCAATCGATCATTTAATTTAACTAGATATATCTACGAATAAAATGGGATAAACAATAAAGACATAACAACAACAACCACGGTAACGACAACGACAATAACAACAGAAGACCAGAGAATAACAACGTTATCATGAATCAGTGTGGAAAATAAAAGATAAATCTATGATAAATAAATGAATATATTTACGATGGAAATGATTAAGTAAGAGATGAAGTAAAGTTTTTCTGTCATATATACAACCACTCTTCTTATTTTTTCCTAAAAAAAATTGTGAATGTTGTACATAATTATGCATTCTATTGAAATAATGTTTTGCTGTTAATTTGGTTGTTGCAAAACATAATGGATTATCATTGGATTGTTGATTTTTTCTTTTACATTCATAGTTAGGAAATACTGTTGCTAGTTAAGTGGGGTATCTAACCTAACTGGAGTGATTATCATTGATGAAGGTTGAATGTTAATTCAGCCACTATTTTCAATGATAGTTATTGAGGGTATAATTTATCGCTTAAACGATTATAGTCATTGCAAACTAAAACGAATGAAATAGCTTTTTTGGATGCTAATGTAACGTCTGATTACCATAATCAATGTATATTGCGAAGCTTTTGAAACTTCCTCGGGTTATGTTACTATTGAGGTACTTTATTACGAAACATAAAATGACCTTTTTACAAGGTGATTGAACTCACTACATTTCTAATGATATACCACTGAGAACCTAGTAAGTCAAATGCCAATGCTTAAAAATTATAATTAAATCCATTGTTTTATTCATAAAGGTCTTCGATAATACGTTGGATATAAGATTTCAGTGAACATTGAGATAGTTTGCCTTGTAATCTACTTCGTTATTGTTAGGCGGAAACAAACTAGTGAAATCATAGGTTAGTATTTCTTGATATAAAGTTAAGTTGTACTCTTAGAAAATTGCTACAATACAACATCAACACTCATTCGTTGTAATATATATATATACAGTTAAAATAAACAATTCATCCTATATCGTCAGTTTGAGCCTCAGCACAGTAAAAGAAAAAGGATTCATATTAGAAAATGTGTCAGTAAAGAAACTGAAGTAAACTCATAATGATTAAATTTTTATTTTCGGACTGATGTTTGATGTTAGGTCTTGAGGTTTGGGTATATTTCATAAAGCAGTGACGTGTTAGTTAATTCTTGGCAATCTGTTACCAAAGTGGTGATGTAATCACACGTCGTGAATTAAATAAGACAAATTTTGATTAGTGATCTGTCAAATAAATTATGGTGAATAATAGTACGGCTTCATTAAAATACAAGGTTTGATTGATACTTCATCTTTACCGATATGTCATGAAATATTTGGTTTATGGGATTTATTTAGACAGAATATGGTTTTTGTTGTAACGTGTGGATTGCAGGTTAGATGCACAGCGTATTTATTGATCGATTACAGTGACACGTAAAACACGTAAGGACGACCTAGAGTCCCGATTGGTCCCGCTTCCCTGTCTAGACCAGTCAGTTGAGTCTAGAACGGAAGTCACAGCCTCTGAGTTATGAATCATTATATTTCAGACATACTCTATTTATATACTAACCAAACAGACCACATCGCACCATAAAAATAGAAAACAACATCTGTACAATATTTAACGAGTGAAATAAATAACGGCCAATAGGAAATGTTCATTTAACGTCCTAGGACATCATTAGACTTAACATGATAATGATTGGCACATTATTCCTCAGCATCCATAACAGTTTTCTAGTCTAGTTCCGTCAATGAGACATGATTAACGAGGATAGACAGGAGAGATCAAGAAATGTAGAAAATTGTTTTCGCTGGATCAATGTTACATATTCACAATTATACGAATTTACGGGTACCTAGAATAACTTGACAATAATACACGTGGGTCGTAACCTTCTGTACGTTGATTATTTTGTTACTCACTATAGCAGCTCGGTCAACACAGTGTTATGAAATTTCGTGTAACTGGAGTTTCTGTTCAACTTTTAACCATGAATTGACTTATAAAAAACCACTGGACTCCGAGGTAAACTAGGCAAAGGTTTGGTTCTAGTACATACTTCTTAGCGGTGTCTATTCCTGAACAGATGTAAAAGTAGTAAAAAAGTAGGTTATACTTTCCGACTTCATTTATTTGATCATTTAGCGCAAGTGGGGGTTTGATTATTAGAACTTTCCTTTGATATGGATAATCAGAAACTCATGTTTGAAACATGAGCCACAAGAGTCAAACGATTAGTTAATAAGTTAATACCTCACTAAAAATACTGGAACACACTACATTGCAAATAGAGTTGGAAATAAATACCACTGATTCTACATTGATAGTTCAAATACATCATGTTCCGAGTGAAGCTAGTAATCTTGAGTTTATTCTCATGTCAGTTGTTTGATATACATTTTCAGAAAGTCTGAATTCATAATCAAACGATTGTTATATTACAGTATTATTCTTGATGACTTCTCAGCCAATTATCTTACTTGTTTTAAAATAACTCCACAAGCTAAACCCATTTGATAATTCAATATTTGTAAAAAAAGGTTCTATAGATGTTTTTGATTGAAATCCTGAACCGATTGATGTTAGACTACCCTTCAAAACCTAGAAGCACTGAACAGCCATTTCATCCTATTGTGTGACGCCTCAGTAGTGCACATTCACAATCTTGCACGCAGGTCCTTCAATCTCGCTCATGAACGCTGTACCTCTACACCACTAAGCCAGCATCCAACAGTGTTAATGCTTAACTTTAGCCAATACAATATAAAAGCAACTAGTTATTATTACTTTTTTTAAAATCACAACTGTCAATATTTTGTTTACAAACACTTTCTGTACATAGTAATCTTCTTGAATGTTTACATTCCCATAGAAGAAATTAGTGAATTTCAAAGTTCCTATTTTACAATTAACTTTATCAACATTCAATACAATCGCTGTTTATAAATGGTTTCAACTTTTTTTTCTTTTTTTTAAAAATTTGTCCTTAATAACTTTATGTTCATGAGATCTTATGAAATTAGTTTATAAAACTTTCAATTAGTCTAAATGAATCGTATGTCAGTGTAGGGAAGTAAGTTCATGTCATTTAACTTGAAACAAGAATAGTAACTATTCGAGTTTTAATTTAATCCCCCTCTCTTTTTTTCCTTTTTTTCATCTTATATACTACAGGAAATCATAATCTTAAAAAAAAAATTTACTTGATAGACCTATTTCTAAGGTGATATCAAATTGTATATCCAAATTATATTATTCATAAAATTAATTGAAGAACTAATTGAAACGTTGATCATTTCTACTAAAATAAAACTACACTTTTGTCCTAAAATAAAATAAATATCAAATTATTTCAATTTATGACTGATTGATCCTATGAATATGAATAAATGGAAATGTGATTCGATTAAAAAGACAGAATAAATTAAGTTTTTAGATAGAGTTTAGCCCAATGAACAAGGTGAAAGTAGAAGTACACATCAATATATATATATATATATATATATATAAAATATTATATTATATATATATAATTTATTGATTATTCAAGGAATGTTCTGTAATTTAGTTTCTTTCATAATTTAATTTGAATACCCTAATAAAAACAAATATTTTTCGTTGTTAAGTAAACTTTTTAAAATGAGGAAGTTTTATATTAAATACTACAACAAACGGTTTCCGAAAAAGACTCATGATCATAACCATTGAAATTACTATAATATCCACAAAACCCTTTCTGATATTAATCAACATATGCTCACTAGTGACTGGCTTCAAGAGGTATATCATGGAGTTCTAGTAAGAAGTAGTTACCAGTGGAGTTCAACCAGGTCTGTTGTGAGATAGTAACTCACTGAAGACAGTGGATTTGTCTCTCAATTTCGTGGATTAGTTGAAGTTAGATATTAACACCATTGGGTGCCGGCTCAGTGGTATAGTGGTTAAGTGCTCACTCGCAAAACCAATGGTTCCTCGGTTCGAATCTCGCAGAGGGCGAGGTCTTGGATGCCCACTGTTGAGGAATCCCAAAATAGGATGAGACGGTCGTCCAGGGCTTCTAGGTTTTGCATGGTATTCTAGCTTCAATTGATTCATGATCTTAACCATTGAAATAATCAAGTGTTTATATTATTATGAAGATAATAAACATAATCGATGTGTTTAATTCATAATAATTTATCTGATTCAAACATTCTAGATAATATTAGACTATCTTTTGCTTGTCTCTACGTCAATGGACAAAACAATTTGTGGACAACCTCTAGCTATTTTTACATTTATAAAAAATAAAGAAGCTGAATTTCATTTTTTTTGGTAGTAAAGTCATTCTAATCAAGTACTCATAACACGTAACATTTCCGAAACCAGTTCTCTTCATTTCGTTATATGATGATTTATTTGCGACTAGTTCGTGAATAATAAAAAGTCAGTTTAAACCATAAATCACGTAAATTTGATATTCAGTATTCGTCGGAAGAATATCTTTAGCACATAATAAAATGAATTAGGTAACCAAACATTTTTGAACGACAAGAATAGTAAGAGTCAGAGTTACTCAACAACTTCATAGTGAATTTGAATACTAAATATTCAGTTCACCTCTAACGTTATGTGAAAAATCTAAAGAGATTATGTAATAAAAATAACCAACTAAACGACTGAATGTTCAATAACATTGTATAATTTGTCTGGAGCCCCTTGAGTCCCTCTGGAGGCTACTGCCTGTTCAGAGCCCGGATAAAGAAGGAGGGTTGTACATGTGGTTAGCGACCCCATCCTGTAGAAAACTAACTCACAAAAAAAGAAACACAAACCGGAAAAAATTATTCTAAATTATGTACGAGATGCAATATAGACCATATGGTTTGGAAAATCACTCATTCAAAACACGTTTAATTTCACCCAAAAACTTTTTCACTAAAAGGTCAATCAATTGATAATTCATTCAAAATATAATATAACGAATTATCTGCTTGAGTAAGCCTTAATGACCATGTTAGCTAAATTAAATGTTATTCAATATAATTCTACTTCATAAGATGGTTTGAAAACAAATATGTATAATATACAAGCAAAATTTTCCATGTCAAGTTGTTTTGTTGAATACAGTTGTAGTGATCGTATATATATATTCTTATCATATAGCTGATACTGTCCTTCAAATAACACATGAAGATCGTTACATGATCATATAACGTTGATAAATTACTTGAAGGATATGGTGAGGGCCATAATAAATAATCAGTTAAACACGGGAATAACCTTAATGATAGACAGAAGTAATTTTCATTTAGTTTTTCACCCCCGTCTATATTAAAAATAACAGACAAAAGTGACTAGGATTTACGTGACTAATAAGTTGTTTATTGAAATACATGTATATATATACTTCACAATTTGGACACTTTATAAATGAAGTTGAGAAAATGCAATAAACGGAAGTTTGGTTATGAATAAAAAAGAAGTCTAAGAAAAAAAACTTAACATGAACTGTCTAAAAAGAAAAAAAACCGTACAGCGTTCTCATTTCGCTGAGATAACTTAATTTATTTAAAGGATACAACAATAATATAAGGATGAGTGACATAGTGACAAAATAATAATAATAATAATACTATTCATAGAAACCATCGAAGTGAATATAACCAGATTCAAAAATATTTAATAGTTAACACTAGATTTTAAAGAAAGTAATAAATCAGTGGCTCAGTGAGTGACATTGGATGCTTGCATATAAAGGTACTAAGTTGAATTGATAGTATGAAATACACCAGGGTCCAAGATCATTCATTTGAAAGGTCTCAAATAAAACGAAACTCAGATTTTTAGTTCTATTACTAACGACAATTTATCTTTTAAATAGAAATAGAATTTTTCATTATCATAGTAATGAACGCAGTATTTAAGTTTGTAAATGTTTAGCAATTGAAAGGTTGAACTTGTTAATCTACCTAATGTGATACAAGTAACTTGATCCGTTAACTTTCGCTACTATGATTATGAATAGTGTATGTGTAACAATACATGTTCAAAATCTTTTAACTGTCAGTGTCCTAAGAACCCGATATTAAATTCAAGATTTTTTGATAAACTATACATCAATCTAAGGACACATTATAAATAATTTCGTTGATTAGGTCAACAGAATTTTTTATAAAATCTCTTTGTAATAAAATAGAGGAACAGGATTGAAAATTTAAGCAGAAAAAGAATAGTTTGCTTGTTCGAGATCAGCTTTTTTATAATAATACTATAAACTTGTATCTATAAATAATTTCATGGGAATGAAAAGACTGAATTAAGTTTATCTGTTGTTTCGAAGAAACCAGTTTAGTTGAGTTCATGAGTCAGTTTAAACTAGACCACCATGGAAAACCTGGAAGCACTAGACGGGCGTTTCGTCCTAGTATGGGACTCCCCAGTAGTACGCATCCACGATCCCGCCCCGTTAGATTCAAACCCAGGATCTGTCAGTCTCGCACGCGAATGCTTAACCTCTAGACCACTGAAACGGCAACACTGTTAATGCTTCCATGTTTTCCGTGGTGGTCTAGCTTTAATTGACTTATGAACTGAACTATCTCCACAAAACCCTATTCTGATAAAAACTAATTTAGGCTGATATAATTTCAAATAGTTAATTTTTTTCACCACAGAAAGCATTCCATTATGAAAAGATTCTGAATTCTTGGAAACAGAAGTGAGCCAATTTAACTTTATGGTTTATGCACATTATTAACGTGTTAATAAGATTATACAGCCGCTTTTTAAAAAAAATAAAACAAATATTATTGAAGAAGTTTAAAATAATCACTTCCCTGAGTTTCATCGGAACTTTATGTTTTATTACACCGATAATCAAACATAGTTGATGATCAAAGATAAAAAAAGGAACTGCTTATTTTCGACAAGTTTTTAACTAAGATACTCTATGTTATTTACAAGACGTTTGTATGTTGAAATAAAAAGAATCTAATATCATATTACTTTGACGTGATGATAATTATTGTGATATGAAATGTAAAGTTTTAAAAAAGGAAGTGTCCCTCATTATCTACGATTGAATTTACATAAGCTTTACAAGTATGTATATATACAGATCAAATTTACTCATAACAAGTTTCTTAATTATATCAACATGGATTTATCACTTCGACATAATTAAAAGGGAAGGATATGCATCAGTTTATCTATATTACAGAGTGTTATTGCATAAAGCTATAACTTGTATATATATGCTAAAATAATATGAACTGAGAAATGACTATATAGTTTTCATTTGAGGGGATTAAAATATTATTAGAACGGCAAGAAATTATACATTAAAGTAAACATAGTTCTTGTAAGTTATATTTATTCAGAAAGTAACAATCAGTTGCATGTATTAAGAATAGAGAGGACATGAAATGAAGATGTAATAATTATAATTAATAACATTTGTGGTAACGTTTAAGAAATTGTTCTAATAAGCTATTTTTTCTACACAGAATCCTAGTTTCAAATTGTGTATAGTTTAAATGTCTGAAATATAAGATAGGTGTAAACGTAGACGTTTTGACATGTATATGATTCGACTTTGAAATGGTATGTTTGAACCAATAATATTGACGTCCCGATTTAGTGATCTGAAATATTGACAATTATGGTCTTATGTAGAATTCCACTATTCCCAAGCCTCAGTCAGAATAGGAGAATAAGATGGCTGATACAACCTCTGTATTTTTAAATAAAAGTTCACATGGTTATGCACGTGAATTAAGGGACCATATTTAATCATGATAAGAAAATATTACATTCCCAGCTGGTATATTTGCGATAGAAGATCAGAAGAGAAGATTCAGAAACATATTAGACAAATTTTAAAACGGAAAAAGAGTATGTTATATCCCAATGAGAATAATGAATGGTAACTTTTGGGACCCATTTATGAACCAATACTATACGTACATTTTTATCGTATAATTGTTGAATAACCAAACTATTCATATTCATGTCTCTCTTATCATGTGCTTTGTTTTGACCTACGAACTGTTATTATACGATCTACCATTCTTGAGTTCTACCCAGTCTATCAATTACTACCTCCTACGTTCACAGCCACTTTTGTTTAAATCTTGTACAAATGCTGTTTCATATTTTATGGTACGATGTGATCTCTCTGGTTGGTATATAAACCCAGTATGTTTGAAATAAATGATTCATATTGCAGAGGCTGAGATTGGTATTCTGGATTTAACAGGCAGGGCTAGTCAAGACTTTAAGCTGGTCGCACGGGTTTTATACATCATTGATTCAATTGATAAATTATTTTTCTCTAATTGGTGGTACCATCACGTTATACATTCATAGGACACTGTTCACGTTATAATAGTGTACTACAACGATCAATAGGTCAAATGATCGCTCACAATTAGGAGAACATAAAAGTCATATCAAGTATTTATTACTAATATATTGATGTATGGAAAAATAGTTTCCAGAATTTGTCATTCTCACAAATACTATTCATCTCAATAGGTACATTCGAACTTTTGAGTAACACAAACAGATAAATCTGATATTGAAATTCCTACATCTATTATATATTTCAGAATAAAGTAGATAACTGATTAGTTGAAATAACCAATGTAGATATAAAATTATTCCTTTGATTTTTTTCCCAGTAATATCAGTTTATATTCATTAATTACATGTTATCAATGTACATCACATTTTTCACCTATTTTAATTAATTGTATCATATAATCTTTCCTAATATCAGTATTTCAAATTAGATTTATAATTACCAACTAATAGTACACTTTATTTACAGTTACAATTAATTACCTTCAAGAGTACTAAGAAAGTTGTCATTTATATTTGATTTTCACATCGACGGCTGTCGGTACTCTTCTTTTTCTTTCTTTTTTAACTTGACAACAATCCACAAATAAAAAGGTATTTTCATTTTAAGAATAAATCTTAAATGGAAAAAGACATTTTTAAACAATGTGAATCGTGAATTTATGATTTTAATCTTGATTTAAAACTTCATTAATATTAGATAATCTTGAATAAAAAGTTCTGTTTTATGTTTGTTACCTCTTCATTAGTATTTCTACAAACTATTCCTTCTCTTTACAAAATGAATAATGACGTTTGGAAGACAAAAAGAAATTACTTCAAATAAATATCAACAAAAGAAAATATGTATATAAATATTAAGCTTTATTACAATATGAATAACGCTATAAAAAGAAACGTTTACATATTAAACAAAGCATAGAAACAAGATATTTGAAAATGTATTACACTATATTACTAGAAAGTTTGGTTTTAACTTTATAAGCAAAGATGGATAGTGGTTAGCAGTGGAATCCAGGATGCGCGTTTCGTTCTATTTGGGACAGATCAGCTGGATGCACCTGAACCTTAGAGTTGATGTTCACTCCAGGACTCAAACCCGGTACCATTCGCTTCAAACGCCACTGCGTTATCTACTCAGCTACTGAGTCCTGACAGCTACTTACTTGTGAAATGGGTTGAATTTAAATTCACTTGGTACTGCTTTGCTTGAATCTTCCCATAGTTTTAATTGTTCTCAAATAATTTAATCGACTGATAATTAGATAGGAATTACCTGGAATGTACATATATTGAAATCACTAACAAAAACTATATGCAAAGATGGATAGTGTTTTGCAGTGGAATCAAGGACGCGCATTTCCTTTCAAACAAACAACACCATGTGAATTTACACTAACAAGAATTTTATCAAATCAAATTGAACATTAGTCAAAATTACAATTCTTCAAATTAATTAATAGAATCAAATTTGATAAAATATAGAACAATGAATATTGTACTCTGAAGTGTATTTATTTCACTGAATATAACTTTAATATATTATACGATTACGTATGGGCATCCAGTGGTGTTAATGTCGAATCACCATTGGATGCCAGTTCAGTGGTCTAGAGGTTAAGCGTTCATGCGCGAAACCGATAGGTACTGGGTTCGAATCTCGCGAGGCGAGATCGTGTGTGCGCACAGCTGAGGAGTTCCACAATAGGATGAAACAGCCTTCCAGTGCTTCCAGGTTTTCTGTGATGGTCTAGCTTCAATTGATTCATGATCTCAACTATTAAGATTATTATGAAATCCTAGATTTTTTATAAATAGAATTCATAATCACTGTAATAAAACAATCAAACAAATGGAAAATAATATGATAATTGGTTTAAAAATAAAATTATTCAATCGTCTTGCTCATTTTATTTGGATTATCTTCCATCCAGTGTTTTGTCTATCAAAGAAATTAACGTTTAATGGACAAGTCGTTGACTGAAATCACTTACAAACAACATATAAAATTAAAAATTTATATAAAACACTCATTAGAGACTTGACCCCATAAAAGTAACTTGATTTCACAAGTCAATAACTAAGTGTTTAAATCTTTCCGTTGTTGGTGCTTCCTCAGCATCTGAACATCAACATGAAAGTGCAACTATATCCGGCTGACGAGTCCCAAATAGAACAAAACATACATCTTAGACTCCATTACTAATCAAATATTTTTATAATGTAATTATTGGTTGAACCAAATAATAACTTTGATTTTCATTCATCGTTTGAATCATAGAAAATATCTTAAACGCTAAACATACAGATAGACATAAACATACAATTCTTAGTTTACTTTGATTGTTTCAACTTATATTAATAATCGTAACTATCGATTCAATTGAATTAATGACCAACCTATTTATTTAATTATTTTTTCAGTTAAGCTTTATATTAGAGATTTTACTTACTTACTTACGCCTGTTACTCCCAATGGAGCATAGGCCGCCGACCAGCATTCTCCAACCCACTCTGTCCTGGGCCTTTTTTCTAGTTCCATCCAATTCTTGTTCATTTCTCTCATGTCTATTTCCATTTCCCGGCGTAATATGTTCTTTGGCCTTCCTCTTCTCCTTTGGTCTTGAGGATTTCATGTGAGGGCTTGTCTTGCGACGCAGTTAGAGATTTTATTTATCATAATTATCTAACAAACAAAGTTACAATGAATTTTAACGTCATATTTGTCTGTATTTGATGTAAAAATGTCAATGAGTAAAATCTGTATTAGACATTAGTAACACACTTAAAATGAATCTAGTTAATTAATTAATAATTGTTTTGAATACTTATGATCAACCTAGATAGTAAAATATGAATCAATGTAATATATATTTCTATTGTACATTATCCATCTTAGATTTTATTTCTTCTTGTCCGATTGCATTCGACAGCCCAGGTCATATATATATATATACTTAACAATAAATAATGTATATTGATAATATAAACACAAGGTAAGTCCATTTTTTTCCAAGTCTTGACTGGAAATAACAGACTAAAAATGGCTGTGTTATACTCTATTAAAAGTTCGGAAATTTCCTGGTTTTCATTCACATCTTTGTTCATAGGTGTTTTAGTGTTCCCAAATAAAGGTACATGGAAAAACTAACATATTAGTATGGAGTTGTGAAGATTGTTGAGTTTTTGATTGAGATCATGAATCAATCACTATTGAAAATCTGGAAGCACTGGATGGCCGTTTTGTCCTAGTATGGGACTACTTGGTATTGGTTGAAATTAGACATTAACACCTTCTCAGTGGTCCAAAGGTTAAGGGTTCGTGAGAGAGACCAAAGGACCTGGGTTTGAATCGTGTGGGGGGGGTCGTGGATGTGAACTGCTGAGGAGCCCCATACTAGAACGAAACAATCGTCTACTGCTTCCAGGTTTTTAATGATTCTTTAGTTTAGACTGACTTGTGGTTTCAATTGTGAAGATACTAAAATCCTCATAAATCCCCATTATTCGGAATAAGTCGATTTCAGTAGGAATGATTCAAGCATTTAGGCTTATGAAAGTTAAATATATATTAACTGCATATTGATACAATTTATTCGCTCTTATTGAATGTGTTTGGTGTTCAACAATTAGATCGTAGTTTGAGATCTCTGTTTTTCATGCATTAACCTGTGGTGCTGGGTAGCACCAATAGTGTTCATATAAAAACGTCTTAGACAAAACTGATTGCAGAAATATGTAATTGTACGGAGCTGTACGATCTACCATCGTCCATTTATGAAACATTCCACAAAAGATAGTCCCGGAAACATTAGTCTTCTTGTTTTATAACTTTTCATAAACGTTTCTCATGGTGAGAATGAATCTAATATTATAACCAAATCTTATTGTAAATGTGTCAATATATTTCTCACTATCAAAGAAGTTCCTTCTCAGTACTATTACTTAGTTTCACACTTGCTTATTATGTAAAATAGATACTTTTTCCTTCATCTTATAAGTTTATTAACACTATGGTTTCGCCTTAATATTACATGTACTTGGATAAATCTTCTTGCTTAATTATCTAATTAAATTAGTTCCTTCATATTGGCAACAGTAAACTGAAAAGCCTTTAGAATTTATGACAAATTTCATATCCATTGAACAACTTATTAGCTGTCGCAACTCCGCAGCCCAATGAATTTAAAATAATGACTACTTATTCTGAACCTTGATGTTAACACTACCACTTGAATGCAGTTGATGAGTCAAGATCAGAATGAAATGCGTATCCTGAATCCCACTGCTAGCGAATGATAATCCGAATTTATTTACTAACATGATCTAATGATTAATGTATTAAGAATAGCTGATATGGTATCTATTTCTTTTTTTCCTATTAAATATCTTGAACTTTCTTCTCTTCATAATTAATAAATTTAACCGATTTAGTAAATTCTAGAACTTTATTTAGCTTCCAGTTTCTCTACTTTATTCGAATATTTCTTACCATTTATTGCATTTACTTTCGTGATACAAATAAGAAATAATAAATTTATCAATATTTCTTGAGTCAACTCAAAGCACCTAGTGACCTACATCTATAAATTAAAAAAACTAGTTTTGATTTAGCTGAAGAAGAAGAAAGAAAAGAAAATTGAAACATCACTTTTCCGAAATATATTTTAATTAGTTCAACTATATTGTAGTGAACATAACACGGGTGGGGACAATCGAATGTATTTGACACAGACTTACAGGATTTGTTAATAAAATCTAACAATCATATAGTAAATGCTTCATTTGCAAAATCTCCATTAATTGTCCCAAAATGACTCAGACTTCATTGTTCTTGCATTTTGTTTCCATTCTTTACTGTTCGATCCTCTTATCTCTCTACTACCAGACCTTCTGTTCACGACTAACATCATATACTACTTATGTCAATATATGTAGCACACACAACAATATATGTTGGTTAGAATAATAAAAAGTAGTTATTAAAACCATGACGGCGTCTATAGTGATCAAGATGAAAAGTAGGTTTATTTTGGATTTACATGTTGGCAATCAGTAGAATTTAAACAATATATAAATATTCAATAATATCATGGTTGGTTTATTAATGTTTCAGAATGCACAAAATCTTCCTACAAACAGAAACGAATTAATTTTCTGTGAATAACAATAAACCCATGAAGAAAAGAACTTTCGTCGATAACTATAGTATTAGACAAGAACTTGAATGATTGATTGAGTGGAGAGTATTAGGATGCCGGAATGAACGTAGTGTTCTTTGCGTCTTATAAGTTACTGTTACTAAAAGATAGTGAATAAATTGATAAATAAGGTGATGCAAGGCTCCTGCGACCAACCATAATTAAGAAATGAGAAGCGTTCAGAATTCGGTCAACTTATTGTGAAACAAATGGTTTAAACAGTATCGTTCAGTTGTCCAGAAAAAGTCACGATATATTCAATGTCCGAACCCGAAGAAATCGATAGCTGATGACAGTTGTCATAGGTGCTGACTCAGGACGCTGAATAGTCCTATGAGAAACTAATGAGTTGGCAGATAAGCATAAAATTGGAGTCAAAGACCTTATTGACAGTGTTGATACACCTAAGCGTCAGTTGCTGAATATTAAAGTCGAAAAGATAACCAATCGTCTCGACTGACTCATTAGGATTGTAAAGTTGGGGATAGGAAATAAAAAGATCAGCCTTCTTGTTCTAAATTTGCTGCAAAGTAGGATAATTCGACAGTGATGATTAAGGACAACGGACTTTGTGGAGGCTTCGGACGGAGTAATAATCATGACCCATAAGGAGAAATCAACTGATTATATTTCAGTTATACTTTCAACAACTGGAATCAGTCAGATCACAGACTGGCAATTTGTTTTTCAATTACCGGTCGCGAAACATTAATTTTTTATAAGCATGACTTTGTTTCCACTAACGCATTAGTTGTGTTCCTTAATTGCCTATGTCCAGTGTTTGAATGAGTCATTTTTTCTGATAGGCTACAGTGGTTCATGTTTTCACACTAATTGTGTTATTTTATATTTTGGAAACAGGTAAAGTTTGATCAACGAAGTAGTTTATTTGTTCTGTTCGTAGCTACGCAACAACTCTTTCAAACAGGCGTCATTAACATACAGCGTGACACCGATATCATATGTCCCGAGCTGTCTTACCGCACAAGCACTATGAAATAAATTGCACAATAGACCCTGTGCTAAACATATTCATTTTTTGATTTGTATACTTGTAACTGCTATACCTTGTTTATCACAATCAACAGTATTTGTGTTCATTAGAAGTGATCGACTTTATTAACGGTAACAGGTTACGGTTTTCGAAACTCCCTCTCAAAGTAAGTCATCAGTTAACGCACGGTTACTGCTTAGAAAGTTGATTTATGGACATTTTTCGACTTTTGTTAGATGTACTGATAATATCTTGAAACCATTATAAAATAATGAGTAACTCATTACTTCGTAGTGTGCCATTACTTCGTAATCCAAACAATTACTGTCTTTTAAAAAATATTAATACACTAGTTTTAATAGTAAAAGTGTTTCATTTGAAGGAAACCAATGAAATTTGATATTTATCATTTTTAATTGAGATCATGAATCGACCAACGTTATACCACCATTGAAAACCTGTAATGATTGGACGGCTGGTTGGTCCTGGTATGTGACTCCTCAGCAGTGTGCATTCACGATTTCGCACGTGAGATACAAACACAAGTCTCTCGTAAGAACGCATAACCTCTAGACCACTGAGTCAGCATGCAACAGCGTTAATGTTTCATTTTAATCAATTCATGATCTTGTGCAACCTTTTATCCATTTTTTGAGGTGGATAACTGTCATGCACCCAACAAGGATTGAAGTTCACTGGTCACAACTTCTCACTACAACTCCAAGAGGTGTATCTTGAAGCTATTGAGTAGATGGTTTTTATTACTACGAGGATTATATCATATACATTCGATATTAGTAAATTATGCATTCTCAGTAAGATCTATCAGGACATCAAAACGAACAATAAACGCAATTTAATTTTATACCCTTTAGGAAAATACTAATGATATACTGAATAACTTTCCAACTCCAAATTGATTGAGTGAGAATTATAACTTAAGGGCCTTTATAATTAATCTAAATATTATATTCACAAACTAACTAAAATGAATATATACACAAACGAATAAAATTATACTTCATAACAAAGTGAGTTTCTTGTAATTTATTTTTACAAACTTTAGTTATAATAATAATAATAAATTCAGAAGAATTATACCGGGTTGCCAATGTATACAAAATGAAGATAAACTCATTGTAAAAGGAAGGATAGGTATTCTTTTTTTTATAAAAAAATGTTTAATTAAATTAAAAACAATTCTGAAAGAGTGATACACAGTTTACTTTGGATAGATTAGTTACTTTTTGCTGTTCAGTTGTCTATATTTCTCTTTCTCCCTCTCTCTCAATAAGAAACACATAAATAACTATTGATTAAATGTAGAATTAAGAATCATCTTATATAAATGAGTATACATTATTAAAGAGGTATATTCAATTCAAAGAAGAAATAACCGATCCATTATAAACCATGATCATGTCATGGAAATATTTGAAAGGAATTACAAACAAATTTATTGCCTTCAGAAATAGGGAGAAAAAAAAATCAATTTATTCATAAAGTATTCAAGAGGGCTCCCAAATATGACCAAATATATCAGGTAGACTATGAGGTTTATCCCAAATCCATGGTTCATCTGAAATAATTTACATACATATAAAATAGTAATAATGAGAAAATATTATTAATATAAAACTACGAAATTTGGATATGAGATGATTTATAATCTTATCTAACTTCTTTTATGATAAATTATTTTACACAAAAATTAAGTTCTGCTTAAGTATGTATGTTGAATTCATGAAACAATTAAAGCTAGAATACCGTGGAAAACCTGGAATTACTGGGTGGCCGTTTCGTTCTAGTGAGGGACTCCTCAGAAGTGTGTATCTACGATCCCATCTCGTGGGATTCGAACCCAGGACTTATCGGTTTCGCATACGAACACTTAACCTCTAGACCACTGAGCCTGAATCCAGCTGTGTTAATGTCTAACTTCAGCTAATCCACGACTCATGAAGTGAACTATAAAATGACTAAAATCTCCACAAAACTCTTTCTGATAATACTCAATAGTTTTTATAGATTACCATTCTATTATGGAACTATATCAGGATTTCAAGTATAAACGTATAGCTATGGTAACTTGAATTAAACAGTTATCATCTTATTGATAAATGTTTCTCGTATATTACACCATGGTTAATATTTAAGGCTGTAGTTTGACTAGACTTTGGATATGTGTATCCTGAACAGATTCCTTAATATGGCCCATTTGCTACAAGTCCTAGTATATTTAGAAACCAGCTACATTGAGCTGACGATTTTTAGATAAAACAAAACATGTGCACACAATTCCATTGTTAGCCAACATTCGAATACAAAAATAGTTACCTTGAATAATAATGATTTGATCATCTATAAATAAAATGTTCGATCTTCAGAACGATTCAAGTTTTCATTTATCAACTAGTAGGCAAACTATTCAATACGGATACGATTAATAGTTTACGCACAAGTGCTCTCTTAACGACAGTTAACCAATGAAAATAATAGAAAACTTTATTATATCAGTTAACATCAAAATAAATGCTATTCTACTTTTACATGACCTGGGTGATGGTGATATTTTCCAAAAAGAAAAATTAATGCTAAGAAAACATTACACTATTAAAATCACTCAGCCAAATAGCAAATCATTCCAATCACTAAACAAATTATTTAGTGGTGTAGATATATTCACGCTTTGTGTTCCCTTAGATCGGAAGTTCTTTATAAAACTTTTTTATCTATCTAATTTATATTTTCTTCTTGAGTTGTATCTTCAATGTCTAATTTCTCATATTACCACTAATACGGTTACTACCTCTAGTACTCTGGGATTTTTCCTGACAATTTAAATGAGTTGTGTTAATGAGGTGTGAAAATTTGAGTTGATGCACACAGGTACAAGGTTTAACGTTGTGTATCTCTAACTACTGGAGTAAATGAACGAACGAAAATTTAATAATAATCGTCTAAAATTTAGTACAAGAATATATTGAATGTTTTATGGATAGTCTTGTATAGACTTAATAATTTTATGAATAATTTTGATCATGGCAGTGTTAAGAAAAGTTGATCAGTCTCCCCACAACAAAATTACCTAGTTAATAGACATTATTTGCAAGAACTAGTATGTTATGAAGAAAAAAACACAAAGAAAATGCAGTGTGAAAAATGAAATGAAAGTCGGACATGAAAGGCATTGGATGTTCATTATTTGCAATATATCACTTGTGACAACAAAAATGATGATATACATGTATAACTTCTTACCGTTTGATTGATATTTCAATGGAGGTAATTCATATGGAATAGGAAAGGGTAATAATCCATCAGTTGATGATTGAGAATATTTTGCATTGTTTTTTAAAACTTCAAATGAATGGGCTGATTCCTGGTTTTAGAAAAATAATTAATTGAGGTTAAACCTACAGTATACTGCCGAATAACTCAGAAATCTCGACATACTTTAAACAATCACGAAACTGTAAGTGTAACTAATTTACAATTTCAAAAAAATGGGGGAATTTACCGAGAATATATTGATTTTACAACAAATAAAGACATTTTCTAAGCTGGTCATAGGTTCATAGTTCCTAAACTTTAGAGTGAGGATCGAAATCTAAAGTTAGCTTATATACAACAAAACTATTAACCTTAGCCTTAGCACTCTATCCATAACATCCTAGCACTACATGTAACATCCTAAATAATATATACACATAAGAGTATCTCCTTGAAAATTTCCGCATTTTCATGAGCAACTAATAACATTCTTTTTATTCGAAATCAACATATTGAGATTCACTATCCAATTCATATTCCTCTATTATTAGTTAAATGACACGCTTGAATGCTTGGTGTCGTAACCATGAAGTGATTTACTTATTCTTGATTGGTTCAGCAGTATTCTTTATGTTTACCAAAGTAATTAAATCAATCGACAAGTAATGGATAATAATGAATTCATAGTCGTTCGTCTGGTTGCACACAAATACAAAAAACATACGTTGTAATGTGATTATAACAAAAAACGTTTTACTAGAATAAACACTCTAGATATTAAAGATGAACCTTGATGTCAAATGAAATTCAGTAGGCATACGCTAGTTATGTCCATGAAGTTTGAGTTACTTCAATAATGAGTAAGTAATATTCCACACGAGATTATCTCAAATTATCTCAACAAGCACAACACTTCAGCTAGTGTTATCTCGGTATGATCAACCACCTTGGAGATAAATCACCAAGTTCCCTGACTTGATTTGAAATCTGTCCACTCTGAAAAAAACATTTCACTCACAAATAGAATTAAACAACAACAAAGTAAGACAATAACATTCATATCTTATTTTAACAGATATCAGTATCAACTCCCTAATCTCTCTGAATTGAACCGGTAACGTTTTAATGTTAGTATAATAATTAGAATGATAAAATTAAGAGATTATAATGTTAACTATGTTAGATGATATCTAGGCTAATAGAAACGACCTTCACATTTTTCATATTGATATAATGTAACAAATGCGGTTCCCCAAAAGTAAATATGAGCAGAACAATAAATTAATACCTTTCAATAAAAGTACTGTGATGTGTGTTATTTATTTTTGCAGATATAAGTAATATGCAACACTAGCTGGAAGTGGAATGTCTGTGAACAGAAAGTTGAGAAGATTCAACTGAAGAATAGAGTGAAGGAAACTGATGGCAATTAAGATAACAAAAGGAATGACGGGACAATGAATCTTGTAAGAGACAATTCAAAGATGTATAAATGATATATGATTTTCACACTTAACTAAATCACTATATGATTGTGCGTTAAACAAAAAATTGATCTTCCTCATCTGCGCGTTCGTTCACTACAGTACTACTACTTATCAGGAAAATCATGGAACAAATGGGATACAAAACGATTCATCAATTACAATGATCGACAAACATTTTGAAACAGACAAAACAGAAAAGATTAAATCTTATAAAATCGAAATCATTGAATAGAATGATAGAAAAAATATAATTGAATGTCAAAAATTAAAATCAGAATATTAGATAACCGGGCAGAGTATGCTGAACATTATGATTGTACAGTAAATCACTGAACTTTTAATACAAATGAGTTAATTGATTCTTTTTATTGAAAAGTAAAACATTATCGGTATTTTATCAATAAATTGACCTCATAAAATAAATCAGGATCTCTTTCAAATAACAAAATATTTCATGACAAGATCTCTTCTCCATACTTATTTTAATGCATATTTATGGGCAATTTTGAATTGATCAATTAACTTAAATGAATGCAAACTACCTTAAATAAATAGTTTTCACTTGTGAATTGTTTATTCAATTCACGTTTACCATGACTTTTATTTTACAGTATGGGAGTACATAAAAGAGAAGGCTATGCCAGGGAAGTCCTATTCGCTGCCTTCTCGTGGCGGAGGTGTTGTTTACGAAATTGACACAACGAAAAGCAAATGTCTAGTGCTTCAACCCGATCGGTTAATACGGAGCATTTATCTAGCGGAAATGGGAAACCCTGATTCCAAGTCAGTGGTGCACATAGGCTCCAGGATCATGAAGGGACAAATGGCGTATGAACCTGTTGTTGGTCACCGGCTACCATTGGACTGCATTTCCTAACGTTGCTCCACTGCTTTGTGGATTAAACCTCCAGGTTAAGGGCTTCGAGAGTGGCCCCTAAAAAGCCCACCTGCTTCGGGTTGAGCCCCGGGAAGTATTCCAACTCCTACACAAGTGACGAAGTATGGCGCATATATATTTGGTACCTCCTCGTATCAATGCTTATGCGTTTAAATAAATAAATAATAAAAAAGAGCAAGCTAAATACAAGTGAATCATAAACATTTGCTTTATCCGATTAGAACATGTAATTTAGTCAGCAACTATTATGGTTCGTGAAATTTTTGCAAAATTAAATTTCATTTTAATTCGAAATTTTTATTACGCCTCAGGAAAAACACAGTATACAAAAGCTGAAACACTTCGATGAATAACACTTGCAAATAAAGTTTAAACACTGAATCTCAGTAACAACTACTTCACACTTATTCAAAAGATTAGCTTAACAATTTTCGGTTGGCACAGTAGCAAGAATATGTCCTATTTACTTTAAGAGGTACACTTCTCAGATTCGCAAGATTCACTGCTACAGAACACACATCCTTTAAACTTAATAATACACATTTATTTTTCATTTTTAGCAATGTACAATAATCTCCTAACCGTAACCGAGAACAACTATGTAATTCTCGACAAAATACAATTCTATCAAGTGAATACAAAACAGAAAAAATCTAAAGTTAAATTTGGCATTCATGTTAGAATAAAAGCTCAAATCAAAACGTCATCTCATGTTATTTCCTGTTTATTTCCAGAAAACAATGACAAACTTTAAGCAGATATGTAGATGCAATTGTAAACTATGTGTATATATGTAAACAAGATATTACAAATAAATAATAATTACTCGATAGTTTCATTCAACAGCATTTATCTTTTTGGTCCAAATTGAAAATGCTTATTATTCAGTTTATCAATTTTCCCCCTTACGAATCACAAAAGCTAACTCCTAAAATCGTATAACTCATAGCTTAAGAAAACAAAAAGGGAAAAAAAAACACCAACCTTATAATTTGTTGGCAAAAACAGCACACCCAGTTCATATGAACGAATCACCAATTGAGTTTTTGATTTTTCATATGCACCCCAAGCAGCTTTTGAAAGATTTGCACTATCAAATGTAAAGCGAAAAAAATTGAGCATCAAAAATTAAAATCAATTTGTTTAATTGATACATTTCAAAATGATACATCATATTGAATTTAGATTAGTGAAGTCTACTTTAGACAAACGTAGGATAGTGAACAGACAAACTAGGACATAGCATCAGTCCATAAAGCTATTGACTGTTGGTTATAGCTATGTTGGCAAATGCTGACTACATGTTTGGAGTCCATACAATAACCACGGCGAATGGTTAGAGACTTTGGATGGGATTACTCATCCACGCTGGCACAGATGTATTAACTCTTTACCCCCCTTCGCAATATTGGATATCTTCGTATACAGTTTACCACTATGTATTTTCAAACTACATGGCCAATATAATCAAAGATGGATAGTGGCTAGCAGTGGAATGCCAATAACAGACTGATCAATTGCAATCTTGAACCTCGATAAGAAGATACAAGCAAAACAATATCAAGTGAATTTAAAATTCACCCCATTTTACAAGCAAGTGGCTATCAGGACTCAGTAGCTGAGTGGATAACGCTATGACGTTGGAAGCGAATGGCACTGGGTTCGAGTCCCAGAGTGAACATCAACTCTGAGATGCAGGTACATTCAGCTGACAAGTCCCAAATAGGACGAAACGCGCGTCCTGGATTCCACTGCTAGCCACTATCCATCTTTGCTTATCAAAGCTTGTGAATTAAGGCAATATCGAGACATACGCACAGTATGCACATATGCCAATAACAGACTGATCAATTGCAGTCCTAAACCTCAATGGGAAGATACAAGCAAAACAATACCAAGTGAATTTACATGGCCAATGCTGTTACTACATGATTTGGATCCTGTCATCTACTCATACACTTTTCATCTCGTCGTCCTAATGTAGTATCCAAACTTGGGCCAAAGTCCTTGTTTGCTAGGCTCTAAATTGATTGTGACTGACTGAGGTAAAGGTCACTTCTATTTGTCATATTTCTGAGCATTCAGCAGTGTGGGTTAGTAAAGATCAACGTAAGTTAATAATATCATCGATTGTACGACATTTATTAGATACAGAACAATTCGTCTCTGACTCAGACTTTGAGATCATTTATGTTAGGTTTGAAGCGGTTACGAGTTCACTTAGACTGCGAACGGAACAAAGACTTGTGACCAAAGACCAATAAACTAGCTATTCTATTGCGTCTCAGCCCCGCTAACTAGAGAGAGAAGTCAAAGTCCGAACGGGGAAGTATATTCCTCAAAAACCCAGAAGCACAAGCGATAACAATAGACAAAAATCAAAACGTATATATACAGCACAAAACCATCCTTGGGAAGCGTTACAAAATAGCATACTAAAAGACACAACGGACCAATAGCGTTTAAGATTCTCCTAAGTGGGAAATACGACATGAAGGTGAAAAGAGCGCTTTTGGAGTGAAAACAAAGAAATTCAAATTTTCTAAATAAAATTACAAAACTAGGTCCTTTTCCAAGTGAGTTCTGAGGATTTAACGACCCCAACAACTAACAAAATTCAATTAAATATGTCACGAGATGAAGGCCTTAACCTACTTTATACTGCGGAAACTTTGGACGTGCAAAATCTAAAACCCAAGTTGAGCAGACAAAAACAATTTTTTATATTTCTCTCTTTACGATAGCCTTAGCTTGTAATTTCAATTTATCTATGTAACTGTTCTCTTCTTTATTTATTTTGTCCCTGCAAAGTTTGTAAAAAGAAAATTTTAATTTATTTTTCTCTCTCTTTTATTATCAATAAAAACGTTGTTTCTACTCAGATTACTTAGTTACTATTTATACGCTTCTTTCATTTCAACTTGACGATACTCATAGTAACAGATATTTGTTTATTCAAAATTATGTTGTCAAATTTCACAAAACAACTAATCAAATTCTAAAAAAACAAAAAAATTATTTGTTGACATATACTTTATCACAACAGTTGAGATCATGAGTCAATTAAAGCTAGAATACCATGGAAAACCTGGAAGCACTGGACTGCCGTTTCGTCCTATTGTGGGACTCCTCAGCAGTGCGCATCCACGATCCTGCGAGCGGGATTCGAACCCAGGACCTATCAGTCTCGCGCCAGGCGCTTAAGCAACTAGACCACTGAAACGATTGGCATCCAACAGTGTTAATGTCTAACTCCAACTAATCCACGAAATTGAGCGACACATCCACCACTGTCATTAGTGAATTACTATCTCACAACTGACCTCGTTGAACTCCACTGGTCACTGCTTCTCACTAGAACTCCATGATATACCTCTTGAAGCCAGTTACTAGTGAGCATATGTTGATTAGTGTCAGGAATGATTTTGTGGAGACCATGGACCACTATGGTGGTCTAGCTTCAATCGATTCATGATCTCAACTGTCTAAATTACTACAATCTCCACAAAACCCTTTCTGATATAATTTATCGTATAAGTATACGATTATATGACTTTGATAATAAACTTATTGTAAAAGATTCTTCGATTGAATACATTGTTTTATAAAATAAATAATATTTTCATTGTTTAAATTATATGAATTGATTTTAGTTAGATCATAGTTAAAACCTGGAAACAATGAACGGTCATGTTGTCTTAGTATGGAACTCTACAAAAGTGAGCAGTACGAGTAAATTTAAAAGTTTCCATAAAAATAATATAATAAAAAGAGTGATTCAGTAAATTCAACAGAATAGAATATTAAAGTTTATCGATGAAATAAATTAGAACAGATTATCAATAGGTGACGTATTAACTAATAAAAATAGAACTGTACAATTCAAAACAATTTGTAAAGTTTAATGAGACTAGAGAAGATGAAAAGTGACAATTAGGCGTAGAGAGTCACTTTCATATCTCTTGACTACTTCTGTATAAATCATTTGATTAGGTAAATAATCAGAATAAAGATAACATGCGGAAATAGTTTGGATGCAAAAGCTATGATTTTTTCTATACAATTTCATTGATGTTCAACGTTGAAAGTTCTGATTGCCATTATATGTCTATCACAATTGATTGATCACTGGGTGGTGATCAATGTCATGTTTGTCTAGTCCTTATTAGTGCAGATCGAATGCTATCGATCATGTTGCAATGTGGCCACCAGTCTAGGTAGCAATCGATCTGCACTAATAAGGACTAGACAAGCATGACATTGATCACCACCCACTGATCAATCAATTGTGGTTACATCTCAGTCCTACAGGAGGTTAGTCACGACTCGGATAGCTCAGTGGTAACGTCTCTGACTGTGAAACTGGGTGACACGAGATCGAATACGCCAGGGAGCACCAGTTCCCTCAAGATTACAGGTACACCTTGCTGACGAGTGCCAAGTAGCACGAAACCCGTGTCCAGGGTTTGCTGTTGACTACCTCCAACTACCATCTAAATCTCAATTATATGTCTATTGATAAATCATAAAGGATAATGGTAAGAAATGTAAGAATCAACATTTTCTAGTTTGTATGCCTAGTTTAGTTAGCATTACCTATTTACTAATACTCAACACCTAAATACAAATATAATCCTGAAATTAGTTTTTTTTTTATCAAGTCATACAAATAATCACTGCCATAAAAAGCAAATATATTTTACAAGAAATTTGACAGAGATTACTCGATCAATTCATAATCGATGTCATATTCATTGACAACAAAATTTAAACTTTTTGATCCAGGTTTTGAGGATGTGTACCTGTCTATTTAGCAAAGTAAACAAGTTTCAATGTGAGGAGTAAACTATCATAATATTTTCAAAATAAATAGTGCAGATATGATTGTTTATCATATAGGATATTTAACAGTTGACTTCTGTTAACTATTTTTTTTGGAATGATTCTGCTACGAAAATACTACTGTAAATAGGTAGTAGAACAAAGAACAATAAAGAGACATGCGTATCAGGAGTAAAATAATTATCCTTTATGAAAATGAACATAATATATGGTTGATCGGTTATATTGTATGGACAGCACAATTGATATATATATTTGTATACCTTAAAAATTAATCTATTCTAATGAATAATGAGTTGAAAATCATATTTCACTTAGAAAAAGAGCGGAATTATTTCCAAATCATAGTTTACGAATTAATCTCTTGAAGTAACTAAATGTTTTATGAGATATAGTAAAAACTTCAATTAAAGAAATTGTACGTTAACGTTAAGTCACTAATTTTCTTTAAATATTTGTAATAGATTGTATTCTAGAATTTTTTAGTGTGTTGGTGAACGATTTCATTGCAGATGATATCTTTATCAAGAGATGTAACATTTGGAGGTAAAAAAGTTAGACACCATTGGATTCCGGTTCAATGGTCTCGAAGTCAAGCGGTCGCGCGCAAGACCGAAGATCCCGAGTTCGGATGCCACGTGCTGGAACGTGAATGTAGATTGTTGAGGAGTCCCATACTACGACAAAACAACTGTTCAGTGCTTCCAGGTTTTCAATGGTGGTTTAGCATTGATAGGTTCATGATTTCAATGAGATAAAGAAATATTGCCCAGCGAATCGATAATCTAATTTCTTTACATTTTTAAAAATACAAACACATTTATTACAAAAAACCTTGTGTTTAGTAGGTCAGATCATAGTGTTAAACTTTCAACCAATTAATTTATATTCATTGAAATTACTTACCTAGTCAGAAGAAACCATCCTATCTGTTGACCATCTGGTGATATCCTAGTGTATGACTTAATGTGAGGAGAACATCGACTATGTTCAAAAGCATGCCAGCGATAAAAGAACTGACAAAGCCATGGTTGTTTTTCAGCTGTTCTCTTTGTATATGGTAAACATCCACCGGCAAAATAACCTTCCAAACTATTACGAACATCTTCAACACACGGATAAATCTGCAGTTTTATACCATAACAGGGAGAAATTAAATAGCGCATATCGTAGAAAGAAACATAATTATACATATATTTTTAAAATCTTGGTTATTTTTGGGTATAAAAAGTTACTGTTTAATAATACTTAGAAGCAATAATTACTTATGATCATCGGATTGTTCAAACAAATGACTGAAATTCAATTATAATCAGATAAGCATTCATTCCGACTTAGAAGCTGGTTAAATGACCCGTAAGTTACTGATATATAGAGTGACATGACCTTTAATCATTTAATGCTCAAATTGAAGACATGATCAAAAGAATCCAGACAATATCAAGAATTATGCAGGAGGAAACAGGAGGGCTCAAGATATGTGAATACATGCCACAGCCACAGAGTGAAACTGAGCTGGATGCATCTCAATATTTTCTCTAGCACCATAAGTGATGTATTAGGACAAAAACAAATGAACAATTGGTATCTGTGCTGACCATCGGGTTTGATATGTCAAGACCACTAGCTTGAAAATATCACCCTCTATTCCAAATCCGTTTTCCATACAAATCGGTAAAATAACATCCTATAACATTTGACAGGCCAAAAATACATTTATATATATCGCATAATATTTAGAATGACTCAAATGACTAGGGACTCATAGTCATTATATTTCATTACAATTCCGAAATATTTTAAGCCGATAATTATCGTGGTTATACCGTACATATTAACCATAAGGTTATTGAAGAAACATGATAAAAACGTTTGTGCTGTAACTTTAAGAAAAAAAGGAACTAAGAGAGTAGAATCAAATTTTTAATACAAAAAGTATGCTAAAATAGTGATCATACTCACCATTCGTAGGCCTCTGGCACCTCTACCGGCTAAACTTGATGACCACTCAGTGGTAAACCAATCCGTAGGTTTAAGACCTAAAGAACCAATGCTTGAAAACTGGCCAATCACTGGCCAAGACGAAGGTATTTGACTATTACATGTGTGTAATACCTAGTGTGAAAGAAAAAAAAAGGTACCGAGACCACAGTGTTTATCAGTACAAAGAAATATTCATTGACCACAGTTTTATGTTTGTTAGAACAACATAGAAATTGCTGATTACGAACTTATTTAGCGGTGCATAACATCATTTTATGCTCAGGAATTATTTAATATCGTTAGGGTAAACAATTAAAGTTAGTGGATAGAAGAAAAAAACATGGTACTTAACTTTGATACTATAGCGACTGCATCGAATTCGAATAGTTTGTCAAACATACTGGTGATCAAACAGCACTGAAAAAACTAAATTCCAACTAAATAAAATGATCATGCTTTATAGAGGCAATGTATTGAACGATATGCAATGCCTAGTTAAATCATACTTATTATCGATGTAACAAGTGACAAGTAGGAATCGATAACTAATAAAAATATCTACTTCACTAGAGGGATTGATAAATATTCACTTCATACTTTCATATTTATACCAAACTCATTACAAATATAGCGATCATACCTCTCCTAAACGTGTATGACCAAATTTGTTTAGTGACTCGCCGACATGTCTTCCGGAGACTGATGCAATTAATACAACCCTTTGAAAAACAAACAAAAAAAGACGCAGAAGATAAAGCATTTTGCACAACAAACGTCGATGATACTATTTTTCCCTGCAAACTACTGGTTACTACTATAATTCATTATATACTTTAATTATTTTGTTGGTTTAGGTTTTTAAAAACTTCTAAACTAGTTCATTTACCACAAACTGTAATAACTATTCTCAGTTGAAGGAGTTATCAGTAGATTCAATGAGTGCAATGACTACTGTTGAGAAAGATCTTATTTTTCGAATAGTCCAGAAGAATTAGTTGAATAAACAATTTTTGGATGGACATTTTGAAAGTATGCGGAAACTCAATAATGACATTAGCAACGTAGAACCTGGTAATATGTCATTAAAAGAGTAGCTGATGAAAGCCCTTTAGAAACTAAATTACAGAGATACCATGTAGATTGAAATACACATCAAAAATTACCTGTCATAAATTATAATAACTGCAAGGAACACAAACTACAACCTAATTCTTCGTTTTATGATCTGTCACCTGTTCGTGATGAGACTTCACAAAATATCTTCTCTTATTTTAACGAATAAGAACTAACAGTGGATACAAACGGGAAAAAATATCAATCAAACAACGTAGCGTTAATCCAAATAATAATGCTATACAGTATGAGAGAGCATAGAAACACGATTGATAAATCAGTCATTATGATATCCTTTGTAATAACAAATTCCTTTTCTCATAGCCCCGACTGTTCTAAAACATATTTGTACAAGGAACGTCTATCAGGTAGAGATTCCAAAAGATTTCATTTACATATGAGTCTATTTAGTTATATATCGATAAAATCAACTGATTGTCAGTTCGAAAAATTAGCACATCAAATTAAAAATAACTGAGAATACAATAAAGTTCGTTGAGAATCAAAGGATAAAGTCCATACTGAATTAATAAGAAAATTAACTGAATGAAGATCAGGGTACATTAAGTACCTATTTTTCACTGTTCACTGTATGTTCAGTAATAAGAATTTTGAAGCATTTCCCTGTTCATTCAGTGAGTGAGTGCTGCATATAAAAGTGTAATTTCACTGAAGACTTCACTTTAAAACCTAACTTTCAATTTGCTTTTTTCATGTCATGTTAGGATGCACTACATTGGCGTACTCATAGCAGACAGATGTGGTTAAGATTCTTGAAGTGAAATCTCCAGTTAAAATTACATTCTTATTACAGCATTCACCCATTAAACGAATGGATAAATGCTCAAAGTGCTGGATACTATACATTTGTTCGACATTAGAAAACTTCACAATCACAATCCATACATAACCTTTCACATAATTTTTATATTAAATTCAGGTCATAGATTTACATATCCAACATATTAGTACTCCTTCTAGAGGTGCTGTGATTCCCTTTCGATAAGGGATACAAGCAATAGTTAATTTATAAATAAAGGACCAATGATGTTAGCATGTTTGACATAATAACTGTGATCCATTTCAAGAAAACAACATCAAATTTCGGTTGCACAGTATAAAATAAATAAATATACATGAATCGGGCACGAAAAAGCGAATTTCACGAAACACATATACTTTTTTATTAAACTACATGTTACCAAAATACTTACTTAATTGGTCGAAAATCATAACTGTGCAAACAATTAATCCATTCAAATAAGGGTGAACTGGTTGACTGGGTTAAATCTCTCCCATATGATTTTAAGTACTCAAGTAGATCTGCACGAAAATTAGTTCTTGAATCTGTATCATTCAAGTGCTTCAGTTGTTCCGTGCTTAATAACTTTAATTTCGGGCTAATCCAAATTCTCAAAAGTAAAAAAAAGTGAATTTCAAAATCACTATGAATATAACTTAAGCATCAGGATAGTAACACCAATAGTCAGATGGTGGTTGGAGGTAGTCGACAGGAAACCCTGGACACGGGTTTCGTGCTACTTGGCACTCGTCAGCAAGGTGTGCCTGTAATCTTGAGGGAACCGGTGCTCCATGGCGGACTCGATCTCGTGTCACCCAGCTCCACAGTCAGAGACGTTACCACTGGGCTATCCGAGCCGCGACCGACCTCCTGTAGGACTGAGATGTAATCACAATTGATTGATCAGTGGGTGGCGATCAATGTCATGTTTGTCTAGTCCTTATTACTGCAGATCGAATGTTATCGATCATGTTGCAATGTGGCCACCAGTCCAGGTGACTCGACAATGTCGGGTTTCCTGTCGACTACCTCCAACCACCATCTAATCACAATATATAGTGCCCGCAATGTCGAGTCATCTAGACTGGTGGCCACATTGCAACATGGTCGATAGCATTCGATCTGCACTAATAAGGACTAGACACGCACGAAATTGATCGCCACCCACTGATCAATCAATTGTGATTACATCAACAATCATTCCAGGTATAAATATCTAATTCGAGTTTAATCAAACGAGTAATATGACTAATCTTTACATTTCGAGTGTGGCTCAAACGTGAATACCAGTTGAATAAGTGAATAGAATTTTTCTTAAAAACTAATCTTTATTTTTTTCTTAATCAAACAATAGCATAATTATTAATGTAAATGCCTGATTTTATATATCCGATGATCAAACTTAATGAAACTCTTAAACCTTTATGTCTTAATACGCTCAGAAAATTGGTTCTTATAATAAACTAGAACAAAATAATAAAAGTGCAATCAATCAGTCAATCATCTAACGAGGGATAGTGTTGTTAAATCATATTTATAATTCACAGAAAAGTAAAAGACATTATAAATTAAAATGAAGTATAGTAGCATAAACTTAGTTATTCTGTTGAAGTTTTTCTACAGATACTTACTACAGCCAATAACAATTCTAGTTTATGAAACATATAACGATAAATGTTGACATATTGACATTGAATACGTGGTTGATGCGGAGATATCGTTCAAAATTAAGTGTGAGGATAACCAACCTTTTCAATGTTCAATAAGAGTGCAATATCTAACATTTTCCAATCATCTAATGTGTCAGTATTACATATAAGTGTATCATTTTCTGTGAACATACTACCGTACTGCATTCCAACTTAGCGAACGAAAAAAACTGACTGCTGAAGATAAATTAGCTAATAATCATGATTCAACAACCTATAAGAGATTGTATAGATCATTGAGAATAATTTTATTACATGAATGCCTTAAGTATAATCTAAAACATATTTACAGGAGTTTGCTATATAGCTAAAGGATACATCCAATATCAAAACCATTAACCATAATTTTTGTTGACTAATAAATCACTTTCTAAAATATTGTCTTACCCTTGAGTTCTTCGATCCCAATCATCTGATATCATATTCGCTGTATGAATGATAATTTTTAAACCATCTTTATATTTGAGCATCATCATTTTTCTAAAATTAAACAAGGAGAAGCTTTGAAGATAATGTTCACACTAATCATCTTGAAAAAGTGATTTCAAGATGACTGGTACATGGAAAATTTATAGTATCAGAGCAACTCCCTGAGTATGAGAAGCATTTTTTTCTCCATGACCAGAGTACAATAACATATCTCCTGAATCTAATCTTTGCAATTTCAATCGGATTTAATTGGTTTCACTTGTTCCGAGGACCTTCAAGTTGTATCTCCTCATTTTCGTTGCTGATTGATTGGTACTCCAGGTCTCTCACATTGTCCGGACATTCCGTATACCTATATTAACTGTTGCTCTGGTTGTTAGACGGAGCACCGGCCTCGTGACTTCCGAAGAATATTGGCTTTCATTATGAGGGGTCATAAGTAATCTGAATAAAGATCCTTCAACTCGGAGAGCAGAGTTTAAATTGTTTAATTTGTCTATTCTGGTTAGAGTTTTTTAGCAAGATTTTTTTCTACGGGATGGGTATGCTGACCACATGCTCAACCCTCCTCCTTTACTCGGGCTTTGGACGGGCAGTAACCCTAGAAGAGCTGCAGACGGACAAATAGTGTTTAAAGATCAACGCACATATGAATGAATGAAGTCATGGAATAGTACTCCTTATTGTCTCATGTATTAATATTTCAAAATTTGATGTTGTAAGATACCTGTTCGTCATATGTCGTGACCGGAAAATGCAGTCGATTAAAAATCCATATTCAATGCTCCAGTCTTTATGAACCTGTATGATATTAATTTTTACGTCAGTTGCTTATCAGTAAAATACGTCGATAATCTATCTCTTATAAGTTATAATGTTGTGTATAACTACTTATCTGATGTATCGAGCTAGTATTGTTAAAAATACTGCCCCATTTTCCCCATATTGCTTCATTTACTTATCACACAACAAACACATGTTACATATATTGTCATTATCTTAGAAATATATAAATTGAAGTCAATATTTTTGGTATTTACAGCGACGATTCATGAAAACTCTGTTAGGTATTATGTATAATACTTAGATCAATCAACTGCACACGTGTCAGTCACACTATGAGATAACCAATCTCTACTACAACTGAAAATATGTGACCAGACCACCTCGTTGCAAATATGGTATCGTCACTTAATGCAAACAACACTATGATAACAACAGTGAAGAAACAGAGAGAACTGTACGCAATGAGATATTTATTATACGGCAGCTTGATGCCACGGAAGTGTCAAAGGTGGACCACTTTCAATTAAACTTATTAATTTTGGTCATTTTAAGATCGATTTCGTTTCCAAGGATGCTATGATCAATAATACGCTATTTCAAATAGTTGAATACCAAAAGATGATGGTAGCTAATTTTATCACAGCTTCACTGATACCGATAATAAGTTTTTGACAAACAATGCTTTACTTACTAACCGAAAATTAATTTGGAAAAGATTTTATTCATTTATTAATACAAACTTTTTAAATGAGACAATTATTTGTTATAACCAACTTACGTATGATGTGTACCGTATGGCAAACGTATATGGGCCTTGAAAGAAAAAGGAATTAAAAAGACAACCATAAAAAACCAATTGTATATATGTATATCTAATATTTTACGAAATTATAGTGTTATTAGGAAGTAAAAGCGAGTAAATCATATACTATTCAGGTAAATAAGATATAATAAAGGATGCACATCAAACGGTAACATGACCTAGTTGAACTTCATTCAGTGTGAAGATACGTTTAACTGAAAACGAGGACCACAATGAGAAACTATAACAGGCTCTTAGATGAAGTCTATTCTAAAGTAAATCAGAAATTTTGTCAAGTTTGACTTGCCAGACTTTTAGGGTACAATTTATGTGAGTGTGAAATGTTAATAGATGATAATTTGACACAATTCTTTTCCCTTTTGAAGCATGAAGTCGTAAAATCATTGACTATTCACTCTTTTCACCCAACTCCTATGTCATTAAACAGTGCTTAATATGTAACATGGTACAACGAAATGCATAAAGCGACCGCGAATCACAAAGTTCAGTGTTTCGATATGACATAATTATCTGCATACATGTATCAATTTGATGTGTCACGATTCACATAAGCATGTGTAGATAAAATTTCAAAAAAGAAACAGGGATATCATACTTAATAAACATCTAAACAAAAAAGTGAGTAAAATTGAGGGACTAAAAGTACATAACATCATTTTAAGTTTAACAGAACAGTGAAAAACAAATGTATAATTCCACAGTGATTCAATACTCTAAACTTGTTGAATCTTTACAATCTGATTATTGCCCTTATTCAAAAGTCATTCTTATCCTTTAAAATGATCGTGTAACAGGTTTTTGTTCGAGTTTCACTCGAGGGTTTCACACTGTTACGTCGGTTAATGTTGACCAAGTAAACAGAACAAAATAATTTAAAAGAAATTGATGGAGTCGTGGGTCGGACACATACTGAAAAAGTGTTCCAGGAAATTTTGAAGATTATGCCGCTGATTACATGCTTTTTGTTGCTTATGGGTACGATGACTTCTAACAGTTGTCTTAAATCTCAACAGAGCATTCAGATCATCAATTCATAGTCCTCGAGTTTCAACAGGTTGTATTCAATGTTCCATTGCTAATTTGGAAATTTTATGAAAATATGACTACCGCAATGCCTTAAATAGGCTGGTGACTGTCAAAAACGTCTTATACTGACACTAAAAATGTCAAATGAACTTAGATATGTCCACAAAAAAGACAACATTTTCATCTGATTTAATTCTCTTGTTCGATTCCACGACGAATTAATTGATGTAAATTATCATTACTTGAAAGGTACATTGTCAACTATTAACCAACCATTTCGTCCTAGTATGGAACTTCTGAGGAGTGTTCATCCACAACCCTATTGAAAATCGAACTCAGGACCTCCAAATATCACAGCATTACCGCGCCGTTAGTTGCGTCGTGTGCGCCTCTTATGTACTTACTTACTTACGTCTGTTACCCGTCGTGGAGGAGCATAAGCCGACCACCAGCACTCTACATCCAACCCTGTTCTGGGCAGTCCTATCTGGTTGCTATTGCGTATTGCTACCTGTATTCTTAAACATGTCTCGAATTTGGAAAGTTGTACATTTTCAGATTTTCTCACCTTTTTCCTTCCTTTTTTGTTGTAAAGGAAACTTGTTTAAATACCTTGTGTTGAGTGTTCTATATTGTACCAAAATATAATATTGAATAAGGCCATTAATAATAATAATAATAATAATAATAATCCATCCTTTTCATTTCTGCTTACAATTCTCGACGCAGTGTGTCCTTTGGCCTTCCTCTTTTGCGTTTACCTTCAGGATTTGTGATCCAGCCTGGTGATTTTCTCAATGTATGTCTTATCCACTAACTCCATCATCTTTTCCTTATTATCTCCTCAGATAGATGGTTTGTTCTCTCCCACAGTTAGCTGTTGCTGATGGTTTCCGGTCAACGGACATTGAGTATTTTGCGTGGACAACTGTTTATAAATACCTGTACCTTTTTCATGATGGTTGTAATAGTTCTCCATGTTTCAGCTCCGTATAGTAGAACTATTCGTGTTGAAGATCCTCACTTTGATATTGGTTGACAGTTGTTTTGAGTCCCATGTGTTCTTTACTTGTGGGAATGCGACCCTAGACTTGCCGATCCTCGCCTTTACGTCTGCATACGATCCACCTTGTCCATAGATGATGCTGTATTGTATTTGAGAACCTTGCTTTTTACTTTGTGTGTACTAAGGTCTACTGATGCAGAGACCACTGGTGCTACACTGTTTGTCTGAACCTGCGTTTGTTGATGTGTATGGGATAGAAAGCCAAGTCATCTGCGAAGTCTAAATCCTTCAATTGATTCCAAGCTGTCTATTGTATTCCGTGCCCCCAAATGCCCTGGTATGGTCGAGAGTGGGGAGGGCCCACCCTTCCTCTCGAAATGCTCGCACATGGCCACGCGAATACAGGCTCTGCCAGGGAAGTCCTACTCACTGCCTTCTCGTAGCGGGGGTGTTGGTTACGAAAATGAGAGGACGAAAAGCGAATGTCCGGCGCCTTAACCGGATCTCAAACCAATGGTGCACATGGGCTCCAGTATCCTGCGGGAACAAATGGAGTATGAACCAATTGTTGGCCACCGGCTACCACGGAACTACATCTCACGATGTTCCACTGCCTTGTGGGTCAGACCTTTAGGTCAAAGGCTCGGAGTGTGGCCTCCTAAGAAAGCCACCTGCTTCGGTCTGGGCACCCGGGCAGAATCACAGCCCACACACAAATAAAATGAAAATGACGATATTTACTGAAAATCCTATTGACGCTTCGATTAGCAGCCAAACAATTCACATTACTATCATTATTTACTACGTCACTTATTCACTCTCTTTTATTCCTACTTTGTGTATCCTTATTTTTCAACGTATATAGCAGCTCGCCCATGGTGGAAACTCTTTCTACTGTGGCGCATATATATTTGGCGCCCCCTTGCACCAATATTTATATGTTCAAATAAAATAAAATCCCCTCAGATGTCGAGGTATTCATAGTCCAGTCGACCACCTGAAGAAAGAAGAAGAGGGAGAATAAGCAGCCGTGTTTGACTCCGGTCCATACTTGGAATGCATTTGTCAGCTGTCCTCTATGCACCACTTTGCACTGTAGTCCGTCGTATGAATTCCGTATGATGTTGACGAACTTCTCAAGTACACAATAGTGTCAAGGAAGTTTCCATAAGGTCCTCCTGTCCGCATTGTCAAACGCATTCTCATAATCAATGAAGTTGATGTATAGTTACGAGTTCCACTCAACTGATTGTTCAACGATGATCCGTAGTGTCGCGATTTGGTCTATGCACGACCGGTCTCTTATGTGGACAGATATAATTAGTATGTAGCAGGAACAGGGAGTGGAATATTTATCAGCAGGAGATTGAAATAAAGAGAACAGTCAACTAAATGGCGAGCGATTGGAATAACAACAGAATTAGAAAAATGATAGAGTATATAAAGAACAACTCGAAGAAGATATGCAAATGATGTATTTAATGTATAATTTTCAAATTTTATAAAGGCACTATATGATTTTACATAAAATAATAAGTTGATTTATTGTACCTCAGTTTTCGTTCACTACAGTTGTCTAACTAAGAATAATCCGTCATAAAAACTATGGAATTCAGTAATCTCCATAAACCTGTATTGTAAATTAATTAATCACTGAATCGAAAATATAAACAATTAAATTTAAAAATAACCAAATAGATAGATACAATAACTTCTAAGAAATATTCTGAGTGAATTCATAAACCACATACTTGACAAATTCGTATATTACTGTAATTTCCAGCAGATTCATCTAATGATTTTTTCATTTTACCTTGGAAACCGTGTACAATAGTGAGTGGTAGTGATCTATTAAGAAAAACAAAAAACAAATTCTAAAATGTATTTTGAGGAAAAAAATTAACACATGTAAAATAACATTTGAATAATAAATAAATCAAAAATAAGTTAATACTAAAAAGTTCATTTATTTCAGTTGAATGAAATTTTCAACCACAAACAATTTCAATAGTGAAGATCATGAGTCAATTGAAGCTAGACCACCATGGAAAACCTGGAAGCAAAGGACGACCGTTTCGTCCTATTATGGGACTCTTCAGCAGTGTAAATCCACGATCCCGTCCCGCGAGATTCGAACGAAGGACCTATCGGTCTGGTGCACGAACACTTAACCTTTAAACCACTGAGCTGGCGTCCAGCAGTGGTGTGGCGCATATATATTTGGTGCCCTCTTGCACCAATATTTGTGTTCAAATAAATAAAACATCCAACAGTGTTAATGTCTAACTTCAACTAATCCACGAAATTGAGCGACACATCCACTACTGTCATCAGTGAATACTATCTCCCAACTGACCCGGTTGAAGTTAGACACTAACACCGTCGGATGCTGGCTCAGTGGTCTAGTAGTTAAGTGCTCGCGCGCGAGATCAGTAGGTCCTGGGTTCGAATTCCGTGAGGCGGGGTCATGGATGCACACTGCTGAGGAGTCCCACAATAGGACGAAACGGTCGTCCAGTGCTTCCGGGTTTTCCATGATGGTCTAGCTTCAATTGACTCATGATCTCAACTACTGAACTTACTAAAATCTCCACAAAACCCCTTCTGACACAAACAATTTCTTTAAAGATTAATCATATGAATACTACATTAGAATTGATGAAAATAAATGTAGTATAAGTGTATAGGTACCTATCTAAAAAAAATGGAGATTGCTGAGCTTTCTATTGAGATCATGAATTGATAAATTTTAAACCAACACTTGAAACCAGAAAGCATTGGACAGCTGTTTTATCATAGTATGGAACTCCTCAGAAGTTCGCATCCATGATTCTATACGCAAGACTCCAACTCAGGACCCCCGGTCTCGTGTGAATGCTTAATCTTTAGATCACTGGTCTGGAGGTTCATGATCTCAATACAAAATAATTATATGATAAAATGAACATTAACTAGTTAGTTGAATAAAATCGCTAACTTGATTATTGGAAGAAATATTAATAAATAAACTAAAATAAATAACAATTAAAACTTTGAATGTACATGATGATAATCACTACTTCAGTAGCATAGATCATGTAGAAATGTGTTTTAGGATATTCTAAATTATCATGAAATCTAGTGTCTAAATTTTTTAAGATAATGTAAATACTGAAAAGTTGGTTTAGAAAAAAACCTTGTTAATTTACTTAAATCATAGTATATACTAACCTGAAGCGCTCAGGATATTGTTCCCTTAGCCATGGTATATCAAACATATAATTAAACTAGAAATAATCAACGGAAAGAAAAAAAATATTTGAAATTGTTATATCATATCAAAAATGCGAACTATGCGTAAGCCGAACGATAAAATAAGTGAAAAATGACAATACTTTATATTAGTAATTAATTATAATTAACGAGGTTTATGGAAATTCTTTTCGATAGCATAGTTAACATCACGGGAAGGTCTTAGTTAAACGACTACTGAAAACCAAACCTTTTTTGCGACTTAGTATGGGATTCCCCAGTGGTGCTAGTCCACAACCTCTCCATCAGGGATGAAATATAGTGTGGTGCGTGCTACTTATATCGATGTAAGTAGTATATGACGCGAGTTATAAAACGTAATGTCTGGCAGCAGAAGATTGGAAAAGATCAAGAAAGGAAGAGCGACAACACAATGCAACAGGAACAGTCCAGGTTGATATGATGCATTGATATTTTGCAAATTAACGATTTACTATATGATTTTTCTATTTTACCAAGTAACTGTAATTTTGTGCTAAATACAATTCGGTTGTCCTCACCTGTGTTCTCCTTCACTACATTAGGACCTTCGGTCAAGCGAGAAAATGCCTAACCTTTAGGACATTGATTCAGTTCTTCAGTGGTTGTTTGACTAAGACTATTTCGTGAACTTGACTATGAAAGAATAAACGATTAGTAAAAGTCAGTTAAGTGATTAAAAAGAAGCTTTGAAAAGATAAACTCAGTTGAAAGCATATTCATCATATTTGTTAGGAAAATTTTAACTTACTTGAATTGAAGATACAAGTTCATCATCAGAGGAATTAAGAATTTCTATAGAAATGGGAAACAAATACGGTAAATAAAAAAATTACGAACTACATAATTCTATATCATAACAACTAAAGACATTACTGGAGATAAGATACTATCAGGTAGGCTAATCTTTACCAGTTAATGTTCCCGATCCCTTGTAGGAAAGGAACTACAACACAACCTCACCAAATAGTTGTTATCAGACCGAAGGACCAAGTATTAACAGTCAAACTAGTGGTTTAAATCACTTAATGGGATACAACGATTACCGATATTTTTTATAAAATTAAGTCAATACTACTGTACTTGACAATGTGGTTAACATGGATTGATTTCCACTCTTAATTTTTTTACATCAAACTTCAGAGACTGGGAAATTGTTAATTAAATTTCCATTCACTTTTTTAGTAGATCAGTGACTCGGTGATTAAAGCTTTCGACTTTCATTCATTAAGTTTCAGTTTCATGTCTCGCTCCACCTACTTCCGGTTGAGCTAACTGATGGTATCCCTAGCCTTCTAATTTAAAATGTTGTTTATCGACAAGTACACAAGGTCACACCTGGTAAGCAAGTCAACAAGTAATTAGTCCCTTTAAACGAACATTCTTGAAGTGAAGTTTTATTGAAAACGTTTTGTTACACAAGACGACTTCAATACAAATTTGTAAAAAAAAGAATAACAGTAAGACACGAAGTCAGTTAAGGAGAAATACTGATAGATCAGTACGAAATCAGTACCTTCTGCTATTAAGAAAATTGAGAATCGGTGATCATTAATGTAAATCCAGGGTACAGTAATAAACGAAATCAACGTAGGTGAGAGACTTTGAGGTGGGTTAATGACTGACAAATAAATTTCCCTATCAGTCAACAGTATTGTTGAGCCCAGTGCAGGCAGACTGATATATGTATCTAAGTGTTCAGAACATCAGACTCAACCACAAAATCGATGGTTTAAATTCATTTCTAACTGCTTCAGATTGAACAGCTTGAACTCATATGCTATATGCAACGAATACATTGATATATAGTACCATATTTAGTCAACTAATTTCAGATGAGCTATTTGTACACAGCTTAATAGATATCTCAGAGATCGTGATACTAAACTTCGGTATTGGAAATCTTGACTAATAAACAAATATCATAGATAACACGAAAGACTCAGATACATTCATGTGATGAACTATAGCTAAGACGAAACGTATAGTGAATTACACTACTGTGTCATAAAATGTTAATAACTTACCCTTTAAGGTTATAGTAGGAATTCTACCGTACTTTACACCAGATACGCGAAAGAGATAAATGCCATAGAAATTTTCATTGGTTGATACGTCTTCTGAATCTTTGGTGCTGTTTGAGTTTGTAGTATGGTGCCCAACCAATACTTCATGATCTGTAAAATGTATGGGATAATACACCGATGAGTTCATTACCACAACGTAATAAACAAGCAAAACAGTTTCTTATTCAAACTGTTAAATAACTATGACAACACTAATAGAGCTGTAAAACATAATTCAGAAATAACAAGAGCTCATTTCATCACAACTTTTAATTAAGGTTGAAATTCAAAAATCCTATTATGTAACAAAACCTTATACATGGTGTTTAGCAAGATAAGTAGAAATTATTTTAAAACAACCAAGTATCTGATCATTATTAAGAATTGTTACAAGTTAATTGAATGTAATTGTACTCTGTGACTACTTACCATATAAGAACGATTCAAACGAACTAGCTTGGTATTTACAGCAGTGAAAAACTATTTCTTCTCACTGATCCATAAGAACTAAAATATTTAGGTAGCCAATTCATAGAAATACGGACAAAATAAAGAGGATGACGATTTTAACAAATTCATCTAAGAGACAATATACTAGATAATGTATGAAACGTAGATTTTAGCATGCGACTAAATGGTTAGAAATTGAGTGGTTAAATTACTAAATATCTGCACCTAAAATAACACTGTTCAGATTATTCGGAACAACATGATTTGAATTGATTTGTACGTATCCAATGTGAAGAAGTGTAGACAGATGTTTACAGTTAATTTAAACGAAAGCCAAGCAAAATCATTAATGACCGGGAATCAGATTGCTCATAAACAGTCAGATCGAGTATCATAGCTAGTATAAATTAAATTGATAATCCCAAAGGTACTGGTCACAATCATTTCCTGTTCATATGTGGAAAACTAACCTGGATGATAAAATTCTCCAAAGTGTTGAGGATTTTTTCGATAACAGGTTCTCCCATACTTACAAGGTGGTCGATATAGTCCAACGTCAGAATTCGTCGACTGTTTTGTAGAAAAGCTCGTCTATAAATACAAAATAGTGCCAACCATGTTAAAAAACTGCTTTCCGAATAAACACTCAGTATGATGATAAATACTTTTGATGATAATGAAAATCAGATATTTATTTTATGTTGCCGACGCCTGATTATTTATATTTTCACTGTCGAACAGATTTCTCACATGTCACAAATTGCAATAAAGCGGACATCAGCCTCAAACAAGATTATACTCGGAACAGAAGGATGAGCATGATAGCAAGTCCAAAAGAAACAACTGTTCAGGTATCCCTGGTTTCTATTAGTTCTACAGCTATCAGCATGTGCTGAAAACTATTTGGAAATTTCGAAAAACCATTCAAATCACTAGTGTATCATATGCTATACATACATTGTTAGCTAATCTCCATTTTATTATATTAGCTGAGTAACTTAAGATCAATGTATTTGAATAAAAACACTATCCAATGTGTCAAGAAAGGTGAATCTGTTGTATTAAAACTTTAAGTCAATAGATGTACACCACTTATTAGATGAACATACTGAAAGCTTTCACAACTGTTCATAACATACTCTTTATCGAGTATTAATTCATTTCACGTATCAATCACATACGGAAATTACAACTGTGGACATAAACTCACTGCAAGACATTAATTCATGCTAAAATATTATATCAACTCCACCCAGTTTACTCTGTTAGTTAAAAAATATCAGACCACTTATTAAGTGTACCTAATAAATGTCCCAACTCGGGTTATCTATAATAATTTTACATTTTGATTTCGCTTAAGCTAACATGATGCTCTACAATGAACGTAAATCTTATCCCAGTTTATCATAAAAACAAAAGTGATGCCCTTCAGATTCGATTACTATGGGTTGACCGCAAAGTATGGCATAGTCCTTTTATGAGTGGTAAAGTTTTATCTAGGTCACCAGCGAAAACACGGTAATGTTTGGAACACTTTGTATAGATGTAAGAGACATGATCCACCTGTTTTACTGCTTAGAATTGTTGGGCTTTTATAAATTATAATGAGACACTTTGAAATTCCCAGTTTTAAATCAACAATGGAAATAAAGGGAATAGGCAAATTTTTCAAAACTTATTGAACACATGATTTTTGACAAAAGTGTACTGGTTTGGCTTGTCATACATTGGTGAAACGTTTAATTCCCAGGTATTGTCCAAAATCGAAACTTCTCTTTTCACAATGATGGAGTAAATTGTTTGCTACCCGCTTCGGTTTGTGTATTTTTATGGTGTCAGTAGAGATTGCTCTGATGATTTATGTATCCCAACCGTATTACTTATAAGTAGCTACTAATTTCTTGCACAATTTTCCGGCTGTGTTGCTTATGTAAGGTGATCATTATTTCTCAGGCTATATTGAACTAGCCACTGTATTCTTTAACTGTGTTGACAGCTATTACTTGTTTTATCCCTTTGAGTGTAAGTCCGTATCGTATCATGGATATGAATACATAATATACATACAAAATTTTAAGTACTTTGTCTAGGTATTTGAAAGATTAACTAACGTGACAAGTGATGTTCACAAAATATTTCAAAATGCAATAGTGATCAACGTTTACGAGAGAATGAATAAAATGGTGTGGAACAGATTATAATTAAGTTCTAAAACGGAATGCCGATTAAGATCGCTATTAGCCCGAATTATGTGCGATGTAACAGATAATGTGAATGTATATTAATCAGTTCTGCTGGAACCCATTAATGAGAGAATTAAATGTATACATAAAACCAGGCTTTCATCGGTTCGAAAAACCAATAAATTGAATGTTAAACAGACAGCCAGGAGAACTACTCTATATAAATACCAACTGAATCACTGAGGCTTCATAACAAGGTCACAATACAATCCTACATTATCACTAACTTTTTTAATAGAGACAATTACTTCATACATGAAACTTTGGTTAGGATTAAACTTAATTAATACTGAATAGAAAATAATATACTATACAAAAATTTTATTATGGGTGAATGTAAACATTAATTTAAGGGAAAATAAGAAGAAATGAACATGTAAACAACAAGAAGGGCTATCTATGTACGTTTAACCATTAACTGTAAAATACACCAAAATGAACGCAAATACAAAGATTTCAGTAGGAAATAAATAAGATAATTAACATATAATTATAAACTAAATTCATAAATCTTGAAATCCTATCCGTTTAACTTTTGATGCCTTTTATTTATGACCATGAAAAAAAATCTGATGTACAAAATTACGCAATATAGATACAGATATAATTGGTAAAAACAAGTTATTATTGCAAAATATCGTCTCTGAATTTTAGAATTAATGTTTAGACATCTTCCATGTCGTCATCATCTTCATCTTCGTCTTCATCATCACCATGATCTTCAATAATCTCGTCAGGATCCACTAGTTCATCATTTGTATCGTCACTATGAGCCATGGGATGCTCATTGTTGACGCCGATTACGGAAGAAGCCATTTCACGGCTATCACTAATTAGAGTTCTGATCAATGTTGACGAACCCATGCGAGAAGCTCCATCACTTCTAAACTGACGGTTTAAAATGCTAGAAACTCCGGAAGATGGAGTATGCTGTCGATGGCGTAAAAGTCCGCCTGGACCACCTGGTACAACATAACCACGAGATGCGGCTGCACGAGCATAATGCTGAGTATCACCAGGCACAAATCCACTATTAGAAACAGATCCAGAAATATGACCACCGTCTTCATCGTCTGGACTTCGATTTAAATAGAGTTGCCGTAAACCACCTTCATTTACACTTGTATTCGCTGTATCGAACAAGCTAGTATAATGAGAGTTGGTATCCAGTGGTGGTCGCTGACTGCTACGTAAAGAGTGATCTAACTGTTGATGCACGTTAACTGGCCCTCCATGACCACCGGATCCCATAGAGTCACCACCTTCATCAGTATGACCGGCTGCAGCCGCAGCAGCTAATCTGGCTTCAACGAATAACCTTCTTTGTTGATGAAGCGCCTCAAAGTCAGGTACAATGGCCTGACGTCGTTCGTAAATGGCTAGGAAGAAAACAAAAAAGAATTGGAACAAATATCTTACGATGTTGTATAATATTTCAGAATTCGCATAAAGTATTTTGAAGCATTTGTACTCCGTAGAGTAAGTAGCATATAAAAAGTATACTCCAGTAAACGGAGTTTACTAGTGTTTAGTGTATGACAACCGATGATGAATTAATAATGATAACTTAGGAATTAGCCAGTAAAGAATACCAGCAAAAGAGTCAATTAAAGGATAATATTTCGTGAGAAAAGAGGGTATTTTTTATTATGGGATAAAAGTAATGCATCTTCTGAGCTTTCATTTCGTTTATTACGTAGGGCTACTGCAACTTGAACCAACATACTAGGTTCTACTTTACGTCTGACTGACTATTAAGTACGTCATATGGATTCTGTAGTGAGTGCTTCAGAGAACCTATCACAGTACATCAATAATCCTACTACATGATATAGTGGGAAAATATCACATTAGCTATGCGACCTACTAGTTTGTGATAAAATATTAGATTGGATTAACCAACTTTATAAGCTTTAACTTCTTATATCTTAAAAGTATATGGATAACAGATAAAACAAAGACATTGAACATATTTGAGTAACCGTCACAATACAACCAAAATCAGATGGTTGTAAAATCCTTTAATTGTCTAAAAAAGTTATGAAGGCATATATATGACTCATTAAAAGCCATACTTCGAGCCTTTCATACTATATGCATTATATTTTTTTAAAGAATATAATTTGACGATAGTAATGTTTTACGACATTGAATAAATGAATATTTTTGTTTTTAGAATATGAATGTCCCATCCCTCAGTTTGGTGGTTAGAGCAAAACACTTATGAAGAATAGAAAGGACTACTTACCCTCTACATAAAATCTTAGAGATGGTGGTACTAACTCTAAGCATTGATTATACTCCTCTTGTGTACAATGAATAGTACCTAGGCGTAGCATTAAACCCATGCGTTTTAAGGTATCAACTTCATCACGTATCTCGTAGGCTTGATCGAAATTAAATAAATATTCCAACCTAAGAAAAAATTAACATAAACCTGTTCACACGAAAGTGATATAACTTTCAATAAAGAATATATTTACTAAATATCTCTAAATACTTGAGAAACACGACACAAATTAGCCACTTTGGTTACATGAATTATGTACTGTGTAGGACAATTGTTTATAACAGGCTTTAGAATAAGTTTGCAACAGATGTGGCTTAATCATCAAAACACTGAATTCTCAGCTACTATGTCGTAAACTCACACCTGCCTTCAGCAACTTTGATGTTGGCTTCCAAGAGGTATCGTACAAATAGCATGGCTTTAATTTGGATACATGATTCCGTACTTGGTTGTTAAGTTATATTAAAATATTAGTTTAAATTACAGATGAAAATCTGATAGTAGGTAGGGAAAAAACGGGTTACGACATAATTCAGATTAACGTCTAACAAATAACAGTGTACTGGAAAACTGAGATTTTATCAGAAATTCAATCAAGTGTAAGATATTAAAGTCAAGACGGTGATTGGGTTGATGAGGTTGTGAATATTCATCAACTGGATTATATAGAACTTGTGCTATTCTTTCCTAACCACATCCCACCTAGGCGGAAAACAGTAAAGGTTCGAGAACAGCAAGGGCAGACAAAGTAGGAATTGGTATACACATATGAAATCAAAGAGTAGTGGTTTGAACCGTGCTAAGAAAAGAAAATTTGCTGATCGAGGTCCACCTAAAGATCTTCCCCACTTGTTGGGGTGGCTTGAGATTGGTTACGATGGAGTACATATTGTTTTGTATTTTTGTGGCTCTTCAGTTTAAATATTGTTCTGCATGTTTTCTTACTTGAATTATATTCTGTGTTTACCACTGACGGTATTGTTTTTTTCCGAGGATCACGTTGCGAAAAAAGAGATCAATGGGATAACATCTAGTGAATACGATTAGAAATAAAAGCAACTCTTGAACCACAAAATCTTACTTCGAAAATGATAATTTGGGCTAGAATTAGGTTTAACAGTTAGGCCTTTATACGTTGGAGAATGATCGACTTACAAAATTGATTTTGTCGAATCATCTATAACATCTAACCGTTTTTGTGTTAACATCTTATATATAAGTATGTTATTTTATTAGATGAAAAACCTACTCTCCTGGCTAGTAACTTTGTTTTTGATCTTCAATCACTCAGGGGCATACGTTAATAATGCGATGTTGTAAGCAGCCACAACTCCGTCACATCGTATCACTGCAAATCATTTGTAAACCAGCAATCTTCTCCCTCAATTTAACAGCCGAGAATTCGATCATCAAACCACTAAACCCTGCTCCATAACAGAAACTGAACACTAATTTTATAGTACATCAAAACTTACTATGTTCTTATATGCAATCTTTCTTTTATATATTACCACCTCTGAATTAACCACTCCTATGAATCCGGTGTTCATCTTGCTGTGCTAATGAGGTATGGCAACTTGGACCGATGCATATATGTGCCTGGTCTTACGTTGTAGCTGACTGAGTAAATCAAAATACTGTCTAGTCAATTCTTTCTTTTTTCGTCATAGCCTTCCCAGTGACATTCTAATGTAAACGATGGAACTTAATCAATGAACTTATCGTAAGATCATATTTTATTTTTGTTTATGTGCTACACAATCAGTAGCAACTGAACAGAAACTTATAGTCAAGCTTGTAACCTAGTGTAAAACTAGCAAACATATTCACAGAAATGGAGGATCATATTGGTAACTTGAGTCAGAAAAAGGAGGGAATTGTTAAAAGGTGTTAATCCAATGATATTCTTACATTAAAAAGCTGTCTCAGAGATTATGCATTCCATATTCAGTTACTGTTTAAATTAGATAAACGAATTGTAGACAGATTCAACTTACTTATCAGTAGATATATTGCAGTCAATAACAGTTTTCCTGTGAGTGGATATCACCAAAAATGGTAAAGGAATCTTTTCATTACGAATTTTCGAAGTACCATTAGATGTCATTTTATCTGAATCAGTATCGATGTTACGTGATCCACCACAAGTGTTAGATTCTGAAACCATACCATTACGTCTACAACGGTCATTGATTTTATTGCGCATTACAAGGTTTTTAAAAGCAATCAATTGCATGATGAGATCTTGTATTTCAACAGTCTGAAATAAAAATTGATAACGGAAAACTAAGTTTACTCACGAATAATATTTTTTGGAAAAATTTCAAATCTTTCTTTGAAGTAGTAGGTTGTTTGAGCAAAGAAACACTAACAAATTTTAGGTGGAAGCCATGATATGTAACAACAGGTATGGTACAAGACAAGTTAAAGTAAATTAGCTCCCATAGTAAAATGACACTATTAGAGATGTAATGCGATAGCCTAAAAACGTCTTTTTAAGCCACTTGAATTGGGATTTGAAAAACCCCTTCACTTAACTCGGCTTGGGAAGCTGAATAGTATACAGTAAATATAACTTAAACGCGGACGCATTTGAATTTGAAATAAGTTATCGAATTTCATTAAAAGTAACATTCGACTTTAACAAGCTGTAAACTTTAGAAGACATCTATGGAATCATAGAGACCACAAGATTACATTATTTTCTAGGTTGTAAAAAAACATACATCGTAAAACCCAGATGCAACATTACTTCCATTCATAGCAATTCAAATAACATGACAGTGTAGGGACTGTTATGGTCTATGAACAAAATACTATATGTTTATGTGGAAAAAAGGAATCAGATTATAATAACGTTTCAATAAAACAATATTTCCCCATCAACTCAAAGAATAACAATTATTGTCGTATTTTTAAAGGAATGCGTATGATTATTGATTTGAGGATTATCCTAACATATCCACTTTCTTTGGCCTAGTTTGTACTTTTAAGCATACTTTGTTACGGTTATTGATTTTCAAAGCTTTATTATACGACATTATATAATAATAACCTCAGTTTATTGATTTGCAGGAAAAACTGCCCATCAGTCCTTTCACGAACAAACAAATAATATGTACATTTGGAAATAATAATCTAATTTTGTGAAAATGTAGGTTTCCGTAAACTGATGTGAAGTCCACCTATTTGAAAGTAGATATCGCTAAAATACCCAGAATGGAATTAAAATCAGAGAATACTGATCTTGTAATAGATGTTAGGAAGGGTGGGACAAACACGATTATGCAACCGGATTTTTAGGAAAAAAAAATGATCCACTGAAACTAAATACTCAAAAACAGGAAATTTCGAGTCAGGATAATTAACTTGATCGTAGACTTTTGATCACTTTTGACAAGTCATTAATACCTGAGCAAAATGCACATATTTCTACTAGCTAACCACAATGGTGGTGTAAATAAAGTATTATTCCGAAAAACTAAACTAAATTATAATCATTTAATCTGATAACGTCATGAACGTACTTTATTCCGCAGAGAAATCTGTCGCTTTTCACGCTCTTCTTCCAAACGCCGACACTCTTCTATCATATTTACGGGCAGTCCAACCCAACGGATCTCCTTTTTCTCTTTTTGAAGTACATTTAAGGCCATTAGAACATTTAATGCATCATAAACGCGCCGACGAATATTCTTCTGAATATAATGAAGCTACAAAAATAACGTGATTTGTTGCATTTTTAAATATTCAAAATAATCTTTACAGTTGCTAATAATCTTTGTCAAGAAACATATCCAACAACTCACTTGTTCAGATGGAATCATGGGATGTTCAGCAGCATACTCGTGTACAAGCTCATCAGCAACCTCACTATAGGAAGTTATACCTTTCTCTTTAACCTTGTTACAAACACAACGGGCATAACGTCGAAGACCATTGGTTTTCAGACCGGTTGTAACCCTAAAAAAGAGGGATGTAGAGTATCAAATTATGGTGAACGAAGTAATGGAATATATATATATATATATATTACTATTCTTCGACGATGAAACTTGAGTTTTAAGGAAGTTATTTCGATAAGACAGCTCCAAAGAAAAATTATTTACTCAACCTCAAAGACTACATGCTAGATTGTAAAGAACAATTTTGGAAGATTCATAATGAGAATGAACATGCTTAGTAAATAAAATAATAATAAAACTTGTAGCATATTTTGATGTCAGTTAGGCTTGTGAAAAGAAGGAATACATATCAAGTGACGACAACTCACTGTTCTTGTTCTTCACCCTCCTCACGACCAGCCGAACTGGCTGAGTGTTCGAAGCCAGCGGCATTATGCATATTTATATCGTAATAACCAGAAGTTGTAAGGACACCGTGAGGAGCTCCATTAATAATTTCACCTCCCGACCCTATAATCATTTGATTTTCAACATCCTCAGAACTTTGATAGTTGACAGAAGATCCAGTGAACTGTGTCGACGGAGCACCAGAAAAAATCAGCGTGCCCTAATCAATGATAAAGTAAGTAAGAAGGGAAAATGTATCTTTAAATGATTGACCAAAAATACACTGGTCCCAAGTATGAAACAAAAAAGTCCATATTTCCTGAAGTGGTCAAAATTAAGAACTACTTATGTGTAATAAACTTACAGGTCTCACAGGTGTAATAGTGGTAGCACCGGTCAAGACTGTGGGACCAGATGATAACTGAGGACGGATGGTAAGAACACGTGGGAAATTTGATGTTACAGTAGCGCCGCTAGAATTTATCACCTGCTGACCCCCAGCAGGAAGTATTTTGACAGTTCTTTGGAGCATATGCATTGGTATCACTAAAAATAGAACGACATATGCTATCATTCACAACAGAAACTGAAGATTAAAAGATTTTCAGTATTATTGAATAATTATTAAAGACATTCGTTTAAATTCATATATGTTGACATCGGAATTGTACACAAAGGAAGCTAATATAAGTTATTTCTCCCAACAAAAATGTACAGAGACTAGTACCTAAAACAGATACGTGAAGGTTTTCATACAACTTACATCACGATAGAGAGGAATCGACAACATGAATGCCAGAGGTGTGAAAACACTGATAGCCATTGTAGTGGAAAACATTACGAGGAATATAGTTTGAAAAGAGTGTGAGGTGTAAAATGAAGATTTATGGAGAAATTTAAGGAATATATGCGCCTGAGGCACCAAGGTCAATTTTGGGCCGTACTTTGAATCGTAGATATTTTCTTCCTGTACTATATAAATATATATATATATATAATCATTTTTTATATATTGCCACCATTGAATCAACTAATTCTATGAATCCGGTGTTCATCCTGCTGTGCTAATGTGGTATGGCAACTTGGACCGATGCATATATGTGCCTGGTCCTACGCTGTAGCTGACTGACTGAGATTAATTGTCGCACGGACTCCAACAAGATAATTTGGGTCCTACAAGACGGCATACGCCAGGCAGCCAATGATTTTAAGGACAGATGCCACATATTTCCCCCTCGTCCCGGACTGTTTCTCCAACTTAATCTTATGCTGGTCAGAACTGGAGGCGGTGGTTGGGCATGAGTATTATGTCGCCCAACTACCTCAATCAACTGATATTCTCATCGATCCGTCTGAAATTTTTTATCAGAATCATTAGTACAACCAAAACTAAGTGACTTGATGATTGAGCACTTCCAACCACTATATAACTTTCACCGCCAAAGACTGCTTTTCTACTGTTAAGTAGCTAACAATCAAAAACATACCATTTTACACCAGCAACCGATCAGTAATCTGTCATACGTAACGTACGCATGTGCCATGTCCTACGTTGCGTGTGATTAATCGATTGAGCTTTATATTTCAACAATTAAAATATGCCCATAAATCAAACCTTAACCCATAATATGCACACAAGTTATGGCTTACCTGCTGCCTTTAGAGGTTTACCTCCAGCACCTTGACCCGGAACAGTAATTATCTTCACAGTCTTAAAAAGAGAAAAAGCATGTGATTAACAGAATACTCTATAGGCTTTACGGAGTAAACGAAGATAAATTACACCACTAAGCACCAATTATAACGTTATCATGTCAAATAACTATTTTAGGGATAACGCCATGGAACCTTTAAAGTGTTAAAATGATTGTTGTAAATATACATAACTGTTAAAAATCATAACTGATAAACAGAAGTAATCTGATGCATAAAATTACCTTTAATCCTGGACGTTGAACCGGCGAGTTTGGCACAGTCGGTCCAGACCCTGGGGCACTCCTTTGCAACATTATGACGCGTGGGCCTTGTTGACCAGATGGTGCCTTTTGAAAGTGTAAGGTTCCATCTGCTCCCATAGTGATGGTTCCTGCACTAGATACAGCAGAATGTCCAACTCCTGGTAAATTTGCATTGCCTGATACAATTGGTTGATCATTAGACCCAACAGTTATTTCTTGTTCCGCAGCTGGTATGTCGAATAGATCTGCCGATACTGCTCCATAAGGGTCCATCTGAAATATGAGGTTACATTAGAAATAACCTGATTAGCCGTTGGTTAAAAATTATTGAGTAAGATCACATACAAACAAGCTGATCTAGTGGTTGAGTAAAGGGTGAGACAGCTATAATGACATGGTGATCAGGTTGAGTGACGTCGTAAGAAGTTGTCCTTTGAGCTTGCTATCACGTTCCCAAACAAATATCTTTCAGCAGCGTGGTTGGTCGGAAAGTGACCAATGCTAGGATATCTATAACAGCACTTCCTCAAGTTGTGCTGGGGTTGAATACATAACAATCTTATCCAACGAATAAAATTTCTATGAAATTGATTCGAATTATTCTAAAACAATGTTTAAAACACTTTAAAGTAGTCTATCTTTATCACTTGAGATTTCCCAGCAAAGAATACTGATAAACTCCTGGTTATCGTGAATGTCTGACGATGTACATTAGAAACATAACTACAGTCCAAACAGTAAATGCATCGAAGCCTTGGACCAAATGAAAGTTTAAATAAACGTGCTAGTGATTCGAATCCCAGTTAGTGCCCCAAAATGCCCTGGTACGGCTGAGAGTCGGGAAAATCAGCTCACCCTCTCGAAATGCTCTCACATGGCCACGAATATATAGCCACTACCAGGGAAGTCCTACTCACTGTCTTCTCGCCGCATTACTATTGTTTATGAAATTAAGAGGACGAAAAGCGAATGTCCGGCGCTTTAACTGGGTTGGTGGATACGGAGAATCCACCTAGGAGAGTTGGAAAACTATGACTCCAAACCTATGATGTACGTCCGCTCCGGATTCCTAAAGAAACAAATGGCGTATGAACCTATTGTTGGTCACCGGCTAACATGGGACTGCATCTCCTTACGTTGCTCCACTGCGTTGTGGATTGGACTTTTAGGTTAAAGGCTCAGGGTGTGGCCCGCTAAGAAAACCACCTGCTTCGGATTGGGCACCCGGGCAGTATCCCAGCCCTCACATAAATTGAATGACTTATGTGGCGCATATCTATTTGTACCAATGTTTATATTTAAATAAATAGTGCATGTTACTAAGATATAATCACCATGATAAGATTTCTTATATTCACCTTGGATTACAATCTACAGTAAGAAGTTTAGTAAAGAATTATCCAAGCCAGAAATATCTTGGAAAGAATTGTTTCTAACTGTATTGTGAGAATCAATGTTCTCGAATTTGTCACTCCTGATCCTGCTAGTGATTTTACCTGATTGATATGAAGTCATAACCAGAGAAATAAAGCGTCAAAAATGAGATTGCACTTTACACTATTACTACTACTATAGACCGAATATTTATCCTTCGACGTCCTACTATAACTATACTCCTTTTCTATTAGGCGGCGTTCGGCTTTGTTGATTGTGAGGTTCTATGGTAGTGTCTGTCACTAAAAGGCATACTAATGTACATTAACCTTGTACAGTCTCTCTACTCGAACACTTCTTGTTGGGTTAGAGCTTATGGCAAACTGTAATTTTGAATCAGTTACTTCAAGTATGTTCGTCAGGGTTGTCCACTTTCTCCGATTTTAATTAACTCTGACACATGCAGGTTCTTAAAGATAACACTTCCATTGTCTGACTTTAGTGGTTAATTTTCTACTAGGAGCTTTACTTCCCGACTTAAAATGAGCGTATGATATAGTTCTGTTAGGTGAAGGCACTGAAAAATACATTCTGACCATCTTAAGCAAAGTGAGAGCATGTTTGAGATGCGGTTTTTCCCCTTCGAAAATAAAATGCTACTTCAAGATTGGCCTACGTTACCGCATGAATTAATTATAGGAAGTGAAATAGTTCAACGCATCAACCACATTTATAATAGGACTCTCGTAAGTACTGATGGTACGTTGTTTGGAGAAATTTCGACATGGATTCAGAAGGCTGGTTTGGTTTTTGCTAACCTTCGAGTTTACTCCTCAGCAGTTCGCTCCGTCTTTCTTTGTGGGTGTGAGACATGGGCATTAAGAGTTGAGGTATTCGATCATAGGTGTCTAGGAAGCGTTGCTCGTGTATTTTGTGACCACAGAGTAGGCAATGCCCAGCTTAAGAATAGAGTACTAGGTAGAGGTGGGAAATCGACTGATGAGTTAGTGAACCTTCATCAACTGAGATAGCCAGGGCATGTGTTACGTATCCCCAACTACCACCTACATCGAAGAGTGACGTTTTCTGCTGTAGCAGTAGAGTGGAGGGAAGCTATGGGCGGCCAAACCAAAAACATGGTATCAGTCCATGATAATGCGTAGAAAACCTGGTTGGAGTCCTGACAGGCGCGTCTATCTTTTGTATCCCTCCTAATCCTAAGATTTTAAACTCCTCATAACGTTTTTTTGATAATTTACATTTCCATCGAGTCATATCTTCGACCCCTGATCTTTCATATTACCACTAATACTGTCACTACCTCTACTATACTGGAATTTGTCCCGACAACCTCTATGCTAACAAAGTATAGTAGCTTGAACGGATTTACATATGTGCAGGTTTTACGATGTGACTAACTGATTACACTACAAAGTTATCTTTAGAAACTTAAAAACCACTATGTAGAAATTGTAATATACTGAGTTTTAGAACAATGAACCATACTAAGTTTATATAAAAATGCAGACTATGCAAGTGATAGTGAAATTACCAATGACAGAAATTCCTCGTCCGATTGTTATCACATGAACAATTAGATGGACCAACTGCGAGGCTGGACAGAATTTGAAAACGTTTGGCCTTACCATCAAATATAATGAAACATACACGTCAGTCACTGAATCTACTTTCTAATACTCACAAACTGAATCTCAATACACTCAGAGTAATCACAATAAATTCTTTCTGTACCACTGACGAGATACCGTAACCACTACGTTCTTCGGAGTCCTCAAACAAACTGAGTATCTAATAAACGTTGTAGAATAGTGACCTAACGTCGAGAAACCTCTTTAACCTTCAAAATAAACAACATATTATGAAAATAAAACACTAAAAAAAACTTATTAATGGTGAAGACAGGATGAAATAACTAATGTGATATGAATGAGCTTCCAGCCCTGTAAATAAGAACAATGAACACTCACGAGTAAGATGATTCATCTGGCCACATCTTATTAAACAACCTTCATATCATAATTCGTAAAATTTTATGACAGCAGACTTAACAATCCGTATCATATTTCGGAAGCTGTAGGCAGTTAAATTTTCACAAAGCGTTAATCGCTTCATGATAAAATATAATATACATTTTAAAAGGATCCATAAAAGTGAAAATTCCGCGGAAAACACTGGCGGGAAAATTAGATTTGCGCTCACTTTTATTAGCGGAACTTTCAAAAGAGATGTCCTACAAGTTAAACCGCGAATATTCCGTCATTGCAATTATTTAAACAAAATTGATTGAAACCAAAAAATTGTCTTCATCTCAACATATGAAACAATAACTAGCAGAAATATGAATTATTTGATAAAAATTTGTGGTCTACGACTATGATAAGTTTTCAAGCATTGAATCAGCAGTAACGTATTGTTGTCTTCGAACGTTGTTAAGGAAACTGTTACTTTCCTGCGATTAATTTTGAGATTATTTGGTATAGTCCGACATATACCTTGTCATCATGAATAAGTTTGAAATCCATAATAGGTAGTACTAATATGAGTAGAAATGTTACGAGTATTCAATGCTGATAGAATTGCGGATGAATACCATGTCATAGGCGATCTTGATAGAGTGAGAATGGTTGATCGAGAGTTGTTAGATGCGGTGAATACAGTAAATTAAATAGGGGCTTCAATGACATCGAAGATTCAAAAAATGGGTCACTTCGGGGGTTTTTCTCAGTCTATAGAAAGGATCCTCTCAGTATCACAAGGCCTAAAGTAGTTTTCGACTCCCTTTTTGGAAGTCGTCGATAAAGAGTATAATTAAAAGGCTTCAAGAAGTATTAAACCTCATGACTCCCGGTACTATGCATATCTTGACACTGTTTGAGTGTTAAGATACGTGTGATCAAGTGGTGAATTTCAGCAATTCGCGAACAGATTACAAAAACGAAAATTTTTAGTGTAGACTATTTGATCTTAGTTAATGGACTTTCCGATGGTCATTTATAGAGTGACAAATCCAAAGTGGAAGAAAGCTATGAGACATAACTAACAAAATCTTTGTACAGCAAACAGTAAACCAATTTTTAGACAGCGTAGTGACCCATAGTAAAATATCGGAAACAGGTGACGGAGTTACTAGAAGGTCAGAAATACCTTTCACCATTCTGTTTACTTCCTTTCGAACATTTTCTAAGTATATCTGCTTTATATTTGAAATAATGGCTCTGTGCTAATCTTGGGTCCAAAGTCGCACCTCAAGTACGTTGGATATCATTACATATCATATGAAACAATAATTTCTTGTTTAACAACGTGGAACAGACTGCCAGTGGACCTCCGTTGCAGTGTAACTACAACCCGGTTCAGAAGTGTCCTTGATAAATTTCTTTCCCAAAGTGCATTGTGCCACCTATTGAATACCAATGTGTTTAATAATGATTTATTCAAACAAGGTCCGTAATCTGTCCAATTGACCGTAAATCAATGTGAACCTTTGAAACTTTTAACGCCCGTTTTATTTTGTTTTCTTTCATTTCAATTTAATATATGAAATTCGCTTATGTCCGTATTTATAACTATTGCTATTACTTACTAACTTACTTACACCTGTTACTCCTCGTGAAGGAGCATAGGTCGCTCACCAGCATTCTCCATCCAACCCTGTCCTGGGCAATCCTTTCCAGCTCCTTCCAGTTGTAATTCATCCTTTTCATATCTGCTTCTATTATCCGACGTAATGTGTTCTTTGGCCTTCCTCTTTTCCGCTTCCCTTCAGGATTCCAAGTTAGAGCTTGCCTCGTGATGCAGTTTGACGATTTGCGTAATGTATGTCCTATCCATTTCCATCGTCTTTTCCTAATTTCCTCTTCAGCTGGAAGTTGGTTTGTTCTCTCCCACAGAAGGCTATTGCTGATGGTATCCGGCCAATGGATGTTGAGTATCTTGCGTAGACAGCTATTTATAAATACTTGTACTTTCTTGATTGTGGTTGTTGTAGTTCTCCAAGTTTCAGCTCCATACAGTAGAACTGACTGCCTTGACGTTCGTATTGAAGATTCTCACTTTGATATTGGTTGAAAGTTGTTTAGAGTTCCATATGTTCTTCAATTGTAGGAATGCGGCCCTTGCTTTGCCAATCCTCGCCTTTACGTCTGCATCTGAACCTCCATGTCTATCGACGATGCTTCCCAGATATGTGAAGGATTCTACATCTTCCAGAGTTTCGCCATCAAGGGTGATTGGATTGCTGTTCTCCGCTTTGAATTTGAGGACCTTGGTTTTCCCTTTGTGTATGCTGAGGCCTACTGATGCAGAGACTGCTGCTACATTGGCTGTCTTTATCTGAATCTGTTCACGTGTACGTGATAGGAGGGCTAGGTCATCTGCAAAGTCCAGATCGTCTAATTGGTTCTGAGCTGTCCATTGTATTCCGTGTTTTCCTTCAGATGTCGAGGTCTTCATAATCCAGTCGACCACCAGAAGAAAGAGGAAGGGAGAGAGTAAACAGCCTTGTCTGACTCCGCTCCTTACTTGGAATGCATCTGTCAGCTGTCCTCCATGCACTACTTTGCACTGTAGTCCGTCGTATGAGTTCCGGATAATATTGACAATCTTCTCAGGAACTCCGTAGTGTCGAAGAAGTTTCCATAATGTCCTCCTATCTACACTGTCGAATGCCTTTTCATAATCAATGAAGTTGATGTATAGTGACGAGTTCCACTCAACTGATTGTTCGACGATGATCCGTAGTGTTGCAATTTGGTCTGTGCACGACCGATCCTTTCGGAATCCAGCTTGTTGATCTCGAAGTTGGGCATCTACTGCATCCTTCATCCGGTTCAGCAACACCCTGTTGAAGACTTTCCCTGGTATTGACAGTAGTGTAATGCCTCTGTAGTTTTCACATTTGCTCAGATCTCCTTTCTTTGGAATCTTGATGAGGTGTCCTTCTTTCCAGTCCATTGGCACTTGTTCCTCCTCCCAAATCTTTTTGAATAGAGGGTAAAGCATGCTTGTGGTTACTTCGACGTCTGATTTCAGTGCTTCAGCTGGTATGTTGTCGGGTCCTGCTGCTTTCCCGTTCTTGATTTGTCTGACGGCCATTCTAATTTCTTCCGTCGTTGGTGGGTTGACATCTATAGGAAGATCTGTGTGTGCTGCTTCGATGTTCGGTGGATTCATTGGAGCCGGCCTATTCAGGAGTTCCTCGAAGTATTCTACCCATCTGTTTCGCTGTTGTTGAATTTCAGTGATTGGCTTGCCTTCTTTGTCTTTGACCGGCCTCTCTGGTTTACTGTATTTCCCTGATAGTTTCTTCGTTGTATCGTAGAGCTGTTTCATATTTCCTTCTCTAGCAGCTTTTTCTGCCGTCGTTGCTAATTCTTCCACGTATTTCTTCCTGTCGGCTCTAATGCTCCTCTTCACTTGCTTGTTTGCTTCTATGTATTCAGCTTGTGCTTGGACTTTCTCTGCTCGTGTTCGGCTGTTGTTAATTGCTGTCTTCTTGTTCTTCCTTTCTTTGATCTTGTCCAGTGTTTCTATAGAGATCCATTCCTTATGATGGTGTTTCTTTAGGCCCAGAACCTCTTGACACGTTGAAGTCAATGTTTCTTTGATGCCTTTCCAGTTGTCCTCCATGGTGGTTTCTTCTTCCTTCAGTAGATCTTGAAAGGCTTGGAATCTGTTGTTGAGAGCTATCTTGAATTCATTGAGTTTGTCAGTATCTCGAAGGAAGGCTGTATTGAACCTTTGTATTGCTGTTTGTCCACTTGTCCAGTTCTTTTTTAGCTTCAGTTTCAAATTGGCTACAACTAGGTGGTGATCTGAAGCTACGTCAGCTCCTCTCCTGGTTCTCACATCTTCCATTGTCCTTCGGAATTTTTTTGATGCAAATATGGTCTATCTGGTTCTCTGTAGTGTGGTCCGGTGAGATCCATGTAGCCTTGTGTATACGTTTGTGTGGAAATATTGTGCCTCCTATGACTAATTTGTTGAATGCACACAAATTTGCAAATCTTTCTCCATTTTCGTTCCTCTCTCCCAGTCCATGTCGTCCCATAATATCTTCATATCCAGTGTTGTCTATTCCGACCTTGGCATTTAGATCTCCCATCAGAATGGTGAGGTCCTTTCTTGAGCATTTCTCTATGATTGACTGCAGCCGCTCGTAGAATTGATCTTTAATGTCGTCGTTGCTATCATTGGTGGGTGCATAACATTGGATAATATTCATTAAGATCCCCTCCTTCTTTGTTTTGAATGATGCTTTGATGATTCTGGATCCGTGGGATTCCCATCCTACAAGTGCATTTCGTGCTACTTTGGACAGCATTAGAGCAACTCCCTGTGTGTGTGGAGCATTTTCCTCTTCGTGACCGGAGTATAGCAGCATCTCTCCCGTAGCTAGCCTTTTCTGTCCAGCTTGGGTCCAGTGGGTTTCGCTGATTCCCAGTACTGCCAAGTTGTATCTCCTCATTTCCGTTGCTATTTGGCTGGTCTTCCCGGTTTCCCACATTGTTCTAACGTTCCATGTACCTATAAAAATTTTTGCTCTGGTTGTTAGAAGGGGCATCGGCCTCGTGGCTTCCGAAGGAATTCGGCTTTCACCATGAAGCGTCATAATTCTTCTAAATGAAGACCTTCTAACTCCCAGGGCAGAGTTAAAATGGTTTGAATTATTTTTTCTGGTAAGCGTTTTTTTAGCGAGTTAGTTTTCTACGGGATGGGGACGCTAACCCCATGCCCAACCCTCCTCCTTTACCCGGGCTTGGGACCGGCAGTAACTCTAGAAGAGCTACAGGCGGAGTTATTGGTATTATTGATATCATTATTAATCTCTTAACACCTTAGATATTTTTTAAATCTTTTCTTGTCCCTCTAAATATACTTTATTCCTAAACATCTATAACTAAAAACAAAAGAAATCAAATTATCCTATAGTACACTTAAATAAATGTAATATCAATATACTACTCACTACACCTTTATTATCATGGTTGTACCCTCTCACTAGGTGTCCATTTCTTTTCTATATCTCTCTTTTCCTTCTATATGAATATTATTATTAAGATTCCGGAATTTGTAAATAAGACAATAACTTGTGTTACACTTGAATTAACTTCTCAGACTCATTTTATTTTCACTATGTATATATGACTCAAAATATTGATATTTAGTTCTCCATTGAACGTAATTGAGATTTTCATAGCATCGCTTCAAATTATGACTGCACAAACACTTATTCTGACGTCATATCGTACTGCAATAACGAGTTGTTTTTCTTATTGATTTTGTTTTATTTCATTTTTGCTACTCATTTGGCGATACATATGTAGTCGTTTATTTTTGTTATGTGTTCATAAACATGCTTATTAAACTATTTATTTATTTCGCATTTCCTTTATTGCTATCCTCTTATTTTCTCCCGTTCCTTCTTTAAAGTCAACTCAATATTTTTCTCAACTACACAGAATCTGATTTATTATTATTATATTGTAGAGAGGAACCAATACCGCTACATGACCACCTTCTGGAACGTGGGTCAATTTGTTTTTGAACTTCTTTCCTTGGGACTGTGAGTAGGTTGAAGGTAACAAATAGGACTACCTTCGAAATACTTCTGCTTTCCGATGAGTGACTTGGGTTTAACGGTTTCCGTAGCTGGTTCTGGTGCCGAGTTCATATGTCTCCTCCTGCTTCACATGTGACTTAGCCTAACCTACCGACCATGGACGCTTCTCATCCAGGGGTAGTGTTTCATATTGTAATCTCAAGTGAACACGGAACATCCAACCCATACGTTGGCAGCTCCTGAAGTTCAGTCTGTGCTAGTGGTGTGGATGCCGGTCACATGAGGTTTTCGATCATCCTCAGTCTTCTCCATATGAAGACCTCTGTTGGAAAACATCTACTCTGGTAACTCACCGTTTGGCGTCGTTCGATAAACAGATAAGAATTTCTATGTTAATTCGACCGACGTTACCTTTTTTGACCTATGTAAGCCCTCTTAAACGCGTCCACAGAACTTTCCGCTTTGTTATCTGACTGTGAATGGTAAAGAGAAGAGCGGAAATACTTGGTGGACAGCCGTGGGTAAAATTCTTGAGACTGGCTGGAAGTGAACTGTGAACTATTATCTGATTGAATTACACCAGGCAATCTGTTTAGGGAGATTTCTGCTAATAGCACTAACACCTTGACCATCGTTGTTGGCACTGACTGCATACGCCTGCCAACTCCATGAAGTGCTGGCTCGTGAGCGGCCAACATGCATAATTTCGAGCCATGGACGTCGTCCGTTTTACACCGTGATGGTCGATATGAAACTCCTTTAGCACCTCAGATCGTAAGAATTTCGGCACAATCACCCTCTCCAAACATTAATCATTCATTTACGACACACAACGAATCCAAACGACGATAAAGCTGCCTCATGTCATCGTCATAAACGGTAGGCAGCCAGCCGTTAGTGCCGTGGTTTATCGTTATTTTAGGGTTCGGATTGTTTCTCGAGGTGACCTGCATGTCTAATGATAACACTTGTAAAGCACGAATGGTAGCTGTTAAGTGGTCCTCTGTAGAGAGTTTGACGACAACCATGTCTTCCTCTACGGTAGAGAGACCTCTGATAAGCCGTGAAAGGACGTTTGCCTAAACAAAGTGTCGTATGCGTCACTTCTACCGAAGTGACAGCAATTAGGATATCATCAAGATACGTTGAGACCCTCGAGATCCCCGTTAGGATGGTATTCTTTAGTCGCTGGAAAATACCTGGTGAGGTCTTGCCTCCAACGCTTAGACGATTATATTAAAATAAACCACTGTGAGTAATAATGGTAGGTAGCTCTCTCGACTCCTCAGCCGCCTCCACTTGTAAATTAGCATCAGCAGGGTCTGACTCTGTGAAGAACGTCCCACCTTTTAGTATAGTGAACAAATCTATGGGAACTGGTAGCTAGTAATGATGTTGTTCAAGGGCCACGTTAAGGCCTGTTCAGTGATTTGCGCATATGTGTTTTGCGCTCTCTACCATCTTGGTAACCACATAAAGTGCTTCTCAAGCGGAATACGAAACAGTAATAACTCCTTGTAGTTGTGAGCTATTTAGTTCTTCATGAACGTTTGATAATACTGTATGTGGTACTAATCTCTTCTGACGGAAAATACGTTCTACCTCTGACTTCAGTTGAAGGGTTGCTTCAATAGCGGAGCACCAACCCAAAACGGGCTGGAAGAAGGTTGAGAACTGAGTTATTAACCTCGTCGTATATACTTCAGGCTCAAGGGGTTGCCTTACCAGATGGCATACGACATTTAGTAGGACGTCAGCCAGCAGCGACTGGTCAAACCAATGTGTTCGTAACATTACCTTGGTGAATACCGATTCTCGGAAGGACAACTCAAAATCTAGTCGTCTCAACAAACTCAGAGAACAACCACATGCTGTACGAGCCTTCTGTGTTGTTGACTCAATGCGTGAGCCACCCATTTCGATTCAACATTTGCGAGAGATAACGGTATTGCCTGATGCAATAACTACTTGCAATCTAAATGAATGCTCGATAATATTAAGGGTAATGAATTTACACCCACCTTAGATTTGGCTCCGGCAAAACGCTAATAAGCTCGGCTCACTTGTGCAGGATTCGGGGACAGGCGTTCTGATACTTCTGGACTGATGTGGTGATTGCTTTGTTTCGCTCCTTTGGAAGAATACACCTTTGTGACCAATAGATTTAGATTTTCACAGTTTTAAATCATGAGTCAGTTGAAGCTAGACGCCCATGGAAAACCTGGAAGCACTGGACGGCCGTTTCGTCCTAGTGTGGGACTCCTCAGCAGTGCTCATCCACCGAGCCGGCATCCAACGGCGTGGATGCGCACTGCTGAAGAGTCCCACACTAGGACGAAACGGCCGTCCAATGCTTACAGGTTTTCCATGGGTGTCTAGCCTCAACTGACTCACGATTTCAATCTGTGAAAATTTCTAAAATCTCCACAAACCCCATCCGACTTAGATTTATTGCAACGACGTCGTTTAGAAGGACAGGTCCGTACGAAATGTCATAGAGCACAGTGCCAGCATGGAATCGGAGGACCAGTTTTTGTTCGTTGAAATCAGCTTGAGTAAGGTGGGTTATGTAAAAGAGGTTCCTGTCTGGCAGGTTTGGAAAGTCACTGAACTATCTAAGTTTCGGGGTGTTAGAGACCGCCACACTGAACCATAATTGTATCACGCTGAGTGCAAATGCAGTAATAAGTGTCATTGAAAAGTTTCACAAAACAATGGACTGAAAGTGGAAATGAACCAATGACATTTTAGGTCACTCTATCTAGGGAACACAAACTGAGCGCTCTTGACGAACAAAAACTACAAACCCAAGACGTTTTTCAAACGATTTCTGTTATCTCGCGTCTCCACCAGTAACGATGTCCGAAAAGCGTAGTCATAACATAAATCGTCACATCTCAAAGCCTTAAAAATGACATCATCAGCCGTTCAAAATTCCCTACTGGAACGATCAATCTGGTACTTGAACTCAGAACAACATTAAGCAAATCTTTCTTTATCATTGAACGTGCAGCCAGATTGGTACAGATGACAGTAAGCGATATGGTTATTAGTTCTTGCGTTGACCTTACTTTTCTTCGTAAGTGATTCTTTACACAAGAGGAGGAAACTTTCAGAGTATTGAACTTGATGTGTCCAGCAAAATCGCAATTCGAATCGTTAGTGAGTGACGACAAACATATAGAATTAAGGTCTACTTCGTTATTAGTACTATTACAATAATATACCTATTCCTACAATTGCGGATATGTCATAGTGTGATAACCTAATCTATAAGATCTTGCGTGGAAGTCACATCATTGTGTATTCGGACTCGTCGTATCATAACAATCCGCGATATAACGTTTGACGTTTGTAAAAAACACATTCAGGCTAAAGATAGAATAATATATTTAATGTGAGCAAAGACAAGTTATACAGAATGACCACGTCTGCGACGCTGAGCCATGCCATCTGAGTAAACTGAATTGAATATTCCCGACTTCTCTTTTGCTAACCTTTGCTTCGTGTCAATTGTTGGACATTACTCATTTCAGTAATTTAATACTCGGCTTTAAAGATCATGTGGCTACAGTCCAATGCCACTACAAATCCACAATATTCTAATAAATCAGTTACTGTAGTAACATAGATAAGCGCATCAATACCGGTCTGAAACTAACTCTTACGAGTTCTTTCCCACGGACATTTCTGTGCAGTTCTCTTTCCTTATGAGTCGTTTCCTTCGCTGTTAACTGTATTCCTGTATATTTTGTTTTTTCTTGGCGTTCCTAAAGATATACTTAACCCACTTGAAGTGTAAAATAACCCAACAAAATTCTCTATTATATTCATTTGGGACCACTAAGCACTTTCCTTTTTACTGGTAAAAAGCTGATTCATATGTCTCCTAGAAAACCATCCTATCAAGAGTAATACGTAACTTAGATCATTAACGTATTATATCAAAAAGTCACTAAGTAAATATATACTCCATTAACAAATAAACATTTGTCTTCAATATGCATGATGAAAGCTTATATACGAGATAGCTGGGTTTCCATTATGAATTCATATGAGCCAATATGCGAGGATGCTGCGCAACCATTCACACGAAAGAACTGATTCGTTTGATTAAGTTCCGTGATATTAGCAGTTAGGTGTACTTAGTTTTCGTGATAATGATGTAGCGTGGTGCTGAGTTGAGATTAACTATGAACACCGCTACCAAGAAACATGTGCCAAATGACTCCATAAAATCCCCCGGAAGCCAAATATCAGATGGCAGTTAATGGACCAAGTCGAGATATATTTGCTGGCAATCTCGTGGCATCGAAAGGATACCGAGATTGTGCCAGGGTACAAGCTTGGTTACAGAACGTAACCGAATTCGCTCGAAGTCTCAATCAAAGTGTGTCAATAATGGATGCTTTTTAGCACAGTTAAACAAAAGCACATTAAAACAGTCACTGGTACAATTGGTTACAATAATAATTGTTTTCAATAAACCAATCGTGTTCTCGTGACAAAGATGAGTCACTACAATGGTATTGAATCATAATTACACGATCTTTGAAGCTGAATGTGTAATGATCGTGACGATTTACATGCAACAATTAACATTTAGAGGAAGCCAGAGAAAAAGTGAACGCAGGAACATTTGATCGGTATGACATGGCTTCGTTATGCGGGCGTGGTTACTCTATATATTTTCTCCCCTTTCAGATTAAATATGCAGCAGTAAATCTTCGAAGTTTGATGCTGACCACATTAATTTTAATAAACTGACCTATCTGAAGGCGCTCGGTCGCACATCCGCACCTGTGATTACGTTGTGTTCCATTTCTTCTACAACCGCTAGCCTGCTTATATCAGTCACTTCTCGATATATCGATAGCATATCAAACATATTTTGAACCTCTTTGCCTCTGACTTCTGATCTCACCGGGTTGGCACGTTTCGATTATAGATGTTACTGGTTAAGGTATTGTCAAACTCCAATTACTTGTGGCATCTTTAAATATATTATTCTATCCCCAGCCCAAATGCGTTCATAAAAAGTCATAAAAAGCATAACGTTAACTGTCGCGATAGAACGACACGGTATATGCAATATTATGACTTCCACGTAAGATTTTATGGATTAGGTAGTTGTATCAAAGCAAGTCTAGAATTTGACACTAAGTCTATGTGACAATTGGAAGTATTTGAATTATAGTACAAACTAGGAATCCCAGAAATAACGCCATTTAATCAAGGAGTACTACATAAACACAAACGAATGTACCGTATTTGGAATTCGAAATCGAGCATTCAACAAGTAAAAAGGAATCGTTAGTTCATTCAAACATCACACCCGCCACAGCTTAAATTGGAGTTCAATTGTCTGTAATCGATTGTCCATCTTCTTAAGTTCATCCTGTGTCTATACGACAGTGTGCTGGATAAAGTCTCTGCATTATTCACTTGGTTCCTGGGATTGTATACAATCACCGTGTCGGTTGTGTACCGAAACAACCAATATCTAGAACTCGAACCACAGATTTTTCAACACTATCCTCCTTCACAAAATAACGTTGGATCTTCATATCCCCAAGTCATGAATGATATGGCTTCATTTAAAACATATTTCACACACTGACTAGAGTATGCATTAGAAGTGACTTCATGATAAGAATAAACAACAGTTGATATGAAATCATCAGAATTGTAATCTAAATTGAGCTCATTTAGTACTCGTGCTTCACATTGAACAAGTTTCCCACAAGAAACAAATGGATTATGAGGACAAATAAAATTTGATATGACATCAAGATTTGATTCTTCTAAAATGGTTTCCTCAAATTTATTAAGAATGTCATTGCAGAGTAAAGGATCATTAGAAAAATCAACACCTATCCAAACCACATCAGGTTTTCGATCATGATTAAGTTCACCCAACATATTTTCCTCAGATTTCTAAGGAATTTCATCAGAAATATGTGGATCATTAGGAAAAACCATATCTGGAACAATATGAGAAATCCGATAAGAAGTTGATTGATTAGAAATTTTTGTCTGCTAGCCACTATTCATCATTGCTTACAAAAAGCATTTAGTTTTAATATAAAAATCTACTTTTTTTTATAAGGTAGAGATTAAGCCCAACTCTATCTTCTAGATTTAGCATACAGCTGATATTTTTCAAAGATATGGATGGCAACTTTGTGACTGATTATACAAAAGACAAATGATTAAAATAATTTATATTTCGTAAAGAATTAAGTTTGCTTTCCGAAAGCTGAATTACTAGGTCAGCAGAATATTTGGAGAATAATTAATAATGGGAAAACAATATTTCCTTAATTTCACTGATTACAAAGTTTATGCAGGAAAATTACTGTTTTGTAAATGATCACAGATCATCAGTTCAGGTCCAATAGAACAGACTACACTAAATTAACTTCAACATTTTAGAGGAATGATACCAACTATTTGACAAACGCTTTTTTTTATCGATCCTATCCACTTCTAAGATGGTCAGTCCAAGAACTAGGTAGACTTCTGTTCTGGGGTTGTAAATATATTTCAGGAATATAAACATTCTAAACTAAATTAAAAGTAATTTATTGAGATAAAAAAGATAGCTCATAAGATTTAAGCCACTAAAAAGGATGGTAGGAAGAATTCATATTTAAAAATGAAATGATTTGTTGTACTCAAATTTTCAATCAAGATTTTGAGCATGTTTTTTTAAAATAAAAGAAAAAAAGATATTTACTCTTTTGGGTATATTGATAATTCAGTTTTTAAGGTAAATTGTTCTGTTTCTGATAGCTTTTTAAGTGTATCTAAGCCTAAAGACTAAGATGACTTAATGACGAAGCATTTTGTGTGTTTCTGTTTTCGACAGGTGAATTAATTTATCTATTATGATATAATCAAATATTTTAAGTGAAATAAAATTCAAATATTGAGATGGTGGAGAAGATTTGTAGCTAAGGTGAATGATTTTGATGGAGTTTTGTTCTCTGAGCTGGATGGTTTGGTCGAATTCATCAACAATACTATTTTTAAGAACATAATTGTAAAGAAATATCACATATGATGAATAGTAGCAGGCAATAAAGCTTATGAAGTGAATATAGTCTTACTTGAGGTTGGTCTGCTGGATATAACTCTATCGTAATATTGATGCTAATAAGAAGTCTTGAATTTGATAATATACAAAAAAAGAGTAACGTGAAAGGGAAAATCTATTTGACCAATTACGGTGAATCTCAAAAGCTATTTACCTTTAAGATGCAAAAACAGTATAGGTGTGAAAATTTGATTTGGAAAATAGTTCATAAGCATGTTGATTCTAGTTCTATTTGGTAAAGGTTATCCAATCAAACATCATTGTTCGTTTTATGAATATTTCAAAGGTCTACATTTACTTCTGTATATGTAAAAAACAGCGCAGTGAAATAGACCTAACTTTCCGGTTAGTTATTTATGATGCTTTTAAAACTGATTATCAGTAAATATACCAGCTATAGCGAAAATGTCTATTTTGATATTTGTCTGTTATGACTTTAAATTGCGGTCGATTTTTACCCTGTGCTAATTGTTGTGTCCTTGACTGGAAAAATTAGAGAGCAGCGTGTTTATCGATCGATTCAATGACACGTAAACACATACGAACGGCCTAGAATCTCGATTGGTCCCACTTCCCTGTCTAGTCTAGTCAGTTGAGTCCAGAACACAAGTCACAACCTCTGAGATATGAATCATTATATTTCAAACATACTTTGTTTATATACCAATCAAGCATACCACATAGTACCATAAAATAGAAAACAACATTTTGTACAATATTCAACAAGTGAACAGATATCGACCAATAGGAAATGTCCATTTAAAGTCCAAGGACACCGTTGGACTTAACATGATAATTATTGGTCTATTCCTCCGCATCCACAACATTGTCAAAAAAGAAATAACGAATCGAGTGATGAAATTTCTTCTGAGTTAGTTTTTCATCATGGTTCTACACTAATATATATGATATATAACAATGAAATAATATCAGAAGGAGGTATTGTGGAGATTTTAGTAACTTTATGGTTTAATTCATGAGTTAATTGAAGTTAGACCACCATGGAAAATCTGAAAGCATTGGACGGGCGTTTCGTCCTAGTATGGCACTCCTCAGCAGTTAGCATTCACAATCCCGCCCTGAGAGATTCGAACCCGGGACTCAATTTCGTGGATTGGTTGAAGTTAGATATTAACACGGTTGGATACCAGACCAGTGATTTGGAGGTTAGGCGTTCGCGCGCGAGACTGATAGTACACATATGGACAAACTTTGTCTTTTATTCACAATATCTAGTCAACCAGTTCAAAGCATTACAAAATGTATGAATATTTATTTACCTGCTTACATAAATCTATCACAGGGAAATGAGCAAACATTCAAAAGTGAAACAACTCTCATTTAATATAATGAACAAACACTAACAATTTTCACTGGTTGTTCTTTCACCTGGAGACAGAAAAATATCTTATTTCAGTTTAGTCTAATGACTCCACTGAGAAGAACACTTATTTCATGTGAACCAAGTATTAGTTGACTTTCTAAATGAAAATTAAGTCATCCATTGTGTCGTTGAATGTAAATAAAGAGAATTGAATGAAGAAAATTTTCTTTTCAACGGAATCATTTATTTAATCTAGTAGTTATACAAGAATGAAGGGACGAATGTTGAGAATAAATAAAATACAAGAAATGGGAGGAACACGAAAATAGTTTATTAAAGTTCTGTTACCAACTCACTCCTATACCGACGACCAAGATATTGAGAGTGGTTGTACAAACTTCGTTTTGGTGTGAATGTTTGGTTTGTGAACATGAATTTCAATTGGTTCAAAATGTGCAGAAGATGAAGTCGTAGACTCTGTGAGAAATTTGATGGAATATCGTGTATATTCTTATAGACTTTTTTCAATTCAACTTGATGAGCTATATCGATCAAGTGAGCGACAACAGAAGTCCTAATTCATGTTCACAATCCGAACCTTCGCATCAAAATAAGTTTGTGTAACCACTCTCGCTAGCGCTGTCGCCGGTATAGGAGTGGATTTGTAACAGAACATTGATAAAACCCTCTCCTTTAAAAATATTTAAACCTTTTTCGAATTTCTCCCACTTTTGTATTTTACCTATTCTCAACATTCGTCTCTTGACTCTTACATAACTACTATAATACTGACCTTTCACCAAAATATTTTATTAGTTCCTTCTTTCTATATATTATGAAACAGCAACTGTCTGATTTCTGAATAATTACTTTGATTATTATATTCTTCTCAATGTTATTTTATGATCGATGTATCATTATTTAATTATTACGCAACGTAACTATTCGATGAGTGTTATTTCGTTGTTGCCAATCATATATATATTACTAGTATAGGGGCTGTGGAGATTGTTAAGTTTTTGATTGAGATCATGAACCGATTGATGTTAAACCACCACAATTAAAAACCTGGAAGCACTGGACTGCCGTTTCGTTCTATTGTGGGACTCCTCAGCAGTGCGCATCCACGATCCCGCGAGCGGTATATATATATATGTAGAGCCATAATGAAAAACTAACTAAATACCAAGTTTTCCATGGTGGTCTATCTTTAATCGGCTCATGAATTCAACTATTAAATTACTACAATCTACAGAACCCCCGATTCCGAAAATATTAGTTAGTCAACACTTTAAAATCCAACAGATAACATTATAACTAGCAGCAAAACTGCGATGTTCTATTAAAGGATGACATATGAACAACAGATGTAAAACAATAAAGAAATGAATAGTCATAGTACTTATGTAATATGATGGGCAAATAATTGAGCTTGTCTGTAGGATCTTAAGAGTATTAGTTCGCAAACAACCTATGGAGTCTGAATCTAGTAAATATTTGCGTTTAATAATAAATTTTATTTATCCTTATTTTGTGTTAGATATTCTAAGCATGAGTTCGTTATTGTTTAAGATAAAAGGACACATTTTTCTGACCAGTCATTTGTTCATTACAGGGTCGCATCAATTACTCGGCATTGTACATAATCATCACTCAGACAATTGAGTACATGTGGTGGTCGGTATTCGATATATCCCTTAAACTTCGTATACAATTCGTCTTGATAACCGTCCTATTTAACCCCAACGGTATATTATTCAGAAGGCGAATACGAAGCGTTGATTACGTTTATTTCGAGACCACACACACAGATGTCCAAAATTACAGATGCATTAAACGAGCATTAAGAGTTGTGTCGAACGGCAAACAGGCAAGCGAGTGACTGAGCGAATGTAAGTAATCGAGTACAATCAAGTGAGCGAGAAAGCAGAGTCAGCCATATGAATAACGTGGACATATATATAGCATGTGAAATTAATGAGTAATCGAATCAAATAAGCGGTTAGTAGTGAGACTAGCAGAGTGAATAAATGCGTAGGCCGTAAGCAATATTTAAGCATGCGTATTTCATACAAGCACAAAATAATAATAATGGTACAATAAATTGTTATAGTGCGGATGGCTTTGTCCGCCAAATAAGTTAGCAAAAGGGCTTAACTGAGTTAAATGAGGATAAACCCATTTGCACGTGAGTCGCTATAATAGCTCCCCCCCTGCAAACAAAGATATATGGAAAATGTCTGTGTTTGCATAAAAAATACAATAGACTGAATAGGGTCGTTTCAATTGTTTGAAAAAAATGGCTTATACAAAATTAAGATGAAGTTATAATTAATATTTAAAATAGTAGATCATTAATAAAAAATCGTAGCGACATATTGTTGGGGCCATCTTACTCTGCGGCCGGATCTTGTTGTTATCGGAGTCTTGTCTTTTTGTTGCGTTAACGTTGTTGATTTTTGGGACTCGTGTTTCGCAGGTGTGACCATCTTAGATGAGTCTGTACTTGTTGATTGATTATCGCTATCGATGAAAGCTGGCTTTACTCGATCGATGTTAATTACATCTGTCTTCCCAGCTTTTTCTATGGTAACCGTTTTATTTGTCCTCTCTATCACTTTAGATGGGCCGTCGTAACTTGGTTGAAGAGGTGGTTGTATTTTATCTCTTCTGATGAATACGTGAGAGCTGTTATGCAGTTCCTGTGGTATGAATACCCGTCGTTGTTGTGGTCTGGGAGGTGTTATTTTTAAATCGCTCATGTGCTTTCTCAGGCGTTGCACATAGCTGGTTACATCAGTCGGGACATTTTTACTTGAAGTGAAAAATTCTCCGGGTAACCGTAGAGTAGTTCCGTAAACTAACTCGGCTGGACAACATCCCATGTCTTGTTTAATTGTTGCTCTTAGAGCTAACGTTACTAGGGGAAGTTTATTAGACCAATCGTTGTTAACGATGACGGCTGTAAGGGACGCTTTTAATTGCCTATGTAGGCGTTCGACCATTCCGTTTGCCATTGGATGGTACGATGTCGTTCGGATTCGTTTAATACCGAGGAGTTCTGTAAGCTGCTGAAAGAGTCGACTTTCGAATTGTGCTCCTCTATCAGTTGTGATAATCGTTGGTACACCGTAGTAAGAAATCCAATTTTCAACTAGGGTTTTAGCTACCGTTTCAGCTGAGGTGTCTTTTATCGGCACTGCTACCGGCCATCGTGTAAACCTATCGATGCATGAAAAGATATAGTTGTATCCATTTGAAACGGGCAGTGGTCCTACAATATCGATGTGTATATGTTCAAATCTAGTGTCTGGGTGTGAAAACGGACCCACTGCAGAGCTAGTATGACGATGTACCTTAACTTTTTGGCACTTCATGCATGCTTGTGTCCAATTACGTACATCGTGATTCATGTTTGTCCATACGAATCGTTCACTAATCAGCTTTATCGTGGCTTTTATTCCTGGGTGCGACATGTTGTGCATGCTTTCGAATATTTTGTGTCGCAACGTTTTCGGGATAAATGGTCGCGGTCGGCCTGTTGATGTATCGCAAACTACTTTCGTGTTATCAAACTGCACCTCTTCGAGTACTAATGATGTTGAACCACCGGATCTGAGTTTATTTAGCTCGATGTCTCTCTCCTGCAACTTTGCTAGACCGTTATAATCAATTCCACTTGCCATAAGTGTGCTTATCGTTGCTCGTGACAATGCGTCGGCCACATCGTTTTCTTGTCCTTTAACGTACTGTATGTCGGACGTGAACTGTGAAATGAACTCTAGTTGTCGGATCTCTCAGGAAATAATTGTCTTGCTTTGCACTTAATGCTTTCGTTAGTGGTTTGTGGTCTGTATAGACGGTAAAACTTATGCCTTCGACCATATGACGGAAGTGTTTTATTGCTAAGTAGATTGCTAATAATTCTCTTCCAAACGTACTATATCTCGTTTCGGTAGGATTTAATCTTTTCGAGAAAAATGAAAGTGGCTCCCATGCACCGTTTACTAACTGCTGCAAAACGGCTCCTACTGCTAAGTTCGATGCGTCTGTCATGACGGCTAATGGTGCTTCGTTCTTTCGTCGTACCAACATCATCTTCTCGTTTAGCGCTCGCTTAGCGTTCTCAAAAGCCTGTATAGCATCCGCTGAAAGACGGAATGTTCGAGTATGTCCTCGCAAGGCGTCAGTCAATGGCTGTAATATTGCTGCGCAGTTTGGGATAAATCGTCTATAATAGTTTATTAGCCCCAAGAATCTTCGTAATTTTCTTTGTGAATCGGGCAACGGATAATTACGAATAGCAGCAACTTCTGTCGGAACTGGCATGATACCATGTGAATTTATCATATGACCTAGGAATTGCAATGATTCCTTTCCAAATTCACATTTTTCTACGTTAATAGTGACGCCATGTTCTTGAAGTTTCGTAAACAACTGTCGTAAATGTTGTAGATGTTCTTCCCTGGTAGAGCTAGCTACTAGTATATCATCGATATATGCGTGAACTCCTGTCAAACCCCTGACAACCTGATCGATGAATCTTTGGAAGGTTTGGGCTGCATTAGTTAATCCGAAGGGCATTCGCAAAAACTCGAATAACCCAAATGGAGTAGTTATAGCCGTTTTAGATATATCTTCTGCCGCTACGGGAATATGGTAATAAGCTCGAACGAGATGGATTTTCGAAAATATCGTGGCACCTTCCATATTGGTAGTAATGTCGTGGATATGTGGTATCGGATATCTGTCCGCTATCGTTTGCTTGTTAAGGGCTCTATAGTCTCCACATGGTTTGATTTCCCCATTCTTCTTCGAAACCATATGCAATGAGGACGCCCAGGGACTATTAGAAGGTCTTATGATACCAAGCTTCGTCAACTTTTCGAACTCTCGTTTCGCGACATTCAACCTTTTCGGGTCTAGCCTTCGTGGTCGTGATTTAGTCAGTGGACCTTTCGTTATAATATGATGCTGTACCGTATGTTTAAGATCTCTGTTATCGTATGATACCTTCGTCAGATCGGCATACTCGTTTAGAAGCGATCTATATGGCTCGTTTTTGTCTTTTGACACTACTAAATTCATGGATGCGTGATCAGTCGTCACTCCTCTTATCACTACTGAATGGTCGCCGTTCACGAGCCGGTTTCGTCGGGTATCCACTAGTAAGTCAAAATTCTTTAAGAAATCAATACCAATTATAGGTACGGATACATCTGCGATAATGAATTCCCAGCGGAATGAGGTAGCACGACCGAAATTCAAGGTTACTTTTCGCTTGCCATATGTTTTTATATCGGATTTGTTTGCTGCCTTAAGCGTTAGCACTGTATCGATATTTCGTGTTTCGTTACTTACTGGAGGCACGACGCTTACTTCTGCTCCCGTATCCACTAAGAATTGAGCGCCTGTTACTCTATCCTGAACGTAAAATAAACGACTGTTTCTAGGAGCTGTTGTAGTTGTTGCGGCGGTTATCGACAATCGGTGTGTTCGTTTGAATTTACATGGTGATCTACAGTTTCGAGCTTTATCGCCGAAAGTTTGATGGTACCAACATATTGTAGGAGCTGAGCGTCTCCTAGAACGTGATCGACTTCTTTCCCTCGATCTACTTCGTGACCATCCCCTTTGCGTATCGCTCTGATTTAGTTTCGTCAGCTTGTGGCATAAAACATTAATCTCCTTTTGTAATGCATCGATTCGTCCATCTATTGTGGTACTATGCCTTTGCGGACTCGTTTGTTTCATTCTCTCATAAATCCTATCGGCTATTTTAGCGATGTTGTCTATATCGACATCGCTGTCCTCAACCGCAAGGATCTGCTGCACGTTCGCTGGAAGTCGTCGTAACCACAACTGATAAGATATGTTTTTATCTACTTTTCTGTCATCGATTATGCTTCTCATGTAGTTTTTTAGTTGAGATGGAGTCCTATCTCCTATCTGCACTTGACTGAGAAGTTGTTCGATGGCTTGCCGGTCGCTTAATGAGACGGCTTTAATCACTGCCTGTTTTAATGCGTCGTATGGCTTTTCTATGTCTGGCTTGATTAAAATCTCCCGTACATTATCTGTTACTTCATCTGGAAGTAGCGAGCTCGCGTGGCCAAATTTATCTCGCTGTGTATGAACACGATTAGCTACAAAGTAATGTTCAAGTCTGATAAACCAAAGTTGAGGATCTGTGACCTTAAAAGGAGGAATAGTTACATTAATGGACCTCACGGACGGCGTTTGGGAAAGTTCTATTGTATCGTTACTTAAAGACATATTTATAAAGATCAAAAAGTACACGAATATAATGCGAATGTTACAGAGAAAAGCGAGTCGATAAAAACAAATGGTACAATTTATAACCAAGAACGGACTTACTAAATTGCACCAAAATATCAATTGTTTGTAAAAATATCGTTGTTTATTATGAATATTATCGTTATGTTCTATAATGTTTGTGAGATAATGTACGTATAATTAAAATAATGAGATAATAAATCCACAGTTATAATTATAATCCAAATGATAGTTACAATTGTAATCGAGTACGTTGGATTTTAGGAATTGGATTATGTCGCTCAAGATTGTTTCGTGTTCGCGCGTCGGGATCGCCAATTATGTGGTGGTTGGTATTCGATATATCCCTTAAACTTCGTATACAATTCGTCTTGATAACCGTCCTATTTAACCCCAACGGTATATTATTCAGAAGGCGAATACGAAGCGTTGATTACGTTTATTTCGAGACCACACACACAGATGTCCAAAATTACAGATGCATTAAACGAGCATTAAGAGTTGTGTCGAACGGCAAACAGGCAAGCGAGTGACTGAGCGAATGTAAGTAATCGAGTACAATCAAGTGAGCGAGAAAGCAGAGTCAGCCATATGAATAACGTGGACATATATATAGCATGTGAAATTAATGAGTAATCGAATCAAATAAGCGGTTAGTAGTGAGACTAGCAGAGTGAATAAATGCGTAGGCCGTAAGCAATATTTAAGCATGCGTATTTCATACAAGCACAAAATAATAATAATGGTACAATAAATTGTTAACTCCGCCTGTAGCTCTTCTAGAGTTACTGCCGGTCCCAAGCCCGGGTAAAGGAGGAGGGTTGGGCATGGGGTTAGCGTCCCCATCCCGTAGAAAACTAACTCGCTAAAAAACGCTTACCAGAAAAAATAATTCAAACCATTTTAACTCTGCCCTGGGAGTTAGAAGGTCTTCATTTAGAAGAATTATGACGCTTCATGGTGAAAGCCGAATTCCTTCGGAAGCCACGAGGCCGATGCCCCTTCTAACAACCAGAGCAAAAATTTTTATAGGTACATGGAACGTTAGAACAATGTGGGAAACCGGGAAGACCAGCCAAATAGCAACGGAAATGAGGAGATACAACTTGGCAGTACTGGGAATCAGCGAAACCCACTGGACTCAAGCTGGACAGAAAAGGCTAGCTACGGGAGAGATGCTGCTATACTCCTGTCACGAAGAGGAAAATGCTCCACACACACAGGGAGTTGCTCTAATGCTGTCCAAAGTAGCACGAAATGCACTTGTAGGATGGGAATCTCACGGATCCAGAATCATCAAAGCATCATTCAAAACAAAGAAGGAGGGGATCTTAATGAATATTATCCAATGTTATGCACCCACCAATGATAGCAACGACGACATTAAAGATCAATTCTACGAGCGGCTGCAGTCAATCATAGAGAAATGCTCAAGAAAGGACCTCACCATTCTGATGGGAGATCTAAATGCCAAGGTCGGAATAGACAACACTGGATATGAAGATATTATGGGACGACATGGACTGGGAGAGAGGAACGAAAATGGAGAAAGATTTGCAAATTTGTGTGCATTCAACAAATTAGTCATAGGAGGCACAATATTTCCACACAAACGTATACACAAGGCTACATGGATCTCACCGGACCACACTACAGAGAACCAGATAGACCATATTTGCATCAACAAAAATTCCGAAGGACAATGGAAGATGTGAGAACCAGGAGAGGAGCTGACGTAGCTTCAGATCACCACCTAGTTGTAGCCAATTTGAAACTGAAGCTAAAAAAGAACTGGACAAGTGGACAAACAGCAATACAAAGGTTCAATACAGCCTTCCTTCGAGATACTGACAAACTCAATGAATTCAAGATAGCTCTCAACAACAGATTCCAAGCCTTTCAAGATCTACTGAAGGAAGAAGAAACCACCATGGAGGACAACTGGAAAGGCATCAAAGAAACATTGACTTCAACGTGTCAAGAGGTTCTGGGCCTAAAGAAACACCATCATAAGGAATGGATCTCTATAGAAACACTGGACAAGATCAAAGAAAGGAAGAACAAGAAGACAGCAATTAACAACAGCCGAACACGAGCAGAGAAAGTCCAAGCACAAGCTGAATACATAGAAGCAAACAAGCAAGTGAAGAGGAGCATTAGAGCCGACAGGAAGAAATACGTGGAAGAATTAGCAACGACGGCAGAAAAAGCTGCTAGAGAAGGAAATATGAAACAGCTCTACGATACAACGAAGAAACTATCAGGGAAATACAGTAAACCAGAGAGGCCGGTCAAAGACAAAGAAGGCAAGCCAATCACTGAAATTCAACAACAGCGAAACAGATGGGTAGAATACTTCGAGGAACTCCTGAATAGGCCGGCTCCAATGAATCCACCGAACATCGAAGCAGCACACACAGATCTTCCTATAGATGTCAACCCACCAACGACGGAAGAAATTAGAATGGCCGTCAGACAAATCAAGAACGGGAAAGCAGCAGGACCCGACAACATACCAGCTGAAGCACTGAAATCAGACGTCGAAGTAACCACAAGCATGCTTTACCCTCTATTCAAAAAGATTTGGGAGGAGGAACAAGTGCCAATGGACTGGAAAGAAGGACACCTCATCAAGATTCCAAAGAAAGGAGATCTGAGCAAATGTGAAAACTACAGAGGCATTACACTACTGTCAATACCAGGGAAAGTCTTCAACAGGGTGTTGCTGAACCGGATGAAGGATGCAGTAGATGCCCAACTTCGAGATCAACAAGCTGGATTCCGAAAGGATCGGTCGTGCACAGACCAAATTGCAACACTACGGATCATCGTCGAACAATCAGTTGAGTGGAACTCGTCACTATACATCAACTTCATTGATTATGAAAAGGCATTCGACAGTGTAGATAGGAGGACATTATGGAAACTTCTTCGACACTACGGAGTTCCTGAGAAGATTGTCAATATTATCCGGAACTCATACGACGGACTACAGTGCAAAGTAGTGCATGGAGGACAGCTGACAGATGCATTCCAAGTAAGGAGCGGAGTCAGACAAGGCTGTTTACTCTCTCCCTTCCTCTTTCTTCTGGTGGTCGACTGGATTATGAAGACCTCGACATCTGAAGGAAAACACGGAATACAATGGACAGCTCAGAACCAATTAGACGATCTGGACTTCGCAGATGACCTAGCCCTCCTATCACGTACACGTGAACAGATTCAGATAAAGACAGCCAATGTAGCAGCAGTCTCTGCATCAGTAGGCCTCAGCATACACAAAGGGAAAACCAAGGTCCTCAAATTCAAAGCGGAGAACAGCAATCCAATCACCCTTGATGGCGAAACTCTGGAAGATGTAGAATCCTTCACATATCTGGGAAGCATCGTCGATAGACATGGAGGTTCAGATGCAGACGTAAAGGCGAGGATTGGCAAAGCAAGGGCCGCATTCCTACAATTGAAGAACATATGGAACTCAAAACAACTTTCAACCAATATCAAAGTGAGAATCTTCAATACGAACGTCAAGGCAATTCTACTGTATGGAGCTGAAACTTGGAGAACTACAACAACCACAATCAAGAAAGTACAAGTATTTATAAATAGCTGTCTACGCAAGATACTCAACATCCATTGGCCGGATACCATCAGCAATAGCCTTCTGTGGGAGAGAACAAACCAACTTCCAGCTGAAGAGGAAATTAGGAAAAGACGATGGAAATGGATAGGACATACATTACGCAAATCGTCAAACTGCATCACGAGGCAAGCTCTAACTTGGAATCCTGAAGGGAAGCGGAAAAGAGGAAGGCCAAAGAACACATTACGTCGGATAATAGAAGCAGATATGAAAAGGATGAATTACAACTGGAAGGAGCTGGAAAGGATTGCCCAGGACAGGGTTGGATGGAGAATGCTGGTGAGCGACCTATGCTCCTTCACGAGGAGTAACAGGTGTAAGTAAGTAACAATAAATTGTTATAGTGCGGATGGCTTTGTCCGCTAAATAAGTTAGCAAAAGGGCTTAACTGAGTTAAATGAGAATAAACCCATTTGCACGTGAGTCGCTATATACACATACCTAGAAATCTATTATTTTGTTTGTCCTTTATAACATAAGGTAAGAACAGAAGGATAAAAAAGGTTTAGAAAACGGATGACAGTCAGATAATTCGAATTATATGTTAATGAAGACAATGTAGACTAAAATGTAGGGGAATTAAATATAATGTTACTATAAAATGAGCATCTGATCATATTTAAATTAGAAGTACGTATCGGATGCAAGGTTCGAGACAATGTAATGTGTAACAAAACCTTACATCCGATACTTAAGTTTCAAAAAGACATAGCTAGTAATATTTTAATGCACCGATCTAGTAGATCTATCGAAATGAAGTCAGTGTCGTTAAATTACCCGTCAACTTCTAAACCAAGTCTTTAAGGATTTAATCATGTAGGAATAAATTACCAATGAATATCTCACAAATGTGCGCCTATGTATTTAATTGTTTCTGTGAAGCTAGTCACGTGAACAGATGGTCTTTTTCCTAAGTCCTGAAGAACATGTACTGGGTTGATTAGGAAAAATGGTTCATAGAATCTGTAAATAATAACAAACTTTCTCATTTGGTAAATAGTAAACGTCATATCAGAAAAAAAGAGGTTGTTTTCAATTATATACTAAGTCAAGGATTATTTGCCAAAAGACTCAAGACTATGCCCCTTTTATACAGAAGAAAATATGGGGATTAAGTCCAGAAAGTCAAATTTATGTACACATTTTCAAAAGAGAGATATTCAACCCCTGTGTTTACTCTGGTCCACAAGTGTTGTAACATTCATGATTGAATTGGCCTTGTTAGCGAAATATAATAAACTTACCTCCACTCCTACCATTTTTATTTGTACCTTTACGTTACTCCTCTCTATAAAATGTTCTTAATTTCATATTCATATTTCTTAGTCCACATAATATTCCTGATGATGTCACAGGTATTCAGTGTTCGACAACGCTTCTACCAGTAACACCTAATATATTTCGTTCCCACCAAGAGAAATCAAAAGACAGAGTCGAGGAGATCGGAAGAGTATATTTGGCGATGACCAATATACCGGAATTCTCTGATCTAATCTGGCTAGCGATTGCGGTTGATGTTGAGCACGGCGTTACCACATGTGATCTGGTGCGGATGCCTGACCGAGCGCCTTCAGCTAGGTGAGTCCACTAAAACATATGGTCAGCATCCAATGTCGAAAACTTAGTGCTATTTATTTTGGGGATTTATTTACCGCTACAGATCACTCCCCCCCTAGTGGGGCAGTGACGACCCTAAGACGTGGCCAGCCAGAAGTTTAAACCCATCGAGTTTGTCGTTGGTAAACACTCTTCTGATAGCTTACTAAATTTAGCAGCGTCTGGTCGTCTTTCCTTACTATATGGGACGGAGGTTCAACATAGTAAAAAAAGAAAATGTACAATGAAAATTTCGGATCCTCATAAACGTCATCGTTCTTTTCCAGCCGTCCTGGAAAAGAAAAATAAAATGTAAGTGCATGTCGAAATACACTCGTATGTGTGTAAAAGCACAATGTCAGAGAAAAAAAAATGGAAAATAAACTCATGAACACGTAATAGCGTTAAAAAAAATTGATTTTTTGTTTTGTTTTTTTTTAAATAGAAATAAAAATATATAAGCATATTAAAATTGTTTTTTTTTAAAAAAAATAATATACAATGTCGAGAAGTGCCTTACGTGCAATAGTCGTTTAAATGTTCTGGAAATCTCACCCTTCTTCCAGAACGCGTCGTTTTAAGTTTATTTTCGGATACTGTCGAAGTATCATCGTGTGTGTTGGTTGTCGGATGAGGTATTGTAAGTGTCGGAGTCGTGTCGTTCGATTGTACCGAAGGAAAATCCACGTAGATAGGATTTCCTTCTAAATACGCTGCTTTTAAGCGATCGATGCTGATGCTATCGTTGGTTCCGTTCTTATCGACTATATAGTACTTAGATTCACGTTGAAGAACTTTGAAGGGTCCTTCGTATGCTGATTCGAATGGTCGTCGATGCGAGTCTCGACGAACGAAAACGTGTGTACTATATCGTAAGTCAGGTTGAACGAAAACATCAGTTGATTGAGGTCGAGTGAAAGCAGGTTTAACTGAACGCATTGCGTTTGTAAGCCTGTTCGTGTAGGAGGTTAGATCCATGTTCATTGAAGAGGATGAAGGATCCACGAATTCTCCTGGAAGTCGAAGTGTCGTTCCATAAACGAGTTGAGCCGCAGTGTATCCAATGTCAGCTTTCACTGCATTGCGGATACCTAGTAAGACGAGTGGAAGAGCGTCGGTCCATTGTGAAACGTTTGCAGCTGATAGCGAAGCTTTCAGTTGTCGGTGAAAACGTTCTACCAACCCGTTTGTTTGTGGATGGTAGGCGGTCGTTCGGAAGCGAGTGATTCCTAAAAGTGTGGTCAGACGACGGAAAAGATCAGATTCAAACTGACGTCCGCGGTCTGTAGTGATGGTTGAAGGGCAACCGAAGTTTGCTACCCATCGTTCGACGAAGGTGCGGGCCACTGTTTCAGCAGTGATGTCCTTAATAGGTACTGCTTCTGGCCATCGAGTGAAACGGTCAACGCAGGTTAAGAGATAAGAGTATCCATTTGAATCTGGTAAAGGTCCTACCAAATCCAAATGAACATGGTCGAAACGAGCATCGGGAGTTTTAAACGAGCCTAAGGGACATTTATTGTGTCTGATAACCTTAGATTTTTGGCAGCTTACACAGGAGCGTGCCCACTCCCTCACGTCTTTATTCATTCCAGACCAGCAAAACCTTTCTGCTATAAGCTTGATGGTTGCACGAACACCTGGATGCGAAAGTTTGTGCAATGTGTTGAAGACATTGCGTCGATAATGTTTCGGCACGATTGGGCGATCCCTACCTGTAGATGTGTCACAAAGTAGAGTTTCCTTACCTGTTCCCATCTGTTTGATGCGTAGTTTAAGTGTTGTGGACGATAACTCGTGCTGAAGATCACTGTCTTCTTTTTGAAGCTCGGCGAGTTTAAGAAGGTCGATTCCTTGGAAACTGTTCAAGGAAGTTATACGAGATAAAGCGTCTGCAACTACATTGTTTGCTCCAGAGATGTGTTGAATATCTGAAGTAAACTGCGAAATGTAGTCCAGTTGTCGAGACTCACGGGGAGAGTACTTGTCAGAAGGAGAGCTTAACGAGAAAGTGAGCGGTTTATGGTCCGTGAAAAGAGTGAATTCACGACCTTCGATGTAGTGTTGGAAATGCCGTACAGCACAATACATAGCTAGGAGTTCCCTACCGAATGTGCTGTACCTCGATTCGGTGTCTAGCAACCTTCTAGAGAAAAATGCCAAGGGTTGCCAGGAGTTGTTAACCCATTGTTGTAAGACTCCTCCGATTGCTGAGTCGGATGCGTCTACTGCGATGCTAATGGGTGCTCGGGTGTCCTGATGTGCGAGCATTGTTGCTTTAGCAATCAGTTCCTTAACTGTGGAGAATGCTTTTCGTGCGGTGTCGTCCAAATTAATGGATTTCGCATTTCCACGAAGTTGGTCGGTCAGAGGTTTCATAAGTAATGCGCATTTGGGTATGAAACGTCTATAGAAACTTACCAGGCCGTTGAACGTGCGTAATTGCTTGACGGTGGTCGGTTCTGGGTAATCCAGAATGGCCGCCACTTTGGTCCTAAGAGGTCGAACGCCTTGAGCATCGATAGTGTGTCCCAGAAAGTCTAACGAGTCGGTTCCGAATTGGCATTTCTGAACGTTTACAGTAATGCCATGTTTTTGAAGTCGTTCGAAAACAAGATCCAGATGCTTGAGATGTGTTTCTCTGTCCGGACTTGCGATTAGACAGTCATCAACATACGCGTGTACGAAGTTGAGACCTCGAAAAACGTCGTCTATGAATCTTTGGAATGTTTGAGCAGCATTCCTTAGACCGAAAGGCATTCGCAAAAATTCATAGAGTCCGAAAGGAGTTATGATAGCTGTTTTCGGTATGTCGTCAGTAGCCATAGGGATTTGGTTATACGCTTTAACCAAGTCGATTTTCGAAAAGACAGTTGTACCTTTCAAAGTAGCTGTCGAATCGTGAATGTGAGGCAACGGGTAACGATCGGGAATGGTTTTCGCGTTCAATCGCCGATAGTCACCAGTTGGACGCCAATCGTTGCTGTCCTTTTTAGGGACCATGTGCAACGGAGATGCATATGGGCTACTTGACGGTCGTATGATTCCTAAGTCCATCATGTGATCGAATTCGTTTTTCGCTAACCTTAGCTTTTCAGGAGCTAGTCGTCGTGCTTTAGAGAATACAGGTGGTCCTGTAGTCGTGATGTGATGTGTAACGTTGCTGGTTACACACGGTAGTTTCGGTTGAGTTTGTTGTATCCCAGGGTACTTATCGAGTAGTGGTTGATAGAGTGGGTCTATCATATGTTTAACTGTGACTGGGGATACTGTACAACCAGTAAAAGAAGTTACGCAAACGGACAAATTAGTGTTCCCGTCTACTAGCCTCCGTTTGCGCGTATCGATGATCAGATTGTGGTGTTGTAGAAGGTCCATACCAATGATTGGTATAGAAACATCTGCAACAACGAAAATCCAGTGAATGGGTTTGCGTAAACCCACGTTAAGGTAAACGTACCTTTTGCCATACGTAGCGATCGGTTTTCCGTTTGCCGCCTGTAAGTTTAGGGTCGATTCGTGTAGCCGGTCGTTAGGATTTGCTGGGAGAACGCTAACTTCTGCGCCAGTGTCGACGAGGTAGCGAACTCTCGTTGTCACATCTGTGACGAATAACAGACGGCTTTGTTTGCCGGCTACGGTTGCCGTTAACGCGTGCCGGCCTGGAAGTTTCCCGAATTGTTTTTCGAATCAGTCGGTTTCGTGTTGGGAAAATTGCAGGGTTTTCTGCAATTTCTGGAAAGCTTTCCATACTGGTTATGATACCAGCACCAGTCGGGGTTATCTGTCTCTCGTGGTCTAGAGACAGATCGCTTACGAGAAATGCTTCTACGTGGTGTGCGCGATCTCTTACGGTCGGTACAAAGACTAAGATAACGCGTGAGTGTGTGACATAAGTCGGTTATATCATTCTGAGTCGTGTGAGGCTTTTCTTTGACTGAAAATACCTCGGTAGTAGAAGGTTTCGTAATTTCTAGAATGCGGTCGGCAGATGCAGCTAGCTCGTCTAAGCCGTTGTTCTGGAACGAGACCAGAACTGCTTGCACCTGTTGGGGAAGTTTTGACAAGAAGAGTTGTTTGAATAGACCTTCGTCGAAAGTTCTTAGGCCTATAACCTCTCTCATCCGTTGCAACATGTCTGTCGCAGAACCGTGTTGCAGGTCGATGTTATTGAAGAGTTGATCTAACCTTTGTCGATCGGTTAGATCTCCTCGTTTAAGAATCGAGCGTTTTAAGATTTCGTAAGGATCGGAAACATCACTAGTAAACATACTAGGTGTTACGTACCTGTTGAATTCGCGCGGTAGTGCCTTGACTACTGAGAGGAATTGTGCACGTGTGTCGATCACGCCGTGCTCGGAGAAGTCGGCTTCTGCGTAGCAAAACCAGGCTTCGATGTTGTCGGGCCAGAAAGGCATCAGTTGAAACGAAGGTGGGGACAAAGTCTTAAGCTTGAGTACTTTAGGTGTCTGTTCAGTCATGATGAAGTATGAAGTACGATAATGAACGAGGGGAAAATATATATATATCCAAGAAAAAACACGAAAAAAAAATCACAATGTTTAAAAAAAAATAAAAAATAAGGCAATGATCTATAAAAATCCCAAAAAGGAACAGACTCACAGTTGCAATTAGGTGTACCAGATCACGTCGGTCTCACCAATGATGATGTCACAGGTATTCAGTGTTCGACAACGCTTCTACCAGTAACACCTAATATATTTCGTTCCCACCAAGAGAAATCAAAAGACAGAGTCGAGGAGATCGGAAGAGTATATTTGGCGATGACCAATATACCGGAATTCTCTGATCTAATCTGGCTAGCGATTGCGGTTGATGTTGAGCACGGCGTTACCACATGTGATCTGGTGCGGATGCCTGACCGAGCGCCTTCAGCTAGGTGAGTCCACTAAAACATATGGTCAGCATCCAATGTCGAAAACTTAGTGCTATTTATTTTGGGGATTTATTTACCGCTACATTCCGTTTAGTTATCAATAATAACTACTATAAAGTATTTGTTTTATGACCAAATGATTCTATTCTATCTACCAAAATTTTCTAATGATACATTTTCTCAGTATATTGAGCACAACTGACTTGAGATCAACTAATTTCAATAAGAACACTAATTCAGTTACTGTATGTGGTTAATTACAACACACTACCGATTTATAGCAGTATAGCCTAGAGATGAACTTCTTGAAATTAATTATGTGTGAATATTATTATTAATATGGAAGATTTTAGAAAATTGACAAATTTGTATTTTGGATCACGAACTGGCTTCAACTAAATAAGCACTGAAAATTAGGGGACACCTGACAGCTGTTTATTCTTAGTATTGTTCTCTTTAGCAGTCTCTGATAACAAAAACTGACTGAGGTTAGAGATGTAAATCAACTGAGGGCTCCGAATTCTATCCCTAACTTGATTGTTTATGGGCACTGCGAAAGTCCTAGATGTTCGATTTTTCTTGGTTTCGAACAATACTTGATCATAAAAGTTATATCGGTAACTCAAAGTTAGTTGTTCATCTTACTAAATTACAATTTTCAAAGTTAATTTACATTTAGAAAACAATAACTAGTATTCTTTTCTGAATTGGTTTAATGGTTTCTGAACACAAAAAATAGATTTTATCATCTAATGAAATTCAATTAAATATCTTAAATATCCACTCAGTGCTGTCATTGCTACACTTGTCCTATGTGATAGACACGCTTGTTGGCCATCGGATAAAAGTTGTTCTGAACGTCTTCTACGCTTATAATGTCCATATACATTGGGATCAAAATTTTCTGGATTCATTTCTTCTGTATCAAATTTATGATAACAACCCATGATATTTTGCCATGAAATAATTTTCATTAACCAATCAATTTTACAGATTTGCCAAAATCCTGCCAAACCACAAAATCCAACTGAAAATAAATAAAAAAGAAAGTGAAAACTTTCAATTAATCCTATTCACCAGAACTCAATTTATCTGTTTAAAGGAGATTTCAATATTTTCGTATCTGATTGATATAACATTGAATCTACTTATAAACAAACTACTTTGATATAAATCACTCTATATGAAAGATAATAAATTATCCTTTGTTACGTGTACCTTGTATCTTGTGAGTAAATTCGACAATCATTCGTCTTAACTATTACAAAATCTGAGATTTCAATAAACTTAAGATACGAATGATAAAACATACGCTGCACCTAAAAGTCATAGATTTATATTGAAATTATTGTGGTTACAGACTTGATAAATAGCTTATAGCAAATCTGTAATCACGCGCCTCCCTGATTTGTTCTAACCTTTTTTCTAGTCTTACTATGGATAAAATATCCAGCATGTCTGACTTGGCGAATTACTCAAATGTAATCTTGAACGTGCTCTGATCATATGTATATATGCTAGCGCGGATGTTTGCATGCTTACCTGTATCTCTTTTATGTTTATAAAGACTGAATCACCTATTACTTACGCAGTTGGCATGCCTACCATCTTCGCTTCGCTTTGTTTTCCCCCTTTTCAACTTAATATCTATCTGAGTATGAAATAAATCCAAATCAATCCGTATTTGCTTCTTCATATGATGGAATAACAAAAAGGAAAAATCAGATTTCGACTTCTGTTTTCAATTTAATGTGAGATTACTTAGTGTAATATTTGTTTTATTCGCAGAGTTATATTTTATTCTGTATAACATTAATTTCTTTGAGTGTGATGTTTATTGAATACACAATATTCTTTGTGTTAAATTAACATGGACTATGCTCAGTGATTTCGTTCTAATTTATAATCAAAACGGGTGCATAATAAGTGTATTTTCGACTAAGGTCGTCGTCTTGTCCTGGGATTAGTAAATGTTTACTCGAACCAGTCTTAGCGTCATGCGAATTGCAGTGGTTCCTTTTTATCAAGTCTAAGTAATGAGATGCGCGGATACAACAGCTCGTATTACAGCCGTTGCTCAAACAGAGTCAGCCTAGGTGTTATACACAGAATTAAACAGGAGATTTATGTTCACGACATATTCATTTATTCATCTAAACCGAAGTCAAATTTCGGGCTATTACAAGCTAAATTAGTGCTCAAAATTTGTTAACTATGCTGTAATTCATGTTTTAACACCGACTTCATAAACTCATACTGTCCTACAGAGCTTATATCTTTAGTGATCACAACCATATCAGTAGCTGTGGTTTACATCTCACCATTTTTATGAAGTTTGGTAATTCCAGGTAGATGAATGTGTCAAATATAAGCACATGGATACGAATGAAAATGTCTAAGCACCTGTTCTACAATTATTATTACTATTTAAACTTGGATTAATTTTAGTTTGGTTATTTATTCTCTGAAGAAGTGGCTTACACCTAGTCACGAAACGTCACAAAATCCGATCTTTCTTCTCATTGGGATATTACAAATATATTACTTATTTGCGACAATCTGCCCAATGCTCAAGTTATTCAAAATTATCAAATCAAACCTTGGTAATGATACTTATTATTAAGCCCGTCTACATAGGGCGTACAATTTAACAAATCCATCGTCGTGTAGCATTACACCATCCATCTTGGTTGAGTAAATGACAGTTAAAGTTTATCTGAAATTTTATTATCGCTCAATTAGTAAAACAAAGTATTAAGTGAACTTTTAATGTTATCACATGTTATTCCATCAAATTTACCGCTTGGTTTACGTGTGAGTCATCTACATACTTTTGAAGATATTGGAACTCATATTCATAGACCTAATCATCCCACTTGAAAGTAGTTTGTATAACCCCTCTCTCTATTTTGGCCATCAAAATAAGAGTAACTCATAACTCAACTTTGTTTCACTTCATTCTATTCAACAATCTAATTTCTTTCACCTTTTGAATGTTTACACAATTTCGATATTCGTCTTTTGACTTTCACACAAAAATCGTAAAATTGACTTTGCTAAAATATTTTGCCTACATTATTACTAAATATTATGTGGTCTGGCAACCATTAGGTTACATGTTTTTAATTTTCACAAGTAATTACCTTTTTAATTATAATTACAACATCCTCCTTTTAATCACTTGACACTATTTTCATATTCACTTATGAAACTATAAAATTATGCAACACTACTGCTCGATTTAAATGGGAATTTTCTATCTACTGTAACTTAAACTAGTCATCAATACACATTAACATGAAAACAAACCTTGTTCCATGAACAGATCCCTAAAATCAGTTGGAAAATTTTTACTGGCAATAATTTGAGCTTCAACTGCAACGTTTGTACATAACTGTTGCAAATATTTTTCAGTATTCATTCCCGGTTGATTGAATTTTAGAAGATAATCCAATGTTTCACTACAATTAGTCTTCGTTACAAGATAAGTGAAAATGAAAAATGAAAAACTCTTAGTATTCGGCATGAAAAAAACAACAAATTTTTGAATTAATTCGATTTAAGATTACTGCAACACGGACTGGGTATAAATCAGGTGATTTTGTTAACGTCTTGGATGTGAGAAAATGGAGAGGACAAAATAATAAATCTTAATAATCATGATTTCAACCGTTTGTGAAGTTTTCAGCAAGAATCAGTGATGTGAATTAAACTATAACACGATCTATGTAAACCTTTATTCAAATTTCAATAGTTTTGCAGCTAATGTTATTTTCGCTGAAGTTGAAAAATCCACATCAATCAATTAAACTCACATAAATCTACCTATAACATGTTAGCAATTGTTAAATTTCGTTGAATGTGGTCAGAATTACTATGTTCTTTAACAAACCCAAGTTTCATTGTTCCTTCTCTATTTTAAACCGAAAGGTCAAAGCTTAAATGTTTGATTCAGGATATCATGGCTTTCTATAAATATATTATATATGAGAATAATCACTGTATCCGAAACGTTTCCCAATGTTTATTGAAATTAATTAGATATTATTGATACTAACAATAGTCTACATACATGTATGAACATATTCTCACCTGTTTTCCAATCATAAAATAAAATACCTGGTGCGTAAGACCATATTCAGTTTCACTGTAATCAGTAGCTGACTTCCAGCATTGTTTTGAAATTTTACAGAAATCACCACTAAAAAAATTGTACAAAGAAATTAGCAAAAGTTTGAATATGGTGATTTATGATGGTAAACTACATGATCGATAACAACTGAATAATGTATAGACATTTGCATTCACACAATTGATAGTGATATGTGAGATTCAGTTGAATTTTTCTGGTTCTTGGTTATCATGATAGATAGCTTGAAGAATGTTTACTAGTTGAGCTGAAACTTTGCCTTTACTAGCAGATTTACGTGGTAAATCATCTGTTTGATGAGTTTGTTAAATGGCGTTTTCGGTTTATATTTAATTTTTCTTTCTGTACAAATACATTATTTTCTGTCATATGATTTAAACTAGTGGTAATATTAATGAGAAACTATTTCAGTTTAAAAGAGCAGACGAACATATAAAGTTTTGAATTATCTATTTCAATAGTTTATTCTGCGAACTGATCATAATCAAATGTTCATCAAAAATGTGGAAGTACTGAACAGCTATTTCGTCAAAAGTGTATATCTGCGATCGCACCATAAGCCGAAACCAGAACCATCGATCTCGTATCCAAGCCTCTAACCTCTTAACCACTGATCCCGTATCTAGTGATATACATCTCTAACTCCAATCAATTCGCGTTATTGTGCGACCACCTTTCAAGGCCTGTTGTGGATAACTGCCTCAAATCTGGCATATTCGAACCCAACGTAAAGTTATATTTTAGACAAGTTTACTAGAAATGTGATATTCCTGTTAAACTCATCCTGGTATGCGGGTGTAAATAACTACTAAAATAATACATATAATTATAGTATAAGTATTCCTGACTGGAAATAAGGTGTAGATAACAAATAAAATGAATCCACATATTTTGTTCTACACTTATTACTGATTGTGTTTAAGGCGATAGGTTTGAATTACGATTGCATGATATATTGACCAAAAAAGTTGCACTTTATCACTTGATATTCTTTTTGTTGCCCATTTACCGGTTTGATCGTATGATGATATTAACGAAATTCAGATGCGGCCTACCGTCATGCATATCTATTGACTTAATTCGCGTTAGAGAATAACGGGATAAATACGAGAATGAATTTTAGATACGTATATTTCATGCACCCGTTGATCCAGACAGAAAATCAAATAAACGAAGCGGAAAAGAAGACCAGAGAAGGCAAACATGTCAACTGGATTTGATCATGCGTGACTCAATGTCTATAGCCAGAAAAAATAAGCTAAAGACGTGATAAATGGGGTTAGCAATAGATACATATACATTTATACAAAAACAATCAAGGTTATATTTTGATGGAGTTTCGTTCTCTGAACTGGATGGTTTGGTCGTGAAGCTTTCATCGTTATTCTGAATGAAATCGTCAGTAAAAACTTCGGGTAGAAGTATGTTTGCAAATATAGATAACTTATGGTTCTACAAAACAATGGTGAAATCATGAAACTAATCTAACCATACATATTGATTCTACTAAATTCGGATCCAAAAAATGCTGTTGGAGCTAATTTGAGACAATGAAAAACATATATCCCCAGCTTAAGGTGTCCGTTATCACTTAGGTAAATAGTTGCCATGCTTAAGATATGTAAGATTCGCCAATAAATTGACTGACAGTAAAAGGCTGGACTATTTCAGCTAAAACAAACGGACTTCGTTTGAACGATTTATTCCCTGAACAAGTAGCTTACAGTGAGTTGAGAGATTTTCTAATCATCCGGATATCACTATATATATATATATTCACATATATAAGCTTAGAAATAAACTTATTTCATGGAGTTGGTATAAAAGCCGATCTCCAAGATTCAATTATTCACTCAAATAAATCCTTCCAGGATGTTTCGAATCTAGGTTGTTTACTATAATAATTGTACGATGTGGTCAGCCTAAGTGTAAAGTATGAAGTTAACTGAGGAGTTATACTTCATCATTGCCGTCATTCATAGTGTTGATAACGGTCATTTAAAAGCATATTTGACCTTTGAATTAGATGTTCAAACAGAAATTTTGTAGTTTTATCCTATACTTTACATACGTTATGGTCAAAAGTAATGTGAACGTTGATGAAGATGGAATAACTGAAGCTATAGATTCCCTTATATAACAAAATGAATGAATTAAAAAGTCTCATACAGGAATATCAATAATTCGTATGAATATCTTGATATTGATATGAATTAGAAACGTATGAGCGAAAGTAACTCAGCTGTTGTACTTCAAAAGATTGACAGTATGTTATAATTTCTGAAATTATAAAGACCTGAAATAATGTAAACGAGTATTCACTATGACAATTGCGGTTTCATATTTTGATTCATGTCAATTACAATTCAGTTTAAATAGTGATAAATATTAAAATCAGAAGATCGACGATTCTAAAATATTGCTACAGTTTAAAATTAGAAAAATAAAAAAAATTATTGAAACTCACACTGTCTTGTAAAGAAACTCTCTGAGACAATTATCACTCTTGTACTCTGTCCACGAATCGCTTTTGTACTTTGACTTGTGTACCAAAGAATAGTTTAGTAGCGTGATCGGATAGAAACTATTCCATAGCTGCGGATCCAGCAAAAATCCTACACCTATAAAGTTAATTATAACAAACATACAACTAAGTGAAAAATATTTCGAAAATTCTTTCAAATACGTAAGGTTAAATAAACTGAATTCTTATAAAGTTGTCAGCAGAGTTTATTAAAAAAATGAAATAAATATGTAGAGAATTTTGAATGTGATTTCTGTATTTTATTTCACGTAATGAACGCCTGTCGATCTTCTAGGGTTAGTGCTGGTCCCAAGCCTGGGTAAAAAAGCAGGGTTGGGCATGGGGTCAGCAACCTCATACAGAAGAAAAACATCTTGCTAAAAGGAATGCCAAACAGAATAAACAAAATAAACAATTTAAACTTTGTCCTCCGAGTTGAACGATATTCAGTCAGATTACTTATGACTCCACAAGGTGAAGGTCGAGATTCTTCGGAAGTCAATGTCCATTAGCCGGATACCATCAACAAAAGCCTCATATGGAAGAGATCAAACCAGCTTCCAGCTGAAGATGAAATTATGAAAAGACGATGGAGTTGGTAGATAGAGTATACATTGATAAAATCACCAAACAGCATCACGAGGCAAGCGCTTACCTGGAATCCTTTATGGAAACGGAAAAGAAAAAGATCGAAGAATACACTACATCGAGAAGTTCATTCAGACATGAGAAGGATGAATAGCAACTGGAAAGGATTACCCAGTATAGGATTGAATGGAGAATGCTGGTGGGTAGCCTTTGCTCCTCCACGTGGAGCAACAGGCGTGAGTAAGTAATGTCGAAAATAAAATATTCCTTAATAATAGTCTGTTAGAACTTCAAACGGCAGACATATTATAACTTTCTGATCCGTATAAGTGTGAATTTGTCATAAAATCCTATTATGTTATGGATAAATTTCATAAATACATTATGTTTTTACATGCAGAAGTTTGCTTACTCCCATTTGTTAGTTTCTTATGTGTTAATGACACTGTAACTGTATACTGGACTTACTAATAAAAAATTTCAGCAGTTTAAAAATCCCCATAGAATATTTAAAAACGAAGAATATTTGAGCGAACAATTGTTTTCAATAACTTCATCATCAGGCTCTACAGTTATAAGTCCTTTGTTATAAGCCTTTGTAAAATATCATAATTATGGACTTATAACTGTAGAGGCTGATGATGAAGTTATTGAAAACAATTGTTCGCTCAAATATTCTTCGTTTTTGAATAAAATATTTCTTACATAGATTACAAATATATATCTATAATCATTGAACAAAAAAGGATTGAAAATAAGAACAATGTAATTTCTAATTCATTTTTGTACATGATTCAGAAGCTTTGGGATTTTTTGTCTCTTACATATTTCAATTATTCAAAGAACTGTTATTAACCTTCTTAACTATGTAATGAATATAAATTTATAATCAGTTACGGAAAATTGATCAGCTGACAATCAAAAGTTTAATAGAAAAGTTTCATGAAAATGTTTTTAGATTCTATTCAAAGGTTAACGGAATTGAGTCGGAAGTTGGTTATCTAGTTTATTGACGTCCAGGTGATGGCAATAATAATAATATGTTATTATAGTTATTACAATATAGAATTCTCGGAACACAATATTTAAAAAAATCTCTTATATCATGAAACATATAAAAATCCGCAAGCATATATGTGCGAAATAAGCAAATACATTACATAAGAGTAAATGAAAAGTTTCTAAGAAAATAATTAAAAAAGAAAAACGATGCAACTGTGAATTAGCAACATAGTGAAGAATTAAGTTGAAATTTGTGAATGTACCCATCACTTGTTAGAGCTATGTTTTACCGTTAAAGACATTCCACTAAAGGATCTTCTCTCAATGATACACAAGCATTGTAGTGAAGGAGAACCCAGGTGAGGATAACCTGATTCATACTTGGTAAAATAAAAAAAACCCATACTATAATACTTAATTTGCAAAATGTTCAATAATTGTCTCGAACTTTGTTGTTCTTGTATTTCCATCCTAATTGCTGTCTATTCCCGCTCTTCCTTTCTTGATCTTCCCCATTTTCTGCTGCTGGACATTACATTCCTGACTCGCGTCATATACTACTTATATCAATATAAGTAGCACGCACCACAGTATGATCATAAATGAAATATTTATTTCTTTTTCTCAGAAATAAATACTAAAGGAGGCAATACACAAATGTCTACATAGATCTAACATGATCACTAACTACTTTAGAAAAAAGAATAACTTAAACCAAATGAATTTCATTGAATGATAAAGTAGATCTTTGTCTAAAAGACAAGGGCGGCCTGCTTGAGCATCTGGACTACCTGTTCCTGCCATCTAGATATTTCAACAAGTTATCTATTTTTGTTTGTTTTAATATATCATCATGTTTATTAATCGCATGACTTATTCTGCTGCGTTTCTGAAAAGTGTACAACCTTTCGTTGTCAAAGTTACAAAAAACTCAATAAGAGACAATGTGGTTGCTGGGAATATACAGCGAAAAGAATGCACATTATTCAGATGTTCATTTACTGAACTGCTAACATCTAACTGGCGATCACTTAATATTTATCGCCAGGACCGACCAAGAAGAAAGAAAAGGAAACTTGTTGAAATACTTTACGCTGAGAATTCTATATTGTACCAAAAATATAATATTGAATAAAGCTGATAATAATAATATAGTTCATCCTCTAAAAAATAAAATACATGAAGACATAGTATTGATTAAACAGTTACAAAGGCCCAATATTAATATATATATAAACTGAAAATTTTGTTTCGGCAATTGCTAAATGGTCAGTGTCTAGTACCTTCACGTTTTGTACTTATTTTATAAACTTTTTATAATAATTCTTAATAATTAGTTTTAGTATACATATTTGAAAAACATTGTCTTTTATTCACAATATCTAGTCAACCAGTTCAAAGCATTACAAAATGTATGAATATTTATTTATCTGCTTACATAAATCTATCACAGGGAAATGAGCAAACATTCAAAAGTGAAACAACTCTCATTTAATATAATGAACAAACACTAACAATTTTCACTGGTTGTTCTTTCACCTGGAGACAGAAAAATATCTTATTTCAGTTTAATCTAATGACTCCACTGAGAAGAACACTTATTTCATGTGAACCAAGTATTAGTTGACTTTCTAAATGAAAATCAAGTCATCCATTGTGTCGTTGAATGTAAATAAAGAGAATTGAATGAAGAAAATTTTCTTTTCAACGGAATCATTTATTTAATCTAGTAGTTATACAAGAATGAAGGGACGAATGTTGAGAATAAATAAAATACAAGAAATGGGAGGAACACGAAAATAGTTTATTAAAGTTCTGTTACCAACTCACTCCTATACCGACGACCAAGATATTGAGAGTGGTTGTACAAACTTCGTTTTGATATGAATGTTTGGTTTGTGAACATGAATTTCAATTGGTTCAAAATGTGCAGAAGATGAACTCGTAAACTGTGTGAGAAATTTGATGGAATATCGTGTATATTCTTATAGACTTTTTTCAATTCAACTTGATGAGCTATATCGACCAAGTGAGCGACAATAGAAATCTTAATCACTCTTACATGTCGTTTGCTTAACCAAGACGGATGGTGTTCTGCTATGCAATGACGGACTTGCAGAATTGTACACTCTATAGAACTGGCTCCACAGGAGCAGTTGGATTGGTAAATAAACATGGATGTGGCAAATTTAGGCAATCCTTCATTATTAAATGTTCTTATTATTGGAAGGGTTGTAGTAGACGACACTCAGTTTTTCCGTATCGCTTTTTTTAACTTGCGTCACAATTTCCTACGTAGCATCATTTACCATTATTATTATTCAGCAAATGTGAATTTCCATTTACATTGTACATTCTTATTCATGGGTAAATATATAAGTCTATAAAAAGATAGAAGAGAATGCATCACAAAGTGATTCAAGACTCCAACTATCGAATTAGGTTGCGTAAAAATCAAGGGGTTTGAAGAGAATAAGAGCACCAGAATAAGTTACGGGTCAGAGTTATAAGAGATAATTGTCCGTTTGACCAATATGAAGAGAAAAAATGAAAAGCCTAAACGTCATGATAACAACTGAAAAATGGTCACGAAAGATTGTCAAAGGATAATAGTAATTGATTACGGTTCAAAATTACAAAACATTAATTTAAGAAAACCGAGACCAAAACATACCACAGAAAGGAATTAGGGCCAAAAAAGGATAAGAGTTTGGATGTATCATTTTTGCAAATTTCTTGTAAGTCTCTTCTCAAGATCACTGAATCTAGCCAAATCTTAGTTATTTGCCAAGTAGTGTAATCAAGCAGGTTAAGTGAAATAACGACCTGTAAATCCATTTGTTGTAAGTCTTAGATTTATAATTAAGGAGAATGGTCATTATATTTACAGTTGAGTTTTCGCTATCTCCAGTGACGTCTTTTCATTCTAGAAGTATATTTAATACTGATGTAGATAACTTTTTACATAATCTCTTATTATGTGTAGCTTATCATAATAGCATGAATTGTCAGTGATTAGAGAAAAATTAGGTAAACACTATAGTTTATTTTACTTATGATGCAACAATGTTTTAGCTGGCAACAATATTAAATGATCTATGTTGTTAGATTTAGGGTTCACAACCAAATCGAATAAGCATTTGAGTTTGAATGGATGTGACACTGATAAGTTCGAAACATTTATGTTCAGTTTTAGAGTAATTTTGTTCATGGGACTAGATGTGTAATAAAACTGGATGATACTTCTTTCATTAGATGTATATGCATCATTACACCTTGTTGTAATCACGTCTAGAATTGTGGTTAGACATAAATAAGATAACAAATTGTGGAATTCTTTCTTAGTATGTTGTACTTTGATTAGCGTATTATCCAAAGGGTAGCAATATTTTGTTAGAAACTTTTAATATAAACGCTTTATCTCGGTGGTATTGTGGTGTGTGCTACTTATGTCGACAGATATAAGTAGTATGCATCACTAATCGAAATTGGAGTGCCTGGCAGCAAAAGGTTGAAAAGATCGAATAGAAGAGAATAGTAACATAGAGTGATTGGTAAGGAAATGAAGGAAAAACAAAGTCTGAGACAATTGATGCATATTTTGCAAATGAAGTATTTAATGTATGATAATCACATTTTGCTAAATAACTCTTTGATTCTGTGCTCAAATACGTTTAGCCGCCCCCATCTGTGTTTTCGTTTGTTACAGTCTAATGTCAAACCATTCGTTGATTTAATTAGTAAATTTAAGCGAAGAACAATATATTTTTGAAAAATAGTTCAACTATTTAAAGTGTTGAGTAACCAACTTTTGTTGTTGACTTAAATTTAATTTTATATCCATTTACCTTGTAACTTCATTTGGAAAAATCCCATTCAACTCCCATGATGCTATATTCTAATTTTACAAAAGTCATAAATTTGTAATAAAGTTGATATGCTACAAGACGGTGAATGGGAAACTATTTCTGTAGATCAAAGTCGTACATGGATCATATAATGAAAAGTTATCTACATTATGTTTTACTTAAACAAACGTTTAACAGTTTATCAAATGTTATAACTTAGTTAGTGAAAGATGATATCGTACTACATAGACTAAATAAACTGTTTAATCCACATACTGTGAATGAGTTTATATGCTATCCAGTATTATTTAATCAGTTCATCAATTATTCGTATGTCTAACTTTTAAACATTGTATTTCATGTGATTTAAGACATGAATTTAAGTAATAACTAATAGTTAGATATGAAAAGTAGTTTCCAACCAAGTTGTTTATACATATTGTTAGCTTTACATCTTAGTACCTGATGGAAAAAAATTTGTTTAAGTTATTAATGTCATAGTAAAAGTTTAAAGTTATCTTGAAGTGTAGTTGTCTCGGTTGTTTGTATAGATGGTATAAACTTGCAGTAAATTTTGTAATTAAGGTTAAAATAAAAACAATGAACAACTAGCTTTTGTTCCATAGCTTTACACTTTTTAAAATGGTCTGATAAACTGCATTATTCTGAAAGATATGGTGTTTTGAGTAGGACCGAAGATAAAACTGATTGATTTTCAACCGATAACTATAATGTTATGTTGAATCTATGCACAAAGGCGGCCTCCTTGAATATCTGGGCTACCTGTTTTTGCCATCCAATTATTTCAACTTATCATTATGTCCATTATTCGCATAACCTATTAAGGCGCTTTTATGAAAAGCCTACGACCTTCCGGTGCACAAGTTACAAAAAAGTACGATAAAAGACATAGTGGTGGTTGGCAATATGCGTTAAAGAGAATGAACATTAATCGTATGTAGTTTCCCGAGCTCTTAAATTCTTACTGCCGATCACTAACCAACAAAGTGGACTATCTGCGATTCCTACTAAGTCAAAATATGTATCGTAATTGTGGTATCATCACAAGAATCTTGGTTAAATGATTTACAGGATGACTGCCTAGTATCACTACGTGATTTGAAAATTTATCGTCAGGATCGATCAAACAATAAAAAGAGGTGTGGTTGCGCTGTAGTTACGTTTGTAAACATAAACTGGTGTCGATCTTCGTCTGTGTGTTTTAAGTTTTCAAATGACTTTATCGACTGTCTAACTCTAAGATGTCGTCCAAAACATCTGAATAAATACAAATATGTTTATGTTACTAATATCTACGTGGCTCCAGACTGCACATTGTCTGCGCTATCTGTTTTCGCTGATGAATTCACTGAGTTCGCTGTTACTGCCTTCAGTGATTCACTTTCAGTTGTATGCTTACTTACTTACTTACGCCTGTTACTCCCAATGGAGCATAGGCCGCTGACCAGCATTCTCCAACCCACTCTGTCCTGGGCCTTCTTTTCTAGTTCCATCTAATTCTTGTTCATTCTTCTCATGTCTATCTCCATTTCTCGGCGTAATGTGTTCTTTGGTCTTCCTCTTTTCCTTTGGCCTTCAGGATTCCATATGAGGGCTTGTCTTGTGACTCAGTTGGGTGCTTTCCTTAGTGTGTGTCCTATCCACTTTAAGCGCTTCTTCCTGATTTCTTCCTCTGCTGGGATCTGGTTTGTTCTCTCCCACAGTACGTTGTTGCTAATACAGTAGAACCGTCTTGACGTTTGTATTGAAAATCCTGACCTTGATGTTGGTTGACAGTTGCTTTGAGTTCCAGATGTTCTTCAACTGTAAATATGCTGCTCTTGATTTGCCGATCCGCTCCTCCACATCTACATCAGATCCACCCTGTTCATCAAGGATGCAGCAAATTATGTAAAGGTTTTTACATCTTCCAAATCTTCTCCGTCAATTGTGATTGGATTGGTGAATGCTGTGTTGTATCGGAGAATCTTGCTTTTCCTTTTGTGTATATTGAGACCTACTGCTGCTGAGGCTGCTGCTACACTGGCCGTCTTTTCCTGCACTTGTTGTTGCGTTTGGGATAGAAGGGCCAGATCATCTGCGAAGTCTAGATCGTCCAACTGCATCTTAGATGTCCATTGTATCCCGTGTTTCCCTTCAGATGTTGACATCTTCATGATCCAGTCGATCACCAGGGGAAAGAGAAAGGGTGAGAGTAAGCAACCTTGCCTGACACCGGTCTTCACTTCGAACGACTTTGTCAACTGTCCTCCATGAACGATTTTGCAGTGTAATCCATCATATGAGTTCTGTATGATATTGACTATCTTCTGAGGCACGCCGTAGTATCGAAGAAGTTTCCATAGTGTTGTTCTGTCCAAGCTGTCAAATGCTTTCTCATAGTCAATGAAGTTGATGTAGAGTTATGAATTCCATTCAATAGATTGTTCCACAATGATCTGTGGAGTTGCGATTCGGTCTGTACACGATCTATCCTTACGGAATCGTGCCTGTTGGTCACGAAGTTGGGCGTCTAAGCAGTCCTTCATCTTGTTTAACAATACCCTGTTTAAGACTCTGGTGGAGTTTCGTACTCCGAGCTGGGTGGTTTGGTCGTGGAGCATTCATCGTTCTTCTGAACGACATCATCAGCACAAACTTCAGATAGAAGTGAAGTGTTTGAATTTCTCCATATGTGTCTCAAAGCTTGTTCTGTGCACCTCGACGTTGATTGGTTCTTATTGACCTTAAATTTGTCGTTGTTTACTTCTTTGTTTTGGTTGTGTTTCCAATTGTTTTGATTTTTGTTCTTATGTTTGTGCATGATTTTTCTGATTGGTTGATAAATTGGATTGATTTCAATATGCTTGTTGATTGCTGATTGACCTGAGTGCCAGGCTTCTAAAAATTCTCTGGTGTTTTTGGAGTTTCCTCTGTCTAAGATTTCCACATTTTTCCAATCGAATGAGTGTCCGCAGTTGTCCACGTGTATTGATATAAGTGAAGAGATATCATGCCGTTTGATTGCTAATTGATGTTCATGTAGGCGAAGGTGAAGGGGGCGTCCACTTTGTCCGATGTAGTGTTTTTCGCAGTTGGCACAATTTATCTTGTAGATGATGTTTGATTTGTTTTCCTTTGTTATTTCATCTTTTGGTTTGCATAAGATTGATTGTAGTGATTTTGTCGGTTTGTGTGCCACACCTATTCCGAAGGTTTTCAGCAGCCTCGTCGCGGTTTCTGATATTCCTTGTATATATGGTAGGGTGATCCTTTTGTTGATTTTTGTGCTTGACTTGAGTTCTAATGCTGCGTGCGGTTGGTATTTTTTGATGAAGTTGATGGGGTAGCCGTTCTTCCGAAATACATCCTTTAGGTATTTCTCTTCATTTCTTCGTGCTGCCAGTGTGCTGCAGTGTGTCCTTGCCCTCTTGAACAAATTGTGTACGCAGGTGATTTTGTGAGCTCTGGGGTTGTTGCTATTGTAGTTGAGAATTTGATCCGTATGGGTCGGTTTCCTATATACTTGAGTTTCCAGTTTTCCTGTGTCGGTTCTAGTGATCAATATATCCAAGAATGCTAGTTGGTTGTTTGACTATAGTTTGCCTTATTTCTTGTTGTGTTTCTTCACTGATTCCCGAAGTTTTGAGTGATGACTCCAGTGCTGCGAAGAATTCCAGCTTTGAGGCGTCGCTTGTATTGTAGTTTAATCCTTTTTGGAGTAGGTGCTCTTCCGTATTTGTTAATGGTTGTTTTGACAAATTTATCACGCAGTTGTTTGTGTTTTCTTCCATGGGTGGTTTTGAGATCTTGATCGGTTTTTTCTTTAAGGAGTTCCTTCTTTGTTCTCTGTGTCGTTTGCATGATATCTCGATGGCTGTTGTCAAGATTTCCAAGTGTTCTGACGTAAGTGTCCTGTGTAGCTTCATCTTTTAGTCCTCCCCTACACAATTCCTGGACCAAATTAAGGACATCCAAATCAACAACGACGAACTGATGATATCCTTCGACGTGACAGCACTATTCACCTCAATTGAACCAAAATTAGCAAAAGAAACTATATCCCTGCTGCTCAACAACGACACAAACCTCACTAAATACACGAAGCTTCAAATTCAAAGTCTACAGGAACTCATCAGTTTATGCTTAACAACATACTTTCAATTCAACAACAAAATCTACGAACAAACGAAAGGGACACCAATGGGATCACCAATATCAGGATTGATCGCAGAGGCAGTGATGCAAAGACTAGAAGCCGCTATACTACCACTGACCAAACCAAAAATTTGGATTCGCTACGTAGACGACACCTTCGTCATCGTCAAAAAGAATGAACTAGAAAACACTTACAACCTGATCAACAACGTCTTCGATGACATCAAGTTCACCATGGAACAGGAGTCAAACAACCAACTAGCATTCTTGGATATATTGATCACTAGAACCGACACAGGAAAACTGGAAACTCAAGTATATAGGAAACCGACCCATACGGATCAAATTCTCAACTACAATAGCAACAACCCCAGAGCTCACAAAATCACCTGCGTACACAATTTGTTCAAGAGGGCAAGGACACACTGCAGCACACTGGCAGCACGAAGAAATGAAGAGAAATACCTAAAGGATGTATTTCGGAAGAACGGCTACCCCATCAACTTCATCAAAAAATACCAACCGCACGCAGCATTAGAACTCAAGTCAAGCACAAAAATCAACAAAAGGATCACCCTACCATATATACAAGGAATATCAGAAACCGCGACGAGGCTGCTGAAAACCTTCGGAATAGGTGTGGCACACAAACCGACAAAATCACTACAATCAATCTTATGCAAACCAAAAGATGAAATAACAAAGGAAAACAAATCAAACATCATCTACAAGATAAATTGTGCCAACTGCGAAAAACACTACATCGGACAAAGTGGACGCCCCCTTCACCTTCGCCTACATGAACATCAATTAGCAATCAAACGGCATGATATCTCTTCACTTATATCAATACACGTGGACAACTGCGGACACTCATTCGATTGGAAAAATGTGGAAATCTTAGACAGAGGAAACTCCAAAAACACCAGAGAATTTTTAGAAGCCTGGCACTCAGGTCAATCAGCAATCAACAAGCATATTGAAATCAATCCAATTTATCAACCAATCAGAAAAATCATGCACAAACATAAGAACAAAAATCAAAACAATTGGAAACACAACCAAAACAAAGAAGTAAACAACGACAAATTTAAGGTCAATAAGAACCAATCAACGTCGAGGTGCACAGAACAAGCTTTGAGACACATATGGAGAAATTCAAACACTTCACTTCTATCTGAAGTTTGTGCTGATGATGTCGTTCAGAAGAACGATGAATGCTCCACGACCAAACCACCCAGCTCAGAGAACGAAACTCCACCAAAATCACCCACCTGAGCTACAAATCTTCTCCACCATCCCTGTTTAAGACTTTTCCCGGTATTGAGAGAAGAGTGATGCCCCTGTAGTTATCACACTTGCTGAGATCGCCTTTCTTCGGTATTTTGATCAGAAGTCCTTCTTTCCTGTCTGTTGGTACTTGTTCCTCATCCCAAATCTTATTGAAGAGAATGTGGAGTATCCTTGCAGTTGCCGTTACGTCTGCTTTTAGTGCCTCTGCTGGAATGTTGTCTGGTCCTGCTGCTTTGCCACTCTCGATTTTTCTGATGTCCATGCTTACCTCTTCGATTGTTGGTGGGCCAACATTGATTGGGAGGTCCGTGGGTGCTGCTTCGATGTTGGGTGGGTTCAGTGGAGCTGGTCGATTCAAGAGTTCTTTGAAGTGTTCTACCCACCTGTTTCGTTGCTCTTCAATGTTGGTGATTACCTTGCCTTCCTTGCTTTTCACTGGTCGCTCCGGTTTGCGGCGATTTCCAGAGAGTTTCTTTGTTATGTCATACAGTTGTCTCATGTTTCCTTCTCTTGCGGCCTTTCCCGCCGTCGTTGCTATATCTTCCACATATTTACGTTTGTCGGCTCTGATGCTCCTCTTCATTTGTTTGTTAACTTCTGTGTATTCAGCTCGTGCCTTGGCTTTTTCTGCTCTTGTTCGACTAGTATTGATTACTGCCTTCTTGTTCCTTCTTTCTTGAATCTTATCCAGTGTATCAACAGTGATCCATTCCTTGTGATGGTGCTTCTTGTGACCCAGGACCTCATGACATGTTGAAGTGATTGCCTCTTTGATCCCCTTCCAGCTGCTCTCCACAGTAGTTCCTTCTCCATTGAGAAGTTCATGAAAGGCCTGGAACTTAATGCTGAGGACTATCCTGAATTTGTTGAGTTTGTCAGTATCCTGAAGAAAGGCCGTATTGAACTTTTGTGATATTGTCTGCCCCGTTGTCCAGCACTTCTTGAGTTTCAACTTCATCTTGGCGACCAGCAAGTGATGATCTGATGCTATATCAGCTCCTCTCTTGGTTCTCACGTCCTCTATAGTCCTCCTGAACGTTTTGTTGGTGCAAATATGGTCGATTTGGTTTTGTGTAGAGTGATCCGGTGAAGTCCATGTGATTTTGTGTATGCGTTTATGTGGGAATATGGTGCCGCCTATGACCAGCTTATTGAAGGCACATAGATTTGCAAATCTCTCACCATTTTCGTTCCTTTCTCCCAGTCCGTGTCGTCCCATGATGTCTTCATATCCAGTGTTGTCCGTTCCAACCTTGGCGTTGAAATCTCCCATCAGAATGGTCAGGTCCTTTGTTGGGCACTTCTCGACGATTGACTGCAGCCTATTGTAGAATTGATCTTTAGCGTCTTCATTGTAGTCGTTGGTATGCGCATAGCATTGGATGATGTTCATTGAAATACCCTCTTTCTTTGTTTTGAACGAGGCTTTGATGATCCTTGGTCCATGAGATTCCCATGCTATAAGCGCATTTTTCGCTTGTTTGGACAGCATCAATGCAACTCCTTGTGTATGTTGTGCATTTTCTTCTTCATGGTCGGAGTATAACAGGAGCTCTCCTGTAGTTAGTCGTTGTTGTCCAACTTGTGTCCAATGTGTTTCACTGATCCCAAGTACCTCTAGGTTGTATCTTCTCATTTCTGCAGCAGTTTGGAAGGCTCTCCCGGTGTCCGACATTGTACGAACATTCCATGTACCTAAATAAATGGTCGCTCTGGTTGTCAGAAGGGGCATCGGCCTCGTAACTTCCGAAGGAATTCGGCTTTCATCATGAGGCGTCATAACTCTTCTAAATGAAGACCTTCTGACTCCCAGGGCAGAGCTTAAAAGGTTTGAATTATTTTTTCTGGTTAGCGTTTTTTTAGCGATTTAGTTTTCTACGAGATGGGGTCTCTAACCCCATGCCCAACCCTCCTCCTTTGTCCGGGCTTGGGACCGGCAGTAGCCCCCGGAGGGACTTCAGGCGGAGTTTTTCAGTTGTATGTGGTGATTTCAGTTCATGTAACTGTAGCTTCCTTACGTCACCAGGTCACCAAAATGTAGTAGATTTTCCTAACCGTTTTGGATACTCATTTAGACTTCGTTTTCATTAATGATTTGGGTATACATATGTGACTCGTAAACTTGCTCCATTTTCTAGCCTGAATCACTGTATAATTCGTGTTCTACCCAAAGTATGTGGAAAGCATGGGAAGAGCACACTCTTACATCAAACCATGAAAGTCAAATATAGGAATTACTCAGAAGAAAATATCCGAAATCTGAAAAACATGTTTCATACGACTAACTGGGAATTGTTTACTGATGACTCACTGGAAATCACTACTGATGTTATCACTTGTTACCTTAAATTCTGTTTTGATATTTGTTGTCCCACTGAAACCTTTTTTGTAAGTTTTTATCGACTTACATCTTCACAACTAAAAGGAATACGGAGGGTGAAAGAAAGAATGTACAAGGAGAAGAACTCAAATGAAGTTCGTAAGCTAAATGGTCTGATAAACCTAGAGATTAGACGTCTCAACTCCATGTTTACTCAAAAACTCTTGTGTTGCAAAAACTCTCCAAGTATGTGGAAACTCTTTAAAGAACTTACAGGCGACAGACACATTAGGAGCGATAACCAGCTGAATGTTTGTGACTTAAATACGTCTTTTGTACGTCAGTCATCTGATGTAATGCTCCCTCCATCCATAGGTTTAAAGAATAGCTGTGTTGCTAGTTTCACTTAAACTGATGTCCGAAGATGTATCTGGTCACTTAATTCATTTTGACGTTTGGGACCTGATGGTATCCCAAAGTATTTTTGTCAGTTGGTTCAACTTATTTCATAAGCTGTTATGCACGAACTTCTACAACCAGCTGGAGAAATATCAATATTGTCATAAACATCTATATAATAAAAACAAATAAACTACTTAGTATTCATTACCTATCTATAACAAACATTACGACCGACATATCAGCTAGGGGTCACATGACACAATGAAGAAATGTCCATAAGTAAAACGTGATCAAAATCTCGAAACCATCAACTAAATAAACAATAGATAAATATGTAATACATCCAACAGAACATTCACTATTCAGAAAAGTATAGTATATTCTCTAAATCAATTTGATAATGAACATGGCATATAATAAATCATATTATGATGTATTTATACATTGAAACAATTATCAGAGGGTGTTTGTGTAGATCTTAGAAATTTCACTGATTGGAACTATGAATCAATTGAAGCGCCTGGCGCGAGACTGATAGGTCCTGGGTACGAATCTCGCTGGGTGCGGGATCGTGGATGTGCACTTTTGAGGAGTCCCATACTAGGACGAAACGGCCGTCCAGTGTTTTCAGGTTTTCCATGATGGTCAAGCTTCAGTTGACTCATGATTTCAATCATTAAAAAAATTGTTCATCCATATGAAAACTAGGAATTCAACATAATCTCAGGTAGAAACTATACTATTTTATTCTTTATTAAAGAAGAAACTTAGAAAAAAAAGAAAAAGAAAATAATTAAATGTTACATTAATTTAAGAGAGATAATACATAAGGGATTACAGTAATTATCTGTTTCATAGACTTCCGGATATTTTTTTTAAGGCTAATATTTTCTTTCTTTCTAAACTTCTCTATTTATTTCGAATTGAAGACAAAAGTCTAGTTACATGTAAATGAACATAGAATCATTGATTATAATGAATATTCATTTCTTATTTAGGTAAATGACTGATTATTTTACTATTTCCATTGTAATTATCGTATTATATAATAGTCATTTAAAACTACATTCTTAAATAGATTAATGGGAAACGACAGTTAGAGGATAAGAAATTATCAGTTTAATCTAATGGATTGTGTTAATCAATCAAAAACGTAATAATTCGATATATAAAAAAAGCGAGAGAGAGGGAGAGAAGGTAGATAGAAGATAGAATGATACAAATCATTATTCGATTTTAAGAGTTTAAGGAGGGAAATTATTAAAATCAAAACAGGAGAATTTTAAGGTCAACATTCTTTTGTTGCTAGGGCATTGACAGAAGAAAATTCTGATTTACAATATTAATAATAAAAGTAATAATTGATTATGAAAATTGTAGATAACCTTTTTTAACAAAAAATATCAATATCAGTTCAATACAGTCATTTAGGTACATCAGGAAATGTAGTCTTACAAAGACGAACGGATATATTTATTATAGCATAAGAGTGAGACTATAATTTGTGGACGGCCTTTGGGGCGACGCCAAAGTGACCTTGAAAGTGAAAAAAAAAAAAAAAAAAAAAAATTTTTTAAAAAAATTTTAAAAAATTTAATTTTAAAATTTATTTTTTTATTTAAAATTAAAAATAAAAAAAAGTTTTTTTAAAAAAAAAAAAAATAACTTATAAAATAAAAAATCTACCAAAATGGATGAGTGAATTTCGCGCCAAAATATGAGATCTGTTACCTTATATCTGATTGGTTCGTCCATTACTTATAGACTCGCCTTATTAAGCCTTAATAGAATTATTAATAACTGGATTTTAGCGTTGAGTCCATTAATGTTATTAGACGTACTACGAAATTTAGGACCAAAGGATAGTGATTGTAGCTGAATAGTCGATAATGTTATGCTTGAGTAATTGAAAACATATTTCTCTGGAGATTTGGGAAAAGAAACTTGCGTCTCGAAACGTTGATCTTCTGACAAATCAAATAATGTATGTAAACGTAACGAAATATTCCGTTCCAATTCTAATATTCTAGACTTTATTTTGTCTATATAATTCAAAGTAAGACATTTCAAAGAACGGTGATTTGGATGAATATGGTTACGGCATAATGAATCGAAAAATGGTCTTGGATATTCACGTTTGTTTATACAGTTTTTCAGAAAATTGATTCAATTATTCTTTATGGCAAGCTTGACAGAAAAACTAAGAAACCCACTGAGTTCCTTTATTGTCACAGGATCCTTTGTAGCTCTTTAGATAATTAAAATAACCCATAATGTCATTGAATAAGAAAAAGATAATTCAGCGAAGAAAATTTTGTAGTATATCTACTAACATTAATCAACTCAAGGCTAAAATCCAGTTTGAAAGTCACATTCGTCAAATAAATGACCTTATTCCAGTATCTAATAAAGAAATATTCCTCTCAAGTTCATACATGTTTACTGAGTACATTGAAATCGATTTTCTATTTAGTTTAGAAACGTATTTATGCATTTTTGAACACATTAACATTTTCAACATCTGAGTGAATTGTAGTTAGTTACAGATATACTATATTTCTATTTCTATCCTTAGGATAAACAGTTTAATAGACCTGTTTAAATGTTTATGGATCTAAAGTGATTTAAACTCAGCGTCTATACTAGTTAATAAAAGAATCATATAACATACACATAGTTCCCTTTATTATGTTGAAAAGAGCAAAAACAAAGATTCTAGCAAAATAGCATGAATTCATTTTATTTCGTAAGTTCTCGTCAGCTACTTACAACCTGTGATATTTAAAATCATAATTACATAATGGATTTAAATTGGTTACTGAATATTGTAAATATATATTTAATGTGAAAGAATATTCTACAACATTAATTGTGACAACAGTTCAAAAGTGGGTTAGAAACAACTGATTACATAATGAATGAACATTGATAAGAATATAGTGAGTAGAGTTCAGTTGAAAGATTATTAATTTGGAAGATAGTTGAAAAAAATAAAATCAATGATGTAATAAATACAAAAGAAAACATTTTTAAGGTGCAGCGAAAGAATAATTGTCACCAAGGCAAGGAAAGATTAACAACCGTCTCCTTTTGAACACATAGGTCAGGTTTATGACGCCTGATGGCAATCCCTTTTGAGCTGTTGTCACAATTAATGTCGTAGAATATTCTTTCACATTAGGTATATATTCACAATTTTCAGTCTATTAATTTCATTTACACCGATGATATACTTTACAAATATGTCTTCAATATAACTTTCAACCAAATCCTCTAATGTAAGTAATTTAAACCCATTATGTAATTATGATTTCTAAATATCACAGGTTGTAAGCAGCTGATGAGAACCTACGAAATAAAAAATGAATTCATGCTAATCTGCTAAAATCTTTGTTCTTGCTCCTTTCAAAATCCCACAACAGTTTGTTATCTTCAACTATTTCGTTTAAAATTTAAGAACATTTACAATTTAATACCTTCTGTCTATGGAATTATCATTACATTTCAATAAGTTTCTATACTGCTTAGAAACTACGTAATTAAATAGAAATTTCACTTGAATACACTAATAAACTAGTACATTTATTTATTGGTTTTAGTTGCGAAGTTACAGTTTTTAATCCTTGAATTGAATATTTCATTTATCTGATGTGTTTTTTTTAGAACTTAATAATAAGATAGTTAGTCTGTATTTAAGTCGATATAATCCCAAATGGTTTGTATTTTTACTGTAGCGGATTTGTAGAAATGTTTTTAAATCTGGCAGATTATATATCCATTATGTAATCGATAAAGTTCTAAATACTTATCAAAGTTCTTTATTGCATAATCAATTACATAAGAAAATATTGTTCAGTTTACCACTATTTATAAGATAGAATGTTTCACTGGTTTCGTTTTAACATCTTATCAAGTTTTGAAGTAGTCAAAATAGACAACCTTTCAGTGAATCTAAATAACCCCTTGAGATAATCGATTGATCAAAAAGTTATAAGTTTGAAAAATAATTGAGTTTTCCTATTTCATAATAATAGACAATCATTATTCAGGATTTTGACAGCAGATAGCGTCAAATCAACCAATTATAATGAAAGTAAAGTTGAATAATCAATTACCTAATAATTATTTACCTGACCGTCAATGATTCCTGAAAAAAAGGGACGACCCGACTTTTTTTTATAAAAAAACTTGTCTTTTCATTATTTTAAATTATAGAAAAAACCAACTGCACGAAATTCTTTCTATTTGTTTCTCGTTTAAAATTACTAATTAATATTAAAATTCTGTTGAAAGGTTTGTTGGGAATAAGTGAAATAGGTTGGTTTTTCAGGTTGAAATTGAAAGCTAGGGATCATCGTTTCACAATTCCTACTTCACTAGACACGCCATATATATATATATATATATATATTCACCACTAAGGATGAAAAATTGGCAAATATATTTACGAATACAAGAATAACACATTGGCGGCCTGCTTGAGTATTTGAGCTACCTGTTACTGCCATCTAGATATCTCAACAAGTTATATGTTTTTGTTTGTTTTAACAAATCATTGTGTCTGTTAATCAATTAACCTATTCAGTCGCCTTTATTAAAAGTTTTCAAACTTTCTTTCTGGCAGGGCGGCGTTGACTGCAGCAGGTGCCTCGGAAGGTCGATGGAGCTATGGAGGTCAGCGCGCCGTAGACTCGACAGTTTGACGGAGAGCGTGGCACAGACTGCAGAGAAGAAGAAAGTGGCACGGCGAACGGAACCACCGCAAGAACGAATGCTTTAAAGGGGGACGAGTGTGATGTGGGTTACTTATATCCACACAAGTAGTATATGACGGTGGTCAGACATAGAATGTATTTCAGTAGAAGATCGAGAAGGAAAGAACGGGAACGGAACACGATTGGTATGAAAATGCAGGAATAATGAAATCTGAGACAATGGACTGATATTTGCAAAAGGAACGGTCAAATTTAAGACGATCAATTGATATTTTGTAAATTAACTATTTACTATCTTGTTCTCAGATATTATTGAGATGCTCTGTAATTGTGTGTTCGAATACATTCGATTGTCCCCACTCTTGTTCTTGTTCATTACTGTACAAGTTACAAAAGGGTTCAGTCAGTGATATCGTGGTTGCTGGTAATATACAGCGAAAAGAATTATTGTTCAGATGTCGATTCCTGATAAAATAACTTCTAACTGGTGACCACTCGATATTTAGCGTCAGAATCGATCAAGAAATAACAAAAGGAAACATGCTGAAATAATTCGTCCTGAGAATTTGATATTTACTAATAATATAGTAATAACAGGTTGTCAATATAGGTTAAATAATGTAGACTAGGTAGTAAAAAGTTTTGATTTTCTGTTTTTAGTTTTAACTAAATAATGAAATAGTTTAATATCAGATGGGTTTTTGTGGAGATTGTAGTAATTTCAATGGGTAAGATCATGAGTCCCACAATAGGACGAAACAGCCGTCCAGTGCTTCCAGGTTTTCCATGGTGGTCTAGCTTCAACTGACTCATGATCTTACCCATTGAAATGAAATAGTTTATTAATTATGAATATCATAATAGTAATCTAGCTTGTCACCAGTCAAATAGAACATCTTATTATCATAACCGATACAAGCTGAACAAATTTCTTTATCAATAAAATTTTCTGATTTTCTTTTCTCATAGAAAAACAAACAAACTAATCCTAAACTGCAGTAAAAATTTCATTATAAGATGATATCATTTTCTATTATGGTAAACAATCATAACCGATTCGGTATACATTGGTTTTTTCTGCTACATTGCACATAAGTAAGAAAATCAAAGTAAGGTCATACCTCACATACCTAACAAGTTACTTATATTCCTCAATGTTTTTTGCTATCCAATACTAAAAAAAAAAACGAACAAACTCCATTTTAACTTCAATTAGAGTAACATTAACCTAAACTTATCATTGAATCTATTCATCCATTAATCTACATTTGGTAAAAAAAATTCAATGTACGTGATTTGAAACTATTTATTTATCTATCTATCAATTAAATCATCATTTTATCATCAATCTTCTAGGTGAACTATAGAGTAAATTATTGTTTGTTTATTTGTTTGTTTTTGCATAGCTTTTAATTAAACTTAATTGTATCCATAGAATGATCAGATAAATGGTTATTACCCACAATTAAATTAGAAAATAAAAAAGAAACTTTCTTGATGATGATTTTCATTTCATTTTATTATATGAGAATTGAACATGGTTGATGTTATCTGTGTTTTTAAGTATGATCATGAATTGTTTAATAGTTCAGTAAAAGAAATATATGCAATTTGGATGGAGTTTTGTTCTCTGAGCTGAATAGTTTAGTTGTAGAGCTCTACTTGAGCTACAAATCTTCTTTACCATCCCAAAGCAACAATTGTAAATTTTTGAGATAAAATTTAAAAGTTTTTCTTTTTTTTTTAGAAATATGTTAGACTTATGAGAATATTGCTTGTTGATAATAACCATTTAATCTCTGATAGTTTATATGAGTCTGATATATTGAAACAACAAATTAAAATATTTCTAAAGTCTTTAATCCATTGATCAGTATATGGCTTACGAAATTTGAACCTAATAAACACTTAAGTTTCATTTCGATAATGCAATGAGAAGACAAAGATTATCAGAACTATGTGATAATATATTAGCGTAATACATTTCGAACAATTTGATCACACATGTACTTGTTAAGAATATTGATATATGTAAACTAAAAGATTAACTAGACTAGAAATGGAGGGTAAGAGTTGTCCTATTTAAAATTGGGTTCATTTTAATTTGGTTATTTATTCTCTGAAGAAGTGGCTTACACTAAGTCGTGAAACGTCAGAAAATCTAATTTTTCTACTTATTGCGATATTAAAAATATATTAGTTATTTAAGGATAATATCAGATATCTGATATTACACAAGGATAAAAAAGAAATAATGTGTAGACAATTTGAAACAGACCCTTATAATATTAGCTTATTATCCAGAGAGATAAGGTTTCAAATTATTTTCACATTAATTTCCCTATTATCCTTGTCTCCTCTTACCCTCCATTTCTAGTCTAGTTAATCTTTTAGTTTACATATATCAATATTCTTAACAAGTATATGTGTGATCAAATTGTTCGAAATGTATTACGCTAATATATCATCACATAGTTCTGATAATCTTCGTCTTCTTATTACACTACTGAAATTTATCAAAGGGACTAATTGTTTTAAATTTACGTTCAAAAAAACTTTTAATTATGTTTATTTTGTGTTAAATATGTTGTATATAATCAAATTATTTTGGTATACGGAACAACATACGTTTCATCGACTACTTAATCTGTATTTTGACATTTCATTGGAAAGTAGAATTAATAAATGAAATATTTTTTAATAGTTGAATTCATGAGTCAATTGAAGCTAGACCATCGTGGAAAACCTGGAATCTTGCGAGGCGGGATCATCGACGTGCACAGCTGTGGAGTCCCATACTGTGACGAAACGTCCGTCCAGTGCTTCTGGGTTTTCCATGGTGGTCCAACTTCAATTGGCTCATGAATTCAACTATTAAATTACTATAATGTCCACAAAAAACCTCTCTGATGAAATATTTTTACTAATCACCTTTTGACTACATTAAATATATCAATTTTAGTCGATTTTTAATGAGCGAGAAGAAAGATGGGGACAATCAATTGTATTTGTAATATAAAATTATAGAATATTTTGGCGAAGTATAAGAACTATACACTGAGTAATTTATTTGCAAATTTCTATCATTTGCCCTCCACATTCTGTGTGATTATTCCAGTTCGTGACTGCTTTCCATTTTTCTCTCTATTCTCTTCAACTCGAACTTCTTAGCCTTCTACTGCCAGGTTTCTCACTTCCGACTGACTGATCAGACAATTCACAAAAATGACATTTATATGATTTTAATCTGAGATCAGTTTGAGTTCAATAAATTACTCAGAGCAGTACCTTATGGTCAATAAAAACCATCAAGAATATGGTTACACAAATCTTGTATCGACTGATTACAACGGCTGATTAGGCCAGTTGAGCTTCACTTGTATACGGGCACCCTAACTACGTACTAAAATAAGCTCATTGAATTTAAACAGCTTAGATGGAATAGTTTCACTTATATATGTGGCTTTATGTAATAACACTCAATAACTTCTATTGAATTTTAATAATTCCGATTATAAAAGAAAATGTAATCTGACCATGAATTATTTTATATCAGAAGGGGTTTTGTGGATATTATAGTAACTTCAGTGGTTATGATCATGAGCCAATTGAAGCTAGACCACCATAGAAAACTGTTTTGTCCTATTGTGGGACTACTCAGCACTGCGCATCCATGATCCCGCCCCGTGAGATTCGAACTCAGGACGTATCAGTCTCTCACACGAGCGCTTAACCACTAGACCATTGAGCCGGCATCCAACGATGTTAATGTCTAACTTCAAATAATCCACGAAATTGAGCGACACATCTACCATTGTCTTCAATGAGTCACTATCTCACAACAGACCTGGTTGAACTCCACTGGTCACTACTTCTCACTAGAACCCCAGGAAATATCTCTTGAAGCCAGTCACTAGTGAGCATATGCTGATTAGTATCGAGAGGGGTTTTGTGGAGACCATGGACCACCACAGTTGTCTAGCTTTAATTAACTCATGTTTTCAACCATTAAAATATTTTATACCCAATACAAAATATTAGTTTATGTAGTCTTTACTCCCTCAGAAAACAATAAAAAGTCATTTAACACAACACTCATCACCAAGTGTCATCCAAGAAATCTCTTTATCATGAACTGAAAAAATATTACTGTTATGTTTATATGATGCATAATAGTTGCAAATTTATGTGTTTAGATAAAATGTGAAACATTCTTATTGTTATGAAAAAGAAAAATCAAACGAGCACTGAAAGATTTAACATCTCTTCACTTATCCTAATCTTAACTAATTAACCTCTGTCTAGTTAGTTGACAAACAAAATATTACATTTACTTTCCAAAGATTATTTCAAAACCAGCAGATATATTTTAAGAGAAATTTGTAATGAGTAGAGTATATAAAAAATAGCGACATTTCCAAAAGACTAAAAGATTTATTGGTTAAAGATAACTTTAATCACAATTGATTGATCAATGGGTGGTGATCAATGTTATGTGTGTCAAGTACTTATTTAGTTCAGATTGAATGTTATCGACCATGTTGAAATATGGCCACCAGTCTAGGTGACTCGACACCAGTTCCCTCAAGATTACAGGTACACCTTGCTGACGAGTGCCAAGTAGCATGAAACCCGGGTCGAGGGTTTCCTGTCAACTACCTCCAACCACCACCTAATCTCAGACAACTTTAACCTCAAGTTCGTATAAGTGGATAACCATTATTGATCGTTAGTATTCGGCTCAGTTAGTCATTCGGTGGTAATGAGATTATTATAATACCTGATAGTTTCCTGTGTGGTCCATTGTAGAATTATTTATAAATGACTAATTTATTCATAGCTTGAAAAGATTGGCCATTTATTGATTTATGGCTTTTAATAATCTAGATAATGTCAGTCTGTGATTAATATCATCATTTAATACACACAAAATAAACAAATAAATAAAATCGAAGTAATTAATAGGGGGATTTTTCACGCTTATTAATGAAAGAATAAGATATTTCCTATTTGAGTTTTGTACACAGAGTTTCTATTAACTTCATCAAAAAAATACATTTTTGTTGCCTGGATTACAGTAATTTATTACCACTAATCATAATAAATCTTCATAAGAAGTTTAAATAAACTGCTAGGAAAAATAAATCCAATTAGTATTGTTTACTTGAATCTTCCCGTTGATGTTTAGGACTGCAATTGATCAGTCTCTTATTGGCAATATGTGCATATTGCTTCGATATTGCCCTAATTCACAAGCATTATAAGTAAAGATGGACAATGACTCGCAGTTAGAATGCAGGACGCGCGTTTCGTCTCGTTTGAGACTCATCAGTTGGATATACTGCATCTCAGAGTTGGTGTTCACTATAGGACTAGAACTCAGTGCCGTTCGCTTCAAACGCCATCGCGTTATCCACTTAGCATCCAGCTGAAGTGTACCGAATGGGACGAAACGCACATCCTGGATTCCACTACTAGCCACTATCCATCTAATCTCAGTATATAGTGCACGCAGTGTCGAGTCACCTAGACTGATGACTACATTGCAGCATAGTCTATAGCATTCGATCTGCACTAAATAAGGACTTGAAACACATAACATTGATCACCACCCAGTGATCAATCAATTGTGACTATTCATCTTTGCTTATAATACTAGGAAAAATACATTAATAGAATTATAATTATCAAAGCAAATTAAAATATCGATGAACTCAGTTTATTTTTGTGATCATAAATAATAAAGATGAAAGTTGTTTAAAATATGATCTCTTTTCTCTTGCCGTAAATCTAAGAATAAAATTGTATAAATTACTGTAATATAAATCAAATTTATTTGAAGAAAAAAATAGGTGAAGACATCCATAAATCTATCAGTCTGTTTACTTTCCTTTTAAGTTAGATCATTTTATTTATTTAAAGATAAATAAAATATGTCTCTTTGAAAAATAATTACACAATGCTATAACTGAATAATCCCTCTCCCTCTTTATCCCCCCCCCTACATGTGTATATACTTTGACATTAGTGATCAGTGAGTAGCTAAATAGAAAATAATCATTCTAAGAAACTTGGGTAAAAAGTATTACGTTTTCTTTGATTTCCATTGTTCTAAAGAGAAAAAACTCTAGTTTGTTTATTTATGTATCATTTACGTGTTTGGTTACTATGACTAAGTGAATAAGTTCCATGGAATTTGTGATATATATATATATATATATATATATATATATATATATATATATATTTGAATAAAATGTGTTATATTGCATGATCAAGCCTTATTTAAGCAATTTCACATATTTATGATTCTTATATGGTATATTTAAAGTTCATTTTAATGAAATGATATAACTCAATCAGTTTATGTTACAAAGTGGTGTATTGAACTACATTTACTAAAAATGTAATGAAGGTTGAATATCATCTAGATGTATGATTGCTCGCTTTCTGAAGATCTTTAATTTCATTTTAAAGCTGAAATGAAGAAACTTACTAAATAATATCTCGTAAACATCAATATTTCAATTTAAGGTCTAGTTTCCTTCATGAATTTAAATGAAGCCAGAAGGAACATGGATGCAGAATATTACGAATTGATTATATTTCGTGGTTTTATCATCAGCTGCTTACAACCAAATATGTATTAAAATTTTACATTGAGGTAAGATATAGTATGCAATAATGGACATAAGTGAATGTAAAGAATTGGGATGACAAAGGTTATAAATAATAACTATATATATATGCAAGAACAGGTTAGAGATTATCTGTCATTAGAATCAAGAAGAGTACATCTTGGCATTTCCGAGCATGTTACAAAGAAATTCAGACTGCGGGGGACAAGAGCTCTTAACAGTGCAACAGTTCGACATTTACTTGACACCGGGCATACCATTGACATTCCTCATGCTTTTAAAACTATTAGCAGATAAAAAAATACTACTTCTCTTCGTTTTGCTGAAGCGATCGAGATAAAAAAACTGAAACCTGATTTATGTATCCAAAAAGAGACAGTAATAAACCTATCACTACCCTCTTAATTCAATTTTTGGTCATTAGTTCTATTTTGTTAATGTTTATTTCGTTACATTTCTCTTTCATTACCGAATTCTTAAACTACCCGTTCTCTCATACATTTCCACACACTCGATTCTCTTAAATTCTGCAAACTCTTCAAATCCCATTCAATTATTACGTAACCCATTTTACTAGTTCTTTAATCCCATGAATCTGATGTCAACCCTTCATTACATATTTGGCTGTAAGCAGCTGATGATAAAACCACGAAATATAATCTATTCATAATATTCTGCATCCATGTTCGTTCTGGCTTTATTTAAGGTCTAGTTTTCGTTTTGTGAAATTTTCGTCTTCGGTAAATATTGGTTGAATTGACGCACTAGTCATGTATTGTATGTAATTATCACATGAAAGTCCAGTAATTAAATGAATACACTTTTCAAGATAACAGAAACTATAAGTTTAAAAATAAACATTTAAATACAAGACAATATCCAGAAATTAAAAAATTATCCCAATATATGATTAAATCAATGAGAGATTAGTTCAAACGTTAAGATAAAACACTAAATTGAGTCACCCAATAAAATCTATGGAGAAGAAGGACTTGACATACATGACATTGATCACCACCCAGTGATCAATCAATTGTGAATAAATCTCAGTCCTACAGGTGGTCGTTCGCGGCCCGGATAGCCCAGTGGTAACGACTCTGACTGCGAAGCTGGGTGACACGGGATCGAATCCGTCAGCGAACACCAGATCCCTCAAAATTACGGGTACTCCTTGCTGATGAGTATCAATGAGCACGAAAACCGGGTCCCGGGTTTCCTGTTGACTACCTCAAACCACCATCTTACCTCAACATAGTGCACGCAATGTCAAGTCACCGAGACTAGCAGCCACATTGCAACTTGGTCGATAGTATTCAATCTGCACTAAGAATGACTTGACACACATGACATTGATCACCACCCAGTGATCAATCAATTGTGAATAAAGTAATTCAAAGAAATTGAAGTCAAAGACAAAACATTAGGTACTGTAGGGATAATTCTTGAATAAAAAACGAAAAATATTACATAAATTATTTCATGGACTGTAAAAAGCACAGTAAAATTCCCAAAGGTAAGAAATTAATATGAATGTAAACTTACGGGAAAAATAAAATGGAGTTTGTTTCTCAACATTCATCACACCAAAATTATTTAACATTTCCAATTTTTCTTGAAGTAATCGCATTCTTTTATCAATTACCTGAGGCATTTTATGTCTGTATAATTTCAACAGGGTCCGAATAATGCCTATTCATCAAAAATAATACAAATAAAAACAAAACAGCAATCATTATTCTAATAGTTATGCTGTTTAAATCTAATAAAGCCTCAACGTCTTGGTTAAAACATTAAGTCATATGTTGTATAAATTCATTTATAATATTGATATATTTATAATTTAAATAGATACATATGGGTTTTTGTTTTGTAAAATGTTTTCAAACAATTGGAATAAAACAATTTTCATTTGAATTTATGTAATATAAACTTGTAATACATCAGAAACATTCATAATTGTGACACATTTCATTCAAAGTCTCTAAGCATTCATTTCACGTAGTCATAATCAGTGACTTTTACTTATATATAGTAATATACATTATCTATAAATTAATTTATTGTTTTTTATTAAGTTAACTAAAACATATTTTGTATCGTATTCTTATGGATTGGTACTGCAAATAATTAGCTCAAATGTTTCTCGACTGACAATTAGAAAATTTTCTTGCTTATGAACGTTCAGTATATATTTTATTATAATCAGAGAGTGGTTTTGTGGATATCATTAGTAATTTAGTAGTTGAATTCATGAGTCAATTAAAACTAGACCGTCATGAAAAACCTGAAAGTGCAAGACTGATAGGTCCTGGGCACAAATCTCGCGAGGCGGGATCGTTGATGCTCACTGCTAAGGAGTCACATACAAGAACGAAACGGCCATCTAGTGCTTCCAGGTTTTCAAGGTGGTATAGCTTCAATTGAGAATTATTTTCACCCCAAAAAAGATTCTTTAGTATTATCTTTTCTTTTGTAGTAATAGAACAGACATAATGGTGAACATATTGACGAATCTTAATCTGAATAGACTGGATGGAATATAGTTAAGCATACTACAGAAACTGTTGATAAATAAACAAAAACGTTGTTTTTAACATCCAGCCTATTTTGTACACCAGTAACAGAGATATAAACAATAACAGACGTTTTATTGATTAAGTCAATTATTATGCTTTGATTTATCATTAATTACTATTTATTAACGGAAAAGAGGAAGGCCGAAGAACATACTACGTTGGGAATCGTAAACAGACATGAAAAAGAGGAATAGCAACCAGAAAGGATTACCAAGGACAGAGTTGGATGGAGAGTGCTAGTGGGCAGCTTATGCTCCTCCATGAGGGTTAACTGGGGTAAGTAAGTAAGTAAGTAAATACTTATTAACATATTACGAGTAAAATCAACATGTCTCCTGACAGTACATACTTTGTTAACTTCAATTCTATTTTAGTGTACTTTCATTCTTATGAGTAATAAAATGTTTAATATTATCCCACCCGTAAATTAAAGCGTCACATACTTACTGAACTCTAATAAAAAAATAACACACAAATATGTAACCTGAAATAACTCATTTGGAACACAATTGATATTAAATGGTTTGTTAATATCAACACTTTCAAACGGATGGACAAGTGGTTAATACAAAATTATTTTAAATTTAGTTATCTTTCATAAATTTGATACTGATTATTTCCTAAGAGTAACTCGGAGCAGATTGTCGGGTGAAACCTTGTAATTAGTGTTCATTTTGAGTCACTAAGAATACTTTAAATACATATTGACATCTAATATCCAATTTATACTTGAGTTCTAATTTCTGTCAGACAATTTGTTCAAATAGGTATCCATAGCAAGACTGAACATGAGAGTTTCAAATAAATTGAATACTGAGTAGAGAATTAATAATAAATATATTTTTTTATATTTTATCTCATTGGGATAAAGCAAAAAGATATTTATTAATTTATTCATATGTTGACAAATGTCTATATGTAAATTATTTATTCGATATTGAAACGATCACCTGTAGTACAAATTTTAAGTTTTGTAATTTCAAGTGATCTCTAGCTTATTTATTTATTATTTATTTGAACACATAGGCATTGATACAACGAAACAACAAATACATGTTCGCCATATAAATTATTCGATTTATGTAAAGACTGGAATACTGTCCGGGGGCCCAGACCGAAGCAGGTGGTTTTCTTAGCAGGTCACACCCCGAGCCTTCAACTTAAAAATCTGATCTATAAGGCAGTGCAGCAACGTCAGGAGATGCAGTAACATGGTAGCCGGTGACCAACGATTGATTCATACGTTATTTATTTCCTTCAGGATCCTGGAGCCCATGTACTCCATTGGTTTGGAATCAGGATTTTCCAACTCCCCAGGTGGACCCACAGTATCCGCCAACCTGATTAAAGCGCCGAGCATTCGCTTTTCGTCCTCTCAACTTCGCGAACAAAAGTAATCCACGAGAAGGCAGTGAATAGGACTTTCTTGATAGCGCCTGTATACGCGTGGTCATATGAGAACATTTCACTACCTGCGGCCGTACCTGAGCATTCGTGGGAAATTTGTGAAACAAGTGGAATCGAAATGAATGACCTTTCAGAAAAATTTAGAGTATTTATTGTTATTGATTTGTTATTATACTCTGCCATTTACGAAAGTCAGTAGATTATTGTTGGAGAACTGGCTTGTTTACAGACCCATTACGTTGTAATATTTTGTTAGATTATATGTGCTACATTTATTTCATTACTTAAAATTCGATTGAGTGTATTAGTCTCCAAATCCCCTGGCGCGAGATTCGAACTTAGGACATATCTGTCTTGCGCGCGAGCACTTTACCTCCAGACAATTGAGCCGGCATCCAACGATGTTAATGTCTAACTTCAAACAATCAACGAAATTGAGCGGCACATCCACCATTGTCTTCAGTGAGTTACTATCTCACAACAGACCTGGTTGAATTCCACTGGTCACTACTTCTCACTAGAACTGCAGGAAATACCTCTTGAAGTCAGTCACTGGTCAGCATATGCTGATTAGTATCAGAAGGAGATTTTGTGGATAACATAGTAATTTCAATAGTTGAGATTGAAGCTGAGAAGTCACACGATAGGACGAAACGGCCATCCTATGCTTCCAGGTTTTCCACGGTGGTCTAGCTTCAATTGACTCATGATCTCAACCATTGAAAATACTATAATATCCACAAAACCCATTCTGATACTAATATTTTTATGTATGGTAGTTATTCACGTGTAAATTTAATCATATTTTTGTGAATTGTAGAATATAACTAAATTTAAGCATATGAAAAAATGAATGTTCAAAATACATACAACTAATTTGAAATTATGTATTGACGATAAAACGAAATGTGATCATGGAAACTATGCGATGTGAAAACTAACTGAATGACGTTACTGTAAACAGTGTTCATAATACATACAGAGGAAAAACCCAATTTTTTTAGCGGATCATAATAACGAGTTAATGGCTCAATCAGTTTCAATAATCACATTATATGTATTCAATTAGTATCAAATCTCTTTAGATAATCCATGATAAAAAAATTGGGAAGAGTTTTGAACAAAATAGTAAAACCAGTTATTGTTTGAAATATTATTTATTACTACTTTTCAAAGCTAATCTTACAGCATAAATAGTTGGCGGTAAAAGAAATCGAATTAATAATTTCTCATGTTGAAATGGTGAGTATTTGTAGTTTAGGTAAATTATTTTAATGAATTTTCGTACTGTGAACTGATAACTTGGATTGATTTTTAAATGTTTGCTGATTGTCAACTGACCTGATTAACAAGCTTCTAACAATCCTCCGGTCTTTTTAGTATTCCATCTGACAAAGATTTTAACATTTTTCAGTTGAACATGAATCCATGACTATTTACATACACTACTATTAACTACGATATATCTTGACGGGTGACAGTTAGTTGATATTTACGTAAGCAAAAATGAAATGGGCAGCTATTTGATCTGTTAAAATGTTTCTTGCAGCTGAAATAATTTATTAACCATATAAAAAAAGTTATGTAAAACTGTAGGGTAAGAATCAAGTCAAACAATCGATCAATGTCTAGGTTGACAGAACAGAGCGTTAGTTATATTCATGAAAAAAAACTTTCCGTATAATCTGATTACGTTTTTCATTTGTAGATACAACTAAATAATACTAATAATAAATATGTACTTACCTTCAACCATTGTAGTTCCTAAATAACCATCTAAATTCACCTTAATTCTATGTTTCCATAAATATTTTGTAGCATCTTCAATTGAATCCAGTACTAAACTTGTAACTATCTCCCATTCATAATGATCTAATAATGGTACATTCAATAATAGATCATTTTGTAATAATTCCGTTGTTTCATCACAATTTATAACATTCTCTGAATAAATAATAATAATAACTATTTTCAATAACAATATGAGTTTAGCTAAGAACATGTAAATTAGTCTGTTTTTTTTTAAAAAAGGAAACAAAATATTTCACTAATTCATAAATGTCTATAAAGAATGTTATAAATTTAGATCAGTTTGGATTCGGAAACTGTATTGAATGTTGCGCGAACAATATATATATATTTATTTATTTATCATAGCGACATTTGATTGGTTAATTATTTCCAATTACTGACTGGTTCAACCATCCATTTTTTTAAAAAATTTTATTTAAATGAAAACGAATATTTGACAACACTTCCACCACCACCATCAACACCACCATCACCATCAACAAAACCACCACCACCACCAACAACAACAACAACAACAAAAATGTATCATGAAAATTGTCTCAATAATTAAACGTATCCTATTGAATGTTAATTAGAAATTATGATTTATCATTTTTATTTATTTATTTACTTTTCTTTATTTTGTTATACAATGAATATGATAAAAAGTAAATTAAAAAGAAAAGAGAGTTCCGGATTTTCTGCAAACACAACAAGCGCAGCAACAACAAAAATATTGATGTGTATAAAGCAAGAATAAATGAAAATAAGATTTTCTTCTTATAAATAAAATTTATAAACAATAATAATACTGAATAAGATAACTGAAATGACCTTAAAGAATGATAGAAATATAAAGAATAATATCTTATGTATTTAAATGTGGTATATCTATTTTTGTTCTTATTATTGTATAATTTCCTTTTTTATTTATAATTAGCGTGATAAATCTACTTAAATAAATTGTGAATGACATGATACAACTAATTACAATTGAGAATAGAAATAATTTAATTTATTCTTATTTATTCTTAGAAGGGGTTTGTGGAGATTTTAGAAATTTCACAGATTGAACTGATGAGTCAATTGAAACTAGACCACCATGAAAAACCTGGAAGCACTGGACGTCCGTTTCGTCCCAGTACGGGACTCCTCAGCAGTGCGCATCCACAATCTCGCCCCCCCCCACGAGATTCGAACCCAGGACCTATCAGTCTCGTGCCAGGCGCCTACCCAACTAGATCACTGAGCCGGCATCCTTCTTATTTATCTGAATAACAAAATACATTCGGTTATAGGAATCGAAATATAAAGTGTTATGCTTTAATGGAAAAGGAGTAATGAAGGGCTAATAATGATGATCAGTCATTCATGCAAGAAAATGTGTTTTTATTCTGTTTTGGAAATATTTCTTATTTGTTGATTGACCTTACTTAGACAATCATTGTAAATCATCAGGAAGCATTCAAAGAAACTCTAGCTTTCGTATGAGATTCTCTGTTCGTGTATACCTACAACCATATAGGGGATCGTACGCAGGTTATACATATATTACAGTAAGTGTTTGACTTATCGATCAGTGAGTTGTATACTAGAAAAATCAGCTATTCGAGACTTTCTAGTTTTAAGCATTTGTTTAACTAGTATTAATCCACGATGTATACTATAAAATAAGAAACTTTCGCAAACTCATATGGTAATATACTGGTTGATTTGAATATAGTACTATTTTTCTGTTTGATAAGTTCACTAGGATAGTTTGGTAAACCAGATGTTCTTTATTTAAAACTATGTTTTTGTTGCATGCAACTAAGCAAAATGTAGTCCTATTATTGAGAAATTCATTTAAGAGATATGCGAAAGCGTATATATTTTTAAAAGATTTCATGGTTTATTGATCTTGGAGTAAAAGAAATCTAACAGCTTTTGTTTCAACATTAAGTTTAACTGATAAAACAAACAATGTTACTGTGTGATTTTTTACCTTTATGAACCATGAGATTATAAAGATCTTAAGAATTGATACCCATTATCTGAGTATCTGATGTGATCGTTTAACTTGATATTCACTGACTAAAACCGTGTATATTACATGATTTCCATGAGTGACTGTACTATCTAATGAATCACGTCTATCAATAATTCGTTATGAATTGTATGGAGGTCTATTCAACCATTATTTTAGCATAAATGTCTGTTTGTTACTACTAGTGGTTTAGATATAAATATAGTAGATTGTTATATGCTCAATTATCCTTTATTTCAATAAATAGGCAGTGGAGCTTTATTAGTAAACGTTTGTTTTACTAAACGATGAAACATTTCAAGTTTGATACAAATAACTGCACTGTTGTTGATCATTCGATAAACAATATATGAGAATCAATATATAGATTTGGTAATGAATTTCAATATCTATCTTCCTAAATATCTAGCAGTGTCAACAACTCTCATAACAGATATTCTTATTTCTAACACGTTAAAAGACACTTCCAATTGTTATAATAGAAAATATTACATCATATAAACCGTTAAATATATAAATATCAATGTTTCAATCTCAACTTATTTTTGACAATTTAGTAAATGACATGTATAGAAAAGACAGTATTTATAATATACTGTTAAGATACGATAAGACAACTTTTTAAGTTGAGTTCAAATGAATCTGTTATTTTTAAGGTTACGGTATTGCCGTTTGTAACACAAAGCATATCATGATTACGGTAGTTTTTTATATGTACAGTTATGTTATTTTTTTGAAATTTTTTATTGGATAATTTTTTTGGGTAAGCTTTATTTTAGCGAGTTAGTTTTTTACGGGATGCGGTCGCTAACTCCATGCTCAACCCTCCGCCTTTATCCGTGCTTGGGACCGGCGGTAGCCCCCGGGAGGGACTCCAGGCGAAGTTATTCTTTGAAATACTAACCAATAAATCCTTACAATTCATATTTTATAGAATAAAGATATGTTTGAGATTGATTTCTAGAATAGATATTTAATACAATCATTATATTTATTGATAGCACACTGTAAAACAGGATGATAAATTAGGCGGAGAAATTATTACTTTACAAATCATTTTAAAAATAAAAAGAATTCAGTGAAGAAAATTTTCTTTTCAACAAAATCATTTATTTAAGCTGTATATTCTTATTGATAGTTGTATGGTAAATAAATGTCTATCGAAGAATAGAAAAGATTGTTTTATATAGTGATTGGAGATTCAAAATATCAAATGAGGTTATGTAATAATCAGGCCATTAGAGAAGAACAGTAGGATGAAAATAATTTACAGATCAATCTTTACTATGCTTTTACAGACATAATATTTACTATGCAACTATAAATATGAATGTACAGCTCAAGTAAATGATTTTGTCGAAAAAGAAATTTTCTTCACTGAATTCTTTTTATTTTTTATTCGATGACACAATGAGTTGTTTTAATTATCTAAATGTTTTTACTTCTATGCTTGTGATTAGTTTATAAATTAAGATAAATATAACATTAGATAATAATTTCAATCTTAATAAAAAAGATATAAATTTTTTGTTATATTCCAATGCTTAGAAAACTTTTATTTCTGACATTTCGTGACTTGATGTAGATCACTTCTTCGGAGTGAATAAATAGCTGAAATAAAGAGAAGACAAGTTTAAATAGTAGTAAGGAAACAATAAAGAATACTTTTAGTACAATTGAGATCATAGTTGTTATATCCCTGCGAGAGTTATGAATGGTAACTTTTGAGAACTATTCATGGACTAATACGATACATGTACTTTTATTGCATAATTGTTAAGTAATTTAACCATGCATATTCATGTTCCTCTTATTATAAGCTTTGTTTTGTTCCATAGACTATTATTAAAAGATTTACCATTCCTGAGTTATGCCCTGTATATCAATTACTATCTCCCACATTCACAGCCATATTTGGCTAAATCTTGTACAAATATTGTTTCCTATTTTATGATACGATGTGGTCTGTTTGGATTATATATAAACTCAGTGTGTTTGAAATAAATGATTCATATCGCAGAGGCTGAGATTAGTGTTCTGGACATAACAGTCAGGGCTAGGCAGGAAGCAGGACCGATAAGTAATCTAGACTGGTCGTACGGGTTTTATGCGGCATTGGTCCGGTCGATAATTCACTGTTCTCTAATTGGCGGTATCATTACGTTATACATTGACAAAGCACAAGGTATATATTCAACAAGATAAAACAAGTATTCTTTCATCTTCATAGCTCCTAAACTTATCACTTTAAACTCAGTTTCAAATATTATCTAATGTATATTCAACTAAATAGTTGACAAAACTCTATAAAAAACATTCTGTTCATGAACTGTAATTCACGAAACGTCTTCATCAACAAATCCTAATCTCAAAATAATAGCTTTAATCTATTCTTATTACTTTGTCTTTTAACCAAATGCATACAATGCGAGTTATTTACTCAACTGCGATGAACTAATGAATTATTTGTAATATACTTTTACTCTTTTACTTTATACTCTCCCCTGGGATCCAGTCAGCTGACGAGTCTCAGATAAGAAGAAACGCGCGTCCTGGATTCCACTGCTAGCCAATATCCATCTTTATTTATAATGCTTGTGAGTTAAAGCAATATCGAGGCATACGCACAGTATGCACATATGCCAATGAGAGACCGATCAATTGCAGTCCTAAACATCGATAGGAAGATTCAAGTAAACAATACCAAGTGAATTCAAATTCACCCTATTGCACAAGCTAGTGGCTATCAAGACTCAGTAGCTGTGTGGAGAAAGCGGTGGCGTTTGAATCGAAAAGTACTGGGTTCGAGTCCCAGAGTGAACATCAACCCTGACATGCAGTCAGGTCCAGCTGACGAGTCCCACATAAGATGAAACGCGCGTCCTGGATTCCACTGCTAGCCACTATCCGTCTTTGCTTATAAATTAAATCAGTTGTAATACTGTAGTGAACGTGAACATAGGCGCGGACAACTAAATGTAGTTGAATACGGTAGTGGCTTGGCTTCATTAATCAATCACCCTAATAATCGTTATTATATAAATCTCAATGGTGTTTGAAACTAGAAGGCAATTAGAAGCTGCGACTACAGTTTATCAGCGGATAACACAGACAACAAAGTCATATGCACATCGAGCGAATTTGAAGCAGAGACGAATGTGTGTATGCAAGCTCATACAGAAGCAAATTCGTAGTCAAATCGGATAAGGCGCAGCTAGACAAGGCAAAGGCTAATAATAGAATTTGAGTATATATATACACATGGGAAAGAGAAGGATTCATCGAGCGATATTTAAGCTATCGACATTTTGGCTATGGAGGGATATGTGCGTAGGCTTTCATGTGATCAAGGGTACACGTTTATACAGACAAGATAATGGTACATAATAGTACAAAGAAATATGCGGATTGTTACTGTTCGGATAATATTGTCTGTTAAGTAAGTTATTAAAAAGGCTTGACAAAATATAACCATTATCGAAATTGATTTTACGAGAGTTGCTATAAAACAGTAAATATTTCATTTGCAAAATATCCATCAATTGTCTCACACTTCATTGTTCCTTCGTTTCCATACCGATCATTCTCTGTTCTCGTTCTCTTCACATCAATTTTCTCAACCTTCTGCTTTTAGGTTTTCCAATTTCTATTGATGATACATACTAATTATATCTGTCGACATCAGCAGCAAACACCGCAATATCAACACAAATACCATGCTGAATTAAAACATGATCATATATTTTATCGTATCTTAAAAACTTTGTTAAATGTTTTGCAAATCGACATTAGAAAATCTTTTAACCATATTTTTCTAAGTTTGAAGAGATTACGAGATCATCTAAAATCGATAAATGGGACTAGGTATCAGCGTCATAACGACCAGCTAAACTAACTATTCCGATGCGTCTTAGCCCCGCTAACTAGAGAACGAACACCAAAATCAGAACAAGAAAATTATATTTCACAAGCATCCATAAATATGTACTACAACAAGCACACAACTGGAGCGTATATATACAGCATAAAACTGCCCTTGGGAAACGTCACAAAATAGCATATTAAAAGAGGGAACGAACCGGTGACATTTAGTGTCCTTTCAAGTGGGGAATATAATCTGAGTGTAAAAATGGGCGCTTTTGGCACGAAAACAAAAAGATTCAAATTTCCAAAATAGAATTACAAAACTAAGACGTTTACCAAGTGACTTCTGAGGACCTACCCTCCCCCAACATATTTAAGTACATTCTGAGATTTAATACAGATTGAACGTTATATACATGCTCTGTTGAGTAATGAAATACACTTACATACGGTAAGCAACCTTGGAATAGTTTTTTTTTATAGGTTTTCATGGTCATATAGTTCATAGATAGATGTTTTATATTAGTTTTTATAATTTTTATAGTATATCCAATTATTTACTGGTTGCATAATTAAACAGCCTGATGATAAGTGTTCAAGCATATTTTCCACTTACTTTTGTGTAAGGAACATTTCTCATAAAAATTCATAGGTTATAATTACAACTCTATTGCAACTTGGGTGAATCAGTTTTTGTAACAAATAACCTTATGAAAGTATATACATTAAGTGTAATATTGAAAATCAAAATAAGGGAAATAATATATATCTGAAATATTAATAGATAATCGTATTTAATTTCTTTAATATTCTTAAAACTATTGAGATGGCCCTCAAAAAGCTCAACGAAACCTTCAGGAGCTCTAAAGGAACCAAAGTCGTAAACTGTATTAGCTGTAATCACTTAAAGGATTTACCAAAAACCTCTTTACTTTATTTTACCTTGAAATCTGTTTATATTTAATTGACTTTTAATACTTAATTTAATTACAATATTCAAATTAATATCTATTCAAACAGTTACTTATTCTAGATTGACCAATTCTCAATACAAGAGAATACTTTACAATTAGGCTGTTATAAAAATAATATAAGAAAGTTAAAGTGGGAAAATGTTTCAAACCTGTTAATTGACTATTAAATCAGAGTTAAATTCTCAATATCAATAACATTTAAGAAATCTGTAAACTGTATTGTTATGTAATAGTTTGCAATAATTTGTAAGAATTATAGGAATTAACATTTGAAAATTACCACCAAATTCTAAGTAGTTACAAGATTCATATACATATATTTCTATAAAATGTTTTATATTCGTTATTTTATATTAGGAGCTGTAATATTAAGCAGACCTTCTATCCAGTCACCAGGTTTAGATATTACAGATTCCCACAATGATGTACTTTTCGTTATTGTACTGCCTTGATATACATTAGCATTTACGTTGTTATCATTGATCGTATTCATTAATTCAGATTCTTCTTCGGTTTAAAAAAAGGACAGGAAGAAAAAACAAAAATAAAGAGATGTATTTTATAATAATAAAATTTTTTAGGAGAATTGTAATATAAAGTTGATATTCTCAGGAGTATGTAGATGTTCAGAAAGAAAATTATAGCAGTAATTGGGGGAAGGATAATGTATTTTAGAGTTGAGAGAAAACCGTTGGATGCCGGCCGACTCAGTGGTCTATAAGTTAAGCGCTCGCGCGCGAGATTGATAGGTCCTGGGTTCGAACCCCACTGGCGGGATCGTGAATGCGCACTGCTGAGGAGTCTCGTAGTAGAACGAAACGGCCGTCCAGTGCTTCCAGGTTTTCCATGAAGGTCCAGCTTCAATTGACTCATGATCTCAATTATTAAAATTACTATAATTTACAAAACCCCTTCTGAAAATTGTAGTATTTATAGATAAAAATAGAAATGATGTGTGACATAGGAAAATGATATTTTACATGAATCGGTCAAACATTTCCTTAAATATTATCTTCAGGTCTTGATGCTTGAATTAAAATTCAACCAGTGAGCATGGAGTGAAATAGTTCGCATCTTTGATTGAGATGAAATTTCTTGAATGTTGATTTTCCATTCTTTGTTGAACAGTTTAATTTATGTTGCCATAGAAAAGTATGGAATAATTTCAACGAAATCATCATTATCAACATTCATTTTTACTTATGAAAATGTTGTTGACGAATAAAGAATGTTATGTAATAATCATAACTGGTGATTATTTCGTTCTCTCATCATTGATTATCGTATTATTGCATGTTCTTAAAAGATAATGGGACAAAAGACGTAAATTTCTAGATGCTCACTGTATAATAAGTATTCATTCATTCATTCCTTCATAAAATATCTATAATTGTCTGATTTGGGCCCTATGTTTGCACATAGCAGTTTAATTCGCAAGTTAATCATCTGTGGGGTATTCACTATCACATATATATATAATTCATGTGATTACCTTTATTGGCAATTTGTACGATCCCCAATAGTTCTGGATCACTAAAGCTACTTGAACGATTCCAAATAAATATTTTCATAGTAGATTCGATTAATTCACTAAGATGTTTGTCTGAAAACTGAAGTAAACTATTCCAAACTGGTTGATCACTTCGTAGAATTTGATCAGTACTTCGACATTCTGTTTTGTGGTCAGGATCAGTTAGTTCCCTAATTAAATTAAATAATTGCATGAATGTGGTTGATAAAAGCAAATGTTTATTTGATAGATTCTATTTGATGTCAAAGTATGTCTGCTAATTGTTCACTTATTGGAATCTATTTACTGCCTTTTAATTTTCAATACTGTAAAAACAGTGTACCATATAACTGAATATTGAATATTTTGTAAGTATCGTTATTGCTGTTTAGCTTGTTAAATATGGAAAAACTTACGGACCATTCATTCATCTAAAAAATAGATGTAGTAAAGCAATATTTAATATTTTAGTTCATTGAAACACGGTGGATACTTAATTCTTTTCACTCCATCTCACTTGACTATCATACAATAACAGTCGAATACACAATCCAATGTAGGGATGTTTATTCTTATGGCAATCGCAAGTTAGTTGAGGTGTCTGGTCTTCATCGAGGTGTCAATATTTCAAAAAACTATCACCTTATTATATTTACCATTTGTCATTAAATGCCATCAGTTGGTAACTGTCATATCATTGATATAGTTAACTCCACAAGCTGTAATTGATGTACACATTATAGAATTCAAAAATAAATTTCATGAGTGAAGTTGTTATTTGATTTTTAAAACACAGAGTTATAATTGTAAACGTACACGGTCACGTAAGAATTTATATCTGTACCAGCTTTTTGTGAATGCAAATTCTTTCCTTCCTTTATCCATACATTTAATACGCCAATCAAATCAATAGCTTCATCAGTTACACACAACACTTTTTTCTGATAATCAGATATTGCAAAACGTAAAGCAAGTTTGATTTCACCGTAGTAAGCTGTATTTATGTTAGGATTTGTAATGATTGAATTCTATGAGGAAAAATATTATTGACAGATTATAAATCTTTTGTTATAAATAAAACAATAGATTTAAATGTTCTACATGAAATACTTAGTCAGGGATTATTCATTTACGCTTTTCTCCTTATGATCCATAGTCAAACGGTCAAGCAGCATGGATACCTTTGAACAAGCTTTACCTTAAAAGAAGATTGGATGAAAATCTGAGCAATTATCAAGTTTTTAACATTTTATCCAGTTACGGCTAATCTTGCTATTCCAGTGTGGAAATCGTTTGTGGAAAAAATATCAGGAAAAGGTGTCAGGACGACTTTTAACCTCCTGCTCTAGCCAACAAAGATAGAGAGACAAGGAGAGAATATGTACACTTGCAGTTTTTACGTAAGAGATAAAGTGTTTGTAAAGTCATATCACAGTACAAATAAATAGGGACTAGGAACTATAGGAAGAAGAATCGGAAAAGTTTTGTTCATTGTGCGAGAGATACTTGGAACGTGGGAAAAACAAATCGTACACTTAGGGGTAAATATAACAATGAACATAGAAGACGATGTAATTAATTTTCAGCTTATTATACTCATGGATACCTCGCGAATGAACACAGTCAGTGATGAAAAATTAAGAAACAGAAGTGATAGTTGTATGAGCATAAAAAATCAGAAAATAGAACGCTACCAGGAACGTGAAACTAGGTAGACCAGAGAAAAATCATATTTTTCACAAGAGAGTAGGTCCTTGATAAAGTTTACAAAGTTAAAAGAAGGCTGAAAACTCTTTGTCTAGTAATTATACAATAGAGATTTCCCCCAGAGAGTTTAAATAAACGATAGATAATCTGTCATATCTTGATTGGTTATTTACCAATTTGTGACTAAACTTAGAACGTTTCTTGAATATTTCAGAATATCAAGCTCCAAAATGAAGCTATCAATATCTTTTTTTTCTCATTCTAAAGTTATCTTGAAAATAAAACATTTTTCTTGCGTCTCTCGTTGTATCTTTCATTCAGAGTTCAATTGTAGGAGATTCTGAGGATCAGTGACTAGGTAGAAAGTCCCTACCAAACATGTGCGTACTATATATATCAAAATGTACAGAAAAAACTATCTTCTGAATAGTTGGATGTGTATGAATGCTGTTCAACTGCTTGGTAAGCTATCGCTTTGAATTGATCTGGCAATCATATATAGGCATTATTTAGGCGGTAACGAATGATACTTAATTTGAATAATAGTTTACTTTTCATGCTTCTTTATAGCGTACAAAATTTGTGACCATCCATCATAGTATTCAATAAATAGAGATGAATTTCCGTAATTAGTTCTTAAGTATTTGTGAAGAATAGAAGTTTCATGTAGTTAAAGTCACAATTTAAACTACAGCGTTTGGTGTATAGTTCAAAAATGTTATACACCTTGTATATTTTCTGGAATAGCTAAAAATCAACCGATATTACTATTCAAAAGCAAAAGATTTGTGCAGCTCATAAGCAAACACTCACAATATGTTTAAATTCAAGGAAAATATGGGTAAATGCTTTATATTAAACAACTGTAAATAAAATTGGTTTTAATAGAAATAGTTTAATTTATCTTATTTCGTTTTGCCCCTTATGATATTATATTTAATGAACACTTACATTTTCACTTATCAATTGGAAGCACTTTCTACATGGTGAGAACAAAAGATTACATTCTTTTATAGGAATAACAGTTTGGCCAATGGTGAATTGTGATTTTATACCATTTCTAGACCATAACTTTATTACAATAATCTTCTTGTTTAAATCACATCTATGTACTGTAAAACAAACACTAAGATCAAAAACTGCATCTCTTCCATCCCATTTATTGTTACCAGATACTTTGAGATTATATTTTACATTATCTGGAAGCAATGAGATTGTAGCATGACTAAAACATATATAAGCAACAAAAAAAACAAACTCGAATCACTTCAAGGTAGTTGTTATATCATAACCCTTACACAGTTTAACCTATTTTACATTGAAACAACGAAAAAACGAACAATCTAATTATCATCAATTTTGAAAATGTTGATGTGAATCAAATACTGGCAACAAATTCGCTAGATAATAATGACCTTAATGTCCTAGTATTTTGTATTGATCACTCTATAACTGTTAAAATCAGAAGATAATACATATTTATACATTGATTATACTGGTTTTTACTTGCTTTCAAACTAAATCGACAATCATTCAACTACATTTCATGAAGTTATGATATTGAGTTTCCTATAGAAATGTAAGCAAAAAGTTGCTACATGAAGCCTCAACATTTTTAAGTTAAAAAGGCTGTGGTGTTTGAATGAACTAATGATACCTTTGTACTTGTTGAATGCTTGATTTCCAATTCTAAATACAGTACATTCGTTTGTGGTTATCTAGTACTTCTTGATCCTATTAAATTATTTCTGGGATTCTTAGTTCATACTATAACTCAAATACTTCCGATTATCACAAAGGCTTAAATATTTCTTATATAGGACTAACAGTAAATAATTCACTTATAAAACAAGTTAAATTACAGAGGAATTATTTAAACAAATATTCAAATAGCTAGACTACTTTCTTGAATATTCATTGTAACTTCAGTAACTGGGAAATTACAATATGGTTATCTACGTCTTAAACATTTTCAGTCGTTACAATCGTACAGTAAGAAACTATGATTTTGTTAGCATAAAATACATATAACTATAGTCAACAAACTACAGTCTGATTATTACTTAAATAAAACTCCCTTCATTTGCTTTTACAAACAACATTCTATTCACTATGAGTGATCACTTAAAATGTGGAGCAAATAACTAAATATATATGGTTAAAAATCAACTCATTTTAGATTATTAAAGAAGATAAGTTACTCAAATAGAATGTTATACAAAATCTTACGGTAAGCCGATTATATATTTTTCATGTGCTAAATTATTAGCAGCCCATAAACTAACTCCAAGTTGTTGATCTTGAGCATTATATTCCATTGATACATCAATTTCACCATGAATTAATTCATCCATTTCATTATAAGCTTTATAGTGATTTGATTTGTATGATTTACTCTAGACATCAAAAAGTGAGAAAATGAAATGAAAATGTATGTAATATTTTGCATTACTATTTCATGATAAATTCACTGCGGATCTAAAATGTTTACAATCAAATTAGTGATATGAAGTTCTGTAATGCTATCGAATTATAAAACTGATTAAACATTAATTATTGAAGTAAAAAACGTGGTTACATTCAGTATCATAAAATAAAAATCCCATTTATTTGCTAAATATACAATACTACTTAGAATTATTAACTACAAGATGGTGGAGATTTGTAGCTCAGGTGGATGATTTTGACAGAGTTTTGTTCTCTGAGCTGGATGGTTTGGTTGTGGAGCTTTCATCATTATTCTGAATGGCATCATCGGCACAAATTCCAGGTGGATGTGAAGTGCTCGAAATTTTTCACATGTGGTTCATCAACCAACATTTAAGTCTACAGGAGAATCTGTGAACCACATGTGAAGAAATTCGAACACTTCACTTCTATCTGAAGTTTGTGCTGATGATGTCGTTCAGAAGAACGATGAAAGCTCCACAAACAAACCATCTAACTCAGAGAACAAAACTACATCAAAATTTTGAAAAGAGCAAGAATAAAGATTCTAGTAGAATAGCATGAATTCATTTATTACGAAATAAAATGAATTCAAGCTATTCTGCTAGAATCTTTGTTCTTACTCTTTTCAAAATGATAAAGGGAACTATGTGTATGATAGATCAAAATTATTAACTATAATCTGTAGTACATTTATTTTGTTACGGCTTTTTATTAAACGACATTTTTTGAAAGGATTCCTTCAATGAATGACTTATTTTCTGATCTATTAGATATACTTAAATAAAATCAAGTTATAGAGGTTAAGTAATTGTGGAATAGTTTAACGGTGTACATTTAAAGTTTGTTTACAAACCCATTGTACTAAAAACTAGATTTGCTTTAAATGACGTTTTACGATCGTCTAATGTTGGATTCCATTAGAAATAAAATTGAACTTGAGAAATGTTTCATCATAAAATGAGACTTAACTACAATGTAAACTAACAAGTTCATTTGAAAAGTGACTAAGGTTCCCGATGTATCTAAATGATAAATTCAAATGATTCTTATATTTATATTCATTCAGTATGTCAATTGAAAAACTCACAAATTGTTCAGAAGGCAAGTAGTTTAACAAAAAACTGTAGTATTAGCATATTGCTTTCAACTATAATATGCAAAATCTAAACATTTTATAGTTAACAATGAAATACATTAACTAATCTGCTCGTCTAACTTTAACATGTATGAATTCTATTGTTTTATTAATCTGATTTTGTACGGACATTTTTGTAAATAGTAGTTGATTCTAATAACCAAGCGACAGTAATGTTTTCATAATGATTTCACGCAATAATTTCAAAACAAAAACGAAACATGATACTCAATAAATGGAAATTATTCTTCTGTCTAATTTTGTTATTAACTCTCCGTAAACTACAAATCACATGGAGATCTATAGAATGATCAGCAGGTAATCAGCTGCCAAAAGTTATCAGATGATCATATTTCTCAATAATAATAATTAAAAAAAAACGTGGAGACAAAATGTGTGGTAGTAAGTGTATAAACAAAGTATAAAAACAACTTATCGATAATTGAGAATAGACCAAACATAAAATATGGAATTTTAAACTATTCAACAATTGTGAACGATAAATATCCACTGTGTTGTGTTAACGTTGCTTTAGACACAAAAAAAAACGTAGCCGAATGTCAAAAAATACGATTTCAGTTTGATCATATGTAGTCAGTTTAAACAGGCCGATAAAAATTGTGGTTCATTTTATAAATCGTATAGAGGAAACTTAAAAGTCTAATACAGTCATGTCATTTTTGTATTCAGTCACAATGTAGTTACATGAATACAACTTACATAGTGTTTACAAATAAATCTTATAATTATGTTAAAACAGTTATTGTTTTAAGTGATAGAACAGACCAAACAAATTGTTAGGGAGATCCAGAAAAGTCCTCGAAAAGAAGTCAAGAAAGGCTCAAAAAACACTATGAAGCGTCTTATCCAATCAGCATTCATTAGAAGTTTTGCCAGAAACATCTAGAAGGTGAAAAGTCACATGTCGAGTTTCTGGTTGAATGCTACTATGTTCAATAACATTCCAGAATTTTCCAGAAACCCAAAGCCATCTAGAATACTATAAATACCCTAGACTTTCTGTACATAAGTGAACCTTTGGAGTAAAGTGTTCTTTCCATATCTCTCGCCTTTCCTCTCGTGTTAAAGTTGATGTGTAGATCTAGTCTGGGGGTTACTAGAAGAGCTTAGGAACCGAACTTAGCGTTCCATTAGAAGATTTATCACGAAGAGTGAATAATGACTGCTAGTATATAGACAGATTAAGTAATTACTCATTTCTGTTGATTTAATGTTAAATCTTTTTGCTAAACCGTATTACATAACATTGTGTCAATGATCTTTGCAAGCCGAATTCTTGAGCGAAATAATCCATGTGGTTTGGTTGTCTTTCTCAATTAAATTCCTAATAGCATAAATTAGTTTTATTGTATTATTGTGGTATATTTTAGACTGTCAAATATGTAATGTGTTATATTAAACACTTAAAGATTTAGCACTAAATAATATTTTATGTTTGGATCATTATTTAGCGGTATCATTATCTACTCGCAAGTCCTCATATTAATTTGCATTGACTTCGAGATAACAGAAAACCTTCGAATATAAAGTTTTCCCTCCACGTACCGACCTCAACGAATGAAATAAACATAAATTCCAATCATCTACATAGTCACTAGTCAGTGTAGGTAGTGAAATCTAATGAAATAAAAACTGTAACGTTATTAGTCATTTGCTGTTGGGTAGTTAAATGCTCTACATGTAAAACCCCAGTTCTTAGAGTTTACCCAATAAGAAATTTATGTGAAAATGACTTGTGAGCCTGAGGAAGATTTTAGCTTTTCGGAGATTCGAACATGAGTTTTGAAGCTTCATGCAGATTATAGTTTTTCATCTTATATCAGATCCATTGCACCACAAAGTTGAGTAACTACTTACTAGTATGAGTAGAAACATTCAGTAGGTGATCAAAATTAATGATTTGATAGTTTTAACGTTTTGGCTTCACAACTTCTTCATAGATAATGAAAAATACTTGTATTTTGTACTATACGTAAAATCTGTTCGCTACTCATCTAACACAACACTAATAGCCACCATACTACTTTGTTACGATTAGTAGTTTGAACTGATGTAAATAATTTGTATGCCTTTTCAAATATAACGACCGTAACAAACTAAGTCTGTTTTTTTTTCAGATTTACATCACCGTCTGATCTTAGTTAGATAATCAGTGAGAACCGGAAGGCGCTAGAAATAGTATGGGACTCCACCAAAGTGCACATTTATAGCCATTATAGTCATAATGCTACTTCCTCGAAATCTGAACTCCATAACTCTCTCACCTAAAACTGTTAATTTCTGATTTTGTAGCTTGACATCGTAACATATTTTCCTTATGGACTTGTGATAAGTGATACCACTAATTTCTTGGACATTTACATGAAGGATACATTTTCCTCCAGTTAAAACTTTCAACAGTGTTATTAAATACCGTAACAGTTGAAAACATGAGATTTGTAGCTTTCTCAGTTTTGTTTTGTTTTCCATAAAACCAGCATACTTCAAGAGATACCATGTCTTATTCTTCTCTGATTCATTCTCTCTTTCGATGTGACGAACTTTTCATATATGATCTGCGAAAACAAAGCTAGTATGACTTTTATCAGATGATTGCAATAATGTATAACTAAATTCATCAAATTGTCCTATATGTAGTCTTCTTTAAGGCGGATTACGTATTTTATGATTACTTGTATATACGCATGCTAAAATTATGGAGTTACAGGTTACCGAAAAACAGGTAGGAATACACCAGTTTCACATGTATGACTGAAGCATTGAAAAACGAAATTTTAAGTTTTTCTCGTAAATTATGAAACATCGAATTATTATGTGTTAAATAGTGATCTACTCACCTTCTTCAATAGTCTTTTTAGTCGTAATAGGCGTCTTCGTCTTCCAGATTTCTTTTTGAACTCTTCATGATCTTCAGACGAGTCATTTATTTTACCCAAATAATCACACGACTGAGAACGAGAAAGTGTTGATTGTTCTAAGAATCCAGATAATTTTTTATCCATTGTACTTTGAGAGCCAGATTTTAAATACTCCCAGGAGTTTTGAGTTTTTAAAGTTTGTGGTGACTTAGATCTCGATTTTTCTTTACTTTTAACTGGATGAGTTTCTTCTATTAACTGGTTATTATTTATTTCAAATAAAAAACCATAAATATTATATGAAAAGGTAAAATTTACGAGATCTGTCTTAAATGTGTACTGTGTAGTAATAGTAATAATAATTATAGTAGTAATGTAGTGAACGAGAACACACAAAAAAACAACCAAATGAATCGCTACATAAGATTACAGAATATCTTGGTAAAATCTGAGAATCTTACAGTAAATGTTTCGTTTGCAAAATATCCATCAGTTGTCCCGAACTTTGTTGTTCTTTCGTTTCCATAGCACTTATTCTCTGTTCTCGTTTTCTCCGATTCAATTTTCTCGACCTTCTGCCGCCAAACATTCCGATTTCTATTGATAATACATACCACTTATATCTGTCGACATCAGTAGCGCACACTACTGTAGTGGTAGTAGTGCAGTTGTAGTAGTGAAGTAGTAGTATCTATTTAATAATTGGAACTACTTCTAGTGTTTTAATTTTTGATAGTTATTAAGAAGAAAATCGAATAGAAGATGATTATATCATCCCGTAAGAAACAATTTTGCTAAAAAACGCTGACCAGAATAAACAATTTAAACTCTGCTCTTCGAGTTGGAGGATATTCACTCAGACTACTTATAACGCCACAAAGTGAAGGCCGGGATTCCTCGCAAGTTACGAGGTCGATTCCCTTTCTAACGACCAGAACAACAATTAATTTAGGTACATAGAATGTCTGGACAACGTGGGGAACCGGGAGGACCATTCAAATAGCTGCGAAATGAGGACATATAACTTGACGGTTCTCGGAACAAGTGAAACCATTTGAATCCAACGGAGACTGCAAAGATTATATTCGCGAGAGATGTTATTGTATTCTAGTCATGAAGAAAATGCTCAAAACACTTGGAGGGTTGCTCTGATGACGTTCAAAGAACCACGTAAAGCAATAATAGGATGGGAGTCTCATGGATTCCGAATCATCAAAGCATCCTTTAAAACAGAGAAGGAAGTAATCATAATGAATGTTATCCAGTGTTATGCACCCACCAATGATAGCAATAATGACGGCAAGGATAAATTTTATGAGAAGCTGTAATCGATCATAGTGAATTGGTCAGAAAAGGACCTGATCATCCTGTTGGGATGTTGCTGAACTGGATGAAAGATTCAGTAGACGTCCAGCTTCGGAATTAACATATCGGATCTCGTAAAGATTGGTCACAGACACAGACCAAATAGGGACATCACGGGTCATTGTAGAGCAATCAACTGAATGCAACTCGTCAGTATTCACCAACTTGATTGACTATGAGAAAGCATTTGACAATGTGGATAGGAGGACCTGATGGAACCTTCTTCAACACTATGAAGTGAGTAGCTGAGAGGATCGCCATCATCATGCGTAACTAATACGACGAACTACAGTACCAAGTGGTGCATGGAGTACAGCTGACAGATGCATTCCAAGTGAGAAGTGGAGTCGGACAAAGCTGCTTAATCTCTCTCTTTCTCTCTCTTCTGGTGGCCAACTGGATTGTGAAGACCTCCACGTTTCAAATAAAACACCAAATACAATGGACAGCTAGGAATCAATTAGACGATTTGGACTTCACAGATGACCTAGCTCTTCTATCTTATACACAGCAACAAATTTAGGAGACTCAGCCAGTGAACTAGCAGTCTTTGCGTCAGCGGGCCTCAACATACACAAATGAAATGCAAGATCTTGAAATACAACACAAAGAGAACCAACCCAGTCACACTTGAAACAGAAACTTTGGAAGAGTTGGAAACTTTCAAGTACCTGGACAGAATCGTCGATAAACAAGGAGGATTTGACTCAGATATGAAGGCACAGATTGACAAGACATTTGCATGAAATAGTGACATTCAGTCCACCTATCGCTATAATGATCTCTCCCTAACATTTTTGACAGTTAGATTTAAGATTTTTTCCCATTTATCAGTTTTTATATTTTTCGTCTGCATTTGTTGTTTCGATTGTCGAATGTGTAATACACTCAAAATCTTAAGTGTCAATTTGTAGTTTCGATTATAGATCTTCTTAATCTTAAGTATATGTTCTTGCCCAGTGTTGTCATCATCATACATAAATGCATCTTATGCGTTAACTGGTAGATTGAATTACTTTTTCACCTATTTATCTCTCTTCCGAACTCTCACAGACTCTCTGACCTTCAAACTAACACATAACCTACATTTCGACTAAATGAAAACCTACCAAAAACTGAGTGTTGCAGCTGGAATTGTGTTGTTCATACAGTAACTGGCTGTTACATAACTAGTTTGTCATATATTTTAAACATGATTCTTATATAACTATTTCAGAAGACATTTTTTATTCAACTGTACATTGACACTGTAAATGCCTTAAATGCCTCACGATTTGAGGTTTGTTAATGTATTGCTAACATTGTTATAAATAATATCATCGTATTCTCAACATATCTCGTGTCCTTACTCCGGCATTTTTACGTGTTAGTTATTTGGTTAGAAGTGCAAATCAAAATTAATAGAAACATAACTGTCATTGAATACTTTCTTGGTGTAATAATGAAGATTAAAACATAAAGATTATACTAAATTTCTTGCTTAACACTACTTATAACCGTTATGGTGAAATGAATATTTGACTAGAAATATTCAATGGGTTATTTGTTATCGTTTAATAAATAACATGAAGTCACTTATTGATTTCTTTCAGGTAAGATCTATTTTCTTCAACAAGTTTAAATCAAATAACAGACGTAAAAAAGACTTGATGAACAAGTTAAAAAAACATTTAGTGAGTATAAATAAACTACACTACAAGGTTGCTGATAAATGTATTCCAGGTGCTATGTTCGGGGAGATTAAGAGATCACCTAAAATCGGCGAACTAAACGAAGCATAGCCGTTATAATGACAAGACAAGCCCAACTGTTCTGATGCGTCCTAGCAGCGCTAACTATAGAGAGAAGACCTGGTTAACAAGCGGGAAAGTATATTCCACAAGCAGCCCAGAAGCACGAACAACAACAAGCACATAACTCAAACGTACATATACAGCATAAAAATGTCCTTGCGAAACGTCACAAAATAGCGTATTAAGAGAGGGAACAGTGAAAATGGGCGCTTTTAGCGCGAGAATGAGAAATTTAAATTTCCAAAATAAAATTACAAAAATATGACGTTTACCAAGTGATTTCTGGGAATCTAGCATATCCAACACCAGGACTACGAACCATAAAGTCCTTCGCCTCTTTCTATTGGACTTTGCAATCTTACTTAGATGATATAATAGTTCTATGAAGTTGCAATTCGAAAATCAAACAATAAAGGATTGTATCACAAGCATTTTATTCTTCAAATATCAAATCCAGCAAATAAAACTATGATTTCTAAGGATATAGTGATAATACTCAAGAGATTCACAGATGAAGTTTCTTAGTTGTTCGATATATTTTATATTATCTAGCTAAACATTATCAACGCTAATGTATACAACAATAATTAAAGAAGTATATGAAAAATTAAAGTTCGAAATTTAAGAGTTTACTAAAGTGTTTGTTTTTAATAGTCAAGTGGATCTACTCCTCAGCAACACAAAAACTTTTTTTAATTTTAGCATTTTAACCTTTTAAAATGTTCACTAATCATCATCAAGAAGTCAGTTCCTTTGTAGTCTAAAAACATTTCTTAGTCACATAGTTTATATTATGAAGTGTCTACAGAAAACATAAAACTCACCATTTGATTCAATGAGCTCTTCTCATTCTCATCACCTGAAAAAAAAAGGTCAGTGATTAAAGTACATGTATATTGCTTAATAAAATAATCCGAAAACTAATGATCATATCAAAATGTAGAATAAGCTTTCATCAATAAATTTTTGATAATGATTCCTGAATCGATTTCTTAACTGATTACAAGCTACAGATTAAATACAATTTGAATATTGTTTCATAACTTAGTTTCACTTAATCATTTCGAACTAAGCATAATACACAAATGTGTTTAAAGCTTAAATCTAAATTATTTCAAGTGATAGTGAACTTCTATTGAACATGTTAGTTAGTGATTACGTGGATATTGTAAAGTAGTAATAATGATTTTAATTTCAATGTTGTACATAGTTATTAAGTTTTCGTTTGGTAACTGTAACCAATCATTGAATAATAAACTTATTCATTACATATGAAAACAGAGCCAAGTAAACAGAGATCGTTGTCTATTATAAAGCTATTATTCTTTTTATTAATGTGAATTTATATGAACGAAAATTCGAATAAGAACTGGAAATGAATGAAAAGTAAATCTATTTTATTTTTAACTATGTCTACATCATTTACTTTTTTCTTATTATAATATGTGGAGTACATAATGAAGACATTAACTTTCTGAGAGCAATTCAATTGACATAATAATAATAATAGTAATTAACAGTCATAAATATGTCGATAAAAGTTTCCTTAATCCCTACTTTCAATTTTCACCAGTGAATTGTTCAGTTTCAATTGAAGTGTCATTATCTAAATTAGACATTTCATTATTACCTCCATCTATGTTATAAGACTTTGAATGTAAGTTACTACACAATACAAAGCTTATATCACTTTTATATTTTGAAACTGGTTAGGTCAATACAAATTTATGTTAATGTTTTTAGCAGTTGATAGTTCTATGTCAACTGAAATTAGGTCTACGATAATGATATACAATTGATTGATCACTGGGTGGTGATCATTGTCATGTATATCAGGTCTTTCTTAATGTAGATTGAATCCTATCGACCAATTTTCAATGTGGCCACCAGTCTAGGTGACTCGACATTGAGTGCACTATGTTAAGATAAGATGGTGTTTGGAGGTAGTCAACAGGAAACCCTGAACCTAACAACATCAAACCGTTATTTATATTTTTTCTATTAGCAACATTAATTGAAATTTCAACCGAGATTTATAAGTCAATTAGCTGAATGACACTCAATCATGGGAGAGTTAAAAACAGCACAAATTATTTGACCGTCTTATTCAATTATTTTCTAACACCTATTCACAATTAATACATTTTTCTAAATTTTGTACATTTATATTCTAAGTAGTTCTATGGATAATTATTCCAGTGCTAACGAAATTTATTGTTTAGAGGATACTTTGGATAGACTGGTTATTCAATAGCTTATTTTATCTATGGTGAACAATACGTTCTTATGTATTCTAAAATCAATCCACATAATATAGAGAGGTGATATTAACAATTTCATTTGTTGTACGGATTTTAACATACATATATTTGGATAAACTATATAATTTTAGAACTAGCAACATCCTAAGATGGATAGTGACTAGCATTAGAATCCAGAACTCGCGTTTCGTCCTATTCGGGACTAGTAAGCTGGATGTACCTGCATCTCAGAGTTGATGTTCACTCTGTGACTTGAACCCAGTACCGTTTGCTTCAAACATCACCGGGTTATCAACTTAGCGCCCAGCTGAAGAGTCCTACATACGACGAAACGCGAGTTCTGGATTCCACTGCTAGCCACTATCCATCTTTGCTTATAATGCTTGTGAATTAAGGCAACATCGTGGCAATACGCACAGTATGCACATATGTCAATAAGAGACTGGTCAATTGCAGTCCTGAACATTGATAAGAAGATTCAAGTAAACAATACCGGGTAAATTTAATGACATCCTAATTTTTATATGAGCTTAAATATTGATTAGTAAGACACTGAACTATTAAAAAATGTTTATAAATGGAAATTCTATTAAAGAGGGTAACTTACTTGGTTTAGAAGGTGAGTTCTACAAAAAATATAATAATGCACTTAATGTCTAAGATAGTGAAAATGGAAGTTACATTCTTCATTAACTTCGAAACTACTATTGGAATCATATTACTGATTAGTTTAACTCGATACACTTGAAATTCAGTAAACATTGTCTACAGTTTAGAGTCAACTACATGTTGATTAATGTTATTAATTATAAAAATTGAAAAGATTTTTGTGGCGACGTTGCATTTTTAGAAAAAGTATATTCAAAGTGCTAGGTGAAAATTTATATATTGTTTTCGTATAACTAAACCTTTAACCACGAATATCGAATATGTAATTACAAAGCAACTAGTACAGTTCTATTCATTGACATCATCTTATGATTAAAATGCCTACTACAAGTTCGTATTTATACACACACATAGTATAAATACGTAGATCAAATTAGCTTTTTCACAATGTTTTGAATGTTTATACTTGTACCCCGCTGAACTTTCAGACATTGAAAACAAGACTAAAGTTATGTTTCTCTGACATCATTAGGAATCTTTTGAAAATCTAATATCATATAGAATATTTCAGACCACTCATTAAAAGCTTCCAACCTATGATTCATACATGCTTTCATAAGCTATTTGTAACTTTTGCCGAAAATCTAACTAAGGATATTCATTGAGCTCCATTCCTTTGACGTACACGTATAGGATGGCATTAGTTATCATAGTTAAAATTTATTTACATCCAGTTAAATGCATGTGGAGTTTAAAGAAAACGTGATACCTGAGAGGCTACAACGAATGGGACTTTTAAGAAGTTCCTTTATTTGTGATTGTGGTAATAAAATGACTTGTGAACCTTGTGCGGACTACCGATTGAGACTATGCCAAATCATGATAATTGTTGCGAACTGAATAATAAAAGCACCAGTTACATTGACTGTAGCTGGGTACTACAATATATACGGATGATTGGAGAGCGTACAGATGACTACATAGACTTGGTTATGTGCATCGTGTCGTTATCCATAAGCGGCATTTTGTGTACCCAACAACCGGAGTACACACAAACAATGTTGAAGCTATGTGGTAGAGGCTGAAAGAGATTTTGCAACCTTATCATGGCTCCAGAGGCCGATTATTATGGAGCCATACAGATGATTTCCTCTACAATATACATTATGATTTTAGAATATCTGAACCTCTTTTTAACCTTGATAAGTTTTAAAACCATGTAAAAGAAGTGTATCCACTTTAATTCTTTGATATTGTATAAAATATTTTTATTCTGTACTAACTCTTTTCTGATTGGCCAATAGTTCTCAGGGTCACTTGGGACGCGTTCAAAGGTTATCCATAAATTATAGTCTCGCCGTATTTACATATATAAAATAATTAGTTTATGCATAGAACTCACAACAATATTTTTTGATGAATTATTCAGTTTTGAAATCACTTCACTTTCTAAAATATACATTTACACAAATAAATAAATTAAGTAACTTAATCAAAAAATTATTTTTCTTACAAAAATTTTCAGTTTAGGTTTTGTGGAGATTGTTTAGTTTTTTGATTGAAATCATGAGTCATTTGAAACTAGACCACCATGGAAAACCTGGAGGCACTGGATGGCAGTTTCGTCCTAGTATAAGACTCCTCAGCAGTGCGCATCCACGATCCCATACCCCGCGAGATTCGAACCCAGAACCTAACAGTCTCGCGCCAGGCGCTTAACCAACTAGACCACTGAGCCGGCATCCAATGGTGTTAATTTTCAACCCCAACCAATCCACGAAATTGCGCCACCATCTTCCATTGTACTGAGGCAGACACCTGTTTCTTCCCGACACGGATTAGCTCCACTGATCACGGCTTCTCACCAGAACTCCGAGAATGATTTATTGATTTGTATTTCTTTTTCAGAAATGAATCCCACTGTAGTTTACATTCATGAAAGAAATTTCATTTCATTTCCTTTTAAGAAATTATTATAGTTGATTTTGATGCAAAGTTGAATCAACGTTAACAGTGGGATCCCGGACACATAGTTTGTCCCATTTTGAACTAATCTGTTGGATGTTGATGCTTCTCAGTAGTGATGTTCACTATAGTGTTCGAACCCAGTAAATTTTGCTTCAAACCCCAGCTAGCTAACCATTTAACTATTGAGTTCAGGCAGACATCAGCTTGTCTGACAGGGAAAAGTCTTATTCCACTTTTAAGCATTTAAATCTTCCAGTTATTAATGTTGAGGACTGAAATTGATCACTCTTATTTATGTACTTATAAATGCTTCCTGGGCAGATCACCTGGGTATTTTCACTAAGTTACAAGCACTTTTATGCAAAGGTGGATATTAACTAGCAATGTTAATCCAATCTACTCAGGATGCATATATGCTTGCATTGCTTGATCAATTGCAAATCTTAACATTAACAATGTGAAAAATTAAAAGCGTACAAAAATGAAATAATTATGATTAATTTCTTTTATTATTCCAATGATTTAATAGAAATCATTCAGAGTCAATATATTTATAGATTCTTGAACATCTCATCGTAACAACTACTACCTATAGTGAATCCACTTAAAACGTTTATTAATTCATTTCCAATTACTTAATTTGGCGATTGCTGAGCATCGAATAAAGTAACCATGAACCTTGTTATATTCCTGCGAGAGTTATGAATGATAACTTTTGAGAACCATTCATAGACTAATACGATACATGTATTTTTATTGTATAATTATTAAGTAGCTAAACTATTCATATTCCCGTTCCTCTTACCATAAGCTTTATTTTGACCTATGAACTTGGATTATACGATTTACCATTCTTCAGTTATGCCTTGTCTATCAATTACTATCTTCCACATTCACAGCCATATTTGGCTAAATCTTGCACAAATGTTGTTTCCTATTTTATGGTACGATGTGGTCTGTTTGGATTATATATGTAAACCCAGTATGTTTGAAATAAATGATTCATATCGCAGAGGCTGAGATTAGTGTTCTGGACTTAACAATCAGTGCTAGGAGGAAAGCAGGACCGATAAGTACTCTTGACTGCTCGTACATGGTTTTATGCGTTATTGGTCCGGTCGATAATTCACTGTTCTCTAATTGGCGGTATCATTACATTATACATTAACAGGGCACAAGGTATATATTCAACAAGATAAAACAAGTATTCTTTCATCTTCATAGCTCCTAAACTTATCACTTTAAACTCAGCTTCAAATATTATCTAATGTATATTCAACTAAATAGTTGACAAAACTCTATAAAAAACATTCTGTTCATGAACTGTAATTCACGAAACGTCTTCATCAACAAATCCTAATCTCAAAATAATAGCTTTAATCTATTCTTATTACTTTGTCTTTTAACCAAATGCATACAATGCGAGTTATTTACTCAACTGCGATGAACTAATAAATTATTACTTTTTTCCTTTATACTCTCCCCTGATTCTTCCATAAAAATGAAGGCTATCACTATCAAATCATTGCATAAACTTACTTGCCTTACGTAGATTATTTTGAAGTGGTTTAAATCTTACATCAATTTTTAACGGACTGGTTTCTTTTGTTTCAGTATAATGATTAAACCAATCACCTGTATTACAGATACATTTCCTGTTATAAAAAAGGAAATTGTGTAAAACATTTATTTTGTTTCATCAAAATATTCATTCAATAATTAGTATGACGTAACCTCAACTGCCTTCTAGCAGTTAAACGTATAATTGTTAAACTGGACAAATATATTCATAACAGATCTTCATGACTACCTCATTACAAATTAATAATGTTCAATCAATGATATTGGGAGGACGGCCCACACGTGAACTTGAGAAAGCTCTAAGAAGCTCAGAAAGAACCGAAGATATTCCATCCCATCATCTTTTAGAAGAATATTGCGTAATCCCTACGTGTAGCTTCTCTATCAGACAAATGCTAATAACCCCCTGTGTGCGGATTGGAAGACTATAATAATGATTTCGTTTTGACTAAAAACTGTAAATACCCAACAGTTTTGTACCATAATTTACACTGTTTGGAATAGAAGTCCTTACACTTGTCTTTTATCTTCTGAGTTGCGACTTGCCAGGGTTCTAGCGTTCGAGTGCTCACGTTTTACGCAGTATATTAAGAATCTAAGATCTAGATATAACAGATATCATATTACGCTATCCATTTTAACTGATAAGTAGCCTGGTGAGACCAGAATGATAATCCCAATGCAACCTTATAATAAAAACTTGTGCAGTTAATAATAACAACTTACTTACGCCTTTGACCCCCAATAGAACATAAATAAGTTGTAATTATTAACTCCACAAGTTTTCATTATAACGTTGAGTTGGTATTATTATTATTCTAGTTCCACCAGGCTACTCGCTAAAAAAACGCTAACTAGGAAAAAAAAATTTTTTAAAACAGTCATTAAATGGATTGACGGTTTTACTTACAAGTTTGAATATGTAAATTCAGTACTCTCTTAAAAGATCCAAAACATTTGAGTTTAAACATCAACAGATTTTAATAAATACTTGAGTTTATTATTATAAATTTCTTCAAATATATAGTTTAGTTTTATTTGGCATATATGCCATATACATATTATTACTCAAACTACTCCATATATTTCACAGGTTGAAATCATGAGTCGATTGAAGCTAGACCATCATGGAAATCCTGGAAGCACTGGACGGCCATTTCGTCCTAGTATGGGACTCCTCAGCAGTGCGTATCCACGATCCCGCACCACGCGGGGCTCGAACCCAGGACCTACTGGCTTCGCGCGCGAACACAACCACTAGACCACTGAGCCGGCATCCAACGGTGTTAATGTCTAACTTCAACCAATCCACGAAGTTGCTCCACCGTACACCATTGTCTTCACTGAGTTGTTATCTCACAACAGATCTGGTTGAACTCCACTGGTAACGGCTTCTCACTAGAACTCCAGGAGTTTTTCCTGATACTCCATATATACCGTTTTAAGTAAATCCCAAATTGGATATTCAGTTCATATAAACTTAGTAATGCAAGTAATAAGTCAAAATATATCTTAAAATAACACTGCATTTTTACAGGTAGATCGTATTTTTCCTTGTTGTTATAAGTTCTGAAATGAATATTTGAAAACTTGATTTCGAGTTCTATCATAGACTTTGTTAATGAGATTTGATGGGTAGATTATATCCATTCTGTTGACTGTTTTAACTACAAATCTTGTTTTTTAATTTATGTTTTAAAAGTTGACTAATTCCAAAGTCTTTCAGAAATTATTTGTAGCTGAATAGGTCTAATTGGATGGATATATTTTTCAATTTCTACTCTTCGTCACTTATATGCCAAGACGTTTTATCTAGAGATTATAATAATAAACCACTAACATGTAAACAAATATGAGTCAATTGTTTTATGACTGGTGATCGACTATTATGACTGTGTCATCAATTGTTAAATCTGATCGTCAGTGCTAATTATGTCAGAATAGCTTATCACTTATACTTGTAAAGCGAGGAACCATTACAATTCTCACGGTGAGTAAATATGAACACAAAGGCTGATACAAGTGAAATTTTGTTAACCCCAAAACACGACGACGACCCTAGTCTAAAATACACTCATTTATATATTGATTAATAATTAGGATGAAATCGTATATATGAAAAATACAGTTATAACAAATCATATGCTACATGTCATGCTGAGCATAGTATATCGTACGTTATACAGAATAAAATGTCATACAGGATAAAAGAAACAAATACTACACTGAGTAGTCACTGCATTGAATTAAAACAAAAATAATGTTGAACAAAAATTATAATGAATAAATCATTCTTATTTTGACATTTCTTCCCGTCATATGAGGTTGAAATTATAGTCTGATTTAAGGTGCTATAGGAATTTATTTTAAAATTGACAGTTCAACCTGCAACAAATTAATTAGCGTTAAAAATATAGACCGATGAGTGACACTTCAATGATCCATTAGTTCTGTTACTTATGATATTATGTGAATGTGTTATTAAACATTATTGAATTAGTACCGATTCTCTATCTACTGTTCCTGGTTTTTAATTGTTCATCTTAAATCTTTATCACTTTGAAAATGGTATATCATGATCTAGTTAGCCAATTTATAATAACATGCTTTACTCATTTCACAACCTTCTTTTTGTAGAATATTTTGTGAAGTTTCAAACATTCCGAAGATAAATATATTTATGACATTTACAAATGATTGTATCAGGTTAAAAATCTTTGAAAAAGCTATCCAGGTTACACACAAGAATTATCATTTCTATTATATAATAACAACTAACTATTCCTGTGATATAAAAGAAACTCCTCAACTATAAACTATTATGCAACTCTATCAACTGTTTTTGATTGAGATCATGAACTGATTGATGTCAGACCAGCATTGAAAACCTGGAAGCACCGAACGGTTGTTTCGTCCTATTTTGGGCCTCTTCAGCAGTGCGCATCCACGGTCCCACTCGCGAGATATAAACAATTTGTTTAACAACGGTATGTTAAACTTTCTAAACTGATATATTTTAAAGAAAAACAGTTTTAGAATAATCATAAAACACTTCCCAAATAAATAAAGATCATGTGAAGATTTCTGTTGAGGTTTGACCTGTATCAACAACAGACAATGTTAAAACTATCAGTTTTCTATTTATTGTTTTATTAGTACTTTAATCACATCAAGATTATAAATTTACGAACTAGATTCCTTACGATGTCGTAACTGTTCACTTCTAATATATTTCAAATTGTAATTTTCAATTGGTTTAACATCTTAGTCAGTGAATTAACTGACTTTGACAATCATTTCATTCTCCTATGACTTTATCCAAAAACTTGTTACTGATTACCATAAAATCATAATATACATTTTCTGAATAATTTCCTCGACGAATGAACGTCAGTTGGAAAACCACTAAGTTACAGAGAGCATTCAACACATACTTATGTTTTCAGTAGTGCACATTTAAAAACATAATTACAAATAACCTCAAAAACTAAAAGTATCATAGAGATCATAGTTCATTTAGATTATATAAATAAAATAAACGTTTTTAGCTATAACTCTTTAGCCCTCCTATCCCATGCACTCGAACAAATGCAGATAAAGACAGTTAGTGTAGTAGCAGTCTCTGCATCAGTAGGCTTCAACATACACAAGGGGAAAACAAAGGTCCTCAAATACAACACGGAGAACACCAACACAGTCACATTTGATGGCGAAACTCTAGAAGATGTGGAATCCTTCACATACCTGGAAAGCATCATCGATGAACAAGGAGGATCAGATGCAGACGTAAAGGCGAGGATTGACAAATCAAGGACAGCATTCCTACAACTGAACAACAAATACAACTCAAAACAACTTTCAACCAATATCAAAGTCAGGATCTTCAATACGAACATCAAGACAGTTCTACTGTATGGAGCTGAAACTTGGAGAACTACAACGACCACAATCAAGAAAGTACAAGTATTTATAAATGGTTGTCTACGCAAGATACTCAACATCCATTAGCTGGATACCATCAGCAACAGCCTTCTCTAGGAGAGAACAAACCAGCTTCCAGCTGAAGGGGAAGTTAGGAAGTGACGATGGAAATGGATAGGGCATACATTACGCAAATCATCAAACTGCATCACGAGGCAAGCCCTAACTTGGAATTCTGAAGAGAAGCGGAAAAGAGGAATGCCAAAGGACAGATTATGTCGAGAAATAGAATCAGATATGAAAAAAACGAATTGCAACTGGAATGAGCTGTAAAGGATTGCACAGGATAGGGTTGGATGGAGAATGCTAGTGAGTGGCCTATGCTCGTTCACGAGGAGTAACAAGCGTAAGTAAGTAAGTAAGTAAGTAAGTAAGTAGGTAAGCTATAACTCTTTGAATGATTGTCTACATATCAGTGTCATATTTTAAAGTAATCTCAACTGGAATTCAAGTTTATAAACCAAAAATATTTAATTTGTTACTGAAAGAGATAGGTTCATTTTAATGGGGACAAACACTCCATAAAACTAATTTTTTGAAATACAATTTTTCTATTAAAAAAATATGTTAAAGACGGTACTTTGATGAAAAAACAAACATTTTCAAAACAAAACAATAGAATTCCAATTATTGATTAATTAATAACTATCAATAGATTTTTGTTTTGTGGAACATAGAAATAATTTATCGATATTTTAATAGGAATATGCCTAGTGATCTTAGTAACTTGTGATTTATTGATTTAAAAACTAAGTACTTAGTGGGTTTTTTTTAGATAAATGGAGACTTTTTTTATTACTTGTAACAATAATAAGTGATTAACAAAAGATAAAACATTCTTAGATCATTTGAGATTTCTAGAACTTTCACTGTGAAATATATCAAACGATATAGTTTACTTGAATGTTTACTATCAACACATGGACTGAACTAATTCTCTTGATAATATGTTAGTTAAAAATTTGTAGATAGAAATAATTCTAATTCATTCATTATAATTACGTTTATATTCAGTACTATGTAATGCTTCACTACAAGTCAAACAATGCAATAACAATGAAGCTGTAATCACAAAGTCGTCGTCAATCAGTACACTATCCATAGAAATTATGTATTATGAAGTTGTTTGGCAAACAAAATGCTGACCGTCTAACGCTTCTACATTCTGTAGGTTTACTAATTCGATTTAGTAAAAAAGTATTGTTATTATGGGCCATTCTAACGGCCGATGAATTGTAGATACACATCATCGACTAATTTTAGTTATATAATAGCTAGACATCAGAAATTAATAGAAAACTATTTCATTCAGTGATGAAACTTCTAGATTCCTCATCCACTACTACTCCATGGCTTGAACCCAGAACGTTCAGGTCGAGCGACAAAAGCTTGTGTTTTAGAATTGGTATCAAATAGCCTACATTTCTAACCTCAGTTAATCTGTGATATTGGGCTGCCACAATCCATTGATACTTACTAAACCTATCTCAAACCCAAGATGGTTGCACCTCACTAGAACTCCGTGAATAACTTAAGTCAATTCATAATGTGAAACTTCAAAAGTGTTCTTAACACTATCCTATATATACCAATTTTGATAGAACTTTGTAGACACATGAAATATTGTATTATTTAACCACTGAATTAGTTTTATTCCCATAATCAAGTTACTTTAATAAAAGAAATAAACTTCCTCTTAACAATCTATTGTTTTTTAAAACAGTATCCGTTTATTTATCAATTTTTGTAATTAGTTTCAATATGTTGCTACACATGTGGTTCTCATTTATCATACTAATGATGTGAAAATATAAAAGATAAACTGTATTGCACAAGACAAGATGTTTTGAATACTTTAAAGAAAACTTCTAAGATAAATATTTTTTTTAATTTCTCAATTTTTTTTCAACTGTAAGTTGATGCTTCAAAACTGAACATTTAATAGTTGCATTTATTACAAGCAGCATCAATTCAATGTTTTAATAGATTTTGAAGATGTGAAAATTCTCCCACGCTGGGAGTCGAACCTGGGTAACCTTGGTGAAAGCCAGGAATCCTAACCGCTAGACTATACGGGAAATACAGTTTGAAACTTATTTATCAGTAGTATTTATTCATAAAACTAATTTCATATTACATTACTCACAATTGACAAAATAAAAATAATTTATTACTTGAAATAAATAGACATTTATCCCTTTCAAACTATTATATCAAATGTAAGAATCTATGATAAACAAAATGGAGTATGATTTTTTGTATTACGTTAAATCATTAATCAAATATCTTCAGTATTTGTATTAGTGAAAGATCTGGATCAATGTTTTTTTTATACTGAGAACATTTTATAACTAACAAAACTGTTATTATATTAGGTATATTAGATGACATGGTTTAGAATGAATCATAATGACTTCAATGTAATAATATAATCATACATTATCGTTTGTATTCACAAACTGTTAGGTCCCGATAAACATAATGAATGGTAACTGTGGGATCTTTTTATGGACCAATACTAAACGTATATTTTTACCGTATAATTGTTAAATAACTAAACTATTCATATTCATGTTCTTCTTACTATAAGCTTTATTTTGACCCATAAACTATTATTATACGATTTACCATTCTTAAGTTATACCCAGTGTATTAATTACTACCTCCCTCATTCACAGCCACATCTGGTTAATTATTGTACAAATGTTGTTTCATATTTTATTGGTACGTTGTGGTCTGTTTGATTGGTATATAAACTCAGTATGTTTGAAATATAATGATTCATATTGCACAGGCTGAGACTTGCGTTCTGGACTAAGCTGGCTGGGCTAGGCGAGAAGCAGGACCAATCAGAACTCTAGGCTGCTCATACGGGTTTACGCGTCATTGATCTGATTGATAATTCACTGCTCTTTAATCGGCGGCCAGAATTCATAACACAAATACAGTACAAATTTATATTTGTTTATTTCATGTTAATCAATTTTTGATGGAACAGTACAGTCTGTTTTATTTGTAAAAGTCAAATGGATTAAGTTATTGAATTCAGTTACTATGGCATATTTCAAAAGTACAGAACAAAAATAATGATGATTTATTGATTTAAATTATTATGCTTTTACAAAATCTTTTTGATTACCATGTGACCCAATTGAGGTAATTTACTAGTGAAAATCATTACTTTTTTTAAAAAAAATATTTGTAACACATTATTGTATTGTATTAATTTATCATCTGATTTAATGAGAAAATAATGTACCATTCTATTCAGTCATAATAATTCATACTGCATTAGTTATATTTTTCACTCATATCACAATATGAACTTTGTTAGACAATCAATAAAAAGGAAGAAGAAACACTGGTAAATTGTTGAGTTCTATTATGAGACTTCTGTTCTATGGTTATACAGCTGTTAAATACTTCCTTGCTTTCATTGATTTCTAACTATAGCCAATTCATTTTGTCAACAAACGATAATCATCATCACAAAGTCATCATACTGTTAGATATATTTATTCATTGTTATTTTTTACGTAATTACATTTCTTTAAATTTATAGCAATCCATATGTTCAACATATATATGGAGATTGTAGATTCTTCGGTGTGTTATGTGCAATCACCCATAGCTGAAAATGTCAGGATATGTATTGGTGAATTTTTACATTTTTAAACACTTATGACCAGTAAATTTCACGTTTTGGATCATTTAGAGTGCTAGTAACAAAAATTGACAAGACTTGTCTGTTGATGTAATCTATTTAATGAGTAGAAGAAATGATTGATGGAATATGACTGTTAATATTCATTTCCGAAGGACCGTATAACTTAATTAAGAAGGTTAAACATTGAGAATGTTTCTTAGCTGAAATTTTTTTCACTCTTATTAATGCCGAACTCTGAACATAAACATTTATTAAAATATTTAGCTCCTGGTCATACAAATTCCATAGAAGAGAAAGACAGACTGTTTACACAATTTCCTTGTCGAAAATCAATTAAATATTGTATGTATTTAGAGTTCTGTGTGTACAGGTTTATGAAGACTGCTGTTACTGATAGACGGTCACGTTTGAACAGCCATACGACTGTGTATTCCCTTGTTTGATCTGCTGGACATGTTAACCAACAAGAGTTGAAACAAGATGCAAAGGTTGTGCCGTATGGGTTTAAAACAAATATATCATTCTGGGCATGGTTTACTCTGCAAGTGACGTCTTCTCATTAGAGCTTCCGGAATTTTCTCTTGAAGTTGTCCACGAGTGGGTACACGATAATTGTAAGTGTAGGGTTTTGGAGAGTGTTAAATCTCATTGAAGTCCTGAACCCTATGCTAACACTTATCATGTGCTCACTAATGACTAGCTACAAGAGGAATTTCCCAGAGTCCTAGTGAGCAATCGTGATTAATGAAGTTCAAACATGCCGGGTGTGATGCAGTTACCGATCGAAGAACTATATCATTTTGAAAAACGTATTATGGATTTTACAGATATATCCATAAATATCCCTAATTCGCATAATAGTTTTAATACCCGATAAATATTGACAGAACGACGTGGAAATATTTACCATATTTTTTTACCTCTAGTTTTTAAAACAAGGATCATACATTTAAAGCATCATCTTTATATATCAAACCAAATTTAAAAGCGTCCTGTAATTAAGGAAACCAGTTTTGTATATGATATCATAGTAATCAGTTACAGACTGTTATTCAAATTTATTATTGACTTGGGTATAGCGTTTAATAAGTTTACTACATTATAAAATCATTTCAAATTTATCATACTGTTGAGAGTTCATTTCAGTTGTCTAACAATACTAATTTTCTCATTACAAAATCATGAATTGTCTGTTTTGATTGTGATCAATAATTAATTTAGATCTTTTGAATAGTTTAATTTCATATGATTTTGAGATGGTGGAGAAGATTTGTAGCTCAGGTGGATGATTTTAATGGAGTTTTGTTCTCTGAGCTAGATGGTTTGGTCGTAGAGCTTTCATCGATGAATGTAATTTGAAAAATGTACAGGAAAATGTGATTTTGGTATGTGAGTAAATTTTAAAAAACCCAATCACACGTAATGGAGAAACTCTAGAAGAGGTGAAAAGTTTCACGTGGAGGATCTGATGCAGACGTTAAGACGGGGAATGGTAAAGCAAGTACAGTGTTCCTACTTCTGAAGAACATATGCGACTCAAAACAATTGTCAATCAACATCAAATACAGAATCATTATTACAAACGTCAAGACAGTTCTACTATACGGAGCCGAAAAGTGGAGAACTGCTACAACCATAATCAAAAATGTATAAGCATTTTTATAAACAGTTATCTACGTAAGATACTCAATGTCTGTTGACTGGATATCGTCATCAGCAAGCTACTGTGGGTTGATAGGACATACATTACGGAAATCATCAAACTGCATCACGAGATAAGCACTAACTTGGAATCGTGAAGGGAAACAGAAAACAGGAAGGCCAATGAACATACTGCACCGAGAATTGGAAGCAGACATGAAAATGATGAGTAAAAACTGGAAAGAACTGGAGAGAATTGCACAGGACAGCGTTGGATGGAGAATGTTGGTGGTCGCCCTGTTCTCGTTCACGAGGAGTAACAGGCGTAAGTAAGTAAGTAAATTAAAAGAACTAACTCATGTAAGTAAGGGGTAAAAATAGTAATGTAAATGCTTCAGATTAACAAAATGAAATTTTTAAACATTCGAGGATCTTTGCTGTTCATAAATATTAAACTTCTTGCATATTTATTATTTGTCAGCTAACTTTATATACCATTTATTAAGAAGCGATATTTTACTTAAGTCCTCAATCTGGTTCATTATAACATGTCGTAAAATATCATTCTTATCTTTAAATGTTTTCTATAACTCAAAACATTTTTTCCAAGCTCCGCCTTCTAGGTTGTATCTTTTCATTTCTGCAGCAATTTGGATGACTATCCCGGTCTCCCACATTGTACGAATATTCCATATAACTAAATTAACGGTTGCTCTGTATGTCAGAAAGAGCGTCAGCCTGGTGACTTTCTAAGGAACTCGTCTTTCATCATGAGGCATCATAACTCTTCTAACTAAAGACCTTCTAACGCCCAGGGGAGAGTTTAAATGGTTTGAATTATTTTTTCTGGTTGGCGTTCTTTTAGCGAGTTAGTTTTCTACGGGATGGGGTCGGTAAGCCTATGCCCTACCCTCCTCCTTTATCCAGGCTTGGGACCGGCACTAGCCTCAGAGGGGCTCGTCAAAATTGAATGGACATTGATGATTCGTTTTATTGCTAAAGACAGTATTTTAATACTTTATAATAATTTTTCATTATATCTCCGTCTGAATATCGATCAGTTATTTGAGTAAATAATCACCTGATCATTTTAGTTCATTCTGTTAACCATTAACTGATTATTTAAATAACTGTGACCGAACACGTTTATTGTAACACGTTTGGCTAAGATCCTGAATTAAATGTTTTCAAAATTGCTAAGATCTCTTTGTGATGATCACTTAGTATAATATAATGAACTTTACTTGTTAGCATATATAATATTTATTATTACATATTGCATAAAAGGCATTTGCAGATACTTAAACATCTTTACACATTTATGCTGAACTCGCTAAATATTTCTATTCAATAATGCAGCTACATACATCTGTTTGTACGAGAAATATAGTAAATCTATATTTCACTCAGTAGTAGTTATCTATGAGTAATATATTACAGTAATTTGTTAAAAATAAATAAATAAACACGAATATTAGACTAGAAATAATTTTTCAGCTAAATAATTAATTAGTTTCAATGGTTGAAATCATGAGTCAATTGAAACTAGACCACCAAGGAAAATCTGGAAGAACTGGATGGAGTGCGGGACTCTTCAGCAGTGTGCATCCACTATTCCACCCCTCGCGAGATTCGAACCAATTGTCTTCAGTGAGTTGATATCTCACAAGAGATCTGGTTGGACTCCGCTGGTCACGGCTTCACACTAGAACTCCAAGAAATGCCTCTTGAAGTCAGTGTACGATGGCGCAACTTGATGGATCGGTTGAAATTAGACATTAACACCTTTGGATGCCGGCTCAGTGGTCTATTCTTTAAGACTGATAGGTCCTGATTTTGAATTTCGCGAGGGGCAGGGTCGTGGATGCGCACTTCTGAAGAGTCCCATACTAGGACGAAACGACCGTCCAGTTCTTCTAGGTTTTCCGTGGTGATCTAGCTTTAATTGACTCATGATTTCAACTATTGAAGTTTCTAAAAGTCTCCACGAAACCTTTTCTGATAATGAATTAGTTTTTAAAATCCATTAGGAAAAAAACAACCCTTTCATTAGCCAATGAATATTTAAATAATTAATTATAAATTTTGTAATAAATAATTAAAGACCTACGCAATTTCCCAACACTCTTTACATAAAATATTCGAATTTGACAATGATATTTTGCATGCACAATTTTGACAAACATTACGAATACACTTAATACATCGATACGTTTCTGTTAATGAATTAAATTGATGTAAACAGATTGGACATAACTTTGAGAATTTGGATGTAAATCTACGTAACTGTAATGTTGCATATGATCTGCGTTTGTGAATATATTCTAAATGTGACATGTAATCCTCATCTTCAACTGGATTTATATCATTAGATTGAATAATTGTCGTGTAAGTTGAAACAAAGCCACTACCAGGAACTGCTGGGATTTTATTACGCAATTGGTTCATATTACTGAGTAGAATTTCAGGTTGTAGTTTAGAAGGAAATGATCCAACTAAGTCACTGAAAATCGTGAAAAAAATTCTTTATCATACTTTCTAAATAAAAATATACTTATTAATCTTGTCAAGGCAATTAATTTTGTAAACATTTAGAAAGTTAATTTTGTCCGTTTTCTACATTAAATAATACCTAACTTCTCATTAAATTTAGACAAAATATGAACTGGAAACTGGTTAGGGATGAATTTTACGCTAACTGATCAGTGAATGGAAACCAATAATGTCTTTGCCTAATTCATAGTGCACACACGCACACCGGTTTACATCACTGAAGATTTTATACACAATGTTTAGATATTTCCACTTCCTGTCTATCCTGTTCAACTATAAAGCAGTTGTGGAAATCATTGAATTTTTTTCACGTTATTCCGAAAATAAGCTTCTTACGCTATGTCTACATCAGTTAATATTATTAGTTAGATATATGTCGGTTTTTATCATACTTACGGGCAGATGCGTACAAATGTTGTGGATTATAGTTGTTACATAAATATGATATTGTGTTTAGTTCTAAATTGATTTGATTAATATACGTGTTTCCTCTAGTCAACCGCGATATGGATTAGGTTTTATTAAAACTAAACAGAACTAAACGAGAATTTTCATCTACAACACAACCAAATTTTATCAGACAATACAAGTAGAGTATTTGGTAAAACGATAAATTTTAAAGAACTTCTATAAACTCAGACTTTTGATATGAAAATAAATGGAAGAAAAATAAATGAAAGGAATGGTGACCTGTCAAGAGAAATCCAAGCAACACTATTACCAAATGCCTCAAAACATAGTTCTTGAATATCAGCAGGTGGATGAACAAAATACAAGTAACTGGAGAAATAGTATTTTTAACTTTGAGTGTGACTCCTATACCGGGTAAAAACTGGATGAGAGAAATATATTAAAACAGTAGGACCGGGAAATCCTACAGGTGTTCATTTGTTCATCTTAATTTACCTTAGTTTGTTGAATCTAACATGGTTGGCTTTCAAGGAAGAGGGTGTATTTCCACTTGATACTTTTAGGTTCTTTCAAAATCGTGTTATATGGTGTGCCATAATGTTACCAGCGGTTTTGGTAACTAATTTGTTACAGGGTAATGAGTCACACGCTAAGAAGTGGATCGACTTTTATTCTTAAACTTTATAATTTATAGATCTCATGGCATTTGGTGTTTGCTCTCTATCAATTGTACAATTTACTGTTATTGTACCCAGGTAGCTTTTGGTTGTCTGAATAATACGATTTATTGTGATCACATATGTTCTTCCTTGCAATCAGTCTCAAGAAGATTAGGAAGCCTTAGTACTCCTAAAGACATCAATATTTTGGTTTAGCTATTGCACCGAACGAAGTTTGCTTGAAATTTGAATTATTATGATACTTCTATGATACTGTGAACTACCAAGGTTTGATGCTTATCAAAGTATGTGACGGAAAGTAATAATATCATTTCTGGGAATCTTTGGTTTTGGTGAAATTTATCCGGTCTTGGTTGTAGAAAGTTACGAATCCACTCATAGTTGGATGTAAAATATATAGTGTTTTGCTTTTATTATTATTGGTTACGTGCAATAATTCCTATAACTTTGAGATGTGAATACACAAATGTAAGCTTTGCATTTTAGGATTCTGAATTTTTAGTTTTAAAGATCTTTTCACCCTTGTAATTTCAATTTATTCAATATATGAAAGCTCTACGTAGCGGGTAAGACATTTTCGTTTTGCAAAGTACGGATGCGTTGGGAGCGTCCCTCATAGAGTCGATTTGCGGCGTGGGGAAGAATCCTGAAATATTTATTTTTCCCTGTGACTATTACCCTGTTTTTTCTTCATATGTCTCATCTCTTCTGTCGTTCTCTGTATATACGTATATTCCACATTTCTTTTGGCTTACATGCAATTATCATCACCGTACTGTTTATAACCACTGAGACGTGGTCAACTCTTAGACACTATTGAGGTATAAACCACGGTTTCACTCTTGTTTGACCCAACATGTTAAATTCCGGCTACTGTCATATTAAGCGGTCGCGTTTCTGATAGATCATGATTGATTCAACTGACTGTGTTGCTGGAGGGAGGGGTGTTTGGTTCCTTAGTTGTTGCTAAGGTTTATTGTTTTGAACAGTTAATAGCTCAGTTTCAAGTTATTTAGTTGGTGATGTTTAGGCTTTTCTGGAATGGGTCAATATTCTCATGTTGCTAAGTAATTATTGCACATTCTTTATGTTTAATAGCTGACCGTACCTAGCAGATCTTACGTGATTGTTCTTGTAACAATGACCTTACCTAACACAAAAGGCATTGTTCCGGCATATTATAAATCCTTTGTAGTTAGATTTGTTCATTCAGCAACGCACATCTATATTGACCTGTACAGTTTTCATCGTTATTTTACAGAAAATATCGTATGTTATCAATTCAACCGGGGTGCATCACTGAAATTCCTCCCGTTTTGGCCCTTTTTAAATTGCCGACAGTTTCACATTATATAATGGTCTGTCTAGACATATTTTCTTGTCTAAACTTCTTCAACAGGTGCAAGCAATGTGTGTCATTGCAAAACGACGCCGTAGACGAGTTGGTTGCATCTGCCGGTCGTATTTTAGAGATCACCAAGTCTTCTAACACTGAGGGTTTTTCAATCAAACAAAAAAACTCAAACGACACGGAATGACATTACCGGACTCTGTCGTACGCTGACACGTAACCTACGGATTCGTAATGACCGCAAACGACCACAAACCTTTCAAAGGAGTTTTTCACGAAAGCTATCTGTCTCTAGACGACGAGAGACAGATAACCCCGACTGATCCTGTTGTCATAATCAGTACGGAAAATCTGCTCGGAATTGCACTGTTGCAAACTTCAGACCGACCGATATGAAGAATGTTTCGGTAAACTTCCCAGCTGGCACGCGTTAATGGCAACCTTAGCCGCTGAGCACAGCCGTCTGTTATAAGTCACTGATGTGACCACGAAAGTTCGCTACCTCATTGATACTGGCGCCGAAGTTAGAGTTCTTGCAGCGAATCCCAGAGACCGATTGCACACACTGGTTTTAAACTTACAGTCGGCAAACGGAAAACCGTACATCACATAGGGCGTTACTGCGGAAATACATTAGTAAGAATGAGTACAGTAAAGATAGTGAGACCCTCGAATGGGCCAGTTCATGGCATACGATTAACTGATGAGCGTTCGTCATCATTGACCTTGACGAGAATCGATGATCTGTTCGATATTCAGTGACTCATCTACCAGATGATTTGGCTACGGCTCTGTGACATATTACTGATCCTACAAATTCTCCTTATGTTTGATTGTTAGACAACTTCAAATTTCTTCGTTTCTTCTTTATGGATAATGACTGAGAAACAAATTCTGTGTACTTCATCATGCATAGGATTGACAAAAAGTTCGCCAAGTTACTGATCCGACCTCATTACTCGCAACCTAAAATATCTCCATCTTTCGACAACAATAGCAGCCTTAACACTACAGGATCAGCAAATACCAACATAATGTGGTTAGTTAAAACGGCAACATGGAGAAAATAATTACATCAAAACATTTGACAACGGCAAATGAGTTATCAAGCAGATGACACGAGGGACAAAGATGAAACACTACCAAAGAAAAACCAATAAGGATTTAAGAATTATGCACAGAAGAAAACAGAAGCAGTTGTGTTGTCAACCTGTCAAATCAACTGTCGAAAAGGAGCACCAGTAGGGCAATCAATATTAAGGCTGATTGCATAAGCGGTGATGTAGACACTGGAAGCCTTGATTCTTCCAGAGACCAAGCTAAAATTGTGAATCTGTTATGAACACGGCACATTTCTTGTCAAAGAGGACGAGCTAGAAAACAACCACGATGTGGTGAGCAACGCCCTCAATGACAAGAATTTTGGAATGGAACAGGGCACGAACAATAAAAAATCATTATTGAATGTCTTGATCACCGAAACTGACACAGAAGCATTACTGGACAGTCTGTTATTCGTATGCGGAGAATGTCGAATAATCTACTTCCAACTGAATTTTGAACTGATGCTGTTCAGAAGAGCATTGATAGCTCCACGATCAAATTTTCTTGTTCAGAAGATGGAACTGAACCATAATCAACCCGCTGAGCTATAAATCTTTTCACAATCATATGGCCTGAGAATTATGATTAGAGAACCTCTAAAACCAAAGAGATATTGAAACACTGAGGTCCGTATGCATTCGCTGATTCAAGCGGAATTAGACCTACATTCCTTATAAGATAGGCGACATGTGACTTTCCTATAGTACTATTTATAAATGTCCATTTGTCAGTAGTGAGATACTTTTTGGTTGAGAAAACAGCATGGTTGAAGATTTCTATATCAGGATTTTCACAGTACGATCAGATCCACGTATCGCTCTGCTCTTTTCAACTATCCTATTCGACGCTATGAGGGCGAATGAGTTATCGTCGACAATCTTTATAGAAGTTCAAACAAACATAATTGTAAACTAATGTGAAACAGCTTCTCAATATTTTCTTGAATCACATTTTATATCAACGTGTTTATCATGTTCCACTATCGCAAAAATAAATTGTTCTAGAAGAGAATGATAACCGAAGAGTAATCATTGTAAAAAAGACTACCCTGCCTGTTTGAAGGTAGTAAGCTTTAGTCTTGCTTGGTAGAGATGCATAAGGATAGGCAATTTGACGAAATCTTGTATCGCTAATAGCCCTTCATATTAAAGATTTAATAGTGTATTTTAGTGAATAACTACATCTAAAGTCAATGTATGTATGATCACGTCGTTTCATTAGTAATTCGGAAGTATTTCTTAACAACATGAGTGCGCCTCATATCATCTCAGGCTATTTTGCTGTTAGTTTGTACCTCAAAATTCAAGTTACTGTCTTTATTTGTTACTGTATTAGTCATTTTTTAATAATTGATTATTGGTAGACGGAACAGGAAGAAAATTATCGTAAAAAGTAAAAAGTGAGCTATAAGTTAGGTTGACGGACTGCATAGTATGCTGAATGGATGTTGAAATTATCATAATACATTATAGCAGCTAACAATATAACTCATGCAAAGGAAAACTACTTCAGACCATTTCGTACATGTAAAAACTTTTTCATTGTCATGTGAATACACAAAGGTTGTTCTAAACTCACTAGATTCTCTCGCTATCTGCCTTCTTGAGTGCTTGATCCCTTTGCATCACAGATCTCAGGTGATTAACTTCCGTTTCAGAAACTGATGGGTTTGCTAGGTAGTTGTCTATCCATAGGCGTGGGTCTTCATACTTTGAAGCCATTTGAAGCAACAAAACATCTTTCATTTTATTAGATTCTATGGTCATATTTTCTATGCTTTCCCACACTTTCGAATGAAGCTCAAAATTGGCGTTTTTGTGGACTGAATAATTTTGAGGTTATCATAGTTGTGCTGGTATTTTTGAAGAATGAGAAAAAAGTACTAGTTATCGATAAATACTTTCATCAATCATGTTTTTAGCGATATTAGGGAAAATGTGTTTATTTAAGTTAAAATGTGTCCGTTATACAGATCCTTGCTAGCGGGCACTTGGGATGCATTGTAGGTTCGATCGTTTTGTTGTAGTGTTTGGATAAAACGTGGAAGGTCAGATATTTTTAGGATGACAATATATTTGTCTCTACGTGAATTTATCGCGTACTAATTATTCATGAAGACACTAAACGTACTGTGTGTCTAGTTACTGTGTTTACACTATTGAATTACAGTTGGCTTAGTTTTTGACTTTAAACAAAGTTTGTATATGTGGCTCGTACGTGGTAGAAGTTTACGTTCAGCTTCTTAAGTAGTTTCTGTTTCATTTGTGAGATTTTTTCGCAAGTACTTTTAACAGTACTTTGTCCGAGTGAATCTGTAGCAGGCTATCATGACTTTGATTTTCGGTGATTTTCATGTACGTTCTAGGATACCTCTAATTCTACCTAGAAGTATGGCGGCATTTACCAATTCACATATTTGTAGGTTTTTTTCATTCAAAGTTGTGATAATTTTCACAGTCACTTACCAACCTCCTGTTATATTGTCGTGCAAGCATTTCGCCATGTTTCACGAAAAAGGTTGTCTCAAGGATGTGACTAAGATTTCCAGACAGTTCATGGAAATGCAATCGCCTTCTGTTGTTTTAGATTACTCGTTAATATCAGAAGTTTGTAGAATTAACGAGTTTGAACTGCCAGATTGTAATCCAAATTTAGGTCCAGAAATATTCGTCTACTTAGTATTAGTCTTATTAGTAGACTGAAGTTTATTCTGGTTGCTTATTTGACTGACTACCATGTGATATTTTTATTATACCAGTGCAGTGCTATATACCAGGTGTGCCCCCCTTAGAAAACCACCTGCTTCGGTTTGGGCACCTGGGCAGTATCACAGCCCTCACATATCAAATGAGATCTGTGTGCCGCATATGTAGTTTGTGCCTCCTTGTAACAATATCTATGTGTTAAAAGAAATCAATAAATAGTGCGATATCTTAATGAGGCGACTTTATTTGAACTATGTTCAATGTCTTTTTGGGCGAATTATGTGACAACCCGACTCATAAGTCTGAATACCTATAGCATTAACGACTATGATGGGTTTAGTGAAAATGTTGATAACGGTTCAAATAATTGTTTAATTCAAGTGGCATAGGGATATTATAACGTATGTGTAAATTAGGTCGCGTGTAAGTTGATATGGATTATAAAAATTGAAAAACTTGACTGTAGAATTAAAAATTTTAAACATGAATTATGGCACTACAGTTGGGAACATGATGGTGTAGTTATTGTAGTTAGCTTAGTGACATTTATAAACATATGGCAATGGTAATTAAAACTAAGAAATGTCAGATTAATGCTTTGTCTGAAAACAACACACTTCCATAGTAGTATGTTGTCATATAAAGCTTTTAAATACACTTATGTAACAAACGGTTTTGGAAGTGGTTTATATAAAATAGATGTTCATTGTCTAGGCGAAAATATACAAATGTTAAGAAATATCGTAAACAGTAAATCACACAGCAAAATAGAATAAGCCTGTGATTTATGGACGACCTTCGAACGACGCTGAATTGATTTAAAAAATACCTACTTATTAGGGTCAAAAAGGGGTTATGAGTTAGTATGAGGGGTCAGGATTAGGAATTAAAGTATGATTTCTCATCACAAGCCCACATAATTTATAGTGCCAAAATGTTATTTGACCATTTGGATTAGTGAATCCATTGCTAAAAACCAAGGTTCTTCATCTTAAATCTAAGTGTCTCATCCCCAAATTATAGTCCTACTCCACTCACTGGTCATAGTATTTACAATACGTTTTATATATTGGACCAATTTTCAACATTATTTACTTTTAATTAGTTTTTTTTATAACTTTAGTGTGAAACTAAATAGTGAAATTTGTTCTCTCAAATGGAGGATCCTGAACGACATTTCGACTGGGATCATGGATTTCCTGACATATCTCCTATTTCTAACAACACATCTTATAGCTCATTCAGAGTAAACCAGTCTTTAGATAAAAACCTAGGCATGTATACTTTGCCTGAATTTCATAACGAAGATAAGGACGAATTTTTTATTTATGGGACGTGTATATCAGTACGTGGAGAGCAGTCTGAATCCCGACCTGACTATATTGATGAAACGGTAAATGATTCTCCAGTTCTTCCAGAATATACATCAACAAATGTTGAGGAAAGTTATAAGTCAAAAATTAATGAATTACACAAACAAATAAGAAACTTAGAGGAGGAGGCTAGTCAGGTTCCTATTCTGCAGGACAATTTACGTTATTTGTATGAAGAAAACGTACGCCTTCATGAGAAAGATGAAATTAAAGAGTCTCATCGATTTCAAAACGGTGAACACATGGATAGCACTGATGAAGAAGTAGAAGAAATTGTTGAAGAGGAAGTCCGAACATATAAAAAGGCTCCTAAATCTGACCCTGTTGCTAATGACCTTCCTAGTCCAAATCACATTGGTAAATTGAATAACGGGATCGATAAGAGCCAGTTTCCTTCGGAATATTGGTCTAAACTGGAGTCATACTTCTACAAACGCTTTTTATCGGAACGACCTTTTACTCATAAAATTGCCATGCAGTCATCGGAAGCTAATAAACGCACCACAGCTACTATGGCTTGTCCTATCAAATCGTCCGAATTTAGATGCGTTGGTATCAATGTTTGTCCGTCCATTCAGGAAGTTGGAGTTCTCTGTTCACAACCAGAAACACGCGAATTCGGCTGCCTTTTTTATGAAACCGAGTCGATGACTAAAGAATGGTTGAATCGAGTTTTCCCAAAAATGGAAGACAAAAATAAGAAGATTGTACACAAGGTTATACGAAGCTTTTATGAAAGTCGTGAAGAATTTGTTAGTACTTTGTTATCAATTATTAAAAAGTCTGTTTGTCACGTGGGTATTCAATCTCAAATAGTCAGCCAATCTCGTGGTTGTTCACCTATCCTAAATGAAATAGAAAAAACAGTCTCGAACCCGAACTTAGTCGGTCAGTCCCTTCAGTCACAGGTCTCTGAGTTTATCCAGGCCATGCCTGTTTTAAACAGTCGGTGTACTATGACAAAACGTCATCTGGGTGTTAATGCTGGATGTCTAACAGAGTCACCCGTCTTACGTAGTCAAGGTACCTCCCCAAAAAAGGATTTACGAAGTTTTACTACATGTGGTGTACAATACGAAAGCAATGTAGAATTGGTTCATAGGGCTTGTGATCCAATATACCCTGAACTAAAACGTATCGCATCATCAACACAAACACTTGAGTTCAGCAAAATGGTCACTGACGTTCCTTTACATAAAAAGGATATCATAGTAAAGTCCTACCGATCTACAGAATCCTTTGAGGTTAGTCGCTGTTCTCAGGCTTGCTAAATATATAATTTGTATGCGTCTTGCATTAGTTTTAATTGTTGCATTGTTTTGTTTAAGTATCGGTTTACACTCATGCTCATCTATCTAAATTTTAATACAAATGCTTAGTCTCTTTTTGAAACCCTCCGAATCGGCCCATTTAGCAGAGTATCCATGTACATATCGAAAGGCACTTATCTTGGTTAGTAGTTTTATTTACCCCACTATGTTGTTCTGAGACTTCTCGTACAGGTAAATAACATGAGATTGTAAACATACACAAAGACGGAACACTTGATGTGAGGCATGTATCATACACGCTAATCTGCTTCATACTATGGACAATAGTATGACGATTAGGATTTAAATATAAGGTTGACTAGATCAGAAATTTCGTTAACATATGAAATTGTTGACTATTGTTACAGGACTTGTAGGTAATTGTAAGCTGCTAGAAAATATCGCAGTAGAACAAATGGATCGTCCTTCTAAATCTCAAAGTCTTTACTATCCTTTAGCATGTCGTTTCTGTTCCGTCTACTATTTTTATCCTTTTGTTAAATCTATTATGTTACAAAGCGTGGTAACTTAAACCGTTCCACTCACTGTATTCTTTATCGTTGCACGTATATGTTTGAATCCCGATCTTCTGTAGAGCTTATTTTGTTAGATTTAAACTACTTTCATACATGCATTTCCTGTGTCATTAATTGCTTTATGAAGAACCGGCATATACCGTTACACATATATGACGCTCACCGATTTCCAATATTGGGATCTTGTGGCAAGACTGACAGTAACTGAACTTGTGACATGGCTTATAAGTCTATTGTGATGGCTCGTATCCATCCATTCCTTAGGTTTCAAGATTGTGTTTTGCTTTTTCCTTATTTAATTCCTTCTTTCCGAACCGTATTTTCTATGTTTGATCTTGTCATCGTTTTTGATACTTTTATTCCGACTTGCGCGCAATTTATCTTGTTAATTTTATGTCTCTGTTGAAACGATTTATTAACTTGAGGTGATGAACATTTGTATCTGGTTGCACATTGATTATGACTGATTAGTAAACACTGTGACATAAATTTTTATATCTCTATAGAATTGAAGAATAATTTAATCGACATCGTTATCCACTCGAACATCTCAAGAGTATGTATACTGATTTCGAAGTAAACCATTATTCATTTAAGTTAGAAATAATCCAGCCACTAGACGTAAAAAAATACGCTAAATGACGTTTCATAGTGCCTAATATTCAGTTCCTACGAAATATCCGCCGTCTTTTAACGATATAATTATTTACATAACTTTTTCGATTTTCTTGTAGAAGACTGAAAAACTTCCAAGTATTCAAGAGACAAATGATTCGAATTCTGTTTGCATTACTAGGCCATCGAGATGTGATTCTCCAAGGTTGAGTCAAACAATGATTCCATTATCGAGACTGCCTTCATGTACATCGAGTTATTCTGAGGGTTATACTGTATCTACTGAAAGACGTATGGTCGATGAACTTTCACAACGTTATATGCTCTCGGATAAAGTAAATCTAGATGAGCTAAGTTCTGGTGGGCAGACTGCATTCCAGGATGTTATGTCAAAAAGTGTTGATTTAGGAAGTACTCATGTTATAAAAGAATTCCAACCAACCGTCGAAGTTTTTCATCATATCGGTGATGAAATTGAAGAAGTTGATCCTTCTACTTTGCCAGATGAAATGCTATCCCCATTTCGAGTAAATTCACCTCCTGGGTTTCCTCTTTCCCCTGATTTTATTAATTTGAAATCTGATCACAGAGTGCGCCATAGTTCCGGTTTATCTAATCCACTGACTTCTGATCCTCCTACTACGCCACCCGTATTAATACCTATTATTCATGGACAAACTGCAAAACTCCCCGAGTCAGTCCCAAAACCATCATATTCCAAGTAAGTATCTTCATTAAATCCTCATTCCCTTGTCTCTCGTTTTTTATCATTATTAAGGTATGTTCTGTTCGATAACTGCTACCATCATCGCGATATAAATAGTACTGTGATCAAAAACTAATTAGAGTTCTGTTACAGGTGTTCAGGCGGTTATCCATACCTGTTATGATTATTTCTTGAGGGATTTCAAAACAATTCAAATTAGAAGTGAAGGCTTTTGACCTTATAGAGCAAACCTAAGGTATATTGGCTTAAGAGACGTTATAAGGACGTTTTTGTCAGTACCTTTCAACTAACCAACTCTCTAGTTTACAGACCTTACCTCTGGGACTAGAAATTTATGGGGCGATAGGGAGGTACGGTCTTCTCAAGTCAGTATTTTCCGTTCCTTCTTATCTGTGGATAGGCAGTATCTGGACCTAATAGTAAGAGACCTGTATGAAACAACAAGATCACAAGGATTGTGTTTTCAACGAACACACCTTGATTCATTTGTCATAATAGGCAATACCATTCACTTTAGTGTAGCAACTTTGATAAGATATATGGGATGTACAAACAACCAATGACTAATCAACAAGTGTCATCGTAAAGACTACTTATTTTACACCTTTTATACTTTATTCACTCAAAGGAAACATAAACCTGAAGTGTACTTGAATATGTAGTCATCCCGGTCTTTAATAATATTTTTGGTGAGGGAACGGGTTAATTGATAAGAAATGTAGACACATTTGTGTCACATTAAACGTTGATGTCATAAATTTATGAAGCGAAAACTCGGTGGTTTTAAGAGCCGAACTTTCAGCTATTCAGTAATTAGTTAGTAAGTTTTATTCGACTGGATAACTTTATGCTTTTACATTCGTTTCTTGGGGTATTCATTTCAAATTTGGCTTTCGTGCATTTATTAGCACCTCATCATGCATTGCCATCATTTCCTGATTAAACCGACTATTACGAGGATATAGTAAACATGATAAATAAAGTCTTTAGGCCTTTATGTGTATAGTTGCTGTAATTCCGATTATTTCATTTGTGCAAAGAATTGGCTTTAAAAGTAGCTGTTTCATTTTTTCTAAGTCATTATAAAACTAGTGATCTTACATGAAGACAGATGAGTGCACTACATGACAATATAACTGCATAATATGGTATGCATCATTCGAGCAGCTTACAGCCTTACTATAGTATCCCAAAAGGGTTACTACAATAGCAAAAGTAATTTGGTTCTCCGAATCTCATCAGCATGTTTTAAGTAGGTTTTTGCATGATGTTTTTTATGTAATAGCACTCATAGCGAATCGCTATTAGTCATTAAACAACCTGAATACGGATAATAGTGAGTTGTTATGTCTCATTTTTAAATTCCATAGACCTTAGATGTCACAACTTCACTACTTAGAGGTCCCATAATCTGATGAAAGAGATGCTTGAGTTTTCTTTCCCAGTCATGTTTTCTGGCTAGCTCTTTGGTTAAATAAAAAAAACCCAAACTCCATTTTCATCTAAAAAGTGTAATCGGCTTCTGTTTTTCTACTGGTGATATGTTTTGCGCTAACAGTGATAAGGTTTTACTGTATGATACCACAGCTCCTTCTTACTTTTAACTCTCACTACCAAATGAAATCTTGGAATGATTTTGTAGACAAAAATCAAGGATTATTCCACCATTCGAATTCGCTTATTTGTATGCAGAATTACCCGTATTAATTATTGATTAACGAAATTGTTACGCTGAGCTAATACTGATAAATATTATACTGAAGGAGGGTCAAACTGAATTAATGTGAAAATCAAATGAACGAAAGACACATTAATCATTACATTATCTTAAGCTTGCTTTCTTCCTAATATACTGTATTTAGGCATCCGACGTCTGCAGCAACCGAGTACTGAATAATCTGTTTAGAAAAATATCAAATTAATTAATGCTTCAATTTGCTTGTTCATAAATCGTATGATAATTTGTATCTTATTAAATCAAATTGATTTATCCAATCAAGAAATATTCAGTTCTACCTAACCTTTAATTTGAAAAGTGTTTAAATTTCTAAATGTCATCTATTTGTATTTCAGAGTTCATAATATGGAAATTCTGAAACCTACTGCTGTCTCTTGGATTCCTGTACGTAATTACCGGTAAGGAGATTTTGAAACAACCTAGATCAGTGTTTCAAAGCTTAAAATCTCATTCATAATGATTAAATAAAACCCCTGCTTATGGAATAATACTATGTAACTTTAACGAGTTATGTTGTTCGAAGTATTTGACAGGGATCTCTGGACCTAGGTTTCATGCTGTTTGGGACTCATCAATAAGGTAAACCTGTAATTTTTGTGGAACGTATGCTCCCTGTTAAATTCAGACCAGTGTCACCCAGTCTGTCTCAATATGTGTTGCTTTGGATTTCAAGTTAATTAGACTAGTGGTGCTGCATTGCAACTTGATCGATGTGGTTTAATCAGTACCGAAGGACTAGAGAAAAGTGATATTGGTTAAAACTCAGTGATTAAACAATTGTAAAACGTTATTTTAATTCGTAATCAGTTATCAGTCCTCGTTCTTTGCTTTTAATAACAGTAGAAGCTGATATATCTAGGTAGTTATTTTTTATCCATGCGTTAAATGTAGATTCAGTGGGTATCTATGTGTTTTAACTGTTCTATTGTATTGTTCAATTAAGTTCCAGTGCATCCATAACTTCGACTTTTTTTAAAAAGTTTGTTGGCAAATTATTTCTTCATGAATTGAGAATCTTTCCTTTAAGAACATCGAGAAACAGTAAAAATAAAAGTATATGGTTGTGGAGACTGTCGGGCATCATCGCAATCATAGACCGATCAATGTTAGACCACAGTTGAAAACTCAGATGGTCGTGCCATATCGTAGATTGAATTTAAACATTAACATCGCTGGATACCGGTCCAGCTATTCAGAGGTTAAGAGCTCACGTTTGAAACCGAAAGTTTGGGTTTCGATTTCCACTCACGGGGTCGTTGACTCACACTTTTGAGGAGTCCCACATTATGGCGAAACGGCTGTCCAGTATTTTCATGTTTTCACTGATGGTATAACATTGATCGGTTAGTGATTCTAATAAAATTAGAAAGTTTGGGAAATAAATTTTATAAAATACTCGAAAAATGTTTATCTATAAGTTATAAAAAAGTTGGTCGTTCACCGCGCCATATCGTATATTGAAGTTAGACATAAATACCGTTAGATGCTGGCTCAGTGGTCTAGAGGTCAAGCGTTCGCGCGCGGGGTCGTCGATGCGCATTGCTGAGGAGTCCCATACTAGGACGAAATGGCCGTTCAGTGCTTCCAGGTTTTCCATAGTACTCTAGCTTTAATCGACTCATGAATTCAACTATTAAATTACTACAATCTCCACAAATTCCCATTCTGAAGATTCCCTTTTTGTAAATTTAAACAAGACATATAGTCAAACCACATTGGTTTCAATTATATCTATCAGGTTTCCCCATTATACATACGGTTATACTTATATATATTTATAAAAAAAAACATGAAAATAACCAAGGGTGTTTGATAGTCAGGGACAAACTGTGTGGTCTCAAACTAATTGACGTTTGCCCAAATGTTGTTTTAATAGTCTCACAAGAAATATTAAATTGTCATTGGTTTTTCTGGTATATTTTTTACAGGTTCATTTTATCAAATGAAGCAAAAAAAGCATGTGAATCTTTAATTGGTTACTATCAAGCTGAACCAACTGTTGGTAGAGCAGAGGAAATGGTATGTTACTGTTCATCAGCTTTTAACTATCAGAACAGAAAATTCCTTTAATGAACCGTGCTTATTATATTATCTAATTAAAAGGTTTAAATGTTTCATAAGCATCATAGGACTTAGCACACAATATCCATCGATTCTAGTTCTCATATTACATCAGGACAGTATGACGAAATTATCATGATATTTCTCAGAATGGGAAATGAAGTAGTATTACCAGTGGTTGTAGAGAAGATTAGACACAGTAAATATGTTTCGAGAATGATTAGCTTACGGAACATGAAGTATGGAATAGTTTTGAAACTGAGGAGGTAAGAGTGAATGCATCTGCAGTGTTGTAACTGTCACCCAATACCTCAAACCATTGGTCACGATCATCGCGCTGACCTCGATCATGTAATGTATATCTACCACTGTTACTCAGATCAACCGTCAATAAATTCATGGACTGATGTTACGTTTCGGTTTGGGCACCTTCTAACTCTCTTCCAATTCACACATTACCCAACATCGCGAATCGAGATTAGTGGTGGCTGATCATACATAATAAATACCCTTTTGGCTCACAATCTGATCATCAGCTGGTTTTATCCTGGAATATCAAAACTCAGTTGCCCGAAGATTTACGTTTAGTTACTTATCTTTTTTTGGTATATCCTCTTGCGACCAACTCCATCTTAATCAACATTACTTCAAGTGATCTGTTGGGGTCAGGTATATCGTTGAATTCACCTTTTCGATCAATATGCCTCCCTCGTAGTCTGATATTTACATAATTCTATGATGCACTGTTGATTCTCTGAACACATCAGTAAAGTTATACCCACATGGAGTCGAGTACAGTTCGCTTATTGACTTCAAAACTCAAGTCTTTTTAATATGTATATACTTATCTGTTCTATGAGTATTATGAACCCGTCAATATCTGACGAGATTTATAAATCCATGGTGATGTTTTACTGGCTATCAGCTTATCGAAATAAATAATAAATAAAGTCAGTCAGTCAGCTACAACGCAGGATCAGGCACATATATCCATCAGTCCAAGTTTTCATACTTCATTAGCACAAAAAAATGACCACCAAAGTCATAAAAGCAGTTACTTCAATGGTAGCGAGATGTATAAAAAAGAGATTGCATATAAGGACACGATAGTCGCGCGAACCCCCACCAAATAGTCCGCATCTACCGGCATGGCTCAGATCAGAAGTTAGTGACTTCATGGACTGATACCACGTTTTGGTTTGACGGTCCCCAACAATAGTCAGTATTGTGCGCCGTAGTAGTAGGTAATTGGGCATGCTTAATATGTGGCCCAACCATCTCAGTCACAACCTCGTCAACTGAATTACCATCATTCCATAATACCCTGCGTCTAACCTCACTATTAATTACCTAGTGATAACAGCAGATGTGAGCAATATTTCTAAGACATCTGGGATCAAATACTAGTAGCCTACGAGTATCATCTACTCGTAAGAACCACGTTTCGCAGCCGTCAAGCAAGACAAAACGAACTGCTGAACATTATACTCGTCCTTTATTTGATAGACGGATATCTCACCTTCGCCATAGGTGACGTAAGTTAGCAAAAGCCAAACGAGATTTGTGAATCTGTGTAGTGATTTTGTCAGACACCAACCCATTAGGGCTGATCAGACTTCTAATATAAGTGTAAATGTCGACACGTTCAACTACTTCACTCCCTATTCTTAGTTCAGGTGTAGGCTAGTTTTGAAGCAACAACTTGCATTTTTTAGAGGGAGAGAAACGCATCCCAAACATTCTGGCATTATTGCTTAGTGCTACCAAAAGACTGCATTTTATCAGTGTCTTCACGAAACAGGACTATGTCGTCTGCGTAATCTAAGTCGATAAGTGAACCTCCTGGAAAGAGATGAATCCCCGAAAATTCAGTCGACGAGAACATTATATCCATCAGTATGTCTATGACGAAGTTAAACAAAAATGGAGATAGTGGACAGCCTTGACGGACACCACTTGAGTTTGCAAAATCAAATGACTGTTCGTCATAAGCTCTCACTCGATTAGTAATGTTCGAGTAAAGAGCCTTCACATGGTTTATGTACTTCTAAGGTACACCTTTCAATGACAGACACTGCCACAGAATCTCGCGGTCTACGGAGTCAAATGCTGCTTTTAAGTCAAGAAAGATCACCATTGTTGGACACCGATAATCATGCCTATGTTTTAAAACCTGACGAATGGTGAATATGTGGTCGATGCAGTCACGACCAGGTCTGAAGCCAGCCTGATTTCCTCGTGTTTTAGGTTCACGAGTCTTTGTTAGGCGTCCGATAATTATTGAGGCTAGTATGTTGAGGGCTACTGATGCAGAGATTGCTTCAACACTGGCTGTCTTTATCTGCATTTGTTCGTGTGTATGCGATAGGAGGTCTAGGTCATCTGCGAAGTCCAAGTCGTCTAATTGGTTCTGAGCTGTCCATTGTATACCTTGTTTTCCCTCAGATGTCGAGGTCTTCATAATCCAGTCGACCACCAGAGGAAGGAGGAAAGGAGAGAGTAGAAAGCCTTGTCTGACTCCGGTCCTTATATGGAATGCGTCGGTCAGCTGTCCTCTATACACGACCTTGCACCAACTCTAACCAGAAAAAAATAATTCAAACCATTTAAGTTACCTACTTGAGCATTAAAGTTACCTGCGCCTAGTACTATGTCTGGGTGTTTGGCTTTTAGAAGAAGTTCAGAAGGCTTCGTTTAAAATTCATCTTGCACTTCATCCGGACTGCAGTCAATGTGAGCGTAGGCAGAAATAACGAAAATGCAACGATGTGTATCCCTCTCCTTCCGTTTTGTTATAGAACTGTTTAACCGAACAGCACATAGGCGGCTGTTAACAGGAATCCATTCTAAAAGTGCCTGATGTTCCTTCATACTTAGTGCTGTGCCTACACCCTTCAGTCTATAAGAACTTTTCATCGGACGGCCAGATAGACAGAATTTGTATCTCATTAGTTCCCCGTTTTTGTTAATTGTAGTCAGGTGAATGATCACACTAGGATCCAGTATGCACATTTTGGAGACACAACATACATCTAAGGTCTTAGCCAAGGAGGCGTGCTGGCCGATTTGACGTAGAGTGCGTACATTGAAGGCTCTATTGTGTAGTTTGGGTCAAGGTTTCAGCGGACCTGAGACAGTGTTTTGCGCTTTAGAATTGTTGGCCATGGTGACATTCGGGGAGGAAGTATTGAGTTGATATTCAGAGTAGGAGAAATAATCGGAATTGATTATGAATACGATGGTCGTGAGTGCTATTATAGGTATGAAGGTGGTTATCATTTCTTCGTTTCCCACACCGTGGAAGGGTTCTTCTGGAGGTACCTGAAATAAAAATTGGGTTAGGGGTGGTGTTAGTGATCTGAGAGTGTGATCGCAGTACCCAAGGGACAACTACTTGAGGCCGGTCACACGACCATTTTGTGAGTAATTTTTGTGTTAGCTCCGTACTTGTTGAAACCTTACCGACGGAGACGGAAATTCGTTGGATAAAGCTATGTGTGTGTTTTTAGGGTCGACCTTTTCTTACCCCACCACTCCTTTACGGTAAGGCAGCATCGCTGTTATGCTGTTTATCTGAAGGAAAAACCTTGCTGTCGTCACATCTGTATAGTCAGCGGTACGACTTCACTGTCGAACCTTGGATTTGCTGCTTTCAGTCTTACCGCTCTTCAACCGATCTGCCTGGTATGTTAAGATCTTAAGGAACGATTGCTCTAGCCAGTATAGTCCGATTGGCTCATCGCGTTGGGCAAGTCCGACCGCCACGTCAAGGTAGCAGCAATAGTCGGGCAATAAATGAATCATTGAATGCGGTCAACCAGTTTACTTTTGGTAGTTGAAATAAGTTTTGTTACACTGGACTCTTGAAGTGTTGCCCTTGCAATTTCTCGGCATCCTTACTTCGTGGAACAAAGTCATCAACGTACTCCAAGGTAATCAAAGCATCTTAATGAAATTATCCGTTAATATCGATTTTGAGACCACAGGTTTCTTACAGAAAACGTTCCTTATTCATGGGAAATTAAGACAATAATAATGTGTGTGAAAAAACTTTTTCATCAGTCTGTTCTAAAACATAGTTTATGTCATTAAATTTTCCAACTATTACATTATTTGTTTCGAAGACTCATGTTCTTCATATTTTCCCTGTTTGTATTTTCAACCTTGTAGAAAGATAAACTTCTGACTTTAGTGAAAATTTGGTTTGAACTTGCTGCAACATCACAAATAGACTTACTTAGCATTGAAGATTTCATTGCAATTCTTCATGATCATTCACCATCTCTGTTACGCGATGTAATTCAATCAATCGATGAAAACGTATGTTTTATTCTTCCCCTCTTCAATATTTTGTTCTCATATAGGTGTTTACTTATTGTAACAAGAACTTAGAACATAAGGAGAAAAACTAGGTTAAGTTTATAATTCTACTTCAACTAATCAACATCGTATACAAAGCCTTTACGTAATACGTATATACAGTCTTCGATCATCCATTTTCCTGTTTCGGTTCGTTCTGCAATCCGAACTGTCTTCTTCTTCTGCCTGTGCCGTGCTTTCAATCTACTGAAACACTTCTCTCCTTTCGATGACTGTCACAACCTTGACAGCACGTTCCGCTACATACTACTTACAAGCATTCTTATGAATAGCATTCACCACAATATATGGCTGAATTCATATATCAGCCTACGCATCTGTTTGCTATATCCGTTTATTGATTGCTCAAAAACTTGGCGACTCATTCGCATACACATAACATATTCACTTTTCAAGCTGTGTTCACTTATCCCCCATGCCATGTGCTTTCTGGCACCATGATTTTATCCGTTCGTTGAAATAAGATGGTTCACCTACTTTGTTTCACCTTCTGGGAATTATACACTATTGAGAAATTACAGTAATAGCAATTGTCCAGTCGATTAATATACGAAGTATAGGAATAATGGCAAACATACCAGCAATGATTTCCTCTTATTCGTAAAATCACTTTGAATTTAGTAAACGCTATATCATCACTGAAAACTTTTATCTTCATCAGTTATAGCGATAAATTCCAAGTCATTAGGTTATATATGTATATACTCCTAGTTTCGTTACAAATTTTAAAGTATTTCTTTTAATAGTGATGTCATCTACATTTAAATAAGTCAAGACTTTGAAAATAACCATACAATTGCAGAGTTTCATTAAAACCAATAATGTCATTTAGTTGATATACCCAATTTAGAACAATAAAATATTTTGGTTTATGAAATATTGAGTTTATTCATGAGAAGAATCATTTAAAGAAATCATACAATAATTGATGTGTTTGTTTCTGTAGTTATATATATATATATATATATCTTAAAGAAGATAAATTTTACACATAGTATGTGCACTTATACAAGTATACAATCGATGAAGTGTACTAAACTTTGTAAAGTACTAACTACCTCCTCATTAGTAAATAATTATTTTAACAAATGATCGATCATCTAAACTCAAATTCCTAACATTTATTAGTTATAAAATGAATTATTATTGTTATTATAGTTATTGTTTAGCCTCCTACAATCAATTCATTATATTATTAGTACTTACTCGTTAGGAATACTCTCTCTCTCTCTCTCTCCTTTTTCTAATCTTGAAACTGTGATACAGTCGATAATGTTTATCAAAATAAAATTCGAAATGATTATCGCAATGAAAACTATCTACATCATATTTGTAAAAAAGTTGTTTTGATTGTATTTATTGTGTATTAATTTTAACTTTATAGATAATTCAGTGAGAGATTACTGATTGTCTGACTTACCTCAAAAAACATGTGACTTTATAACACGAGTATAGGTATTGTAGATCAAAGTGTAATCCGTCTAAAGCCTTCATAAATAATAAAGAAAACAGTAGAGAGGAAAAAGTTTCATTGTTAAAAGGGTTTATACGTTAGTAATAAAGTCTTAATGCTCCATACTAATATGAATTCACAATATAGTGTTATGTAACTCGTACTAAAAGTTCGTATAAAAGACTTTCAAAAGATAGTCACAAATATTTCATTGCCGAATTCATGCATTTCGGTTGTAAATTTTTTGAGACTTCGGATATAACGTGTATAACCCACAGTTAAATCTGTGGCATACATACTAACATAATCTAAGTTAAGGCAAACAGGTTTTTTGAAAGTTTTGTCACCAGTTTTAAATGTAATGAAACAATGAATTAAAAATGAATTTTATTACTACTGTTTGGATATTTTTCTACTTATAGGAATGAAATCATGAAAGTTAATACTGTTGACACTGTCTCACTCATATAAGCTTTCTGCAAATGTGTTTAAGGTCAACATCATCATGTCTCATCCTAATAGGGGCAATACTAAACTTTTTCTATTGAAAACCAGTGATTCTTAAACAAAATATGCTGATATAAAATCCTTTCTCATATAGGTAACAAGGTTATGTGATGGACAGGTTTTTGGTCAGCAAATGAAATAAATAATCTTGCGTCTAGAGATCCAGTTTGCAATGTACAGGACAGAATAAACTAGTATGAGCCGAAGCTTATTTGCGTCATAAAATTTCAAATTGGCCCTCAACAAATCGCACACTGTTTCTAACAATTCACTATCATATGCACTTTGAGCCTCCAATGGAAACAAAATATAACTTCTCTATAATTCGTTTGCTAGAACTGAAAGCATATTGGCAGTCTTGGACGATACTAGGAGTAATCTCGATACTAACTAGTCAATTATTAATCAATCGGGATGCAGATTCTGTCAATGAAATGAATGTTACGTAAAAACGATAAAATCACAAAAGATTTAGGCTTTCGGGATGCTACCAGTCTATCTCTATTATTTTAAACGTAAAACTCCTAACCGTAAACGTCCTAAACTTAATAGTTTTAACTGTTGTGTTCGAAGAAGACTAATTTATGGGTAAATTCTGTAAACTAGTTTTGGACTGTTACTATGTATATTTTTATTTATTTATTATATAACTATTGAGTAGCTAGGTTATATATATTTATATTTCTTTTATCATAAGCTCTCATTGGACCTATTGGTTATTATTATATGATTTACTGTTCTTAAGTTATTTCCAATCTATTAGTTACAGTCTCTCACATTTAAAACCACTTTTGGCTTGATTTTGTATAACTTTTATTTTTCATTTTATGGTGTTATGCGATCTGGTTTGCTTGTATGTAAACCGAGTATATCCAAAATATACGATTCTTATAGTGAAGGCTAATATTTGTGTTCTGGACTGAACTGGATGGATTAGGTGAGAAGCTACTATACAGTGTACCAATAAGGACTCAGAGTTGACTTAAAGCTAGTCATGATGGCTAACGCACAGGGACTAGGTCGTATAAGTTGGTGTTCTAATTGGTGATATTTGACGGGCCATAAGACATAACACTAACCCTAACACTCCGAACTCTGTACCTTCAGTGCGTGTCATTTCCTGACCATAGATACATAGTATTCTTTTTCTCGATGGTTCCATATTCTGTAGGTGGTCCGCAATCATTATCATCCAGATTAGTTAAAATGAGAAGTATCATCCAAAAACATGACATAAGATGGCAGAATATCCGTAATCCTATTTTTAAAATCGCTCATATATTCAACAATCGCTACCTCATCCTAATTAATCGGTCCTATTTGTCTCAAGGTCGTCAGTTTGGTATATTATCTGTGGTTTGTTTTTTATCATAGTTTTTAACCAATTAATTGCTTTGTCAATATGGGTAATATTAGTTGCCTTCTTTTCAGTGGAGATTTCCTTCCTATGAAACTTTGTGAGTTTATTTTCTGTCTGCGCATTATCCGTTCACTACAAGTAATACAAGAAAATTAACTGTTTATAATCCTTCCTCTCTTCTGTAGAACTTTTTCGAATTTTACAGTTTTCTGTGACTTTCATTTTTTCTCAGTTTAAATCACGAATTGATCGTAGCTAGATCTGTGTTGGTGCTACAATTTTCATACATCCCTCATACTTTCATTTTTCACAAGTATATATGTATATTAAAATAATATCGCTTTAATGCATTCATTATCCTCTTTCTTGCAAATATAGAACAGTACCTGTCTGCACTATTCCGTTGGTCATGGTGCTTGGCAAGTTGTCAATCTGATTTTAGATACTGGACATGCTCATCCAGATCATATTAATCGATCTGGATTCTCACCTATTATGATTGCTACGCTTAGTAATGTAAGTTGAAATCTCATTTCCTAAGAATTTTATGATCGTAGCAAATAAAATTAAAAATCTTTAAATATTTTCCCCGGGACATATAGCCCATAACATCATTTAGAAATAAACATAAAACTGACCAGAAGAAATCATATTAATTTCTCTGTTTTTACCCGTTGCATCAGTCAAAAAACATTCGTATTTTTCAATTTCGTTTGTTTTTATAATTGAAATACTTATCAGTAAAAGTATAATTATTGTATGTTTTTAATCATTATTTCTCATATTTTGATAATTTTCTTTAATAATTTTTACTGTTTACAGATAACTGATTCTAGTGCTTTAAAAACACTTAGTCGACTATTCAGTATGGGTGATGTTAATCTCTGCACAAATACATCTGCTCGCCAATCTCCACTTATGTTAGCTGCATTACATGGAGGTGTAGATATTTGTTCTTTGCTTATTGCACATGGTGCTAACATAAATGCTCAAGATGCTTCTGGTAATACTGCCTTAATGTATGCAATAGAACACGGTCATATCGATGTCGTAAAATGTCTCCTTGGTTGTAGAGACTTAGATTTACCTTTGGTCGATAACGTAAGAATAGATTTGTTTTTTTACTTCTTTTGATTCTTTTCATTTCAGCGATAACTAGTTTAATTATTGAAACAACATAACATGCTTAAAAACCTTTTTAAGACGTCTAGTTTGTTTGTTTTTATTGACTGACCTTATTTAGACAACCATTGAAAACTAGGAAGCACTGAACGGCTGTTTTGTCCTGATGTACGACTTATCAGTGCGTACTCACTACGTCACCAAGGGTAGAACGCTAAACCTTCAAGTGTTACAGCGAGCTCTTAACCTTTAAATCACTGAGTGAACATTAAATAGTTTACATTTTTAACTTCAATCAGTTCGCTATATTGAGTAATCACTTTCCAATGTCATTAATGGCTAACTACCTTACACTCACTTGCTTGCTCCTCACTAGAACTCCTCAGTTATCTCTCAGTTAGCTATCCAGTGCTTACTAATCTTTATTGATTATCTAAGTTCACTATATGATGTAAACCACAAAATTCAGTATCCAAAAATCTCTTATATCAGTTATAACCATGCTCCCACTAGTAACAGGCAACTTCCAGAGTCCTAGTGTCAAGCTGTGGCCATTGTAGTCCATCCATATCGGTTGTGGGGAAGTGATCCACCACTGATTTTAAATGATAGCCTCATTAAATCGTGAATTGGTTGGGATTAGTTATGTAAACCATTGGATGCCTAGTTCAAAGGTTATGAGACCCTAAATACTAATAAAAGTTTATTAACTTGAATGTTACTAAAAAGAGAAAATTAACAACATACAATGGATTCATTCTGTTCTACCAAACATTGTTGTCTTTACTTTTTTCTAATTTGTTAGCAATCTTTATTATAATTATATTGTTATTTATTAACACCTACTAAAAGTGTATTTTGGCAACCACTTAAAAACTGAGTGCATTGTATAGTCTGTCTTTAGTTTTCATTTGCTCAACAAAAAAATTCCAGTTACTAATATAAAGTACACGTTACAAGTTGCAACCGCTAAAACTCAGTTTTTTGATGTTTTCATAAAAAATTAACTAATAATAAAGTGTAAAATTCAATGCTACCTTTTCAATTGGCTTCTTTGATGATTACACATTGTTTTATTAGTCCAAGTCCATTGACAACTATTTAGTAATAGATAGATTTTGTAGACAGTTACATTAAAAATTTTAGCATCTTTACTAACCCGTAATTTGTATATATGACAGGCACATTGAATGCAACACTTGAATTAAATTACCGCCTAATAGAAAAGAACATTGTCATATTGTGATATGTTTTTTTTTGTAATGAGTAAAACTCAAGAATGTATGGTGAATCATATCAAAATACCGATAAAACATTGCTCTGGTAGACTCTAAATTAATTGGCAGTGATTGATTGATAGAAATATCGATTTTCTCATGAGTTGAATATAACTAGTCTCCAACAGTTGATATGTTATGAAAATAGAGTGCTAAACCCTTGGATCCTGATGAAGCAACCTATAATCAAGTCCAGTTGTTTGGTTTAGTTTTTTTTAGATAGCTTTATCCTTTAGTTTGTATTTTTTTTTAGGCTAACGGTCTGTCAATTTACACTGATGACAAGTTATTCATTAGTTAAAATGGCTATCTTAAAATATTTGCTTACAAAAGTGTACATTTTCCATTAAATCTTGAAATGAGTCGAAGAATAATTCAAAACAGTTGCTTCTTATGAACCATCAGAGTAAATAGGAACCCAACTTTTTATCCGCCAATTAAAATTTCAAATCGAGTGATATGAACCATACTTTTTTATTTGTGGTGATCGTTTTATCTCAATTACCATTTTGAAATTATATTAGTTTGATTCATTGAATTCTTGCTAAAAAATTTTAATCTGTTGTGTAGTTTATTTGTTAGTTCCGGACCCAGTTTACATTATAATAGTTTCAGGAGTATTATTATTTGCAAATGCACAACTTTACTCTTAAATTTGTTAGAATTATACAAAATACGAGGCGCTACAAGTACTTAAATCCAAAACATCGGCACATGCCTTCATATTTGTTATGCTAACATACCTGTTATCTCTTTTTGTCCATCATAATTACATGCTATGAATTAAGTCTTTTGTTAAAAATGCATACAATAAAATAGTTTAGATGATTATCATTAACTATACGTTTTTTTATTTGTTTAACTTAATAGAATGACAAAAATGCTCTTGATGTGGCAAAGTCAAAAAATGATTTAGAAATATTGAATTTGATTCAATTGGCTTATAGTGTTCCTTCAAAGGTAACGTTTTATATTATATAGTCTAAATTAAATATTATCTTGTTAACTCAAAACAAAAAAATTCACAAGTTAATATGGATAGAGAGTTTTAGCTAATAGTTTGTGTAAAAATCGTAATTGGTTTATATCCTTGAGAATGCTTAAAAGCTAAGTCGAATCGTCGTTTCACAAAGTGTACTATATATATTGTCTTTTAGATTATATAGATCACTTTAAAAAGACTTTATCCCAACTGCATTTTGTCCCATCTTATTTTCTTAACATTTTTAGCTTTCCCAGTTTCATGACTAAAATCATAATAAAACCGAATACTGAGATTTCAATGATTAGTTACTGTGAAAACTATTTAGGACATTACATACTGTTGTACAATTATTACAAATCGTTATTTTACTGAAATATAAAAGACAATAATGATTGGATATGGCAAGCATCTGTCTGTTCATGTGGTTGATTCTCAGGTGCTATTCTTAAATTTGTTAAAAATATGAAGATAATGGCCTTATATCTCAACAGCTTATTGTTTAGTCTTACTAGTATAGATAACTAAGCTTCAGAGTTCTTAAAATGGTCACTTATCTTAAATATGCTTGTTATACAGCCCTGGAATGATTTCGAAATTTTGATGTTGAGAATGTTTTTTAGCCATCATGTAGTATAGCTTGCTTTAATACATTTCTGGTTAGCTCATGAGATTGTAATCAGTTCTATTCAGTTATTTTTTCCAAATTTATAAAATGCCGTCATTTGCGTTTAAAATCAAACGCGTGTGGTCAAGTCTCTTTTCCATACAGTTGATATCTTATTGATTGCGCCAATAAATAAATAGTTTCACCATTAATCTTAGTCGGTATCATTTATATTCTTCATTTATTTTTTATGGTTAGGGAAGATTGGCTGAAAGACAGACTTAGGATTCTTGCTAGTTGAATTTCATCAACAAAATGTATTTACAGTATCGAAGAAACTGGTATTATCTGATGAATCCTACCTTCTGTCATTCAGTTTCTTATAGACTCCTTCACTAAACAATCAAACTTTGCCCATAAAATTCGTTCAAAATCAAAGGTCCTTTAACATAAAGTTGGTTACTAAAGAATTGTCAACTAATCTGAGTTTGACGCTTATGCAAGTAATCATTAACGACACTGATTTCAATCCCACAATAAAGCATTAGTTTCCTGAAGATTGCACCTTACTGAAGAGTCCCAGATAGTATAAAATCCAGTTCCTCGACTTCCTAGCAATCATCTCTAACATCAAACATAGTTTACCGCGATTTTAAACTACTTGAGTCAGTAGCCTAATTACAATGTGATCGATAGATGTCTTTCAGCATTCTTAGCGTAGAAGTAATCATTTAGTCCAGCTTTTAGTGACTGATTTTTATATTTGATTTTTTTACTTGAAAAGGCAACTTCATCCACCACTGAAATTTCACCTGGAACCAGGTTAGTACATATTATTTAATCGAATTCTTGACATTTGTTCCTGTGATACTCATAAACTTTATGAGTCTATCTTGTTTACTGTTGTACATTTGGTTTTTATTGCGATATATTTGGTTTATCCATATGAAAGATGGTTAGTTCAACCAGTATATCCGCTCAACAGCATTTTTCTTAACTCACTGACAGTTGTATATAAGTGTATACAAACGTATATATATATACATATTTCATACAAAAATTCAATCTTCCTGAGTAGATATTTGTGAACCAACAGTATTTGCACACAACACAATTAACATGAGTGTATTCACGTAGTTTATTGTTTCTTCTATTTAATAAAAAATATGGAATGTAATTGTTCTACGTTTCTGCTCTGTTGACTCCTTTTCGTTTTCTATTTTCTAATATATAGATATAAATCAATATAAAAATAGTTTTTCTTTAGGTCATTGTATGCAGAATAACATGAGTGTATTTGTGCGCCCGCTTTGTTTGCATTAAAAATGAACATATTCGATCTTTTATATACGAAAGCTGTCCAATATTTGAAAAAATCTAACAAGATTATTCATTATTGTTGTATGAACTATGTAAATTACACAGAGAGTCAATTTTAATTTTGTTTCTATTCGACAATGTATATAGATGCTTTTTTATATTTGTTAAGTTATTGTTAACTTAGCTAGTAAATTGTTTATTACATGTATATGAATTCATTGTAAAGTTCATCATACTGTGGATCGATAATAACTAACTGTCGTTATTAGTCTTTTTCATAAACACTTACATCATTTATTGTGTCCCATTAAGCGACAGGAGGTACTCAATCCTACTTTAGAATTATCCTCCAGTTGTGTATATCATATAATTTATACGGTGTTGTTTCTAAGATTTTCAGATCTTACTGCTTCTTTACTACCAATATACTACTTAGTCAGAATCCTATCATGATTTCATCTGGTAGTTACTCGGTATACAAATAATTCACAACTTTTCATATATTTATAATAATTGTTATGTCTTTATATTCTAGAACATAAGATACGGGAAAAATAATCCAACTATAATTTCGGGTTAGCTCAAATACTTTTTGCTATTGCTGTGAGCATAACTTTTCTTTAATCTATATATTCTGCACGGAGTATACAAAAATTTGCACATACCAATCCTATTACTTCCTCTTGAAAAAAAGACAACTTATTAGCTTTTCACGTTTTTTTTAATTTTGGCTAGGTGTATAAAACAGTTTTCATCATTGATTCAAACTTAATTTTTCCACACTTCCCACTTATTTTTACTATCACGTTTTTTCGGGGTTTTTTTTACGTGGATTAGTTGACTGGTGATACCTTAAGATGTGAAATTCATTGTATAAACTACTTTATGTGTTAAACCAAAGGTTACATTTTCATTGTATAAGGTTAAACCACAGTAAAACTTTTCATCTGTCATACAGTTATAGACAAAGTAGAATGTGCTTTGACCCAAGTTGTCACATCTCACATTAGTACAGTAAGGAAGGAATTTAAGGGGAATTTCTTAATTAAAAAGAGGATTCAAATTTATAATAATTATTCTAAATCCCATTTACAGTGAACCGTTTCAGCATGAAACTTCATAATCTATGAAGTCATATCCCACCTACGGTTGTATGAACATATCCAGGTAAACCTAAGCGTTTTCAAATGTCTGGTCGAAACATCCACCATCAAATCTGAAATTTACCCTAAGATTTTCAATTCCCAGCCTCCAGAAACTTTAATTTCGAACAATCTCTTTGTATCAGTTACATGCAAGTTTACATCTTATTTCACACATTCAAGCAAATCTCAGAAATCATTTTATTTAACCATTAGATCGTGATGTAATCATAGGGTTTGTAATAACTCTGAACTACCATTTTCTTAGACTGACACGTCAATACTTTCTACTCCTTTTGTTCCATTTAATTACTACGACCTTTTAAACGTCGCTAAGAACTAGGGGTTTAATGTTATTGTCGAATTAACACTGTCCCAAGAATATAAGCAAATGCAAAATAACTGAGGATAACTTGTTTTCCTATACAACCACCATCTCAGTAATGCTATTTTCATGCATCCTCATGGTGATTCTTTCATAACCGATGATTTTAAATTGTTAACAAATTTTCTAAGCTTTGATAACCCTATATTAGTTGATTAATGCTAATGTTTTGCCCATTAAATTTAGATCTTTAACAATCATTTTGATTTCCCTTACTGATATGTTTCTCTCTTGATGTGGATAAGGGTTATTCGACTTAATTAACGAGATTTTTTCCAATGTAAATTGAGTAAATAAAAATCTAGCAAAGGGAATATTTTTCTTTATCATTAAATGAATCTTTATTTTCATGTCATTAAAGCACATGTCCTTCTATCTTTTATTTCAAATTATTTATCTTGCCACCATATTTATAATTTCAGTGAAATTATTATTATTTTTGATGTATAAAATATAATGCCCAGTTATAGTTTATCTGTTTGATTAACTCTTGTATCACTTCTGTTGCGTGTGTATTTGTCCACCCCTAAAAGTAAAGTGTGCTAGAAAATTAGCAGATTTCTTATAATGTTTTTCACTTTCATTCTACCTTACTCAAAAAGTTATATTCCTAAGATATTTACATAGATCTTCATTATCCCCATTGTTTGTATACAATGATAGCTATTTCTTAAATTTCCAGTAACATTGTCCCAAATGAGGCTATCTATACAACTTTGAAATGGGTTCTCAGCGGTAGACTTTATAAGCCTGTTTGCTCTTACAACATATTCATTCTGAGTCGTCAGATAATCAAATAGTTTAGTAATTCTTTGTATACAGGTGGTTATTTTACGCTCTATTTCTTCGACAAAATTTAAAAAATCACTACAACTTAATTGAATGAATACCAAAGTAAAAAACTTGTAGTTTGTAGTTCTACCTCAGTTGCTGAACAATTTTACTTTAAAGCTATCTTTACTTATAGTATTTTTCTTACCACTTACTTTCAAATTTCAGTAAATAAGTTCATCGAACTACTCCTAAGCCCTTTATTCAAATATATTATCTACAACATAAACTAAATAAATAAATACTCAAATCTTCACTGTTATTATAAATTCATACAATTATTCGTCAATTTTAGAACGAACAGTTTGACAAAAATTGTACACTGAGTATAATATTATTATAAATGTTTGGTCACTAGGTTAAGGGATACGCTTAAAATTATTGAAACAGGTCTGTAATAATGTATAGCCAATAGAATTTTATTTATTCTACTGGCCCTTGGTTCCTGTTTAGCTATCATTTCGCATAATTAATGAAATTTTCCTGAAGTTTATTTCACTCCTTGTTTCTATTGCTTGAATTTCTTTACAGATATGCTGTTGAACGAAGAAATACACATAGATTACTGTTAGACCTATGTGACTTACATCAAATTCCCATCCCAAAACCAATTCAATAGTGTTTGTAGTTACTATTTAATATTAATTTACTTCTTTTGTTTTGAAATATTTCTTTTTTTCTCATATTAATACCATTTATTCAGTACTTTATTTTGCTTGATTGTTTAATAACTCCTACACTTCCTGTTTCTTGTATTGGGATCATTCCTTTTTTTCAATTTTTGCAATTACTACACTACATTTTATGAAGGCTGTGTATCTTTATTCTTTATTCTTTAAAACAATTATATTAAAATATTGTATACTAATTATTAGCCAGCTTGTTTACTAATTCTATATTTATTTTATAAGCTTTATTATGTTATTGTTTTCGGATATTTTTATATTTACAATTTATTTATACTTATCAGTTCATTACTACAGTTGTTGTATTTTATATTTTATGATAGTGTATGTTCGTCATCATTATGTATTTGCCATAATAGTATTCGCAACATTTTAAAGTGATAAATTGTTTGTATACCTTATATAATACACTACCTTTTCTTTATCCAACCTGATTTTCGTGTAATTCTCCGTAGTTTAATCATATTAATGAAAATGCTTACAATGAGTTGTAGGAAAAAGTTTGGAATGATAAATACCTGATGAATTCAGCAGGGATTCAATTTACCACCAGCTGAATCCGTGAAAGGAAAGATCTATACCCTCGATTTGGCAATATCGATTGAAGATGTTTCTTACATCTGTAGAAGTTTGGTCTTCGACGGTCATTAACATGATAAAATATATATGACAATTCTTCAAACAGTTGTATATAACGTGTTACTACCATCTGACATTCATAAGTGCTTGGGATGTTCACATATTTGAAGAAATAATATTTAAAGTAACTTATAGATTTCTGATACCTATACTGATTTTGCTGTTGATTCTTCTGAACACGTAATGATGTCAGGATGAAAACTTATTTTAATCACTTCGCAGACTCGATTTGGGCAATGCTTCCTACTAAATTTGGGACAAATGCTATTATTGGAAATAGTCTCTAAAAAGTTGTTTAGTAGCTACTAATCTAAGTCAAGTTCCAACCGGGAAAAATGAGTGGAAAGTATATAGTAGTATTTCGTTTACATGACTTATAATTATTCTATTAACCTGATGGCGTATGCTTTGATAGTAAGGAGATTAATTTTTCAATGTTTCACAAGACGAACCTGAACCACAACATACCATGTCACAATGTGATCGTACGGAGCAAAATTTGCTTGCTTTAATAAGCACCTCCAGAAGGTTATATCAGTTCTTTGAAGTGCTAGATGCCTATAAATCACTTTACTAACTTTTTATTATTGTATTTTAATTGTAGAACTTTGGGTTCTTCATTTTCGCGCCAAAGGAGGCTATTATTACCTTCACTTTGTGTTTCTCGCCTGGAAGAACTGCGAACAACATTCGTCCGTTCTCTCATTTTGTACACCATTTCGTGATGCTGATCAACTACATTTTCGTTTTGTATATATTATGCATGAGTTATGTGCTTATCATTCGCTCTTCTCAGCTGCTCGTGGAATTGTGTTTTCTCGGCTGAATTTAGCATTCTCAATCTAATTAGCAAGGCTGGGGCTCAGAGGAATGCTTTAACTTGTCCTGCTTTTTATCCTGTTTGCCGGTTCAAGGTGATATCTTGATCCTTCGAACATAACCATAGGTCCAAATCCCAACAGATATTTGCACGATGATTAAAAAGTTGGAATTTCTGTCAAAACAATCCAATTATCCTTGCATGTTCCTTCCTGCACGATCTAAGAATTTGACGATTTAAATGCAATTAATGAGATTTTTATTTCCAATGATATATTCCTGTCTGAATATGAACGGTCTCTTCTGTAAATATGAATTTGTCTGTTATAATTAGCCTATTTGTGCAAAGGATTGTCAGAAGGTGGTTTCATTTCCTTTTCGTTGCAGTATTTGTGTCTGATTAAGACGAAGGACATTTGCTCGAAAGTGAATCGAGAAGCGAAGTAGTTTCACGAGTATCTGCACAACAAAAAATAACTCAGAAATAATCTGATACTAGTGTTTTGAGACTGTCGATATATTTTTATTGCTATCGAAGTTCCATGGTGCACTTTTCATACGTGTATCCGAACGTTGTACTCGTCATTTTATGATCGATCACCGAAGGCAAATTAGCTAAGTAAGGACTATCATACCAATGTCCTTGAATATATATTTCACTAATTAAATTGACTAGTATATACAGCAGTAATAAATAATCGAGGTATGATTGAGATTATTCTGCATGTCTGTAGTATTTATACATCAATATTGTAATAGGATATGATTAACTAACAGAGCGATGGGCAACCGGGCAAAGGAATATTAAGAGGATTCACATGTAGGCATTCGAAGTAATCACACAACTGAGCACAAATTAACAAATAGGCTTAAATCAAAGTATTTTTCAGCCACATAGTCCAGTACACGCACCAAATTGTATGGTTATATACCACCACTCTCAAAAGACTTCGCACTTTGAGCGGCTACAAACACTTAAACTGATAATTTCTATGTAGACTGTAGATCACCAACGTAGACGATCTATGTCGAAAGTGATTGCAGGCCTACTCGAGTTAGACGTGAATGGTGTGACAAACTAGCTAACATCGAAGTCACACCTCATGGTCAGCACCTTACGTGGACTACCCCCATTGACGTAACAAGGTACTATAGATGCTTTGAAGACTGTACAACACAGAGGACGTTATTACAGAAATATATTAGTTAAGGTAGATACAAGCGAAAGTAAGACCACTGCCGCATGGGCCAGTCCATGGCATATATTTAACCAATGCGCGTTTGTTGTACATGACCTTGGCAGGGAGCGACGATCTGTTCGACATTCAGTGATCCAACTGCCAGATGATTTGGCTAGGGCTCAGTGACATTTCACTGGCCCTACAAGACAAAGTGAGTCTGAATCAATTCGCACACAACATTCCTTAGGAGAATGTGTGCTTCAGGAGTAACAACGGCACATAGGGATGGTATATGTATCTCTGCTATTCTTAAGATCTCAAAAGCCAAATAACAATTTGGAGATGCTACAAGTATTCTGAGTTTGACAACGCCCTAACTCGTAACACCTTTACAATCGAAGAATGCCAACGCAGTCAAATCAGAAGACAGGATTGAAGGAGTTCGAATATATTTGGTGCGAATGCATGACCGAGTGTCTCCAGCCAGTTGAGTCTATTAAAACTAATGCGACCAGCATCAAATGTTGGAGACTTACAGAACTATTGATTTTGGGGTTTGTTTACGGCTACAAATCTAATGAGAGCAATCGAGCAACAATAAAAAACGTCTTACCGTTTTATATTTTCTCGTAAATGCACCATTTGATGTCGCACCCGCGCCGACATATCATTACCCAGTTCTTTGGTTTCAAGAGTGACGTTCAGTAAGACTTTCTCATTACGAACTTAACCATTTTTCAGCACTAAAGATGGTAGCACAGTTGATCTATGTTACTCCTTACGGTATGTTTTTCCATAAGTTAAAAGCTTCTTGAAATTGTTCTCTAATAGCACATTCCATTAGTTCTAATATTGAGCCATCTTATATGTAAAACCTAGTTCATTCATGGATAGTGGATTTTAAACCATCTTGTCATTTTGTTGAAGTTAACTACTCCTTGGTAAAAAAAATATTATTGCAACTTCATTATCTGCCATTTCAATACCTTAAAGAACACAAGCACATTAACTGGCCGAATGAATGCAATATGTAACGGGACAAACATTTGCTACCTCTGGAGACCTATTTTAACGTTGTTCTCAAATAGTTGCGTATGAACACATTCATGTCCTAGTTGTGTCTCATCAAATGTTCATTGATTACTTTTAATGTATTGATTAATAAGTAGAGTATTGACTGAGTTCATTTATCAACACCTATTTCTGAACAAAGTTGTCGAGATTATTTTGTAATTCTAGTTCGTCGGTGTCAATGATAGTACCTGTACAGATAAATAAATCCCCAAAATAAACTCCTGTAAGTCTCAAACAGTGGTGCTGATTTTATTAGTTTTGCTGAACACACACTATCCTTTAGTGAAGCTCATCATTTTGACATCAATTTGACTGCATGGTGTCGTCAACGGGCCCACCGCTTTGGTGGCCCCTATTCTGACTACAGATCAGAAGATCGCGTGTTCGAATCACGGGCTCACCACTTTAGTGGGTCTAGATCTGATTCTAATTAAATCATATGAATATTATGTCGTCAGTCCTCGAACAAAATCATTAACCTAACTCATATTAGTGAATAACGGTTCTTATGAAATAATCTCCTGGTTGCCGCGACATGGCCAATCTGTGTGGAATGTGATGTGACTTCGACGTAAAATCGGAGTTACATCATAATGAGTCAAATGCAATACATCACATTTATTAGTCTTATAGAAAACAAAGCACGTTATTACTGATCACAGACCTGAGAAAACAGATTTTGTGGTTCACTGTTGCGAAGCGAAATATTAACACTTTGATACTTTACTAAATAGACAAGCATGTCTCTACAACTTTCAGCTTTTAAACCGTAAAACGTCTGTCTCGTGAATCACAAATACGAATGCTACAGACATTATCTACACAGCACGACTATATAATGAATTTATAAGTTGCAGAACAACATGGTATGAAGGGCGGCTAATACGTCAACTCGCATAAATCAATGTGCTAATAAATCGTTTGATCATCGTCTTATCATTTAAATAGTCCTCGTGATGCCAAATAACCTGTGAACTCTCACAGTTCTTGTTGAACTAATACTCTGTTTGACTGTCAATTCACCAGAACATCATCTCAAATTAATAGTTCAATATAGCTTCAGCTATTATCAATTACTATTATGTTTGATGGTCTCACGGGACTTCACTGTAAAGAATTTACCGACTGAGTCCTAAAGATTGATGTTATGAACTTTACTGTAGAATTTCCACCACGAGTTGTTAAAACATAACTGTAGACAGCCAGTTCTAAACAAGAAAATATTGTACAAATCAGATTGACACAGAGTTTTTCATATGTTCACCGATATATAAATCTTTAGTAAAAATCGACACTGGAGTTATTAGTATTCATTTAACTGTTGAGAAGATGACTCTGGCCGGAGATAGAGGATGATTGCAAATGGTAAACAACCTAAATTAGAGCTGGTTAAAAGTGGTTATCCATCATTTTTGTTCACTAATGATTTCTCCTTTTCGTTAATTATTCTTTGGGGATGATGTCAAAATCTGAAGGGAAATAAGTAACAGTGAGGTTAACATGAATTAACATGTCCTATCTTTTTGCTCCTCTTATAACTGGTCATTTCAAGGTTTCAAAACCGCGATCTTACAAACACGGACTGAGGTTACGTTTTGCTCATCGAGTGCTCAGAGACTGAGGAGTTCATTACCGGAACAAATGGCATCAGGCCTATCAATGAACACTTTCATGAAGAAGCTGTATCTCTATTGGAAAACAAGCCGTAAAAATGGGCATAAGCAAACCTACTTGCTATCTCCACCAATAAAGACTGAAATCTGAACTGGTAAAAGCATTCGTATCACATCAAAACCTGTCAATTATCTTAACTGCTCTCAGAATCGTGTTTACCTAGATAAAGGATTTAGTTACAACAGTAGTAGATTAGTGAAAGAAAACATAGGTGAGAACAACCGATTATATTTATCATAAGTTACAGAGTTACCTGATAGAATAAAAAACACCGACACTTCATTTGCAAAATGTTCATCAACTGTCTCACACTTCATTGATCCTGTATTGCTTTCTGTTCTAATTCTTCCCTCCTCGATCTTTTCAAACTTCTGCTGCCAGACCTTCTGTTCCTGACTGAAGTTATGTGACCCTTATGTCGACATGATTATCACACAACACAGTAGCAGTTCTCTAGATATGCACACCTCAGAAGCAGCCCTCGTATTATCTACTAAACCCCCACCTCTTTTTCGTAGTCTCGTGCACTCATACTTTATCTCTGAACAAATACCGCATTCTTTTGACGTACCTTGAAAATCGTCTTGAAAAGAACTATTGGATGGTAAGGAATCCTTCAATGAAAAGTGACTACAGGAATTTCGCATAGTGGCCCCACTGATGATACGTAAAATATCAAAGCATGACATAACACCCCTAAATTCTAGTCAATGAAGATAAAATCGAATCAAGGAGTGATAATAGCCAACTATTCGTAGGATCGCAAAACCAATATTCTCACCGTAATTAAGTGTAAAGCGACCATATTATAGGCTCATCACAAATTTTAAGTGGATCAACCTTTTTACAGATTCCGACTAAACGATATTACTAAGCCTTCGTAATTTACTGATAGTACGCAGAGATTCAAACGTCAAAGTTGGTCTGTTGGATGATCATGATGTTAAGTACCTCAGTTATGTCATTATTTGATAAAATACCAATAAGATTTGATAATCACATCCTATCGTCGCTTGTTTGCATCCACTATGGCTTATTCAAAATCTCCATTCCCAACTAATTAATGAAAACACTGGAAATCAGTTCGAGGTTTTTCTTGAAGCCTGTGGATTTCAAAGCTGGAGGACATTCAAAACCTACTGGCATCTGGTCATGAACTTCTTCAAGAGGCTCCTCATATTTGCTGAAATTTAACGGCCCTCTTTTTCGACGCCAATGAAATCGTTTGGTGGCGAATGTTATCGAAATATACATGCCTCCAATCATCGTATACAATCATTAATTTTATCGCGTTGATGAATAACGGAATGAAATCAAATCAAATACGTATGTTTCGTATAATAACTGATCTGGACAGACGATCGGGGGAACGAGGCGAAGGAAGTGAAGAGGGAGTAGCGAGATGAAACAAAATGATGATCAGTGGAGAAGGTGATTGAATCAATTTCATTCAACCAAACGTTACTCAATATTTATAGTCAGACTAAAAATAAGTTACCGACGCGTGGCGAGTAGGGTAAGCAGTTAACACAGACACAATCATATAAAAAAGTCAGGGTTAATAAGTGAGTATGCGATAAGGTCAAAATGTGACTTTACGGAAGTGGAGAAAAACTGGTCTGTCCAGAAGCTAAAATTACATGTGTGGGTTTGATACAGCGCCAACCATTACAAGATATTTGAATGACTAATGTCAACGTTAGACGCCGGATGCTAGAGTAAATGGCGAGTTCACTGCAAACTTTTTGAATCTTCATCAACATAGGTAGTTGAATCATGAACCAGACCACTAATAACCACCGTGTTCGGAGGACATGGAGATATTTTAGAAGACAGCTTATCTAACATTTAAAACGTTTGATCTCAAAACATAAAAACTTAGTGAATTAGAAGCAAAAGTGAATGATACTGTTAAGTCATTTAATGCTTTTTCTGTTGTAGCGGAGCATACAGCTACTGAAATATGTTTTAAAGGATATCAAAGTCCGTTTGGACTTATTGCCACCTCATCCATCCATATTACAGAATACAAAACAGTAATATATGTTCAGCAAGTTACTGTGAAATAGTGGCTTTTACAATTATTCGGATGACATAGGATAATGAACGATCTTCCTCATGACATAGAAATAGCCTCATATAAAGAATTGGATCATCAGCCTCGACCTATAGAGTTTGATCCCCTTGTCGTATCGCAGGACGGGGGGTCACCTTGTACTGCCATTTCATATCCTTAATTGTGATTTGGGGGTTGATATGTCTGATTTTTTTTGCTCCCTCCAGCACTAATGATCTCCGAGGTCATGGCAAGATGGTTCACAAACCGGAATGCCTTACCCGAATCAGCCCCAGCAGTGAATATTTTCAGTGAGAAGATGGGCCTTCACACGAAGGCAATCTATCAGGATTAACATGTGTTCACCAACATACTCTCCTTATTACTGAAGACTGATCTTTAACTGCGCTCTCAAATGATGAAATGTGTGGCGCGTTTTCATACTTTCCAACAAGTTTACACTCATTCATAAAGGTTAGCATTGTATTTAAAGTTTATTTCACTGTAAACAGGAAGGACTCCGTTTTTTCATAAAGTTTTGCTTAATAGCTGGAATAGTTAGTTTGTTTGAAAACATTTCTTGTACTATTCGACTTTCAGGGTTTGTTCTTATTATGATGATCTGAACGAGCGATGCATTCCCATGAAAACAGGAATAAAAACGCTTAAACCATACTTTTATTCCAACTTTTGAAAACAAAATATACTAGTTTTATTAAATTATGGATCGAGAAAACCGTTTATGTTGGTTTATAATGTCAATTGACGATGCCAAACTAAATGTTTCAGTCATTTTTGTGCAAGTTTTAACCGTAGTCTGCAGCATTTCAAGGGAAAAATGTAAGCATAACCGGTGAGGTCGTTGTCATTTGGGTACTACCATAGGTTCGAAGTCGAGCTTGGTTAATACAAAACTGATAATTTCTAGTATATGTTGTTCCTAAAACTACAAGTTATTCAAAATGACGTCATTTAACTCAACAGGGTTGCACCCATTTTAGTTCAAAAATTAAAACGCTCAAGTTATGTAGAATTATATTTATGTCTCTTTTATTTGAGTTTGAGACTAAGCAGATTAAACATATACAAATGCATAAACTTGAAATCGGTCACTCACTCCACTTTTCAGATATAGAATATGTCTTAGTATCTTTCTTATTTACACAATTCCAATCATGGTTTGCGGTTAGTGAATGCTACTTAAGTGGCTCTGAAAGGAAATCTTAAACAGGTGTTTGACATGGAAACATATGAACAAGTAAAACGATATCTAGACTATCTGCTGCCAAGACAAAAGCAGGTTACCTGATCTATTGTTTCCATTGATGAAGACTGGTTCATTCGTAGCTCTTGATATATCCCAAGTGTGAATGATCACGTTCCTTTATCTTTGTTTGTTCACAATATTAAATTTTTGTTTTAGAGAGTACCTTTAAAAAAGAAATTTGGTTCTCTTGATACGCTCAGCCATTAATTCATAAAGTTTTAGAATATCGAGGGTGTAATGAATATCCCAGGATATTTGAATTTAATAACGACTGTTTTATGCTAAAAAGTTATCTTATCTACTATACTTGATCTTTCTAACTTCCCGAATTAACTGGGCTTGAAACCAACCCCAGTTTCCTGAACATATGATGTCATATCATTTCCGACACAATCTACTCACCACACGAGAATGTTATGCACTGTGGAATAAATTCTGCAATGAAAATACATGAGAAACTCCATATCGGTACACGAAAAATAAACAGTTGGAAGCCCATCACCTGTTCCAATTTGCGAATAGCAAAGTGTAGTTATCATAGAACATTTTGGGTCGTTAGTAACGTTAATCAAAGCATGAGTTAGCATCAATCAAAGTATCTATGGTAGTGACTAATATCACAAGCTGCAGAATCAGTTTATTCGGTAGCTCTCCAGATATAAGCGTTAATGACTAAAGAAATCCGGCCACGGGTGTAAAACTTCCCTTTGTGTTTAAAGAACTATATCTTTTTCTGTATAGAATAAGATTTCTATTGAACTACATAAACGAAGGCATAATGGGCATCAATGTACTGTGTAACGCACCTTATAAAGACGAATGTATTTTAGGCATTTTAAGTATTTGACCATGTGTCTCTTCGAAACATCACGCAAGTGTGATGGAACAGTTGTGTCAGCAATACCTAAAGTAAAAAATTGGAATCATCAATTGCTCAATAGGACTTACATTCTTATGGACTCAAATGGTTCTAATATCTGCTTTTACACTGAATTCACAAAATCACAAATTTTGGTAAGTAGCCTTTTTCCCAATATACAACTGGCAGCTCAGTTCTGGTGCTTAATGATGATATGTTTCATCTTTTTATGTCATGCGTACAAATCATTCACTAAGGTGGACTCTTTCACACAAATTGAAACAAGACATTCCAAAAGGATTTCACTACATAGAAAAGATTGTCATTCTTGGTAGCCATTACGCTCTTATACAAACTAGACATTTAAGACAGAAGCAACAATACTTGCAGTAATCTTATCAACTGATAAGTTTTGCGCATTTTGCACCGCGACCTACGGTATACTAGTTGAACTTATTGTTTCACAATGAACGACAATTCACAGACCTTATATATTTGTTTCCCCGCTACAAAATTATTTTTACTTTACCACTTCCTAATTGTGTATTAATTGCTGGACCATACACTCACTGTACTCAAAAACATCTTGTTTAACTGATTAGTGCTTGAATATTATCTGAAGTTCATCATTTAGTTTTATTTCTATATCAGTGAGGTAATTCGAAGACCGGTAGTATTTCTCCGTTGGATTATACTAGCTATGATCCCACCAAAACAATGTCACACTTTAGTTTGATTCCAACGTTATGTTTTCTAGGTAACCTGGTATAAAAAACTTTGACGACATAAGACTCACATAGTTAGAAAACGATAGGTTTGAACGTTTTTGACTTACGAATATATTAGTTCAAATATTTCATCCATGAGTATCGTTGATACAGTGTATCATTAAACTGAGTGCATGAAATAACTTTGATATACACCACAAAATTGTGGAGACAACAGTTCAACATGCACATGGTTAGAATATAGTATTTTAAAAGAGCGTTACTACATTCTCTGATTTGGCGTTTTTCTCGATAATTTCATCTTGATTTGACGTGGTGTGGTAACCTTAACTGACCTACATATATACCAGATTTAATGCTCCGTATGACTGACTAATTCGTTCAACTGACCGCATAAGTTTGAGAAAACCTGTTTTAATTACTATTCTTTGTTCTGCAGCATAACTTAATCTTCATGTATTAAAATCATAATTCATAGGCCTTCTTTGATTTATTACCGGAAGTTTATACATGTACCTAAATAAAGTGCTTCTGCAATATATAGTTGTAATGGATATGTCAATATTTAATAATTATTTTCACTTTGCCTGATGTTTTCCAACTTTAACATCGACCAATGTCAAGTGTGTTTTGGTATCAGACGTTTTTGAAAAGGCAGAATACCAAAGGTTAACAAACTTGACATAACGAATCGTTTAAAATATTATTATCCTATAATAATGAGTCAATACGATAATGGGGCTAGTCACGTCATATCAGAATCAGAATTCATGACCCAGAATAGAGAACCAGAGTACACGCTAAGTGATATTATATTCAGTACAATTACAGACAAGCACTCACGGTGAGACCAGGGTAGAAATCGATGACAGGAATAAAAATAACATATTTGGCAGTCAGTAGGCTAAGAACATGTTTGTCGACGCTCAGTAAATAATGACATTTTAATTTCACCATAACATACTAGAATCCATAGCGATATATGCACAATTAAATAGAACTAAAATATGTTAGAGATAAGTGACCGGTTTCAGAATCTCTCATGATTGCATTTTTACGACTTGTGAGTAAATACACGTCTGTTTGTTCTACTTCCTTAAATCTTACATGATACTGAAGTACATTAAATAGAATACCGATGACGCAAAACATAGTTTATCGTAAAAAATCATTGTATAACAAGGATTACCAAATTGAGGATCACAATCGTTAATTTTTTAACAGTTTTTACACGCCCCAAAACGGTTGTTTTTAATAAAATAACTCAGATCACTCCTGAGACATATCGCTGTCAGTACTTTTTACACATAAAATGTCATTAAATAACCGTAAAATCCTCAACACAATAATTCAAATCTACGGTCATATCCATCTGTTGTGCTTTGCATAATGAATTAACTTTCTGAGGTTTTCACTGGGTTAAACGATATAGAAATATCTTGAACAGGATTTCTACATACCAATTCACTGTTGTCACATCCGCATGTTGAAATTTGTTAGATTTCTTGTTTATGAACTAAAGATTTGTCTCAAGGAAAATTAGGTCACTAGTGATATAACGTTTACGATAACACTGCAGGATCATCTATGGATGTCTAACGTACGCGTAACCTGTAATTTTTAATGATTTTCTTTCAGTGGTTTATCAAGTCACCTAATTATTCACTATGATAAATGAACGATTGACAGTTTAGAAATATATATATTCATTTTAACTGCAATATATGATACTCGGTTTGTCAAACATGAACACCAGTATGAACTGACTTAAATCGCCACACATTATAACAATACACTAAAAAGGAATCAAAGTAATGAAATAACGATATCCCTGTTACTAAAGACTAAAAAGACATGTTACGTAAAAAATTCTAGTGCAAAAAGTGATAAAAAAATTCAAGTTTTATGCAAAGATGAGCACTGAATGCACTTGCACTAGTGAGATCAGTTTGGAGTTACATTATAGAAAGACTTTAATTAAAGATTGTGATAATTTCATGAATCCCAACCAAGATGTTTATGTATATTATATATCTTTTCCCATCCGTTGACGGCTTCATAGATTGATGTTTGCCACTTATACTGACAGATATAAGTAGTATGTAACACCAATCGCAAGTGGATTGGCTATCAGCTAGATACTGAATTAAAGAGAACAGGTAGAGTAACGGGGAACAGTTGTAGTAACAACAGAAGTGGAAGAATCGTGAAGCATGTAAAGGACAACTGATGGAAGATGTTCAAATAAAGTATTGAATACATGGTTTTCATATTTCACCAAGCCACTATGTAGTTTTTCATGAAATAGTAAGTTACTTTGCCTCACTAGAGTTTTCATTTGTTACAGTAGGAATTATTTTAGTCCCTTGAGGTGTACATTTAGATGATAGCTAGTTATATTACTAAACATATTTTGAAATTAATTCATATAGTTAGCTAACATATGCACTTAGCAAAAACATGCACAACAAAAGATTAATACTACTTAGTCTACTTATTTTGAAGAAACTATCAAGTATTTCTTAGTAAACTATATACCTAATTTAATAATTCTTCTTAAGATATATGATTTAAAAAAACTATAACTACAATAACTCGATTATATTTAAAACGATGTTTTGTTTTTTTCATTTTCGCTAAGATGAGAATTTGAAAACAATATTCTTTATTTCAATCAAGTTTTTATAAGAGATAAAAGGTATTTACGAGTAAAAGAGCAAAACACGAACAAAATATCTACTGCAGAAAGCTCTTTAGTTAGACCGTCAGTTAAATTTTTAAAAAATTTTCTGTCACAATTGTAATATCGTTCATAGATTATTTATGAACTTGATGTTGATTTTACTAACACAATTTTGATTTCAGTGGTGTGGCAAAACACAAATAAGATAATAAACATTATGCTTGTTGTTTTGTTAAGAGCATCATGAACTAACTTTTGTTTTGTGATTGTCTCTAATAATGTGGACTAGTGAATAATTTTTTAAAGTGATGTATACTAAGTACACCTCACTGACTATTGACTGATTGTTTGTACTCAAGAGCAGTGTTATTCAGTGCCGAATTCACACCTTAATTATATCAAGAATCAACTCTAGAATACAGTATAACAAGTAGTAAAGTGGATATAGGCAAATTGATTTTTGTGGTTATAATGTTGTTATTGACTCTGAAATGGTTCTTATTCACTGTGCACCTGATCTCTAGCGGTTATCAATCCCACAAGTCCGATTACCAATATGACCCCATTAATTTTGGTTGATAAATTTTACAGTTGGCTAAAATCAAGTTAATCGCTGAAATATTCCAATCATATTAAAATACACATAACTGTGTTTTAAAATCAAGTTCTTAACTTCATAGACATCTAACAAGACTCCTAAGATTCCATTACGTAAAAATTTTATACCATATTTCAGCTAAAAATATTGTTAAATACTAAAGGTTTCGGTTGATGTACTCACACAATTACACTCGATCACAGCAAATCTCAACTCACATTTACTGTCACCCGATCATTATTTGATATTCAAGTATTTATAATTTACATTTCGTGGGATATTACTAACTACATTAGTCAACAAACCTTGGCTTACCCGAGCGAAATCGGACCCATACCTTGATGGTGTGCGAGAAATAGCGAAATTGTGTCCTATAAATGAATATGAGCGGTCGATGGAGATTAGCTTTATCTACTACCCAAACATAGTTTAGTATTAATCGGTTTTCTACTCGATCCAGATACACGAACCCATCCATGTCGATTTGTATACTATGGATTAAATGAGCTGGTTAAATCTGTCTGTTCCATGTTTGCATGCAATATGTGCTTGTTTGATGTGTGCCTCTTATGTGGACAGTTATAAGTAATATGTAGTAGGAACAGGAAGTATAATGCTCATCAATAAAAGATTGAGATAAAGAGAAGAAGGAGGGAAACAGAAAGCAATCGGAGTGACAACGAGATTGAAAGAATGATATGACAACTTAAGGAAGATGTTCAGATTAAGTGTTTGATGTATAATTTTCATAGTTTACTAAAGCACAAGCGGAACAGCATGTATAAAAATATGGGATTAGAGAACATACTATCTTCCCAAATATTAATATCTACGCCTAAATGTATGCCACAGATTGCATTGGTCCTGGAAGAGTGTATTGCAGATACACATGTAACGCGCATTTTATAACGTAAAAAGCTGGGAGTTCATCTTGCTTCTCATTAAGGGCAGATTTAAAATAGGGGTGTGAAGAGCATCTTACCTTCTCACTCATGACGTTTATGTTCTCGCGTATGGGAGACAATGCATAGGTTGAGTCGACTGGTATATTTCAGGTTTGTATGAAATATCTACTTGCTAAAACAATGAGCTAAGTAACACCTTACCTACTCAGAAGTAGCAAATCATGATAATCTATCCCTCGGGTTTCATCGGTACACGGTTTTTCACTAAAACCATTTATTCTATCACAGATATGTGCATATCATAAGTAACTAAAATCTTATTCACAAGAACCAATCGACTATTCCAAAAGATTATCAACATCTATAGCTGGACCGGGCTTTAGGGGATATCTTGGCTTAGGAATTTAATTATCACTTTGTGATAGTTTTCTTATTAAAACTATAGCGATATTCATGTGTCCTGACCACGGTTATTATCTAAAAACAAAGAATATGAATAAATCCCTGATATGTACAGTTTCTTCAAAATTCATTAATCTAAGCTGTAAATTGTATTGTCATAATAGTACAGTATTTTATATTTAGAGTTGATTTCAGGGTGTATTTATTGGAAGATATAAAAACAAGACGTTTCCAACAAATATATAAGTGGCAGGTAATACATCAAAGATTAAACAACTTTCAGCCCCGTCAAACTTAATCTCCGTGTAAAACTTTCAAAATGCTTGGTTTATGAATTGCTTTAATCCATACTGAGAAATGTAGTTACACTAATGATCTATTGTAGTTTAACCCAGTGATGAGTCAATATTTAGCAGTTTGAACACGAAACGACTGTATATTTACTCATTTTTATCGGATAGTCATCTCTTTTCATCTGATTTATTGAGATAAACTTGAATTGAGGTAAAGACTTTGGCAAATTTATAGTCGATAATGGTAAATATATTTATTCACTCAAGCGTATCCAATATGTTGGTTACGTTTGCACTACATTATGAAAATAAATCACTTATTACTCATTTAAGATGTTTTTCTATTTTCAGGTCTATTTTTTGGGCGATTATTTTATTTTCCTAACATTAGAAAGTTCACCATTCATATCGTCAGAAAACTGAATTGCACCTGTCACGTTATTTCGTATACAAGGTGATCGTCAGGTAATTGTGAACTCAGTGCATAACTTAGTATTCATAGCAAAAGTTTACATTTATTCATTGATTTGAAGAACGATTGGTTCACGAATGAGTAAGTTCTAGTGTAAATATATTTACGTTGATTAAATACATTGTGTAATATTTGATTTTCTTTCCGGTGATTAGAAAATTGTTTTGAAATCATTTATATCAAATTTCGTAATCACAGTAAAACCAACTTACCAAAATGGTATTTGGTCTTAAATTACTCATGGTCACACCATTCGGAAAACCAATGGGATAATTTTTAGTAACTTTGTTTACTTGTATATCAATTATACTGAAACTCTCGCGGTCTTGTTTTTCTTATGGGCAATTTATCAGTCAATTAGATGATGTACCCTGTATACTTTACTTGAACCATAGAAGTTATAAAACATGAAATCTTATACATAACGTTTACCAGGAATCATTAAAGATTTTGCTATTTTTCAATATACAATGCTTTGGCTAAAGGTAAATTATAACTCATTATCAAAATACAAACTGTTGTTTAAAAAAACAGGTATCTTATTTGTTTGGTAAGAATATTTCATCTCCAAAATACGTAGTATGATCTGTTTTGAAAATACTTTATTATAGAGTCATAGCGGCTATTAATTAGTAAATTATTACCTTAACAAAGGTATGTTACTATGCGTCAGACCTGTAAACTACTCTTCTGACAAAATTATGAGCTGACGTATGAAGTTACCTTGGTAAATGTTCAAAGGTTTACTTCAGTTTGTCACAGAAATATAATTGTCTGAAAAGTACAAAGAAATCATTTAAGATAGATATCCATATTAAAATCGCATTCTACAACATCCCTAATCAATAATTACAGAATTTCAATCACTCTTTTATGTATGAAGCATACTTTAGTATGTAAATTTTGAGTACTATGTCAACAGAAATTCACAACGAATTTGAATTCAGACTTGAAAATTCAACATGCCACGGTTTATCTCAAATAACATTATTTTTACAAGTCACAAATCAGAATTAACTAAAACAATCTTATAGTCAATATGTCAAAAACACCAATAATAGGATTAGCACATTAAAAGCTTCTTGAGTTATAATATATGTTCCTTCAAATGAATATCTTGAGTTGCCTACTTTTAATAACCAAATCTTCCCGTTTGCCATGTCCTTTCTCAATCTGATTGTCATGGACTAAAATTAATAACATTCTGGTTGAAATGAATATTTATTCATAACGTTGTTTTGAAAAGCGTAACCTGAATATATAGAAGTACTTCTCTATAGATACCCTTAGCCAATCAATATGGTTAATCTAGAGGATGATAACTGGAAAAAATTGTAAATCTGATCAAACAGATAGGTAAATAAAAAAATTACAGTTAGAGTTAGCCACAAGTTATATACAGTGGGAAACGTTTTGCAGATCCATTAGTTTAGATTTACTAAATACAAGTTCAGTGCTACACTTTAAAAGCATAGGGGCTTCAACAAGTACTTTTTTTTATTTTCTTAAACGATGAATGATATTATCAAGCATAAACTGACAAAAAAACATTTTGCGCGCATGTAATCACTAATTAATATCCCTTAAATAAACTGAAGTATTAATTTTATTGTAGATGGGTTTTTCGTTCATTGTGAGCTGATGAGAAACATCAAGGTTGAAAACAACAGGCACAGTTGAAATAACGAAAGAAATCGATTTTATCAATGTGGAATTATAAATAGAACTCAGTGAAGAAAGTTTTGTCAGGATGGGAATTTGTGGAGATTGTAGTAATTTTAATAGTTGAATTCATTAGTCGATCTAAGCTAGGCCACTGTTAAAAGCCTAGAAACACTGAATGGCCGTTTTTTCCTAATAATGGGTGTGGATGCGCACTGTCACATACTAGGGTGAATGCTTCCAAGTTTTGAATGGTGGTATAGCTTGGATTGGATCGTGCATTCAAAACCCCACACTGGTAATAATCATGTGCTCACTAGTAACTAGCTTTAACATCGATTTCATGGAGATCTAGTAAGAAGCTGTGAACAGTGGAGTACAATCCGTGTCATTTCTTAGACAGTTATCCACCTCAGACAGTGGATGAATGGTTGCGCAAGGTCATCGATCGATAGATGTTAGGCATTAACAGCGTTGGATGCCGGCTTAATGGTTATGAGGTTAGGCGTTGGTGTGCAGGATCGTGAATGCGCACTGCTGAAAAATTCAATACTAGGACGAAACAACCGTCCAGTACTTCCAAATTTTTAGTGGTGGTCTAGCTTTGATCGACTCATGAATTCAACAATAAAACTATTAGTATTGAAAATACTGCTGTTTAATGTTTATACAAACTACCTTATGGGTCAAATGAAATTTAATGAGATTAATAATCAGAAAAATAGTGTTTAAAGAGAAAGTTATCAATAGATTTTTTACTGACGACTTGTTGAAGTTCTTCTTATAAAAGCCTAGAAATGCAAGGAATGAGTAGTTCTTCATTGATAAAAACAGGACTAAAAAAGTATAAATAATAAAACTAATTCTGTCTTTGGGAAAATTAGACATATGCCTAAATGCCTAAAACATTTGACGTTTTTATTATCAATATTCAGTTTCAAAACGCCAATCATCTGCTAAGATCTATCCAGATTTGAGTAATATCACTATTAATCATCAACCACAAAAGTTGTGACTCGAAGATGTGCACACAAAACTGTAATTAGCAAATAAGTTACCGTGTAAAAAAGTTTACTTATTTTAGGCATTTCTTCAAATTATATGAAACTAATAATAATGTTTTTGAATGACACTTAATATTAATTACTGTCAAATAACATCAAACTAATTATAGTACTAGAAATAGCACTTTTTAGATTTTATCCTTCAAAATATTGGCAATGTTAACTAAAGAAAACAGTAAATATAATTCATTTCAAGGATGAACTTTATTAGTCTCAATGAACGGAAATGTTGCTAATTAACCATTATGTCTATAATTAATTAAATAAGTTCTATGTGACTCAAACCTATTTTTGCATGAATTCTAGAAAAGGAATAATTATCTTACCAGTAAAAAGGTAGCTTTCTATCTCTATGTACAGTGAAATCAAATTAAAGTTTGCATCAAAGCATTAGTTTTTGCAAAACTACATTCTAATATAAACATCACCTACTGTGATTGTTATTGTTGTCGTCAATTTTGTTTTCTCTAGCATAATCTAGAAAATTATTGATGTTTCGGGTTGTCGATATAGTTTATTTTAATCAGTTTCTTTCTCTATGTTATCAAATTTGATCTTTACGAAATACATATGTTGTTAAGGATAATATATGTACTCTTTATTTAAACGAAAATTTTGTCTCAATTCCGCTGGAATAACTGATACGATATTTCTGAAAGCAGATGGCCTAAAACTGTCAGACAAATGAGAACCATCATTGGTAATTCCGGTTAAATATGTTAACCTATCTTTGGAATCTGTTTTCAAATAATTACATAAATCTTTTGTTACTTCATTTTTTCAATGAAATCGAAGTTAATAATCCTAGATTTCTTAACGGAAAATGGGAATTTGCCAACTTAACAGAAATAGAATTACGGAATACTTTCATGCTTTATTTAGATTTTAAACATGATAAGATTTCCTTTCATTACTGTTGATACTTATACTTGTTCAAATATAACGCCATGGTAAACCATCTGTTAGTCAACATAAATCTTTAAAAAACTAATAACGAAAAAGACTTGTATCCACTTAAAAGATCATTATAACCCATTATTCGCTTATTGTTTTATTGATTAACTAATCGTTAGAACTACTACAATATTACGGTTTATGTTATTTTACTTATGTATAACATGGTTTAGAAATGGAACGAAATAAAAGTGGTGAAAATTAGCGTCATAACCAATAATGCATTACATATTTCTGAAATCATTAGAGTCGAACCAACAGGTCAAAACTTATCAGTGTAGGGTCGTGGAGATTGTAGAGTTTTAATGGAGATAAGGAACCGATCAATTTTAGAACCCCAGTGAAAACCTGGAAGAACTTGACTGCTGTTTTGTCATAGCACGGGACTACTCAGTAGTGCGCATCCACGAAGCGGGCTCAGTTTCTAGGGTTTAGTCGTTCGCACGCAAGACCGAAGATTCCGGGTTCAAGTTCTGTATGCGAGATCGTGAATTTGCACAGATGGAGAGTACTACAATGAGACGAAACGACCGTCCAGTACTTTCAGGTTTTAATGGAGGTCTGATCGTTTCGTGATCTCAATTAAAAGTTGTTGAAATTTAATTTGCAAATCAAGGTATTGAAGCCAAGAATTTGTAGACTAGGTAAACCTTCTGTACTGAATCTGACTACTTCATATATTCAAATATATTTTACCCACTAACATTTTGTGCGAAAACGTCTGGTCTTCTTTGAAACAGTCAATATTCTTTCCCACCAAGATGGGATTGGAAATAAAAATAAAAGCTTGTAAAATATTTGCAACTCTTTTTGTCGCCCATAGTAAATTTAGTTTTTGGTTAGTAACTAAGATCGTGTTATCGTGACCCAGAAGACAGCTCTTATCGCATGTAAATAATCTTCAAAATTTGCCCTTACTTTCTTCTCTTGCAAAATGGAGATGCTTGTCATTTCACTTCACAGAGTTACCTATGATCAAATTGTAGACCAGCAACTACTGTTCAGCTTCGCAAACTATCACTGTATGGTGTTACATAACAGATCATTTCCGGTATGATAAAGTATGCATAATACTTTAAAAGTTATGAATTTCATTACGAAAACCCATTTATATACACACGATCCGTTTTTGTAAATTAACTACGTTTATGTTTTTTTTCGCAGAAAAGTGAAAAAAGTTCTACCTCCCTTTGATTTCTATTATAATAATGAATGATAAGTGAATTTACCAAAGCAATATACATATGTCGGTGTCTTCTGACAAAGCACAATTCTTTATTTTCAAATAAGAATAATTAAGTAGTGAAACTCGGTTAACAGACATAATTTAGTGTATTCAACTTTGAACAACATCTTATTTTTGAGGGTTAGTGATATGATTGACTGCTCAAACTAAAACAGATAAAGTTTGAATATCGAGTGTTTTCCATCAATCAATACTACCTGAATTCTCAATATTTTTCTGATGTACTTTCGTGATGTGTGCTACTGATGTTAACAGACATAAGAAATATGTATCCTTAATCGATAAGGAAATGCTTAGTGGTAGAAGGTTGAAAAAATCTAAGACAAGAGAACGAGAACAGAGCATGATTGGTGTGGAAACGAAGAAATAACAAGGTATGAGACAATTAGTGGATATTTTGTAATTGAGGTATTACTGTATGGTTCTCAAATTTCACCAACATATTCTGTAATGTCGTATTAAAATACGTTTGGTTGTCCCTACTGTTGTTCTTTTTCACTACATTTTGTGAAAAAGTCTGCATTAACTTAATCTTAGGTCATCAGGAAATTTAATCCTCCTATGTAATTAAAAAAAATAATTCGTTTCTAATTGGAATCTACTCCGGCCATTTATAATACACTTTAATACCAGATGACAACTTTCAATATTAAGCCATTTATTTCTCTCTCTCTTCTATTTTCACTTGTTGCTTCGTCAGATTAGTTAACCTTCAATTTAGTTGATCGCCCTTAGTTTTCTTATAATGTACTTTGGAGAAATAACTAGATGATCAAATGTTTCAACATGTATGTTACACAAATACATCACATATTATTCAAATCAATTATGTCTTAGATTTATAACACTTATGAAATTAATAAAAATGACCTATTATTTTTAAATTATATTTATGTACTTTTAAGGACTAGCTGAATTAACGGATTGTATATTTAAAAAAAAAGAAAAAATCAAATCATAATTTCTCCCGGAAACATTATAAAATTTCATAAAGACAATATAAAATACCCCTGAAATAAATTGATTAGATAACCCCCCTTTGTATGTTAAATTATTTTTTTTATTATTAAACAGTGTTAACTAATCGATACATTTACAATAAAATTTATTATTATTATTATTATTATTATTATTATTATTATTATTACAGACAAGTGGATATAAATCATTCATTCATGTAAGCGGGCATTCATGAAAGTGAACTAATTTTAAAACATGGTCACCTGTTTCTTTAAGAAAAAAAAATCATTTACAGATATAAGCCAATAAATGAAATTCAAGAACTTTTTTTTTATTTCATTGACTTATTCATGTGAATTAATCATGTTGAATGTTAATTATTCAAGTATATGTATAGTTTCAGAATGGGTTTTGTGGAGACTTTTTTTTAGAAGTTTCACAGGTTGAAATTATGAGTCAATTGAAGCTAGACCACCATGAAAAACCTGGAAGCACTAGATATGTATATTTATAATATTCATAAATTCTAATAAGAGTACATTTAAGTACTTTACAAATTAGAAAGTAGTCATATTACTGTTTATATAATAAGAAAATTATAATAATTATTATTATCTGCTTTATTCATTATATTTTTGGTACAATATAGAATTCTCAGTGCAAAGTATTTCAACAAGTTTCCGTTTCTTTCTTCTTGGTCGGTCCTGAAGATAAATATTGAGTGATCGCCAGTTAGATGTTAGCACTTCAGTGAATGAACATCTGAATAATGTGCATTCTTTTCGTTGTATATTGCCAGCAACCACATTGTCTCTTATTGAATTTTTTGTAACTTTGACAACGAAAGGTTGTACACTTTTCAGAAACGCATCAGGATAGGTTATGCGATTAATAAACATAATGATATAATAAAACAAACAAAAATCTATAACTTGTTGAAATATCTAGATGGCATGATCAGGTAGCCCAGATGCTCAAGCAGGCCGTCACAATTATGATTATGATTACTGTTATCGTTTCCTTTATAAAGTCAGTTGATTATACACAAACATACAGAAAGTTATGTCCATAGATTTTATATTTTTTATTATACAATCACAATTTTATTCAATAAATTTGGGAAGATTTTATTTTGATATATTCAATAACTTTATCTTACTATCTGGCTAAAGTATTTCAATATTGTACATTTTGTCACTTAATTCTATCTAGGATAATTAAAAACAAAGATGGATAAACTCTTATGTAAAAAGTATGCATAAATCATGAGAATGTCAGGTTGTATACACAAAATGTCAGAATTATTAATCAGTCAGTTTTAGAAAGGTCAGGTTCTGATACCGAGATCTGATGATATTTGGTTTATTCTCTGTTAAGGTCTTACATGTTGAATTCTGAGGAGTATCTCATTAAAACAGTTGTTCATCATCCCCTAGGCTGGAATGCCCATCCATAAAAAGTTAATCGTGACATTAGCTACAAAATATTATGTGATTAAAGCATAGAAGACTATTATTTAATAGTAGAAGTAACGTTTACTATTAAAGTCATTAGTGTTAGAAATTTCACTTTATTGATGAAATGAATCCAACTGTTTGCTAGTGACTTGTACTCAAGAATCATTTTGATTGTCATAATGTTTTACACTAATTCTAGATTTAATTCTTTCGTTTGAGACTTGAATTTCAAATTAACTGTAGTTCATACATGAGTACGCTTGTCCCTAAATATTAATTAATCCAAAAAGTGAATATTTTACACTCAAAATTTCTAAGATCTATTCTCTGTCAACGACGAATAGAATTTCAGTCGATGCTTTATGTCAAATTGTTAATTCAGTCAGATACCAGCCTGAAAGCCTGTAATTTTCATTTTGAGATCACATGTAGCTAACTCACTGACAAATAAAAGTGAAGCAGGACGAACATTAGACTGTAATCTGAATGCCTTGAGTGATAATAATGTTTCATATACTTAAAATCAGGTTAGTATTCTTTGAAATAATTACTTTTCTAAATAGTATCACCAAAATAAAGATTCAAAATTTAATTTCCAAGTATTACATAATTCGTTCCCATTAAATTATCGATTTAATCGAAATTCTAGAGACCTTTTTAATTGCTTCTTTTATCCCTTCCTTTTATATCACTAACCTCGTCATATTATATCTATACTTTAAAGGCTTATTAGTAAGTAACTATGTAAATACAGTTTGAGTTGTTGATATGGTAAATTAAAACTTTGAAACATATGAACATGGTTTCATTGTCACTAAGACGGGAAAAGTATAAAAAATGCTCCAAAAATCTATTGCTGAACTAAATGTTCCTAAAAATTTATTATCTTTCAACCAGGTAAATTAAAGAAACTAAATGACCATTATATCTTTATCGTCACATGTATATTTTAATTAAAATTATTATTTAGTGTTTTGATTATTTTCTTACTAAATTGTATAGATAGTTCATTTACATTAGTGATTATGATTGTAATCACACAAAATTGTCATTATTATTTCTTACTTTTTTAAGTCTACAATGACTATTGTTCTCTTCTGAAAGTTATACAGTTTTATATAATCATTAACATCGAAATCAATATTGTTATTTCACAAAACATGCAAAGAATAACCTTAAACTAAATAAAACTGTGATTTTCCAATCAACATAACACTCGTTCTTCAACGTAAAATGGTTTTCACAATTCCATTTTTTTTTCAAAGAAAAAAACTATTATAACTTGAAATAACCATTTTTTTCGAAATTTGATACACTAATAAGTAGTTCTAACAGTCAACAATTAGACCTGTAAATTTAAAAACAACTAAGATTTATGATACAGCTGATTACCTTATAAATTTTATACTTCAAATTATCATAATTTATTCAGATTGTATTTTTGATTAACCTGATAAGTCTTGAGAATTGAACACTATATTCGTTTCCTCAGCTATTCTGGAAACCCGCAAGCTAGAACTACACAGTGACCTGAACACTAGAGAGAAGACGCAAAGTATGGAAGAAACACTTTACTCCAAGGTTCGTCCTTGTACAGAAAACATGGGTATTTATAGATGTTAGTGTTTGTTAAATCAACATCATATTTCGGTCAATCTGTTAACAAAATATTATGCTACTGACCAATAGTAGCACACCACATTGGAATTCTAGAATGCTCCATCGTGCTCTGATTGGCTAGGACTCTTCGACTCCTTTTGGGCCTCTGGAGGCTCCGTTGAAGTTTTTCGAAAACCGACTCAACATAACCAATATGATTGTGGTGAATGAGAACACCAGTGGATACAACCAAATGTATTTGAATACAAAATTACTGAATTTCCTAGTAAAATCCGAGAACCACATAGTAAATACTTGATTTACAAAATGTCAGTCAATTTTCTCAGGCTTCATTGTTCCTTCCTTTCCATACCAATCAATCTCTGTTCTTGCTCTCTTTTCTTTGATCTTCTTAGCCTTCTGCAGCCAGATATTTCACTTTCGATTGATGGTATATATTACTTATATCTGTCGACATCAGTAGCACACACCACATTATCAGTGATTTATCAACTTATCAAAAAAGAAACCGAAGTTCTCATTTTAGAAATAATAAATATTTTTTTAATTTATCAACATCTGTTATCTTTGACTTGCACTAGACTACGTGACTGGTTAGTCATACTCTTTTACAAGCTTTAGAAATTGGACAATTGAACTAATTACTCTCTCATACTTAGAGCTCATCCACGTTTAACTTGTATTCAACCTGCCTAATGAATTAAAACAAAAGTAATAATTGTCAACCAAATTTTAAACTTCTTTAACAGTATAATCAATTAGTGCAAGTTTCTCTGTTTTGCATTTTTAATAAATTTATAACAAGAATACAATGCAAAAGTTTACAATATATGATGTTTAGTTTAGTATTGTCTACTTTGATACATAGTTTATATGGAGTACGAAGTACTTAGATTTTGTTATAAACTAGTAAAGTGATTGACAATGAGTTTGTATTATTTAAGTAAGTGAAAAATTCCTGTTCTCATTTTGAGTATATCGTCTTTGCTTATAATAAGTGATATTAGTCTGTATTACACAAAACTTTTGCCGACGCTGAAGTTTTGTTTACTCATTTATTCATCTTGTTCTAATGTAATTAATTATTACTTTCACTTTCAAATTTGTTCTTTCTAACTATTAACTAATATAATTATTTTTCCATTGTGTTAATATAAAATATGGCATATGCAATCAAATTTTATTTCATTATGGCGTATCCTATTTCAGCTTTCTTTTAAATATTATTAGTGCTAATCAACGAATGATAAAATACATCTTAAATATTATTAACTGTATTAAAAGTTGAAATTAGATATAATAGTTTACATCTTAAGATTTTAAACACAAAGAGTATTTAGAGCGGACGATCGTTTTCAATAAATTCTTCGTCAGATTCTACAGTTACAAAACTAAAAGTACCATTTATGTGTTACATCACCTTAGTCAAAACTTAATTTCTTCTCACTCTTTATGTATAATCTTTTTCATCATTATCAGTGATGTTATTTTATTAGTAATCTGTAGTATTAGAGACTTTACTCATTTTCAATTCTAACTTGAATCGATATAATTTTAATGCTTCAACTATTGCAAAACAATAATAATAATAACAATTTTGTTTTCATAACTATAGAGATTGATGAAGAAGTTATCGAAAATGACCATTCGTTATAATACATTTTGTTTTTGAATATTCTATGTAAACTTTTAAATTGCCTTAAGAGTTATGAAGTTATTAATAAACTAGTCAGTAGATGAATTGTTATTTTTGTGTAAACTAGTGTACTATTCTAAAGACTAAAATGTATGCAAATTAAATAACAAATTTCAAATTATCTCAAGATTTGATCCGTCTACTGAATTTTTATGATGATAATCAGTAAACTGATTATTGTCATTGTTATAAACAGTGATAATGTCACAATTGATTGATCACTGGTGGTGATCAATGTCATGCTTGTCTAGTCCTTATTAGTGCAGATCAAATGCTATCGATCATGTTGCAATGTGGCCACCAGTCTAGGTGACTCAACACTGCGGGCACTATGTATTGAGATTTAGATGGTAGTTGGAGGTAGTCAACAGGAAACCCTGATGGCCACATTGCGACATGATCGATAGCATTCGATCTGCACTAATAAGGACTAGACAAGCATGACATTGATCACCACCAGTGATCAATCAATTGTGATTACATCTCAGTACTACAGGAGGTTAGTCACGGCTCGGATAGCTCAGTGATAACGTCTCTGACTGTGAAGCTGGGTGACACGAGATCGAATCCGCCAGGGAGCACCAGTTCCCTCAAGATTACAGGTACACCTTGCTGACGAGTGCCAAGTAGCACGAAACCCGGGTCCAAGGTTTTCTGTTGACTACCTCCAACTACCATCTAACAGTGATAATGTTTCATTCTTTATTGGAAGAACGTACTTAGATATAACGTTGCAGATGCTGCAAAAATTGTCTACTCAGTATTAATTTAAGAAAAAAATATGATACTTATAAGCCTAAAATACCTAATTTAATTTTACAGAATGACATAATTTGATCATATTCCTTATAATCATTTTGTCAAGACTGATCTCATACTGAGTTCTACGGAAATAAAATTAACATAGTTCCTTTCATTTAATTTTAAAAAACTATCACTTCTAATTAATATTAGATAGCTGTGTGTATTTATTACTTAATTAATGAATGTTCTGATTTTATTCGAAAATTAATGACAAGTGATTTATCACAAAAATTACAAACAACCTGAAGAATGACGGAAGCACTAAGGCATGTAACACTCTTGCATTAAAATATTAATTGTAATTCACGATTTAAATTGATACGGTTAAAAAGTTTTGTTTTCCAGAAGAAATTTTCAATTTGTACATAAATTTAAACAAAGTTATATGTGTGAACACTCTTGATATCTATACTATTAAATCTCACTTGTCTTTTCATTATCATGGTTGTATAGAAAATTTAAGTTTTATCAAACTTGATAAATGACTAAATTGTGAGATGGTAGAGGAGATTTGTAGCTCAGATGGATGATTTTGATGGACTTTTATTCTCTGAGCTGGATAGTTTTGTTGTGTTATTTGGATGATCTATAGACTAATGATTGTTTTTATGATTGATTGTATGATATCTAGTGAATGTAAATTAAACTCCCCTTGAAGTTATATATTTATACAAACTATATCGAGTGGTAATTCGCTTTAGATCTGTAATATCAGTTGTAAATTAAAACTATTTTAACTGCTTTACATCAACTTGAAATTTAGTTTAACGAAAATGTGGCGTAGGTTTATGTTTGCTGAAAGTCCTTTAATAATTGTCTAATTCATCGTGTTTCTTAGTCATTTTTTTTAATTTTTAAAATAATAGGTTCTTCCATCATATAATTTTTACCTTGTTTGAAATACATCTTGTCAATTTCATCTCGTTGTGTTAATATAATAAGACAACTTAGGGCAATGTATATGTGTCCAAGGCTGTAGTATGATGATGAGTAACTTCAGTTTCGGTCATACTTACAAGATGCGTTTCACTTGAATTTACTTGGTTATAGCATATACAAAACATAATATAATGTTATTACTATAATTGACCATAAAGAGTACAAAGTGATAAAAGCAAAGTTTTCAACGGCAAATTGTCAGTTATCTCCTATGACACTTAAAATCAGTAAAGTTCCAAGAATATGTCCGTTTCATCATCAATATAACTTGTTGTCAGGATTAGTAATTAGTTTTTGTAAAACCTACCTAGTCATTAATTCTTAAGAAAAATTTGATGTTATACTGAATGCACATTAAAATCGCTGATGAGGACTCCTTGTTATCTAGTAAAGAGTTGATAAGTAAAGTATATGACAGCAACTAAAATATGTGAATATAGCTTTTTAGTAGTAGAAGCTAAAATAAAACGAGTTAAAAATAAATGACAGATTAATCTTGCGAAATCACTGCCAAAAGTACACTTCATAGATTTAACAGGCATTTCATGAGAAAATTACAGCTGATCAGCCTTCTTGAGCATTATATATGAGTCCAATTGTTACTCATTACACTACTGACATATCGTTTACCGAAATGTCAGTCATTTTCAATTTTATATGGACCGTTCATAAACCATTTACTACAAAACATACAGCCCATAAAAAATGTTCACCATTGATTTTTTAATCACTCTGTGTATTTCATAACACATTACATTTCCATATTGACAAGTTAAACTTGATGAAACCTCAGCGAAAATCCGTATTTGTTTTCACTTTTTAGGGCCATTTAAACACATGCTTTTCATGTAGACACCTTGGTTTTGAGGCACGTTTTTCTATCCAATGTCTTTCAAATAAATCAGATAACTTACAACAAGTTTATACTTGTAAACAAACCATATTTTTCTAATAGACTTCATGATGATAATCTTATATATGATCCATATTAACTCATGTATTCAAAATGTCTGATTCAGATCAGTACGCATTTGTTTATTATTTTCTGTTAACAGTGATGATAATGATAAACAGATCTTTTACTTAGTTATAGTAAATCTATTGTGACGAGAATTTTCGCTAAATAGCTGACAGAAAATAATATTTAATGAGAGTTTGACTTTCAACTGATATTAATCCACTGATTGAATTAAAAAGTAGTTAGGAATTTCTATTAGAATAGAATCCCACTGAATTTGATGGCTTTTAATATTACCTTCGGCTCCAATATTTGTTATTGAAGGTTAATCTTGAAAAAAAATCAATTTTAGAAGTTTCAAGTTAAAGCCTATTATGTATTTAATTTACACAGAAACTATGCACACTTAGATGGTGTAATAAGAAGGCGAAGATTATCAGAACTATACATATTAGTTCTTTAAAATGTCTCACCTAGATTTTCCTGTAGATTTTTATATATTACTGTAAAAAAGTACACGTTCGTCATTTATCACTTACGTACTAATCTATTTGCTCTTACCAAAAGTAGTATATACAGTGTGAATGTTTTTCAGTAGTGTTACTTCTGACTTCTCTACCACATTACTAGAACTAGTTCATAATAAAATTTAAACTTTTACTGGTTTTTCTGTTCTTACATGACCACAATAATCTTAAAACTCTAATACTGAATCTTGTTTAATGATTCTTATATTTTTCCTCACCACTTATTTAAATTGAACTCATGTATGTGTAACTAAGTAATAACTATTTTCTCATGAGAATCATGCTGAAAAGGATGTTTCCATTAGCTAAACTAGTTTTGTTATATCGAACAAATTGCCACCTCATGTTAATTTCAATTGGATTTACCGGTGTACATGTTTGCGCCAAGGTATTTACATTATAGGAAAAGAAAGGTGGTTTTTGTTGGTATCTCAAAGCAAATTCGACAAACATTGAGATTTAAAGTTCAGCGTATTTTTAACAACCTCTTTAGTCGTCATTTATTCAATAATTAATATAATTTTGATATCTTAAAATAGTTTAATATAATCAGCACTTAACTTCGAATTTATCATATTACACCAAGGCCTCCCTATTTAATTCTTTTAAAACTGCCGTCATTATTCTAGTAATTTTCATTAATAAAATAAATTATGTACATTGATTATAAATAATTATGACTGTTGTTTCTAAGTCGTACGCAGCTTATATGAATTCACCAAATAAACCAATCCACTTTATTCAGCTAAACTTGCTTTACTTTTATTTATCATTGGGAAAATTCACATAAAGTACACAAAGAATGTTAAACCAATATTGTGGGAGTGTAGTTCTGCATCGACAACAATTATTCATATCCATTTTAAAACCTATAAACCTAATTGTAAAATATGAAAGTTAATCAAACTTTTTCTGGGTCAATTTAATTGACAAAATTCAATATGGTTTTGTCATCACTGTTCAAACCATATTCTTGTTTTATGTAATATATATTTACATTTATAAATTATTCCCTGTTTCTTTCACTGACATTTTTAGGAGGCTTCAATGATTTTCTTTTGAATAGTATACTCCTCTTTAAGTTTTACTTTGAATTTATATTCTGTGATAATAACATCATATTACTTCATTTATATTTATAGAAACATCTATAGTTCAGCAGCCTGTTGGTCTGGTACCCACTACCTACTATGGCCCTCAACCTGTCTCTTCATCATGTGATATTTGCATGAATAAGATTACTACAACAGTTCAGTACCGTAAAGGAGTATGTACTTGGATGGCTTGTACTGGAATAACATTAATTGGGTAAGTTTTTATAAGTTTAGTGAACTGTCAAAATTTATTAAAATGAATAATTTTCTTTGTTTCTATAAATATTGTAGTGTATAACTCAATACCCTATATAAATATGTAAGGTTGCTTCAAATTACGTAACTGAATTCGGTCGAACACAAATACTACAGCTGACTGATTCTTTTTACATAAATCGTATTTTTCATGTTCCACTACAAAGTAATCATTTAACATTAACATATGAGTAAATGTTATATTTGAAACAAACGATCAGTTATAAATGAAGAAAGTTGTTATCTAATGAAACATTCTAGAAATTTACTACCTAAATTTATTAAGATTTTGGGACTTCTAAGCTGTAAATATTTATTATGCATAGTTTCGTGTCAATTTACTCGTATATAATTTATTAGAAAACAACTAACTTTAAATTCATGAAACTCATTATAATGTTTACTGACCGATGAATGCCTGAAAGCAATCTCCGAAAAGTCTGAAAATAAGCTTTCAAACTAGTTGGTACTAGTTAACCAGGTAAATCTGTCATAATCAAGAAATCGATCAATACTCTTTGCTTTGTTTATCTGTCTGATGATTCTTCTTCTATGATGTTTTTTATATGTAATGTTCAAATTATTGATCAAACTCACTGCATACAGTATCAGTTTATCATTAAGGATTTTCTACATAATTTCAATTTATAGTCATAATTTCTAAAATTTATGAAATACCAGGAAGATGATAACAATAAAATCTTATATAAATTTTCATCATATTTTATGAAAATAAAAAGATATCCGTACAAGTTAATCACTTTCAATTTGAATGTACAATTCATGAAAATAATAAATTAGAACTTTCCAAAATATTCTTTTTAAATTATTTATATTTTCTCATTAATTATTCAGTAAATTATTGGTTTTGGAAGGTATTTGATTCTCGGATTATTTCACCTTACAAATGTATATTATAGCTGTTAATTGAATTTATCCTTTTTCTTATTTTTACTTCCTTTCATTCTTAACATTATAGTTTTCTTTAAATATTCAGTATAAGGTAATAGATTTTAAGTTTCACTGACCACAGTCCAATTAATTGATACTAGTTAATTTTTAAACTAAGAACTATAGATTTATTTAATGAAATAAGATTTGAAAAAAAGGTATAGATACAAAATTTAATAATGGGATAGCTATTCACTTATTATGTCAATAGTTAACGAAACAAACAACAAAATAAGTAATTTTAATAGTTGAGATCATGAATTAATTGGAAGTACAGGATGGCTGTTTCATTCTATTATGGGACTCCTCAACAAAATAAGTATCTAGAATATTTTGATAAAACATGATAATTCACTTGGTATTGTTTGGTTTGTATCTTCTCATTGAGTTTTTTTAAGACTGCAATTGATCAGTCTGTTAATGGTATATGTGCATCCCATTGCACAAGCAGGTGGCTATCAGGACTCAGTAGTTGAGTGGATAACGCGATGGCGTTTGAAGCGAATGGTACTGGGTTCGAGTCCCAGAGTGAACATCAACTCCGAGATGCAGGTACATCCAACCGACGAGTCACAAATAGGGAGAAACGCGCGTCCTGGATTCCAATGCTAGCCACTATCCATCATTGCTTACAAAACACGATAATTGTTTTTGCACTATTCATATGTTATAGAATTATATTAAAATATTATTAGAAGATGAGGTATGTAATAAAACATAATGTTTTCTGTGTGTTTATAGCCGATCATATTATTAATTAGTTATTTTGACTATCAATTTGTTATTCTAGCGGTATATTCGGATGCTGCTTAATACCATTTTATGTGAATTCATGCAAAGATGCTTATCACAGTTGTCCAGAATGTGGAACATTACTTGGAGTTTATAAACGTATCTAAAATCTATCATCGATTGCTACTTCTTTTTTTTCACAAAACGTTGTTTTCTTTCTTCCCCATTTGTTTCAATCTAATGAGCTTTTTGTATGAAATATAAGTGAAAATAAAACCATATTAAGTTATCCTGTATTATTATAATAAATGTTCATCTTAATTTCTCAACTTTTATAATTTTCGTATTATTCACATTATTCAGTATTGTCTGTATTCCTGAAATAATATATAGTTTCAGTTTTAACTTCCATATATACAATATACTTCATAATTACACAAAAATGTACACAAGTAAGAAAAACAATTTCTATCCTATTTTATTTAACCTACTACAACAATGTACTCTGTTTTGATATTATTAATTTAAACCGCTTCATTTAACAAGTGTTGTGATAACACTTTTCATGTTTTTTATTATCACTTCCTTCAGCCGTTGTTTTATGACTTTTAGCTAACTATTGCCATAATATGTGTTACCTATCATTACATCTATCACTTTGAATATATTTTTAAAGAAAAAGCTATTGCATAGAATACTATATATATATATATATATATATATATATATATATATATATATATATGCAAGTTGGATTTCTTTTCAAAAGGCAAAACATATTGTCCTTTTACATATGTACATCAGCCGACACACTACCATTGTTTATCTTATTATTAAAACATAATTATATGAACGAAGAATATTCTTTTCAATAATTTCTCATCAAGTCAAAATAAATTTACATATTTATTAAATGTTTATTTTGACAGAGTACCTTTTCTGTGTAACACATATTACTGGATATTATATTACTTTGTTTTGTTTTGTTGAGTCTCTTAATGTACATAAAAAAACAACATGTTGCATTACTCAGAAATAAGTAATAAGTAATATTTATGTGAAAACTTTTACGATTGTCTTTGTTTGTATCTTATGAATGCGAATGAATAAAATACTTCAAATAAAGTTAAATTTTTTCACTTCATCTATTCCTACAATCAAATAAAACTTCTATCAATTTATCATTTGGTTCATTTATTTGTTGGTTAAGTTGCCTGGCATTACACTCAATATAGCTATCTCCGTAGGAGTAGCAATATTAGATATACTATCAATCATTTTACTCAATGAATGAGTGAACATCTCCCAGCTTGGTATGGAAAGGGCTAAACAAATACTATTCTCAGACCTATATTGGAACACCTGGTTGATAGTGGACTTGTGATAATTAAAATCATTTCAATTGATCGGTCATATACCTTCGTTGTTTCTCAGTGAAGTCTGATCTTGTCTGCAATATATAGCAGAAACTATAGGGACCTGAACCTTCAACCCTAGTTTATGAATTCAGAAGAAATTCGACAGAATCCTGTACTTTCCTTGGTCGTATAGTTTTCTTCCTATCAAATTGTACATTTTTACCTATTATGTGTAGTTATGCAATCTTTTACACTGTGATCACTGATGTATGAATAATTCTAAGTTTTCTATTATTGTCATATACTTAAATAAATATATATGTATACTAGCATAAAGCCTGATGAAGATCTAATTGTAAACAATGTTGTTCTAATTTACAATTTAGAGTTTTTTTTAACACTTTAAAAGTGCTAAAACCTCACTTGTAAAGAAGCCACTAAGAACACACATTCCACATAGACTTATGTCATACCAATCGTCGTTAATTTCTGTAATAAAATGTTTTCAAAAGCTAACCCCTATTGACTACAACATAAATTTCACTAATTAGAAAACTATGGTTTTGACATTCCAGTTGCATTATGTTCCTTATTTTTCGCTGAATCAATAATTAAAAATAAAAATATTCTCAAAATAACGTTATGAACTAGCTGTTATCACTAAATCAATCACTTGTCCAATGATTGTATAGTATATAGTGTAAACTGCTTAATGCAATACTTATTAAAATATCTGTGAATAATAGTAATCCAAAAAAATGTCTGAACTTATTTATTTTTATAAAAACAGGAGGTATTTTAAACTGTGCAAATAAACAACTTTACTGAAATGGTAAACTTGTTATATTTGAAAAGTTTTGCGGTCATAAAAGAAGAACGATGAAAGCTCCACGACAAAACCATCCAGCTCAGAGAACAAAACTCTGTCAAGGTCACAAAAGTTCTATAAGTAATGCACTTATTTCAGAAATTAACGTTTGTAAATGTTTCTCGTTAAATTTGCATTTCGAAAGATAGTATACATACATTTAGTGATTTAATGAGTTAAAATTAAAGCTTAAGAAAGCTGTCAAACTAAAAAATAACTTTTAGTTTTAGTCACTATTTACTATCATTTATTACAATAAATAAATTCGGATTTCCACAATACCATCACATTCTTCCATCACAAAATAAATAATGATTAATATCAGGTGAAAATAATGGATGAAACAATTAGAGAACTATGTCATATAATTTCAATGGTTAAGATCTTGAGTCAATTGAAGCTAGACAACCATGGAAAACTTTAGAGCATTGAACGGCCGTTTCTCCCTATTATAGGACCCCTCCGCAGTTCGCATCCACGATCTAGCCTCGCGAGATTCGAACCCAGGGCCTATCAGTCTCACACGCGAACATTTAACCTCTAGAACACTGAGCCATCATCTAACAGCTTTAATGTCTAATCCACGAAATTAAGCGAAACATCCACCATTGTCTTCAGTGAGTCACTAACTCATAACAGACCCAGTTAAACTCCACTGGTCATTGCTTCTCACTAGAACTCCAGAAAATACCTTTTGAAGCCAGTCACTGGTGAGCATATATTGATTAGTATCAGAAGGGATTTTGCGGATATTATAATGATTTTAATTGTTGAGATCACTGCTGAGGTGTCCCACAATAGGACAAAACGGCCATCCAGTGTTTCCAGGTTTTTTGTGGTGGTCTACCTTCAACTGACTCCTGATCTCAACCATTAAAATTACTAATATATCGTATAAGATAATTAACAGCTAACTTTCTTTATATATGAATAAACTATGAATTCTACTTAATATTGCTTAGGAATTTATTTTACTCTCTATCTAATAAGACGTTTGTGACCATGATTTCATAGACCAAGTTTCTCTTCTTCACTGTCGAACATTAAAAACATTTATTGACGTTAATAATAATATTTTAAAATGTAAAATGAAAAGAAATTAATTACTGATTCAATTAAGTAAAGTATCCAAGTACTGTTTTGATTCAATCTAATATTTCAAATTAATTCATTTTGCTTTCCAAAGCTTAATACATCACTTTATTACATGGTTGTTTTAATTGATCATTTGGGCGGTGACTACCTTCAAGTTTATTTTATACATGGATGTGTATTTATATACATAGTTCTTTATTTATGAAAAGAACGTACGTGTAGTTGAAACTTTTATTGATAATTTTTATTATAGCTTGTGATCAAGTTTTGTATTGTGTTAATTAGGTATCGAAATAGATTTAATAATGTTTATTGCCAAACGTACTACGAAGTTCGGTAGTTGTGAACGGAGTTTATTTAGTGTTACAAGTATTTGTCCCTAAACGGTTTATTATCTGAGATATTTACTGACTTCCTAGGGAGTTTACTATAGAGAATCCATTTGATTTGTAACGATTCGGCACATTGTGCACACTCAACACCATCTGGGTTTATTCTAAAGACTTATGAAATAGCATGATGTGGAAAGTGTAGTACACAAACGTGTACTTAATTGTGTGGTTTCAAAATACCAGTCACTTAATTGGTATGTTTATAACTAGAAATTCATAATAGCAACAGTGTATTTTTAAAATTTTGCAATTTTTCATGCTCATTTACTTGGCCAACAATGGTATGACTATATTTAAATTAAATTTTGAAAGTGATGCATCTAATTAATTTTCATACTATTAAGTAAGTTGATGGACAGTTGCATGAACTCATTTATATGAAACTTAATTGCGTTACATCACGTTTTTCTTCTACATTACGGTACGACCATATACGCAAATGTCACTCATCTCTCAGTGTTTGTTTAGATACTTTACTATTTATTAACGGTAAATTGTCTATGTAAAAGCTTTAGATGTTCATTCAGCCTCAGTTAAGGTTTAAGCAACAAATGATTATTAAGGTTTTTGAACGTAATGGAACTTATTAAATAAAGTACATTGAGACTGATACTTTTATTATTCTCAATCAGAAAACATTCTACTTAAAATCCATGGTGTTATACCGTTTTCTTTTCGTTTGTAACATGTTATAAAATATCATTTACTCACAATCGTTAGTATAAAGATCAAATAACTAAATGAGTCGATCGTATTACTAGGTTACTCTATAGGAACCGGTAAAGTTTCATTGTATTCAGTGATTAAATGATATTGGCATATTGAATCCACAGTCGATTAAAGTTCTATGAAGTAATTAAAAGCCTATGTCAGTTTACAATCACCGACTATTAGGTTACTGAACATACTGGATAATTCATTTAAACGTTATTTTAATGACTATCAGCAAATAAATTTTGTTATGCAAATTAAAGGATAAATTGGTTCTGGAAACAATTTAATTTCACACATATCCACGAAAAGATAATAATCTAATCAAAACATCGATTTTATAATGAAGCATAAATTTTTATTGGATTATATAGGTAAATCAATAATCATTAATTTTATATTCAGAATATTTTACCGATCATCAAATACTACTTTAATTAATTTAACAACAAACTTCTTTAAACCATAAAGGTAAACCAATATTATCTAAGTTACTTCTTAACATCATCATATAGTGAAATTCGTTTCAACTTAATACATTTTAATTGTTTATTAATCAATTTTTATTTACTTTATACTTGCCTTGATATGGTTTGCCTCACCTATTTTGAATCTAACTTAAAATCTATGAATTGAGAAACAAAATTTTAAATGAATTTTTGTCTTAATTTCTTGTACTGAGAAATCATTGTATTAAAAAGAAATAATAATACACTACTATCACAAACTGTTAATTGTATATCATCAATTTGAAATTCATTAAGTTTACTAATTGAATGTAATACTTTCATTAGGTAATGAATTCACGTCTCAATTTACAAATCATTGGAATTATTTGATAAGTTTTGCAGATTGAACGCTATACTCGTTTCCTAAGCTATTCTGTAACCCTCAAGCTAGAAATATATAGCGACCTGAACACGAGAGAGCAGACGCAAAGTGTGCGAGAAGTACTTTACTCCAAGGTTCACTTTGATACAGAAAATACAAGGTTTTTATAATATTTGAAACGACCTTGGGCTGCTAGAAGATTCTGGGACGCTACTAAACATAGTAGCAGTGTTGCAATTGCCAATCAGAGCCTCTGCATGTGACGTTTCGCTTCCTTGATATTTTTGGCTAAAACTTCAAGTGAACGCTGATTGGATGAAACGCTTCTTCGTGTTTCCTGAAGCTTGCTTGTCTTTTGCAAGCAATTTTCTGGATCACTCCAACATTATTACGCTTTAATTCAGAGATATTTTATGAGAAAAAACACTTTCACTGTCAAAATCTGAATGCATACTTTTATTAGCCGGTGAATAAATGATTGAATATGTATTAACTAATATTAGATATGTTTATCATTTTTCTTCATTACCAAGACAGTCTGATTCTATCACATGTACAGTAGCTTAAAATACACCTAGACTAGAACTCTCATGGAATTATCAAGATTAGCTGGTTTTAAAAATTACAATCAATTTACTTGGATATCTTCAGTTGATTTGAGATAAACATTCAGCGGTAAATAATTTTCGAACATAACTTTAATATACTAAACTGGGTAAGGTAGTATTGTCAAAAACTGATTCTACCCGGTGTTTCACTATGTCTGCTGGGGTGCTGATATAGACCGTCGTAAATCTCTGTCAACATACACCTACGTGATTTGTTTTAACTCTTGCACAGATAGATTATCCTCTTCTTTTTATCTGTCCTATCAGCTTCATATTTTACATCGACATTTACTCACGCATAGCCTTGAGAAGGCTTTATGAATGTATATATGCTAGCGCGTGTGTGTCTGGACACTTACTTGTACCACTTTCACACTTATAAACACTAGGCTACCTATTACTCACTCGGTTGGCCATTTCTGCCATTCCTTTTCACACCCATTTCTCTTTGTCTCTTATCGTTCATCTGAATTATCGGATTTCTAAAATGTGTTCCTCAAATACTTTCGTATTCGATTTCTCACGTTTACGTTGCTATTAACGGTGCACGTTGACACAATATGTACAAAGTAAGCAATAGATACATTTCAGTAACATCAATATCTTTTATAGATATCCATACCAAGGTTGAACTTCTTAGTTTCAAATAAATTGAGCACTGCGTAGAAAGTTAATAATAAATAAATTTTTTTGCTATATCCCAATGAGTAGAAAAATTGTATTTCTGACGTTTCGTGACTTAATGTAAGCCATTTCTTCAGAGCAAAGAAATGACCGAAATAAAGGTAACACAAGTTAAAATATTATAAAGGAAACAATGCAAAATATTTTTAGTACAATCAAAATCATAATAGGTCTGAATATGTCAATATCAAGCTATTCTTGGTCATAGTGAATTTCTATGGCCTGTCACTGTTTGAATTTGTGTATCAAAATGTGGGTATGAAAAATGTATGCATTTGTAATATTACATAATGGGTTGAGACTGTGTGTGTGAGAGAGAGTAAAAATAATAAAAATAAAGTCGAATCTGATTGTCTGGTAAAACAGTCCAGGTTGGATGAATATTCAGGCCTTCTTTCCTATTGAGGAAAGAGGGGTTTAGGATTATGTGAAACGCTTCGGCTACTCGCCTCTATTTGTAGTTAGAAAAGCCTTTTTGAATTATTTTGATATTTTCAATATCCATTTGGTGATTATTGAATACAGCATCTACTGCTATTGGTGATTTAACTTGTAAAATTTCCAATTCTACATGATTATTAGGAGGTCTTTTGTGTAACTTAAATTTTTATTGGCCCGAGTCTAGTATCGTTTATTCATATGAAAGCAGATCACGAGCTTAAAACACTTCACATACAGCCAGTCACGCCTTTTTGATCATATTGACTGCCATGTTTGTATAGATGTATGAACTTGTCCTGAACCGTTTTAAGTGCATCTTCGAATAGCATCAGTTTTCCATGATAAAACTTCTAATTGCCATTGTCTTTGTGAGAAGTCATCTTAAACCAGTTGATTACTTTGTCCTTATGTCTTAATAGAGTATAGTGAGGATATTCTAGACACTGAAGTAAAATATTCCCAACAAGTTCTCGTAAAAAATACAAAGACAAGTTAGTGCATATTTTATATCAGACGTTAAGTAAAGCGGACTTCTAACAGAACTTCAGTTTGATCAACCACGCTTCATATGTGATCCCAACTGTAGAGATAAAGGGTGAATCTGTACCAAAATTAGAATGTTAAGTCTATCAGTATACGGACACATTCCGCACTGCATTTTCAAAGTAATAACACAATCAACGCAATAAAAGAGCGGGAAGCTCATTCAACATCAGCTTTTCTTTGAAAACGATGTTTTGATATGCACAAAACCGTGACTGTTTTAATCTTTAGATATCCATTAAGGCCTGTGTTTCTGATTATCTGATCGGTAGAACTGGAAGTTCATAATATGGTAATGTGCCATTATGTAGGAAAGATGTGGTAAATAGCTAACATATTTGCTGTACAATTAAATGTTGTATGTTGTGTTCAAATCTATCATAACAATATAATACAATTTCATACTGAGTACTTCAAGTTTGGAACCTTTCTTGTGTCTAGTTGAAGTTTTAGACTTATTGGGATTAGAAGTATTTTTTCAGATTATTTTAAGTCCACATCTGGGTTCGTAGTAAACATGGATTCAAGTAATTTGGGGAAATCGCCCATCAACAGGTCCCTACGATAAGTGGAAGATTACTTAGATTTGGTGATTGGTATCTCTCATACAAAATAGCATCTCAGCTCTTTCTATTAGTGTTATTAGTGGAGAAGCCTATGTTTTGTTGGAAAATCTTGCTTGTTATGACAAACTTACCTTGCATCCGTTCAACAAACTAACGAGATTACTTATCGACCATTTTTATGTCAACTTATTCAAAACACATGAATGAGCACAGTGCAACAAATTTAAAATAGGCTAAACAAAATACTACTAATCTCAACAAGCTTACAACTTCAACTAGACACAAGAAAGGTTTCAAATTTGATGTACTCAGTATGAAAATATATTATGTTGGTATGATAGAGGCCGCATGCTTGAATATCTGGGCTACCTGTTCATGCCATCTGGATATTTGAACATTATCTTTCTGCTTGTTTGTTTTAACACATCATTATGCCCATTAGTCTCATAACCTATCAAGGTAAGATTGTCAAATGTTCACAACATTTCACTGCACAAGTTACAAAAGAGCCCAATCAGAGACAGTTGTCGATTCCTGGACTGCTAACATCCAACTGACGACCACTCGATAATATCGCAAGGATCGGTCGAAAAATAAGAGAAGGAAATGTGTGAAATAATTTAAGCTAAGAATTCTATATTTTACCAAAAATATAATATTGCATAAAGTCACTGATAATAATAGATTTGAAGAGAACTTAAAATACTTAATAGTGCGGCAAATGTATTAGTTATTCACCACACCTCGACTGTCTCTTTATGTGTCCATAAAACGGTAGTTAACGGCTATAAGGTTACACAGGTATTGCTAATTAAGCAACACATTATGTTGTTCAAACATAGGTCTAACAAGATACTACAATAAACTTTTAATGATATGTGTGTTTTATGTATACAAGCATAATTGCTGTGCAACTTACTGCGTACTCAGTTTTGATTACAGTATAATATCTAAAGGTACGTTCACGATGTCACTCATTCTTGAGTACCGGTCTATTTCCTGCTACTAAAGAATGAATTGGATGGATCTGAAAGATTAACTAGTCCATATGTTGGATCTAATATTACAATTTCTTGTTATAGTTAGTAATATAGTAAAGAAATTGCTTGGACATTCGGACTACAATGCAATTATGTAAGCTTTTGAAGATTATATGAAATGCTATGAAGTTAGGAGCGTGACTAGATAATGTACTAGATATGGTCAAACTGGGACCCGTTTCCTCATACGTATGTAGTGACTCACGTTTATCACGAGAACACGACTGGTTTAATAAAAACAATTATTATTATAACCAACTGTACCAGTGTTTGTTTTAACGTGCTTTTGTTTGACTGTGCTAATGACAGCTATATTGTACTTCCATTCTTATTCCCGCACTTCGATTGTAACTTCGCGCGAATTCGGTTACCTTCTGTAACCAAGGTTGTATCCTGGCACGATCTCGTTATCCTCTCGATGCCACGAGATCGCCAGCAAATATAACTCGACTTGGTCCATTAACTGCCTTCTGATATTTGGCTTCTCGGAGACTTTATGGGTTTCTTTGGTTACGTTCAACCTACGCCTTCTGATTTATCTGGCACGTGTTTCTTGGTAGCGGTGTTCATAGTCAATTTCAACTCGACACCACGCTACACGTATTATTAAAAGTCACTAGGGTCAGTAAAACGTCTTCGGGGTCTAGCCAAGTTATTTCATTTGGCTGAATGTCCCCATACCTTAGAAGATTAATCGCTGCAGGCTGAGTGGCCAAAAAATGGCTTTAACTTCAACCACAGTAATAGAGAAAACCAAGTGCACGATGTTAAAGTGGGGTGCTTAAATAACACGCTCGAGCCGTAAGATTATGTTCGTTCTCTATATTGCGTGCTATTCAAAAAGGACAGTGGTATTTTTCCTCTGAGTATATTTTATAGTATTGATTGTTAAATTACTCATCATGACCACTGTTTTTACTTTAATTGAATTGATTTCAGTTAAAGTAATCCTCGAGAGTTCCGCTTTTTCTCTAGAGAAGTTTTTCATCGGTACTTTAAGAGTATAGATACAAAAAACTAAAGGCACTGGTATTTATTCTTCATCGTTGGGTATATCTTTGAGTATTTTTTGTACCAATATGTGTTAAAGTCTTTTTGTAACTACAGAAGTCAAGTTTTTCATTGTCGTTAGGCCCATTTTTCTATTTATATATAAACATAAAACAAGTCTATGACACAATCGAGACATCGTTGTGGCAGACCAGCATGCTATTTTCCTGTCGATGATGGGATGCAACTTGATAACTGCAATGAGTGGTATCACAATGTGTAAACCTGACTCACCTCGGCTGCATATAAACGTTGCTGAAAAGCCATTATCACGTTGGTTGTGCAAAGAATGTCGTTCTACAAAGTTTTTCCTGCTTCTAGAGGCGATTGAGCTGCTCAATATAGCTATAAACTTTCCCGCAGATAAACAGGCAGCAGTAGATGAAGAGAATTCCGCTTTCGTGGAAATTAAGAGCGTTATCATGAGTTCAGCTTTAGATTTAAATAAGACCATGAAGGTGGACCCCATCAGGAAAGCAGATAAGCACGTGAATGTAGGCCATGTCACAAAGAAAAACAAAAGGTGCAGTGAAAAAAGGAACTACCTATAGACAGTACTGAGGCATGTGACATCACGGTTTCGATTCTGGATTCACATATCAATGCAATACAAACTATGAGGGAGCCAAGTCTGAGCGGTGTAGCGGAAGTGATCAAGCGACAAAATAAGGTTAATGAATGGTTTACAGTCAACCCAAGGAAAAGAGAAGTAAGAAAACGGAATGTGACCTCTGCGTTTGACGCTAAATTGGAATTGGACTGCAAGAAAGAGACGACTTCAGCAACAAAAGTTCCACAGCGTGTTAAGGGGGGGCCTCCCTGAGAGGTCAGTCATTTTTCATAAGTTAAGAGAATCTTCCCATAAGGAACCGAAGTCATATTAAGTCCTTAATAAGCAAGCTACTTCCAGAAACAGTTTCAGGAATTAGCATCTGCTAGCTTTATAGGATAAGACAAAATGTGGATTCTGATAGTACTCAGAATAGCCGTCTCTCGAAGGTTACCTTTGCTACGGTTGGAGAAAAAAACTGATACGAGGAAACTCACGCAAACTGACTGAATCTGAAACATACGTCCGTGAAAATCTCAGTCCGGTTGATCGCATTACGAGACGAGTTGCAGAAGTACAAATAAATGTGCGCCGCCGAAACGATGATAGAAACCACATTCTTAAGTGTTTTCAAGCTGCAAACGTTCGGAGCAAAACGATTCCCAAACCACTGTGAGTGGAAGGGGAACGTTCTCCACAGAATTAAAGGCGAACTACACAAATGCTCTCAGCCTGCTAAATAAAGTGGTGGGGCTCAAGACAGTGGTGGATAAAGAAAAACTAGATGTTATTGCTGTCTCAGAAACATGGTCAACGTCAGAAGTGTTAGATAATGAAATTCAGTTGACTTGTTTTTATCCAGTAGGGATGATAGATAAGATCGTAGAGGAGGCGTGATTATCCTGTATACGAAAAGTGCCTTAACTATACGAGCAGTTGAGACAGTGGCACATGTTTCAGAGACATGTGAACTGGTGCGATGCAAGCTGAAATGTAGGCGGAAAGATGTTGAATTAGTTGTAGTATATCGCAGTCCAGAATGTATAGTAAATGACTTCCTCTTAAGCAAACTTACGTCCTTGCGTAATAGGAGTAAAAATCTTATAGTAGGCGACTTTAATGCACCTTATACAAACTGGGTTGGCCTAGGAGTAGGGTCATCGATAACGTCATTCGATTGCGAACTGTTAGAAATTTCGATTGCATTAGCTTTATTCCGGCACATTAGAGATCCCACAAGATATGGCTTAAGGTCCTCTTCTCTTTTGGATTTAGACTTCACACACGGTGATGACGTTGATCAAATGACTTTACTCCCGCCACTAAAAGGAAGCGACCGTGTAGTCATATTAGCTGAAATCACCTGTCAAACAGTTGTGCCGGCACATTCTAACATATGAAAGGCTGATATGGAGGCAAAAACTTTGCAGCATCAGCTGAAAACTAGAAAATCGACTCAAGAGCACAAGGAAAGGGGTATGAACTCATTTCGAGCAGTTTCACAATCGGGTATCTTAACCTTACATACCCTAGACAGTCCTAAAGAAGAAGAAGAAGTACGGCCGTCCCTGGATAGAACGGGATATTCGACGTTTACTAAGACAAAAGAAGAAATGTTGAGATGTTGCCATCCGCCTTGGCACACCAAGTACAATGGAACGTTACAGACTGGTAAGAAACAAGTGTATATTTAAAGTTCGGGAAGCTCAAAGAAACCATGAAATGCAATTGGCACAATCTGCTGTCAAGCAGCCTAAGAGGATATATTCGTACATCAACTACAGGACAAGGATGCATCACTGGATTCTCAACCTAATTAAAGAAGGGAGTGAATCTAAAATGATAGAGGAAGATCGGGAAAGTGAAGAGGCTATGGCAAACTATTTCGGGGCAGTTTTCACCCAGGGACCTTCTCTAGACGAAGAACCAGACCTAAATACATAGTCAACAAACCACCTTCGATCAAGACGATTTACTTGGGGCTCTCAGCACCTTAAACATGGAAAAGTCAACAGGACCAGACAAACTACACCCCAAAATCTTGAGACATACTGCACAATATATAGCGGCCTCACTGAATGTGATATTCAACATGTCACTTGATCAAGGTGTGTTACCTATGAACTGGAAGGACGCAATCGTCACTCCCATGCACAAAACAGGTCCACGACAAGTTCCATCGAATTACAGACCTGTAAGCCTCACCAGTGTTGTAGTTAAAATATTGTAAAGAATAGCCAAAAAGACCGTAATGACATTTGTAGAAAACAATAACCTATTGAAAAGCGAACGACATGGCTTTATAAAGGGTTTTTCTTGTACAACGAACCTCATTATAGCAGTCCCTAACGTTATAATACGCTGGTGAGTAATAACGGGGGTCGCAGATGTATGCGCACTTCAGGCAGACTTAAATAATGTGATTAACTGATCCAAGGAGTGACTGATGACTATCAACTCGGCAAAGTGTGTCTACATGCACTTTGGGGATACAAAGTTTAACATGTACAGCATAGGGGAAGTGCCTGTACCCGTGGTACGATCTCACAAGGATCTTGGGGTGACAGTGAGTCATGATCTTAAGACGAAGACCCATTGCCGGAAGGTTCCAGCTAAGATGTTTTGAACCCTCTGGGCTTTAAAACGGACATTCACGAAGTTAGATACTACCATGTTCACCACAGTATACATATCCTTAGTGAGAACTGAGTTCAGGCTGCAAGCCCGTGTTTAAAAGGTGACTTGAATATCCTAGGAAAAGTACAGAGTGCAGCTATACGTGCAATTTAAGAACTCCAAAGTTCACCATTAAAAGAGAGGCTTGAAAAGGTAAACCTCTTTACTCTGTCCCGTCGCATACTAAGGAGAGATCTAATTTTAATGTACAGAATACTAAGAAATGATTTTGGGCCTAACATATTCTCTCCTTTTTTTCTATTAGATCGAGGCATCTCAGAGGACGTAACAGGCGAGTAGAAAAGCTAACAACGAACAAACTACCCGTGGCATACAGGTCTTCATACCGAGTCATTAATAATTGCAACCTGTTATTCGAAGCAGTGGTGTCTGCTTATTCAATTGACTCACTCAAGAGAAGACTGGACACTTATAGAAGCATACCAGAAAACGAATAACATAGACCGTAGGCCTTCTGTCCTTACCACACAAATCTGAATCTAAAATCGAATTTTCTTTGGAAGCATGAAAGCCTGACCGCTATGCTATGGTGGGTTAGGCTGAGAAATCATCGCAGGACGTGATCTCGATAAGTATTTGATGTGAACAGGGAAACAAGAAGCCCTGACAAACTATGAAATCTATTTTTCGGGACGTTATTTCATTTTATTCAAAGCTTGTAAAACACGTACATTTATTTTTGTCCCTATTTTATTCTACAGAACATGAGCTTTCGTTCAATGTATCATTCATTGTCATACCCCTTTTTGTTCCGAAGCTATTGTAATTTACACATAATATTTTGCACCTTATCATCTACCCTAATTCCCAGTTTTGGACATAATTGTATTTTTCCAAATTATTGTACGTTATGGTCAGGTAAATCACCTATTTATTCATGTACCTTTTTGCACTAATCTGAATTCAGAGTCTTCAGAGATTTTACAGGAAATCAGGATATCGCAATACAGCCAATAGTGTTCCAACTGTCTTGTCTTCTCTCATTACCGTGCTTGCCAGCCAATCAGGTGCTAGAACAGTTTTCCTCTCTTTACCCCACCTCGAACTTACGCATACTATCCTCAAGGTTAAACCGATCAGCCTATTGCGTTAAGGTCTTGATCTGGAGTAGACAGTTCAAGGTCATAACAGTATTCATATCATATTCCTTAAACTTCGGTGGTGATTCTCATCTTTGTGGAAATATAAAAAGGTGCCCCGTGAACAATGTATGACTAGATTATCTTCTTCTAAACTTTATTCTCGTGAACCATATGCATTTCATTGTGCTAAATGCTCAGGTTGTGAAAAAACCGATCATATCAAATTTGTGTGTGAACCTGCTATTCATTTCACAATCTTTGATAATATGTTATTAGTTACAGTTATCACTTATTTTCACTGTTTGCTACTGGTTAAAAACCGTATGTTACTGATGGTTCGTTTCAGCACTTCAGTACAGATACAGGAAGTATTGAACCTATGATTTGAATTTAAGAAATCCTTTTTAGGGACCACTCGAAAGGACGATACCCATGGGCTGTACGATGGCCGAATGATACCTAAGTGCACCACACGATTGAATTCGTTTTTAGCCAACCTCAGCTTTTCGGGAGCTAGTCGGTGCGCTCTCGAGAATACAGATGGTCCTGTAGTCGTGACGTGGTGTGTAACATCGCCGGTTACAGACGGTGATTTCGTTCATTTTCGATGCAGAATAGGGTGCTTATCGTGTATCTGTTGACAGAATGAATCGATTGTGTACCTTACGTTGACCGGGGGTAATCCAACATCGGAAAAGAAAGTCCCACGAATATGTAATTAAGCATCGCCATCTACTAACTTCTGTTTTCTCGGGACGATGAGTAGATTGTAGCGTTATGGCTGGTCTATACCGGCTATTCTCATAGAAGCATACGCAACAAAGAAAATCCAGAAAATGGTTTGCGTAAATATACGTCAAGATGAACATACTGCTTAGAGTATGTGGAAGTCTGTTTCCAATTTATCACCTGTAAGTTGAGAACCGAATCATGCAGACGGTCATTAGAATTTGCGGGAAGAATGCCTACTGCGCCAGTGTCGGCGAGATAGCGAACTCTCGTCATCACGTCAGTAATGTATTCGCCAACTGCGGTTGCCGTTAACTCGTACCGGCTCTGAAGTTTGTCGAAATAATTTTCGTGATGGACGTTTTGACAATGAAGAAACTGTGACGTATACTTCAATCTCTAGAAGATTTATCATGGGTGCTGCCGTAAAAGCGCTAATCAGGACTCTGACTCTCATGGTTTAAAACAGATCTTTTGCGTGACGAGTCTCATTGAGGAGTTTGAGCTCGTCGCGATCATGATGGGTATTAAGATGAGTGAGAGTATGACAGTAACCTGTAACGTCATTTTGAATCCTTTGAGACCTTTCTTAGACGAAGTAAGAGTGCGTGTTGAAGGTTCGGATAATCTTCAAAATTCGATACAACCAGATTGTTGACGGAGTTATTTTGGAGTGAGAAAAGAACCGCTTGCTACTGGTTAGAAACCTCAAGTGAGAACAGCTTTCTTAAATGGTCTTCATCGAAGGTTCATCGACCAATGACCTCGCATAAGTAACAACAGTTCTGCTGCTAAGCCGTGTCGCAATTTGATGTTGTGGGTGAGCTGGTCTGGCCTTTTAGGTCGATTGTGTCTCCCAGTTCGAATATGATATGAAACGTTACAATAAGAGAAAGACTCATGGTGTACTGTTTGATGTACCAGATCAAGTCGGGTTCGCCGTTACAGAAGCCACATATATTCAGAATTTGACAACTCTTAGTCGTACCGTAACTCAATTTCGTGGTAAAGCTGATCTAAACTTTGTCGGTCGGTTAGGCCTCTCCATTTAAGGAAAGCCTTCTTTAGAGTGTCGTAAGGTTCTGAAACACCACTAGTAAACCTACTAGGTGTGAGACAGCTGTTAAAACCACGCGTTAGTGCACTCACCACTGCGAGGGATTCTTCACGTAGGTCTGTCAATTCGTGCCCGTGGAAGTCAGCTTCTGCATAGCAGAACCAGGCTTCTATATTGTCAGGCCAGAATGGCACAAGCTGAAAATTGGGGGGCGTAGTAGTCTTAATTTCAAACAGCTTAGATGTCTGTTGTGCCATAATAAAAATAAGATATAAAAATGAGCCAGAAAGGATATCTGAAAATGCAAAGCTAATATGATTGTAAAAATAAAAGTTAAAAAGTAATATAAAATGTTCCCATAAAGGACAGTTTCACAGTTTATTGTTTGATGTACCAGATCACGTCGGTCTCACAACGACAGATACCACAGATATCTGGAGTTTGACAACGCCTTTACACTTAACACCTGTATAATCTAAGTATATTAACCCAGCCAAACTAAGAGTCAGAGATGAAGGGGTTGGTAAATCTATTTGACAACTATCAGTATGTTGAAGGACCGTTTGGTCCAAGCCAGCCGTTAGATGAAAGGGATGAGTAGCACGGCGTACTCACTCGTGATCTGTTGCGGATGAATGACGGAGCATCTCAAGCTAGGTGAGCCCAGTAGAACTATTGCGGTCAGCATTAAATATAGAAAATTTACAGAATTATTGATTTTGGGGATTTATTTACCATTACAGTTATCACAAGTCCCTTAACCTACTGTTCACTTCCAAACTGGTAACCACTGAAGACCTGGAACGGTATCTTATCATGAAGACGCGAGCTCGCGGAAGTTCACCAATATACACCAACTACTCATAAAGTTTTAAGACATTGTCAACTTGACGCATTATTTCTTTCTTCCTTATGAAACCCAGAACCTTTACACAATGGTTCATATTTTCTATCACTAACGACTCAGGATCAAAATCCAAAATATACTTGTGGTCACTCAGTGGAGTTTGTGAATTAAAGTTTGCATTGGAACATTTTATGAGGTCAGGGTGTTACTACAAAATTGTGCGCTTATACCTGGTTGGATTATTTGCTTGATTTGAAGTTTGTGTTTGTCTGGGACTTGTACTGTCGGTGATTGTTGTCTGTTGCTTTCCTTAATAGATGTAAGTGCATTGTGTGCTCTTTCTGAATCGTTGGCTCATTTTTTGTTTTCTTTTCCATTCCTCACATCACTCTTCATGCTCTTTTATTATTCAAAATACCTTCTGGCTTCACGCAAGACGTTGTACTTTGTTTGGGTTTAGGTTCTCCAGACGTTGTTAGTAATTGTGGCTTTATTCCTGTAGACTCAATATAAATTGTTTATTAAATGAGTTGGTTTTACCTGCATATACGCATATAATCCTTTTAGTACAAGAAGAATTCTTCTAGTATATACTCCAAACATATTTGGTGTTTTTAACTTCGCTAATTATACAGGTCCCAGGTATTGGCCGGATTAATGAGTGGTTAAATTAAGCTAATTCTAACAAATTGTTTATCCATAGCTGTAATGTTACAATGTCTCGTTTCTTTGTAAAGTTTGCGTTGATACTATGTAGAAATTTTCATCCATCTAGCATTATGCAGTATCAGTCGTAAACACCAGACCTATCCTTGGTAAACATTAGACAAATTGTGTTTTCCAAACCTTACGGTTTCTCATTAACTCTGTAGGGTTGGTTATTACTTGCGATACTGATCATTATCATAGTAAAAGTAATTGGGTTTTTTTCAAATTGACTAAAGACTAATACTAATATTGTCGCTGACCGAAGCCACTACCTTAACGTAGTGGTTGAGCTTGTCTATGTTAATGACCCGATCAATCTGTATTGGCTGGGACAGTTATCCCTTTAGGTTGTACCAATTCTATAGAACCTCCACTAACCCAGTTCTTCCGAGTTACCTGAAGTGAAATGTTCTCTCACTATGCGGACGACCTAGGAGTGACAACCGTCCTCTTCTACTTACTTACGCCTGTTACTCCTAAAGAAGCATAGACCGCCGACCAGTATTCTCCAACCCACTCTGTCCTAGGCCTTCTTTTCTAGTTCCATCCAATTCCTGTTCATTTTTCTCATGTCTATCTCCATTTCCCGGCGTAATGTGTTCTTTGGCCTTGAGGAGTTCGTGTGAGGGCTTGTCTTGTGACGCAGTTTGGTGCTTTCCTCAACGTGTGTCCTATTCACTTCCAGCACTTGATTTCTTCCTCCACTGGGATCTGGTTTGTTCTTTCCCACATTAGGTTGTTGCTAATAGTATCCGGCCAACGGGTCCGAAGTATTTTGCGTAGACAACTGTTAGTAAACACCTATATCTTCTGAATGATGGCTTTCGTAGTTCTCCAGGTTTCCGCCCCAGTAGACAGTAGAACTGTCTTGACATTTGTGTTGAAAACCATGACTTTGGTGTTGGTTGACAGTTGTTTTGAGTTCGAGGTGTTCCTCAGTTGTAAATATGCTGCTCTTGCTTTGTCGATCCGCGCCTTCATATCTGCATCAGATCCACCCTGTTCAGCAATGATGCTGCCAAATATGTAAAAGTTTCTACATCTTCCAAATCTTCTCCATCAATTGTGACTGGATTGGTGCATGTTGTGTTGTATTGGAGAATCTTGCATTTCCCTTTGTGTATATTGAGACCTACTGCTGCTGAGGCTGCTGCCACACTGTTCGTCTTCTGCATTTGTTGTTGCGTTTGGGATAGAAGGGCCAGATCATCTGCGAAGTCTAGATCGTCCAGCTGCATCCTAGATGCCCACTGTATCCCATGCTTCCCTTCAGATGTTGACGTCTTCATGGTCCAGTCTATCACCAGGAGGAAGAGAAAGGTTGAGAGTAAGCAACCTTGCCTAACACCAGTCTTTACTTCGAACGACTTTGTCAACTGTCCTCCATGCACGATTTTGCAGTGTAATCCATCATATGAATTCTGTATGATATTGACTATCTTCTGAGGCACTCCGTAATGTCGAAGAAGCTTCCATAGTGTTGTTCTGTCCACGTTATCAAATGCTTTTTCGTAGTCAATGAAGTTGATGTAGAGTGATGAATTCCATTCAGTTGATTGTTCCACACCGTCCTCTTCTAACATCACCCGATATCACTTTGTTCACGATCGAGTCCCTGCTCCGGTTTGGGCACCCAGGCAGTATCATAGCCCTCAAATAACTCAAATGAGATTTATGTGGTGCATATGTATTTGGTGCCTCCTTGTACCAGTATCTGTTTGTCCAAATAATAATAAGTCTTTTCGTCACTTCTCAATATTTCTTCTATCTTGACTATTAACCCTTGTCCTATGGATTTATTTCTATCCCTAAGCATTACCAATGCTGACTGTTCAAATCCATGAGATGCTATTTCTTTCCTTGTAAAACCACGTGCTAGAGCTTTCGTTGTTTGAACCTTATGTCGAAAAACTACACTCTCCAACCTAATTGTGCCAGATTTTAACGCCTAAGTTGGCATTTCAAGCCGAAACGAAAGACACCTAGGTGTTTTACTGTGTCGGTTCAACGAACAGATAGCTGTAACCGTCCGCCGCAACTACTCTCAGGCAACCATATATTTTTAACAAGCACCAATTTCGAGCTTAAAGAGTAACATCGTGTTACAGACAGCAAGAACGAACTTTTCGGACGGAAATAAGTATTGAAAATCCTGGGATTATTGGGATTGTATATTTTTAAAAAAATGGGACAATGCTCCATTTTCAACCTAGGCGATTGGAATAATAGGCAGAGCACTGAAGAACAGTTTAATTGCTCTCCGACCACCGTTCAGTCGTCTGCTTTCATCAAGCAACTTGGCTGGGATGTCAACGTAATCCCCTCCAACTCTTAGTGAAGTAGAAAATGTCATAGCTAATTTATGGCGTGGGGATGCAGCAGGTCTCTTGAGATCTTAGCTAGAGACTGGATATCATCCAACCTGACTGGTACCGATCGCTAATCGTTTCAGTACATAAAAAGGACGAAAATCCTCTTGTGATAACGACGAAGGAATCAGTCTAACTAATATCGTATCTGAAATATTAGCCTCAATAACCATCTGAGACTTGACTTGGCCTCGTGAAGTCCAAACTCGGCAAAACCAGATTGATTTCAGGCCTGGGGATTGGTGTGTGGACCAAACGACTCACAACCGTAGTTGCGTTTCTTGACCTTCAGGCAGCTTTCGGCTCCGTTAGTCGACAGGCTTTATGACAGTGTCGTTGTAAGGAATACTAATGAAGTACATCAACCTTGTACAAGCTCTGCTCGACTACTAGTTGAGTCAGAGTTTATGGTGAACTGTCATACAAACATCTTTATACCGGAATATAGCCATTTCTTTCACAAATTTGGCAATATACTTTCCTCTCAAGTAAAGCATTTTTCAGGTTTCGATCGCTTCTAGTTATTCATGATCTCATGTTTGTCCAGGCAATTAACATGTGAATTTTTGTTTTAGATTCTCTTCAAATGTCACTGACTGGACCTCAACTTCTTCCCCTTGAACTGGTTGACAAATGCATAGGTTCTAAGATTCATATAATCATGAAAAATGATAAAGAAATGGTGGGAACCTTGCTTGGTTTTGATGGTTACGTAAACATGGTCTTGGCTGACGTTACTGAATTTGAGTTTACAGCCCAAGGTAAACGTATAACAAAACTGCCACATATTTTGCTGAATGGTAGTAACATTGTTATGATGGTGCCTGGTGGAGAAGGTCCTGAAATTTAAACTATATGGTATTTTCACTGTATATAAAATAAATACAAAAATAAATTGTTTGTAACATTTTTTTATTGCTGTTTCCGGATAGTAGGACTATTCTGTTATTGGTCTGCAGTAATTCAAAACTGCTTAAAAATGCTTTAAACCTTCAAGATGTTCAAAATCATTAGAAGCCTTAACTGCTTTGAATCTGAGACTTTGTCACTAGTCAGACAAAAAACACCCTGAAGTATATAGCATAAATGAGTATCAGTCCAAGTTACCACTCTTCAAATCATCACAATAGGAGGAAATTTAAGTAAGAAAATAAGGCATTCGGGAGCACTATTTTGCACGCTGTCATTTAAAATATAGTCTGGAGGGAACAAATATAACTAGTAAAAAGGAGTGTAGATGAATATAAAGAAAAGTCAAGTTTACAGGCTACTAGCGCATCAGATATTCTTAACTTATTGTTAGACGCTGTAAGTTCTTCATTTTTCCATAAAATGGTCGTTTTAGTGTATTTTTATGAAAGATGACTACTAAAAATGGTAATACAGATAATGTGATGAACTTAAAGAATATGGATGTAGCTTCAGCGATATGTGTGACAAACTGACTTGAGTCTTGTTGGTTTGCCCACTCGTTTGAACCCGATTAATCTTTGTTGGAAGTGTATTTTCATCAGCGTGTGCATGTCGTGATCAGCAAACTTACTACGAGACAAATTTCTACTACCGATATCGTCAAAATAGTAGTTCGATATCCATGGGTATGTGTTTTTTCCAAAACACTTGAATGATTGACTGTATTTCCCATGTTTCTTTAACGTCATGACTCTGTAACTCAAACTTTCACAGAATCCTATATATATATATATATATATCATTGTTTCTTCCAGCGATGATTTTTTCGTACATTAGCTAAATAGATAAACCTTGGTACAATACATAGAAAATTCTTCTGAAGGATCTTAGCGAAGTACATGAGTCAGTAGATACAAACAAAATCGATAAAATCCGGAGAGGTCAGCTTTACGCGACAAGCGATCCATGGGCATAGCTTTACATACTTCGATTAGGTGTTCACGTATAGAACTCCTGACTGCCTTCCTCTCGCCCTTGTAGAACCAAACTGGGACGTGTTTCCGTATCCGAATTGGAAGCTATCGCTGGCTACGGCCAATGTACCTTGCTCCACAAGAGCAGGTGAACTGGTAAATGCACGTGGAGGCGACCAGACGGGGAAGCTTATCTTTTATGGATACAGAAAATAAGTTCCTGCTACTGGAGATTTTTCGCAGGTTTACCGCATTGAACGTTCTTTCGTTCGCTATCGTTAAACGATTTTTTATTACATCAGAAATTCGATCACCTTTAAATTCCAAACTTATGTAGAGGTTTTTCTTTGTAACGGAACAACCATATTTTTTGTCACAACTACTTTTCATATTTTTATCTATGAAGCGGTCTAGATAGCCATTTTTCGTCAATTTCTCTGAGGAATGCGAGTTCTTCGTCAATGTAATGGGTACTACATATCCGATGGATTCGATGACATAAAGAGTGAATGATATTTCTCTTTCTGCTTAAAGGAACCCAGTTATAGAAGTTTGTCAGCTGGTCATTTCATGTTTCTTTTCTAAATATGGATCTTTTTAAGGAACCGTTACTCCTTCTTATTAGACGCACATCGAGAAAAGAGATTGACTGGTCTCGCTCACTTTCTAATGTAAAGTCTACGGAAGGGTGGCATTTGTTGAAGGAGTTTAAGATGTCTTCTAATTCAATATTATCGTCACAGACGACAAATTTGTCGTCCATGTATCTTACGTATAGATGAAATCGAATAATCATTGAAATGAGTTGGTCGTTTTCCCATTTTGCCATGAAACACTCTGCTAAAATTGGGTAAGTAATAGTGAGGTTAGATGCGGGGTATTAAGGAATGATGGCAAATCAGTTGATGAGGTTGTGAATCTTCATCGACTGAGATGGTTGGGCCACATGGTACGTATGCCTAAACACCGATTACCACGACGTGCAATGCTAACCGGTGTTGGAGATGGTTGGAAGAAAGTTAGGGGCGGCCATACCAAAACGTGGCATCAGTGCTTGAAGTCACTAACTTCTAGTCTGAGTCATGTTGGTAGATGCAGACTACTTGGTTGGGGTCCGCGTAACTATCGTAACCAGTGGTTAGACTCTTGGTGACATGGCTCAGAATCCATCACAATGGCGTAGGTGTATACACTCTCTGTCTTCTCTTAAACTAAGAGATTAAAATCGCTTCATATCTTTCTTTCTACGAACTAATTCTTTCTTCCTGTACTATATCCTTATTGCAATCTTTCTTTTATATATTACCATCTCTGAATTAACTACTTTAATGAATCCCGTGTCCATCTTGTTGTGTTAATGAGGTATGGCAACTTGAACCGATGCATATATGTGCCTGGTCCTACGTCGTAGCTGACTGACTGACTGCTAAAATTGGAGACCCCTTCGCTGAACTTCATGTTATTAATTTTTAATTGTTGCTCACTATTTAATTATTTCGAACTCAAAACTTCTCATCTGTCTTCTGCAGATGTAGATTTACCCTTATGCTATTAATATGTAAAGAACTTAGAAACAAATGCTATCAGAATTTTCCATATTTACTTCCCAGAATAAACTGTACCTAACTTTTTAGAAGAACTACTTCGAATTTTACATACCAGTTTCCTACGTCTGCTTAGAACCGGTAATGTTTACTCTATCCTAATCATAGTATATAAGTGTATAAATATATAATGGGAATAATTTAGGAAAAAACTTGTCTTTCCTGACTAACATTAACTTAACAACCCTGAAAAATTGTACGATCAGCCTTAAAGATCTCACTAAAACAACCCAGTTTTAGATAGACACTAATGGACAAGACGCTTAGTAGATATATAACGGTAAATAAATCCCCTAAATAAGTAGCTCTGTGACATGTGTTGGTCTTACCAGTTTTATTAGACTCACCTCTAGCTGAAGGCATTCGGTCAATCATCCGCACCGAATCACATTTGGGTGCGCCGTGATAAGCATCTACAACTAGTCAGTTTGGAATCGTTAACTGTGCGGTACATCGATCTGTAATCCGGATATACGTCCGCACCCTGTAATTCCTTACTCTTGATTTTATTGGCTTTGGGATCTTTTTGTAAGAAGAGATTTCAAACAGTAGTGTTGTCAAATCCTACGTGTCTATAACCTGTTCAAGACATTTACTACAGAGGTGAGAAATTATAATCTTCATGATACATATTTAATATGGGATTTTTGTTCTTAAATTCACAGCAGATTTAGGTTAAATTGATTTTTCTTAGGTTTTCGACACTGACGTCGCATTTGATGTGACCAAGAACGTCCATAACTTCAAATTAAAAATGTCGACACTTGAGCACCAAATCCAACCACCCACTTACCAGTTCTTAACATAGCTTGAATACCACAATGCCATTAGCGGGTAATCTGTGTCGATTTATCTGACTACAGATCATAGCTACCCTCCACAACGCCCTCATATTTATTTGAGAAATCTATTAGTAAACCAGATACTACTAGTAAATTGTTTTAGAAACAGTAACCCATGAAACCAACCGAGTCGGAATAGAAGTGCATGCCTTCATTTTTGATATCACAAACTGTTGAAACGTGTCCCCATACGACGGCACTAATCGCACTTAACGGAGAGGTGTGATAATCCCATGAATTTCGTAGTTCGAACTCGAGGAATTGTAAAGTGTTTATGTTGTATATATGGAGACCCAGAATTGCCCATGATCATCACAAGTTATGTTGATTCCTTAACATTTTAAGGTGCTAAACAAATAATACTTTTTTTGTATTGGTTGTTTAGATCTTCCCATTGATGTTTAGGACTGCAATTGATCAGTCCCTTATTGGCATATGTGCGAAATGCCTCGATATTGCCCTTAGTCACAGGGATTATAAGCAGAGATGATCATAGCTAGCAGTAGAATCCTGGACGGCGCTTCGTCCTACTTGGGACTCGTCAGCTGGACGTACCTGCACCCCAAAGTTGATGTTCACTCAGGGACTCTAACCCAGTACCGTTCGCTTCAAACTCCAACGCATTATCCGCTTAGCTACTGAGTCCAGATGGTCAATGGATCGTGCAATGGAGTGAAGTTTGATTCATTTGAATCTTCACATTGATGTTTAGGACTGTAATTAATCAACCGTAGAGTATATTACAGAAGACTTGTCTAAACTGATCAGGTTTACGGATTTTATCTATACATGAGTGCACAATCGTCATGCAAAACATGAATGAACACCAAGGTAGTATAGGTATAAGCAATACCAATAAATCTATAATCGAAATCCCTTAAAATGGAAATATTTTGTCTGATAATTTTCGAAATTCCCTCAGAACCTATATCAATCATCATTCTAAACGGTCATGAATTAACCTTCGTGAGTGGATATTATGTGGTTGTTTAAGTTAGTTTCTTAAGGAAATCCTTATTCAAATGTAAAACATCAGCTGAAGAAACTTAATACTCAAGAAAAAGCTGACAGTAAGATGCTTTTTTAAGTATCACAAGTGAATATTGATGAAAACAGAGTACCAAATACTCTTATGAAACCATGCCAAGAAAAGTACTAATTATGATCTGACGTATACAAATATATCAAATGTCTCATAAGAATAATCATCATAACCAAAACACCATATTTTTAGAAAAAATCTACGCGATTTTGTAGAGGCTCAATGGATATCAGCATAATAGCAATCTAATTAGCTATCTATATTTACTAAATTTAGATCATTTTGCTGCAAGTAACCAATTTAAGCTTATCGATTAAAATACTATAGAACACTTTGTAAACTTATATTTTACGGTAGTACATGAAATATCACTAAGAGAATCTTCGGTTTATTATACTACATTAACAGTATCCATTGATATCAATAGAAGCTTGAGATTTCCAGAGCAGCAAAACAATGGGTATCAAGAAAAAGAAAACAACTATGGCTAGTTAAAATTTACAACTTTTGGTAGAAAATAAAATCTGAATGAAAAGTAGACCACAGTAGAACCAAAGTGTAATTGATGTAATAATTCTTAGTTGATGAGAAGTTTGTGCATGTGCATGTTAAATACAACGTAGCTTTATGTAAAGAATAGCAATATATTTACAACCACTGAATAGTTTATGTACATTTTATGAGCCAATACACATTTAGAAAACTAAGTAACTCATTGTACTACAATACATAAAGCTGGAATAATTTAAACACAAAAAAATAACTATATAATTGGTTAGTGGACCCTATATATATATACCACATGTTTACATGCAAATAGCCTGGATCAATCGAAATAAACAATGGCCAAATTAAATTATAGTGCCAGCGAGTGCACGTGCACGAAGAACGAAAAACTGAGCGGTACCTAAAGGATTGGGATAAATTGCATCTGGTGAATGATTTACACAAGAAACAAGATGTCCTTGTGTAAGAGATTCATTTAATACTGAAGACCTGGACGATTGTAAGGTTGATGAATTATTGTGTCGTTGATATAGATCATTATCATTACGATTTTGCGATCCATTAACTAATGGGTGAAATGTATTCATATTTTCATTTGGTCTAATATCATCTGAGTCAGTCAAACCACCAAAAAGAAATAAACAGCCATGACCAAAAGCACATGAAAAACCTAAGCATTCAGGTGGTGCGGAATAAAGATCTAGATAATTTTGTTTGACAGGCGCCAACCAAACACCTTTAGCTTTATTTTCTGTGAAGTGAATTTTAGTTTCAGAACTATATGATGCATCAGAATGAGAGTATATAATGTTGAGTGTATACAGAGCCAAGGGACGATAAGCACATTCAAGTTTTACGTGGTTAGAAGGATACTGGTTATGATTGGATGAACTTTGATTTGATGAAAATGATCGAGCAAGTGATGATGTATTAACTTCATTAGGGATCAGGTTACGTGTTCCAAACAGCCTTCGTTCTTGAATAGCTAAAGCTTCAAGTCTTCGTGCACGTCTGTTATTTGCACGCCTAGATGACGGAAGTTGCAAAATCCCAGTCGATTCACGATCTATGGAAGAAATATTAAATTATAAACTGTTATGAGAATATAGGTCTAGTTGTTTCAAATGCTAATGAAAGTGATAAAACAAACAGTTGAGTAATATATTTTTAATAACCATACAAAAAATACAACCGAACAATGTGATTCGTTATATTAGCTACGAGTTATTCTTATCTAAAGAAAATTATATACATTACTTTGAATGGCAGGAACACTACTATTGAAGATATTTAGAAAGTGTAATAGTTACGAGTACGACACAAATTCATTATCTCGAATGCATAATTAGAGTAACTTATAGAACAGAACTAAAAAACATTCAGCCCACACAACCCGAAGTAACATAGTTTTTTTCTGTTTATCAATTTGAATAAGGTAAGAACGAAGATCGTGGTAGAAATAAGTGAATTCATATTAATTTGTAGTGGTCTTTGTTTTTACTTTATCCAAATAAGTAAAAGTATGCATACGAGTGACAAACCTCCATTATTTCAATAAAATAAAAGCTATCTATTTAGCGTAAGCATATACTTTTATTCATGGTAGAATATTTGAACAGGACGAAACCATTCCTTAGTCTCAATTATCACGTAGTATCGCTAACCACAATTTTGATGAAAATTTTGCAAGTAATAAGCCATACGTACTAAATTCACTCGGTAATCTTCGTGAAAAGTGTAGATGTCTAAGTGAGCGGATAGATCAGTTCTATCATAGGTACTAAAATAAACTGTATAAAGCTTAGATTTATTTCAGAAACTGATACTCTAAGTATTTGTGTGAACATTACACGACGGAAAAGAATTAACCCTCATAATCCAATCTTCATCTCACTAGCGGCCGAATGATCCACAAAACTCGGGTTCTTCAACCACTAACGTGTTCAACGAAATTCAGTCATATTTTTGTATGTCCATTACTTTGTATACCAACATATCATCTAACTAGAAAAAAAACTATTCTTCTGGGCAATAGTTTTGTCTTGTGATATTAGTTTACGTAGATAATTCGATCAGGTGAGCAGCTATCAGTCAGCTATATAGTACTATTGTGTATCATCTATCGATCAGTATTCTGTCAATTATTTTAACAATAAAGAAACGCGCATATTAAAATCAGTTCTTTATAAGTCCGTTTGTTGCAAAAAACACTCTTCATGGTTACTGTGGCCACAGTGAGCGACGAAATTATAAAACATCCTAAACTAAACTAGTAGGGGGTTGAACGATAACACTAGGATGAATACTCATTTTATATATGATCCAGTTCACCTTACATCAAATCCAATATTGCAATCTCGGACCATACAGTTTGCTGGGAGTGTAAGAGATAGTAGCTATAAACTTAATTTTATAGTGGCAGATATTCGTATTTTTACAACATGCCTACCAAGATAAAAATAAAATAAAAAGTCTACTTGGTGATTCATATATATGAAGCAGTTCAAAGCCAAAATACTCATACCAGTGATATCAGCTGAATGACAATGTTTACGCTGCTCCTCATCCTCGTCATTGACATCATCATCTGACGTACGAGAATCTTGACCTACCGAATTATTTTGAAAAGTTACACTGTTTAACTCGGAGTTGAGTTTCATGCGATGCCAATATCTGCGCTGTTTAGCTGCCTCATCCAGCAATGCTGTGGTAGGTTGACTGATGACAACAACAGTATAGACATTGTGTACAATTGAGTTGTTTGTACCAACGTTGTCACTCGGTACAGAAATAAAATTACTGTCCTTTGTCAACAACAGTGACTTACTGTCTTCACGATATGGAAGTGAAACTGCGGTTGCATGATAAAAGTCTATCGGTGGGCATCCAGGGATACCCTCAGAACATTGAACTTTGGTCCAGAACCAATCGACTTCAAACCATTCTGAATATAAAAGGGTATGATTTGAAGAATTATACAGCAGTCTGCATACTAGGACATTATCTTATTTACGAAAAAAATGCAACATTCTTTAAAATATACCCAGTTTGAATAACATTACCAAACAGTTTCTAGACATTCTAGTAAGAAAAATATGTGGACGCGATTTCGAAATATAAATATGTATAAAACACTGAATCATAGGATCGAACAAGTAAAGAAATGGTACTCACTGTATAATAATCACACAGCTCTTTAAGTGATTTGAGAAAAAAGAATGACAGACAACTATACATACTCGAATAATTATAAATATCCATGAGAGTACATCACGAGAATCATCAGAGATGGTTTAGTAAATATATTGAAAATTTATATTCACAAGAAATTCGCATCTACACATTTTAGATTAAATATTCGAAGAAAACTAATTTTAATTCCAACGCACTCCATCAAAGTAGATAGACTTTAGCTTGCGTAACAACCAGGCAAATAAACTCATAATTGCATAAATAAGTCCTGGTGAGTTATTAGTAAGGTGACAATTAAATTAACTACATACTCGGTTAGAATATCACCAAACAGTCTTCAAAAATGATTAAAAGTTACCAAACAAACCATGGACTGTTAACACTGAGCTAACTAACCAAATAGCGTGTTGTACACAAGATCTTGAATTGTAGTATATAGCTAGCAATAAATTTTGTCGTCAGGTATTGGTCAAAGTGTGCTTGAAACCTTGAAGAAATTCATATCCCCAAAGATTGGATTGGGACCAATTTTTTTAGAGTTAAACTTAATGAAAGTACCACGAACTCTGTTGCAGATGACAGGTGTTGGACAATAAAGATTAAAAACTTGGAGAGTAAATAAAGACCATCGACGTACTCTGGCAATCAGTACGAACAAACATTCAACATCTAATTTCGGATATCTTGATGGATATAATTATGAGTTATTATATTGAATTGAAAAAGGTTTACGTGAAAACTCAATCTAAGTGGTGTTGAAAATATCTAAGCTTTCTTTGAGATTACAGTTAGAAATATGACAGCAATAATAAGACCATGTTTGTAATATTAACAAGACGGGTATCAGAATTTACTTGTTCAATAATTGCTTGTTGGGGAAATGACGGACATGATATATATGTGCATAATACTACATTTATAAACTGAAACTTAAAAAACTTAGTTGAATCCCATAAAAGTATTAAAGTTGATAGGAAGGTCTTCAAATAATGAGGTTTAACATAAACGAGATTAGTGTATTGCGACTGACAATAAAATCGAGTAAAGTTTGCAATAACTAACCTTGACCAATACTTGGTGAACAACGTGTAAGTATCCATACATCTCTCGCCGGTCGACCATGATAGTTAAGTGTACTAGAAGTTGATTCAGGATCATTACTCGAAGTAGGATTAACTGACATTCCTTGTTGTCGACGCACAGAATGATCAGTGGCCAAAGGTGATTCCAAATTCCCAAATAACAAAAGCATTCTATTTGAATCAAGAGCGCAAGTTGAATGACCACAGCGCCCAGATGGCCAGTCACCTTGACAATTATCCGTTGTATCAGAAAGTGAAATCCAACAACCATTTTCCGGCGATATCACAAATAAGTAGTTAACGCACAATCCAAGAGATTGGCACATTCCTCCGAATAAAACCAATACACTAGGTTCGCCTATTCCACCTTTAGGGAGAAAGCATCCAGACTGGCCGGCAATTGCAGGTGGTGATACAGGACTTAAGTGGTTTACTTCGTATAACGGCATACGTGACCAATGCATTGTCGAAATATCAAAACTATTCAACTCAGTTAACCAATCCATACGGCCCTAGATGAATTTTAAAAAGAAATGAGTTACAACCACTAGTGTTACCCGAGACTTTGGGTACTCAGGAAGTTTGGACAAAGTATTCTATGGAGTGCTATCAATTTGTACTTTGTTGAACAAGAAAAAAATATTATAACCAATACAGATGAGTTACTGTACATGTATTGCGTAGGTTTATTAACAACACATTAATGAATCTAATACTCATCTTGCATAGGACAAAGTACCAAAATGTTACTGCAAGAAATATATATCAAAAGGCAATACTAACGACTGTTTATCCCCATCTCATAAGTCCGTCTAATTTTTACTTAAATATCCTCTTTACAATTCCATTTTCAAAACTAGTTAAAAGGTTTTCTGTTTCAACTTATGTGCATCAAGTGAGGCAAACAAGCACGTACTAACATTAGAGCATGAACAGAGTTAAAACATCTTTCAACATACGGTCTATCTGTCTTTATGTTTAGTGTTGGTCCTTACTAGTAACAAATAGCTGTCTCAGCATACTTTCTAATTGTGAATTTAACAGCATACATATATTAGATGTGTTCTCTTTGTATCTTCTGGAATGATGATTTTATATACATTTATCACTAACACTAGCAACGAGTAGCACGATCTGTCTGTTCTTCTTTGAGATTGTTCTAATAACTAACAAACTGGACCATGGAATGGATTCATTTTGCCGATAAGGAAGTTACTCTTGAAATAAGCCACGGAACACAATCACTTCAGCTCTTTTCAGGTGAAGGCATACAACCAAATCAGTATGGATTGCCCAGTGAAAAAACCTTGTCATCTTGTTAGGGAATTTTTACCGACGTGACATACGTGACCTAGACTATATGAGCAACCTATCCATATTCTAGTTGTGAATTACGAGAGACCAAAGGACGATTATTTATATGTAAGTGCACAACTTATTCTTGTAAACTAACTTCTGTGAATGTTAGATGAGCTAATACTATAACAGACTCGGCATTGAGCCACACATTTTGCGTTAGAACTAGTGATATTATTCGGCTGCCGGGGTAGGTGGAACATAGTTTGACCAGAAACTTACTAATTGAGAGCCAATAAGCCACCGCTCATAAGAGAAAATGTCTAACGTAATTCTTACCGTATGTTCCGATCCCGCTCTATGAAAGCTTTGACAACCTCCGTACAGATAAAGTAGATTTCCAATAAAACCACCTTTAGAATGTGCTCTTGGTGTTGGTAGCTCACCTGATAAATAAACAACAGAGATTTTGAAACTTAATAAAATGATCAAATCACATTGCGGATATAAAACGTATTAAATTGTGGACATTTACATATTAATTCGATAGCAAATTCAATTAAATCACAGATCCTTTCACCACTTGTAAACAGCTAGAAACACCCATGGATCGGCAGAACCGGAAAACTGAAATTAGTTACAACAAACCTATAAAAATGAACTATGTGTCAACTTACTAGTTAGAACAATAAATAGTTAATTACGTCGTCACGGTAATATGACAAACCACATCACGACATGTTATCAGTCCACTAAGTCATTGACTGATCATCTGAACTGACTATGCAGTTACTAGATCAACGAACTAGTCACAATTCACAGTGGATGTCTCAAAACTGGTTTCAATATAGCAAACATATTTGTCATTTATCTTCTAAATCGCGACTTATTTACATAAATACATGTATTTGTGGTTTATTGGAAGGTAATTATAGTCGAAGGTCATTTAGAGAACCAATTAATTTGAAACTTCATGTACCAATACGTTGTCTGTTCGTTATTCTAGAGGATTACAAAAGGCTAGTTAGAAAATTAGCTCTTGCTACACAAGATTTTCATGTAAGTGTAAGGTTTTGAAAGTGAGTAGCCAATATTACATAGCTGAAAATGGCACCCAAATGCCATACCATTTTTATTGTAAGTGTTGTTTGTAACCTTTCTGCTTAACTCATAGATAGACACTTAGGTTTGTAGAGTTAACTCTTTTTGGCATATCATTGATAATTGTGAGCATTGTTATATGTAGAGCAGGCCACGCGTGTACAGTCACTGCTAGGGAAGTCCTACTCACTGCCTTCTCGTGGCGGGGGTGTTGTTTACGAAATTGAGAGGGTGAGAGGCGAATGTCCGGAGCTTCAACCAGGTTAGCGATACGGAGGATCTATCTAGGGGAGTTGGAAAACCCTGATTCCAAACCAATGGTGCACATGGGCTCCAATATCCTGAAGGAACAAATGGCGTGTGAACCAATTGTTGGTCACCGGTTTCTATGGGACTGCATCTCCTTACGATGCTCAACTGCCTTGCGGATCAGACCTTCAGGTCGAAGGCTCGGAGAGTGGCTCTCCAAGAAAACCACCTGCTTTGGTTTAGGCGCTCGAGCAGTATCCCAGCCCTCACACAAATCAAATGGCAAAGTGTGGCGCATATGTATTTGGTGCCTTTTGTACCAATGTCTATGTGTATAAATAAATAATAAGCAGCTTTCCACAAAAAACCAAACACTCTCCCATCTTTACTTCGATTATTATTTTTATTTTATTTGTTTATTTTAACACATAGATATTGGTACAAGGAAGCACCAAATACATATGCGCCACACAAATCTCATTCGATATGTGTGAGGGCTGTGATACTGCCCGGGTGCCCAGACCGAAGCAGGTGGTTTTCTTGAGAGCCACTCTCCGAGCCTTCGACCTGAAGGTCTGATCCGCAAGGCAGTTGAGCATCGTAAGGAGATGCAGTCCCATAGAAACCGGTGACCAACAATTGGTTCATACGCCATTTGTTCCCGCAGGATACTGGAGCCCATGTGCACCATTGGTTTGGGGTCGGGTTAAAGCGCCGGACATTCGCTTTTCGTCCTCTTATTTTCGTAAACAACACCCCGCCACGAGAAGGCATTGAGTAGGACTTCCCTGGTAGAGGCTATATACACGTAGCCATGTGAGAGCATTTCGAGAGGGAGAGCGGACTCTCCCCACTCTCAACCGTACCAGGGCATTTGGGGGCCTTTACTTCGATAGTTACTTAAGTTCTCCCATATTATTTGGTTGCCGGATTTTTATCGTGTTTAAGCATCTTGGTAACTTGATTCGCCCCCAAATGCTCTGGTACGGTTGAGAGTGGGTAGGGTCCGCCCTCCCTCTCGAAATGCCCTCACATGACCACGCGTATATAGCCTCTACGAGGGAAGTCCTACTCACTGCCTTCTCTTGGCGGGGGTGTTGTTTACGAAATTGAGAGAACGAAAAGCGAATGTCCGGCGCCTTAATCGCGTTGGTGGACACAGAGAGTTCACTTAGGGGTGCTGGAAAATCCTGATTCCAAACCAATGGTGCACATGGGCTCCAGTATCCTGCGGGAACAAATGGCGTATGAACCAATTGTTGGTCACCGGTTTCTATGGGACTGCATCTCCTTACGATGCTCAACTGCCTTGCGGATCAGACCTTTAAGTCGAAGGCTCGGGGTGTGGCCCCCTAGGAAAACCACCTGCTTCGGTCTAAGCACCTGGGCAGTATCACAGCCCTAACACATCAAATGAGATTTGTGTGGCGCATATGTATCTGGTGCCCCCTTGTATCAGTATGTGTTCGAATAAATAAATAAATAGCTTGATAGGTTTCACTTAACTATCCCCTAACCTTACTAAAATACAAGCTATTCGTCATCGAGAGCTCAATTTTGAACAGTATGACTTACACCGTAGACGATAGAAGTTCGCATTTTGAGTACAAAGTTAATGACGATAATTTTTACCCCGCAGGTTTACACAGTATCAAGTCTAAAATCAGGACATCTATCTTGAACTAAATACTAGTCGATTACTACCAGTCTTGTTTGATTGGACAGCACGGCAAAACTCGAAAAGATTGGAATACAGACCATTGCCTATCTGCGCTCTCCAAGCCCCCGAATGCATTTTTCAGAAAGAACTTCACTGAAGAATAATTACTATCCAGGAAGACAACCCGAAAGCTTACTTTGACATGTATGAAGTGTTAAAGACGTGGTGAGGACAGAACTCGTCGAGTAATTCTTTGGATCCGCAACAGTGTTATCGGCTATAGTTAATAACTTCCGGAAGTTATGAAAAGTCACTAAACTTCGGAATGGTGACCTAAAATCGGTAAGACTACAATTTATGGACGACTTTTGAGCGATACTAAAGTGGCCTTGGGAATATCCACCTACTGATTAGGAAAGAGTGAGGGCTTTAGACCTGTTTGAATGATTTTCAGTTGATGGTTAGGGATAGGGATTAGACTTAGGGGTCTCATCACGAACTGACACAATCTAAAATGCCAAGATGCTATTTAGCCAAACAGATGAAAAGTCTCGTACTGAAATCCAAGATCTGTTATCGCAAATCTGATTGGTTCGTTCATAAATGTTAGTCTCACCCTGAAACCTTATTTAAAATGGAATCCGAACACAGTATGTGAAATAAACTAGCCGCTTAACTGGGCAAATATATCATTTGATAGCAGTAGAAAGTTAACTGACCTTTACCAATTAGACGCTGCCAGCTGAAGGTGGATAAATCATAGGTCCATAAATCATTAAAAGCTGTTAGTTCCTTCGTAGCACCACCAAAAACATACAGTAAATGCTCTTTCAATATGATGGTTGCTCCAAACCTCTTGGATGGAGATGTGTGTTTGAAACGTTCTGTACAGGTAGCTAGCTGTGGAGATACCCATTGCAATGGCCTCTGCATTTTAAATGCAGATAGACTAAGACTTTCACGCAGCTTGAAGACGCTCTGACCAACCTCTCTCCACCGTCTGCAGACATTGAGTACTGTAAGTAAATCAGTACAAGGAGAGAGTAACATAAAAATACATTGCAGTAATTCAACAGGGAGGTCGCTGAACATTTGTAACGCTACATTTGGAAAATGATAACGAACCCCAATCTCAAGGGCAAATATTGGGCTATGTTCAACAACGTTCAAATATATAACCGTAAACAATTCCTTTTCATAAATAGCTCGAAATCATTTGACCATCAGGTTAATCATGTTAGTTGTACTCGACACTTCACCGAATGTATTTGAACAAGCCTCCCCGTCGAATGATGTTGTAACTCGTCCTGAAAGGCACCTCGACTGATAACTAATCAACTTGAAAGTCACAAATCACGTTAGCTAACCATACGATGGACTAAAAATTTTGAATCAACTATCATCGTCTCTTTCTCTAACTTGCTTTGAGATAATTTCCTTTGTAAAGACTATGATGTCAGCGTTGTTAAACCCCTTCATATGTGAATGTTATTCAAACTGTCAAATTTGTCGAGACTAAACGGGAGAATGACTGTTTGTCCGAGTCGTGTCCTAAATGTGGCACAGCACTTTTGATGTATGGCTCTTCCCATGGCTCTTCAAGGGCTACTGCTGGTCTCAAGTCTGGGTTGAGCATGGATTCACCAACCCCATCCCGTACAAAACGATCTGGCCAGAAAAACACGCCAACAATAATAAAAAAATTAAACAATTTAAACTCTGCCATGGGAGTTCAGGGAAGAATTATGATGCCTCCAGATGAAAACCGAGATTCTTCCGACGTCACGAGGGCGATACCCTTTCTAACAACCAGAGCGACAATTGACATAGGCACATGGAACGTCCGAAAAATGTTGGAGTACGGGAGTACTAGTCAAATAGCTACAGAAATGAGGAGATAGAACTTGACAGTACTAGTAATCAGCGAAACCCATCGGATAGCAAGGACTAGATTCCGAAGAGGTACTGTTGTATTCCGGTCACGAAAGGTGAAATGCCTCGCACACTCAGGAAGTCGCTTTGATGCTTTCTAAAAAGAGCACGAACAACACTTACAAGATAAGTATTAAATGGTTACAGAAGCATTAAATCATTCTTCAGAACAAAGAAGGTCACATTGAATGTTATATACCCAACAATCATAGCAACGACGACGACAATCTTAGCAAACTGCCCATAAAACGACCTGAAAATCTTGATAGGTGACTTAAATGTCAGAGTTAGAATGTACAACATCAGATATGGAGTTATCATGAGAATCGTGACAGATCTGCACATTTATGTCCATTAAACAAAATGGCTGTAGGCGGCACAATATTCCCACATAAACGCATACACAATGCTACGTGTGTAAGATCCATTTTGAATGTTTTGTGAGTAAAAATCTCTCCATGTATACTCTTGCAGTTTGTTCCTACTGTTTCCTTTAGTTGTTAATTTTGTTAGACTTTTTGATTCCATTTGAGTTGGTAATATTTGTGTTTTATTATCGTCTTTATTTTTCCTACGCCTTCACTAAGTTTCCATGTTTCTTCCTGATCTGCAATTATGTTGTTTTACTTGATACCTAGTCTTGGCGGCAGCCATATTGGTTTGTTCCTCCTTTTGATTGTGTTGCTTGTATTGACTGGAATTGTGCATTTTTGATTGTGAATTGAAGCACTCTTCCAGAATTGGAAAAACTGTGTTACAAAGTAACCACGTACTACCTTTTGAATGGATCTGTGCATGATCTATCCAGACAGGATAGAATAACATTTGTTTGTCGTGGTTGGTAATTTTTTCGCATCCTTTATCAACTTTATTTATTGTAATTTAGATTTCATTAATTGAACAAGTATTGGTTGAATAGATGGGTGGTCATATTTATTTAGGTAACAATGTGCGTTTAAATTTATAACGAATTTCAGCATCGTCACCTCACTCAATCGCTTTGCTTTGGTTTCAAATGGGCAAGGGTGCGTAGCTTCAGTCCAAACCTTAGTTTGAATCTAACAGTTCTAAACAAATATCAATCGATTGATCGAACTTGGCTCGTGCTTCGTGGATCACAGGTTTTGTTCCTGAAGATATTCAGTTCTTTCTGTCGTGATGCCAGTTACTCATCAAGGGAAGTTAGGCCCAAAGCTCGTCGGTATTACGGGAGACGAACAAAAGAATGGATCCCCTCTCACAAGGCAAGTGCCCTTTGATGACCTTATGTGTCATGGTTCAGAGTCGAATAGAGACAGTTATCATGATAGTGAATCTAGTTGTGATTCACTGGCAGACTTAGTAGAAAATCTTAGTTTATATGTGAAACCAGGGAAGAGCGTAATATCTATGCTGCCTGTCGTAGATATAGAGCTATCAAAGATTGAATTGAGTTATTTCGACGGACAACCAAGAGGTTACTTGAAATTTTTAAGGGAGTTTGAGACCTATGTGTAATCAAAGATCATGAATGATTGTCAAGGCCTGCTTCATTTAATACATTGTTGTAAGAGTAGAGCGAAAACAGCCATTGAGGGGTGTGTCATGTTGGATGCCTCTGCTAGCTATAAAAGGGCCAGGGAAATTCTAAAACGATTGTTCGGACAGGCACATGTAATTGCTCGAGAAACTTTAGAGGACTTATTCGAAACTGAAATTTTGATTACACTGAATCGGAGCAGCTATCGAACCTAGCTACAAGAATGGAAAATTGTGCCATGGTCTTGGAATAGATGAAGTATACAGCCGATCTAAATTCTTTAATTACGTTAGAGAGAATAGTAAGGCTTTTACCTCAATGCATGCAAGCTCAGTGGGCGGACTGGTTGGATAAGTTAAGTGAAGACGATAGAGAGCCAACGTTTACCGAGCTCACTAAGTTTATAGCATCTCGTGCGAGAGTAGCTAGTAGTAAATTTGGACGGTTGATGAATCGTTCAAGAAAGGGAAATAACATGAAGACGAAGTATCACTTGCAATCGGGGCAGTGGAATAGTTCGACAGAAAAAACTAAGTTCAGTATGTGTTCCGATGACAACGCTGTTTATAAATGTTCATGATTTTTAGCGCTTACAGTTCAAGATCGAATGCGCCTTTCGAGGTATATTTTTCGGATCAGTCTGAACACGTAATGATTGAAGGAGCTCTGATCGTGGAAAGTATACCAGGGCATAAGCCGACTAAGTCGGCAATTAAAATGTGGAAAGGGGCATACGCTTAGATAATGGTCATTTTATTGTTCCGATACCATCAAAAAAGAATCCAAATATAGAAGTGGGGAATTGTGAAGTAGTAAACGGTAGATTACAGAGTTTGAAGCGTAAATTGTTGAGGTATGACAGTCTGCAAATCAGGTATACCAAAATTATTGAAAGTATTTTACTGAGGGATATGCGGAGAAGGTCCCTGAAATACAATTGCAGCCAACTTATCGTGCTCGATGGTATTTACCTCATCATGCAGTGTTAAACCCGAAAAAGCCAGAAGAACATAGAGTGGTCCTAGATTGTGCCGTCAAGTTTCTTTAAATGATATGATTTATCAAGGACCCGACACCACTGCTGAGCTAGTGTGTATATTATTGAGTTTTCTCAAGAAGGCATTTGCAATCTCTGTAGACGTTGAGGAAATATTCATACAAGTGAAGGTTCCTGAGCCTGATCGAGGAGCTTTAAGATTTCTATGGTGGAAGGAGGAAGACATGTCGAGGGAACCATCTACATTTCAAATGACCTCTCATCGATCTGGTGCCACATCATCGCCGTTTTGTGTGAACTTTGCCATGAGTAAGACAGCCCAAACATTCTCTGATGGTTACGATCGTTATGTCATAGATGCTGTCATGAACAATCTCTATGTTGATGATTGCTTGATATCCCTCTACTTGTGATCAGGCGAAAGAGTTTGCTAGGTAGATAAGTGGATTATGACGTAAAGGTTTTAAATTTAAAAAATGGATTACCAAATCGGGAAAAGTAGGGACCACCTTGCTTGACGTATGTAAAGAAGAGTCTTTGATAGAAATGTCAACGAGTTACGATACCACTCATCGAACTCTAGGTGAAGAATGGGATTTCAGACAAGATGTATTTAAGTTTTACTTTGATGCACCAGAAAAACCTTTGACGAGGAAAGGGATTCTATCTGTAGTTTCTTCTCTGTTTAATCCTTTGAGTCAAATTGCTCCACTCTGTCTTACAGTCAATTTTCTCTTGCAAGAAGTATTTAAATCCCAAATAGGCTGGGATCAGCTTTTCAACGAGTCATACATGTCCACGTGGCTAAATTGATTGAATTTCATGCGTCGGATAGTTAATGCTACTGTGGCTCGAGGGATCAATAAGAGGATCAATGAACCTGACGAGAAAAGAGAATTGCATTTGTTCACTGGTGCTTCAGAGGTTGGTTACGGGGCGGTTGCGTACGCGCGAGTTAGTTATTTGAGGGAACCACCATACTGTATCTTGTTGTACAGCAAGTCTAAGGTAGCACCTATAAAAAAAGTCACTATACCGAGGCTTGAGATGGCGGCAGTGGTGTTAAGTATGGAGCTAAGTGAAGTCTTACGGGGGAGTCTGTCCAATTTTTTCTGCAAAGTGAACTTCTGTACAGATTCCACGATAGTGTTATACAACACTAAGAATACTGGGAACCGGTATAGCCGATCCTTCGCCGTTGTGCACCAGTATACAGTGGTTGAACAATCGAGTTATGTCACAGGATTCAGCTGATTGGACCTCGAAGGGTATACGAAAAATGAACGATCTTGAATCTTGATTTAAGTGTCCAACGTTACTGCATGGCGATTTTTGTATAGCTATTACTGACTGTCCGGAACCTACTCCTGACAATATTGAGTTTAGAAAAACTGCTGTGGTTAACGTGAGCAGTATAAAGTGCAACATATCACCTATCCTTTCTTACTATTCTGAGTTGTTGAGATTAATCAGGGCTATAGCCTGGCTTAGAAGGTTCATAGAATTCCTGGTGGTACTTCGCTCACCGAGTCGTGAAGGATTAGTTCATCTAGGATTTTTAAAGGTCAAAGAGCTTGAAATCACCAAGCGTAAGCTTATAATGATGGTTTAGAAAGAGGTGTATGGAGAATTAAATAGGCAAAAGCTTTAAGTGTAATCGTGTTTTAATTGGCACCGATTAAGAAGGCTTACTTGGAATCTCAAAAATATTGATATTTTCCTTGGAAATCAGATGTGCGTAGCTAGTGTCACATTTATAAGGGTTACCATTGAGTTATCAAGACTATGAATGACTTCATCTAGGACGGCTGGCAGTGATATATAACCACTCCTTACTTAGTTATGTCATACTATTAGTACTTAAATCTGATCATGTTACTAAATAGTTAATGTGGTAGCTATTTGGTGAATTAAACAAACAAAGGTAGATTTTTGATAGAATATGCTTTGATTCAGCCCAGATCTTGTTTCAAAACTTTTAGGTTGATATGTATGGCGGTTGTGGAGGTTCGTATTGCTCAAACTGTCTTAACACGTTCAGTAAACAATATAAATTCTGCTTAGCTTTTGAAAATAAATTATTTAAGGATTGTGTAACAGGGGAGTTCTTCCATAATAGTTTATTGTAAGTTTCAATAATATTTACCTTGCGTTAAATTCTTATCGGTGAATATCATTAAAGCATTGAAAAGTTCAGTGTACATAATCGGAGATGACATAAATAAATCGATAACGCTTGTATATGATACTGACTAGTTGTTTCATGGGGCCATTTAAAACAATACCGGAACCGATTAAAGCCTTCAGTTGATTTAGTGAAATATGATACGCTGTTCCCTAATCATATATATAAGTACGAATAATATTCCCACTTATATTGTGACGAGAGATTTATTTGGTCATGAAGTTTAAGGCGGCATTTTTTTATGTTCCTTCCTTCCGCCATATGGTTATGTTTCAACTCTGATGGCAGGCGAGGTATACAAGATCTCCAGTGTACTGACTTGATTGACATTTTCCCGTCAATGATAATTTTTGACGAAGCGAAAGGTGAGGCTCCCTACGTTGGGGCTTGGAAAAAATGTGAATAGTATAATATTGCTAACGAAAATACTTTGTAATAAGTGAGTTAGTACCGTTAGCACTCGGCTTCTATTCCACCCGCCTTGTAGTAGGCAGTCGTGTAGTATCTTTAGCCCTCACACAAACTTTACGGCTTCCAACCTAATACATCCAAATGAACTCGGTATATGAGTTGTACTAAATTCTAAGAAATATACGATATGTGCTCTCAGTAGTGTCTTTAATACTCTACGTAGATTTAATTAGTAATAAAGTCTAAATAACAACTGAAAACATTGTACAAGTACAGTTGATTTGAACTACATAGCTAACTCAATACATTAAATTGACAAGTTTTTATTAGTCAGCCATTATCAACATGGGGCATGTCATGAGCGTGCATCGACACACGTTACAAGCCTCCATGCCAACATAATGACAGGAAATCAGCAAGACAAGAATTCCTGAATAAGAAATCATATTAAAAGCGATTGGAGTCTGAATACAAAAAATACAGTTCAAAAGGGACAAACGAAATCAAATAATGAAAAATCAGGAATATCTTGTTATGGCCAAAAACCGCCAGTCAGAAGCAGCGAATTATCGACCGGACCAAGGACGCGTAAAACACGTGCGAGCAGCCTAGAGTCCTGATTAGTCCCGCTTCCTGTCTAGCCCAGCCAGTTAAGTCCAGAACACCAGTCTCAGTCTCCGCAATATGAATCCTTATATTTCAAACATCCTGAGTTTATACACCAATCAAACAGACCACAACGTAGCATAAAATAGAAAATAACATCTGTACAAAATTTTGGCCAAATATGGCTGTGGATGTGGGAGGCAGTGACTAATAGACAGAGCATAATTCAAGAATTGTAAAACGAATAATAATGGTTCATAAGACAAAATAAAGTTTATAATAAGAGGAATATTAATATGAATATTTTATTTGTTTAACAATTATGCGGTAAAAATATACGTTTAGCATTGGTCCAAAAAAGGATCCCAAAGTTACCATTCATTATGTTTATCGGGACCTAACATATCTAGAGAAAGGTAGAGAACTAACTCGTCTGACCCACTGTTCCCAATTATGAGCTATGTCGTCCAACATCTCTGATCAATTACATGTATTATGCAGGTTTCAAACAGAGAGTCTGAACTTTCGGCGATTGTTAGGCTTGAGTAGCCTATCTCCTAACCATCTTCATCGATGGACACATACGAATGCATCAGTGAACTTGTTTCTTTAAAACTAGTACCTTAACTTTGATCTCATTATCATTCACTTCACTGTTCTGCATACTCCAATAATTCTGGAGAGACATTTGAAACCAAATACTTTCGGTCCACACTTCAATGTCAAAATGTCATGGAATGTCTAATTAGATGTTAGTTCTATATCTGTGCTAACAAAATGAGGTAAAACATATAAATAGATGATCAGTCGATTAGTTTACTGACCAATATCAGGATAATGCTTTCACTTTACTGGAATCCATTTCTGAAGCCTAAATTACTTAGTCCATTGTTAGTGTGAATAATTGATATTTTATTTCAGTGTACTTTTCGGTGTACATGAGGGTAGTGCGAATGCTTTATACCTATATTTTACAGAACCTAAATTCATTATTTTACCCTATGTTTTGTATCTCATTGTATAGATACAATATAGTACCGATTGTAGTGGGAGCATCAGTAGAAGAGCATCCGAGAATTTCACCCCCTCATGCATTTATTCATGTCGATAAGTTCAAACCACCATTTAACCTTTCAAAGTATTCAAATTACTTGAATAAAAATTATCACCTTTTAATCAATATTTTGCATGGCATGGTCACAGAGATGTTCATGTGTTGAGATCAAGACCTGAATGTGGCTTCTGCTTATTGGCACATTCTCTTCCATTTATCAAGCCTACATGGTATACAGATCATCATTATTGGTTGACAAATGGCTGTTTAAGGAGGGAGCCTTAATGGAAACTTTAACCTTGAGGTTTGTTTCGTATCAGATTAATTGATTAAAAGAGAAATTAATCATAAATTTATGCAGCTACCTAAATCAAGTCATCAATTACAGAATACTTGACATCTTATACAGATGAAACCTATTATGAAAGCCGATAAATTAAACACAAAATGTTGTGAGAAGTAGATCAATCACTCTTCAGTTCATTGTTTTTCAGAAATTATGTAAGAAAGTGCTAACTTCAATACTTATGCATCAACATCAAAAAGAAACACAAATTCAGCATTTTATATTCGTAAGCAGATTTCAATGACATGTTTATCCAGCAATAAAGGCTAATATTAATTCTTAATATCGGCAATATCCCTTCTCATTGATCATTCTGAGCATTTTCACTTTATGAACTTCTTTTATCTATCTGGATCGCTTTACCTGTACGTCTCAGATAGTATTGGACAGCTATTTATTTTGTAAATGTTTGTTCTTTAATGCAGTGATGATAACAAGAATGTAATGTTTAGTTTCAATTTATTTTAAGACAGCACATGAATATTAGATTCACATTAATAAAACATCATCATAATGGTGTATAAACACACTAGGCTTGGTATCAAGAATGGATAGGTAGGATACAGCGATGATAAGTGTAGTATGTAGTTTATTAACGTTAAGTTATCAGTAGCTCGAATCGATTGATGAAGTGCCGGAAAATCAAATTCTAAACACCTGTAAACATGAAATATAATGAACAGAGTTGTCAATCCTAAAGAGCTAATTACACTTTAGTTTGAAGATGTAAAACACTCCAAATTAGTTGTTCAAGCAGTCAAAATGTTAAATAAACTTTGAATAAGTCACAAATGTGCTACCAATCAAATGAAAATCGTTTCTGCGTATTCACTGTAATCAGCACTATGTGGCGGTAGTGAGAAATGAAAGAAGGTTTGTATTTTACTACACATATGTCCTGACTATAACATAATACCTTCACATTCATTTACGGTTTATGTCTAGTCTTTGTGAGCTGACCTATTTTTAGCAATAACAATAAGTTTTGGGACAGATCAGAGAATTTCTATATCATCAATACACTCAGTACTATTAATCTTTCTGTATTATCAAGGTTATTCAGTGTCCCCTTGAAGTGACTAAATAACACATTGTTTAACATTGGCCTTTTGATGAGCTGATATTTTATTGATATTTACTTGCGTAGAAAACCGTATGAAATATTTAATCGTTTTAAGACTGTTCTATTTGTGATAAAACTCCTGATTTGAGAGAAATTAGAAAACAAATATTGTGGATGAAAGAGTTATTTTGAAAGCATTGTCGCCTTAACTATTGGTAGTAATACGACTTGAACGACGCATGGAGCAAGTAAACTAAGTAGAACTGATTCAACGTTGAAACATGTAGCAGTAAATAAATCTTCAAAATCAATAGCTCTACAGGTCTTCGACATTTGATACTGACCACACTAGTTTTACCGAACTCACTTATCTGAATGCGCTCGGTCATGCATCTACACTAGATCACGAGTGGGTACGTTGTGTTCCACATCTACAACAGCTAGCCAGCTTAGATCAGCCATTTTATGCCATTATTATAACTGGCCAGAAGTGTGCTCGATGGACATATTGATCACCTACATCAACCACTTGAAAGATTTTAGAGATTTGGTAACATTAATAATCCATCTAATATGTAAACAAAGATAACAATAAATAATTGACACCTCAACAACTTCACGCCTCTAAAAATCTTTACGTCCTTAATCCGTTTGTCAAATAATATGTAGGAGAGAACTTGTCTCAACTTAGGTTAGGGTCTTGATACGATAGTTAAACTGATTTAACCTTGAGGCCAGAACCGCTGTAACGGAAAGAAAACGCTGAAAATCCCTCCAAAGCATTTTGTTGGACAGTACTATCATGTATCTGTTTCTTCTCCCTGTCGTGTATTCTAACCTTTATTCGGATCTTTTTTAACAACACTTTGTGTTTTTCAGTCTTCCTCGTCTGAGCTTTTATTGTGTGACTTTGATTAAAGACTTACCACCTGTTACCGAACTTTCTATTGCCGTACTATTAACAGTATGGTCATGTTTTACTAAAGTCAATTTCATGATGTGGTTCAGTGTGTGACTCTTAACCTTTGACTGTCTGCCTGGAACGATTGCTAGAATCTTTGCAGATATATGTCTGTTCCCTTCTTGTTGGAAATATTTTTATTGATTCTCAGGTATTGAACACTTTTGTATTAACTATCACTTTTGTTGTTTAGCACGCTAATTTGTACCAGAGAAACCCTTGACTGTATGGCACAGGCTGAACCGTTTGAGGTGTTTTGCATTTCTGATTTAATTTGTTCTCTTTCCTAAATTAGAACCACTTGAAATGAGCACATGTTTGGTGTGTTGATATAACTTAATACGAGCAACTCAAAAACGCTTTCTGCGCTACACAGAAGAATGTACTTTAGTTTGATCAAAAAAATTTTGGTTCGTTAGTTATGCGTTAAAACCGAATATTGGCATTCCCTTCGTTACAATTGCGTTAGTCCGAATTCAGACTAACGGGTTTGGGTAGACGATAGCCACTCTATAGCCTGACTGCTTGACAAGTTAGTTACAGATAAAACAATTCGTTTGGGATACAACTCGATTTATTCCCTATTCCTGATTCAGATCGGCTTAAAAAGATACATTAATAAATAGACGACTGACAAGACCACAATTTAAAAACAATTAGGAAAGTACAGTTATCACCAAACTAAGCGTCACAGTAGAAAATGGAGTATCTAGGGTTACGTTTAAATTGAAATAGCTTTGAAACAAAAACCCGTATGCTAGTGACTCATACAACACACGAATTTGTGTCTACAGACCGCTCTGCTGTGTTGTATTTCTAGTTTCTGGGTGATACCCCTTGGGTTTGTATTGAAACTAAGCTTAAGTGGGTGTTGAAGGGGATGTCCAGAAGTGTTAAGGATACTATAAGCCATTAGAATATTGCCTCTAAGATGCCTTTACTCTAATGAGTAAAGGTTAAGTGATTAGAGGCGCTCTTCATAAGGTTTAAATTTGAGTCCTTGGACTGATTTCGTGGCTCGCCGTTGGGTACGCTCCAGAGTGTCCTCATGCTTTTGGAATGAGGGGGAAATACCATGTTCCCGTACTCTAAATGGGAACGAATAAAACTGTTGAAGATTATGTGGAAAATTCTTGCGTCAAACTGGCCAAAAAATGAGCTTCAGTGTTACCAGTTTGCTTGGAAGGCATTTTTGTCACAGTTACCATAAGACCCCAAATCGTAGGGCACCAGAACTTCTTTTAGGCAAGAGTTTCCTAAGTTGTTACTGTAGTCTGCAGCAAGTCTCAGATGGACTACTTTACACTTTGAAGTGTTAAAGGCAAGTCCAATGTCATCTGCCCAACTTTGAATTCGAGTCAAATTCTCCTGAAGTGCCGGTATATCCTCTTGGTTGCTTTTCTCTCCAGTGTTTCACGTCACCAGCAAAAAGCAATCAGTTAGACGATACCTGTCGTGAAAGATCGTTTATACAAATGAGGAAAATGAGAAGTCCTAGTACAGAAACGTGTGGGACCCCACTAAGACATCTCATAGCTTGAGAGAAAGTGAAGTTAACCTTGACATTAATATGTCAATTTTTTATATATGAAGTGAGCCAATCAACTAGAGGCGACTAGATACTCAATCGTTTGAGCTTATTGATAAGACATATATGGTTGACCCTATCTAAATATTTTGAGAACTCAAGGTGTATGACGTCAACCTTCCCCTTGCGATCAAGGATGGTTGTTCAGGGACAACACCGTCTTTGTACTAATAGCAGTATGATGCCTCTACAGTTCTCACCTTTGCTCAGATCTCCTTTCTTCAGTTTTTTGATGAGGTATCCCTCTTTTCAGTCCGTCAACTCTTGTTCCTCCTTCTAAAGCTTTTTGAATAGAATATGGAGCATGTATGCAGTTACATTTATATCTGACCTCAGATCTCCAAATGGTATGTTGTCAGGTCCTACTGCTTCCCCATTCTTGATTTGTTTGATGTTCATCGTGATTTCTTCCGTCATTGATGGAGTGACACCTATAGGAATGTTTCTATATGCAAGTGTTTAAACTTGTTGTCTTTAAAATGTCATGGTAAAATGCCGTCTGCAGATTTGAAATGTCAAGCCCACCAACTCCGAAAATTGAGATATTGGATGATGAGGAAAATATTGTTAACTTAGAAGGAGAAGAAGATACAAATGATAAGTATCTGTCAACTCTCAGTACAAATGACGAAGATTTGAACAACTATGTGCAGTTATTCGATTTATATCCACAAATACTTCGCAAGTACAGTTTTCTTAAGTTTTTGTGAGTTAAAAGGTGTTCTCGTGAATTCAAAAAGACATTTGGAGTAGTAAATGAAATAGAATACGAAAATGGAAATACATTCGAGGTTCGCTGTTGTATAATATTTTGATTGTATTATAAGTATACTTATTTAATAGAATATTTAAATAATAATGACAAGTAGGTAGAGGCATTTTGCAAGAGAAACTTCTCACGTTTTCTCAAAAGTATCAGAAATTTTCGAAACTCTTGAGTCGTTGTGTAGATTTTGTTATAGTACGTCTAAACTTTAAGAGAAAGACCTTCCCTGACCGGGTTTAGTGTGGGAGTTGTAGTTCCAGGTATACCAAAATTACTTGTTGACCATTTCTCAAACTTCCCCAGAATTGATGGAATATCTTATAAAATGGGATAGTTGCTGGTATTTTAATTGATTACCTCGTTATTTCTGGATTGTCGAAGTTTGTGATACAACCTGTGTTACTGAAACGTGTCAGTGTTTACTTTTAGAATACTGTAATATACCGTAAATAAGTATCACTTGATGCCAATATACTTTATTTTAGCAGTGATTGAGGAAAACTAGACAGAAAACATGTGATATGAAAGGATGAGAAGTACTAAGTGAAAGAAAGCTAAACATTTATGTAGAAATCAGAATTACAGCCGTTAAGATAAATCATATCGCTCATCAGTTGTCATTTTTCAGAAGTAGGGATAGTAGATCAAACGATCTAAACTAGTCCTCCCAATTGATACTACTGTGAAGGTCTAATTACGCTTTGAATATATTTAGAAAAAGTTTTGGTATTACGTATTCTTATGGAAAATCTCAATAATTCATTATCCAATGCAAAAAGCAAAGCTCCGGCAGCAAACTATGTGACTCCAGTTTTATATTTCTCAGATGATCGGTCCTATATGGAAGAAAGCAGTAAGATACATTAGTACGACACTCATGGTTTGGTGTACCGTATGCCAGTATTAAACCACCTCTTAACCTGCGATTAGATAACTAAAATGAGTTGAGACGTCGCATTTTGTTCTCAGAAGATAGACAAAAGACTTTTTATCGTTTCGGTCCCTCACTGTCGGACCCATTTGATCGTATTCACTTCATGCTTGAAACAAGGATTCACTTCTTGAATCCCACATTTCAAATGAGACCTCACAAACACCGAGTATGATGCCTTAGACGTTTCTTCATATCAATGACGAAATAACTTACGAATAACCCATTAAACCCTAAAGCCTTTGGCAGTGGCAGCCTTGCACTTGCTTGCCGCTCTTATGTCACTGTTAATTATAACCTCTAGAATTTATAGTCCTCATGTTCATAAGCATATTTTTACCCTCACCCATTGCCTCTTATCAATCAGAAATTCGCTTGTCAAATTTCTAACTTTGTAATGGATTCCCGAATTTTCCAGTTTTACTCTAAGACCTAACTAAAAACTTTGTTTAAGACCTTACGTATATCTATGAAAATTACATTTATCGGAATCTTACTGTCTTTGGATGTATCCCAATCCTCTCTTGAAACGAGATTTGTCAAAAATCAAAAGCCTCTCCAAAATCATGTTCTCCTCTCTCTAGAAAATTACTAGATTCCACATAATTTAGAAAAGCTGTTGAGTAGTCTTTTCCCGCAGTTTAACAAGTGAATTGACCAGATTATCGATCCGATAACTACTATCTAAGTATGTACTTCTCCCACCTTATTAGCCAAGCTGATTGCTGCTTCTTCTTAGTCTCTTGATAATTAAGACTGCTTCGGAGATATGCTACACAGTGTTGTAATTGGTTCTAAAATAATATCTTCCTAGGCTTCCATGATCATAAAATGAGTATCATCAGGAGCACCAGGCTCATCTGGTTTGAGACGGCAATGTAATCGTAGGACAACTTCCTTTCCAATAATCAAAGGATCCATCCAAAAATTGCCATTATTGCAATTAATAGTTTATCTTTTACCGTCATGTGTAGAAAGCATTTTTCAATCAAATACTTCGGCGATGCTTCAAGCGGATCCCATCACTCCTCTGAGTTTTATTTTTATATGCGACAGTAACATTTTTGAACTGTTTTCACAACCTCTGATCAATTGTTTTGCATACAAAATTCTAGCCTACAAACGCATTACATGCCCTTCTAGTCTTACGATAAGTGTGTCTATACTGTTCAAAGCCTGTTGAGATAAACATGCTTTAATGCCTTCTCTACGTCTAAAATGTTTCTCGACATTTTTAGTTATCTATAATGGACAGTTATAGTGTCTACATGGTATTAAGCACGGTAAAAATGCTGATGTAACAGCTAAATGTGCCTTTAAGTATATGCCATGTTTCTTCACTTGATGACCTAGTATCCACTGGCCAGTCCATTGCTACAGCGTACTTTAAAAAATTCTTTAGTCAACATTGTGTTCATATACCTCAAATGAAATTGTGGAAAAATATAAAGAATGACAAAAAATGTTTACAAATTAGTCTTATCTCAACTATTTCCGCACAATCTTTATGTGACTCAGTAATTTGTTGTACTGTTAGTTACTAAATTTAAAACTGCTGTCGTTTTAAACTTTACCAACGCATATAGTTACTCGATAATCTACATCAAAAATATCCTATCTCAACGTATTCAAATCAGTCTACTGGCTAGACAAGTAGATCATATATAATTCAGTGTATTTGATGTAGTTTTTGGATCAATTATGAAATTGATGGTTGCGTCTGTTGTGGGTATATTTTATATTACCAACAAATCTTCATATACAGCACTTCCATCTTCCTAATAGCGAGTCGTATCTGCGTTTGTTATTTTATACAGTGTCAGGTTATTGGTTGTTTCCACAGGATATAAAAAGTAGCCATATCAGAATTTTATGAAGTTGCAGCAATTATTACCAAATTAAAAACATGCCATCAAACAATGATAAAAGTTTTTAGGTGATATGGCCAAAACGGGTCCGCGTGAATGACATAAAAACACTTTCCATTTGTTTTTATGTGTTTGACGTGAAATTATTCGGCATTGTTCTATTTTTTAGTTTCGTTTGTTCGTAGTCTATTCTTTTTCTTGTATCAGAAATCTCACATTTTTATTATTACTGTCTTTACTCTTCTGCTTCTCCATAGTTGGCATGTTTTCTTCCTGAGTTAACACCAACTAAAACTAATACACAGTTCAGTTAAATTCTATGTTGTTTCTATCTTCGCATGTATTTGATTGAAGAAACATTTACACAACTGCTTGTGCTTAAGACGTCTTTACAATTGATTGATCACTGTGTAGCGACTAATTTCATGTATGTAAAGTCTTTCTTCAGTAGTCAGTAGTAGTCAGTAGCGCCTGTTACTCCCAATGGAGCATAGGCCGCTGACCAGCATTCTCCAACCCACTCTGTCCTGGGCCTTCTTTTCTAGTTCCATCCAATTCTTGTTCATTTTTCTCATGTCTATTTCCATTTCCCGGCGTAATGTGTTCTTTGGTCTTCCTCTTTTCCTTTGGCCTTGAGGATTCCATGTGAGGGCTTGTCTTGTGACGCAGTTGGGTGCTTTCCTCAATGTGTGTCCTATCTACTTCCAGCGCTTCTTCCTGATTTCTTCCTCTGCTGGGATCTGGTTTGTTCTCTCCCACAGTACGTTGTTGCTAATAGTGTCCGGCCAATGGATCCGAAGTATTTTGCGTAGACAATTGTTAATAAACACCTGTATTTTCTGGATGATGGGTTTCGTAGTTCTCCAGGTTTCTGCCCCATACAGTAGAACTGTCTTGACATTTGTGTTGAAAATCCTGACCTTGGTGTTGGTTGACAGTTGTTTTGAGCTCGAGATGTTCCTCAGTTGTAAATATGCTGCTCTTGCTTTGCCGATCCGCGCCTTCACATCTGCATCAGATCCACCCTGTTCATCTGGTCAAGGCAACTGGATATCGGGTGCTTGAGGCTATTTAATTATTGACCGATGGTCATAACTCTCATAATACATTGGTTTGTTTACTAGAGCTTCAAAATAAATATTAACGTTCTGTTGTTTTTAAAAACATATCCACGTAAAACTAAGGTAGTTAATCCTAAAATGGACGGTAATAAATACCTTCCAGTTTATTCATGGAAAACTTACTCAGTTAACTCGTAAACAAGACTAAACTCACGAAGCCTTGTGAGAAAGTAGACATCAAAGATAACTCTCGCAAACCTTCTTAAAAGCACTATCTTGATCTGTGGTTCATTTAATTAGTATTAACCATTTTGTCTGTTATCTAGATGTTTATACTTCACGTAAAAATGCGAAACCAAATTGTTACAGATTCCCTAAATTTTCCTTCATATAAAAAAGGGAAAAATCGTCAATGATATGCTACATGGTCACGGTGAATTTCACTGGGATGAAACAGGATTGGTGTATATTGGCGACTTTATAGAAAATAAAATTACTGGGCGTGGAAAAATTATTTGGCCGAATAAAAGGTTTTCTTATAGAAAAATAACTATGCTTTACTAAATATCTAGTGAATATATTGGTGATGTTGTTGATGGGATCCGACATGGATTTGGCACATACACTGACTCCAATGGTCTCCAATATACTGGTCAGTGGAAGAACGGAAAGAAACAAGGAAAAGTAAGTACATTTCCATATATATAATAACATTAAAGAATTTGTCCAGAATTATCCGATTTCAAAGAACAATCTTGAGTAAACTGCAATACTTTTATCTACTAAGCGAAATTTCAAGTTACAAAACCGATAATCCGCTATTTATTCTCGCCTTAACTGGATAATAATTACGTTTTATGAAGTAACTAGAGATTTTATTTGGAAAAGATAAACAACGGAACACCAAACAAACTTTAATAAATATACATCATCTTAGTAAATATCACTGCTATTAAATATCTGTAAAATGCCTCATTTACATGAAATTTCAGTTCACTAGTGAGAAAGAAAACGAATTAGTATAAATAAAGCGTCAAAGCATATAGCTATTTGTTTAATACTAAAGTTACTGACCATTGTATTTAGGCTTTTGTTGAAAACCAGAATCTCTGCAAAACTATTCAAACCTTGTTAGCGCAACGATTAAAGAGCTTCATGAAAACCTCGATGAATTTTCAGTTGGTTTAGAATTTAGCTAATCTCATATTGATGCGGCTATATAAAATAAGATTATAAGTTAACCAATTACTTTTTAGTCTCTAGCAACTCTCTCATTCTTTACAATTTCATAGATAACTACTCCGATTTCCTCTCGAATTTACGAGTTAATTGATGTATGAATGTAATGTTACCGCTATAAAGGTGCTAACTCTCAAACCAACACTTGTGTTTTGAACAGGACAACACTTGTGCTAGCAATAATAAAACCTTCAACACTGCCAATTAACCACTAGACTTAAGGTGTCACAACAAATATGGTTTTTCTGAATAGAAAAAACAATGTAACTAGGTGATGCTTAATGTGAAACCCTATAATACATCGTTTAATTAACATTTTCATGCAAAATTAAATACCCGGCTAAACATTTTATTGCCCTATAGTCCATAAAAACGCTTAACTTCAAATTTCAGGGTCGATTAAACTACACGACTGATGGTTCTATTCACTATGACGGTGAATGGGACTCTGGACTACGTCACGGTTACGGAGTGTATCACTACTCTAACCGGGCAACTTATGAGGGTCAGTGGAAAGATGGTAAACGTCATGGAGAAGGAACAATGCACTGGAGTGATCGTGATGAAATTTATACTGGAAGTTGGGTTGATGGAAAACAAGTAAATATAAGTTTTGAGCTATAAGAAATATAGACATTTTTCTTTATTTGAACTAAAGAAAATTCAATTGGGTTGTCAAATTACTATGCTATTAATCTGCCAATAGAGTAAAAAATACGATTTTGATATGAAATATTTATAGAATGTATACACCTATTTTTTAAACTTTGTAGGTTTATAGTGAAAAAGCCTGTTTAAATAAATCAAATTGACTTAGTTTGACCTTCATATCTTAAGCTAGATAGCAAATTACTCGAAGGAACTCGACTATAAAATTAAAACCAACAGTTTGATAAAAGAACTGAGCGTCAAGAAGTTAAAACAAGTTTTCTGGACGAAATGTTGGAATTATTTAAGTTTCAATATTTGAGATTATTTCAAATATAATTATCACACATATTGTTTACGATAAAATTAATTTGTCCAGGTAAGACAGTGTTAGGAATAAAGAGCAGTGAATTAGAATAATATAACTTTTGTAAAAGAAAGAATTTTACATCATTAACTTCGAAATTGTTATATCTTGAAAAAGCTGATTTTTCGATATACCGCGGATAACTGAGCACTAGAACACCAAAACCCTTCCAAGTCGCAATAAGAAGACAGAAGAGTAATGGAAGGAATATTATTCCGAACAGTGTCAATCATAGTACAAAATTGTCAGGTATTTATAGTTTTTAGTGAGAACGAAATCATCATTACAGTCTTCCAATCCGCATACAGGGGGTTATTAGCATTATCCAATCGGGAAGCTACACGTTGGAATTCTAGAACATTCTTCTGAAAGGTGATTGGATGGGACGTCTTCGGCTCCTTCTGAGCCTCTTACAGCTTCCTCGAGTTTACCAGTGGTCCGTCGTCACACCTCCCCCCTTTAAAGTCCGTTGTGTAAGATTTTTTTCTTGGATCCACCTGAAGCTTGGGTGTCGCATTCCTCTTGCGGTCCATTACTCTCGAGGGTTGTACAGCTTTCTCTCTGCGTCGTTTGTCTTTTCGATATTTGCGCTCATGATGGTTCTTCCGAGATGAATCTACGAGCAATTGAAATGGGAGCCGGTTTTCTGTGACCACTGTACTATCATTTCTTTGCATTTGATTTATATGTCTTATGCATTTTCCGACACCCTTCCGGACTAGGTACAGTACATTTCCGATTCGACGTTCTATGACACCTGGTTCCCACTTCCTATTACCTTGATATGATCTGACAAGTACCTTTTCACCCACCTGGAAGCTACGATTGACCTTACGATCTTCATTCGTGGGTTTATTTGTCTTTCTGGGCGGCAACATACTGTTAAAGACTGTCCGGATTTTCCTTCCGAACATACACTCGGCCGGAGACTTTCCTTCTGGTACTGCCGGATTAGGGGTAACTCTACAAGACATTAGGAACTTATTAATCACTTGTTCCGGGACACCTTCACCTCCCCCTTTGACCAAAGCTCTTTTAATCGTATCCACGAATCTTTCTGCCTGGCCATTCGACTGAGGATGGTACGGAGGAGATTGTAGATGCAATATTCCATTTTCGTTGCAAAAGCGTTTGAAGGCGGATGACATAAACTGAGTACCATTGTCGGTCACTAAGATCTCTGGAACCCCAAAACAGGCAAACAATCCTGACAATCTTCTTATGATACTCTCTGAAGTCGTATTCGGCATGTCATATACTTCTGGCCATTTTGTGAAAGCATCTACAACAACTAAGTAATTCCTGCCTTGTATCGGTCCGGCGAAATCAGCATGTATTATTTGCCAAGGCCCGTCCGGTTTAGGCCATGGTTGTGGTTCGGCTTTCGTTGGATTCTTCGCAGCCTCTAGACAGGACCAACAACTGCGACATTTTTGCTCTATATCATGGTCCATTGACGGCCAGTATGCATAGCTACGAGCTAGTGATTTCATCTTACTTACCCCTGGATGCCCGCTGTGGAACTGTTTAATGACTTGGTGTCGAAGATTTCTGGGGATAACGATACGATGGCCAAACATTATACATGAATCGACAACTGTTAATGACTCTCGTCGACGAAAATATTGTAAGAGTTCTCCGTGTAGTCTAGATGACGGCCATTTGTTGAGTATGCAATGGCGAACAATCTTCAATACATTATCCTTCTTGCTAGCCGCTTTGATAGCTTCGAATGTGACTGGGAGTCCGGAAACTGCGTCTGACAATATTTTGTGAACCTCGGCCTCGACATCTATAGCAGCTACAAGTACCTCTTCTTCTTGTTTTTCATGCAGACTAATCAATCTTGAGAGTGCATCTGCCTGTCCGAAATCCGTTGTTGGTTGATACTTTATCTTGAAATCATAACCCAGCAGTGTGGTAGCCCATCTCTGTAGCCGGTTTGCTGTATATACCGGGATGCCTTTTTTAGATCCAAAAACTGTCAGTAACGGTTTATGGTCTGTAAGTAAGGTGAACTGCCTACCAAACAACATCTTGTGGAACTTTTTTACAGCAAATATAATCGCGAGGGCTTCTTTCTCTATTTGACTGTAGTTTCTTTCAGTCATAGTCAGAGATCTCGCAGCGTGAGCGATTGCTTTCTCAGACCCGTCAGGGTAGGCATGTGAAATTACTGCTCCAATTCCGTAGTTCGACGCATCTGCTGCGACTATAATTGGAAGATCAGGATCATAGTGTGTAAGGAGAAGGTTCGACGATAGAAGCTGCTTCAGTTTTAGGAATGCTTCCTGGAATTCAGTTGACTAGAACCATTTGGTATCCTTTTTCAATAAGCAATTAAGAGGAGCACGATGGCGATGCAGATCTGGAAGAAAAACTCCATAATGACTAACCATTCCCAAGAAAGAACGTAAAGTTGATATATCCGTCGGTGGAGACATGGACTTAATGGCTTTGACATTTTCAGGATCAGGTTTTCTCCCGTTTTTATCGATTATGAATCCCAAATACCGAACTTGCTCCATGTAAAAATCACATTTTTCGGCACGCAGTCTGAATCCATAATCTGCTATGCGTCTAAGAACCGTATCCACCTTATTCTCTAAATCAGCATAGTCTGTACCCATGATCAATATATCATCGAGATAAGCCGCGGTACCAGGAATGTCTTGTAACATAGTGTCCATAACTTGTTGGAAGATTGAAGGGGCGGTCACTAGAAAACAGAGGAACTTTTGTTTTTGCACAACCGTATTTTATCTATGTAAATAGATAACACTTTCTACTTAGGTGGAGTTTTGCTCTCTGAGCTGGATGGTTTGGTCAATCTATTTTGTCATATGGCCCGTCAAATATCACGTGACAAAACCATCAATCAGAATACAGACTTCTATGACTTCTTCCCTGTGCCGAACAAATAATTCGTTAACCAGTACAAGCAGCCTTTAGTTAACTCAGATTCTTTATTAGTTCTATGTATAGTAACTTCTTACCTAACCCAGCGCGTTGAGTCCAAAACAGAAATATCAGCCTCCACTACATAAATCATGTGCTTCAGACATTCGCAGTTTATATATAAGCAAACCAGACTGCATCTTACCCTAAAACGAAAGGTAGTTATCATACAGGATTAAGCTAAAATTGGCTGTGTGGCAAACTGTAACGAATACATTGTGAATAAATTGAGAACAGTAAATTGTATAACAGTAGTTAATGGGTCAAATGAAGACTTATGATAAAATGAATATAAATATCTATGATCTACGTACTTAGTAATTATACGATAAGAATATATATATTTAAAACAGTCTACAAATAAGTCCTGAAAGTTACCATACATTTATTCCTAACTCGCACATAACACAACAAGCACATTGGGATTGATTCAATCTACCAATCAATAAGGAAAATTATGGGCAAATATAGGACCAAGAACCAAATCAAAGGGAGATACAACCAAAATAAAGAAGTAAACAATGACAGATTGAAGCTCAACAATGACCGATCAAGATCGAGGTCTACAGGACAAAATGTGGTTTAAATGTGGAGAAATTCGAACATTTCACTTCTATTTGAAGTTTGTGCTGATGATGTCGTTCAGAATAACGATGAAAGCTTCACTAATAAACCATCCAGTTCAGAGAACAAAACCCCAACTAAATCATCCACCTAAGCTTCGAATTTCCACCATTTCAACACCTTTTATTACGCCACCATTTTGTTGGTAACGATACTCACAGATCAAAGAGAAATTTTTCTGTGCTTAAAGTTCTACGTAACAGTATATGCAATTAGCAAATAATGATAGAGGTTTATGAGATTAGTGAGATAAGTAGTTGAAGATCATTTTTATCAGAGATTCACGTTATCATATCACGCAGATTATTCGTCTCAGTTCTTGGATTCAAAGTAGTGTACACCTGTGATCAAACAAAACATTGTATTTGAGAAATTCAGGCCTTGTGATAACTATACTTTCAAAATGCAGTCTGTTTTTTAAATGATGCAGTCATCACTCAATCTTATCAATGGATGCCATCCTTATTTCTGACTTTGTTGATTTTAAAGATCATACATTCCTAATAAAATCCCGTAAAATCTGTTTCAAAGACAGTCACCAATGTACATGTAGCTGTTAGTTATCTAAGTGTTTTGTTAATATTATTATCAGTTTTAGGTTAGGTTCTGTCATTGTTATGTTCCGACAAGAATAATGAATGGTAACTTTTGGGATCCATTTGTGGATCAATACTAAACGTATATTTCTATTGTATAATTATTGAGCAGCTAAACTATGCATATTCATATTCCTCTTATTAAAAGCTTTATTTTGACCCATAAACTATTATTATAAGTTTTACCATTCTTAAATTATTTTCAGTATATTAATTACTACCTCCCTCATTCACAGCCACATCTGGCTAATTCTTGTACAAATGTTGTTTCATATTTTATTGGTACGTTGTGGTCTGTTTGATTAGTATATAAACCTAGTATGTTTGAAATATAATGATTCATATCACAGATGCTCGGATTAGTTTTCTGGACTTAACTGGCTGGGCTAGACAGGAAGCGGGACAGTAAGGACTCTAGAATTCTCGTGCGAGTTTTATGCGTCATTGGTTCGATCGACAAGTCACTGCTCTCTAATTGGCGGTATCTTTAAGTTATACAACCCCGCCTGTAGCTCTTATAGGGTTACTGCCGGTCGCAAGCCCGGGTAAAGGAGGAGGGTTGGGCATGGGGTTAGCGTCCTCATCCCGTAGAAAACTAACTCGCTAAAAAAACGCCTACCAGAAAAAATAATCCAAACCATTTTAACTCTGCCCTGGGAGTTAGAAGGTCTTCATTTAGAAGAATTATGACGCTTCATGGTGAAAGCCGAGCTCCTTCGGAAGCCACGAGGCCGATGCCCCTTTTAGCAACCGGAGCAAAAATTTTTATAGGTACATGGAACGTTCGAACAATGTGGGAAGCCGGGAAGACCAGTCAAATAGCAATGGAAATGAGGAGATACAACTTAGCAGTACTGGGAATCAGCGAAACCCACTGGACCCAAGCTGGACAGAAAAGGCTAGCTACGGGAGAGATGCTGCTATACTCCGGTCACGAAGAGGACAATGCTCCACACACTCAGGGAGTTGCTCTAATGTGTCCAAAGTAGCACGAAATGCACTTGTAGGATGGGAATCTCACGGATCCAGAATCATCAAAGCATCATTCAAAACAAAGAAGGAGGGGATCACAATGAATATTATCCAATGTTATGCACCCACCAATGATAGCTCTCAACAACAGGTTCCAAGCCTTACAAGATCTACTGAAAGAAGAAGAAACTAGTATGGAGGACAACTGGAAAGGCATCAAGGAAGCATTAACTTCAACGTGTCAAGAGGTTCTCGGTCTAAAGAAATACCATCATAAGGAATGGATCTCTACAGAAACACTGGACAAGATCAAAGAAAGGAAGAACAAGAAGGCAGCAATAAACAACAGCCGAACACGAGCAGAGAAAGTCCAAGCACAAGCTGAATACATAGAAGCAAACAAACAAGTGAAGAGGAGCATTAGAGCCGACAAGAAGAAATACGTTGAAGAACTAGCAACGACGGCAGAAAAAGCTGCTAGAGAAGGAAATATGAAACAGCTTCACGATACAACGAAGAAACTATCAGGAAAATGCAGTAAACCAGAGAGGCCGATCAAAGACAAAGAAGGCAAGCCAATCACTGAAGTTCAACAACAGCGTAACAGATGGGTAGAATACTTCGAGAAACTCCTGAATAGGCCGGCTCCAATGAATCCACCGAACATCGAAGCAGCACACACAGATCTTCCTATAGATGTCAATCCACCAACGACGGAAGAACTTAGAGTGGCCGTCAGACAAATTAAGAACGGGAAAGCAGCAGGACCCGACAACATACCAGCTGAAGCACTGAAATCAGACATCGAAGCAACCACAAGCATGCTTTATCTTCTATTCAAAAAGATTTGGGAGGAGGAACAAGTGCCGATGGACTGGAAAGAAGGACACCTCGTCAAGATTCCAAAGAAAGGAGATCTGAGCAAATGTGAAAACTACAGAGGCATTACACTACTGTCAATACCAGGGAAAGTCTTCAACAGGGTGTTGCTGAACCGGATGAAGGATGCAGTAGACGCCCAACTTCGAGATCAACAAGCTGGATTCCGTAAGGATCGGTCGTGCACAGACCAAATTGCAACACTACGGATCATCGTCGAACAATCAGTTGAGTGGAACTCATCACTATACATCAACTTCATTGATTATGAAAAGGCATTCGACAGTGTAGATAGGAGGACATTATGGAAACTTCTTCGACACTACGGAGTTCCTGAGAAGATTGTCAATATTATCCAGAACTCATACGACGGACTACAGTGCAAAGTAGTGCATGGAGGACAGCTGACAGATGCATTCCAAGTAAGGACCGGAGTCAGACAAGGCTGTTTACTCTCTCCCTTCCTCTTTCTTCTGGTGGTCGACTGGATTATGAAGACCGCGACATCTGAAGGAAAACACGGGATACAATGGACAGCTCAGAATCAATTAGACGATTTGGACTTCGCAGATGACCTAGCCCTCCTATCACGTACACACGAACAGATGTAGATGAAGACAGCCAGTGTAGCAGCAGTCTCTGCATCAGTAGGCCTCAGCATACACAAAGGGAAAACCAAAGTCCTCAAATTCAAAGCGGAGAACAGCAATCCAATCACTCTTGATGACGAAACCCTGGAAGACGTAGAGTCCTTCACATACCTAGGAAGCATCATCGATGAACAAGGAGGATCCGATGCAGACGTAAAGGTGAGGATCGGCAAAGCAAGGGTCGCATTCCTACAATTGAAGAACATATGGAACTCAAAACAACTTTCAACCAATATCGAAGTCACAATCTTCAACAAGAACGTCAAGACAGTTCTACTGCACGGAGCTGAAACTTGAAGAACTACTACAACCACCATCAAGAAGATGCAAGTATTTATAAATAGCTGTCTACGCAAGATACTCAACATCCATTGGCCGGATACCATCAGCAATAGCCTTCTGTGGGAGAGAACAAACCAACTTCCAGCTGAAGAAGAAATTAGGAAAAGACGATGGAAATGGATAGGACATACATTACGCAAATCGTCAAACTGCATCACGAGGCAAGCCCTAACTTGGAATCCTGAAGGGAAGTGGAGAAGAGGAAGGCCAAAGAACACATTACGTCGGATAATAGAATCAGATATGAAAAGGATGAATTACAACTGGACGGAGCTAGAAAGGATTGCCCAGGACAGGGTTGGATGGAGAATGCTGGTGAGCGGCCTATGCTCCTTCACGAGGAGTAACAGGCGTAAGTAAGTAAGTAAGTTAAGCTATACATTAGTAGGGCACACCGGTCACAAGTTATAACAGTCATCCAGTATGAATGACTAACTGAAGTTAACGATTTCAAATAACTGGTTTCATAGTACCGAGTTCACTGAAATGCTAAGAGATGCCGATTTACACTTTTAACAGAGTTATGAATAATAAAAGAGCATAAAATCTAAACCAAAACGAAATGTACTGTGCTTCTTGAATTTAAGAACCTCGGGTCGATATCTTACCGAATCTCTAAACTTATTAGCATTTTAAAATAAACTACTGAAGAATCCAATGCCACTCTAGTACTTTAAGCCTTATTAAATATTGTGAACTGATAATTAAGTGGAATATTCTGAGATTTTGTTGACAAACCGAATATCAAGTGACGTTCACTATCTCTACATTTTTAGGATGGACTAGGTTGTCATGCGTGGCATATTCTTCGTGTTCGAACATCACAATATTCTTTGCCCAATGTATACGATGGTCAATGGGCAAATGGTAAACGTAATGGACTTGGAACATTTCATTATCCTAATGGGTCTAAATATGTCGGTTATTGGAAAGATGATCTGAAACATGGGAAAGTAAGTTTAGAAATGATAATTTTAAGTGTCAAATGACAAGTTTCTCCAGTTTCATTTTCTTTTTTTTTTACAGGAAATTCAATTTTCAAATGATGTATTGCCCTCAACTAGAATAAATAAATCATTAGTTCAAAACTAAAATAATACGGTTCAATATATCATATGCATTTCGGATTTAGTTCACAAAATAATAGAGATCATTAGTTGCCTACTAGTAAGACATGATTTAAAATTTTTTACCATTAATATCAATACGATATTTTTCGAAAATTCCTCCTAATATTATGTCGAGACTCAACTCTCGAAAGCAATCAGATTTATAGACATTGAACTACTGATCCGTCACCGTACCCTATATGTTTCCACAAATGATTGTTTGCAAAACCTCTGTTTTATCCTAATTCAGTATTCTGCCTACACTTTTGTGAGCCGCCTGTTTGATTTATTTTACTCCCTGTGTTGCTCAGAAGTTTTAGCTAATTAAATTAATACTCTAATATGCTGAATCATATGTTACATTACAAACGATACATTCGTAAGTGGAACTGATTTAAGTAAATTTTTGTCAACAAGTAATTTTCTTTATGAAATTGGAATAATTAAAAACGTACTGCAACTAACCTATTTCCAGTATAGTCATCAGAAATAAAAGGATATTGATGTTTAGGAGTTGCTTACAGTTTAAATATCAATTATAAACATTTTTGGATATATATTAATTCTGTAAGTTTGTTTTCTTCATATTTACCGTCTTCTAAAGGGTACATTGATACTTAAAGATGGACGAATATTCGAAAGAACATTTTATAAAGACCGTTTAATCGATGAAACCTCCGATTCATTACCCTCAAGTGTTGATCAGCTAAGTTTAGAGAGATTAGATACACGTATACCACTTGTCACAGGTAAGTTTTGCATGTTATCAAATAATAAAATAATATACGCCAACGGTTTTTCCTACAGATTTTTGAGCTACTAGTAAGTAGTAGTATAGAGAATAACAACAGTTTGGCATTTTTCGAATAGGTGAAATTCTATGTGCGTAATGATGGAAGCAAAAAATCTAGGCTAATTTTTATTAAACTAATAGATAATAACAGACTGTATTAATTTTTTTATCCAAAACATTAAATCTCTATCAAAAACATTTGAACCGAATTATCACACTATACAACATCATTAGTCTGTACAGTCAGTATATGATAAATAAACAAACATCAGTCATTAAAGGGCGGCCTGTTTGAGCATCTGGGTTACCTGTTCCTGCCATCTAGATATTTCAACAAGTTATAGATTTTTGTTTGTTTTAATATATCATTATGTTTATTAATCACATAACCTATCCTGCTGCGTTTCTGAAAAGTGTACAACCTTTCGTTGTCAAAGTTACAAAAAACTCAATAAGAGACAATGTGGTTGCTGGCAATATACAGCGAAAAGAATGCACATTATTCAGATGTTCATTCACTGAAGTGCTAACATCTAACTGGCGATCACTCAATATTTATCTCCAGGACCGATCAAGAAGAAAGAAACGGAAACTTGTTGAAATACTTTGCTCTGAGAATTCTATATTGTACGAAAAAGATGATATTGAATAAAGCAGATAATAAAAATAATAATAACCGTGTTTTCCCTTGGATTGGTAACTGGTCGAGGCACACCTCAATGTATGAAAAGACACTGATACCTCTCAAGTGTTAAGTAACATTCATTCAACATGGATATCTATAAATAATGGTTCTGAATAGGTTTAATGATATCAGATGAGTTTTGGTGTGTACGTTGAACTAAATAGGCTGACAACTCGTGAACCTTTCTATTAAAGGAGATGTGTTGATATACTTTCGTGCTTTCTAAAAAAAATAGATTATAAATTAATTGTAATGAGAACTTATAAATAATTGAGATAACTTTGTGAAGTTATCCGGAATCTTCAACGCTATACGCGAGAACTGCAGTCAGTGCTTAATAATTTCCATATGAATAGTTATAAACATTCAAGAAACGCTTTACAGGTAGGTAAAATCAAAATTATGGCCCTCCGATTGTTCAGAGTTCAAACTTAAACGCAACCCTTCCGGATGACTTAAGCATTCACATTCTAGCTGAACAGTATAAATTACTATCTATATTAAAACCATAGGCGATAGCCATACTGAACCTCAGTTCAAGTGCTTTTGATTGTTTCGCTTAGTGCTGAAGAGTATTTTTCTGAGTTACCTACATATCTAAACTGTAATTTTATATTTTACAACAAATAGGTCATTGCATCACCTTTCGTCCCGATATTCCAGTTATCATAAAGTTTATCTATGCTTACTCTTTGAAGTCACAGAAGCCCTTATTCTATTGATCAGTGTTTATTTTTTAATTTACCCACCAAGTTGTAGAAATAAGTACACATTTAATTATATTTGCCTTCTTTATAGAGCAGAACTTTGTGATATCATGTTGCCTATTTACACTTTCCATGATAAAACTATCAACATAGTAAAGTAGCAACTAAATATCGCGTGTTTTATCATAACGATTTTGTAACCATATTTTCATGTTTGTTTCAGAATGTTTATCCGATCCCATTGAGAAAAATAGTGTACTCAAAGATACATCAGACAGTAATTTGTTGGAAAATTATCTGAAACCTCATATATCACCGTCAGATTACACTCATTCAGAATTACAGAATGTAGGTTTTTCTCCAATTTTATTCACATTGTTCTTTATCTATAATTTAAATAAATTACTTTGATTTATCACGAATCAATCATGTCTGTTACAATTTCCACTGATTTGTTATGTACAAAGTTTCTGTATTAATGGATCCAGGAAAAGATGACGATAAAGTTTCTCTCATCACACAAATAAAAAATACTTGATTACATCGCATTATTCAATGGATAGGTTTATGTAATATTATTCTTTGAACCGATTTACAATCGATGTGTGATTATTTATTCCATTCGAAAGCTAGTTATCGTGTTTTAAAAACCACCAAATACTGATAGGTAACCAATTGTAGTTAATAGTAACTCAGTATAAAAAATAGATTATAACTTGTCAGTTTTCCAAGTTTTTTAAACAATTAAAGTACTACTTGAAAAACTATTTCATTCTAAGTTTGGACTTATTAAAAAGCCGTAATTACCACCTCACATAGTATGGTATTAAAGATATGCAGATCTTGTAATACATACAATACTTTTATCCAATGAGTCAGAAATGAACTCATAACATTTTCAACCACAATAGCTTAGATGTATCATCTTCATCCAGAAACTTTTCAGTTTTTGGTTTGATTTTATATAGCGTCACAGATATAAACTGTTACAAAATCCTGAACCTATGGTTTTGACGGGTATCAATTCATGGTGAGAATTAGTCCTAACTAATTAGTCAATAACTAAAATATTTACAATAAAATTAGATAAATGGTATCTTGTATAATTTAATGACTTAAGCAATCGTAATTTTAAATCACAAGAATTATGTAGCTTTACTTTACTTACTTACGTCTGTTACTCCCAATAGAGCATAGGCCCCCGGTCAGCATTCTCCAGCTCACTCTGTCCTAGTCCTTCCTTTCTAGTTCGATCCAGTTGTTGTTCATTCTTCTCATGTCTGTCTCCATTTCTCGGCATAATGTGTTCTTTGGTCTTCGTCTCCTCCTCCATTGGCCTTGAGGATTCCATGTGAGGGCTTGCCTTGTGACACAGTTAGGTGCTTTCCTCAATGTATGTCCTATCCACTTCCAGCGCTTCTTGCTGATTTATTCATCTACTGGAATCTAGTTTGTTCTCTCCAACAGTACGTTGTTGCTAATAGTGTCCGGCCAACGGATCCGAAGTATTTTGCGTAGACAACTATTAATAAACACTTGTATCTTTTGGATGATACCCTGGTCGTCTTCTCCTGCATTTGTTGTAGCGTCTGCGACAGAAGAGCCAGATCATCTGCGAAGTCTAGATCGTCCAGTGCTTTCCTCCAGATGTTGACGTCTTCATGATCCATTCGATCGCCAGGAGAAAGAGAAAGGGTGAGAGTAAGCAACCTTGCCTAACACCGGTCTTCACTTCGAACGACTTTGTCAACTGTCCTCCATGCATGATTTTGCAGTTTAATCCATCATAGCAATTCTGTATGATATTGACTATCTACTGAGGCAGGCCATAGTGTCGAAGAAGCTTCCATAGTGTTGTTCTGTCCAAGCTGTCAAATGCTTTTTTGTAGTCAATGAAGTTGATGTAGAGTTATGAATTCCATTCAATTGATTGTTCCACAATGATCTGTGGAGTTGCGATTCGGTCTTTACATGATCTATCCTTACGGAATCCTGCCTGTTGGTCACGAAGTTGGTCGTTTACAGAGTCCTTCATCATGTTCAACAATACCCTCTTGAAGACTTTTTCTGGAATTGAAAAAAGAGTTATCCCACTGTAGTTATCACAGTTGCTGAGATCGCCCTTCTTTCCAGTCTGTAGGTACTTGTTCCTCATCCCAAATATTATTGGAGAGAATGTGGAGTATCCTTACAATTGACGCTACGTCTGCTTTTAATGCCTCCGCTGGAATGTTGTCTGGTCCTGCTGCTTTGCCACTCTTGATTTGTCTGATGGCCATGCTGATTTCTTCAATTGTTGGTGGGCCAACATTGATTGGGAGGTCCGTGGGTGCTGCTTCGATGTTGGGTGGGTTCAGTGGAGCTGGTCGATTCAAGAGTTCTTTGAAGTGTTCTACCCACCTGTTTTGTTGCTCTTCAATGTTGGTGATTACCTCGCCTTCTTTGTTTTTAACTGGTCGTCCTGGTTTGCGGCGATTTCCAGAGAGTTTCTTTGTTATGTCATACAGTTGTCTCATGTTTCCTTCTCTTGCAGCCTTTTCCGCCGTCGTTGCTAAATCTTCCACATATTTACGTTTGTCGGTTCTGATGCTCCTCTTCACTTGTTTGTTTACTTCTGTGTATTCAGTTTATGCCTTGGCTTTCTCTGTTCTTGTTCGACTGGTATTGATTGCTGCCTTCTTGTTTCTCCTTTCTTAAATCTTATCCAGTGTATCAACAGTGATCCATTCCTTGTGATGGCGCTTCTTGTGGCCATGAACCTCATGACAAGTTGAAGTGATTGCCTTTTTGATCCTCTTCCAGTTGATCTCCATAGTAGTTCCTTCTTCATTGAGTAGATCATGAAAGGCCTGGAACTTATTGCTGAGGGCTATCTTGAATTTGTTGAGTTTGTCAGTATCCTGAAGAAAAGCCGTATTAAACTTTTGTGATGTTGTTCACTCCGTTTTCCAGTGCTTCTGAAGTTTCAATTTCATCTTGGCGACCAGCAGGGGATGGTCTGATGCTATATCAGCTCCTCTCTTGGTTCTCACGTCTTCCATCGTCCTCCTGAACGTTTTGTTGATGCAAATATGGTCGATTTGGTTTTGCTTGGTGTGGTCCGGTGAAGTCCATGTGGTTTCGTGTATGCGTTTATGTGGGAATATGGTGCCGCCTATGACTAGTTTATTGAAGGCACACAGGTTTGCAAATCTCTCAACATTTTCGTTCCTTTCTCCCAGTCCGTGTCGTCCCATGATGTCTTCATATCCGGTGTTGTCCATTCCGACCTTGGCATTTAAGTCTCCCATCAGAATAATCAGGTCCTTTGTTGGGCACTTCTCGACGATTGATTGCAGCCTATCGTAGAATTGATTTTTAACGTCCTCATTGTAGTCGTTGGTATGCGCATAGCATTGGATGGCGTTCATTGAAATACCCTCTTTCTTTGTTTTGAAGGAGGCTTTGATAATCCTTGGTCCATGAGATTCCCATCCTATAAGTGCATTTTGTGCTTGTTTGGACGAGGCGTCATAACTCTTCTAAATGAAGACCTTCTGACTCCCAGGTTAGAGTTTAAATGAACAGTTTTTTCTGGTTGGCATTTTTTTAGCGAGTTATTTTTTTACGGGATGGAGCCGCTAACCCCATGCCCGACCCTCCCCCTTAATCCGGACTTGGGATTGGCAGTGAACTCAGAGGGGCTCCAGGCGGAGTTAAAATTATATAGCGCTGGCAGATAATGATTTTTAGCTGATAAGTTACAAATTACTTACATAATACACATACCTAGCGTTCAATCGTCCATTTTTATCTTTCGGTGTATTCTGCCATTTGAACTATCTTCTCGTCTGGTCTCTAAGTGTTCTGCCAAATCTGTGCTTTCGATGCACTGAAACTCTTTAATGTATCTGAAATCTGTTGCAACTCCGAAGCCACGTTCCGCTACACACTTTTACAAGCATCCACTACACTCAATAATTTAATATTTACTAGTTATGGACTCATTCTTAAAGCATTTAAGTTGGTGTTTTCATCTTTTCAAATTGTTTTTTCCCCTAAAACTTCATCTTTATTTGATTTGTTTAGATGCAAAATGTAATAACGGCTTATTTGACTCCATTACGCAGTATTTATAGATTTTATGGTAAACTTGGTATGAAACAGTTACCAGATAATACAATTATACTACGTTATGTTCAGTTCTGCCAATTTTTAAAAGATTGCAAACTGCATCAACATACAAGTTTAGCTGCCTTAGATAGAATAGTTGGTAGGTATTTTTACTACAATAATTCTGTAAATTTAAATTTAAACTTCAAATTATCCTATCTATGGGAAATGCAAACCAACCTAAAGGAAAAATGAACAGTAAATAGTTTGCACAGGGATAGACTATAATTTATAGACAAACCAATCAGATCCAAAATAGCAGGTATTGAATTTTGGGACGAAATTCATTCATCTATAAAGCTAAATAGAATTTCAGCATTATAGCTGATGTCAGTTCGTGATGAAAACCCTAACTCTAATTCCTAACCCTACAGTTCAACTGTAAATTCTTGTCCCAAGTTATGACACTAATTTACAAATTTCCTTTAACCCTAGTAAGTACGTGGACATCTATATATATATCCCTTAAGAAATTAAGCCTATTGTTACTTTGATGGTTCTTTAGCCAGTCACGTGCATTCACCATCCGGTAATTTCTGATTGGCTATTCGTATAACCGAACATAGTGGTTTTTACAGAATCGATCGATGACCAACTAATACGGACTCGTCGGTAGTTGTTGAAAAGTCACTCATCACAGCAAAGAGTGATAAATGCATTTACCCATAGCTGATATTTTATATCAAATGAGAAATTTAATCTCATACACATAGTTCCTTTTATCATTTTGAAAAGAGTAAGCATCTTTGTTCTTGCTCTTTTAAAAATTTAATCAGCTAATGAAATCTGTTTTCACTCTTTTGTTACTCATTCAATAAGACCTTCCATAATTAGAGAAAGAAAAAATTTTAAAAATAAAATAATTTTCAATCATTCGAAATTTACAGTACAGTTTACAGAATAAAAATAGGCTTGATCGAGACTCTTAAATTCAAACCTTACCATTACCAACTTTAACTAAACTCCATATTTACTCATAACACTCGTAATTCACTGTTATGAAGTTCAGAACACAATGGTGATATAGAGACATCTCTTCGACTTTCTTGGATTACGCCTCATAAACACGAATCGAACACTAGATATCTAATATAGTTATGCTCCACTCTCTAAGGTTAAACAAGATCTGACTTGTCAAGTCAGTTCGTTTGCTTTGATAAGTTTATTAGAAAATCATAGGGAACTTTTTCTGTATCTTATTTTAGTTTAGGACAATATGATTATCACAGTGATACATGAAGAGTTCCAGTGTATTTCATTATCATATCAATTTTAAAACTTAGTAGGTTTTAATGAAATTACTAAATAATTTCGTTATGTTTATCATCCATGAAAGAAACATTTGACTATGCGAATCATCATTCAGCGGTTAACAATGGTGTCTACCAAGTTACAGTATATTCTCATATAGTTAATCCTGATAACTTAGAATACATCTATCAATTGATTCAAATGATTTCAAAATAAATTTCATAGTAAACTATAAAGTAAGCGATTAGGAACTGTGTGTATAAAACTATCAAAATGCAATTAAATAAAAAACAAATACTGTCAATGGTTACTTAAAGAAAAAATTATACAGGAAACAGGGTACTCTCGTTTTGAGAATACTAATTATTGTAGTTTATAAAGTGTTCTTTCAGAGTATTTCGGATTTGTACAACATCTTTATGTTTCTTCAAATTTTATCTGTGAGTAGAATTTTTATTTGTAAAAAAACACGAACTTAATATTGATGATTGTTTAAATGGGTTTATTTTTCTCTTTAAATTACAAGCTGTATCATATGGATCTGAAGATGGTGATGATAGTTGTGTTCAAAATCCTGAAAAATTAATCTCTTTTGGTACATTTGTAAATATTCTTGTGATATTAGCTTGTAACTTGTATACTCAAGAAGAATCTTATGTGCATGAAAAAATAACTAAGAGGTAAGTATTAGTTGCCTAGCAAATAATATTGTCTATATATTAATATTGTACATAATTCAAATTCATTTTCATCCTTTGATATTATTAAAAATTGGTGTTTAAAACAATTAGTCCCATCAAATTCACTTGGTGTTCTTTTACTTGTATTTTCTGATTGTTATTTAGGACTACGATTGGTCAGTCTCATGTTGGCATATGTACATCCTGTGCGGATTGCCTCGATATAGCCTTAAGTCACAAGCTTTTCAAGCAAGGATGGATAGTGGCTAACATTGGAATCCAGGACTCACGTTTCGTCCTAGCCGGGACTCGTCAGCTGGATGTGGCTCTTAGGACTCGGTAGCTAAGTGGAGGACGCGATGGCGTTTGGAGCGAACGGTACTGGGTTCATGTCCCGAAGTGAATTTCAAGTCTGGGTTGCAGGCAAATCCAGCCGAAAAGTCCCAAATAGGACGAAACGCGCGTTCTGGATTCCACTGCTAGCCACCATCCATCTTTGTCTAATTAGTCCCATTGATAAGTTTCGATAATGCAATGATTAGACGAAGTTTATCAGAATTATGTGATATATTTGCGCAATACATTTCGAACAATCTGATCACACATATACTTGTTAAGACATTTTTGTATGAAAAATAAAAGACCAACGAGACAGATTAAAGGTAAGTGGTAACAAACAAAAATATAGTACACGAAAAAAGTGCGATTACCACTTTGGATAATAAATCAGTATTACCAGGGTAGGTTAAGTGTAATAACAATTTTTTTGAACACATAAAGGGGGTTTCAGTTTCCGTATGGCCAAGGCTTCATTAAACCTTAGTATACGTCTTTGAAGGCTTTTGTAAAACACTACAAATACTGACTTGATGTCAACCCAATGATCAGTCTCAATCAAATGTTTCGAAATGGATGATGATATCTGTCTATCCTGTGATCTTATTTGACCATTAGAATTCATATATCACATAATTCTGATAAACTCCCTCTTCTCATTACTTTATCGAAATTGGCGTTTACTTTGCAATGAGTCGATGACAAAGAAATATCTGAAATATAATGTTAATAGTCGAGTGACACTTTTCAGATAAAACATAAAAATGATTGCCATGGAAGCAGGAGTATATATTTGATGAATCAATGGTATCATTGTTTCACAAATATTAGCAAAAAAAGACCCCATATCATTTCATGGTAGAGGCAATATGGTGAGCAATGACTATATCTACTGGAGTGCAAACAACATATGAAACGAGCTTTTTTCAATTGTCTGTGACACGTAGTTACATTCTCAGAAAGAGTAATAATGTACCTTATCAGTTAGTTATATTTGTTAGTGACAGATGCTTAGTTGTATGATATGGTCAATATGTGTTCACACAGTAAGTTATTCGTTAATTGATGTTAAATACTAAGCAGTTCAATCTATAAAAACCTGACTGTAAATATATCATATAAAAATTAGCGTGATCATACATCATTTTGATTTATTTTAAGGATTTTTAGGATTCGGGGTCCCAGTACAAAACACAAAACAGTTAAGCATTCAGCAAAATTAACAGTGACAGACATAACGGATATATTATTTCGAATAATAGTTAATAGTGGGAACCAAGAAACACATTTCATCAGTAAGATATAGAGCAATAAAATCTATCAAATAAAGGAGTTGTGACTAAATAACCAGTATAAGCTATGGCTTCAAGTTGAATTGAATTCGACTTCGAATTATATCAACACTATTGTGTTAACGATAAACGGAGAAGTTAGAAGTAGTTGACTTGTGCATACTACTTATGCTAACAGATATAAGTAGCATGTAACACCAATCAGGAGTGGAATACCTGGCAGCAGAAGATTGAGAAGATCGAATTGAAAAAGACGGGAATGTAAGCAAGGAGTATCAGTAATAGCAACAGAAATTAAAGAACGATTTATTTTGTAAGAGGCAGCTTATGGAAGATGTGCAAATGAAGTATTTAATGTATGGTTTTCATATTTTACGAATACAAACAACAATTTGGCCCATATATATAAGCACCATTTAACTATGATTCAGTGGTCTAAAAACATTTTCACTGAGACCTAAAGGTCATGATTTCGATACCTCATGTGGACATGTTAAGACACTGACGAGAAACGTACAATACTAAAACAAAATATCTTATTAGTCCTCCCTTCTTTTCATTTATTGATTCTTGATAAAAACTAACTTCAGAAATTCAAAGATTAAAAAGTGCTTCCCTTTAAATTCCAAATTAAGTAATTAACTCAAAATATTTCATTTCAGAAGGGGTTTTGTGGAGATTGTAGTAATTTCAATAGTTGAGATCATAAACCAATTGAAGCTAGACCACCATGGAAAACCTGGAAGCACTGGATGGCCGTTTCGTCCTATCGTGAGACAACTCAGCAGTGCGCATCCACGACCCCGCCTCGCGGGATTCGAGCCCGGGACCTACCAGTCTCGTGCCAGGCGCTTACCCTCCACAAAACCCCTTCTGATACTAATCAGCATACGCTCACTAGTGACTGGCTTCAAGATATATATCCTGGAGTTCTAGTGAGAAGTAGTGACCAGTGGAGTTCAACCAGGTCAGTTGTGTGGTAGTAATTCACTGATGACAATGGTGGATGTGTCGCTGAATTTCGTGGATTAGTTGAAGTTAGACATTAACACCGTTGGATGCCAGCTCATTGGTCTAGTTGGTTAAGGGCCTGGCGCCAGACTGATAGGTCCTGGGTTCAAATCTCGCGAGACGGGGTCGTGAATGCACACTGCTGAGGAGTCCTACAATAAGACGAAACGGACGTCCAGTGGTTCTAAGTATTCCATAGTGATCTAGCTTCAATTGACTCATGATCTCAACTGTTCATATTTCATCTCATCAACAATCTTGATTTGTTTTATGATCATTTTATTTATTATTTTTTAGCAAGCCAAGTGATGCATTACTTTGTTTACTAACACAAGCAATTATTTCAAATGCATGTAAACTTTCTGGTGTTATTTATCAAGATAATGAAAAATCTAAAGAAATTCATGTATTTCTACAACCACTTTATCAAGCCTATAAGTTTTTAGTACGAATTAAAAGGAAAGTAAGGAAAATATGTTGAGAATTATTATTGGAAAAGATAAATTTGTATTTAGTAAATCATGTTTCGAGTTGGATTTTGTCTCATTCACTTATATACAAGAATGACTTTTCAATGAACTGAAGAGAATAATATAAGTTATCTATATGAATTAATGAACTAAGTATAAATGTGACAACTAGTCTAAGTAATTCAATATTAGATGAAGTATATTTTGATGTACAATAACTGGGATGGTTTCTTTTAAACTACCACTAATCACTTTACATCAAAAATATAATTTATATTACAACAATCATTCGCCGAATTAAGTAATAACAATTAATTAATGAATGGATTTGAAATAAACTACTGAATATCACTTAGAATTCAATGGTAACTCAGGAAGAATTCCTTGAGTATTATCAAGATTAGACTGATATAATGTAAGTTGAAATTACGTCCACAAAGCACCAGTAAAAATGATGAACGAGACTTATTTAACTTGTTCTATGAAGATTGTTCAGTGGAATTTAGCCCACATCATTGATTGACATCATTCGGTAGGAAACTGATATTCAGGAAACACTGGACAAATTTTTCATCTTAGTTTGGGACTCCAAGTCGATGTGTACGCATAACCCTGGCATCGAATCGAATCGAATTCTTTCAAATTTCACGACCGGTATAAAAACCGTAAACTAGTAAGTAAAAATTCATTGGCACACATTTTCATCATCAGTAACTCCACACCAAACCAAGATCATGGTTACATAGTTTATGTGATATATATCTCACTATTAATCATGACTTATCAAACTAACATCTGGATTACATCTTTTAACTGTTTATAGGCGCGTACATAATTATTACAAAGATATGCTTTATGGATACTTGTTTAATCTGTAGCTTTTATCGCATAAAATTGTAATTTCCAACTTTTGATCGGGATATAAGCTATATTTAATTTTCGAAATATATTTATGCTAAGTTACACACTTATTCTGGTCTTTCTTTTCTCACAATGTTAAGTTTCAGAAGTCAATACATCCACCACCGTACACTATGACTGTGCGTAATTTCCTTTTTATTCTCAAGGTAATTTATTATTACTTTCAGTAACTCAGACAAGAATAATCCTTATTATTTATTTATCGATAACTATAACATCAAAATGTCATAAATTCCCTATTATTTAGAATCAGAAGGGGGTTTTGTGGAGATTGTAGTAATTTCAATAGTTGAGATTATGAGCCAATCGAAGCTAGACCACCATGAAAAACCTGGAAGCACTGAACGGCCGTTTCGTTCTATTGTGAGATACGTCAGCAGTGCGCATCCACGACTCCGCCTCGCAGGATTCGAACTAGGGACCTATCAATCTCTATTAATTATTATCTAATCATTTACACAGTTGGTTACAATAAAAAATATCGTATGTAATATGAATAACTTTTATATGACCTTCAAGGTTATTCATTTGAAGTCATTAATAGTGTTAAAGTACTTCTTTATATCACACAACACACTGAAAGATGATGATCATAGTTTGATTGAAACATCTTCTTCCTATATAATCATATTAAATTATCATAAACTGAATAATTATAGCTTTTTTATAATGAAAGTATTTAATTCATGAGCAAAGTCGTTCAATAAGAATATCATTCACTGTCATACACAAAACATTTTCTACTCAATAATTCAGCCTTCCAACTAGTCTCTTGTAGAACTGGATCAAGTATGTTTATTCAGTTGTATTACAAAACAATCAAAGTTATGTTGTTTACTTCTTAACCTCTATAGTATTCTATTTGATTACGAAAGTATATCACTTGATAACTTATTAAATTGGAAAATTAATGGATAAATATTGGAAGTGATCACTAGGAGTCTTTTGTCAATACTAAGTCATTAACTAACATAAAACTGGTTATTCTTTACTGGAAAATTGAAACAGATAACAAATCTTTTTCTTCTTAAAATAATAGACTTTTATATTTCTATATTCCTAATGTTTTATAATTACTATTTTCTAGGATTTCAATTTGTTAAATCGAAAGCTTACAGTTAAAGATGTTCTTGAAGCAGTGTGTAAATGTAATCCAGTAGTCGGAACAATAGAAGAATATAATTCTGATGCAGAGGTAAGTTGAATTTACGTCATTAATAAATTCATCAAAAAAAATGTATATAAGAATAGAATTTGGTCAAAAGTGCTCTTTCATAGACGAAATAACTTCCATTTAATTACACAATATAACTGAGAATTTTCATATGATATCCATCCACTAATTATGTTCAACATCGGTTGGATGACACTGTGTAAATTTACTGAAATAAACATTCACCAACACACAAAAATTCAACTAATCTGACCATACTTCAGTAGATGAACTTTGTTCTATGCTGCGATGAATAAACTATTCAATAATTTTGGAAATAAGATGTGTATATGTTTTAGTGTTGCTTGCCTACAATCCGAATTTGTGTAAAAGTTTCAATATAATCATATAACTAATGTACAAATAGGTTCAATAGAAAATTGAATGACTTCTAAAATATTTTCAAAATATCCCTGGCTATTAGGTTATTTTTCTATTAAACATCTTCTATAAACTTTAAAATCAATTGTTACAATACAGATGTGGTGTATGCTACTTACGTCGACAAACATAAGTAGTATGTAACACCAATCAAAAATGGAATACCTGGCAATAAGAGGTTGAGAAGATCAAATTAAAGAGAAAAGTAATATAAACAGAGACTAATTTTAATAACAACAGGAATGAAGGGACGATAAAGTTTATAAGAGATAATTGATAAGAAAAATGTTCAAATGAAGTACTGAATGTATGATTTTCCTATTTTACGAAGATATTTTTTAATTGTCTATTGAACAGAGTCATTGTTCGTTACGCATTGATCGTAGATTGTTTTCATTAAGAATAAAATATTGAGAAAAATGAACATCTAATCAATCCGTACATTTTAATCGAATAGGTTTCAGAAAATGGCACTATGGGCAAATTGACATAACATATTATTATAAGCAAATTGAAACTATCATTTGTATATAACAACAAAAGCTTGACGAATATAGTATGATTTATTCAATAACAAATAAGTAATGAAATATAAGAATAAAAATAAAGCCTATAAAATAACTGATGAATCTTCACTGCTATCCTTTTTTATCGAAAATCATTATTGAGTAAATAATATTCGATATACTTTGAGATGTATGTTATGCCATGTTTTTTGTTGATTATAAAATGTAAATATCTGAATAACTTTTAAGTGATTTGGTTTAAAAATTAAAAACCTACCATTTTAACAAATGAAAGTTGATTTCTGTTGAAGACGTTAGATCCCCAGAACTCACCTATAAAAGGTCTTAATTTTGTAATTTTATTCTGAAAATTTGAATTTATGTTTTCGCGCCAAGAGATGCTTAGTTGACCTACAGGTTAAATTTCCCACTCGAAAATCCTTAACTGTCATTGGTTGGCGAATTTTTTTAGTACGCTATTTTGTGGCCCTCCCAAGGGCGTTTCTTTCATTGTATAAATATGCTTGATTTGTGTGCTTAGTGACCTCGTATTTTCTGGGTGCATGTAGAATGCATTATCTACGCCTCATCAAGACTCCTTGATCTCACAAGCAGGGCCGGGGACAACGGATTAGAATAGCCTATCATGTCGCTGTATCTTTGACCTTCGTTGCGTTTATTGAGTAAGGTGAACTCGTAATAGCATTCAAGCATATCAGTTTCTAATGTGACTACAAATTGCCATTAACATCAGTCAATACAAATTTTATAAATATTTGTTTTAATTAGATAATCACGAATCTTAGCCATATGTACTTGTGTCTCTTTGTAAGACACTTATAACGCGTAGTGATATTAAATACTGGGGAAATCGAATAAAAGCACTGCAATATTTTCTGTGTATTTTCCTCCTCTGACAAACTTTGAAGAATTGAGGAGAGATTAGATTGGAAACCATATGCACCATAATATGATGGATGAAGTAGGCAGTTGTTACAACTAGACTATTGAAACTTTTAAAAAAAGATGAATAGCAGATAATAACAAATGGATATATATATATATATATATATATATATATATATATATATATATATATATATATATATAGAGAGAGAGAGAGAGAGAAGTATTAAGTAACAAGATCAAGAATGAACGCATGAATAGAAGAATATGTACCATTAAGATAAATGTTCTCACATAATACTGACCAATGCTCAGTGGGTTTCCCTGACTAGATAAAAGCTTTTGCAAGTTCGAACCGTGTTTCATTTCAAGATAATAAAATGAATGCCATCTAGCTATCCACAATCTATAATGGTTGTCTGATGATGAATCTCTTGAAATAAAAGTCTGTTGTTTTTACTTTTGTTTCAACGTTTATTTAAATATATTTTATATATCATTATAAAGGTTTTCTTTTTTATTGTTCCAGCTTACATTTTTTGACTTTTTCGAAGCTCTTATTCATTGTACGCTGATTTTAATGTTAGAAAAAGATGAACCACAGGTAGATTCTGTTGACAACAAAATAAAAACTATTAAGTCAGATTTAACTATTAAACGTAAGTTTTTACTTTCATGTTTTCTTTTATGGAATGAATACCAGTCCTTACCTAATTGTGTGTACATAGATGAGCATACTGAGAGGTAGTTCATTCTGTTTAATCTTATCGCTGTGAAACGTAGTTTTTAAAAACAGAAGACACTCGTGAGTTACTAATATACAACTATATATGTCTTCAATATATTACTCGCGTATGTTTGAACTATCAAGTGAACAATACTGAGGTTAGACCCAGAATTCTGAATAAAGAATGAAAATGGGTTGATGCGACAAAATCTACATAAACTAAGGTTTTTTGGGAATTTTTTTATTTATGGTCGATCAACACTTACCATCATGTTCGACATTTCCTAAATTATGGGTAAGTTGTAAGAAAGATAAGATTGGTCAAACCTAAGCATACTATTAATTCGTAGAATCATTGCCTATTGAATTTTGTCGTGTTGATAATTTCAGACTACTTGATTTTATTCCTTATCATTATCATAAACAATGGTTGTAGATTATGGGTGTAGTGGGTCAGTATCAATCTCAATACAATACGTGCATTCACTCTTTTTGGACTTCTTCTAGATCTTGGATTTTAAAATTATATGATACTTTTCTATTGTACAAATTAATTCCTTCTCGAATCAGATTGCATATACCCAATCTTTCTATTACTGTGAGATTTGTCTCGATAACCTTATATTGCTGTGCTGGTCTAGTGTGATATTGTGAACCAGAGTACAAAGGTGCCCGGTTCTAAGTTGTTTATGACCGATAGAGTTAGTGATACTAAAACATTTGCTCAACACTAGATATATAATTCAAGTAACACAAATCCTAAAATCATTCATTACTTTTGATGAACTAGTTTCATGGAAACATTGACAACAGAATAAACATGATGATTTCTTTATTTAGTTTAGTTCATTCTGTTTTATTCATCATACTGTACTATGAAATATTCCCATTCATTCATATCTCAGTAAATCGAAGATTATCACGTAGACCAAGTACATCAAGGCAGTTAAAAAGTAATACTGGTAAAAAACAAAAAGAAAAGAAAAGCAAAACAAAACGAGGTGCAGAAAATCGAAAAATCAGTATATCACCGGAAGTAAGCTTATAATAATAATAATAATAATAATAATAATAATAATAATAATAATAATAATAATAATAATAATAATAATAATGGTAGTATTAATAATAATAGTAATAATAATGGCAGTAATAATAATAGTGATAATAGTAATAGCAATAATAATAATAATCATGGTAGTAGTAGTAATAATAGTAATAATGGTAATAATAATAGCAGCCCTATTCAGTAAGATAAATTTGTCGGGGTGATCCACAGTATTCCTCAAAAATGCCTAGAGTGGTCATGAAAACGCTGGAAAACATTCTATCCAATCAACAGTGAACAGAAGTGTCCCAGAAACTTCTAGGAAATGAAGAGTGATGTGTCACGTTTGTGATTGACTGAAGACCTGTCCTGCCACCATGTTTAGTAGGGTTCAAGAACATTCCAGAAGCCCAAGGCCATCTGAAATGCTATAAATACCCTCGACTTTCTGTATATAGACCAACCTTGGAGTAAAGCGTTCTTTCCACATTTCGCGCCTTTTCACTCGTGTTCACGTAGTCATGTAGATTAACATGGGGTTACTAGAGGACCTAAGGAAACCGATTCAAGCGTTCAGTTAAAAGCTGTATCAAAATTTTGTCACAGTAAAGAGATCTCAGCACTAATTACTGAATATTACAACAAACATACCTATACCATGAATTGAAATTGTAATTATTCGAAATATATCTTTTTTTCAACTGTCAGTATCCGACATCTGTATTTATTCATTAGACTTTTCTACTGGTACAACTATTATAACTAATTTTTCCCATTCATCATATATAAAGTGCTTGAAACGCAAAGCAGTTTTGTCTCTCGTTTTGTCAAATAGTCAATAAAATGGGTACCTCGCCAAGAACCGTTCTGTTTTTGTTCGAATTTTCCAGTATTTGATTTATTAATAATAATTTGTAACCCTGTTGTAATAATATGTGAGTTTGTAGCGGCTGGTACTATGTCAAGCCCAAATAGGTTATTCTAGCTCCTGGACAGACCAAATTATTCATTATCCTCAAGCCACATTTTGACGTTGCTATTGTTTTGCTGATTAACCACGAGTTTTAATAAGATGGTATGTGAGTTAATTGTTTGCTTCATTCATTGTGTGTCTGTAATTTATTTTTGTTTGACTATAAATATTGAGTCACACCTAATCAGAACGACCTGGTTCACCCTCCATCTACGCTGAGCGTCACTTCGTTTCTTTGATTGTCTGTCTGGATAAATGAGTATAAGAAGTATACATATCCAAAATCCATTCTTGTATTTGACTTATTTCATTTCGTTATTCTCTAACACGAACCAAGTCGATAAAAATATACGAGAGTTGGCAGTATGTATTATTTCGATAACAATAACCATACGATTTAATTCGAGCCAGATACAGGGGTCACTAAAAGTTCATACAGTTAGTAATTATTATGATTCACTTCAAACGAATCTAATGCAGTTAAATTAGTTGTAATATCTGCACAGTTAGAAAATACGTGACCCAAACTCTTGAGCAGGTTCCTCTGATTAAAATCTTTACTGAATCTTTTTTTTCATCAACTTCATGATAATTTATCAATAGAAATAAAATTACATACGAACATATATCTAGTGACATTTATGTGAATGACTATTTCTCGAAAAATTGTGGTATATATAAGTATTCCATGATTTATATTAAAGGCAAACTACAAATGTTATTGCGGTATTGCTAATAGCAATATTAAGAATTTGTACTTTCAGGTTATTGTTGCTATTCAGGATTGCATTTGGTTAATCTATGTGACAGTAATAAGGGCTCTTCAGTAACATTTATAACTAAAATCATTTGAACAAATTTCTTTAAAGATAATACACATACGTGAATTTGTAGGACAAATATTAAAATGTATACAATACGTGGCAAATGGTTTCATCATTGTAGAACTAAGAAACAATCATTAGTTATATTAGAAAACTGAAACTCATCCAGCTGTGAGAATATATCTGTTTATACTTGATTAGTTCATTAAAGTCAAAAGTACTAATCAATGGAATTCAAATCAATGTAATTTATTACCAATAGTTACAGGCATAATTTTGTACAATTTCATAGATGCTTACCAATAAAAAGTCCTACGATATGAACTATCAATATTTTGGCTTTCAATCTTTCTTAATTGATATCCTGCAATATATATGTTTACTTACTAACTTGTGTGTGAATATTTTGTACGACATGAAAGTAATTGAGCTTCAGAACAAGTAGAAACTAGGAAGTAATAAACTGTTTCATTTGTCGGCGTTTAGAACTACCCGATATTGTGAACGCGCAAAATGGAATCCTTTTTTTCAGAACTAGGGGCGAGCATGATATAATAGATCTGTCATGTCGAAAAACAGTGATTCATTTGCCCAATTCCAATCAAGAGACCACCATTTAATATTGTAGGTGGATTATCACACTTCTCAACTAATTAGCTCTATAAGTTATGACTTAGCATTGGGATTTATTGAGATTCATCTTAAAGGATATGGTTATTAGTAACCGTAGTGATTGTATGATGGTTTTATAGAATATGAAACTCAAATATATTGAGACTGAAGTTAACCTCATTGATGACATAGGACGCTGGCAGCACTATATAGGAAGTCAAGTAAGGTCAGAAAATATAAAGATTCGGATTCCGATTGAATCAATGAAAGCTTCATACTTACAGACGATCATGAATTCGGTCCCTTGTGGAATCATATGTGTTCCCGAAAAGTTAAAAAATAGAACGAAAAAGCAATCTATTTCTCTCTTACTTTCCAGCTGATGGAAATGCTTATATATTTATTACGTTTTAAATTCAGATAGATAAGTCTGAAAATCAAAAGAAACACCAGATGGGTTGATTGATCAAGAAGAACAATTACTGCAACAAAATCCAGAATTAGATAAAACAAGCTCATCAATACAATGTGAAGTTGAAACGTGGGAGTCATGCATGAGAAACTTTCTGAATAAATTTCTACAATCAGTTGAGGAATTACAAATTCTGCATAACAGGGTTTATCAATTGAACTGATCAACAAAATACTTAGTTTTTTTAACAGTCGACTGGAAATGTATACATATATTAAAACTCAAACATTTGAATGTAGGTAAATACAATTTCGACATAATAAAATCCATTATATTTTTTACGTAACCATTTTATTAATAAAAACAACATCTTGGATTCAACTTAGCAATGTGAACTTACGTCAGTCAGTAGACCCTAGTCAGTTTGAAGCCCACATTTATTTTGAATAAGTAACTGTTGTTCAAAATCGCCCCTAACAATAAAAGACTTTAATTCCAGTCGCTTTTCATCTAAACATAGTCATTAAAGTAACCGTCAATGATACAATATAGGATTTAAAAAACTGTTCAACTAATAGTTCCACAGAGTCAGCACTTAAATGGCCTCTTTAAAATAACCTTGACCTATTCTCTTTCATCAGTAGTATCTTCGTGATATCAGTCATTCTCTGATTATTCGGTTTGAATCCAAATGAGCAACAATTAACCAATAGATCGAAGACAGAATCTAGAATTTTGGATAAATGGTAATAAGGTTAATTTTTATTTGCTAAAAATATCCAATGGAGCGCTAGTACCAAGAGGTATGCTCTCCAAAGTTACGTGATGTTATGAAAATAGCATAATGACAGTAATTAAGAGAAAATCAAGATATATGCATAAACGAACAAAGTCGATCAATGGAACTTATAACCAACCTTAGCCTAAGCAAATATCGAACCAAGGACTGCTGGGTAATAGAACTGCTAATCTACACGATCTCGCTACTATCCATATTTCACTGACCAATTCAATTATCTTCAATACAATGAGTTCACTTACTTATACTTTTAAAATGAGAAACCATTGCAATTCCCACGACGCGAAGAACACCAAGACTGGTACAAGTGAAGATTTATTAAACCCCAAAACACGACGACGACCCTATTCGGAAATACACTTATTTATATATTGATTGTACATCCATTTGACTATTAATTAGGATGAAATCACGTCATATCAAGTTCGATATTATATATAATGAGGTAGCCAATTAGAGTAACGCCTGACGAAGATCAAATTAAGGATCATATTTTCATATTTTAAACCACTAAACGATATTACCTAGATCACTGAAAACCTGAAAGCACTGTACAGTTGTTTCGTTCTAGTATGGGGCTCAGGTGTGCATCCATGACCCTGCCACTAGGAACCAACTTCAGAACCTTCGGTTTCGCGCGTATACACTGAACCTCTAGATCACTGAGTTGGCATCCAATGGTGTACATGTCAACTTCAATCAATTCGCGATATTGTACGACCGTCTTCCATTACCTGCCGTGAATAACGATATTGTCCCTTTATACTGTTTAACTTAATTCTCCCTAGTCATCTAATAATATTGTGTTCGTTCGTCAACTTTTGTTGCATTGATGCACAGATCAAAAGTATTATTCCTAAAAAAAAATCACATCCATTCTCTAACTAGTTAATTTGAAAAAACGAAGCACATTAAATCCAATTTTTGAAAATTATAAAGAATTTATTATGGAGGTTTATCTAAAAATATTAAAGGAATATGTACAAAGTGTATATCTAATCGCAGTATTAGTTAGTATTCAGGAAATTTTGGTTTTAATAAAAATGGATTTTTTGTTTCAGGAGATTGATTAGAATTACTGTTTACAAAAACGTTTGACTTAGACTTTACAAGATTTTGGTCATCTTTGTTGTCGGTCATTGACATTTTCATATCACAGACGTTGGTTACACTAGCAAGTAGTGCTGACAGATATGGACGAGGTGATTCTTTTGGAGTGATCACTGTACATGGTTGATTTTGATTTTATGCCATAAAATAGAAACGAAAAAATATATTACTTATTCTAAAGTTATATCATTATAAAAACACATAAACACGAACATTATATATATAAATATTGTAGATTACCCAAAAACGTAGATATAGTTAGATAAGCAAATGCGAATCCTTAAACCGAATTTTATGGTCCATCCCATCGTTGGTCAACTGTTGTTTACCTTCAAAGATTGCATTACTTACATTTATTTTTCCATTACTACTATTGCACAAGAAATCGGTGTTTGGAATTAATTTTAATGAATCATTTGACTGCATATAATGTTACAACCAGATTATGTGTTTCATGTGACAAATCATACAAATCAGAATTGTAATCAATTAGGTAATGAACAGCTTCTTGTACCCCACACCATATTTAATTATGAAATACTTCTTTGTTTAATCCACATTTTGGATTTATCAATTTATTGCTGACAGACTGTTTGCTGCATGTTCTTTTGCAATAATTTTGGAGGCGCATGAATAGTTTTAGTGGATTATTATCTGTTTTAGAAATCCTAATTAATAAAATAGATTTTCAAAAGTTGGACGACTATGTAACTTCATATACTAGCAGATATATCTTAGAAATAAACTTAGCATATGTTGTGCTACTATCAAATTTTCCTCTTTTCATAATTTCATATTTTGTGACATATCGCCTAATTATTTGGTTTTCATTGTTCTGTAAGTAAATATTTCGGTTGACAAACTACCATGGTTAGACTAATGATGACATTTTCCAAATGATGGAGTTTATTTGTATCTCAGGGTGAGAATGTTGGAGATGTTGTGTTCTCTGAGTTGGATGGCTTGGTTGCACAACTTCTACTGTCCTCGTAGACAATATCATTAGCACGTACTTCAAAGGAAAATAGGCTAAACTAGTATCCGGTAGCAAATATGATTTAAAATGTTGCTGAAATACTCCAAAGTGCAATATTATTTCGTTTCAGCTTTTATGTGAATTATGACTGAAAAGTAATATTGTTTTGTTTATTTACATCCCAATGGTAACAATTGTTAATGCTTTCAAAAAACTTGTCATCGTAAGAAAGGTAACTAGAAAAAATATATATAAATTTGGTTGAAAGAGAAATAGCATACACATGAACGATTCAGCATCACCCGGAAATAGGTATTGAACAGGCTGAACACGACCCAAAAACCGAATTAAGGACTCTTGAACTTTACGACGTTGTTCAACTACACGACGGCGTAATGAAGACGGATCAGAAGCAATCGGTGCTCGTTTAACACGTGTATTTAGGAAAGTGTGAGGTTCCGGTAATATAGGAAGTTGTAAATGTGCAGGAGCGGGAGGTGGCAAACAGTATGACAGATGATCTGAAATACCTTGAGCTACACCCGTATTTAACAAGGATGTGGATCCCATCCCACCAAAACGTGGATTTCCCGACCAATTAGGACGCAATGACAAGGGTCGAGGAATAATGGTTGTTCCTCCTGGGCCCAAAACTGCAGCACATACCACACCTTTCTTCGGAGAACTTCCGATGCTAGTAGCTGAACGATATAAAAGAACAGCCATCAATAAAAATCGTTGAAAATCAAAATATTTATGTAAGTAATTATTAAAATCAACGTGCATTAGCGATTAGGAATTTTCTATCCTGAAGAAAAACAAGTCAAAATTGGATAACAGAAACAACAGGCATTTTACAAATAATCTTTGATCCAGCTGTGATAAAAGCACTTCAATCAATTAACATAAAGTACCTTTAGCCTTTTTCAGTTCGAAATATAGGCAGCAAAATTCATATAAGATACGAAAAAGGGCATCAAACATCAAGACTTAACGATTTTAATTAAGCTAAGGAGAGATGTGACGCATTATAAGTCAGAAAGTTATATCCACATTTGTAGCTATAAACTTCTGCACTATGAATTTCACCAGAAAAAAACGTTCTTATGGTAAGTATCGATCTGCAGTTTAAAATGGATGACTGAAAATTATAATACCAATTCAATACGGAAGGTAAATATTTCTTCAACCATTGATTAAACTAAATAAACGAATATCACAGAAATAAACATCAGATAGATCTCCAAATAAAATAAAATAAATTACGATCATAACCTTTAAAATATGAACTGCCCCTGCTTATTTTTGACGAACTATTACTGAACAACTGTTTAATATACACAAATGAGTCGGCTCTTCTTATGTTCGTTAAACTTGAATACTACTACTGATTCGTCTTACTCGGAACGGAACGAAGAATCAAGGATTCAGAGACTCGATAGGCTATACTGGTCCGTTGTCCCCGACTCAGCTAACTCGATCCAGAAGTCTTGGTAAGATGTAGAAAGTGTATTCTACAGACAACCAGAAGATACCAGGTCCATCAAGCACACAAATCAAGCGTATTTATACAAAATATATATAATCGATATTGCCATGGAAGTTTTTAAACATTTAATCGATAAGTTCGTCAATCGACTATGTGCGTGGGTGGTAAGAAATGTCCAAGCATACATCTGCATACAAGCTCCACAAGATAAAGTTACAAAATATGAGTTTTGTGGATCTATCATCCCCAACACTCCTCCCCTTTATAATAGCGTGCGTTCCTGGGGTCGACCTGCATCTTGACTGTTGCTCGCCGCTGTCGGAGAGGCCACCGTCTGGAGCGCGTTTCCGATTGTTGTTTAGGTTTTCTTGTGGTGGAGCTGCCGGTAATTTGAATGTGTCTATCAGGATCTCAAGGGGAATATTTGCTTCGGTTGATGGGCGGTCTGGGGCTAGCCGTTTGCGTAACTGGCTCCGATGGCGTTGCCACCTGTCACTGCCTACCTCAACTTCGTACATGACTCGGCCAACTCTTCTGATCACTCGCGCTTCCGTCCATGGACCATGGGTTGGTCTGTAGTCACGGGCAAACACAGGACATCCCACTTCGTACGTGGATTGCTTTTCAAACCTTGTCCGTTCTGGTGTCGGTGCATTACTTGGATGCATCAGGCTGTGGATCGTCTTCAGTTTTCTTCCCATGAGGATCTCTGCTGGGGACTTTCGCTCCGGCAACGTCTCATTTGGTGTTGTTCGGTATACATATAAGAAATTTCGCGACGCGTCCGCTGGCGTCCCCTCCCTTTTGACTTAGCCAAAGCTCTTTTAAACGTATCCACAAACCTTTCTGCTTGCCCATTCGACTGCGGGTGGTATGTTGGCGACCGAAAGTGCTTTATGGCTAGCCGTTGACAGAATGACTGGAATTGGCTGGAGGTGAACTGTGAACCGTTGTCAGATATAATGGCATCCGGTATACCATTTCGGGAGAAAATTTCTGTGAGGATTTGTATTGTTTTAGTCGTCGTTGGCGGTATTATAGGGTTGATTTCTGGCCATTTCGAAGGGGCGTCGACTAAAACTAGATACATGGTTCCGTTAATCGGGCCTGCAAAGTCGACGTGTATCCTGGACCAAGGATGATCAGGTAATGGTCATGAAACTGGTGGAACTTTGGCGTTCACCTTTGCCGCTTGCTGACACCGCATACATTTTCCAACCAATTCTGTTATATGTTGATCCATTAGCGGCCAATATGCATGACTCCTGGTTATGGATTTCATTCGTCTAACCCCGGATGACCAAGGTGGAACTGTTTTAGCACTTTTGCACGAAGGGATTTTGGCACAACCACTCTTTCTCCGAACATCAAGCAGTCGTTTACAACACATAGCGAACCCCGCCGCTGATACAGCTGCTTCATGTCACCATCAAACTTCTTAGACGGCCAACCGTTGGTGACATAGCTCATAGTCATCTTGATGATGGGGTCGCTCTTAGAAGCATTTTGTACGTCTGTTGCAGATACCGGCAAAGCTCGTATTGCGGTCGTCATATAACATTCGGCGTGATCTTCCGCTAGCAGAGAAGCGATTACCGTGTTTTCCTCAGCCGTCAACTGGTCACTAATGAGTCGTGATAAGGCATCCACCTGACCGAATTGTTGAGTGCGTCGGTACTGGATCTCGAAATCATACCCCAAGAGTGCTAAGGCCCATCTTTGAAGACGATTTGCAGAATGAGCTGGAATGCCAGATTCCGACCCGAATATTGTGAGTAAAACCTTGTGACCTATGAGAAGCGTGAATCTCCGACCGTACAGGAACTTGTGGAAACGGCGCACAGCAAACACAAGCGCAAGAGCTTCTTTTTCTATCTGGCTGTATTTTTTCTGCTGAGGTTAGTGTGCGGGATGCATGCATAACGGCTTTTTCTGACGCATCCGAAAACTGATGTGAGATAACAGCGCCTAGGCCATACGCTGAAGCGTCTACCGCTACGATGATCGGCATGGCTGGATCGTCGTGTGTTAACAGCGATTCCGAACTAATAATGGAATTCAGTTTACAAAATGCAGCGTCACACTGTTTAGTCCAGTTCCAAGAGCTGTTCTTCTGCAGTAAGCTATTCAGTGGAGCGCGAATATCATGCGTCGATGGAACGAACGCTGAGTAATAGCTGACAAGTCCCAGGAAGGAACGTAGTGCCGAGACATTAATGGGAGTGGGCATCAGTTTGATAGGTCGGATATTCTCAGGATCCGGTCTGCGGCCGTCGGCATCGAAAACGAACCCCAAGTACTTTACCGACTGCAAATAAAACTGGCATTTCTCTGAGTGTAACCGGAACCCGTTGTCACTGATACATTGCAATACCAATGTCGTCCGTTCTCGTAGCTGTTCTAATGTCGTCGCTACAATTAAAATGTCATCCAGATAAGCCGCGACACCCGAGATACCTGATACGATGGTATCCACTAATTGCTCGGAAATAGATGGGGTAGTTTTGACCTCGAAAGGTAGATGGTTATACTGGAACAAACCACGATGGGTATTGATAGTTAGCAGCTCTCTTGATGCTTCATCTACTTCCACTTGCAAATAAGCATAAGCTAGATCCAGTTTAGCGAAAACCTTCCCCCATCCAGCATGGTAAATAGGTCTGCGGGAACAGGCAGGGGATAATGATGTTGTTCCAGAGCTGCATTGAGACCTGTTGAAAAGTCAGCACATATACGTATCATGCCGTTGGCCTTCTTGATAACATTTATAGGTGCTGTTCATGCAGAGTAGGAGCGGGAGTAATAACTCCTTATTGTTGAAGGCGATTCAATTCTTCATCTACTGTTTGTAATGTTGCATAAGGCACAGGTCTCTTTGGATGAAAAGCAGGCTTAGCCCCAGTTTTCAATCGATGTGTTGCTTTAATGGCAGAGCACCGACCCAATCCAGGTTGGAAAATAGTTGAAAACTCCGTCATTCAGTTCCTCGTATATGCTTCCACATCATGTGGTTGTTGTCGTAGTTGGGGTTGTGATACCAGGTTGCATATGGTATTCAACGGAACATCAGCTAAATTTTACTGATCGAACCAGTCTAAACCGAGTAAGTTGAGATCAGCTGGCGTTATGTAACATACCCCAACAAACGCCGAATCACGGAAAGTAACTGTACCTTCCATTTGTCCTAGCAGGTGAAGGTAATTACCACACGCAGTACAAGGCTTTCGCATTGTACGCTGCAAGTTTGGGCTGCCCATTTTGGTTCAAATCTTACGTGAGAGGATAGTGACATCTGAAGCAGTATCTATCTGCAATCTAGATGAATGCCCATTAATATTAATAGTAATAAATTTTCTCTCACCTGGTGATGAGCTTTGACACGAAGATACTAAGCTCAATGAATTGGTGCGGGATGTAGGAAGGGTCTTTTTGGTATTTCTGGATTGACTTGAATTCTTCTTCCTCAGACAAAACCCATCCTTATGACCGATAACCTTACACTTCTTGCATCTATGTTGCTTAAATGGGCAGTTTCGAACGTAGTGCCATGCACCTTATTGCCAGCAAGGAGTAGGGGAACTTGCTTTAGTCTGTCGTCCCGAGCTGGAGTGGGATGAACTTGATGAGACAGGGACCTATTTGTTTTTGTAAGGTGTCTGTTGCATCGCTCGTACTTCAGATCGGCTAGACCCACCACTCTGGACCATAGAAGTGTCTCGTTGCAGATTAATGAGACGTTGATATCCATTAGCTATATCACTCAGGGTGATTTTCGGCTCTTGATCCAACCGACTCAGTAGCCTTGTTCGTAAGTCACTAAACTTTTGATGCTGCAGGCTGCAAATGAGGATCAGGGCTTTAAACTGATCTTCAGTCAAAGACTTTAGCCGGAAGCGTTCGCATTCACGGTTGACGACGCCCACATGCGTAAGAAAATCATCATCTTTGTTCATAGTTAGCATCAAGCATCGATAACGAGTATTAAACAGTGACGAGTTATCGCCAAAATGTTGGCTTAATGTCTGAACTGTGTTTGCAAATGATCGGTCACGTGGGTTCAAAAGCAGGATCAGATTGCAATACTTGTCCAGCTCAGTTGCACCCAATTTACGAAGTAGCAGCCGCACTTTCCAAGCATCATCTTGATTGGCGAAATCAAATTTAAATAGATCTTCATAACGCCTGAACCACATCTCAAAAGTAACATTAGCATCAGGATCGTAATGGAATTCAGCTATACTATTTGCGATGTCATCTACTGATGGTGCCGTGGTTGAACTAGACGTGCTTGGTTGTGAGGGAGGCGTAACCTTGGTCTCCGTCAACATTTGTATCAATTTCAGCTACTGCCCAAGTAACAGTTCAAGTTTGGAAGGGTCCATAATTGAAAAATCACCGTCGCCAAATTGTTATGTTCGTTAGCTTGAATGCTACTACTGATTCGTCTTACTCGGAACGGAACGAAGAATCAAGGATTCAGAGACTCGATAGGCTATACTGGTCCGTTGTCCCCGACTCAGCTAACTCGATCCAGAAGTCTTGGTAAGATGTAGAAAGTGTATTCTACAGACAACCAGAAGATACCAGGTCCATCAAGCACACAAATCAAGCGTATTTATACAAAATATATATAATCGATATTGCCATGGAAGTTTTTAAACATTTAATCGATAAGTTCGTCAATCGACTATGTGCGTGGGTGGTAAGAAATGTCCAAGCATACATCTGCATACAAGCTCCACAAGATAAAGTTACAAAATATGAGTTTTGTGGATCTAACGTCTCCAATAGGTCTAAAGTATACAGTTGTAAATGGAAGTCTTTTACATTTAAGACAATAAACCGGACATTTAGTCTGGCGAATTGCGCGTTATCCGAAATGACAAACTACAGCAGAATAAATTAACAATAGGGATGGCCGAAGAGTCGAAATAATAGTAATGTTAATGACAGCGCGAATGATTAAACAATGGGAATAAAAATCAAAAAAGAAGTTATGTGTGAAGATCTGTTGAAACCCAAGTACTACGTTAGTATAAATTCTATACATCTGTGTTACTGTAAACAATCCTAAAACGAGTCATGCAATGTTATTGCTTTGATATTTTTCCTGCTTTGACAAGCTTGTCTTAAGTCCTTGAGATTTGGCTGTCTAACCTTTCGGCTGGACTTGTGCCCATTGATTTGTATACGCTTTTATCCTCAAGTATTTTTTCGGCTTCCCTGATGTAATCTTCTTTGTCCATAATCACTGTAGTGCATCCTTTGTTCGCTGGGACTATGAGAACATCTGTAGTTCTGAGTTTCTTTAAGGACTTTTTGTTCTTATGAAGTTAGTTGGGTGCTGGTCTTTTTTCGTCGAGTTAGCGGTACTATGGTTTGTCTTATTTCCTGTTTAGTTTCTTCACTTATTCCGACAGTTTTAAGCGTTGACACTAGTGCAGCGAAGAATTCTAGTTTTGAGGCGTGTAGATGAAATGACCATCCGCCAACCAAAGACAAAGTATGCTACACAGCAGTTCTCTGTATATTACTACGCCTGTGAAGCATGACCTATAAAAGTAGACGTGCAGTTTGCAATTACCTGACTATAGATGTATTCCTAGGCATCGGTCTCATATGGTCGAAAAATCAAATAAAGAATATTGAGGATAAGGGTAGGGTTCTGGGCAAATAGGTTAGTGAGACTAAATATTGATCAGTTGAGGTGATTGGGGCATGTTCTACATGTGCTTGACCGTTGCCTACCTCGATGGGTAATATTGACTGATGTTGGAGTGGGTTTGGAAAATGTTGGGAATTGGTTGGACTAAGACGTGTCATCTCTCTATAAAGTTACTGACCTGTTCTGATTCATTATGGTAGGTGCAGACTATGAGGTTGTGGTATGCCAAATTATCGTAATCAGTGATTGGTAATATTGCATGACTCGTTTTAGGATTGTTTACAGTAACACAGATGTATAGAATTTATACTAACGTAGTACTTGGGTTTCAACAGATCTTCACACATAACTTCTTTTTGATTTTTATTCCCATTGTTTAATCATTCGCGCTGTCATTAACATTACTATTATTTCGACTCTTCGGCCATCCCTATTGTTAATTTATTCTGCTGTAGTTTGTCATTTCGGGTAACGCGCAATTCGCCAGACTAAATGTCCGGTTTATTGTCTTAAATGTAAAAGACTTCCATTTACAACTGTATACTTTAGACCTATTGGAGACGTTAGATCCACAAAACTCATATTTTGTAACTTTATCTTGTGGAGCTTGTATGCAGATGTATGCTTGGACATTTCTTACCACCCACGCACATAGTCGATTGACGAACTTATCGATTAAATGTTTAAAAACTTCCATGGCAATATCGATTATATATATTTTGTATAAATACGCTTGATTTGTGTGCTTGATGGACCTGGTATCTTCTGGTTGTCTGTAGAATACACTTTCTACATCTTACCAAGACTTCTGGATCGAGTTAGCTGAGTCGGGGACAACGGACCAGTATAGCCTATCGAGTCTCTGAATCCTTGATTCTTCGTTCCGTTCCGAGTAAGACGAATCAGTAGTAGCATTCAAGCTAACGAACATAACAATTTGGCGACGGTGATTTTTCAATTATGGACCCTTCCAAACTTGAACTGTTACTTGGGCAGTAGCTGAAATTGATACAAATGTTGACGGAGACCAAGGTTACGCCTCCCTCACAACCAAGCACGTCTAGTTCAACCACGGCACCATCAGTAGATGACATCGCAAATAGTATAGCTGAATTCCATTACGATCCTGATGCTAATGTTACTTTTGAGATGTGGTTCAGGCGTTATGAAGATCTATTTAAATTTGATTTCGCCAATCAAGATGATGCTTGGAAAGTGCGGCTGCTACTTCGTAAATTGGGTGCAACTGAGCTGGACAAGTATTGCAATCTGATCCTGCTTTTGAACCCACGTGACCGATCATTTGCAAACACAGTTCAGACATTAAGCCAACATTTTGGCGATAACTCGTCACTGTTTAATACTCGTTATCGATGCTTGATGCTAACTATGAACAAAGATGATGATTTTCTTACGCATGTGGGCGTCGTCAACCGTGAATGCGAACGCTTCCGGCTAAAGTCTTTGACTGAAGATCAGTTTAAAGCCCTGATCCTCATTTGCAGCCTGCAGCATCAAAAGTTTAGTGACTTACGAACAAGGCTACTGAGTCGGTTGGATCAAGAGCCGAAAATCACCCTGAGTGATATAGCTAATGGATATCAACGTCTCATTAATCTGCAACGAGACACTTCTATGGTCCAGAGTGGTGGGTCTAGCCGATCTGAAGTACGAGCGATGCAACAGACACCTTACAAAAACAAATAGGTCCCTGTCTCATCAAGTTCATCCCACTCCAGCTCGGGACGACAGACTAAAGCAAGTTCCCCTACTCCTTGCTGGCAATAAGGTGCATGGCACTACGTTCGAAACTGCCCATTTAAGCAACATAGATGCAAGAAGTGTAAGGTTATCGGTCATAAGGATGGGTTTTGTCTGAGGAAGAAGAATTCAAGTCAATCCAGAAATACCAAAAAGACCCTTCCTACATCCCGCACCAATTCATTGAGCTTAGTATCTTCGTGTCAAAGCTCATCACCAGGTGAGAGAAAATTTATTACTATTAATATTAATGGGCATTCATCTAGATTGCAGATAGATACTGCTTCAGATGTCACTATCCTCTCACGTAAGATTTGAACCAAAATGGGCAGCCCAAACTTGCAGCGTACAATGCGAAAGCCTTGTACTGCGTGTGGTAATTACCTTCACCTGCTAGGACAAATGGAAGGTACAGTTACTTTCCGTGATTCGGCGTTTGTTGGGGTATGTTACATAACGCCAGCTGATCTCAACTTACTCGGTTTAGACTGGTTCGATCAGTAAAATTTAGCTGATGTTCCGTTGAATACCATATGCAACCTGGTATCACAACCCCAACTACGACAACAACCACATGATGTGGAAGCATATACGAGGAACTGAATGACGGAGTTTTCAACTATTTTCCAACCTGGATTGGGTCGGTGCTCTGCCATTAAAGCAACACATCGATTGAAAACTGGGGCTAAGCCTGCTTTTCATCCAAAGAGACCTGTGCCTTATGCAACATTACAAACAGTAGATGAAGAATTGAATCGCCTTCAACAATAAGGAGTTATTACTCCCGCTCCTACTCTGCATGAACAGCACCTATAAATGTTATCAAGAAGGCCAACGGCATGATACGTATATGTGCTGACTTTTCAACAGGTCTCAATGCAGCTCTGGAACAACATCATTATCCCCTGCCTGTTCCCGCAGACCTATTTACCATGCTGGATGGGGAAGGTTTTTCGCTAAACTGGATCTAGCTTATGCTTATTTGCAAGTGGAAGTAGATGAAGCATCAAGAGAGCTGCTAACTATCAATACCCATCGTGGTTTGTTCCAGTATAACCATCTACCTTTCGAGGTCAAAACTACCCCATCTATTTCCGAGCAATTAGTGGATACCATCGTATCAGGTATCTCGGGTGTCGCGGCTTATCTGGATGACATTTTAATTGTAGCGACGACATTAGAACAGCTACGAGAACGGACGACATTGGTATTGCAATGTATCAGTGACAACGGGTTCCGGTTACGCTCAGAGAAATGCCAGTTTTATTTGCAGTCGGTAAAGTACTTGGGGTTCGTTTTCGATGCCGACGGCCGCAGACCGGATCCTGAGAATATCCGACCTATCAAACTGATGCCCACTCCCATTAATGTCTCGGCACTACGTTCCTTCCTGGGACTTGTCAGCTATTACTCAGCGTTCGTTCCATCGACGCATGATATTCGCGCTCCACTGAATAGCTTACTGCAGAAGAACAGCTCTTGGAACTGGACTAAACAGTGTGACGCTGCATTTTGTAAACTGAATTCCATTATTAGTTCGGAATCGCTGTTTAACACACGACGATCCAGCCATGCCGATCATCGTAGCGGTAGACGCTTCAGCGTATGGCCTAGGCGCTGTTATCTCACATCAGTTTTCGGATGCGTCAGAAAAAGCCGTTATGCATGCATCCCGCACACTAACCTCAGCAGAAAAAATACAGCCAGATAGAAAAAGAAGCTCTTGCGCTTGTGTTTGCTGTGCGCCGTTTCCACAAGTTCCTGTACGGTCGGAGATTCACGCTTCTCATAGGTCACAAGGTTTTACTCACAATATTCGGGTCGGAATCTGGCATTCCAGCTCATTCTGCAAATCGTCTTCAAAGATGGGCCTTAGCACTCTTGGGGTATGATTTCGAGATCCAGTACCGACGCACTCAACAATTCGGTCAGGTGGATGCCTTATCACGACTCATTAGTGACCAGTTGACGGCTGAGGAAAACACGGTAATCGCTTCTCTGCTAGCGGAAGATCACGCCGAATGTTATATGACGACCGCAATACGAGCTTTGCCGGTATCTGCAACAGACGTACAAAATGCTTCTAAGAGCGACCCCATCATCAAGATGACTATGAGCTATGTCACCAACGGTTGGCCGTCTAAGAAGTTTGATGGTGACATGAAGCAGCTGTATCAGCGGCGGGGTTCGCTATGTGTTGTAAACGACTGCTTGATGTTCGGAGAAAGAGTGGTTGTGCCAAAATCCCTTCGTGCAAAAGTGCTAAAACAGTTCCACCTTGGTCATCCGGGGTTAGACGAATGAAATCCATAACCAGGAGTCATGCATATTGGCCGCTAATGGATCAACATATAACAGAATTGGTTGGAAAATGTATGCGGTGTCAGCAAGCGGCAAAGGTGAACGCCAAAGTTCCACCAGTTTCATGACCATTACCTGATCATCCTTGGTCCAGGATACACGTCGACTTTGCAGGCCCGATTAACGGAACCATGTATCTAGTTTTAGTCGACGCCCCTTCGAAATGGCCAGAAATCAACCCTATAATACCGCCAACGACGACTAAAACAATACAAATCCTCACAGAAATTTTCTCCCGAAATGGTATACCGGATGCCATTATATCTGACAACGGTTCACAGTTCACCTCCAGCCAATTCCAGTCATTCTGTCAACGGCTAGCCATAAAGCACTTTCGGTCGCCAACATACCACCCGCAGTCGAATGGGCAAGCAGAAAGGTTTGTGGATACGTTTAAAAGAGCTTTGGCTAAGTCAAAAGGGAGGGGACGCCAGCGGACGCGTCGCGAAATTTCTTATATGTATACCGAACAACACCAAATGAGACGTTGCCGGAGCGAAAGTCCCCGGCAGAGATCCTCATGGGAAGAAGACTGAAGACGATCCACAGCCTGATGCATCCAAGTAATGCACCGACACCAGAACGGACAAGGTTTGAAAAGCAATCCACGTACGAAGTGGGATGTCCTGTGTTTGCCCGTGACTACAGACCAACCCATGGTCCATGGACGGAAGCGCGAGTGATCAGAAGAGTTGGCCGAGTCATGTACGAAGTTGAGGTAGGCAGTGACAGGTGGCAACGCCATCGGAGCCAGTTACGCAAACGGCTAGCCCCAGACCGCCCATCAACCGAAGCAAATATTCCCCTTGAGATCCTGATAGACACATTCAAATTACCGGCAGCTCCACCACAAGAAAACCTAAACAACAATCGGAAACGCGCTCCAGACGGTGGCCTCTCCGACAGCGGCGAGCAACAGTCAAGATGCAGGTCGACCCCAGGAACGCACGCTATTATAAAGGGGAGGAGTGTTGGGGATGATAGATCCACAAAACTCATATTTTGTAACTTTATCTTGTGGAGCTTGTATGCAGATGTATGCTTGGACATTTCTTACCACCCACGCACATAGTCGATTGACGAACTTATCGATTAAATGTTTAAAAACTTCCATGGCAATATCGATTATATATATTTTGTATAAATACGCTTGATTTGTGTGCTTGATGGACCTGGTATCTTCTGGTTGTCTGTAGAATACACTTTCTACATCTTACCAAGACTTCTGGATCGAGTTAGCTGAGTCGGGGACAACGGACCAGTATAGCCTATCGAGTCTCTGAATCCTTGATTCTTCGTTCCGTTCCGAGTAAGACGAATCAGTAGTAGCATTCAAGTTTAACGAGCATAACAATTAATCACTAGAACCCATACAGCAAAACCAGAGACTCCAGTATATTAGAAGCCGACCCATACAGATCAAATTCTCAATTACATTAGGAACAATCCAAAAGCTCGAAAAATCAACTGCGAACAAACTTTGTTCAAGAAAGTGAGGACACACTGCAACATACTTGCAGCGCGGAAAAAATGAAGAAAAATATCTAAAGACTATCTTTCAAACGAACGGCTACCCGATCAACTTTATCAAAAATTACTAACCGAACGCGTAAGTAGAAACAAAATCAAGTACAGAAACCAACAAACGGATCATCCTAGCATATGTAAAAGGCATATTAGGAATTAAAATGAGACTGTTAAAGCCTTTTGGAGTAGGTGTAACACACAAGCCAACAAAATCACTTCGGCCAATCCTATACAAACCAGAGGACGAATTGACAAAAGAAAAACCAAGCACCATCTATAAAATAAATTTTTCCAACTGCGAAAAACACTACATCGGACAAAGAGGACGCCCTCTTCATCTTCGCCTACACAAACATGAATTAGCGGTCAAACGCTATGATACATCCTCGCCTATATCAATCTAAGTGGACAATTGTGGACACATTCGACTGGGAAAATGTTGAGATCTTGGATAGAGACAATTCTAAAAACACTAGGGAATTTTTAGAAGCTTAGCACTCAGGTCAATCAGCAATGAACAAACACATTGAGATTGACCCAATCTATCAACCAATAAGAAAAATTATGGGCAAATATAGGACCAAGAATCAAATCAATGGGAGATACAACCAAAATAACGAGGTAAAAAATGACAGGTTAAAGCTCAACAATAACCGATCAAGATCGAGGTCTACAGGACAAACTGTGATTTGTGTATGGAGAAATCCGAACACTTCACTTCTACCTGAAGCTTGTGTTGATGATGTCGTTCAGAATAACGATAAAAGCTCTACGACCAAACCATCCAGTTGAGAGAACAAAACTCCACTAAAGTCATCCACCTGAGCTACAAATCTCCATCATCTCATGGTAGTGATATTTCAACTTAATATTTGATGTTATATGAACCACCATTTCTTGACTATTTTATGAAATAATTAATATTTTGTACATAATTTTTTCACCGATGAGACTGTTTTATCCTCCAAATGTTTTTGAGAACTGTCTGAGCATGTCAATCTATTACGAATTTGAATGACTAGACAGAAAAAGTTTGTATATGAATAGTCTTTAGCTTTAAAATATTCCGCTAAGCGCAAAAGACACTTCAGGTTATATAACAGTAATAAAAATATCATAGAGAAGAACTAATAATTTAGCATTAAGTTTTTCTACAACAAAACATATATTCTTATTTTTTTACGTTTCGTAAGAGAGGAATCAGATATTCCACTAACTTCTTAATAGTTATAAAACTACTCGTCCCAAAAAGAGAGATAAATGTACAACTTGACCAAAATATATAGTGAATGGATTAGCAATTAAAACACTTGAAGCCCTCCACGCTTACTTCAATTTAAGCAGTCAGGTAGTCTCGTTAGACTTTACAAGGACAATTGTCAATAATTAATTATGATGCTGCATTCAACCTGAATTACATCAGATATATTTATTTATTTATTTGAACATATGAATATTGGTACAAGAGAGCGCCAATATATATGCGCCACACAAAACAATGAGAATTCGAGGAGAAATAGAAAAAAAGCTAAGGAGCGCAAAAGAAAAAGAGAACTATGACGAAGAGATTGGTGTAAGTTAGTGTGGTAGTAATGAGGGAACGGAAAGGTACAATCGGAAGAAATCTTTCAGGTAAGGGGGACACAACCACATTTTATGAAGAAAGTAAAAGAAGGTTACAGCAGGATCGCCACTGGCTTCTATTCTGAGCCATATCTGATAACGTCTCTAGCCACTGTGTAGCACCATCTCTCAGACCCCAACCAGGGAGTCGTGAAGGACCAACAGAAGCCAGTCCTTTGCAGCTTTCTTTCATGCCACGACACCATGTCATGTACTGACCACCTCTCCGCTTTCTCCAACCAATCCCACAGTCGGCAAATAATGCACGATGTAGAATTCTCTGGGACGACATTCGGAGAACATGTCCAAGCCACCGAAGTCGGTGTTTCAAGATGGTGACACCAATTGAATTATCATCTCTGTGCCCGAACACACGATGCCGAACCTCTGCATTACCAACATGGTGTTGCCACTGAATGTCAGCAATCCTTCGGAGACAGCGATGATCAAACACAGAGAGTCGTCTAACATCCTCAACTCGGAGAGGTCAGGTTTCCCAATCATAGAGCAAAACTGCTCTCACCGACGCGTTGTAGATCCGACCCTTTACAGCCAGACTGACATGACGAATGCGCCAAAGATGGCCCAGATTGGCATAAGCCGCTCTGGCTTTCACTATACGTGCATTGACCTCATCACTCACGCCACCACCAGCACTTATATAGCTACCTAGATACACGAACTTCTCGACTACTTCTATCTGCTCACCATTCAGGGTGAGTACAGGATTAGGATCCTGCCAGTCTTGTAGAAGTACTTTGCACTTCGAAGGTGCAAAGCACATACCATACCTATGGACACTGATTGCCAACTGATTAAGTGCGGATTGCATGAGTTGGGCATTATCGCACAGTAAGACAATATCATGCGAATACTCAAGGTCGAGAAGTCTTTCTCCAGGCAACAGATCCACACCTCTATTGCTTACATCCATCAGATCTGTTTCCAGAATGTCGTCGATGGCCAAGTTGAAGAGGAATGGTGAGATTGGGCAACCCTGTCTAACCCCACTGCTTGAATGGAACAATGGAGAGAGGTGGTTGTATGCCCTCACTCTGCCTGAGGTGTTTGTATATAGGGCCTTCAGGATGTTAATAAACTTCCCAGGCACACCCTTATATTCAATAGACAACCCCAGAGAACAGTCCTGTCCAACGAATCGAAGGCAGCCCTAATGTCAAGAAACACTACGATTGTTGGCCTGTGATAAGTATGACGGTGTTCTAACATTTGACGGAGGGTGAAGATATGATCAATACATCGTCGACCAGAACGAAAACCAGCCTGCTCCTCGCGAGTCAATCTTTCTTTGGTTTTGAAAAACCTACGAAGTATGACAGAAGCCAATAGTTTGGACTACATCGTAAGTAGACCTATACCCCGATGGTTGTTACAATAAGGACGTGAACCCTTTTTAAAGATAGGGATAACTATCGACTCGTTCCAGGACGTCGGAACACTCTCTAGTTCCCAGAACTTTGTAAACAACACAGTCAGTTCCTCAGTCAGAAAGTCACCACCATCTTTAAAAAGGGCCGGAGGTAAGTCATCTCGGCCTGGTGATTTGTAGCGCTTCAAGAGTTGGAGTTCCTTGCAGACTTCCGCCTCAATTGGTGGACCAGTCGTTACCGGCCATGGAGGGCAGGACAGTCTGACCGATGTTGCCAGAGCAACAGGCCAGTTGGACTGCCCTTCGAAGAATTCTACCCATCGTCCAAGACGTCGATGGATGTTAGTGATTGGCATCCCATCATCCTCGCAGATTGTTTCACTCACACCAGACTTCTTGCTGCCAGTGGCTCGGATGAGTTGGAAGAGCTTCCGGTAGTTACCAGGTGCAGCTGCTGCTTCCAGCTCATTAGCACGCTTCGACCACCAGGCTTCTCAGTGCTCACGCAAGCTTTGCCCAATTTCATTACGTAACATCCTTCGTTTGTGGTCAAACTCACGGTCACCCGGAGTAGACCGACGGGCTTCAATGAGTTGTAAGGAACCAGAAGAAACCCAGTACTTATAAGCGGGACGTTTCGCGAACCCACAAGTGACTTTACTCGCCATTTTCATGGCTTCTTGCAATTGCAACCAATGCTCATCTATACTTTTCGGTGGAGTGGTAGCTAGCCTAGAGGCTAGCTCAAATCGATACTTACTTGCAACAGAAGTTGCAACCAGCTTGCTAACATCAATCCGTTGGTGGCGGTCACTTCGTTGTCCACTGAAAAGTAAGGTAAGATTGGCGCAGACCAAGGCATGGTCAGAGTCCAGATAGGTACTCCAAAAGGAGCGGCAGTCTTGTACACAACCACGCCAGCGGTAGCTGATCGCAATGTGATCAATCTGAGTTTAGGATTGGGGTGCAGATGGAGGACGCCAGGTGGCACATCGGCGATGACTGTGCCGAAAGTTAGTGCTAGCCAGAAACAGGTTGTGGTCTGTGCAAAGTTGCAGTAGACGGTCCCCGTTATCTGACCTGCGACCAACAGGTCCCCATCGACCACCTAAACGACTCTCTTCTGTGCCTAGACGCCCGACCTGAGCATTCAAGTCTCCGGCTAGTACTACAATATCTGTCGAACGCACTTTCTGGAGAAGAACAGATAACTGGTGGTAAAACTCATCCTTGATTGCATACGGGCTGTAATCTGTCGGGGCATAAGCGGAGATGACGAAAAGACATCGTTTCTCACGCCGATTTCTTCTCACTTTGATGGAACTTTCTAATCTAACAACATATAACCGACTGTTAATGGGGATCCAATCGATTAGTGCTCCCTCAGCTCTAGCGCTTAGTGCGACACCAACGCCAGCAAGACCAGACGAAGATGCCACAGGGTCCCCGGAAAAGCGCACGTAAAACAAGCTTTTTGAAGTGACAGATGTAGAGCGAATTTGTAGTACTTCACCAGAGTCTTGAGTACGGGTCTCGGATAGACAGCAGACATCGATATGAAGACTTTCCAAAGACATAGTCAGCCCTATCTGTTGTCCAACCTGCATAAGTGTGCGAACGTTGAAGGCAGCCAGTTTGAATGGCGCACGTGGTTTCAGAAAAACTGCTTCAGTCCTCGTATTCAGTGGAAACATGCAATTTTCAACCGAACAGTGACTCGAGAACGTTTAGATACAGTCGAATTTCTACCAAAGACGAGCCACTGTATAAGTATAAAAGAGGGTGAATAATGTGGTAAATAATAATAATAATAATAAATAATTAATAATAATAATAATAATAATAGTAATAATAATAATAATGACAATAATAGTAATGATAATAATTTGAATCATTTGATTGTTTTTCGAAGCGAGAAAAGTAGTTTCCATAGACATAGAGAGTTCATCATTTGTGTGTGGGCTGTGATACTGCCCGGGTGCCCAAACCGAAGCAGGTGGTTATCTTAGGGGGCTACTCCCCAGATATATACTTTAGATATTTCCAGTCAACAGTAAAATACCACGTTTATGTGCTACATTTTCGATATCAATGCATACTATGCTTACAAATATAAGTTTAACAGTAAACTGCTTTTGATACTCACTAGTGATTTTAGACTACAGACAACTAACGACAAATTATGTCCTCCATAAGTATCTGAAAAACAAGGCTACTCAAAGTGATAAACTTCAAAGCTACGGGAACTGACTTTACAAGTAGGTGAAAAAAATTGTCAACATACGTTCTTTACATCCTCTGTACATGCGTTTACGGGGGATTTCATTAAGACCTGAGACATCAAATCCCAAATCTATTAACCCAAGTACAATATCACTCAAAAGAATTGAAGTTCTCCCACTGCTTTCAGCATTCATTAGTGAGGAAACAGCTAAGTCTTCTGTAACTACAGAAAGTAAATATGTAGAGAATGAGGTCACTATGAAGTAAATTAATAATATACATTATATATATAAACTTTAAGAAATGCTTTTGTCTACCTGTTTTGCTAATTTTTTAAAACCAACTATTAACCTTACTTTTCATCGCACTATTTATTTTACTGTTCTTCATCTTGACTTATATAGTTTCAGTTCGTTTATTTATTTACTAATATTTTCTCAGATATTTCGAACATAAATATCCCATTAATTAGTCACTGTATAAATATACTAGAAGTGTTATTAAAAATGTACAATGAAGAACTATTCCATGTACAGTCACAAATTATATTCTTAACAAAGACTTTTAGATGTCTCTTTAATATCGTGATTTCGGTACTGGGAGATGTAATTACTTCAGACATGAAACTTCAAGACTAGAAACAGATTTATTAACATTGTAATTATAAACAATTGAAATCGAAATCATTTTGAAATCTATGTTAATAGTATTTACGTCGTAAATGAAAAACATCTTATACATAATACGAAACCTGAAAATGTGTATAATAATTAATTAGTCTCAAGTTGCCGTGATATTACATGTCTTCTAATAATGAAGACTGAAGAAAGTTATTACACTAAAACATGACATAGGTGACCAGTTGTTCGGTGTGTCGACAATGTAAGCTTACTGGTAATGATTTCTGCAAAATCATGTTATTGTTGGAAAAAGGACTAAGATCGATGGTATTCACCTATCTTTCATGAAAACAGAAAGCCTTATTATTCTATTCCTAATCACGTCGATAATTTATCATCATTACAATTTCACCTTTTCCCCATTATTGTACGTACATTTAGTCATAAAAAAGATTGTAAGAGTACCTTTAATTCATGTAACTAACTTAACAGACATACAACGAAAGCACATTTTGCTTCAAAAATTTAGATTATAGAATACAGAACTCCACCTGTAGCTCTTCTAGAGTTATTGACGGTCTCAAGCCCGAGTACAGGAGGAGGGTTGAGCATGGATTCACCAACCCTATCCCGCAGAAAACTAACTCGATAAAAAAACACGCCAACCATAATAAAAAAATTAAACAATTTAAACTCTGCCATGGGAGTTCAAGGAAGAATTATGACGCCTCATGATGAAAGTCGAGATTCCTCCGAATTCACGAGGGCGATGCCCCTTCTAACAACCAGAGCAACAATTGACATAGGCACATCGAACATCAGGACAATGTGAGAGACCAGGAAGACCAGTCAAATAGCAACAGAAATGAGGAGATACAACTTGGTAGTACTGGGAATCAGCGAAACCCATTGGACTCAAGCTGGACAACAGAGGCTAGATACGAGAGGGATGCTGCTATACCCCAGTCATGAAGAGGAAAATGCCCCACACACTCAGGGAGTTGCTCTAATGTGTCCAAAGAAGCACGAAATGCAATTGTAGGATGGGAATCTCACGGATCCAGAATCATCAAAGCATCATTCAAAAAAAAGGAGGGAATCACGATTAATGTTACCCAGTGTTATGCACCCACCAATAAAAGCAACGATGACCATAAAGATCAGTTCTATGAGAGGCTGCAATCAATCATAGCGAAATGCCCAAGAAAGTATCTCATCATCTTGATGAGAGACCTACACGCCAAAGTCGGAATAGATAACACCGGATATGAAGATATCATGGGACGACATGGACTGGGAGAGAGAAACGAAAATGGGGAAAGATTTGCAAATCTGTGTGCATTCAACAAATTGGTCATAGGCGGCACAATATTCCCACATAAACGCATACACAATGTTACGTGGGTCTCACCGGATCACACCACAGAGAGCCAGATGGATCATATTTGTATCAATAAAAAATTTCGAAGGACAATCGAAGACATGAGAACCAGGAGAGGGGCTGACACAGCTTCAGATCACTAACCAGTTGTGACCAAGATGAATCTGAAGTTAAAAAGAAGAACTGGACAACTGGACAAACAGCACTACAAAGGTTCAATACAGCCTTCCTACGAGATATTAACAAACTCAACCAATTCAAGATAACTCAAAAACAGGTTCCAAGCCTTACAGGATCTATTGAAAGAAGGAACTACGATGGAGGATAATTAGAATAATATCAAAGCAGCACTAACTACAAAATGACAGGTGCTGGGCCTCAAGAAGCATCATCATAAGAAATGAATCTCTACTGAAACCCTAGACAAGATTCAAGAAAGGGAGAACAAGAAGGCAGCAATTAACAATAGTCGAGAAAAAACAGAGAAAGTCAAAATAGAAGCTGAATGCACAACAGCAAACGAGCAATTGAAGAGCATCAGCGCTGATAAGCAGAAATATGTGGAGAACCTAGCAACAACAGCAGAAAAAATCTTCAAGAGAACGAAATATGAGACAACTCTATGATAAAACGAAGAACCTATCAGAGAAATGCAGTAAGCCAAAGAGACCGGTCAAGGACGAAGAAGGCAGGACAATCACTGAGATTAAAGAACAGAGGAACAAATGGGTATAATACTTCAAGGAACTCTTGGATAAACAATCTCCACACATCGGATATCGAAGCAGCACCTACAGACCTTCTTACAGACGTCACTCCACCAACGACGGAAGAAATCAGGACGGGCATCAGACAAATCAAGAGCAAGAAAGTAGTAGGACCTGACAATATACCAGCTAAAGCTCTGAAGTCAGATATACAGGTAACTCCACACATGCTCCACATTCTATTCAGGGGGATTTCGGAGGAACAAGTGCCGACGGACAGGAAAGAAGAACACCTCATCAAGATATCAAAGAAAGATCTGAGCAAGTGTGAGAACTACATAGGCATCACACTATTATCGGTATCAGGAAAGTTTTAAAGTGTTGCTGAACCGGATGAACAATTCAGTAGATACCTAACTTTGAGATTAACAGACCGGATTCCGTAAGGATCAGTCGTGCACAAACTAAATCGCGACACTACGGAGCATCGTTGAGTAATCGATTGAACGGAATTTTTCACTATACATCAACTTCGTTGATTATGAGAAAGCATTCGACAGTGTGGATAAGAAAACTTCACAGGAACTTTTTCGACACTATGGTGTACGTGAGCAGATCAATGTAATATGGAGGAGGAGGTTTTGATGCAGAAGTAAAGGCAGAGATTGGCAAAGTATGGGCAGCATTCCTATAGTTGAACAACATATGGAACTCAAAACAACTGTCAACCAACATCAAAGTCACAATCATCAATACGAACATCAAAGCAGTCCTACTGTACGGAGCTGAAACGTGGAGAACCACCACAATCATAATCAAAAAGGACAAGTATTTATAAACAGTTGTCTACGCTAGATACTCAGTGTCCGTTGGCCGGAAACCATCAGCATCAGCCTACTATGGGAGAGAACAAACCAGCTTCCGTCTCAAGAGAAAATTGGGGAGTGGATAGAACATAGATTGCAGAAAACACCAAACTGTATCATGAGGCAAGCACTAACTCGGAACGCTGAAGGGAAACGGAAAAGATGAAGACCAAATTACACATTGCGTCAAAAATTGGAAACAGATATTAAAAGGATGAATGTCAATTAGAAAGGATTGCCCAGGACAGAGTTGGATAGAGAATGCTAATGGTCGGCCTATGCTCCACCACGAAGGGCAACAGGCATAAGTAAGTAAGTATGAATCCAGACATTAAATCTACGTCAGTTATTAGACGAAGTTACATTGATTTGAAACCTAACATACATGGAACATGTCATCTAGAGAAATAAATATGAGTGGCAAATTCAAAAAGTTATTGGTTAGAAATTTTCACCAACTGTTAGAAACTACACTTACAAGAAAAGAAAAGATTTGAAAGTACTCTCAACGCTGCGTACTCAATAGATGTATATCCAACTGATAAGGCAAGATAACCAATAGCACCTTCAACAACATCCAAAACACCCTGGGGGCATTCTCCACCTGTCAATAACCGGCTAGACATTTCAGAAACTTCTGAAAAAATGTAGATAAAAATTCGCACTTTCAGTACAAAGAAACTACAGGAAAATTGTAAAGGCGAAGATGACTATAATTTTTACCTGTATCCAGGACAAGGCTGGATATGGGTACTTTAATGGACACTACTCGCTAACACCATCCGAAGGGAAAAACTTTGATGACAGGTCACACTTCTCAAAATGTCACTATTAGCATACCTAGACAGTTCTCAGAAACCGATACAACCATAAAACATATTAACCCAATTCAAAGGTTGTTTTTTGAATTAAAGATAAAGATAAGGGGTGTTGGTGTCTCGAGGCTTAATAAAAGGTGATAACTGGATCTTACGACCTTTAGAGACTATAGACTGATCTCTTTGTTATTGGTCGAAAGTGATTTTATCTTATTTCCTACTAACTGGAGTAATCAATGAGGAAATAATCTTAAACGACTAACTACAATTTCCACTAGTCTAACTGGCACTTGTAAAGACCAATAACTTGTAATTCCCAACTTGAAACACTTTTAGAAGCGAAATGTTAGGATCCGATTGGTTTATTAATCCTAACTTAGCCAATCTAGTGAAACTTTATAAGAGCTGGAAGAGTAAGCATAGCTCATATGTGAGTAAATTACTGGAAAAAAGTTCAATCTGATGTTACAGCCTTGAACGGAAGAATAGTAAAACCACCACTCCACAGAACTAGCTCTCAAGTTTATTAGAAGCATTATAACCATATATACAACTTTGTTAAAACTGGATCATTTGTGATTACGCACCTTAAAAAACAGGCCCACCATAAAGGAATTATTTGCTGAAATAACCTTTTCACTACTTGATAAGTAACTTTAGACTGACTGAATATACTAACTGGATAGTCTCTTGGTAAGCACGAGGCAACGGGTATAATTTATGGGGCGATTCACAGCAGTCGAACAGAACGGAAAGATGCACAAATATAGTTACTGTATTATCAACGAGAAGTCACGACTAAGGTTATTAATACACCATTCTCTATATAAATTGTCGATCCAAATCTGCATTCAACTACGTAACTTACCTGAATACGTATATCCTTCTTATAAAAAAAGTCTATCGAGCCCATAGGGATAAAAATACCCTACGGTTTTATAGTCAGCACCCTGCTGTATTTTATTTGAACACAAATATTGGTACAAGAGGGCACCGAATACATATGCACCACACAAGTCACTTGGGTTGCGAGTGGGCCGAAATACTGCCCGGGTGCCCAGACCGAAGCAGATGATTTTCTTAGGGGGTCACACCCGGAGCCCTCGACCTAAAGATCTGGTCCATAACGCAGTGAAGCAACGTCATAAGATGCAGTCCGATGGTAGCCGGTGAGCAATAATTGGTTCACACCCCATTTGTTCCCTCAGGAAACTAGAGCCCATGTGTACCATTGGTTTGGAATCAAGGTTTTCCCACTCCCCTAGGTGGACTCTCCATATCCACTAACCCGGCTAAAGCGCCGGACATTCGCTTTCAGTCCTCTTGATTTCGTAAACAACGCCGCGAAGAGGCAGTGAGTAGGATTTCCCTAACAGTGGTTGTATACGCATGGTATGGCAACTCGAACTGATGTACGTACGTACGAAGTTCTGCGTTGTTACTGACTGACTGACTGACTTGAAAGCAGTTCGAGAGGGAGAGCTAACTCTCCCCACTCTCGGCTGTACCAGGGCATTTTGGGGCCCCTGACAAGCACATTATATATGGCTGTGGTTTCAAAGCGCATTTACAGGTGTAAAACTTTGTAGTATTTAAGTTTTTGCAGCTTTTCGAGCGTGCTTTGTATGTGGACAAAATATTATACCGCATACGCTCACATTAGGAACAGAAAGGATACAAATATATTTCAAGAGACCGTCTTGACTTACGAATTAATGTGAAAACATTACGTCACAATAATTAATATGAACCGTAAGAACATTTTAAATGAAAAAATACCAACATCTTAAAATGTCGGAAATACCCATGCTAATGATACCAAGTAGTTTAAGATGACAAATCATGGTCGGAAACCAGACAGGTCTTCCAATTAATACAACAAAGAAACTAAACGTAACACATCCTAACAATTCAGAAATATAAACATAATTTGGAACCTGATCCAAATCTGTATCCCAAACAAACATCATCATGTGAAAAACAATGAGAAAATGAGTGGTAATAAACTCAACTCCTACAACTGTAAACCTTGTACCAGAGAACCAAGCAAGATGGAGCGAGAATTTTTGTTTTCACTGTGGTAATCCGTGATGTAAGGCGCATTTTGTTACTTGTCGCTTTTGCTGGCTTATATGAAATATGTAAAGTTTTCTACGACAGTATACAAAACCTTAGTGAGGACTAAGCTTGAGAACTGCGTTCAGGCTGCAAGCCCCTGTTTAAAAGGTGACTTGAATATACTGGGAAAAGTACAGAGGGCAGCTACGCGTGCAATTACAGAACTCCAAGTTTTACCATACAAAGATCGGCTCGAAAAACTGGACCTCTTTAGTTTGTCCTATCGTAGACTAAGGGGAGATCTAATTTTGATGTACAGAATACTGAGAAATGATCTTGGACCTAACTTATTTTCTCTTCTCCTTCCCACTAGATCGAGACATCTCAGAGGACATAGCAGGCGAGTAGAAAAGCCAAGAACAAACAAGATACCCATGGCATACAGGTTTTTACATCGAGTCATCATTACTTGGAACCTGTTACCCTAGGCAGTGGTGTCTGCTCCTTCAATTGACGCGTTCAAGAGAAGACTGGACACTTATAGAAGCATACTAGAAAAGGAATAACAGAAGTCGTAGGTCTTCTGTCCTTACTACGAAAATCTGAAGGTACTACTCCATTATGTCAGTGTCGAGTGTACGGCAGTCAGTTCTAACGGAAGAAAAGTCACAACATAGTGGACATGCTTCCAAGTAATTCTATAATAGGACCTCAGTCCTAAATTTAGGCAAAAAGTAGATAATTCGGCGACATTTGAGAGACAGAGAGACAATAAGGGAAAAATCCGTATTATTTCCCCCCGGACAGGCGAAAAAGCAGGGCAAGGTATAAACGGTAATCCCTTTCAAATCTGTCCGCCGTTTCGTTTCAACGACCTTGAACGCGCTGACTGGAAGCGGGCATTCCGTATTTCAATTGCCGTGTGTGTGTTGGGTCCTATGAGTATTAAATGTTTCCATATATAAGTCATCTTTTGATGCATAATAAACACTAAATAACTGCTAAGAGCATTAACTGAGTATTTTCTGTTTTGTAGTGCACACTTTAGCTCTGTTGTTCCTTCGAAACTTGATCTGTGGTCCTAAGTGCTGTAGTGAAAGTCAACAGCTATATATAATTTGTTGATAAGGTCCGGAAAACAACGTAAGAAAGATAAAATAACGTAAAAGGTTATAGATGCGCATAGTTTTTGTGAGTTAAGACGAAATGTCAACTGAAGGGTAAGTCCTAAATATTTGTTGTTCTTCCTTCAGTTAATTTTTTTCAAGGAATAACCTTTTTTTAATAGCTATTGTATGTTGTATCTAGTGCATCATGCTCAAGTGAAATTTCAGTGAACGTAAGCGACGCGTTCCAACGTATTATGCTGAATAAGAGATTCGGAAGCTGGATTGAATTAGATAATGCGCTAAAGGATTTCCATAAAGTATGATGGGATAAATCTATGTTTTCTCAGATGACCCATACACACTATGTTCACGCAGAAAGTAGATTGTTGAAGGATGTGAGATATAAATACTTGTTCGTAGTGTTTCGTTGCACGTTTGGTCGTAAACGTAAATCAGAAGGTCTGAATGTGATTAAAAAACCGTGAGGACTCTAACTAATGTGTTACCTTTAAGGTCTAAATTTTTAAATTGCCAATCGATGTTTCGCGTAAGATTGGAGGGTCAACAATACGTTATAAAATCTTACAACATGACTCACAACCATCCGTGTACAAGTTCGTGGATGGTTTGTGATCCGTTGAGTAGACGATTGTCATCAGAAGAAAAAGAAAACTTGAAACCAGTTATATTGCACTGTCAGTCGACGGACGAAGTTATCGAAAGTATTAAGGGAAGAACAGGTAAGCAGGTGACCGCTGCTGATGTCAAAAATATGAAAGCTGAACTCTCCACTGGTAAGTGTATATAAATATATTTCAGGTTGGACTCGGAAGCAGGTATTGCAGATGATGCGACAAAACGGTCAAGTTAGAGAGCATGCATACAATTATGATGCTCCACAGCGTCTTATACCCTTGCTGAACATGTTGACCCCATTCGCAAGATCCAAAGTGTTATACGAACTAAAAAGAATGCGTTTCGTTAACTTAGAATATGAAAGCGGCGAGTGGTTGTTTATGCTTGACCGCGGACAACATTACGAAGTAGATGTAAGTATTTGTGAATGCAATTGTAGCACGTTTAATATGTGTCGATATCCGTGCCGCCATCTCCTACTGGCATATATTAAAAGACGAAGTCTAACAGGTAAGCTATTTAAATTATAAAATATAAACTGCATAGCTCATCAACTTCTTAGGTGTTGCTGTAGATGGAAATTAGACAATACGCACAATTTACAAAACAACACAGTAATTTCATTACGGAGACGAAGTAAAGAATATATACAACTTCAACGGCTCCAAAGAATGTGCAAACAACAAATTGTTGAGAAATATGGTGAACGCTTCGCGAATCAGGTGGAGAGAAAAGTCTACAATTTTTACTTAAGAATTATAAACAGCTAGACAGCAGGTTTACGATTAAAAGTTCTTTGTGGCTTTATTTTAGACCACTATTTATACAACTTGTAAACTTATCTTTCCACTTTAGTAGTCATGAAAAATCAATAAACTTTTTCTCATTTTTTGTTTTCGTCTTCTTCGTACTTTCATGGGGAGGTTTACCAATCGCTTTAACGAATAATTGTGTGTGAAAATTAAGAATTTGTACTACTGTATTAGTTACGAACTGTCGTTAGAACTTAGCGTTATATCGTTGTTCATTGTCAGGAATCAATGAGTCAAATAAAACAATAATGCGACTTCCACGTAAAACCTTACAGATTAAACAACCGCCTTACATATTTTCCGTTGTCAGATTACGTCCATCATCAAGTTAGTATTAGTACGTAACTGGACAATTTCATGCAGCTAGTTCCCTGATAAGATGGATTACGTAATCCTTAGACCACCCTTCCACTCACACTTCTTTGCTAAATTATGTTAACTCTTCAGATTGTCTTCACTTATCTTATTAATTCTTAATTCAATGATTTATTCATTACATCTAGAATTATCACACAATTTATCTTATATGCTTCTGAGCTTCACTCGACTATTACACCACCCATCCTTTATGTTCCCTTAAGTCTAACACCAAATGACCTTTGACCTGTTCAAGCATATACATATGTATAGTTATTATTGATAACCTAGGTCATTCCAATTCTTTGCTTTCTATTATATTTCATACTATTTCTTCCCTCAATCTTAAATTATAATGCATATTCAGTTGTATGCAACTTATAAGAAACCACGAAATGTAATGCAGTCACATGATTGTGCGTCAATATTTGTTTTGGCTCTATTTAGACCATAATTATACAAACTCACAGGATTTATAATATAAAACACTGCGTATGGTTGTTATATTTATATTTAAATAATTCATTAGATGAATGAGCATAGCAGTAGGCAATATAAAACAGTTATCGTAAACTTGTAAACCGGTTTTCCACACGATCTTCCGTAATCCTAAATTCCATAAGCTTCATACTATTCTGAAAAACAACAAATCCGTTTTGAGACAAACAATTAAACTTTGTTCTCAGTATCATATTCAATAAGTTATTCAAATAGCAAGTAACAGACTGTGCCTATAAGTCTTTTATTAACAAGTAGTGACATTCATTCATAACTTCCTAAGTAACACAACAACTGTATTACCGAAACGGAGTGAAGAGTATATAATAACTCATTTGTGAACCCTATAACAGACACGTCACAAATCAGTATTAACTAAAAAACATGGTTGTGTCACCATTCTCACAAGAAACACCGATCGTTTTATTCATGAAGATTTTGTTCCTACTTGATGTGGTGTTATACACTATTACTGCAGACATTCAGAAAGCCGCTGGACAACACTATAAACGTCAATTGTTACTCACATATTTTTTTTATACGTTACATAATTATGTCACTTCAGTACAAAACAATGGTACCTCTAATGGATATAACTTTTTATGGCTAAATACAAACAAGTTATATAATATTCACAATTAGGTTAACGCTTGATTGCTTCTACTTACATTTTATAAACAACTACCGACATCCATGTTCACCGTCACCGCAATCAAGGAGGTGAACCATATGTAAAAGATTTTACGGTTCATTTTAATGAAAACTCAATCTGTGATGTATTTTTTGACTAGAAACACGGTGAACTTTACTTGCTTGAGTTTGTATTGTTACAAATAACTATATTAAGCTAACTTCAGATTTACTTACGTGGTGAGCAAGAAATACGTCAAACTGCCAATAAAATTGGAATAAAAACTATGTTACAAGCACTAGCAATACAGAAATTGATGTGTCATGCAAAAAAGCCTGTTAATAGCTGATAAATAACGACACAAAAAATCCACGACAATATGTAACGTGTGCGCGAAAATCCCTGGCTTACCCGCTAGTCCGTGCCATGTACACTCTTCACAGAATTCCATGAAGATAAATTTCCAATCACGCTTTGCCCTCAATCACGAGAAAGTCCTTATCCAGGTTTTTATTCCACCAACAGATTACTAAACTTTCTAGTTCTGTTCTAAGACACCCAAATGGTATAACATAAGGCTTTACAGTGACATGTAGAATTTGTGTCTACTGGATTATTTATCGCGCAAGAATGAGGTTGTAGCGGTAAGTAAATCCCCAAAATAAATAGCTCTGTACGTCTGCGGCATTGGATGCTGACCACATAAGTTTTAACGGACTCACCTAGCTGATGGCCAGCTATGGTCCCTATGAACCGAGGACAAAGTTTGTGGAGATAGACCTGACAACCTTATTTTGTAAATAGTTTTCAATGTTATTTACTCCTGGGTATCCGTTCGACTATAAAGGAAGATATAGGTTGTACAGCCGCTGAGCTAGTTTATGGTACAACCCTTACATTACCAGGTCAACTAGTGGACCCAAACACTTTAACACCAACGGACCCAAGTCGTTTTGCTAGCCAACTGCTGAAGACCATGCAACAGATCAAAGCCATACCGCCTCGTGAACATAACAATCAAATACAACTCGACAGAAATCTAGAAACATGCAAGTTTGTCTTTGTTCGAGTAGATGCTGTCAAAAATCCATTGAAACAACCATACGAAGGTCCATATAAAGTAATTAAACGCACACAAAAATACTTCATCATCAGCAGAGATGGCAAAAAGCAGACTACTTCTATAGACAGAATCAAACCTGCTTTCTATGAATCTACTCAAGTCAAAGAAGACAACGCTGTTGACAATCAACCCCTTTCACCAGTGACTGAAAAACCAGTGGAGGATAAACAACTTAATACTAAGCCTTCTTGTTTAATACGCTCCGGCAGACCTATAAACAAACCCAAGCGTTATGTCCATTTCGTCGATTAAAAAAAAACAAATTTTTTTTCCTTTTTTTACAGTGTACATAATTAACCATATTTTTCCCCACAATTATTCGTTTTGTCACATTTTTCTTTCATAGAAAAAAATTTGTTACAATAATAAACGAGTAAACTCTATTTAATTATTCATTTGTTGTACACACACACACTCAAAAAAAATAAGCAGTTCATTTTTTTGGGGGGGTCAGTAACAGTCTGCACATTATTATCATTGTTAGCAAACCAAGCTTTTAAATGACGGTATTCTCATTACTTTTGTTTGTCATGCTATGCCATATCACCACTATTTTCACTCAATAACACACTGTATATTGTTAACGTACATGTCATACGCATCTCCACATTGTTAATTGGTTATTATTGTAAATATTTTTTTTTGGTATAAAATTTTTATTATTGTTATTGTAACCAGTGTTACCTCCGGACACTCTGGGGGGAGCTATGTGGAGATAGACCTGACAACCTTACTTTGTAAATAGTTTTCAATGTTATTTCTATTTGTTTTGTCAATTTTTCACTGTTTGTACATTTATCATTAAATGACTGTACGTGTTGTTTTAGTCAATGACCTTGAACACTTTTTCCGTTGTGCTACTACATAGCGTGACATATTTTTTCTGGCTAACAAATACATTACTACTCACATATCCCTCGTTCTATTTTCATTTGTGATTGAGTTAGCTAAATTCTAAATCAAATATTATCATTATTTATAGACTGTAATTGGAATACATCACATTCTACGTGGGATTATATCACTAGAGAGTTCCCCAACCTGCTCAGAATTATCAAACATTTATAATTGTGGATTTACATTACCGGACCTAATCAGAACACGCAACGTTTGGTCAATTTAAGTAACGTCCCTAATTTGTTATTGTATTTGTAACGTTTAACTTGTAAATATTAATATTACTATTGATTGTTATTAACTTTGTTGATACCTTTTGCGTTTATATATTGTCTGGTCCACCACAAGTTCGTCAGGACCTGTAAATTGGTACGACTTGAGGTTGAATAATCTCGAAACAACTTCATTTGCGATAAGTTCCTGGACCTTTGAATGATTTTTATCATTTTCTATGAAAACACTCCTGGAATACTTGGATAAGGAACAGTTTTGTTCATTTTGTCTCCATCTCAAGCTAAACCTTGTGGTACTATGGCTCCCAGCAACGTTGTTTGTCTGGCTAAATCTGTCCTTACACTCAGAGATTGATACCCGGATGCTAAACGATCAATAATAAATAGTCAATATCAGTCACAATGAGCCCGGGTGGATTATTGAATTTTATGGAACTAGATTATAAATCTGTAGATCTCCCTTTGTACTTGTTACCATTCAATTCCCTTCATATCTAAATAGGTCTTTTGCACGATAACACTCTACCTGTCTTCCTAGTGTGTTGTAGAAGCGAAAAATTCCACTGGGAGTTTGAACGAACACAGGGCAGGGAGTTTTGGGATTATGTGGCTTCGTGATAAGGTTCTGTAAGTTGCGCCGTTTACTAAAGTCACCTTATAGATTGAGGCTATTCACTGAACGGTAAAGGCAAGCTTATAATATCCATACTACTCAAAGTCTACAAATTTACTTGAGGCAGAAGTCATAAGATTCCAGGAATTTTCCACCGGCGTATTATTTTGGGATTAATATCCTCTAATTCTTCCGTGTTGCTCAAAATAATACTGTAGGCTGTTTGGTTTTTTACCCTCAACATTCCAGCCAACAACAGTCAAATTCGGCATAGAGGAACAATAACACCGTAGTTAACTTCACCCAAAACTTGACTAATATGATATAGCGACTCACGTGCAACTGAGTTTAGTTCAGTCAAGGTCTTTTGTTGACCTATTTAATGGACAAAGTCATCCATGCTATAACAACTTGTTGTACTGTTATTATTATTGTGCTTGTATGAAATACATATGCTTGAACATTGTCTAGCGCCTACGCATGTATTCATTCTGCTAGCTTCATTATTAACTGCTTAATCTATTCGCTGACTCATCCATTTTCCTATATATATATATATGTACATTTGCACCCATCCACTACAACTACTCGCTACTGCTACTGCTACAATCGTAGTTCGCTTGCCCATCCATTTTGCCTCTGCTGTCTGGTCCGAATTATCTGCTAAATAAACTGTAGTAGCTGCTTCTTTTTGCCTTCTGATTTCAAACATCTTTGAAGATTATACGATAACGGCTCGAGGGTGATTAGTTATCGAAGCACAGCCACTACAGAATTGGTAATCCCGACGTGAGAGCGGGAAGCGAATTTCGGCGAAATAATCAAATTCCAAAGATCCGTCTCTTTGCATCTCAATTTGGATTATCATATAAACTATAATTACAACAGTGGATCTATATTACTATTTTAATTACACTTACATTATTTCGCAAACATTATTAAACGTGACGATTATAGTCATAATAAATAACGATTATTCATAAACCATTGATATATTGGTGCAATTTAATATGTCTGTTCCATTTTATAAATTGTACCATTTTTATTATCATTGTCTTTGTCCGTCTATTTTTCCTTCTGACAGTTACATTATTTTCGTGTGCTACTTAATTTTTTACAAACATGTCCTACGAAAACACAGTGTCAAGCGTACAGCAAACCTCGTCCTTGAGGTCTCTTAACCTTCCTGCCCCTTCTTTTAAAGCCACAGACCCAAAACTTTGGTTTATAGGACTTGAAAATTATTTTCTCGCTAACCGCATTCTCTTGCAAAAGGATAAATTCGGCCTCACAAGCACACTTCTCCCAGACGAAGTAGCAGACAGCGTTCGAGAGGCATTAGCGAAGCCAGACACTGAAAAACCATACGACGTGCTAAAAGAGGCAGTAATTAAAACCCTTTCTCTCAGTGACCAACAAGCTGTTGAACAGCTCCTTAACCAAGTGCAAATTGGAGATAGAACTCCGTCACAACTAAAAAATTATATGAAAAGTCTACTTAGCGATAGGCACATTGACAATAACCTCTTGTATCAACTGTGGCTCCGCCGACTCCCGGCAAATATACAGCAGATCCTAGCTGTGGGAGATACGGACGCTGATTTAGACAACATAGCAAAGATAGCTGATAGAATATACGAAATAAGTAAACAAACAAGCCCTCCACTACACAACGTGACGGTAGACGATGGACTTGAAACCTACAGAAGGAAATAAATGTTTTATGCCGCAAGCTCTCAGAGTTAACGCAGAGAGAAAAGCCAAGAAGGTCATCGCGAGATCGCTCGCGTGACAGGAGCCGGTCAACTTCTAGACGACGCACAACTCCCACGACATGTTGGTATCATCAAATGTTCGGCTACAGGGCTAGAAAGTGCCTGCAACCTTGTTGATTTAACAGGGCTGGTAACCGATACCCACGAATATCAATGGCAACGGCATCAATGCACATAATGCCTGAAAATAGTCGCCTCTTTTATATACAAGACCGAACCACTGGCGCACAATTCTTAGTTGACACTGGAGCGGAAATTAGCGTAGTACCTTCAGTTAGCGAGGAAAGAAAAAACGTTAATCCGTCATTAGTGCTAAGAGCAGCAAACAAATCAGATATTAAGACATATGGTAAACGGAAATTGTCCCTAGATTTTGGACGTGGCGCTTCATACCGCTGGAGCTTTGTCATAGCGGACGTATCGATACCCATAATAGGCATAGATTTCCTATGTAACTTTGACCTGCTAGTAGACTCTAGACGACACAGACTTATAAACGGCAGTCAAACCACTTTGATAACAGGAATACTTACGGAAGCCGTTTCAATGAACCTTGTGATAGATAAAAGTCGCAATGATCCATATAAATTGCTGGTAAGGGAGTTCCCGGAACTCGTAAAAGTGACATACAATAAAGCTGATCTCAAACATTCTATTCAGCATCACATACTAACGAATGGTCCACCAATCAATGCAAGACTAAGAAGGTTAGATCCCAAAAGACTAGCTATCGCAAAACAAGAATTCGACAAGCTGATGAGGCTAGGCATCGTAAGGCCATCGAACAGCCCGTGGGCATCCCCGCTACATATGGCGCCGAAAAAGAATGGAGAGGTTGGGCCATGTGGAGATTACAGAGCACTGAACAAACAAACAGTAGCTGACAGATACCCTATACCGCACATCCATGATTTCACCTACAGTATAGAGGGCACTACTATCTTCTCAAAGATCGACTTAGTCAAAGCATGCTACCACATCCCTGTTGCCCCACAAGACATACCGAAGACAGCAGTAACAACCCCATTTGGGCAATATGAATTCCTGCGTATGCCTTTTGGACTGACTAACGCGGCACAAACCTTTCAGCGGTTTATCGATCAGGTCATTAGAGGTTTACCTGGGGTATACGCGTATATCGACGATTTATTAGTAGCTAGCGCCACTAAAGATGAGCATATGTAACAACTAAGGCAATTATTTAGGCGACTCAGAGGACACGGCATTTCTATAAACATTGAGAAGTGTGAATTCGGAAAAGAATCCTTACAGTTCCTAGGTCACAATATAACTTCTCAAGGCATCACGCCAATAGCAACAGAAGTCAACACTATTAGGAATTATCCTCTACTCGACTCATGGAAAAAGTTACGCAGATTTCTCGGGTTAATAAATTATTACAGACGATTTATCCCGAATTGTGCGTCAATATTGCAACCATTAATAGACGCGTTACGCGGACACGCACGGACATTCCAATTATCACCAGACGCGATTCAAGCATTCGAGAACGCTAAAAAAGCACTAACTAAAGAAGCGACACTAACCAGACGAAAGAGTGAGACACCATTAGCTATCATGACGGATGCATCGGACGTGACGGTAGGAGCCGTTTTACAGCAATTAGTAAATGGCATATGGGAACCACTCTCATTTTTTTCGAAAAGACTGAATCCGACACAAACAAGATATAGTACTTTCGGGAGAGAACTCTTAGCAATTTACTTAGCAATTAAACACTTCCGTCATATGGTCGAAGGCATAAATTTTACCGTCTATACAGACCATAAACCACTAACGAAAGCATTAAGTGCAAAGCAAGACAATTATTCACCGAGAGAGATCCGACAGCTAGAGTTCATTTCACAGTTCACGTCCGACATACAGTACGTTAAAGGACAAGAAAACGATGTGGCCGACGCATTGTCAAGAGCAACGATAAGCACACCTATGGCAAGTGGAATTGATTATAACGGTCTGGCAAAGTTGCAGGGGAGAGACATCGAGTTAAATAAACTCAGATCCGGTGGTACAACATCATTAGTACTCGAAGAGGTGCGGTTCGATAACACGAAAGTAATTTGCGATACATCAACAGGCCGACCGCGACCATTTATTCCGAAGACGTTGCGACAGAAAATATTCGAAAGCATGCACAACATGTCGCACCCAGGAATAAAAGCCACGATAAAGCTGATCAGCGAACGATTTGTATGGACAAACATGAATCACGATGTGCGTAATTGGACACAAGCATGCATGAAGTGCCAAAAAGTCAAAGTACATCGCCATACTAGCTCTGCAGTGGGTCCGTTTTCACACCCAGACACTAGCTTTGAACATATACACATCGATATTGTAGGACCACTGCCTGTTTCAAATGGATACAATTATATCTTTACATGCATTGACAGGTTTACACGATGGCCAGTAGCAGTACCGATAAAAGACACCTCAGCTGAAACGGTAGCCAAAACCCTAATTGAAAATTGGATTTCTTACTACGGCGTGCCAACAATTATCACAACTGATAGAGGAGCACAATTCGAAAGTCAACTCTTTCAACAGCTTACAGAACTCCTCGGTATTAAACGAATTCGAACGACATCGTACCATCCAATGGCAAACGGAATGGTCGAACGCCTACATAGGCAATTAAAAGCGTCCCTTACAGCCGTCATTGTTAACAACGATTGGTCTAATAAACTTCCTCTAGTAATGTTAGCTCTAAGAGCAACAATTAAGCAAGACATGGGATGTTGTCCAGCCGAGTTAGTTTACGGAACTACTCTACGGTTACCCGGAGAATTTTTCACTTCAAGTAAAAATGTCCCGACTGATGTAACCGGCTATGTGCAACGCCTGAGAAAGCACATGAGCGATTTAAAAATAACACCTCCCAGACCACAACAACGACGGGTATTCATACCACAGGAACTGCATAACAGCTCTCACGTATTCATCAGAAGAGATAAAATACAACCACCTCTTCAACCAAGTTACGACGGCCCATTTAAAGTGATAGAGAGGACAAATAAAACGGTTACCATAGAAAAAGCTGGGAAGACAGATGTAATTAACATCGATCGAGTAAAGCCAGCTTTCATCGATAGCGATAATCAATCAACAAGTACAGACTCATCTAAGATGGTCACACCTGCGAAACACGAGTCCCAAAAATCAACAACGTTAACGCAACAAAAAGACAAGACTCCGATAACAATAAGATCCGGCCGCAGAGTAAGATGGCCCCAACAATATGTCGCTACGATTTTTTATTAATGGTCTACTATTTTAAATATTAATTATAACTTCCACTTCATTGTATACACACGCATTATTAAGCTCATGTTATACGCTGTAAAACTTAACGTATCTTATGTACCCTAACACTTATTCGTATAATTTTTTTAAATGTAAAAACAATACCGCATTCCTTCTATTTCTTGCTATTATTTTATATAACCTCACGGACGGGCACAAACCAAATGTACAGCACACACTAACTTCATCTTAATTTTGTATAAGCCATTTTTTTCAAACGATTGTAACTACCCTATTCAGTTTACTATTTTTTGTGCAAACACAGACATTTTTCCATTTATCTTTGTTTGCAGGGAGGAGCTATTATAGCGACTCACTCACCAGAGAGGCCGGTCAAAGACAAAGAAGGCAAGCCAATCACCGAAATTCAACAACAGCGTAACAGATGGGTAGAATACTTCGAAGAGCTCCTGAATAGGCCGGCTCCAATGAATCCACCGGACATCGAAGCAGCACACATAGATCTTCCTATAGATGTCAATCCACCAACGACGGAAGAAATCAGAATGGCCGTCAGACAAATCAAGAACGGGAAAGCAGCAGGACCCGACAACATACCAGCTGAAGCACTGAAATCAGACATCGAAGCAACCACAAGCATGCTTTATCTTCTATTCAAAAAGATTTGGGAGGAGGAACAAGTGCCGATGGACTGGAAAGAAGGACACCTCGTCAAGATTCCAAAGAAAGGAGATCTGAGCAAATGTGAAAACTACAGAGGCATTACACTACTGTCAATACCAGGGAAAGTCTTCAACAGATTGTTGCTGAACCGGATGAAGGATGCAGTAGACGCCCAACTTCGAGATCAACAAGCTGGATTCCGTAAGGATCGGTCGTGCACAGACCAAATTGCAACACTACGGATCATCGTCGAACAATCAGTTGAGTGGAACTCATCACTATACATCAACTTCATTGATTATGAAAAGGCATTCGACAGTGTAGATAGGAAGACATTATGGAAACTTCTTCGACACTACGGAGTTCCTGAGAAGATTGTCAATATTATCCAGAACTCATACGACGGACTACAGTGCAAAGTAGTGCATGGAGGACAGCTGACAGATGCATTCCAAGTAAGGGCCGGAGTCAGACAAGGCTGTTTACTCTCTCCCTTCCTCTTTCTTCTGGTGGTCGACTGGATTACGAGGACCTCGACATCTGAAGGAAAACACGGAATACAATGGACAGCTCAGAACCAATTAGACGATTTGGACTTCGCAGATGACCTAGCCCTCCTATCACGTACACACGAACAGATGCAGATAAAGACAGCCAGTGTAGCAGCAGTCTCTGCATCAGTAGGCCTCAGCATACACAAAGGGAAAACTAAGGTCCTCAAATTCAAAGCGGAAAACAGCAATCCAATCACACTTGATGGCGAAACTCTGGAAGATGTAGAATCCGCCACATACCTAGGAAGCATCATCGATGAACAAGGAGGATCCGATGCAGACGTAAAGGCGAGGATCGGCAAAGCAAGGGTCGCATTCCTACAATTGAAGAACATATGGAACTCAAAACAACTTTCAACCAATATCAAAGTGAGAATCTTCAATACGAACGTCAAGGCAGTTCTACTGTATGGAGCTGAAACTTGGAGAACTACAACAACCACAATCAAGAAAGTACAAGTATTTATAAATAGCTGTCTTCTCAAGATACTCAACATCCATTGGCCGGATACCATCAGCAACAGCCTTCTGTGGGAGAGAACAAACCAACTTCCAGCTGAAGAAGAAATTAGGAAAAGACGATGGAAATGGATAGGACATACATTACGCAAATCGTCAAACTGCATCACGAGGCAAGCCCTAACTTGGAATCCTGAAGGGAAGTGGAGAAGAGGAAGGCCAAAGAACACATTGCGTCGGATAATAGAAGCAGATATGAAAACGATGAATTACAACTGGACGGAGCTAGAAAGGATTGCCCAGGACAGGGTTGGATGGAGAATGCTGGTGAGCGGCCTATGCTCCTTCACGAGGAGTAACAGGCGTAAGTAAGTAAGTAAGTGGTCTAATGTAAGCCACTCCATCAGAGAAAATAAATAAACGACATTAAATTGACACGAGCCTAAATATTACTATTTATTATCAACTCTCTACCCAATGCTCATTTTATTCGAATCTATTAACTCTGATGATGTCACAGGTATTCAGTGTTTGACAACGCTTCTACCAGTAACACCTAATATATTTCGTTCCCACCCAGAGAAATCAAAAGACAGAGTCGAGGAGATCGGAAGAGTATATTTGGCGATGACCAATATATCGGAATTCTCTGATCTAATCTGGCTAGCGATTGCGGTTGATGTTGAGCACGGCGTTGCCACACGTGATCTGGTGCGGATGCCTGATCGAGCCCCTTCAGCTAGATGAGTCCACTAAAACATATGGTCAGCACCCAATGTCGAAAACTTACAGAGCTATTTATTTTGGGGGTTTATTTACCGCTACAACTCCAACCTTGGTATGAATACCGATAGTATAATATACTTAATTTGAAAAGCTAGAAGTTGCACAGAGTAACCACGTCTGTATGACCGAGCCATAGAGTCTCAATCGAGTGTTCACACACTCGTCATTTCTGACCTACTTCAAGCTTTTGACAGCTAACGTAAGTCTTCTCGGCCATCGTATGTTCAACCTCAAGAAATAAACTTTTCTAATGCTGTCCACCCCGTTGTCCAGTGCTTCTTGAGTTTCAGTTTCATCTTGGCGACCAGCAAGTGATGATCTGATGCTATATAACCTCCTCTCTTGGTTCTCACATCTTCCATCGTCCTCCTGAACTTTTTGTTGATGCAGATATGTGTAGTTTTCCAGGCAGTAGGGTAACACGCTGAAGAGAGTGATATCGCGAATAGTTTGAGAAGCAAAACACACATATCATCACCTCCACGTTTTAGCATGCTAGATGGAATACCATCTGGTCCATCAGTGTAGGAGTGTTTCAATGTACTGATTGCTTTGGAGATATTTTGTACACTGAATTCTACATTAGTAATTTCACAGGGAGTTACTGGGATTGGTTCTGAATCATTAAATGGTTTTTCGTTAGTTAGTGAGAAACAAAAATGTTCACTAAATAATTCTGTGATAAGTTTGGGATCTTCGTATACTTGTTTGCCTTTAATGAATATACTCCCTCTCGATTTAGAGCGTTTAAGTTTATTTTGGAGTAGTATGGTGAGTTATTATTAAGTTCAACTGCACGTTTTTCCTGTGCTACTGCTTTCTGTTTACTTATTGCCTCTGTTCGGACAAGTATTTCTGTCATCGTTACTAAAGAGGAAAAGTCATTTAAGTTGTGGAATCGAGTACAATGTCTTTGAAGACGTCTTCCTGTACTGACCGGTATATAGAGATCTTTGGAGAACGTAGGTTTACAGTATTCTAAAGGTGCGATGTTGTTGATGATACTTTTGATGTTGTGATAAAATATATTGGTTAGGGTGTCGGTATTGTTTGAGGTAAAGAAAGTTCTCCAATCAGTGCTTCTTAGGTAATTGTGGAAGTTATTCCAATCAACCTTGCGATAGTTTCTACGAAGTGTTACGGTTTTACTTCTATCGTTTGTGGTTTTACATTAAGGCTGCATATGACTATGTTATGATCACTACCTGGGAACTTTTTTCCAATATACAAAGTATTGGGGATAAGGCCACTGGTAAAGACTAAGTCTAAGATGTTTTGATGTCTGGTAGGGCTATCGACATACTGAGTCCATTGTCCAAGCTCTAGACATACAATAAATGATTCATAACGTCTCGGCGCTTTGACCGGCAGCCAAGAAATTTCGGGCATATTGAAGTCACCACAAATGAGCTTGCCTGTGAATGAGAGGGATGATGCTAGTGTGAATACCTCCGATAATACTGCTATTTCATCTATTGATACGTTAGGTTGACGATAAACACAGCCGAGCAGTAAGGTAACGGAATTCGACGGCTTTAATACAATCCACGCCGAATCCTTCAGTTTGTTTAGTACAGGCATATCACATAGCAGTGAATTTAGGCTAGAGTGAGCGTAAATAAGGCATCCTCCGCCTCGTCCATTCAATCTATCGCTTCTATATAGGAAATAGTTATCAAGAGATATACTTCGGTCGGAAATATTACTGTTAGTCCATGCTTCAGATATCATAATAAGTGATGGTTGATATATGGATACAAACAGGGCTAAATCCGTCTTTTTGTTGCAGATCGATCGAGTGTTGATGAGACATATATTAAGCAAGTGGCCTACTAAGTTAAAATGGGTGAGGGTATCTCGGACAAAGTCGTCGTAACCCTCGCGGGTGTGAGATGAGTTTGAAGTGAGGGATTGAACGCTCTTCATTAGCTCGGTATTTTGATAGCTAGACTTAGTGGGAGATGTATCAAATGAGCTAGGGAAGTTGGTTGGGGAGTTTACCCAGGAGGAAAGGGTGAGAGTACTCTCTGATGGAAACTGTACGGAGGAAATAAATTTGTGGTTTGAAATAACTTTGGCTATATGCTTCAACAGAGGTGTCACTAGAGGTCTTATTCCAAAAAAAGCTTGTACAGGCCTACTGTGAAGTGTATGGTTATTTGCAAAATAGTCTTGATGTTTTGACTCGTAGCCTCTGTTATGGCTATTTGCGTTAGCGTGAGAGGGGTCTGCTACGCGTAACTGGGAGGAGTTGCGACTGTTGTTATACATGGGAGCCGTTGTTATGTGATGGGTCGGTACTAAAGGGTGTGAGAAGTTTTCTTTCTGAGAGTAATTACAGTTGCGATTCTGGGGAATGTAGGTAGGGTGTGGAGTGAGAAGCCTATTATTACCATTCTTATTTATGGTTTTAGGCTTCAGGGGGTGATTTGGGTGGCCAGTTCCCTGGTAGTTTTCGTTAGTCTGCGTGTAAGAAGGCTTGCTACGCTGAAGCCCACCACCCATTTTGCAACTAAGGGGTGTTGACGGCAAGTTATACGATAGCAGCGGGGAGAACCTGTTCACTGTTCTTGGGATACCTATAGAGCAGTTGGGTTCAATCTTACGTGTTTCACTATTCGGTATCAGATTCAGATTCAGACTTGTGTAGTAAGGACAGAAGGCCTACGACGTGTGTTATTCCTTTTCTAGTATGCTTCTGTGAGTGTCCAGTCTTCTCTTGAAAGAGTCAATTGAAGGTGCGGACACCACTGCCTAGGGTAACAGGTTCCAAGTAATGATGACTCGGTGTAAAAACCTGTATGCCATGTGTATCTTGTTTGTTCTTGGCTTTTCTACTCGCCTGCTATGTCCTCTGAGATGTCCCGATCTAGTGGGAAGAAGGAGAGAGAATACGTTAGGTCCGAAATCATTTCTCAGTATTCTGTACATCAATATTAGATCTCCCCCTAGTCTGCGATAGGACAGAGTAAAGAGGTTCAGTTTTTCAAGCCGCTCTTTATATGACAAACCTCGGAGTTCCGGAATTGCACGCGTAGCTGCCCTCTGTACCTTTTCTAGTATGTCTGAGTCACCTTTTAAACAGGGGCTTGCAGCCTGAACACAGTTCTCTAACTTAGTTCTCACTAAGGATGTGTATAATGTGGTGAACATGGTAGTATCAAGCTTAGTGAATGTCCTTTTTAAAGCCCAGAGGGTTCGAAACCCCTTAACTGCGACCTCCCAGCAATGGGCCGTCGTCTTAAGACCATTACTCACTGTCATCCCTAGGTCCTTATGAGACCGGACTACGGGTAATGACACATCCCCTATGTTGTACGTATTAACCTTTGAATCCCCCAAGTGCATGTAGACACGCTTTTCCGAGTTGATAGGCATTAGCCACTCTTTAGACCAGTTTATCATATTACTTAAGTCCTCCTGAAGAGTAAATGCGTCTTTGTCTCCAGTTATTACTCGCCAAATTTTTACATCGTCAGCGTATAATAACATTGGAGACTGTACTATACTTGTAAGATCATTAACGTACATTATAAAAAGTAAAGGACCTAAGACGGAACCTTGGGGTACTCCACTAAGTACTGGTCTCCAGATGGAGCACTTGGAATTTATTCTTACTTTTTGCCTACGACCTACTAGGAAATCCTTAATCCATTTTAAAAGAGGTCCGGCAATACCAATGTTTGCCAACTTCAATAGCAGTCTATTAGTTGGCACCTTGTCAAAAGCCTTACTGAAGTCTATGTAGACAACATCCACTGAGTTTCCGTTGTCTAGCGCATTAATCCAGAGCTCCCTAGCTATAAGGAGGTTCGTTGTACAGGATAGACCCTTTCTAAAACCATGTTGTACCATGTTCAGCAAGTTATTGGTTTCCATAAATGCTGTTATGGTCCGTTTGATTATTCTTTCCAGTATTTTAATTATAACACTGGTGAGGCTTACGGGTCTGTAATTTGATGGAACTTGTCGTAGACCTGTTTTATGTATGGGAGTGACGATTGCGTCCTTCCAGTCCATAGGTAACACACCTTGGTCAAGTGACATTTTGAATATCACAGTCAGCTGGGCTGCGATATATTCAGCAATATGTCTCAAGATTTTAGCGTGTAGTTCATCTGGTCCTGTTGACTTCTCCATGTTTAGGGTGCTAAGAGCCTTAAGCACATCGTTTTGGTCGAAGTCCACGGTGAGCAGCTTGTTTGTTGACTCTGTAATTGGGTCTGGTTCTTTCTCTAAAGGAGGTTCCTGAGTGAAAACTGCCCCAAAGTAGTCAGCCATAACCTCAGCTTTTTCCTGATCTTCCTCTATCATTTCAGATTCACTTCCTACTTTAATTAGGTTGGGAATCCAATTATGAATCCTTGTTCTGTAGTTTATGTACGAGAATATCCTCTTGGGCTGCTTGAGTGCAGATTCTGCCAGCTGCATTTCATATTTTCTTTGCGCTTCCCGAATTTTAGTTATACACTCGTTTCTTATCGATCTGTAGTGTTCCATCGTACCTGCTGTGCCAAGGCGGATGGCAACATCCCAGCATTTCTTCTTTTGTCTTAGTAAGCGTCGAATATCCCGCCCTAACCAGGGATGTCCGTGCTTCTTTTTCTTTGGGACAGTCCAGGGTATATATGGTTGAGTTACCCGATTGTATAACTGCCTGAATAGAGTTCATACCTCTTGTACTGATGCCTTTGAGTCAATTTCCCAGTTCTCAGCCGATGCTGCGGAGTTAATTGCCTGCATATCTGCCTTCCATATGTTAGGACAGGCCGGCGCAATTGTTTGAGAAGCAATTTCAGCCATGAATTTGAATAAGATGACTGCATGGTCACTTCTCCCAAGCGGTGGGAGAAAAGCCGTTTGACCAACGTCATCACCGTGTGTGAAAACTAAATCTAAAAGAGAGGAAGAGTTTCTTAAGTCGTATCTTGCGGGATCTCTAATGTGTTGGAATAATGCTAATCCAATCGAGGTTTCTAACAGTTTCGAGTCGAACGACGATATAGATGACCCTACTTCTAAGTTAACCCAGTTTATATGTGGTGCATTAAAGTCGCCTACTACAAGACTTTTACCGTTGTTACACCAGGACTTAAGTTTACCTAGGATAAAATAATCTGCTACACATTCTGGACTGCGATATACTACTGTAGAACTATGGTCTACTATGATATTAGTACTGCTCTAATAATAGACCTAATCCTAAAATTATACATTTGTCATGATATAACTGCCTAATCCATAAGATCTTACGTGGAAGTCACATCATCGACTACACCAACTCACTGTATCGTATCAATTACCAATACATGATGTAGAACAAGATTAGGCTAGAGAAAGAACAATATATTTAATATGAATAGAAGATATAAGGTAACATTCAGATGGACCACGCCTGCATGGCCGAGCCATGCCATACGACCAACTCTAACCCATTCAAATCATTGATCGCGCCTTCTCCATCGTTCGGTATTTCTCCGCGTTGAATATTGAATATCTATTTTCTGAGTAGTCTCGTGTTCACAGCTTTGTGGACTGTGTGGCTATTGTCCAATGCCACTACACTACTCTCCCACCAGAATCAACGTGATGTTGGTTCGATACCAAATTGGATGGGATCGTGGCGCGCCGGAGGTTACCAAGGATAATAAGAATCCTCCGGATATTGGTAAGCTGAAAGATAAATCAAAAAGAAAGCGGCAGCATCTGGTCGGGAAATACATGTAATAATCTTAAAATATCTGTCTTCATGCTTAAAACGCTTGAAATGAAAATTTGGGTGAAGATTATTTGAACTATAAAGAATGGAATAACAATAATAATAATAATAATAAAACGATGCGTGCTAATAGCCGTTGGTTAATAACTTAACGTATAGGTAGTAAGTATTTTGTGTTTAGAAGTATTAAAAGCAATTAGTATTGTAGAAATGTTAATATTGGTATTAGTTTTGGTTAAAATTATAAAATCAAATAACGTTCATGCTAGTAAGTTGTCCATGAGTTGATTTTCGATTGCATTTGTATTAGTAGGCTAACTGAAAGAACAAAAGTATTACCGTGGAGAAGAATTCCAACTAGTGTTAGTTTGATACGGTTTATCTAGTTACGCGGAGATTTTCTCAACCTCATTTTTACTTGACCGTGATAGAATTTAGTAATACTACTAATACACATGAATGGTTATCAAAACAAAATTTAAGTGATAATTATGAGTTTTGGACAGATAGCTAAGAACAAATCGTTAAACCTGAGTGTATTCGTAAGACATGCTTCAGACTCAATGTTCTGAGTTGCCGTAGTCTATTTATACATATTTATACCTGACGGCTGATGATGCATACAAGTTAGTTGCAAGTATGCAGTTTATCATAAGGCGGAATACGATTTAATTGAGATATAGTGGTTATAAGTTATTGAAATCAGTTAGGCCTGTGTCATATGACGAAGTGATGTGGTGCTGCAAGATGTATTTAGCTAAGTTTTTACAAGATGATTAATAGTGAGTGATGCTCATGTGATTATCAGGGAGAACATAAGTTGTAACCAGGGGGAGTACACTCCCAACTCATGTCTATGATAATGGCTTGAACCTTAGTGTTGGGGTAAATTCGACATTGATATTTTCAGTTTGCAGTAGACTTGCTCGACTGCTTATACTGGTTATTTGCATGCATGATTGTGTCGCTAAACCTCCAATTAGACTGACAAGGTTTTGAGATATTTACTGAATGAGCAACTGATAGAGAAACATACTGTAATCATCTGTGATGGATGAAGATACCAAGAAAACAACACCATTTAATGGTAATTATAAGTCAATTTGTTGACCGATTTTGTTAATAGTTTCATTAATTTTATCAGTCATATTACGTGATTGTCAAGTTATGACAATGCTTTATGACGATATCCTGAAACTATTAAATTTAACTAGTTATAGTGTTGATTGAGGATTAGTCAGTGGAAAAATAGGTATTGTTGCTTTAAGTGATTCGAAATCATCAGAAATTTACAAAGTTAAAGAATCCGAGACGCCTAATTTAATTATAAATTTCAATTCAGAAATATTCGTTTAGTGTTAATTCTAGTAGGCTACGGAGTTTTGATTTTAAACGTTTGTTTAGCCAACAGCTACTTGGGGATTTACTTATTTTACTAGTGCAGTTGATAGTACCTAAATTTTTAATCTTATTATCTAAACTATGTTCGCATTTTAGGCTGCTAATATGATAAACCAATCCATAAACCCAAATACGATTAGCAACAACGACTATGATGGGTTTATTGATAAATGTTAAAGGCGATTCAGATGATTTCTAAATTCGAAAGATATGAAGATATAGTAAAACGTATGTACGGGCCAGGTTAACATGCAGGTTGTTGACGTATATAAAAATTTAAAAATAATGAACATGACCAGAAAAATAATTTTAAAGTTTAGACTGCTTATGAAACTTCAGGCAGGAATATGGCGCGTTATAAACATTACATAAGAAGTTACTGCATTTAGCCTAGGGACACTTACAAATATATAGCAAAAGGAACCGGAAAACATATACATGTTAAGTAAAAAAAAATCATCAAGTAAAATAGTTGAACTCGCCTGGGTTGTTTTTGAAAATTAGATTATTCAGTGGACGACATATATAACGCCATTCGTGAGTAGTAATGATCCAAAAGCATCCAGAATAAAACATACAGTATGGCAATCATTTCCAGGGTGCTTGATGCTGTTGAGGTCTTTGGGACTCGCTCTGATCAGAACAACTGAATGAATCCAGATAATTGTGTGTGCCATCTAAAATGAACTTATGATTGCAGAAAACTTATAGCTGGAACTCACCGTATTTTTTATTTTGGAGAAGTGTCATCCTTGTCGTTTGGCAATGGAACTCGAAAATATGAAATTAGGCAGGCAGTGGTCGGAAGAAAAGATATTACAGGACAGTGCTTAGTTTGAAACAGGTTGAGGTATTAAGTGAAGGAACACCGAGAATTAGATCCAGATAACTATTTAGTCCTTGATTGCATTGCTAGTCAATGTATATTTACTCTATTTACAGGTTATATTTGCAAGAGCTTGATGTTTAAACAAGTCTATGTCGCTGAAGCAGGTAAATGCTATTAAAGCCTGTTAACGAACCATCAAAGCTAATTAGTTGATATAGATGATCAACTTTTATTATCGATTGAGCTAGTAACTTATGTGAACTAATAGATATAACATTACGATAATATATGTGACCATTAATCAAAGGACTATTAGAATACTGGGTTTACAAAAATAAAAACCGATTGAGAAGGTTAAGGTGGAAATAAGGATTAACAATAATAGGTTGCGTTTCTTTAGTTGGGCTCACCAATGTAGAACTTGGTCTACTATGATATTAGTACTGCTCTAATAATAGACCTAATCCTAAAATTATACATTTGTCATGATATAACTGCCTAATCCATAAGATCTTACGTGGAAGTCACATCATCGACTACACCAACTCACTGTATCGTATCAATTACCAATACATGATGTAGAACAAGATTAGGCTAGAGAAAGAACAATATATTTAATATGAATAGAAGATATAAGGTAACATTCAGATGGACCACGCCTGCATGGCCGAGCCATGCCATACGACCAACTCTAACCCATTCAAATCATTGATCGCGCCTTCTCCATCGTTCGGTATTTCTCCGCGTTGAATATTGAATATCTATTTTCTGAGTAGTCTCGTGTTCACAGCTTTGTGGACTGTGTGGCTATTGTCCAATGCCACTACACTACAACTAATTCAATATCTTGCCTTCGGCATTTCAACTTACATCTCGCCAGTTCACATGTCCCTGAAACATGTGCTACTGTCTCAGCTAATCTTATGGTTAGGGTACTTTTCGTGTACACAATAACCCCGCCTCCCCTTCGGTTCAATCTATCAGCCCTACTGGTTATGAAACCAGTCAATTGGATTTCACCATCTAATACTTCTGACGTTAACCAAGTTTCCGAGACAGCGATAACGTCCGGTTTTTCTTTATCCACCACTGACTTCAGCTCCGCCATTTTATTTAGTAGGCTGCGAGCATTTGTGTAGCACACTTTTAAGTCTGTGGAGAGCTTTCCCTTGCCACCCAGAGTGGCTTGGGGATCGTTTTGCTCCGAACTTTTACAATCTGAAAACCCTTAAGAACGAGGTTTCTTTCACCGTTTCGGCGACGCTCGTTTATTTCCGCTTCTGCAGCTCTTCTCTTAATACGATCAGCTAGGCTGAGGTCCTCACGGATATATATTCCGGATCCAATCAGTTTACGTGAATTACTTAGAACCAGGTTCCTTTCTTCCACCGTGTTGAATGTAACCTTTAGGAGGCGGTTTTTCTGAGGACTTTCGGAATCCAACTTTTTTCCTGTTCTATAAAGCTTACAAATACTAACTCCTGAAACTGTATCTGGGAGTAGTTTACTTAAAGATGTCTTAATATGATTGAGATCATGTTCAAATCTTGCCTTTGGTTCAGTATCTGAAGATTCTCTTATCTTATGAAAAATGACTGATCTCTCAGAGAGATCTGTCTTTTCACGCGGTGAGGATTTTTCTTCTGATAACATCCCTCCCAATGTCTTGCTGACCAGCTGCGTTTTGCCTACAGCCTTTTTGCTCTTATTTTTTTCCTTCTTACCGAAGTCCATTTGTCACCACTCAGAACAGCCACACCTGGACTATGTGGAACGGTGACAGTTTTATCCGGATCTTCTATTTCGACTAGAGGTGTATGACTGCCGATGTCAATATCAAGCGACACTTCATTTCTCGTTAATGTCAACGGAGATTTCACGTTCCCGTCAACCTCAGTCAGGTGTTTAATGGGTCCTGTAGCAGCACTTACTACACTGACACATTCTTCATCGTCAGTGCTCCTGTTATCAGTGCTTCCGCCATCGTTTTTCTTGCAGGCCAATGCCAATAGGCCCATAGCCTCCTGTATTAGTACCTTTTTATCCGTACAGCAGAACATACAAAGCCAATGCGAGTTAGGCTTCGAGCATCTTTTGTAAGCCGTCGGACTTAGTCGTGTACACATTTTGTGGTACCACTTTTTACAATCGTCACACTGCATTCCCTCCTCAACGGAGAACAAACAATTTGGTTGCCCACATTTGTGAGTCTTACCAACCATTGTAATTCGATTTAAAAGGTTTAAAAACAAAAAATGATAACAATGTGAACACAAGTGTTAGTCAAGGACTAAAAACAGGTACTCAGGACAAAATTTAGCAAAAAATTTCAAACTTAGTTAAAGTAGACCAAGAATGCTTTTTAGTGCAATAAGTACCAAAAGCAAGTATAATCACAACAAGTACAAAATTCACTACCTTTTTTGAAATTAGCGCGCAACAAAATGAGTTTTGTCTTCCCACCCTTTATTTTCAGAGCTGGAGTCTTTCGTTGGCTCTGTGAGATGAGCATAGGTTCATTCAAGTCTACTTGTGGAATATCTTTAGGAGGACAAATTTTCAAGTGTATAGGTTTAATTGGATGTGTGTTGTTACACGACTCACATTTTAGTACATTACTGAACGAACAGCTGGGATTAGTCATGTCGTTATGGTTTTTGGTGTCAGATGGGGTCCGTATCTTATCCAAAGGTTTCTGATCTGTAGACTCATCTAGATCAACAGAGTGATCAGCCGTATGTGGAGTGGTGTCATGCTTATTGTTCGTGTGTTTTAAACTATTTGCTGTGTTTCAAACTGTCTCTGGCTGATTATTAACTGTAACACTCCCATTCAATTCTATCGCTTCGCGTCTTCTTACACGACGTTGACAGGGCGTAAGGTCTGGAGTGACTTTTATATTCTTGTATGAAATTAGTGAGCTAATATTTTTGCTCAAATCAATAAACTGCTTAGCATCGTTGCAACAGCCAAACATGAACAAAAGGGGGCAAGTCGATCTGTCTGACTTTTTTCTAAGGCGGGTGGCTTTGCAGTTAACGTTCGGCATACCGCATGCTCTAAGGCAAATATCCCTTAACTTAGATGGGTGTGTGCGGTCGGGGAGGTTATACACAACTGCATTGTGGGAGGACATCACTCTCTTCGTCACTTCTTCAGCCACAAACTCCAAAATACACCCAGCTTTAGTGAGTTGCTCAAGATTTCTGTCTGTGTCAAGGCCCCAAATATGAGTGAGGGGTGCTAATTGCTCAAGTTTGCCGTTAATTTCGGATAGAGAGTTTTGTAGCCTTGGGATGTCATTACTATATCTATCAGTATTTTGGTGTGTATGAGGTGGACCATTGGACTCTTTAGTTTTTGAAATTTTAGATTTAGGCCTTGGTAGCACATACTGTCTAGTAGACTGTGCTGACTTTTCTATGCACGTGGGTATAGTGTCTTGTATGTCAACCAGTCTTACCGTTGGCATTCTGCACGTAGAGATAGAGGGGCTGCGACATGGAGAATCTGGTGACGATAGAGACATTTGTGTACAATACACATATTTTTCAGTAGTTAAAGGTTCGACATTGTTAAGCACTGAGTCGTCAGTTGTAGGGGTTACAGATTTGGACTTTTTATTTGGCTTAGAAGTTGGTGAAATTTCTCTTTTACTGGAGTTATTGGACATGATATGAAAATAAGTGAGCACAGTGCTCGTTAAATTAAATATAATATCTGAGTATTAGTTGTTATTAAGTATTTACTTGGTTACTACTAGGATTAGAGACTGTGACTATATAATAAATTGCAGATCTATTTACAGTTTAAGTCCGCAATAGGTACAATACGAACTGGTAATTGTCCGTCGAATAAAAATAAGTTTTATTCTTATTTTTCAGGGTCAGATCTACCCGATGTACAGGATAGGATGATAATCACAGTATAATACACCCTACAAAAGAGCAAGTCGAAGAATTCCTAAACCACGTGAAAAAATGTTTGGTTTTGCATAGTGTGATCCGGTGAAGTCCATGTGATTTTGTGAATACGTTTATGTGGGAATATGGTGCTGCCTATGACCAGTTTATTGAAGGTACATAGGTTAGCAAATCTCCCACCATTTTCGTTCCTTTCTCCCAGTCCGTGTCGTCCCATGACTTCTTCATATCCAGTGTTGTCCATTCCGACCTTGGCATTTAAGTATCCCATCAGAATAATCAGGTCCTTTGTTGGGCACTTTTCGACGATTGATTGCAGCCTATCGTGTAATTGATTCTTAACGTCCTCATTGTAGTCGTTGGAAGGCGCATAGCATTGGATAGCGTTCACTGAAATACCCTCTTTCTTTGTTTTGAAAGAGGCTTTGATAGTCCTTGGTCCATGAGATTCCCATCCTATAAGTGCATTTTGTGCTTGTTTGGACAACATCAATGCAACTCCTTGTGTATGTGGGGCATCTTCTTCATGGCTGGAGTATGACAGAAGCTCCCCTGAATCTAGTTGTTGTTGTGCAACTTGCGTCCAATGTGTTTCACTGATCCCAAGCACCTCTAGGTTGCATCTCCTCATTTCTGCAGTAATTTGGAAGACTCTTCCGGTCTCTCATAGGTACCTAGATAAATGGTTGCTCTGATTTTCAAAAGAGGCATCGGCCTCGTGACTTCCGAAGGAGCTCGGCTTCGATCACGAGGCGTCATAACTCTTTTAAATGAAGACCTTCTGACTCTCAGAGAAGAGTTTAGATGCTTTGAATAATCTTTTCTGGTTGGCATTTTTTCAGCGAGTTATTTTTTTACGGGATGGAGACGCTAACCCCATACTCGACCCTCCCCCTTAATCCGGACTTGGGATTGACAGTGAACTTGGAGGGCTTCAGGCGGAGTTAAAATGTTCTGAATTGCCATAGACCATTTATTTATATTCATACTTACCGGCTGGTGGTGCATACAAGTTGGTTGTAAAAATTCAGTTTAGCATGAGGCGGAATACGATTTAATTGAAATATAGTGATTATAAGTCGTTTAAATCAACTAAGCTCATGTGCCGCACTTCTAGATGATATAGTGCTGCAAGATGCCTTCGGACAAACAAGTCTTTACAAGATGATTAACATTGAGCGATGCTCATTCGATTATCAGGGAGAACATATGTTGTAACCAAGGAGAGCACACTCCAAACTCACGTCTATGATAATTGCTTGTATCTTAGTCACGTTGGGGCAAATTCGATAGTGATGTTTTCAGCTTGCAGGAGATTTACTCGACAGCCTATATTGACTACTTGTATGCATGATTATGCCGCTAAACCTCCAGTTAGACTGACAAAGTTTTGAGATATTTACTGAATGAGAAACCGATAGAAAAACATGCTGGAATCATCTGTAATGGATGAAGATAACGATAAAGCAACATTATTTAATAATAATTATAAGTCAATTTGTTGATCGATTTTGTTAATAGTTTCATCAATTTTATCAATCATATTACATGATTGTCAAGTGATGAAGATGCCTTATGACGATATCCTGAAACTATTAAATTTAACTAGTTATAGTGTTGATTGAGAATTAGCCAGTGGAAAATAGGTAATGTTGTTTTATGTGTTTCTGAAATAGCAGAAGTTTGTAGTGTCAAAAAATCCGAGCTGTTTGACTATATTATAAGTTTCAATTCAAAAATATTCGTCTACATAGTGTTAATTTTAATAGTAAGACCCAGAGTCTCAATTTTTAATACTTGTTTAACCAACAACTACCTGATAGTCTAGTTATTATACTAGAGCAGTGTGATAGTTCCTAGATTTGGTGACTTCATTATCCTAACTACGTTTATCTTTTTAGGTAACCAATATGATAGACCAATTCATAAACCCAAATACGTATAGCAATAATGACTATGACAATAATAATAATAATTTATTCTCAAATAACAGTTTGTTACATGAGACATGCCAGTTTACAGGCAAGATCAAATTGATACAAATGATACAAAATCCACTGTAGTAAATTACAAAGCTGGGTTGATAATTTATAAGATATGAATGTAGATGGTTTTAATCAGTACCACAGTTGGCGCTCTTCATGAAAGTTGCGTTGCAAATGTGCAACTGATGGTCAAGGATAGGTCCATTGAAGGTGGGAGCTTCTAAATGTCGCAACCTTATGTCCCTTTGGAATGTCTTAGGCTTTGAGGATGGTGCAGGATGAAATCTTTCGTTCCATATCACATGGGGGCTGAAAGAGGGAGCAAGTAAAAGAAAGGACGAGAGGCAGAGTAGCCAATATTCATGAAGGAATGTTTAAGGCATGATTACTCAGTCTAATTTTCTTTTATTTAGGTATTTATTAAGAAGGAGCATTTTAATAGGCTAAATAAAATAAGTGTTCATTGAAAGGTTTCATTGAAAAATGTTAAAGGCGAATAAAATGATTCTCAAATTTAAAAGATATAATTCAAAACATGTACGGGTCAGGTTAACATGCAGGTTGGTGAGGTACATGATAATTTAAAATACGACCGGAAAAAAAACTTCAAAGTTAAGACTTCTTAAGAAACTTCGGGCAAGAATATGACGCGCTATAAATTTTTTATAAGAAGTTTATGCATTTAGCCTAGGGACATCAACAAATACGTGACAAAAGCAACTGGAATTAAGAAATGTCCCTAACCCAAACACTTTTTCTTGAGGGTTTGCTGTAGTATAAAAGTATTAAATATTTCCTATACCAACAAGGTTTTAGGAGCGATTTGTATGAAATTTACAAGACTAGTCTGTGAAAATATATACATGTTAAGTACAAAAAACAGTAAACCATCTGGCAAAACAGTTAGAATCACCTGGATTATTTTTGTAAACTAGATTCAATGGATGACATACATGAGGCTACCCGTGAGTAGTAGTACTGATCTGCCCTGGGACTTGGAAGGTCTTCATTTAACGGAACCATGGTGCCTGATGGTGAAAGCCGAGCTCCTTCGGAAGCCACGAGGCCGATGCCCCTTCTAACAACCAGAGCAACAATTGACATAGGCACATCGAACATCAGGACAATGTGAGAGACCAGGAAGACCAGTCAAATAGCAACAGAAATGAGGAGATACAACTTGGTAGTACTGGGAATCAGCGAAACCCATTGGACTCAAGCTGGACAACAGAGGCTAGATACGAGAGGGATGCTGCTATACCCCAGTCATGAAGAGGAAAATGCCCCACACACTCAGGGAGTTGCTCTAATGTGTCCAAAGAAGCACGAAATGCAATTGTAGGATGGGAATCTCACGGATCCAGAATCATCAAAGCATCATTCAAAAAAAAGGAGGGAATCACGATTAATGTTACCCAGTGTTATGCACCCACCAATAAAAGCAACGATGACCATAAAGATCAGTTCTATGAGAGGCTGCAATCAATCATAGCGAAATGCCCAAGAAAGTATCTCATCATCTTGATGAGAGACCTAAACGCCAAAGTCGGAATAGATAACACCGGATATGAAGATATCATGGGACGACATGGACTGGGAGAGAGAAACGAAAATGGGGAAAGATTTGCAAATCTGTGTGCATTCAACAAATTGGTCATAGGCGGCACAATATTCCCACATAAACGCATACACAATGTTACGTGGGTCTCACCGGATCACACCACAGAGAGCCAGATGGATCATATTTGTATCAATAAAAAATTCCGAAGGACAATCGAAGACATGAGAACCAGGAGAGGGGCTGACACAGCTTCAGATCACTAACCAGTTGTGACCAAGATGAATCTGAAGTTAAAAAGAAGAACTGGACAACTGGACAAACAGCACTACAAAGGTTCAATACAGCCTTCCTACGAGATATTAACAAACTCAACCAATTCAAGATAACTCAAAAACAGGTTCCAAGCCTTACAGGATCTATTGAAAGAAGGAACTACGATGGAGGATAATTAGAAAAATATCAAAGCAGCACTAACTACAAAATGACAGGTGCTGGGCCTCAAGAAGCATCATCATAAGAAATGAATCTCTACTGAAACCCTAGACAAGATTCAAGAAAGGGAGAACAAGAAGGCAGCAATTAACAATAGTCGAGAAAAAACAGAGAAAGTCAAAATAGAAGCTGAATGCACAACAGCAAACGAGCAATTGAAGAGCATCAGCGCTGATAAGCAGAAATATGTGGAGAACCTAGCAACAACAGCAGAAAAAATCTTCAAGAGAACGAAATATGAGACAACTCTATGATAAAACGAAGAACCTATCAGAGAAATGCAGTAAGCCAAAGAGACCGGTCAAGGACGAAGAAGGCAGGACAATCACTGAGATTAAAGAACAGAGGAACAAATGGGTATAATACTTCAAGGAACTCTTGGATAAACAATCTCCACACATCGGATATCGAAGCAGCACCTACAGACCTTCTTACAGACGTCACTCCACCAACGACGGAAGAAATCAGGACGGGCATCAGACAAATCAAGAGCAAGAAAGTAGTAGGACCTGACAATATACCAGCTAAAGCTCTGAAGTCAGATATACAGGTAACTCCACACATGCTCCACATTCTATTCAGGGGGATTTCGGAGGAACAAGTGCCGACGGACAGGAAAGAAGAACACCTCATCAAGATATCAAAGAAAGATCTGAGCAAGTGTGAGAACTACATAGGCATCACACTATTATCGGTATCAGGAAAGTTTTAAAGTGTTGCTGAACCGGATGAACAATTCAGTAGATACCTAACTTTGAGATTAACAGACCGGATTCCGTAAGGATCAGTCGTGCACAAACTAAATCGCGACACTACGGATCATCGCCGAACAATCAATTGAGTGGAATTCGTCACTATACATCAACTTCATTGAGTATGAGAAGACATTTGACAGTGAAGATGGGAGAACGTTATGGAAACTTCCTTGACACTACGGAGTTCCTGAGAAGATTGTCAACATTATCCGGAACTCATACGACGGACTACAATGCAAGGTCATGCATGGAGGACAGATGACAGATGCATTCCAAGTAAGGGCCGGAGTCAGACAAGGCTGTTTACTCTCTCCCTTCCTATTACTTCTGGTGGTCGACTGGATTATGAAGACCTCGACATCTGAGGTTAAACATGGAATACGATGGACAGCTCAGAACCAATTAGACGATTTGGACTTCGCAGATGACCTAGCCCTCCTGTCGCATACACACGAACAAATGCAGATAAAGACAGCCAGTGTAGCAACAGTCTCTGCATCAGTAGGTCTCAGCATACACAAGGGGAAAACCAAGGTCCTCAAATTCAAAGCGGAGAACAGCAATCCAATCACTCTTGATGGCGAAACTCTGGAAGATGTAGAATCCGCCACATACCTGGTCAGCAACACCATCGATGAGCAAGGAGGTCCAGATGCAGACGTAAAGGCGAGGATTAGCAAATCAAGGGTCGCATTCCTACAATTGAAGAACATATGGAACTCAAAACAACTTTCAACCAATATCAAAGTGAGAATCTTCAATACAAACGTCAAGGCAGTTCTACTGTATGGAGCTGAAACTTGGAGAACTACAACAACCGCCATCAAGAAGATACAAGTATTTATTAATGGTTGTCTGCGCAAGATACTCAACATCCATTGGCCGGATACCATCAGCAACAGCCTTCTGTGGGAAAGAACAGACCAGCTTCCAGCTGAAGAGGAAATTAGCAAAAGACGTTGGAAATGGATAGGGCATACATTACGCAAATCATCAAACTGCATCACGAGGCAAGTCCTAACTTGGAATCCTGAAGGGAAGTGGAGAAGAGGAAGGCCAAAGAACACATTACGTCGGGAACTAGAAGTAGATATGAAAAGGATGAATAACAACTGGAAGGAACTGGAAAGGACTGCCCAGGACAGGGTTGGATGGAGAATGCTGGTGAGCGGCCTATGCTCCTTCACGCGGCGTAACGGGCGTAAGTAAGTAGTTAAGTAAGATCAAGAAAATTAAAGTGAAAATAAGGATTAACAATATTAGGTTGTGTTTCTTTAGTTGGGCTTACCAATGTTGATCGAATAAGTCCAGATAATTGTGTCAGATAATTTCTGTTAACAAACTTCTAAAGGCATCCAATGCCGTTTTTATTAGAAATTCCAGTTCTACCGTTTATTCTACTGAGGACGATATGTTATCTTCTATATATCTACATCCCACCAATTCGGTGTAAGTTGAACCGATACATCACTGTTGACAACGGAATAGAAATCAGAAATTAACATTGGATCGTTACTCTTACTCAGAGGTGAGATGTATGTGAAACCTGTGACATTTTCCTCACAATGGTTTGGCGTAATACCTCATGAAGTCCTTAAAAAGAAGCTCATAAAAATGGGTCACATTGACCTACGTTTATCCTGCCTATGCAATTGCCTGGAGGAATGATTGTTTTGTATTCAAGCAAACAAAATACATGTGAAATAGAAGCTCTTGGCATCAGGAATCTCATAGCTTCACTCCTCTTCCTGATGTTAATAACTGCCTCCCAGATTAAGTCAGTTTATCAACCATTATGTACACTGACGAAGCCACGTTATGAAGGATTCAACTGAGATACAGAAAGCTCTCACAAAAGTAGAGAATTGGGCAGTGGACAATGGGTTGAAATTTAATATCATAATGTCATGTTATGGACACAACTCCGTCAGACACAAACAATATATGTCCTCTGTGATAATCTCCTTTGTCTTCTAACAACCCTATCTGAATCTGTTAATTACGGAGACCTTAGACACAGACCGAAAGTATACTGAAGATTCAGCTAAAGTAAATACAACTCATTACTTTATAGGAATACCACTTGATTTCATCACTCTAGAATTGTTTTCGACACTTTAAAACGTACTCACAGCATCACTTCGAAGTTCATGAAGTTGACTAGCCTTGTCCCTCCAAAACAGTCTCAGATCTCCTAGACAAATAGGTTTGAGAAATAAATCCTACTAAGATAGATTCCAATGCGGGATTATTGTGACTTTGGCATGGGAAAGCAACATGTTGTTTGATAATCGCATACAGCATACTAAGCAGTTTAATTCCCACTCATACAAATGCCCTACCAGAACCTCACCACTGAGTTCCATGAGACAACTTGAAAACACAAGCATGGTAGCGCTTTCTTATTCTTAGTCGAATTCTCTTTCACTCGGACTGACAACAGTCTCCACAGTGGATACTTTCGATGATGTCACAGGTATTCGTTGTTTGAAAATGCTTTTACACTTAACACTTTTATGATCGAGGGACCCCAACCCAGTTAAATAAGAAGTCAGAAATGAATGAGTTCGGAGATGTATTTGGAAAGCCATCAACATGCTGAGAAGCGTTTTGTCTAAGCTGGGTAGTAGTTGCAAGGGATGTATGACCAAACGCCTTCACCTAGG